>NW_027507879.1:1398777-2606277 GCF_037356315.1 Lithobates pipiens | reverse complement strand
GTGACATCACTGAGAATGCAGCCTATCCATTTACTAGAGACCAGTGACATCACTGAGAATGCAACCTATCCATTTACTAGAGACCAGTGACATCACTGAGAATGCAGCCTATCCGTTTACTAGAGACCAGTGACATCACTGAGAATGCAGCCTATCCGTTTACTAGAGACCAGTGACATCACTGAGCATGCAACCTATCCGTTTACTAGAGACCAGTGACCTCACTGAGCATGCAGCCTATCCATTCACTAGAGACCAGTGACATCACTGAGAATGCAGCCTATCCATTCACTAGAGACCAGTGACATCACTGAGAATGCAGCCTATCCATTCACTAGAGACCAGTGACATCACTGAGAATGCAGCCTATCCATTCACTAGAGACCAGTGACATCACTGAGAATGCAGCCTATCCATTTACTAGAGACCAGTGACATCACTGAGAATGCAGCCTATCCATTTACTAGAGTCCAGTGACATCACTGAGACAATAGCTTATTCATTCAGAAGAGACAGGACAGGTGACATCACTGAGTATGTAGCCTATGGCTTACTGAAATGACAGAGTTGCAGTTTAAAAAGCTCAGGCTGGGTAAGTTACCTTCATAGTTGGTGGCTGTAGCAAAATCAGAACACGCTTCCTCCAAGAAAGCTCCTTGTTAAAGATAAATTGCACAGTATATGAGATATAGTAGTCAGAAAAGTTGGGTGTCTGGATTCTATACATGGACTGTTCTATAGCTGTCTGTTGCACAGGGGAGTGGACGGCATAATTCATCTGTCCATTTCTCGAATACAATTAGATCTTCTCCACTTCAGTGCCCATTATGCCGCGGCATGGTTTATTAGCCTTTAAATCAACCGGATCCTATAAATAACTTTCAAGGGCCGCGCCCGTTGTTTACCAGCATACAAGCTGCCTCTGGTTTTCTGCTCACACATTCCTGCCACTTTGTTTCCGAGAATAATAAATATTTTACTAGTCTCTCTGTGCCCGACTTTCTCCCAGTTAGATGTTGGGGAAGCGGTAGTTGAATTTTCTGGTGTTGTAATATTTCTTACTCTCCAGGGCCGGTAAGATGTTGCTGTTGGTAAGCTGCGGGAGATGCTGCAGCTGTAGAAAGAGAGAAGAAGGTCATTTGTTGGGATCCACAACTCCGAGCTTCAATTGGTAATGATAGAAATACAAGCGCCCCTGCCTGCCCATCTCCTAAGAAGGGGAGTTGCCCGGCTTCAATACCAGATCAGAAAGACAAAAAAGACGAGATCTGCATCTGTGATAAAACTATTAGATCACTAGAACAGCCAGGCAACTGGCATTTTTTAGAAAGCGGTCAGCAGCAGCCATCATATTCTCTCATTACAGGTTTCTTTGAAGCATTGCTTTGGTGCAGCACAGTCTCTTGATTGGGCTGGCTAACGCAATGAAAAAGGAACTTTTTTTTTGTGTGTTTGGCTGTCACGGTGATCACATGATCAGGACTCCCAATCATAAGTATGCATCACAAGTTTTCTGCGACACTCTAGTTACTGCGCTGAGAGCATTCAGTGAGCATGCTCTTGGCACAGAAAACCATTCCCTATGTACACATACACTATATTGTCAAAAGTATTGGGACACCTGCCTGTACATGAACTTTAATGGCATCCCAGTCTAATGCCCTGTACACACGGTCGGATTTTCCGACAGAAAATGTGCAATCGGATCATGTTGTCGGAAAATCTGATCGTGTGTGGGCTCCATCAGACTTTTTTCCATCAGATTTTCCGACGCACAAAGTTTGAGGCAGGATCATAGTTTCATAGTTAGTAAGGTTGAATAAAGACACCAGTCCATCCAGTTCAACCTGAGTGAGTGTCCACAATTGTCCCTATCCCTGTACATTGCACACTCACATGGGTCCCTACCCTCAAGGAGCCCACAATCCAAGGCCCCCATTCATATACTAGGGCCAATTTTGGACAGAAGCCAATTAACCTACCTGCATGACTTTGGAGTGTGGGAGGAAACCAGAGTACCTGGAGGAAACCCATGCTGGGTTAGGATTGGAACTAGCGACCCTTCTTAGTGCTAGGTGAGAGTGTTAACCACTACACCACTGTGCCGATCTAAAATTTTTCCGACAACAAAATCCGATCATATAAATGCCGATTGTGTGTAGACAATTCCGACAGGCAAAATGCCACGCATGCTCAGAATAAACTAAGAGACGAAAGCTATTGGCTACTGGCCCGTTTATAGTCCTGACGTCACCTCGTTCAGAACAAATCTGATTTTCAGGTACAGGTGTGCTGTAGTGATCATGCTAACAAGGAGCATGCTGATAGAGTGATATAAAATGAACCTGTCAGTTTGCTGCTTCTCCTTTCATTGTCCAGTCCCAGGCTGGGGAATGGACAAGACCTGTGTCAGAAAAATCAGGTCTTCTGCCTAGGCCTATGCAGTGTGCAAAGCTGTATAAATCTCATGACTGGATCAACAGAAATACATTTATTTGGCAGGTAATACAGCCCCATATATGCATTGCATCTGTATATTTAGCCATTTGACAAAAATTCTGATTTATTAAGTATCCGTGGAAGAAGATCTTCAGTCTGGCTTAATAAGCACCACTTCTTCTATAGCTTCTGAAGACCTCCCAACTGCCAATGTGTTCTCTACTGCAACTGCATCTACTGATACAACAATAAAACTGGATGTCAATGAAACCCTACTGCTAGACACCAGTGTTGGGGCAAATGTTGCTCTACCTACCCCTGGAAAGTATTTCCTGTGCAATCTGGTCTGTCTCCGGCTCACTCTCTCTGGATCCTTTGCGGCCTCTGTTTCCTCTCGGATGCTGTCAAAATACGGGTGTTCCAGCAGCTGTTCACACTTTAACCTCTCTGCAGGGTCCATGTGCAGGCAGCCCTGTAGGTATAGAGGGGAATAAACAATATCCATACGTTTAAATGTTTGTGGGTTAAAAAATCTCACCATACAAAAGTGCCACCATAGGATTGAGCTAGTAATGGAGTGAAGAGTAATCATGATGTTTTCAAGATTTGTAAGCAACTGGATTCCATTGTGTCAGATCATTCAAAGTCACTCAACACTACCATATGCAGTAACGCAGACATAAGACATACCCAACATCCATGGGATCAGAAGATATGGTCTTCACCATGATGCCTGATATATTTACAGAAGACTAGCAAGGAAGCTAAATGCCCTAAACCAGCCATTCTCAATGGAAGCCTAGGGTTCTTCCAGAGGTTGCTAGGGGTTCCTTCAACTGTGGGTGACTGACCTGTCATCTAATGGTGTATGGATAGGTACAGATCTAATGCCACTTGCCAACGACAGGGCATCAATGATCTTTTTAGCCGTCTGGAAAGTATGGAATTCTGATCACCACTGTAAGGTCAGTGGTTTTCCCACTGGCCACAAATGTAAGGGGCATTTTCCCACTAACTCCTGATTTTAGCAGGCGTTCCCTAAGATATGAAAACTATTTCAAGGGTCCCTCTTGGGTAAAAAGCATGAGAAAGGCTGTCCATCCGTAGGACATGGAAACAAGGCTAAGTGACTCAACTATGCATATAATGCATAAAAACATAAGAACTGGGGTGCATAAAATGGCAGCAGGTGCTCTGGATTGATGAGTAAAAATCTGATTAGTTTGTTCACCAAAATGGCTTAAGAGCGGCACAATAATGAGTGTCTGCAGGCAACAGTGAAGCATGGTGGAGGTTCCAAGTTTGGGGCTCCATTTCTGCAAATGGAGTTGGAGATTTGATCAGGATCAATGGTGTCCTCAATGCTGAGAAATACAGGCAGATATTTATCCATCATTCCATACTATCAGGGAGGCCTGTAAATTGGCACCAAATTCATTCTGCAGCAGGACAATGACCCCAAAGCATGTAGCCAATGTCATTAGGAACTATCTTCAATGTGAAGAACAAGGAGTCCTGGAAGTGATGGTTTGGCCCCCACATAGCCTGGATCTCAGCATCATGGAGTCTGTCTGAGATTACATGAAGAGATCTAAGGTAGCCAACATCCACAGAAGATCTGTGGTTGGTTCTTCAAGATGTTTGGAACAACCTACCTGCTGAATTCCTTCAAAAACTGTTATACCGCGTACACGCGACCGGTTTTTCCGTCAGAATAAACTCTGACGGTCTTTCCGACGGAGTTCCGCTGAAACGGACTTGCTTACACATGATCACACCAAAGTCCGTTTGTTTAGAACACAGTGATGTACAACACGTATGACGGGACTAGAAAAAGGAAGTTCAATAGTCAGTAGCCAATAGCTGCCCTTGCGTCGTTTTTGGTCCGTCGGAATAGCACACAGACGAATGGTTTTCCCTATAGGCATTGATTCCGACGGAAAGATTTAAAACATGTTCTATTTCTAGGTCCATTCGAATTTTGGGAAAAAAAAAGTCAGATGAAGCCCCACACTCGATTGGAATATCCGATGAAATGATTCCGTTGGACCTTTTCTGCCGGAAAGTCCGGTCATGTGTACACGGCATAAGTGTACCTAAAAGAATTGATGATGTTTTGAAGGCAGAAGGATGTTCACACCAAATATTGATTTGATATGGATTTCTCTTCTGTTCATTGCCTTTCCATTTTATTAATTGATAGAAATAAACTATTAACACTTCAATTTCTAAAAGCACTCCTAATTTACAGCTTTTTTCACCACCTGCCTATAATTTGTGCACAGTACTGTGTGTAAAATATATATATATATATATATATATATATATATATATATAGATATATATATATATATATATATATATATACACACACACACACACACTGTATATTTTAATCTTATTGCAGACCAAGCTGTCCAGCAGTGACAGTTAGGGGTTGAAGCCAACTAGTATTTGGAAAGTGTTTACAGTGGTTACCTTTTATTCACATTTATTCCTGCACCCCTGGCAGTGTTATAGTTGTTCCCAACCCCTATCACCATCACTCCTGTTGGGCAGTTTAGGCTGCATGTAAATGGTGGGAAAATATAAATAATTGCATACAGTTATCAGAATATTACTGGCAATGGTGATTTAAAGGCGAACTCCAGCTATAACTTGTTTTTAGTTTTGGACAGGGCTCGTTTTTGTGTGTTTTGTTGTGTGTTTTTGTACAAGCACTTTGGAGCCTTGGTGTTTTTGTATTAAAGTGGATGTAAACCCGATGTCATAATGTAGAGTATAAGATTTCCTATCATTTGGGCCCAGTCTTGCCACAAAGAGTTAATCCATCTCTGAGCAATCCTCTTTTATTGTTCAGTCAGATAAATCTTGACAAACAGAGAAAAACGTTGTCAAATCCTCCGCCTTGCTGTGAGTGACAGGTGATTTACATATCTCGGGCACTAGCCTAAGAGACATGCGTTATTTTTTTAATTCCCTCTTCTTTCTTCTGCTGCTCTGCCAGAATTGGATGTTCCACACCTCAGCATAATTGGGCATGCTGAAGTCATGTGGGGACTTGCCTGTGTTTTCACTGAATGTTAGAGATCATAGCAGAAGTTCAGTGTAAGAAATACACAGGAGAAAATGCATATTGACAAGGGGAGTGTAGAGGTGGGCGGGGAGTCTACTGACATCACGACTCCACCCACCGAGCTCCAGACAACAGACCCACCCACAGAATCTGCAGTTTTTCGGGTCTCATAGCAGAGAGAGGGGAGAAATTTGACAAGTAAAGATACATGCAGGTGGCATCTATATCCTAGATAACCCCTATGGCAGTAGTTTAGAAGGGATGACATTGGGTTTACATCCACTTTAACCAGACGGAGAAAACCACGATCTGTTACCTCATTTATTGCAATGTATTTCTGCTTTCAGCTGCTTCAAAAACGCACTTAGTCTGCTCGAATCGAACTACAAAAGTAGCTCCAAAACTTTTTTTGAGCTTCAGGCATTTTGGAGTGGAGATGCGAGTCACCACCATAGGGAATGATTTTTTATCTATTTTTTTCCTTCCTGAGTGTTTTGGAGTTTAGAGCAAAGAATTCTTATATGTGAATGGGGCCTGAGAAGCTTCCAGTGTGCAGTAAAATCAGAGCAATCAGTGATTTTAAAATGGGGGAGGGGCAAGACTGAAGAGAAGAGGCTGGAGTTCAGCTTTAACACTTCCTCATTTTATCCAAAACGTAGAAAAAGTTTTTGGATTTTTCTCTTGTTAAAAAAAAAAAATAGACTTACCTTCATGAGTCCCATTGCATTAGTGGAGATATTTGGAAATCTGTATTCCAGGGGCTCCTGAAAATAGAGTAGGGCATTAGCAACAGGAGGGATATGACAAAGCGTGATGGCATTCTGCAAGCATGGATTGCTGTGCTGCCTCCAGTTGGGGTGTGTGGGGGAGGGGTTTCTCACCATTTTTTCAGGATCCGGGATGCTGACCCCACTGAAGAACATATTGGTACTGAACACTTGCTGATGCCGGGGAATAAGATCACCTGCAGGAGACAAAAAACAGACAAAAACACAATCTTATTAAAGCGGAAGTAAACCCTTCTATCATTTTCAGTCAAGGAAGCTGCCATCTTGGCCTCTAATGATTCTTCAACTGTCATAATGCTGCACATGTGATCAGTTATGAAACCAGCCATTGGATGGTTTGAAAGTTTGGTTGAGAGCACAGCCAATGTGAAAGTTAGCATTTTCGGTGTTCTGGCAGATAGTGTCCTGCCATCATATAGTGTCCGCCCCGTACTGCGCATGTGCAGTACGGGGCAGACGAAGCTTCGGAAAATCTCCGAAGATGAACGGCGCCTGCGCCCTGAGTGGAGGTGGTAGCCCGCCCATTCAAGCGGACATAGGGTTGTGAAAATGAGAGGGCCCCTCATGGGCGAGCTTCGCTCGCCACGCTTCGGGCTCAGCTCTTTTTATTCTAACTCTATGTCCACTTGGATGGTGGGGATAGAACCTGGACTTACGGCGCAGGCGCCGTTCATCCTTAGCTATTTTCGGAATCTGTGTGTGCTGTGTACTGCGCATGCGCAGTGCACAGCGGACATTATCTGATGGGGGACCATATTTGATAGGACACCGGCATGCCAAGAATGTAAGTGTTTTTTGAAACTGGGTTTACTACCGCTTTAAATAAAGAAGCACAAAAGCAGTGGCAATGCAAAAGTGCACAGATATCATAAGAGCCAATCAGAAATCTATCATATTGTATTCTGCTGCGTATCTTGTTAGTAGCACACCATAAATGGTAATGGTCAACTCAAATGTTTTTTTAAAAGAGCCTATTAGGGCCCATTCACACCACTGTTCCTTGGTAATGTGCATGGCGTTAAGGCAGCCCAATCAAATGAATGGGGCTGCCTAATGCAACCAAAAAGGTGCATGTACTATTTATGTCAGAGCATCATACCGCAGCTTATCCTAATGCACTGCACTGCGCTTTAATGCACGTCCGTCGGCAAGGTGCACTGTGCGCCATTCAGAATAAGCGGCATTGCATCGAGCCATGTGACCAGCGTTGCCTCCCATCGGGGCTCAAAAAACATAAATTACGCAATGTATGACAAGGTCTCCTCCCGCCTTTAATTTTCTTTTCAGTAATTAATGTTTTGGTGAATTTCAGAAGAACGCAATTTAACAGCTGCCCCTGTGCAGTTTATACTCCCTCCTATTTGTCACCATAAAAGAAAACATCATCCTGCAAGGTAGACAAGATTGGCCGACAGTATTTTTCCAGGAAGCAGATGGGAAGGGAAGGAGCTACACAGAAAAAGCAAGAGACTGAAGGTGAGTGAAGGAGGGAGTACCGCTGCTCACAGGTGAGTCGGCATCGGCTACTAATCCAAGTTCAATACCATGAAGTGGGGTACACGCCCTGCCACTGCAGCAGTATACATAAAGCGAAGAAGTTTGGATCAGCTGCACAGCCACACAAAAATAATGATTAGATTCCTTTATACTGAAAATTCATAAAAGCACTGGATGGGTACAGGCAAACAGGGGAAGAAAAAGGCAAGGTTAACGCGTTTCACACAATTCAAGTTTTTTGTGTGAAACGCGTCAACCTTGCCTTTTTCTTCCCCTGTTTGCCTGTACCCATCCAGTGCTTTTATGAAATTTCAATAAAGGAATCAAATCATTATTTTTGTGTGGGCGTGCAGCTGACTTTAACACAATGAACGTGATGCATGATTTGCATCCCCCTACAGTTTTCTCTGCAGCATCTCCAGCCTTCACTTCAGTCTTGCACAGTTGTATAGGCTCCTCTCCTGTACTGAAATTGCTTACTCTGGGGTCACTGCACACTGTTAGCTACTAGCATTGTGCAGTAGATGCTGCAGCAAGTCATACAGAGCCTGCCTCATTTCCTGGCTGGGGGGTGTCCAGCATCATCTACCATGTCCTCCCCAACTGAACACTCCCTGGCCTTATCCTATTAATTTATTGGATCTCAGTTCTGTCAATCAAGGCTCAGCATCGTGTGTGGGCCTTCCCACCAACCATGAATCTGACTGCATTGCATAGAGAAGCGCAGATTCCCACTGATGATGTCATTGGCTTTAAAATAAAGGTATGTAATAGGAATGGGTGGGGGGTGCAGGTTAAGCACTTTCAGACCGGACCATTTTGCTGGCTTAAGACCAGACCACTTTTTGCGATTCGGCACTGCGTTGCTTTAACTGACAATTGCGCGGTCGTGCAACGTGGCTCCCAAACAAAATTGACGTCCTTTTTTCCCCACAAATAGAGCTTTCTTTTGGTGGTATTTGATCACCCCTGCGGTTTTTATTTTTTGCGCTATAAACAAAAATAGAGCAACAATTTTGAAAAAAAAACGCATTATTTTTTACTTTTTGTTATAATAAATATCCCCCAAAAATATATAAAAAAAAAATTTTTTTCCTCAGTTTAGGCCGCTACGTATTCTTTTAAATATTTTGAAAAACAAAAAAAAAAAATCTTAATAAGCGATTGATTGGTTTGCGCAAAATGTATAGCGTTTACAAAATAGGGGATAGTTTTATGGCATTTTTATTAATAATTTTTTTTTACTAGTAATGGCGGCGATCAGCGATTTTTATTGTGACTGCGACATTATGGCGGACACACCGGGCATTTTTGACACATTTTTGGGACCATTGTCATTTATACAGCAATCAGTGCTATACAAATGGACTGATTCCTGGGTAAATGACACTGGCACTGAAGGGGTTAACCAGGGGGTGACAGTGTAGGGGTTAAGTGTGTCCTAGGGGCGTGTTACTAACTGTGGGGGGCTGGGCTATGTCTTAGTGAACACTGATCTCTGCTCCAATCACAGGGATCAGTGTCACTTGTTGCTAGGAAGAACGGGGGGAGATGCTGTTTACATCGGCATCTCCCCGTTCAACCTCCCCGTGAGACCATCGCAGGTATCCCCAAGCGATCGAGGGTCCCAACCGGCATGCGCCGCCGGCGGCATGCACGGCGATGTTATGGCGGCAAATGCAAATGGACGTACCTGTACGCCAATTTGCCTGCCTGTGCCATTCTACCGAACGACATCGTCACGTGCCGGTCGGGAAGTAGTTAAGCAGGTTAAATTTTCTTAATTTGTTTTAAATGGGCTGGGGACTGTACATGATGAGGTGGTACAGCATTGCGCAAAACTTTGCTTTTCTATACCAGGAAAAGCAATGGCTTTCCTTTAATTCCCCCTCTCTAGCACCACATACCCACCTTTGCTTTGCTCCCCCATCACTCTGTTCAGCACCAGAAGTCAACCCCATGCTTCTAGGTATGAAGGAGCATGTGACAGTGCTGGGCCATTCATCACTGTCACATGAGTACAGAGCCCTGTGCAAGCTCCAACTGCAGCTTAGTAAGCTTATTCAGGACTTTTCTTTTGCTCCCGTTCAGCTGACTGGAGCAGCTAGGAAATGAAAGGAAGCCAAGTATATGCAAGTGGTGAAGAAAAGATTTATTTCAGACATCCTACTGCACTAGCATGCTGAGCATACCGGACTTCCAGCTGTTGCAAAACTACAAGGCCCATCATGCCTCTGGGTGTCATGCTTGTGGCTGTCAGAGTCTCGCTATGCCTCATGGGACTTGTAGTTCTGCAACAGCTGGAGGTCGGCTAATTGCATATGCCTGTCCTAAAGGAAAAAAAAAAATTCCTTATCCGCCCTTGTCTTCATTCCTGTTATAATGCTGTGGGTTATTTTTTAATACAACTACATCCAAGTCACTCACCCATAGTTCTCCTGATGAGGTATAACTGATCCACGTCAGATTTGCCCGGCCACAGAGGGATTCCAGATATGAGCTCAGCGAACACGCAGCCGATAGCCCAGACATCCACAGGAGGGCCGTACTGTGTATCACCCACAAGCAACTCCGGCGCTCGGTACCACCTTGTGGCCACATAATCTGTGTAGTAGTCGCTGGGTCCAGCTAATCAGTCACAGAGAACATTAAATGGAAATATAAATATTTGCATTGAACATTTCAAATAATACAGTTCTGGAAAAGAAAAACTGTTTGCAAAGCTCAATAGCTCAAGCTCAATGTTCCACCAAGAACTCGATTAGGGGAATTAAAAATTTGTGGCGTGTACCACATCAACTTAGTAGATAGCTCTATTTCACTACTCTCTACGTCACCCACACCAATTACTGTTTAAGGGAAAAAGAGAAACTGTCAGTTTCAGTAGGGATGCACCGGAGTCGAATACCGAGTATTTTTATGATTACTCGTACTCGTGAAAATGCTCCCAATTCCCACACTGATCCTGTGTGAACCCAAGATGAAGTCACTATGACAAGACAATAGGAGCGGTGGTGAAACTGCATTTGATTTAGAAAGGAATCACACCACATTCCTGTTCAAATCACATGAGATTTTTTGCAGTGTGATTTGAGCCCATTCATTTTAATGGACGCAAATTGTACCATAAAAATATCGGTACTCGGCATCAGCAAGTACTTTACCCAAAGTATCCGTACTCACTAATAAAAAATAAAAAAACAGTATTGGTGCATCCCATAGTAAACTACTATAGATCCCTGCCAGAGCAGATCTGGCATACAGGATGGGAACTGTCTACAGATAGCTCACAAGCTTCTCTGCCCATGCAGTGATTGCACTGCATAAGCAAAGCCTGCAGGGTTACCAACTATCTCTTTTACACCCAGATCTAAGCAAACAGACTGGGGAGGGGGGCAACTGAGATCAGAGCAAGTTGCTCCAGGATCCAGCTGAACTGCTCTATGCTGCTTCTGTCACAGACTCAGCATAGAATACAAAGCAGTTCACTCCTAATTAAAGGGCCATGCACCCCTTGGTTAGGAGCAGCATCTCCTCTGTTTTCTCAGGTTAGAAGAGTAGCGTAGGCGTAAAGGTTGCACCACTCTTTAATTCCCCACAATGAGCCAGAGGAATGACTCTTCCCCTCCTTACCCTTTCTTTCCTTTCCAGACAAATATCTAGGGGGTTTGAATTACAGTGAGAAAGTCTAAGCCCTTGTACACACGGTCGGACATTCCGACAACAAAATCCGGCGGATTTTGTCCGAAACTTGTGTTGCATGCACACGGTCGTACAAAGTTGTCGGAAAATCCGATAGTACGTAACGTGATGATGTTATTTTGTTACGACGGGACTACGTTCAGGCTAGTAGCCAATAGCTTTGGTCTAGGAATTTGATCCGAGCATGCGTGGCACTTTGTCCGATCAGGATTCTCTACACACAATAGGACAAAGTCCGATCGGATCATGTTGTCAGAAAGTTTCATAGCCCAGCTCTAAAACTTTGTACGTCAGATATTCTGACGGAAACAGTCCGATGGAGCCCACACACAGTCGGATTATCCGACAACACGGTCTGATCGGACATTTTCCGTTGGAATGTCCGACCGTGTGTACAAGGGCTTAAAGTAAACAGGTTTTGCTGTAATATATCTGTAAAAGTACTTAATGTACCTTTTATTAAATAGTCATTTTTAAAACACCGATTTTATATAAACAGTAAATAAAGCAAAAATAAAAAAATATTGTAAAAACATTTAAATGTTAAAACAAATTTAACATAAAATTAACCTAAGGCCCCTTTCACACATGCGGACATTATGTCCGTATTTCATCCATCCGTTTGTGGATGAAATACGGACATACATGCATTCCTATGGGATAGCAGGTGTCTGCGGATGAACATCCGCAGACACCCACTATTGTCCGCCTTCGCAATTGTCCGATTCTGCAGACGGAGGAAAATCCTATTTTTCTATCCGTCTGCAGAGCGGATCGGATGAACACAGACAGACGGTCCGTATTCATCCGATCCCCATAGAGGAGAGCGGAGAGCTGACAGGGCGGTCCCTGCACAGTGTGCGGAGACCGCCTTGTCTGCCGCCGGCTCAGCGGGGACAACGGAGCAATCCCCGCTGAGCGAGCGGATCATCACGGGGCGGATCAGTACTGATCCGCCCCGTGTGGAAGGGGCCTAACAGTTTTCCTATAAAAATAAGTTGGAAAGGGCAGCTCACTGAACGTTTTTTTTCAACAATTTCCTTTTATGTCCGAGATAATCATTTTACCAGAAGAGGGCAAAGGGCCATATTGCTAGAGAACCTACAGGCATATAACAATGCTCAGGAATGATCCAAAAATATCTGTGAAATGAATAATTGCTAGAATAAAGCCTTTTCTTCCAAACTTGATTATTAAAGATTAATAACGGGCAGCTCAAGTCAATCATAAATGGCCTACTCCTTCCTGATGCCGGGCACCTCTCTGTGTGCGGCTCGCCAAGTCCTGGCCTGAGTCCGCCACCTGTTGGGCTCAAGAGAAAGCTCACAACGGGGTTGATTTACTAAAACTGTAGAGTGCAAAATCTGATACAGCTAGCATATCAGCTTCTAACTTCCGCTTCTTCAATGAAGTTTTGACAATAAAAAACTGGAAGCCGATTGGTTTCTATGCAGAGCTGCACCAAATTTTGCACTCTCCAGTTTCAGTAAATCAACCCCATGGTGTTGCGTTTCCAAGCTGCAGAGACCTTTGCAAATAGCTTACAGCAGCTTTAAAGTGGTTGTAAACTCTGTACAAACACTTTTACATACACTTAAGCCTATATTAAGGTGCTGGAAATATCTCCTAAACCTGCACGGTTTAGGAGATATTTACAATATACGTGTGCGCCAACGTCATCGGCGCATGCGCACTTTAGAAAGGGCACCACCGTGCCGTTCCTAAAAGGGATCATGCCATGACTGGCGGCTCCCGCTTGCGGGATTGAGGTCACACAACTCCGGCCAGTCACAGAGTCCGCGGCCCCCGCAAGGAAGAGGGGTGAAGATGGACGCTTCCAGCCAGCGGGGACAGCGGTGACATCGCAGGCTTCGTTTTCAGGTGACACATAATGGGCTACTATGCGATGCCCATTATGCTTTGCCTTTGCAGGGAAATAAAGAGGAAGTAAAACCCACCAGGGTTTACTTCCTCTTTAACAGGACGGTTGCAGCCCTGCCCTGGAAGAGCCTGCTCTCCAACTGATCCTTGGTGCAGAACTGTAGTTATGCTATACATGTACTCACTTAATATCCTGGCAAATCCAAAATCACACAACTTAATGACCAAGTGTTTGGTGATGAGAATATTCTCTGGCTTGACATCTCGGTGAATACACTGCAGAGAAACAAACAGAATTATCTTAAAGTATAATAAGTAAAGAAGAAACTGAATTTGGTTGCATCGCTCTTAAATGGAAGAAAAGCCTAGCCCAGTTGTTGTTGGTGCTCCTTTCTCTCCCCTGCAGCAGCCGTTCACTGACACATGGGAGCCGGAGCTGCTGGATCACGTAATCAGACTGGAGTGGAGGCTCCATTCACACTTGTATGACTCCAAAGTTGCTCCAACTTTGGAGTGTAACTTTTATACAACTTTAACGCAAGTATGGATGGGTGCGACTTGGATACGACTTTGACCAGTGATATTGGACAACAGTTGCACACAAGTTGCATTATATAACATTCAGATACAACTTTCCTGCAACTTTTGAGGATTAACATTAAAGGTCTATGGCTCTCAATTTGCATGAAAGTCAGACCATGCCTGAACTACTTTGAAGTCGCTGAAACTTTAAAGCGGTGTTCCACTCATTTGTAAGTTTATTAAAAGTCAG
This sequence comes from Lithobates pipiens, assembly GCF_037356315.1. Classification (NCBI taxonomy): domain Eukaryota; kingdom Metazoa; phylum Chordata; class Amphibia; order Anura; family Ranidae; genus Lithobates; species Lithobates pipiens. Next base: position 2,592,122 of record NW_027507879.1, on the reverse strand, counting down.
CAGCTACAAAAAGTGTAGCTGCTGACTTTTAATATGCAGACACTAACCTGTCCCTCAGTCCAGAGATGCAGCCTTCCGAAGCATTCATTTCGCCTCTCCGCAGCGCCAGCATTGCAAATGTGGGCACCCGGCTGTGATAGCTTGAGGCTTCACAGCCCGGTGTGCGCTGCACATGCACGAGGCGCTCTGCGCTCTCTTAGGCTGGATTCACACCTATGGCATTTTTAGTGCTTTTTGCATTTTGCAGATTGGTACTACTGCCCATTTAACATGGTTTTCTATGGAACACGTTCTGTAGTGCAAATCTGCAAAATGCACTAACAATGCATAGATTTGAATCAAGCCTTAGTGGCCAGCCAATCTTCTGGGACCTGTGACGTGTCCCAGAAGATGGAGAGAGGGAGGGGGAGAGGAGGAGTCGCCTAGGTGGCGAGGCGACGAAAACAGGAAGTGGAAGCTGGGTACCTGCCAAACCAGGTACCCACTCCCCCCTCAAAAAAACGACTTGCCAAATGTGGCGTGTAAGGGGGCGGAACTCCGCATTAAGTCACGCATATATGATTGGTTATCATTGGAAAACATGGGTAATGACTTGTCATTCAACTTTGATGTCCAAAGCTGCATGACAAGTCGCACAAGTGTAAATGGAGTACACACTTTTGTTTTATATACAGGTTAGGTAGGAAAGGTGGGGAGAAGAGATAGTGTTAGGCTTTTCTTTTACTTTAAACAAGCAGTTTAACCCCTTATTTACCAAGATACATTTATAAACATCACAGAATTCAAGGAGTTAAAGGGGTTGTAAAGTTACTATTTTTTTTTTTTTAAATAACAGACATGTTATACTTACCTCCACTGTGCAGCTTATTTTGCACAGAGTGGCCCCGAACCTGCTCTTCTGGGGTCCCTCGGCGGCTGTCTCTGCTTCCTCCTCACATGGTGAGAAGCACTTGCGGGCACGCTCCCGTGATACAGGCCAGCGGCTATAGCCACTCACTGTATCACTTGGCCCCACCCCCGACACGCTGCATCATTGGATGTGATTGACGGCAGTGCGGGCCAATGGCTGCGCTGCTTTCAATCCATCCACTCTAGCCAATCAGCGGCTGGGCTGAGCGGCAAAGAGGATGTCGGGGGCGAGCGCGGGACTTTCGAGGGGTTAGGCAAGTAAAACGGGGGGGGGGGGGGGGGGAGCTGGGGGTGCCGTCACTGTGAGATGTTTTTTTACCTTAAGGTGAAAAAATATTTACCTTTTCAAACCCTTTAATGCAAGCTCAAGGTAGCTGCAGCTATTAGCTTGGTATCAATTTTTAGAGCCAGGGAAGGCCTTCAGGAAAAAGTCATCTGGGTGGCTGGTTCCAGATTTCACAGGCGCACGCAATGTTAAGACTTGACATGTTTGGTATCCATTTACTCAATACAACCCCATCTTTTATATTTTACCAAATCAGGTATAATAAATAATATTGTGTTTATTTGCACTAAAATGTATTTTAGTATATTTTTTTTCCTGACACTGTGCTTTTGAAAAATAGCTGTGCAACATACAAAATTGCAACTGCTGTTTTATTTTTCAGGGTCTCTGCTTTCAAAAAATATATCATTGTTGGGGGTTTAAAGTAATTTCTAGCAAAGAATGCAAATTTAACGTGTGAAATATTTTCAAAAATTGCCGGTTAGACAAGAGCTTAAAAAAAAAGGGTGTTAGTAATCGAAGTGTCGAAAAAGGCAATTTGGTAAAGCAAAAGCACAGACAATATTTTAAACAATAAGCTTTTATTGGATCTTAGGTATAACAATTGTACAATAATACTAACATTTGTACAGGAGTATCATTAAAATATAACAAAGTATAATTGAGTTCAGTGGTAGAGTATATTACTAGTAAAACCAACAAAATTGCTTTGCAATATTTTACTTACTGTGTGTTATTTGCTCATTTATACAAGCAGAAACTTTGTTTTTTTAATTTAGTAAAGGCTTTTTCGCTTCTTTTACTGCCATCACATTATTTTGATTCATATGGTATTGTCTATGTAAGGTCCATGCACACTAGACGTTAAAAACCACAAAAAAATGCTTATTTTGCGTTTTTTGCCAGCATTTTTCCAGTGTTTAGAATCTGTAGCGTTTTTGTTAAGGAGCGGCTGGCCTTTGCAATCAGTAAATAGCTGGCTGCTGTGTCCTTAATAACAGTTGACTCCTCAGCTGTCAGCAGGATTCCCCACTGACAGCTAAATGGAAACAAAACAATTGCCGGCAATAATTAATTGAGGGGAAAAAAAAACAGCATGGGAATCCCCTCCCTAATTTAACCTTTTGGGTCTGGTACGGATTTTAAGAGGAACTCCATATTTTTTTTTTAAAACAGCGTGGGGGCCCCCCTCTCCCCAAATCCATACCAGACTCTTATCAAGCATGCAGCCAAGCAGGCCAGGAAGGCGGAGGGGGGGAAGAGACATGCAAGGGCCCCCCTCCTGAACCATACCAGGCCGCATGCCCTCAACATGGAAGGGAGGAGGTGCTTTGTCCACCTTGTCCCCATGTTGATAAGGAAAAGGGCCTCTTCCCCACAACCTTGGGCCAGTGGTTGTAGGGGTCCGGGGGGGGGGGAGACTTATCAGAATTCGGCCCCCAGATCCTGGCCCCTTCATGTAAATGAGTATGGGGTATAATGTACCACTACTCATTCACCATTAGAATATGGGGTATATAATGTACCACTACTCATTTACCATTAGAATATGGGGTATATAATGTACCACTACTCATTCACCATTGGAAGATCAAAAAGTAAACAAACAATCGAATGTCCTTCATCAAAAAAAAAAATCAAAAAAAAAAAATCAATGTCCCTTGATGTAGATCCATCGTCAATCACAATGAACGCAGGCCACCAACCTGGAAAAAAAAAACGAAAAAAAAAGGGGTCTGCCCCTGACGAAGGCTCCTGCTGAATGACAGCGCCGCCATCCACCGCTGAATAAACTAAGAGGCCACCTGCTGATGCCATTGGGTGCCCATCCCTTGTGGCGTCATTGTACCAACATGCCCTGGTCGATGAGACATCAGGGCCAAGGGGCCAAAAACGCAAAAAAATAAAAAACTTTTTGTTTTCTACTCCTAGAAGTTGAAGTTGGAAAAACGCTTCTAGCCTACGATAATGAGCATGGACACATAGGATAACACTATTTGCTTCTAGGGGCAGAAAAAAAAAACGCTTAAAGTAGCTGCTAGGAGCTTAAAAATAAGTTATGCGCATGGAGCCTAAAAGTAAATTCAGAAGATAATATCCGTTTGGCCTTTTTTGACATGTACAGAATCTTCTCCCGACTACAAATTACTATTTGAAAAAACGTTCTGGTTCATAATCAGTGAGCAAAAATAAATAAATCTTTCCATCTGTCCCCCGATACCAAATTATTCTCCAATTGTTTGTTTCAAAATACTCAATAGCAATAATACATATAATGGTGATTTTGCTGTCCTTTTATACAATGCTGAGATTTTGAAGGACGTAGAGTCACTAAAAAAATGAAATATGCAAATTGTTTTTCAGTAACACGGAATTTGGGAATATGGGTACAGCTGGGCAACAGAAAAAAAAAACCACAACGGTGATAAAAGCGCTTTTGTTGTGACTGCATGTGGATCAGAACAAACAGAAGCGTAACAAGTCTTCATAGATAGGACACAGACAGTCTTTATAGGTATATAAACTGTTTTATGTGTTCTAGTTTGCATGAGAAATGGAAAGCAGATGGTGTGGAGTCTATAGTGTTATAAAGATCAGTTCTATACAGCCTAGCAACTAGAAGAAGCGTGCATTAAAGCCACAGACCCTGGTGCACCATGCATTTTAACAAGTAATAGGTAAGTGAATTCAGCACAATTTACTTTGCGTCACATTTTGGTAAAGCACAAATTCTCAATCTTACCCATGAAGATGCCGAGGCAAAATTTGCATTCGATCTTTTTTTTTCTTTTATTTGAACCAGCGGTCTCCAAACTGTGGCCCGGGGGCCAGATGCCATTTGCTTGCCTTTATCCATCCCTTGGGGCACTAGTTCATCCACTGATACTAACAATGGGGCATAATTTCTGTTGCTGACACCAACAGTGGAGCACTACTCCTCCCACTGATACCATCAGAAGGGCACAATTCCTTCCACTGGCACAAACAATGGGGCACGATTCCTTCCATTGACACCAACAATGGGGCACAATTCCTTCCATTGACACCAACGATGAGCCACAATTCCTTCCATTGACACCAACGATGGGAGACAATTCTTTCCATTGACACCAAGGATGAGGCACAATTCCCTCCGTTGACACCAACGATTAGGCACAATTCCTTCCATTGACACCAACGATGGGGCACAATTCCTTCCATTGACACCAACGATGGGGCACAATTCCTTCCATTGACACCAACGATGGGGCACAATTCCTTCCATTGACACCAACGATGGGGCACAATTCCTTCCATTGACACCAACGATGGGAGACAATTCTTTCCATTGACACCAACGATGGGAGACAATTCTTTCCATTGAAACCAATGATGGGGCACAATACCTTCAATTGACACCATCAATGGGGCACAATTACTTCCATTAACACCATCGATGGGGCACAATTCCTTCCATTGACACCAACGATGGGGCACAATTCCTTTTATTGACACCAACGAGGAGCCACAATTTTTTCCATTGAAACCAATGATGGGGCACAATTCTTTCCATTGACAACATCGATGGGGCACAATTCCTTCCAATGACACCAACGATGGGGCACAATTCCTTCGAGTGACACCAACGAGGGGGCACAATTCCTTCGATTGATACCAACGAGGGGGGCACAATTCCTTCCATTGACACCAAAGATGGGGCACAATTCTTTCCACTGAAACCAACGATGGGGCACAATTACTTCCATTAACACCAATGATGGGGTACAATTTCTTTTATTGACACAGAGGGGGCACAATTATTTCCATTGAAACCAATGATGGGGCACAATTCCTTCAATTGGCACCATCAATGGGGCACAATTCCTTCCACTGACACCATCGATGGGGCACAATTCCTTCCATTGACACCAACAATGGGGCAGAATTCTGTCTACTAACACCAACAATGGAGCACTTTTCCCCCACTCACACCATAGATGGGGCATTGTATACTCCCATTGGATACCAGGACATTTTCTACTCCCACTGTCCACAGTCCGGCCCCCATTAAAGTCTGTAGGATAGCAAAGTAGCCCTTTGTTTAGAAAGTTTGGAGAATGCTGATTTTGGTGCATTTTGGATAGCTTCTTTCACTAAGTATTTTTTTCTTGTTCAAATATATTTTTTTATTGAAAATTTTGTAGCGTATACACATCAGTAGCATGCAAAAGTCAAAACAGGGCCAATCAAAACTCCACACAGGGGGATATAGGCTATTTCCCAAATTACAAAGAAATTCATATAGTGGGTTTTTATTGTATTTCTTTTCCTTTTTCATTTATTTGGTCATGATTTGTACACAAATAATGAACAAAGCATAGAATAAGGAAGCCAATAAAGCAGGGGTTGACAAATTTGCTTGGAATCTAGGAGCCAGCTAAAAAAGTTAGGAGCCGGGTCCGTGACGGCGATCTGGACCTGTCCCTGGCCTGACATGGAGACAAGTGAGGGGAAGATAGCCCCCAGCCCCCCACCTGTCTCCAAGTCATTGCCCCCCATAGCTCTTAGAGGGACATTTTATTAATTTTTTTCAAATGACAATTTTTTTTTAAAATTGCATTTTAGTGTAAATATGAGATGTGAGGTCTCTCTGACCCCCCAGATCTCATATATAAGAGGACCTGTCATGCTTTTTTCTATTACAAGGGATTTTTACATTCCTTGTAATAGGAACAAAAGTGACACACTTTTTTTTTTTTTTTTTTTTTAAAGAACAGTGAAAAAAATAAAAATAAAAGTTAAAATAAAAAAAAAATATTTTAAACGCGCCCTGTCCCGCCAAGCTTGCGTGCAGAAGCGAACGCATATATGAAAGCGGTGTTCAAACCACACATGTGAGGTATCGCTGCGATCGGTAGAGTGAGAGCAATAATTCTAGCCCCAGACCTCCTCTGTAACTTAAAAAGTGCAACCTGTAGAATTTTTTAAATGTCGCCTATGGAGATTTTAAAGGGTAAAAGTTTGTCGCCATTTGATGAGCGGGCGCAATTTTGAAGCATGACATGTTTGGTATCGATTTACTCGACGCAACATTATCTTTCACAATATTAAAAAAATTGGGCTAACTTTACTGTTGTCTTATTTTTTTTTTTTTATTAAATACATTTTCCCCAAAAAAGTGCGCTTGTAAGTCCGCTGTGCAAATACGGTGTGACAGACAGTATTGCAACGACCACCATTTTATTCTCTAGGGTGTTAGAATAAAATATATATATAATTTTTAGGGGTTCTGAGTAAAGGGAAGAAAGATAGGCTGGCAGGCAGGGAAAATTAGCATTGCATCCATTAGCATTGCTGGTTGTAATTCCAACGGCCACCACAAGAGGGCGCCAGATTACAGAAGGAACCATAGGATCGTAGAAGGCCTCAAAGCCGGGGGCTAAATTACCGGCCGGCGGCGGCGCGGCCCGACGCGATCGCGCCGGGGGGGGGCCACGGAGACAGCATCTCCCCAGCTGTGCTGCCCCAGGCGCCAGGTCTGGAATTCTAGTCGCAAATGCGACCGGGCGCCCGGGTTTTGTCGAGCCCTGCAATAAAGGGTATTTTTTTAGAATAAGACCAGGTACAGGATAGTTGCAAGGAGCTTCTGTAATCCTCACAAACTACATGGAAGGTATTCCCTTGCTTAAAAAAAAAAATACTTTATAGAGTAATGCCGCTTTTGTAGGGCTATAAAAAAAATTATATATATATATATATATATATATATATATATACACACACTCACACACACACACACAGTATCTCACAAAAGTGAGTACACCCCTCACATTTTTGTAAATATTTTATTATATCCTTTGATGTGACGACACTGAAGAAATTCCACTTTGCTCCAATGTAAAGTAGTGAGTGTACAGCTTGTATAACAGTGTTAATTTGCTGTCCCCTCAACACACACACAGCTATTAATGTCTAATCTGCTGGCAACAAAAGTGAGTACACCCCTAAGTGAAAAAGTCCAAATTGTCAATATTTTATGTGGCCACTATTATTTTCCAGCACTGCCTTAACCCTCTTGGGTATGGAGTTCACCAGAGCTTCACAGGTTGCCACTGGAGTCCTCTTCCACTCCTCCATGATGACATCACAGAGCTGGTGGGTGTTGGAGACCTTGCGCTCCTCCACATTCCATTTGAGGATGCCCCACAGATGCTCAATAGGGTTTAGGTCTGAAGACATGCTTGGCCAGTCCACCACCTTTACCCTCAGCTTCTATAGCAAAGCAGTGGTCGTCTTGGAGGTGTGTTTGGGGTCATTATCATGTTTGAATACTGCCCTGCGGCCCAGTCTCTGAAGGGAGGGGATCATGCTCTGCTTCAGTATGTCACAGTACATGTTGGCATTCATGTTTCCCGTAATGATCTGTAGCTCCCCAGTTCCGGCAGCACTCATGCAGCCCCAGACCATGACACTCCCACCACCATGCTTGACTGTAGGCAAGACACACTTGTCTTTGTACTCCTCACCTGGTTGCCGCCACACACGCTTTACACCATCTTAACCAAATAAGTTTATCTTGGTCTCATCAGACCACAGGACATGGTTCCAGTAATCTACGTCCTTAGTCTGTTTGTTTTCAGCAAACTGTTTGCAGGCTTTCTTGTGCATCATCTTTAGAAGAGGCTTCCTTCTGGGATGACAGCCATTTAGACTTATTTGATGTGGTGCGTATGCTCTGAGCACTGACAGGTTGACTGTTATACAAGCTGTACACTCGCTACTTTACTTTGTAGCAAAGTGTAATTTAAGTGTTGTCACATGAAAAGATATATTAAAATATTTACAAAATTGTGAGGGGTGTACTCACTTTGTGAGATACTGTATATATACACACACAACCGCTACAAAAGCTTTTTGTAATCAAATGTTAAAAATTACCTTGCCTTCTCAATCTGCAGCACTGTAAGCCCTTGTACACACGGTCTGAGTTTCCGACGGAATGTGTCCTATCGGACCGTTTTGTCGGATATTCCGACTGTGTGTGGTCTGCATCGGACTGTTTCCGTCGGAATATCCGACGGACCAAGTTTTCCAACTTGCCGGTAAAATTTTCCAACAAAATGCTCCTATCGGACATACTCCGATCATGTGTAGCCTACTCCGATGGACAAAGTGCCACGCATGCACAGATCAAATTCCTAGACCAAAGCTATTGGCTACTAGCCTGAACGTAATCCTGTCGTAACGAAATAACGTCATCATGTTATGTACAATCGGATTTTCCGACATCTTAGTCCGTATGCAACATCACTTCCGAACCTCTTCCGGAATTAATCCGTCGGAATTACTCCGACGGATTTGGTAGTCGGAATCACCGACCGTGTGTACAAGGGCTAATTGTCTGTAAAATTCAATGTAATACAGCAACCTAAAGGCCTTCCGTACGCAGTTGGTGTAAACAACCTTCCCTGAAATGTCATTTTCTGCTTGTGTGATTGGCTTACAAATTTTGTGATTGTTATTTTAATTAAAAAAAAATTAACATTTACAAACATATTATAATTACCTGCTCTGTATAATGGTTTTGCACAGAGCAGCCCTGATGCTCCTGTTCTTGGTTCCCCTGCTAGCTCTTCTGGCTTCTCCCCCAGCTGAGTGCCCCACAGAGCAAGCTGCAGGGGGAGCTGCATGCAGAAGGTCTTTTACATTAATGCAGAAAATACATTAAAGCGGTTGTTAAGCCACTACCATAAAAACATGCAATCCCCTCTTTACTATAACATTATGTGCCCCAGTGTCTGTGTAATATAAAAAAAGATGCCGATCTGTACCTTATATCAGAGCGTCTCCTGGCACTCACGTGACTCTTCAGCTTTCTCCTCTGCCTGGCTGACAGCTCCAGTGGGCGGGGCCAAGCACTCCCGTTGACGTCAGCCAGGGAGGAGAGAGAGTCGAGGAGTCACGAAAGTGCCAGGAGAGAGGAGACGCTCTGATATAGGTACAGATCGGCATCTTTTTTTTTTTTTTTTTTAATCAACTTTACCCTGTATTTTCTATAGGCGACACTTTAAAAGCCCGCTCTGACCCGCTCCGAGGACAGTGGCAGGTGGGGAGTTTGACTGGGGCGGTGCACCTGTCAAACGTTAATGCAGGTGCCCTAAGGCGAGCTCAGGGAGGACAGAAACCTCTATTGGAGCAGAAGGGCATCTGTTTAGTGTTACGGAGGATGTCTGGTGTTAGAATTATTGCTGGCGTGCACGGCGATATGTAACATGTGTATCGCAATCAACGTTTTCACACGTAGTTGCCCGGAAGCATGCGTTTACGCGTATATGTGGGGGTGGAGGGGGCCCTCCAAAAATGTTTTGGGGGGGGGATTTTATGTGCTTGTGTGTAACTTAATTTTTTTGCATCACATGCATTTTGCCAATATGGTGAAATTTAGCCCAAAACTTCAAACTTTTACAAGGAAATTAAAAATTTTGCTCACTACTGTGTAAAAGAAATGACCAGCGCCAGCTTCCATATTTCCTCTGTTAGGATTTTTTTTTTTTGTAATCTTGTATCAACCAAAGAGTTAATTATTGACAAACTAAAGAACAATTAGCTAAAACCTAAACCCTGGCACATGCAATGATCACAACAGGAGAGCAGGTGTCACGAGAGAGATTAGTGCAAGATGAGACGGGGGGGGGGACAGTGTAATCCAGCTAGAAATGCTAATTGGTTCTAAATTTGGTCTTTAATGGCTCCAGCAAGAAGAGAGAAGTAGTAAACACAATTTGAAAGTTAGGAAGCCTCTGGCTGTGTCATCTGAAGGACATGTATGGCTGACACAGTGAAGCCGATGTCTTGTCAAATAGGGTCCTCCATCAGATGCTGTCCCCTGCGTACTGCGCATGCGCAGTACACAGGAACACAGATTCCGAAAATTACCGAGGATGAACGGCGCCTGCGCCGTGAGTCCAGGTTCTATCCCCACTATCCAAGTGGACATAGAGTTAGAATAAAAAAGAGCCGAGCGCAGCGAGGCCGAGCCCGAAGCGTGGCGAGCGAAGCTCGCCCGCGAGGGGCCCTCTAAAATTCACAACCCTATGTCCGCTTGGATGGTGGGGCTACCACCTCCTCTCACGGCGCAGGCGCCGTTCAGCTTCGGAGTACGGAGCGGACACATATTGATGGCCGGACTCTATTAGGCAGAACACCGGCCATACAATAGTAGAATTTTGTTTACCGCCTTCCTGCCCAGGCCAATTTTCAGCTTTCAGCGCTGTCACACTGAATGACAATTGTGCGGTCATGCTACACTGTACTCATATGAAATTTTTATCATTTTTTTCACATAAGTAGAGTTTTCTTTTGGTGGTATGTAATTACTGTGGGGTTTATTATTTTTTAAAAATAAATAAAGACCGAAAATTTTGAAAAAAAAAATACCCTTTCGTAGTTTCAAATTTTGCAAACAGGTAATTTTTCTCCTTCACTAATGGGCACTGATAGGCTGCACTGATGGGCACTGATGAGGAGGCACTGGTGGGATCTAAGGAGGCACTGATAGGCGAGACTGATAAACACAGATAGGTGGCACTGTTAGGCGGCACTGACAGGTGGTACTGATAGGCACTGGTAGGCGGCACTAGTAGGTTGCACTGATGAGGTGGCACTGATAAGCACTGATGAGACGGCACTGGTGAGCACTGATGAGGAGGCACTGATAGGTGGCATTGATAGAAGGCACTGATAGGCACTAATAGGTGGCACAGATGGGCACTGGTAAGTGGCACTGTTAGGACTTCACTGATAATCAAGACACTGATAATCAGTGTCCTGATTATCAGTGTACATGTCCCTTTTAGAGAAGCCACTTACCGGCTCTCTTCTACTCTCCTCATGCTGTGTTCATGTCCCTTTTAGAGAAGCCACTTACCAGCTCTCTTCTACTCTCCTCATGCTGTGTTCATGAGGAAAGGAGTGACCATAACTGGCTTCTGTTTACCTCCATGATTGGCTGTGATTGGAAGCAGCTGATCACGTTGTAAAGAGCCGCTGATTGGCTCTTTACCTCAATCTGTGATCAACTGCAATGGCACTGTAGCCGTCATTCACCTATAACGCGGTCAGCAAGTGGTTAAATAAAAACGGAAAATTGTATACTCACCTTTCCGTAATTTTCCTTTCCTGACGCATCCCATGGCAGCACACACAGTGGGTTGTGACTCCGCCTCCACAACCTGATAGGACTGGTTAGCTATAAGATTTGAAGAGGAGTCCACCGTTGCATTCTCAGTAACTATCACCTTAGAGGGGTGGGATCCTGTGTGCTGCCATGGGATGCGTCAGGAAAGGAAAATTACGGAAAGGTGAGTATACAATTTTCCGTTTTCCTGACGCATCATGGCAGCACACACAGTGGGAAATAACTCGCTACATGGGAGGGTGCTTTTAAGAAGCTTTTTTATTTACTCAAGTACAAGATATAGATGAGTTTGATTGAATAATTGATCTCCCGAACTCAATCGTGGTTAATTGAGCCGGATCTATTCTATAGTGAGACATGAATGTGGTTTTTGATGACCAAGTTGCTGCCTTGCAAATAGTCTCTGGTGATACTCTGCTGTACGCTGCCCATGAGGTCGCCATCGCTCTCGTCGAATGCGCTTTCAGGTTTTCCGGTATTGGAAGGTGTTGAACTAGATATGCTTTCTTGATGATTTTAATCAACCATGAGGATATTGTTCTTGAAGAAGCCGCTTGACCTTTTTTGGCGCCATGCGGAATGACTAGGAGGTTTTCTGACTTCCTGAATGGAGCGGTAGCCTCCAGGTAGGCGGATATTGCAGACTTCACGTCCAGAGGGTGTGGATTTCCATCTGTGTTGAGAAATACGGGAAGATTGATCTCCGGATTAAAGTGGAAGCTAGATGCTACCTTTGGCACAAACCGTTCCGAAGGTCTGAGTACGACCCTGTCTGGGAAAAAAAACTAGGTGTGGTTCTTTGATTAGTAGAGCTTGCAGCTCGGAGACCCTTTTGGCCGATGTGATTGCAACTAGAAACGATAGTTTTAGTGTCAAGTCCCATAGGGATATTGATCCCCCCGTCGAGAAAGGTTCTTTGGTTAAAGCTTCCAGGACGATCGATAGGTCCCAGGTCGGAAAAATTGGTTTTCTAGGAGGCCTTCTTTTTAGGCATGCTTTCTGAAACTGAATGATGAGGGGGTTTAAAGCCCACTTGATTCCTGTCATTGCGGATATGGCAGAGACATGAACTTTTAAAGTGCTTGACCTTAAGCCTTTCTCTAGGCCTAGTTGTAGGAATTCTAACACCTGAGAGACTGAAGGAGAAAGGGGATTCCAGGACTGTAGTTGGGCTATTGCAGAAAATCTTTTCCAAATCTTATTATATATGTTGTTTGTCGATTTCTTCCTTGCTTGTTGTAAGGTGGATATTACTCTTAATGAACAACCCTGATCTAGTAACCTTTCCCTTTCAGTTTCCAAGCCGTCAGGTGTAGTCGTTCTGGTGACGGGTGTAGAAATTTCCCTTGTGAGAGCAAGTCTGGGAACAGTGGAAGTGGGAGAGGCTCTTCTGTGTTCAATTGCAGGATGGTCGGAAACCATGGTCTTCTGGGCCAGAAGGGCAACACTGCTATTACCGTGGAAGACGAAGTCCTCAGTCTGGCCAGAAACCTGGCTATCAAGGGCACCGGAGGGAATATGTAACCTAGGCGAAATTCCCAAGGATGGTGGAGACAGTCGATCCCTGTTGCTGCTGGATAGGCGGTCCTTGCTAAGAAGCGAGTACATTTGCGATTCGCTGGAGTCGCTGCCAGATCTATATCGTTAACACCCCATTTGTGTGTCAGCAGAGTAAAGGCCTTGTGACTGAGAGACCACTCGTTGTTTGAAATAAATATTCGACTTAGATCGTCCGCGAGTTGGAGATCCGTCAGGTAGACTTGGGCCCACTCGATTATAGGTCGTACCTCCCGCATTAGGACTTTGCTTCTTGTGCCCCCTTGCCTGTGGACATAATTCACAGCCACTGTGTTGTCCATACGCAGGAGGACATTCTTCCCTGAAAGGAGGGGACTGAAAGTTAGAAGTGCTTGCCATGCAGCCCTGAGTTCCAGAACATTCGAGACTATCCCCTGTGGACAGAAGGGCCAGCGGCCCTGTGCTCCCCGATCTAGATGATACGCACCCCAGCCAAGGTAACTGGCATCTGACGTTACTATTTCTGGGAGTGGATGAACGATAGGACGACGGCGAGTTAGATTGTTGGTTTGAGTCCACCAACGTACTGACTCCTTGACTGCTCTGGTGATTATTTGTTGTGACATGGACACCCCGTTCCATTGTTTTAGGAACGAATTCTGGAATACCCTGGAGTTCCATTGAGACCACTGAACCATTAGAAAGGTTGATGACATTGAGCCCAGAATACTTAAGCATTTTCTTGGCGATAGGTGGTCTACTGATAGTAGCTTTCTCACTTTGCGGATAAGAGGATGAAGTTTCTCCTGGGGGAGCCCTACTGTGTTGGATCTGGTGTCCAATTCGGCTCCTAGGAAGACCATCTTCTGCACTGGGACCAGGCTGCTCTTCCTCCAATTCACTATCCACCCGAATTGCTGGAGTGTGGAAATCAGAATTGAACGATGTCGTAGAAGTATTTCTCGACTGTCTGCTAGAAGAAGAATATCGTCGAGATAGTGTAGGACTCTTAGACCTCTTTCTCTCAATAGTGCTATAACCGGAAGTAACACCTTTGTGAAGGTCCTGGGTGCCGTTGATATCCCAAATGGGAGGCTTTTGAATTGAAAGTGTTGCCTGCCTATCGCAAAGCGTAGGTACTTTTGAAAGGTTTGATGCACTGGAATGTGTAGATAGGCGTCGGATAAATCGACCGAGAGCATCCAATCCTTCTCCCCTATTGCTAGTAATATTGATTGGAGACTCTCCATCCTGAATGATTCGACTAGAATCATTTGGTTTAACTTCTTTAAGTCCAACACGGGCCTCAAGTCGCCTGTTTTCTTTGACACCAAGAAAAGGGGAGAGTAAAACCCCTCTCCTCTCTGCTCCTGTGGAACTTCTATAATTGCTTGCTTCTGGAGCAACTCCATAACGTATCTGACTAACAGCTTTCGCTTCAGGCGCGAAAAGGGTAGTTTGGTAGATTTGTAGTGGTTTTTTGGCGGTTTTCGCTTGAATTTCCACCTGTGGCCTTGCTGAATGGTGGATATCGCCCAGGGTTCTTTTATTTTGTCTATCCAAGTTTGGGCAAATAGCCTCAGCCTCGCACCAACTATTGCGGGCTGGGCATGCGTGGCATCAAAAAGATTTCTGTTGGTCTCCCGGCACGGTTGTCTTCGATTTTTGGACTCTCACAAAAGAGGGTTGTGTGCTTCGCCAATTCCGTTTGAATTCTTTCCCGGGTCTATAAGACCTTACGTCCCGGTACCTTTCCGGAAGGTGACGTCTGAAGGGCGGATTTTTTTTGTTGCCTGGATCTTCTGTCCGACGGTATTAGACCCGATTTTCCCCCCGTGACCTTTGATATTGCGGAATCTAATTTTGAGCCAAAAAGGTTAGTGCCATCATAAGGGATCTTACACCAGCTGGTTTTGGAAGTCGCATCAGCAACCCAAGGTTTTAGCCAGAGAGCCCTTCTGGAAGTTACTGAGGCCAGCATTGCTCTTGCTGATGACCGAATAACGTCCACCGCCGCCTCCGCTACGAAATCACCCGCAAGGCTGAGTTCCTGCAGTGCTGAAATGATTTTGTCTTGGTCCGCTGCTTCTGCGATTAATTTTTCAACTCCAGATGTCCAGGAGGTGATGGCTCTACCGACCGCTGCTAGAGCGATTGCAGGCCTACAGGCCCCCCCCCGCTGCTGAGTAGGCTTTCTTAAGGTCGAGATCGATTTTGCGATCCATCACATCTTTAAATGTTACGGCGTCCTCTATTGGTAGGGTTACATGGCGCGCTAATCGCATCAGTGAAGAGTCTACCACAGGAGCGGAGATAAGAGGGTTCACTGCTGGCTCTTTTAGGGGATAGAGCTTCGCTAATCTGTTGTTTAAGCCGGATTTCTTCTCTGGTTTTTGCCATTCATCTCTTATGAGCTCTTCTAGCTCTTCGATAAAGGGGAAGACCTCAGGGTCTTTTTTTAGGTTAGGGAAGTATTTCCTTAACTTAGGCGGGACCTCTCTCTCTTCTTCCCAACCGATCGCTTCCTTAACCGATTTCGCAAAAGGGTTTATTAATGCAAAGTCGAAAACTGTAGGGGTCAGGGGATCCTCATCCTCTGGGGAGTCATCTGGATCCTGAGGAGAATGAGAGGTTGAGGCTGAGTTAGATGACCTGATTGGATCATAAGCTGTCACCTGAAGGATTGTTTCCTTAACTGAGTCTCTTACAATATTAGAGGCTTCTCTAGCGTCAGCTTCCTTGTCCCGAGTTGCTTCCTCCAGACAGACTTGGCAAACAAGCTTACTAGGTAATGCTTGCGCTCCACAGACCCAACAGGAATTAACCGCAGGACGGGTATGGTGTTCCTCTCGATGAGAGGATGGCGGTTCTCTGTGATGACGGGAAGACCTTGATCGACTTCGCCGAGAGTGAGAGTGTCTTGAGGGGGAACATTCCTTTCTTTTAGAATGGGATGACCCCGAAGACCTGCCAGAGCTACCAAAATGAAAGGGTATTAGTGGCAGAGCTCTCTTTTTTCTCCTCTTCGCTACTTACCAATCCATACGCCCCCTTACCTTACTGTTCTAGGATGGTCTACTAAGGCAGCGGTCTCCATGAGGAAGAATAGAGTACACCTGTGACCAGAGGTTTTCAGTATAAGAGCCAATGCAGAGTATGGGCAGAAGGTGCAGCAAATAAATGAATGGCAAAGTGCATAAAGATGAAAGGAAGAGGCTTACCAGAGTTCAGGAGGACTTGTCTTGCAAGGCAGCAGGCTGTGTGCAGAGATCAGGATGGTAGATGGCGTGGAAGGCACAAGCAGCACTTGCAAACGAAAATGTCATTTTTTAAATAGCCCGCCGTCGCTGGAAGAGTGACGTCACCGCCGCGCATGCGCACTGGCCGTCTGCGCCGCCCTGCGCCATCTTGGATGCTGGCAAATGCAGAGGGCAAGGGGAAAACGTCACTTCCTGAGCGCCGAACGTCCGGACGGAACCGCCATGATGGAAGGGTCACAGCGCCGTGGAACTACAGGGCTCAGCGTGCCCAAAGGGGAGAAAAGGAAGAAAAAATACCAAAAAAAAAAGAAAAAGGACAACTGTGGCTGAGGACTGAAAACAGAAGGTAGGCAGAGACAAGGGGACATGCTGGGAGCACGACAGATAGGAAGGGGGAGACCGCTGCAAACATTACAACCTCTTTAAGGTTTTTTTCTTTTAAAAGCCCGCTGCTTTATAATTTTTTTGCCCCTGAGACCACCAGAGTGGGGCTCCCTGCGTTATGGCTCCTTTAGAGACCGTACGGACAGGGACTTCCAAGTAGGAGAGGCTGAACCTAGCTGGGGTGGTGCGGTAAGGGGTTCCATGCTAACCGAACACGAAACGTAATGTCCCATACAGGTGAGGAAAAAAAGGAGAATGCAACGGTGGACTCCTCTTCAAATCTTATAGCTAACCAGTCCTATCAGGTTGTGGAGGCGGAGTCACAACCCACTGTGTGTGCTGCCATGATGCGTCAGGAAAGTCAGTTTTTCAATTCAAAGGAATAGGATGGAACTTTTTTCTCGAAAAAACTTCTAACAGCGCCGGCAGTAAACTGCTAGAAAAGGAAGAAATGGACCCTTTTGTGCAATATTTTGCACAGCGCAGGTAAATATAACATCTTTTTAACCCCCCCAAAACATTTTCACACGGGCCGCTTTACTGTGCCCCATGTAGGTCAGTGTTTTCCCGGCATAGGGATACACATGGGTTGCGTGCATCCCCATGCCAGCATCCCATTCATTTATATTGGGACACCAAACTGCACAGACACAGCCGCTGTGTCCTAATATAACATGCGGGCGAGTGCGGGTTCAGGTCCCTGAACACATACAGGGTGCATTCATGGACCAGCACCTACACGTCCTATTAGGACACAGAGGCTGTGTCTGTGCAGCCACGTGTCCCAATAGAAATGAATGGGGCGCCGGCACAGGGATGCACGCAACACCTATGCATATCTATGGTGGGAAAACACAAACCTGAACAAGGCCTGCAGTAAAGCGCCCCATGTGAATGGACCCTTCGATGTCTAGTACATGAATCGGATTAACCATACTCCCAAAAATCGCTGTACTTACATTGTGTTTGTGGCAGAAGTTGACGGCTTGTAACGTTTGCCAGATTATGCTTTTTACAAGATGTTCTGGTACACTAAAGAAAACAGAAAGAAAATAAAACAAATCAGATCAGCCAAATTTCCCTTTTACAGAATGTGCACAGCCAACAAGTCAATGTTATGTTCCAGTATGTTTTATCACCATCACGTGTTATGTTTTTGGGGTTTATCTTCAAGATGTGCAAAAAGAGAACACGCAAACACTTGCAAGTAAAATCAAACTGTATATAATATTTAATGAAGTAATGACAGATTGAGATCACAATTGAAACAATTTGGAAAAATATAACAAGAAACGTATGCCTCGTTTCCACTGAGCGGAACGGGTTCGGGTCAGTACAGTTTGGAAGTGTAAGTCGAAAATGTCCGATCAGGCGGTGTTGTCGGATAATCCGACCGTGTGTGGGCTCCATCGGACTGTTTCCGTTGGAATATCCAACCGACAAACTTTTAGAGCTGGGCTGTAAAATTTTCCGACAACATGATCCGATCGGACTTTGTACGATCGTTTGTAAAAAATTCCGATCGGACAAAGTGCCACGCATGCTCAGATCAAATTCCTAGACCAAAGCTATTGGCTACTAGCCTGAACGTAGTCCCGTCGTAATTTAATAATGCAGATATAGAACAGGGGAAGAGGTAACCAACCTCACAGGACTTTTAAGGGTATCAATATTATGTAATGTAGGGAGGACCCATAGGGATCAAACAACAATGGACCATAGATTAAAAATCACAAAATTTATTACAAAGAAGAAAATAATCAAAATATACTACAAAACAGCATATGTAGAGATCCATCCAATACACGATGATTTTAAAGAATTTCTTTAGAACTCAATCAACATAGTTTAAACGGTGCTCGACATGTTTCACTCAAAAACAGAGTTTCATCAGGAGCTTTGAATCAATATAAACATTGTAGTGCTGTATGGATAGACATATGAATAAATGAAATACAGAATTGTACTTTAAACATTGCAGAAAATATACAAAAAAGTACCATATAAACACATGTAAATTAGGTAGAAAAATCACAAAATATATACAAAGATAAGGGCGTCTGAATAGTCAAAGATCAAAAAACCTGGGAAATTTCGCTCTCACCTGCAATAAAGTCAGCAAAGAACCAATCAATCAACGGTAATCCGAACGGAAAACATACCCAAAGGGGGCCTCAACAAAAATAGAAATGGGGACATCTGGACCTTTTCTTGGCTTGCAGAGAAACTCTCCTAAATGTCAGGTATCGTCTGATTTGGTGGCTCCACCTCGGCTTTATAAATTTCGTAATTAAATAACGTCATCACGTTCTGAACGATCGGATTTTCCGTCCACTTGTGTGTAAGCAACACCAGTTGACAAAATCCGTCGGACAAAATGGATTTGGTTGTCGGCATGTCCGACCGTGTGTACAAGGGCTTACAGGTGAGCGTTTCCAGTGCAAGTCGGACCATCAGGGGCCATACGGGGTTTAGAAAAAAATGCCTTTGATGTGAGCATTGACGTTTTTTTCTGTCCGCCAATCAGTGGAATGTATTGTGTGATGCCAGTAACTCCTCCCCAACAGTACCGTACCATTTTGTATGGCCCCGCATCTGAAGCAGGACCCTGAATGGTGCGGTACGGTTCGGTTGTATGGGCTGCTTTCATAATGGAAACACTCAAAATAGCATACCGTACTGAACCAAACCGATCCGCTCAGTGGAAAACGAGGCATAAGCTATAGATGCCTTTTCGCCAAGGAGATCCACCCGTTTTACAGCTTGGCTGATAATCAGACCAGATGCATGCACATAGCAGCCCTGGTGAGAGTCTAACCTTTTCAAGTTTTGGCTGTGGTATATACAGGAGCAATTGGTGGTATTGACCAATTGTAACCCCTGGAAAGTAGCATTATTTTTTAAGGTAGCACATATTCCTTTAGTTAGTCAGCTTGTAGAAAAAACATTCCTGTAGCATTAGGTCAGTCAAGGTAAAACCATCCCGGGCTTGGGATGCATTCTTATGTATTTATTACTGAGCCAAACTAAGGAGAATGAAACTTCTCCATCACAGCAATACAGCAGATTTGTTCTAGAAGGAAATATTGTTGGAACGAGAGGATTTGTGCTGTGGGGAGACTGGGCTCACAGAGCTAGGAGGAGAGATTTGTGCTGGGAGGTGTTTTGTTTGGGAGGGGGGGTGTACTAGAAGGTGCGATTTGTCAGGGGAGCATTTGTGCTAGGAGGGGGAACTTTTTTTTTGACTTAAGGGAGAGGATCTGTACTAGTACGGATGATTAAGGGGGATTTGTGCTCAGAGGGCAAATTTGAGGGGTAGAGGATTTGTGCTACGAGGGGGGAATATGGGAAAGGAGACGATTTGAGCTGGGAGGGGGGAGGGATAGGGGGGGCAAAGATTTATGCAGGGTTGGGGTTTGCTTTAAGGGTGGGATTTTTACTGGTAAGAGGGGGAATTTGTGTTTGGGAGAATATGGCTTTTAAAGGAAATTTAGATTAGTGCTCAAATTTTTTGCACATACATCTTGGGGAGGGGGGGGGGGGGGGGGTGCGCCATTTGGCATCTTTACCCTGGGCGCTAGATAGCCTTGTCCCAACATGGGTACCAGCTATAAGTCCACAGTAACAATGGTTCGTAGAGCATAGCAGTAATAGAGCTGGTAATTTACATGGAGGACTGTGGGAAAACCTAGAGAAGGACTTCATATAGACCTTAGTGTATCCAAAGCTGACCATGGATAATTGGTTAGCTGCAAGTGAATCTGTACACAAATTCTTCCATCCACAAAAGAGGTACCGGACAAATTTTGATCCATCTGTGACCACCTTTACTCTTATACATAGTCGTAGCTCCCAACTGTCCTTGATTTTGAGGGACTGTCTCTGATTTGGAGCAATGTCCCTCTGTGCCTCTTTACCTCTCGTGTGTCCCTCATTTTGGTCTGATCTATATCTTTCAAAAAGTGTTTCCCGGCGTTAAACCTCTCACCCAATTTCTAAATTGCTGTATTTTCTCCTTTAAGGGGGTGTGGCAGGGGCGTGTCCAATGCCTAGATACATTTGTTAGTAGGTGTCCCTCATTCCCATCTCAAAATGTTGGGAGCTATACATATTGCTGATTTTTCTACAACACTTCATGGAAAACAATAAGCCATTGACCTCAGTTACCACCTCCAAAGGATCATGGAGTTGCGTGTCTCCAGCACAACCAAGATGCCAGTTCACCATAGGGGGGCCATTCTTGGATAGACAGCATTTAACCAGCCAATTGTTTTTTGGGGGTTCGGAGAAGACATTAGATCAGCTGAAGGGTTTGCCAAGGAAAGAGGAAAAATATACAGACTCCATGTTTTTAGAATTCCTGGTCAGACCTAGACACAGGATCCCATTGTTTCGGTCCGTTCGCGGAGTGAGAGAAGAAGATGAATGGACTTCGAGAATGGACTTTATGTCCCAAGCTGTGTCTTTTCTTTTGTACCATTTTGACACTTTTTTTGTGAAATGGTAGGGGTAGATTTGTACCCCTTTACCATTTCACACGGGGGGGGGGGCGGGATCTGGGGATCCCCTTGTCAAAGGGGGCTTCCAGATTCTGATAAGCCCCCCGCACGCAGACCCCCCACAACCAGCAAGCAAGGGTTGTGGGGATGAGGCCCTTGTCCCCATCAACATGGGGACAAGGTGCTTTGGGGCGCTCTCTCGTCACCCCTCTTTTCCTGTGGCCTGCCAGGTTGCGTGCTCGGATAAGTGTCTGGTATGCATTTTTTTTTTTTAAATTTTGGTGCAGGATTCCCCTTAGAATCCATACCAGACCTGAAGAGTCTGGTATGGATTTTGAGGGGGACCCCCCACACCATTTTTTTTTTTTGGCATGGGGTTCCCCTTAAAATCCATACCAGACCTGAAGAGTCTGGTATGGATTTTGAGGGGGACCCCCACACCATTTAAAAAAAAAAATTGGCGCGGGTTCCCCTTAATATCCATGAAGGGCCTGGTATTGAATTTGAGGGGACTCCCATGCAATTTTTTTTATTATTTTGTTTCGGGGTTCCCCTTAATATTCATACCAGACCCAAAGGGCCTGGTAATAGACTGGGGGGATCCCTTGCTATTTTTTTCAATGACTTATCTGTATTGCTGGGAACGACAATTCATTATAGCCACGAGTACTTTTAAATGACTTTTTTTCCTTTAGAAATGTCATTTTGTGCAGGGACTGTTCTCAATCGGGAAAAATGTGCCACTTTACAGGCATACTATAGACACCCCCCAGGTTCGAAATTTAAAGGAATATTTCACTTTTATTGTTTTACTGTAAGCATTATTAAAATCACTGCCATTTTTAAAACTTTTTTTGCATTTTTATGACAATAACTTGCATATAAGCCTTTAAAATGAATACTTTTGATTTTTCATGTTAGTGTCCCGTAGACTTTAATGGTGTCTCGGCGGCTTTCGAATTTGCCCCGAACACCGCATATTGTTCGGTGTTCTGCAGAACATCCGAACAACCAAAGTTTAGCCTGAACTTATGCTCGGCGCCCGAACCGTTCGCCCAAACCCCTAATCTCCAGTATTAACCGTTTCCTGACCTCCCATCACTTAATGGATTGTGCTGCCACAGAAACAGACAAAGGGCCAAGCGGTAATGAATTCCTTCCCCCCATATAGAGCAATAAAAACGCAGGCACACAGGATGGGCAGTAAAGCAGCTGTCAATTCAAACCAGCCTCATAAAGATCCAAATACTATGGCTTTTATCACCATAGCAAACCGTACAGGCCCTGCTCCAAATTAACCTCTTGCATGCTGGGTGTTAATAGACATTCACTTTTTTTTTTGTGTCTGACACTAAATAGGTAATAATATAATAAAAGCCCACCACTAAAAAAAGCTGGGTAGGACAGTACGGCTACAAAGAAAGAAAAAAAAAAATGGAGCTCATCAACTTTCGTTATCGACAGATAAGGAAGCCATATCTTATGCGGGAGCAATAAAGCAGGATAATATTTCATTGTATATATATTTATATATATTTATAATACTTTATATATTTTAGTGTATCTATACCCAAGAACAAACATTTAATACACTGCAGCTTACCAGGCATTAGAAGTGGCGACTGCATTTGTTTTTTTTTTTTTGTTTTTTTTAGGCTAAGAACATTTTCAGCAAGTACAGAAAATTGATCTGCCCAGAAATGCAGTGTCCTTTTCACTTCCAGCGAGCTGAACTGCAAGCACAAACAATCTTATCATATATATATATATATATATATATATATATATATATATATATATATATATATATATATATATATATATATATATAACTAATTTGGCCACTCCCCGTGTAAGGAAGATGAAGAGAGGAAGATATGTTTGAAATGCAGCCTGGGTGACAACCATGACTACCTTTAAAGATGCAATGGAGTGAGTGTAGCCACCCAGGAACAAGAAGTGTTTTTTTTATTTTTTATTTTTTTGTAGGATCACCAAAAGGATAAAAAGCCTGAAATAAGACGAATGCAATCACATTCATTATACTTCCATCTCCCCCAAATTACAACCAATAATACTGTGAACCCCATAAATAATAAGGAACCTGGTTTGAATCCCAACCAGGATACTACCTGCATTGAGTGTGCATGCGTGGGTTTCCTCCGAGTACTCCGGTTTCCTCCCACACTGCAAAAACATACTGGTAAGTTAATTTGATAAATTGGCCGTAGCATGCGAGCATATGCATGCCGCTGCCAGACTCATCCACCTTACAAACCGTTCCGTGTCTGCCACTCTTCTCTGCCAATCCCTTCACTGGCTTCCCACTGACCAAGAAGACATTTCAAAACACTAACAATAACATACAAAGCCATTCACAATTATGCCCAGAGCTACATCACCAATCTTATCTCCAAATATCACCCAAACCGTCCTCTCCACTCCTCCCAAGACCTTCAGCTCTCTAGCTCCCGTGTCTCCTCCTCCCATCTTCATCTCCAGGACTTCTCCAGAGCCTCTCCCATCCTCTGGAAAGCACTATCCCAATCTGTCCGATTATCTCCTACTCTGTCAACTTTTAGGCGATCCCTGAAAGCTTATCTCTTCAGGGAGGCCTATACAGCCTCCAGCTAACAACTGAATCTTCTACTCCCCTCATCTGTTCATCCCTCACAGCAGGGCCGTCTTTAATATTGATTGGACCCTGGACAAAAATGTTCTTCTTCTTCACATTCCACCTGCTCTGAGACATACAATAAATAGCAGCTGGACTTAAAATCAGTTTACTATATCAGATCAGGCAGCGATTGCGACTAGTTGCCAGCGGTTACAGCATATCATTACTGCTAAATGACTGGTTGCTAGAGGTTACAGCACACATTACGACTCACTGATTAGTTGCTAGAGGTTACAGCAAATGATTTCTGCTTGTTAATTGGTTGTTAGAGATTACTGTACTGTAATACTGTTCACTGATTGGTTGCTAGAGGTTACAGCACATCATCTCCTCACTGCAGGGGAGCATGATATACATATGAATGCCACCTTTATTTACATATCTATGATGCCGGCCGCAGCTATTTACTTAGTAATGCCGCCGCTATTTACATACGAATGCTAGTTATTTACATGTAAACACAGGGTCTGCAGGTGAGTCATCTGTACACAACAATAGGGCAGAGCTGGGTAGCATTAGTACCAGCACTTCACACTGAGATATCAGGACACAGCACAGGACTAAAACTTCAAGGGACAAGGGAATTTAAACTGGGATAGTTGGCAAGTATGAGGCAGCTGCTTTGGGCCCCACAACAATGACAGGGCCCAGGGCAGCTGCCCCTTTTGCCCTGCCTTAAAGACGGCCCTGCCTCACAGTCCCTACCTTTTGTTTCACAAGCCCCTCCCTTTTAGATTGTAAACCCTCTTGTTTTGTACTGTACTGTTGGTGTAGCGTCTCCCCACATTGTAAAGCACTGTTGGCGCTATATACATCCTGTAGAATAATAATAAAATGCATGACCTTAGACCGTAACTCCTTGAGGGCAGGGACAGGTGAATGTAAAATATGTAAAGCAGTGCGTACATTTTCAGCGCTAGATTAGCAAATGCCTTAAATGAATAAATGAAGGGTAAACAGATTTTCCTGTCTTGACCTAAGGGTCAATAGCCTTGCCTAGTCTAAGCTCACATCAACTGCCCTAGTCACAGAAAATCCCACGCAACAACCGTGACGTCTGTGACAACGCTCCATAATGTGGATCTCACTGGCAGCGACACACTATTTACATACACGAGAAGCTGGAGTGTTGCAATTGTTTTAATATGGTCAGGGCAGTAAAATTGCGCAGAATTCTCCTTTCCCTGTATTACCTCTGTTTGTTTTGGCGACCGTTTCTTCATATTAAAGATTAGTGCGGCTTGCTTAACAAAGTTACAAGCACTTAACCTGCACTTAGCTGGCAACGGTGTCTGCTTATGACAAGGAATTTCAGGCCTTGGCCTTTTATTAAACAGCACAAGAGACTAAATGTCACTCAATCATATAATCTCACCAATAATAGCGTGGGATGGAGATAATCTTTTTAAGTTGCAGAATGGTCGTGTGTTGTGCATGACATGTAATTAGGAAATAGGGTCTATATTGTTTTTAAGATGGGTTGGGCTCTGAGACGTGGAAGTAGAAACTACCAAAGACAGAGATAAGCTTCATAAATATGGGAACAAATTCAACCTTTACCAGCTTTTAGGTCTCCTAGAATAGTGGTTGTGATCCACCGGGCACAGTGGGTTGCAATTCCCCCAACCTCCTACAGTGTTCTCCAACCTCCCATAGTCCCACCCAGCTCCCTGCAGTGCCCCTCCAGCTTATTGCTTATTGCTAAGAGCCTCCAGCCAAAGTGTTTCCAACCTACAACAGCTGCCCCCTAGCCCCTGAAAAGTCCCCTGCAACCTGGAGAGACCACCAGACCTTTCCAGAAACCTCATCTCCTACAAGGCCACCAAATCTGCTGCAGAGTCCCCTAACCCCCTCCAGAACAGCCATCTTCCTGCAGCCTCATTCAAAGCCTTCCAGCATTTCAATATATATTTTACATTACCATACTTTTAATGGGAGGGGGTATTCAATTTTACAGATGGGGCATGGAAAGTTTTGGAACAATTTACTGGGCCTTGGTCTCAATAGGGTTGATACCCATTTTCCTAGAAGACCTCTGCCTGACTGACTGGGGCTTTACCACTGATGAGCATGACTGGGGGTTTACCACTGATGAGCATGACTGGGGGTTTACATAAGATTTATACTGAAGCAAAATGTCACTCAGTCATATAATCTTACAAATAATAGTGTGGCATTAAGATAATTTTTCTAAATGGCGGAATGCTTACCAAGTGTTGTGGATGACATGTAAATTAGGGAACAGGGACTATGGGGTAAATTCACTAAGAGTTAAATAACAGCAAATAAAATGCAGTAAAATAACGCATGTAGTAAATCAGTTGTGAAAGTTCAATTCACTAAGAATTTATAGTTAACCACTTTAACACCGGGCTATAGTCATGTGAGGTCCACAGATGGGATCTCCCATCCTGGGCAGGCATCATATGACGTCCTCGGTTTCTCGGCGATCAGGGATGAGGTGTGTCCCTCGGACACAGCCCATCCCAGATCTGTGTAAAGACCCCAAAAAAAAATGGCTCTTTACCACGTGACCGGCTGTGTCCAATCACAGCCGGTCACATGTACTGTCCACAAGCATGGCCCTTGTTCATGCCCCTAGGGCGCGTGCAGAGCAGTGATCGGGGGCGAGGCTTGTCACCCTGACGCAGCCCAACCCCAATCACAGTAAAGAGCCCATCTGAGTATCCAAGTACCTGTCACAGTCCATCTGAGTACCTGAGAACCTCTCACAGCCCATCTGAGTACCTGTCACAGCCCATCTGAGTACCCGAGTACCTGTCACAGCCCATCTGAGTACCCGAGTACCTGTCACAGCCCATCTCAATACCTGAGTACTTGTCACAGTTCATCCGAGTACCCGAGTATCTGTCACAGTCCATCCGAGTACCTGAGTACTTGTCACAGTCCATCCGAGTACCCGAGTACCTGTCACAGTTCATCCGAGTACCCGAGTACCTGTCACAGTTCACCCGAGTACCTGTCACAGTTCATCCGAGTACCCGAGTACCTGTCACAGTCCATCTGAGTACCTATCAGTTCATCTGAGTACCCGAGTACCTGTCACAGTCCATCTGAGTATCCGAGTACCTGTCACAATTCATCTGAGTACCCGAGTATCTGAGTGCCTGTCACAGTTCATCTGAGTATCCGAGTACCTATCACAGTTCTTCTGAGTACCTAAGTACCCGAGTACCTGTCACAGTTCATCTGAGTACTGAGTACCTGTCACAGTTCATCTGAGTACCCAAGTACCCGAGTACCTGTCACAGTTCATCTGAGTACATGAGTACCTGAGCACCTGTCACAGCCCATCTGAGTACCTGTCACAGTTCATTTGAGTACCTGTCGCAGCCCATCCGAGTACCTGTCACCACCCATCAGAGTACCCAAGTACCAGTCACCAGTCCATCAGAGTACCCAGGCCATCGGAGTACTCGAGTACCTGCCTCCAGGCCATTGGAGTACCCGAGTACCTGTCACCAGCCCATCAGAGTAACTGAGTACCTGTCTCCAGCCCATCAGAGTACCCGAGTACCTATCTGCAGCCCATCAGAGTACCCGAGTACCTATCTGCAGCCCATCAGAGTACCCGAGTACCTATCTGCAGCCCATGCCTCATAGAATATACGTTGGGGTGTTTGCTTTCCAAAACGGGGTCATTTTGTGGGTAATTCCATTGTCCTGGTGCTCAAGGACCTTTGAAAGTGTGGTAGGTAGGAATAAAATGAGATGGGTAATTTATGCTCCTAGAACGCCTGAAGGTACTACTTTAATGTTGAGCCTCTGTATGTGGCCAGGCTGTGTAAAAGTCTCACACATGTGGTATCGCCATACTCAGGAGGAGTAGCAGAATGTATTTTGGGGTGTTATTTTTTGCTATATACATGCTTTGAGATAGAAATATCTTATAAACTGACCACTTTGTGTAAAAAAAAAAAACGTTTTAATTTTCTTTCCACGTTTTCCGAAGACATGTGAAAAAAAATGAACTGTTCAAAAGACTCATTACGCCTCATAGAATAGACGTTGGGGTGTTTGCTTTCCAAAATGGGGTCATTTTGTGGGTAATTCCACCGTCCTGGTGCTCCAAGGCCTTCACAAATGTAATAGGTTGTTAGGAAATTAGAGGTGTAATTTATGCTCCTAGAACCCCTGATGGTGCTCCTTGCATGTTGGACCTCTCTGTGTGGCCAGGCTGTGTAAAAGTCTCACACATGTGTTATTTCCATACTCAGAAGGAGTAGCAGAATGTATTTTGGGGTGTAATTGGAAATATACATATGCTGTGTGTGTGAGAAACAACTTGTTATGCCAATTTTGTGCAAAAAATTAAAAAATATTAATTTTCCCAAGAATTGTGGGAAAAAATGACAACTTCAAAAAACTCACCATGCCTCTTACTAAATACCTTCGACTGTCTACTTTTCAAAAAGGGGTAATTTGGGGGGGGGGGGGGGGGTATTTGTACTTTCCTGACATTTCAGAGCCTCAAGAATTGAGATAGGCCGTCAGTGCATCAGATGTGATCAATTTTCCATGATTTGCACCATAGCTTGTAGACTATAACTTTCACAGAAACCAAATAATATCCACTAATTTGGTTTATTTTTACCAAATTAATGTAGCAGTATAAGTTTTGGCCCAAATTTATGGACAAAAATGACTTATTTGCAAAAGTTTTATTTTTTTCACTTCATTTCACAAAAAATAAAAAAACACAGTGGTGATTAAATACCACCAATAGAAAGCTCTATTTGTATGAAACAAATGAGAAAGATTTTGTTTGGGTACAGTGTTGCATGACTGAGTAATTGGCATTCAAAGTGTGAGAGCGCTGAAAGCTAAAAATTGGTCTGGGAAGGATGGGTGTATAAATGCCCTGTATTGAAGTGGTTAACCACTTGCTTACTGGGCACTTAAACCCCCCTCAGTCCCAGACCAATTTTCAGCTTTCAGCGCTGATGCACTTTGAATGACAATTGCGCAGGCATACAACACTGTACCCAAATGAAATTTTTATCATTTTTTTCCCACAAATAGAGCTTTCTTCTGGTGGTATTTAATTACAGCTCGGAGTTTTATTTTTTGCTAAACAAACAAAAAAAGATGCAAAAAAAAAATCATGTTTAATAGTTTGTTATAAAATTTTGCAAACGGGTCATTTTTCTCCTTCATTGAAGTGTGCTGATGAGGCAGCACTGATAGGCTGCACTGGTGGGCACTGATGGGCTGCATTGGTGGGCACTGATAGGCTGCATTGGTGGGCACTGATAGGCATAGTTAAGGCAGCACTAATAGGCACAGATAAGGCGGCACCGATGGGCACAGATAAGGCGGCACTGATGGGCAAAGATGGGCACAGATAAGGTGGCATGGATGGGTGGCACGGATGGGCACTGATAGGTACCACTGATAGATGGGACTGATGGGCACTGATAGGTGGCTCTGATAGGTGGCACTGCTGGGCACTGATGGGCGGCACTGCTGGGCACTGGTAGATGACACTGATGGGCACGGATATGTGGCACTGGGGTGCAGCACCTTTGTTGAGGCAGATTGTGGGCACTGCTGGGTGGCACTGCTGGGTGGCACTGTGGGAACTGCTGGGTGGCACTGTGGGCACTGCTGGGTGGCACTGACGGGGGGCACTTACTTTTTTTAATGTGGCACTGGCAGGGGGCAGGTGGGCACTAGCAGGGCTGGCCATGATCGGGACTGATGTCCCGATCACGGCCGCCAGTGATCGGCTTTTTTTTTTTCTCCTCGCGCTGACAGCGCGAGGAGGAATAATAGCCGATTACCAGCTCCGTTATATCACATGATCAGCTGTCATTGGCTGACAGCTGATCACGTGATAAGGGGTCGGGACCGACCCCTTGCACGGATCGGTGATCAGGCGAGTCTCGTAGACTCGCCGATCACAGAGCGCGCCGCGCGCGCCCCTCAGGGGGCGCGCAGGGCGCTCGTGCACCGGACGACGTCTATTGACGTCGTCCCGGAAAAGGAGATCCGCGCTGTAGCCGTCATTTGGCTATAGCGCGGATCTCAAGTGGTTAAACAACGAATGCGGTATTTTTTCAATTGTTTGGTAACTACCGCATTATCTCATGCGATAATTTATCACACTTGTCGGTGGTTAAGGGTTGTTTAAGGTAATTTCCTTATAACATTTTATGTTATTATAACATGATTGTTATTTTTCTTTTGCAAAAAAATATTTTTTAATCTAACATTTTTAAGGTATTCTGTTAAACATAGCTGCCCCTTTACTAAATCCATCATGTCATACATTCATAAAACTTTTTTTTTTTATAAATGTATGGCCTACTAGAGCTGTTGAACGGGCTCTTTACTAGACTGGTCTATGTTTTTGACCCAGTTGTGTGCTGCTGCCTTCCTGTGGGTTGAATTAGGTCCACTTTTGTGGGTTTAATTAGGCGCTTACAGGTAGTCAAAAAGCGCAGATCAGACCAGTGAAGGGAATTCTCCCGATCTCGAATCGTGCTGTCAGACCTCCAGACATCAGTGGGGTAATGAAAGGAAGAGATAGACTCCCATAGTAAAGTTCATCACAATTTATTTAAAAATTTAAATGGCAATATGTCCATTGCAGCATGTAGTACAAACTTGTGTTTGGAGAATGCTGTGTGCGCTCCAGCTGCGCTGCAAGGGGCGGAAGTGACGTATCACGCTCAAGGCACCCTACGCGTTTCGGCAGCACACTCTGATGTCATCAGGGGTCCAGACAGCACAGTTACAAAAAAATTCAATACAGGAGGAATCAGAGGGCCCTGTTCATTAAAGCTCACAATCCAAAAGGGAGGATCAAATCGTATACAAAAGGTGATAACTGTGGGGGGGATGAGCTGAGAATATAAAAGTACATTTAGGTGGAGGCAGGATAGGCGTCTCTGAAGAGAAAGGTTTTCAGGGATCGTCTAAAAGCAGACAGAGTAGGAGATGGTCAAACAGATTGGGGTAGGGAGTTTCATAGGATGGGAGAGCCTCTGGAGAAATCCTGGAGGTGAGCATGGGAGGAGGTGACAAGGGAGCTAAAGAGGTCAGGTCTTGGGAGGAACGAAGAGATCGATTTGGTCTGCATTTTGAGACTAGGTTAGTGATGTAGCTGGGCTCAGAGTTGTGGATGGCCTTGTAAGTTGTTAGTATTTTGAATTTAATTTGTTGGGTAAGCCAGTGGAAGGAAGAGGAGTAGCAGGTATGGAGTGGTTGGTAAGGTGGACGAGTCTGGCAGCAGCATTCATGATGGACTGAAGTGGGGATAACCTATGTAAAGCTAATCCAGTTAGAAGGGAGTTGCAGTAATCAAGGTGAATTAGAGACTTTGTGGTGTCATTGGTTAGGAAGAGATGTATTTTGGTGATGTTGCGTAGGTTGAGGTGCCAAGATTTGAAAAGGGATTGGATGTGGGATTGGAGATATATATATATATATATTTTTTTTTTTTTGAATGTCCATTATTGTTCATTTATCAAACCTTTAGTTCAGCGCTTCCCTATTTGTTTTTATATGTTTTTTTCTCATTTGTCTGAGAGCAGCGGCCTTAGCTTGGTGATTATTTTTCCAACAAGGCTTCCTTGGTTATCCATGTTTACGACTGGTTTCTGTTGATTTTTTGCTTCCCTACCCAAGTACATATTCCTCCCTCCATGCTATACAGTTCGGATGGACTGTTGGACCTTTCCACAGCATCACTGCCCACAGCTAGAGTCTCCAGCAGTGATCATCAGCAGTGTATTCTGCCAGTGGGGAAGCAACCCCCCCCACCCCCGCCAGCAGAACACAATAGTGCTGCAGGAGGAATTCCTCCATCAACACTGACTGTATTGATGGGGAAATCGAGCAATTTTCTTTCCTTCAATTCGTGGTTGAAAGAAAATTGAATAATGTATGACCTGCCTAAAACTGACATGAGCCATACTGTTTTATGAAGAGTGGATATTTTAATGACAAGTCTATTTTACAGGGACACAAACCGCAAACATAAAATGTCAACCTGAAACAGGAAACAGAATGAGACTTTAGATCTGTTTTTTATAATCCTCATTATTTGGGATCAGCGAGGATTAAGTGGCACTCCCGCACCCCTTATCTTGTTCATTCATTCTGCCGATACTGTGTGTCAACACTACGGACGGCCTTCTGTTTACACTAGGCCTCAATTAATCAGATTCAGGCGAGTCCTTCATCCAATACACAAGCTGCTCCAATGATTTATCAGATATTACCATGGCACCAAGTCGCTGTGCGGGATGAAGGCCAGTGCATTAAAATGAATTATAGCTTGCACAATACTGAAAGTAAACAGCCATCGCTGACATCCAGGGCCTACAAAAAAACTTCTATGGAAGCGAGGGAGGGGACGAGGTAGGGACATCAATCATTGTAGTGCAACACCATTAACAACCACTCCCTGCTACACAGGAAGGACTTGTCATAAGAAAAGATCCCATAGACTGATACAGCAGTAGTATATTTAGGTTTTGTTCTGCCCTAGGCCTGACTAAACTCGTGCACCCCCTAATTTAAATATGACCCACCCCTTCCTGTCAAAGACACACCCCTTGCTGTTTAAGACCCGCCCTGAAATTTTCCAGTGGGGACACTGGCCCTGGGAGCCTGAGGGAGGGCAATGGATTCCCTTAATTTGCATAAAATTTCCATAGATTCCGAGCATGCGTGGAACTTTGTGCGTCGGAATTGTGTACACACGATCTGAAATTTCCAACAACAGTTTTGTTGTCTGAAAATTTGAGATCCAGATCTCAAATTTTGTGTCAGAAATTCAGATGGAAAATGTCCGACGGAGCCTACACACAGTCGGAATTTCCAACAACAAGCTCCCATCAAACATTTTCCGTTGAAAAATCTGACCGCATAACAGTGTAGAGCAACCCAGCGGGGACTCTTTCCGTGCTGCCCCCCTGCAAAGTGCTGCCCTAGGCCTAGGCCAGGATACAGCGTTGTGATACAGTAGTTTACAGTCTAATGAGGTATGCCTGTATCTAAGCTAGTAATGTAAGTTACATGTGTTTTCTTTAAAGACAAATTTTAGGTAAACAACTAAATACATATGTGAACTACTTTTGAGTTGTCAACATTACAGTAATAGAGAGGACGTCTTCCAATAGGGACACTTGTTCCATAAAAAAAAAGGAAGCAAGGAAGTTTGGGGAGGCAGAGGGAAAGAAATTTCCTCTCTGTTCCAGTTATTTTGGCACACAAAGAGAGGGAATCCCAAAATGTTGAGTCATCACCTGTACAGTAACAAGGGGAAGTCTTCCAATAGGTATTTGTTCCAAGAGAGAGAGGTAGGAGGAGAGAGAGGAAGCGAGGAGGGGGAAAGAGGAAGAAAAAAAGAAAAGAGAAGGAAGAGAGAGAAAGGATGACAGAGGGAGAGGTTGATTTAGGCTCCATGCCCACTGGAGCTCATAAACGGCAGTTTTTTGGAGTTTGGGCTTCTTTTTTAACAGCCCATAAACTCCACTCTATCCTATGTGTCCATACACACATGGACGTTTTTTAGCTTTTATCAGCAATGGAGTTTATGGGCTGTTCTCTGAAGAGGCGTTTTGCTGACCACCAAAAACGCCAAACGCCGATAAACGTGCATAAACGCACATTAATTAGCGTTCGGCGTTCTATTTTTTCAATGCATCATGGGAGTTTGGGAATGCATTATGCAATTTTTGGAGTGTCCTCTGTGTATTTTTATTAAAAACGCCCATAAATGATAAAGCTAAAAAACGCTCATAAACGCTAGTACAAAACGCTGTTAAAATCGGGTTTTTCAACCTGAATTTTCTGCCAGCAACCTGGCCTCCAGAAAAAGCTTTTCTGAGCTTCACTGTGCATGGAGCCTAAGACTCCATTCACACAGGGGCAACACGACTTCCAGCACGACTTTTGGAGACAACTTGGACACGACTATAAATAACAGCGCGACTTGGAGTGACTTCAACACGACTTGGGGAGACTTACAACACGACTTTAAGTCGCCCCAGGCCAGGCGACTTTGCCCGTGGCCAAACAAACAGAGAATAATCAGCTCTCGAGGGGGAACTCCACGCCAGATTTTAAATAAAAAACCGGCATGGGTTCCCCCTCCAGGAGCATAAAACAGCGTGGGAGTCCCCCCAAAATCCATACCAGACCCTTATCCGAGCACGCAGCCTGGCCGGTCAGGAAAGGGAGTGGGGATGAGCGAGTCCCGGGGCATGCTGGGACTGTGATGTCATAAGGGGCAGGGTCAACGTGTGACATCACCCAGTGACAACGCCCCATACATATGTAAGTCTCTGCGCACAAGCCATTACAGCAGAAGAGAGCGTTGTGTCAACATCGGTAGAGAGAAGAAGGAAGAAGGACGGAGGAGACCGGGCTCCACCACTAGTAAAAGAGCTGCAAGAAGATAGCGGATGAGCCCGGGAGAAGACGCTGGAGAGTGGGAGAAGAGGCCGGACACCGGGAGAAGAGGCTGAACAGAGCAGAGAAGTCGGAAGAAGACCCTCGATGTCGGTGGAAGACCCCCGGAGCTGATTAATAAATTACTTTAAAAACCTGTGTTGTGTTTTTTTTTATTGACACTTTTTTCCCCAGGTGAATGGGTAGGGTTAGGATGTACTCCTTACTAATTCACATAGGGTGGGGGGCTGGGATCTGGGGGGCCCCTTTTTAAAGGGGGCTCCTGGATTCCGATAAGCCCCCCACCCGCAGACCCCGACAACCAACGGCCAGGGTTGTTGGGAAGTGACCCTTGTCCTCATCAATATGGGGACAAGGTGCTTTGGGGTGGGGGCGCCGCAGGGCGCACCCCTTCCCCAAAGCACCCACCCCCCCATGTTGAGGGCACGCGGCCTGGTACGGTTCAGGAGGGGGGGTGCTCGCTCGTCCACACCCCCTTTCCTGACCGGCTGGGCTGCGTGCTCAGATAAGGGTCTGGTATGGATTTTGGGAGAACGTTTTTTCGGCATAAGGGGATTCCCCTTAAAATCCATACCAGACCTAAGGGCCTGGTATGCTCCCGGAGGGGGAACCCATGCCAGTTTTTTATTTAAAATTTGGCGTGGAGTTCCCCCTCGAGAGCTGATTATTCTGTGAGAGAGGCGACATTGTCGCTTCAAAATAGATGGAGATCCGACTTGGAGGCGATTTCCATTGAAATCAATGGCTACAAGTCGCCTAGAAGTCGGATTGAAGTAGTACAGGAACCTTTTCTGAAGTCGGAGCAACTTCAGTAGTGTGCATTAAGACGGCTCTCATTCACTTACATTGATTTTTACATGGAGCGGGCCATAGCCTTCCTGGGGGCTGGTCAGGAGGACCAGGACCAAGTAGTTAGCACATCATACTGGACCGGAACCCCGAACCACGTGACGTCTGCATCTTGAATACCCTCTCCCAGAGGGCACAGCGGGAGGGCCACTCCCACTGACCTGACTCCAAGGGAGAGAGTAATTTAAACACCTGACCAGACCCTAGTTCCACACCTGAGAGAAGAGACAGTGCCCCCTGTGGCCAGGCTGAACATCTCATAGTCCAGTCAGACTGATACAGAAGTCAAATTTAGACAAATAAACCCAAACCTAACTGCAGTTTAGGCAAGGTTTAATTTTGAAAAACACATAGCGCGTGCTCTTCAGGAGCCCGCCGCTACAGTTCAATAAGTACATTTTCCGTCCGAAAAAAAATCGTAACATGCTCAGAAATGAAAGAACACACACAAAACAATTCAACAGATTACATCACTTCAGAAGCTGAATTCTGTCATACGAGAATTTTCATATGTTGAGTAACCTCTTCACTTTCAATATGAGACTAGCAGCATACACAAAACGGACGAAAATTCATCCGATAATCTGATCGTGTGCACCCGGCTTTAGACGGGGTTCAAACCCCTGGGAAATTTCATTCACTTCCTGTTCCAGAGGTGCAACAGGAAGTTAGAAGAAATCTTCCAAAAGGAAGCTCATACTGTATGCAGCTGTCCCCACCAGACATCCCGCTCAGCCACAAAACCCAGGAGCTAATGGAGATGACTGCAGTAGCAGTGCCTATGTAGCACCCCAGTAGGCTGCTACTGTTAAGTCACACCTGTTTTTTTTAAAGCCAAATTTTTAGGCACACAGCTAAATACATAAGTGAACTAATTTGAATATGAAATTATGTTTAGTTGGTGTTGTGATTCAGGCATCACAGGTCGGTGACCCCACTTTTCTCTAAAGCAGTTAAAGTAGACCTATAGGCAAAACTTATTTTTTCCCCCATTTTGGATAGAGTAAGGGAAGATTATAACCTTTGTCCCAATAGGGAGATTTAGCTTCACTTCCTGTCTAATAGCTAAAACAGGAAGTGGGAAGAAATCTCTGCAAATTAAGGGAATCTCTTGGGTACCCCCAGGTCACCAGAACCAGTGTGCCGATTGGAAGATTTCCCCTCTATTACTTTTATGGGGACAACCCAAAATTTGGGATTTTCTTTTTTTACTTTCACTTTCAATGGAATATCCCTAACGGCAATAAAAGCGGACAGGTGTTCTAATCCCTCTCCACTCTGTTCAAAACTTAAAAAAATAAATAAATTTGCCTTTAGTTATACTTTAACCGCTTCAGCCCCGGAAGAATTTACCCCCTTCCTGGCCAGAGCACTTTTTGCAGTTCGTCACTACACTAACTGACAATTGCGCGGTCGTGCGACGTGGCTCCCAAACCTTTTTTTCCCCACAAATAGAGCTTTTTTTTGGGTGGTATTTGATCACCCCTGCGGTTTTTATTCTAAAAAAACGCATTATTTTTTACATTTTGCTATAAAATATCCCCAAAAAGATATATATATATAAAAAAAAAAATTTCCCTCAGTTTAGGCCGATACGTATTCTACATATTTTTGGTAAAAAATAAATAAAAAATCACAATAAGCAATTGATTGGTTTGCACAAAAGTTATAGCGTTTACAAAATAGGGGATAGTTTTATGGCATTTTTATTAATATTATTTTTTTTTAAATGGCGACGATCAGCGATTTTTATCGTGACTGCGACATTATGGCGGACACAGCGGACATTTTTGACACATTTTTGGGACCATTGTCATTTATACAGCAATCAGTGCTATACAAATGCACTGATTCCTGTGTAAATGACACTGGCCGTGTCAGTGTAGGGGTTAAGTGTGTCCTGGGGAGTGTTTCTAACGGTGGGGGGCGTGGCTGTGTGTGACACGTCACTGATCTCTGCTCCCGATCACAGGGAGCAGAGATCAGTAACACTGTCCCTAGGCAGAAGGGGGAGATGATTATTTACATTAGCATCTCCCCGTTCTTGCTCCCCTTGAGGCGATCGCGGGTAAACCCGAGGCAATCAAGTCCATGGGACCCAAGACCCGACTCACAGAGCTTGCTGCACGCATGCGCGCGCTGGCCATCTCTTAAAGGGCAACGTGCAGGTATGTGATTCTGCCTGTACGAGCCCTTCTGCCGACGTATATCGCCGTGAGGCGGTCAGCAAGTGGTTAAGCAATGCAGCCTGGTCACCAACCAGCCTCCAACCTATGATTGGATAATAAAGGGGAGGCAGCTTGCTGATTGGATCACAGCTCTCATCTCACCTCAAATTGTGGACTGACGGCACTACATAAATCAACACTCCCAATGTGAGCCTTGCTGTGCAGGTGATGACATGAGGCTGATATCGAAGAAACTCTGGCATTTATGTGTTAAGTGTATTTTATTTAACGAATACATGGCAGAATTATACGTTTTTTTGTTTTGTTTTTTTGTACCTCTCTGAAGTTCAACTTAACCCCTGGAAGGTTTACCCCCTTTCATCACCAGGCCATTTTTTGCTATACGGAACTGCATTACTTTAAATCACACGGTCAGTGATAAAAAGAAAAGTGCACTGTCACTGTACTAATGACACGGGTAGAGAGGGGATTAACAGCAGGGGTGATCAAAGGGTTAAACGTATGCCTTAGCTCTGTTTTACTACTGTGGGGGAGCTGCTTGTACTAGGAGAAGGCATGGATCGGTGCCCTTGCCTAGCAGAGACACAGGATCCATGTCTTCTGTGGTGACAGAGCGGCGATCTGCCTTGTTTACATTGGCAGACCGCCGTTCTCCCTGTGCATCCAAACATCGGTAGGACATCGAGCCCACCATAACCGCCAAACAGTTTCCGCTGCATCCAACCACAGCGGGAGCGGGCCATCTCAGGCCCGGAAGTGCAGGAATAGGTACTAGGTGTGTGATCTTGCACAGGAGAGCCGCCTGCCGCCATGTATATACAGTGTACGGTCGGCAAGCAATTAAAAGGAAAATACAGTGTTGTGTTTAAATTGGCTACCTAACTACTCCTAACTATGTTAGATGGGGCCTATAGCAAAACCATTAACAAGGCACCTGCCTTTAATCACATGGACTATTCCTTTACAAATCCAGAGCACCAAATCTTCCCAAACATTATATACATGAATTTATTCCAAACGTATTTGGAAAACTCTATTTGCTTCCTGCATAAATCACTGTGTAGCCAAAAAGCTCTGGACCCCCTTTGCTTCTGGGCCCCAAAGCAGTCACATGGTCTGCTATAGCTATAGTTACATCTTTGCATCCAACCCAACTTGGGTACCAAAGTGCCACATCAGTTCTAGATCCAGTTATTCCCGACTAAAGCAAAGGTAAAATACAGAGAGGCACCAGTGGGGAAGGTATCATAGTAATTAGCAATTAATAAAAGGAACAGAGGCAAGTAATACGTCTCCCCCCAGTCACTCACCCTCGCGGATGTCGGTCCAGTTCATGGAGGACAGTGTGGTCACAATATTCAAAGACCAAATGTAATTTCCTCTTTCTTCTGAAGACTTCTAGCAGGTTAACAAGGTTTGGATGTTTTAATTGCTGTAAAATAAAATTAATTTTCACTAATTTACCAATGAAAGAACATAATGAGGCAAGAGATGGTAAAGGGCATTTAAAATATTTTATCTAAAATGACCACATAGCAGATTTCTGTAATAATTGAATTTAAAGTTCTACTCCAGGTTGCTAGTAAACATATAAAAATACACTGAAAGAAAAACACAGAGGGACATCAGACTAAATGCATCAGGTTAGTATAAAAAATCAAGACAGAGGGCAACTCACATCTTAAAAGATCCAACTGGCATATGCACAGTGGCTACATTTGATGGACACAGCGAGGCTGCATTTGATGGGCACAGTGAGGCTGCATTTGATGGGCACAGTGGCTGCATTTGATGGGGCACAGTGAGACTGCATTTTATGGGGCACAGTGAGAATGCATTTGATGGGGCACAGTGAGGCTGCATTTGATGGGGCACAGCGAGGCTGCATTTGATGGGGCACAGTGAGACTGCATTTGATGCGACACAGTGAGACTGCATTTGATGGGGCACAGTGAGGTTGCATTTGATGGGCACAGTGAGGCTGCATTTGATGGGGGGTTCAGTATTTTTCAGTTTGTTTGCGCCCCCCCCCCCAAAAAAAAAATTTGAGCACCAGCCACCACTGGTCCCCACCAGTGTTGAATTACTCACTCTGTCTTCCCTTTGCTCCTCTGCCTCCAGAAAAGCTTCTTCCCTTGTGTCTTTGGCAGGATCCTTCTAGCACCCGAGATCTGGTCCTAGGCAAGACACCCCCCCCAGACTAGGGTTTACCCCTGAGGGCCACGACAGCCTCCTCAACACTGCACCTCCATATTCCCGCTGGCATGGCTCATGTCTATTTATGAGGTTATATCAGTCCCCTGCCAGCCAGGCCTCATAAATATAAATATGCATGGCAGCTCCTCCTACCCCCCCTCCTCTAATTATAGAAGGTTCTCCAACTGTCCAGATATCAGGGGGAGGCACCAGAGAACTGCCATGATGAGTCATCCAGCCCCAAACTCCAAAAACCCTGACCCAATTGTAGACTCACAAATTTAAAGCATGAGTCAAGATATGGTTTGCCTACTCTACTTCTAGCACACTTTAGAGCAGGGGTCTCAAACTGGCGGCCCTCCAGCTGTTGCTGTGGTAGTCATGCTTGTAACTGGCAGCCTTGCAATGCCTCATAGGACTTGCAGTTTTGCAACAGCTGGAGGGCCGCCAGTTTGAGACCCCTGCTCTAGAGGGTGCTACCTTATAGCCAATGGATTGGAAAGTCAATTAACAAGAGAAGGAGGGGCATGAAAAAAAAAAACACACCCACAGGTTACAAGTTTTTTCAAGTGTTTTCTTTTTTTCTTTGCAGGCACTCCCATTAAAGTCTTTAGGCAGCACAAACGCATGACTCTACTCCACAGAAGCTCATGTACTTTAGTACTTTATTGAGTTCAAGTGCCACAACACGACATCCTATTGGCACCATAGGTGACACGATATGACATTATATGGACTACATAGGTAACAGGACACAACAACATATGGGCACCATAGGATACAATGGGAATTCTCATGTTGAGCGTTAGGCCCCATGCACCCTGGGCATTTAGCTGTGAGCGGAGAGCACAGGTGCCCGAGTTTATATTTGTCTTTGACTGCATACTGCCCTAAACCTTTGTACCACTAGGTGTCCCATCCAGCTGTAGCATCTGTCAGTCATTCACAGATCATTGACAGGCTGTTGACAGCCAGGCTGGATGGGTACACCTGTGCCCTCCGTCCGCAGCTGTTTCAAATTTGACAGCCATGCAGCTGCGGGTGATTGACCCTAAATGCGGACAGTTTGGAGCTGCCCACCCGCACCAGCAAAGCTATCAAATTTCAAAGAGCGGCTTTGTCCATGCAGCTGCTGCTTCCCAATAGACATGAGCGGTTGGTACTTCCGCCTAGCAGCACTAGGGTCGTCCGTTCGAATCCCAACCACGGCACTACCTGCCTGGCGTTTGCATGTTCTCCCTGTGCCGATTTCCCCCGGTTACTTCGGTTTCCTCCCACACTCCAAAGACATGCTGGTAGGTAAACTGGCTCCTCTCTCAGATGGCGCTAGTAAGTATGAATGTGAGTTGGCGACTTTAGATTGTAAGCTCCTTGAGGGCAGGGACAGATGTGAACGTACAATATATTTGTATAGGGCTGCGTAAATTGATGGCGCTATATAAGTGCCTGTACTAATAAAAATGAATAAATGGACTGCCTTGCACACAGAACCTGGTGGCTAAAGTCGCAAAAACACAGGTGCTCATATATGGGCTACAGGGCTTCAACGCATTTCTGAATGAGGTCTAATAGTGAAAAAAAAAACATTTCTGTCCCTTTGTGACCCAAAAACACAAAATGTAGGTGCCGCTCAGGTAGAGAGGTAAAGTCCAACTAGACCACTTTGAATGCAGGCAGGGATATGAAGATCGTCCTAGCAATATGCACAACAAGTTTGGAGGTAAGGGACTTTTGCGGCAGCAAATATTGAAAATGAAAAACAAAGATTAATTCGAAAAAATATACACAAAGTCCCTTACCTCCAAACTTTTTGTGCATATATCTTCCTTTGGGATGCTGGTACCATTATTGTATATCACTTGAACGGATCCCTGTCAGAGTATTTCTATATCGTCTTAGCAATGTCAAAGGAAAAGATCCAGAAGCTGCGCATCATGAGGCAGACTCATGTGCATGAAGTGAGATGAATGGCAGCCTCAGCCCAGACTCCAGCCAGGCCACCAGCCAATGCGTTTTGCTTCACCCCTTGGAGCTTAATCACAATCTCACGTCATGCACATGGGTCTGGCTTTGAGATGTGCCGCTTATGGATCTTTTTTCGTTTGACATTTCTGTCCCTTTGTTGTGAACTTTGAACTCTGAACTGTAAACTCTATGAGTACTCGCTAAGGGCTACAGAGATTGGATTGTCATCCAACATTTTATAAATGTCATCTATTTGTGGGTACCTTTACCCTCACCACAGCCTGGGGGTTTAAATGGTTGCCCAGGGCGGGCCGTTCTCTTAACAATACATTGTTTATGTTTTCCGTTGTATGTTCTAGTGTCCTACAGCAAGGAAGGACCTATCACATGGCATGACATGTCACCTTTTCCATGTCAAAGGGACAATTTTAAAGCATTACCTAATCCCACTAAGATCAAAACACAAACACAAGACGTAAAGGGTCCGCCTTTGCTGCTGCTCACAGGACACACAAACATGGTTCCTCTCCATCTCCTGCAGGTATTGTTGGTTACAGCCCAGCGTTCCCCAAATATTTGCTTTCCAGCAGCCCTGTACAGGGAGGATCACAGCAGCTTAGCTACACAAACAGGTTGGCAGATAGCGATTTGCATTCCGGAGGATCAATAAACACAGGTTGTTACTATTTACTGTGCACAGGGAAAACACGGCACCAACAGGTCTCCACATGTTCAGCTAATACTGATAAAAGTCATTGGCCATTGCCGGTCGCCTCTTTTTTTTTTTGAGAGGAGAGGAGTGGAGAGAAAGCACACAACTTGTCAACTTTATAAGCCAAATGAGAAACCAGTAAAACGGCAACTTACAGGAAATGCACATCCTGACAACAGACATTTCTTTTTCTCCATTTAACTGCTTAATGGCGCGTACACACGACCAGACTTTTCGAGGGACTAGGTCCGCCGGTCTTTCCGACTGACTTTCCGAATGAACGGACTGGGCCACACACAATCACACCAAAGTCCGACTGATTCGAACGTGATGACGTACGACTGGACTAGAATAAGCTCTTGTACACACGGTCGGAGATTCCGACGGAATGTTTCCCGTTTTGTCGGATATTCCGACTGTGTGTGGTCTGCATCGGACTGTTTCTGTCGGAATATCCGATGGACCAAGTTTTCCAACTTGCCGGTAAAATTTTCCGACAAAATGCTCCTATCGGACATACTCCGATCATGTGTAGCCTACTCCGACGGACAAAGTGCCACGCATGCTCAGATCAAATTCCTAGACCAAAGCTATTGGCTACTAGCCTGAACGTAGTCCCGTCGTAACGAAATAACGTCATCACGTTATGTACAATCGGATTTTCCGACAACTTAGTCCGACCGTGTGTATGCAACATCACTTCCGGACCTCTTCCGGAATTAATCCGTCGGAATTACTCAGACGGATTTGGTTGTCGGAATCTCCGACCGTGTGTACAAGGGCTAAGGAAGTTCATAGCCAGTAGCCAATAGCTGCCCTAGCGTCGGTTTTTGTCCGTCGGACTAGCATACACACAAACGGATTTCTCGGTCCGGCGGAGTTCCGGTGGAAAAATTTAAGACATGTTCTATTTCTAAAGTCCACCGGATTTTTGGCAAGCAAAGGTCTGATGGAGCCCACACACGATCGAATTGTCCGAATTGCTAGAAAAATTACTTTGAACCCCCAATATGTATTTATTTTCAGACACCCTAGAGAATAAAACTGCGGTTGTTGCAATACTTCATGTCACACCACATTTGCGCAGAGGTCTTACAAGCGCCATTTTTTTGCGAAAAAATACACTTTTTTGAAATAAAACATAAGACAACAGTAGAGTTGGCCCAATTTTTTTTTTTATATTGTGAAAGATAATTTTACGCCAAGTAAATTGATACCCAACAGGTCATGTTTTAAAATTGTGCCCGCTCGTGGAATGGCGACAAACTTTTATCCTTAAAAATCTCCATAGGCGACGTTTAAACATTTTCTACAAGTTACCAATTATGAATTACAGAGGAGGTCTTTTACTAGAATTATTGCTCTTGCTCTATCGTTTGCAGCGATACCTCACATGTGTGGTTTGAACACCGCGAGGCGTGACTTACATATGCTCTCGCTTCTGTGCAGGAGCTTGACAGGACACTATAATTTATTTTTATCCTACTTATTTTACTTTTTATTTGTTATTTTTACACTGCCTATTTAAAAAAAATATATTTGGGTCACTTTTATTCCTATTACAAGGAATGTAAAAATTCCTTGTAATAGAAAAAAGCATGACAGGTCCTCTTAAATATGAGATCTGGGGTTCAAAAAGACCTCACATCTCATATTTGGACTTAAATGCAATAAAAAAAAAAAGGTCATTTGAAAATATTACATTGAAAATATGTTCCTTTAAGAGGTTAAGTCCTTCAGAACCTTCAGAAGTCACATAATTAGTGAAATGATGTCCACCTGTGTGCAATATAAGTGTCACATGATCTGTCATTACATATACACACCTTTTTGAAAGGCCCCAGAGGCTGCAACACCTAAGCAAGAGGCACCACTAACCAAACACTGCCATGAAGACCAAGGAACTCTCCAAACAAGTAAGAGACAATGTTGTTGAGAAGTACAAGTCAGGGTCAGGTTATAAAAAAATATCCAAATCTTTGATAATCCCTAGGAGCACCATCAACTCTATCATAACCAAATGGAAAGAACATGGCACAACAGCAAAACTAGCATAGAGATGGCCGCACACCAAAACTCACGGACCGAGCAAGGAGGGCATTAATCAGAGGGGCAGCACAGAGACCTAAGATAACCCTGGAGGAGCTGCAGAGTTCCACAACAGAGACTGGAGTATCTGTACATATGATGACAATAAGCCGTACGCTACAGAGAGTTGGTCTTTATGGCCAGAAGAAAGTCATTACTTTTAGCAAAAAACAAAATGGCACTCCCAAACGTATGGAGGAAGGTGCTCTGGTCTGATGAGACTAAAATTGAACTTTTTGGCCATCAAAGAAAACGCTATGTCTGGCGCAAACCCAACACATCACATCACCCAAAGAACCCCATCCCAACAGTGAATCATGGTGGTGGCAGCATCATGCTGTGGGGATGTTTTTCAGCAATCAGGACTGGGAAACTGGTCAGAGTTGAGGGAAAGATGGATGGTGCTAAATACAGGGATATTCTTGAGCAAAACCTGTACCACTCTGTGTGTGATTTGAGGCTAGGATGGAGGTTCACCTTCCAGCAGGACAATGACCCCAAACACACTGCTAAAGCAACACTTGAGTGGTTTACGATGAAACGTGTTGGAATGGCCTAGTCAAAGCCCAGACCTCAAGTTAATAGAAAATCTGTGGTCAGACTTAAAAATTGCTGTTCACAAGCGCAAACCATCCAACTTGAAGAAGCTGGAGTAGTTTTGCAAGGAGGAACGGGCAAAAATCCCAGTGGTAAGATGTGGCAAG
Organism: Lithobates pipiens; assembly: GCF_037356315.1. Taxonomy (NCBI): domain Eukaryota; kingdom Metazoa; phylum Chordata; class Amphibia; order Anura; family Ranidae; genus Lithobates; species Lithobates pipiens. Next base: position 2,547,263 of record NW_027507879.1, on the reverse strand, counting down.
CTCATAGAGACTTATCCAAAGCAACTTGGAGCTGTGATAGCCGTAAAAGGTGGCTCTACAAAGTATTGACTTTAGGGGGGTGAATAGTTATGCACATTGACTTTTTCTGTTATTTGTTTGCTTCACAATAAAAAATAAATAAAAGAAACCTTCAAAATTGTGGGCATGTTCTGTAAATTAAAATAATGCAAAGCCTCAAACCATGTTAATTCCAGGTTGTGAAGCAACAAAAACACAAAAAATACCAAGGGGGGTGAATATTTTTGTAATGCACTCTATTTACAGAATATAAAATAAAAAGAAATATCTCCAATACATATTGAGAGATTCTCAATCATTCCCTACTATATCAAAAAAAGAACAAGTTTTAGAATTGAAAGACTTTAAAGTTTATGTATAGCCCAAACCCTTTTTTGGCTAGAGTAAGACAGGCTTCAAACCCTTGGAAAATATCATTCACATCCTGTTCCAGAGGTGCAACAGTAAGTTAGAATAAATCACCCAAAACGAAGGGAATTCAGCTTATACTCTATGTGGTTGTCTCCACTGGAAGTTTTCCCGCTTAGCCACAGAACCCAGGAGCTAGTGTAGCGCCCCGGTAGGCTACTAGTGTTAAGAAAATTTAACTTTTGGCCTTCCTGTAGTCAGGGAGAGAAACAATCATTTAGTAGTGTCTGTTCTATGTTCTGCTGTTGCAGGCCCACCTCTTTTCCCCTGCATGCCACTGGCACTGGGCAGGGCCGTTTTTAAGGCAGGGCAAAAGGGGCAGCTGCCCTGGGCCATCATTGTTGTGGGGCCCAAAGCAGCTGCCTCATACTTGCCAACTATCCTGGTTTAAATTCCCTTGTCCCTTAAGGTTTTAGTCCTGTGCTGTGTCCCGATATCTCAGTGTGAAGTTCTGATACTAATGCTGCCCAGCTGTGCCCTATTGTTGTGTACAGATGACTCACCTGCAGACCCTGTTTTTACATGTAAATTACTGGCATTCATATGTAAATAGCAGTGGCATTCATATGTAAATAAAGGTGGCATTTATACATAAATAGCAGCGGCCAGCGGCATTGATATGTATACCATGCCCCCCTGAGGTCATATTCACAGTAATCTCTAGCAACCAGTCAACAAGAAGAAATCATGTGCTGTAACCTCTAGCAACTAATCAGTGAGCCATAATATGTGCTGTAACCTCTAACAACCAGTCAGTGAGCGGTAATGATACACTGTAAGCTCTGGCAACCAATCGCAATAGCTGTCTGATCTGATTCAGTAAACTGATTTTGAGTCTAGTTGCTATTTATTGTATGTCTCAGAGCAGGTGGAGAGCGAAACTGCATGGGGGGCCCCCAAGAAAAATTTTTGCCCAGGGTCCAATAAATATTAAAGACGGCCATGGCACTGGGCTCTAGTAAATAGTGGGCACAAGAGCTTAGACCCTGGCCAGCATATTAACGCCTCTTCAGCCAATCCCTGGTCAGAAGAGTGAGTGGCCAGAATGGGGCTGAGAGGGGTATAAATAAACTGGAACCTAGAACAGCTTCCTCTTGTTCCTGGGAGAGTAAGACTAGAGGCGATTCAGTTCGCATTGTGCGCTATACAAGTATTTCATTCATTCATTCATTCATTCATAAGACCCAGCCTGAGGGCTAAGACATCCCCGGGAGATCAGCTGCAGCATGCAAGAATCTTTTTTGGGGTCCCAGCTCCTGCTTGGGCACAGGGACCACTGGCCTAGTCTCCTGAGCACATGCAGAAAGTTCATCTGAGGATCCAAGACACAGGCAATTAAGTACAGAAGCTTAATGACACTGCAGGAGGAAATACAGTATTCAGGGCACAGTGAGTAGTAACCTTTTTTGGACTCTAGAGACTTGCTTTATTCAGGAGAGCTTACAACAGTACATTCAGGACTATACGCCAGCTGAAGAGTCCCTGTTTGGAATAAGTTTTTCTATCCCATTTCTTGGAGTATCCCAAGGCTCACTCTATCCCAGTTCTTTGAGAAAATAAACTGCAAAAAGACACGTACTTCCAGATTTCTGACTCGGATGACTGTGAAATACTGTGTGCCCGGCTGCTCTGTGCCTATCAGGGAATGGAACCCGGGACCAAACATCCAGACCAGGACTCCACAGGTATGGTATACACAGTGGGTGGTATAGAAAAGAATCACCCCCTTTAAATTCACATTGTGTTGCTTTGCAGCCTGAAATGAAGACAGACACTATTTTTGCTTTATCCAGTTGTATTTACTCATAACATCCAAGTGAAAGATATAACACCAACATACCAGAAAAAAGAGAAAAAAAAAAAACAATCAAAAACAGAATCACTGCATTGGTAAAAGGATCACCCCCTTGTGACAGCATTGTGTTGAACCTTTTGCTTTAATTACAGCCTTTAGTCTGCTGGGATATGTCTCTACTAACTTTGCAATATTTTCCCACCGTTCTTTGCAGAACTGCTCATGTTCAGTTAAATTTGATGGTGAAAGTATGTGGACTGCAGTCTTCAAGTTATTCCACAGATTTTTAATGGGGTTTAAAGAAGACGTAAACCCTGATGGGTTTACTTCTTCTTTGTCTCCCTGCAAAGGTAAAGCATAATGGACTACTGTGCATCGCATCGCATCGCATCGCATCGCATAGTAGTCCATTATGTGTCACTTACCTGACACAGGAGCCAGCGATGTCACCGCTGTCCCCTGTAGTCCGGAGCATCCATCTTCTTCTATGTATCGCTGCTCCAGCCACTCACAGCGCCAGAGCAGTGATGACGTCATTCCCGCGCATGCGCACGGGAGCCGTCACTAACGGCATATCGGCGTTAGCAGTGGCATGCTGCTAACGGCGATAGTGCGCAGTAGACAGCGGTGACTGTCTTTTAGTAAATATTGCTTGGACCTACAGGTAAGCCTTCATCTAGGCTTACCTGTAAGTCAAAGTGGTTTGTAAGGGTTTACAACCACTTTAAGTCTGGGCTCTGATTAAGCAAGGCAAGGAATTTCACTCTTTTTTTTCTTAGCCCACTGTGTGGTAAAGTTTTCCGTGTGCTTTGGGTCATTGTCATGTTGGAAGGTAAACCTTCTTCCCATTAACAACTTTCTGGCAGAGAGCATCAACGTTTCCTCAAGCATTTGATATTTTGCCCCACCCATTTTTCCTTCTATCCAGACAAGCCTTCCAGTCCCTGCTGCAGAGAATAACCAACATAGCTGGATATTACCACCTCCAGGCTTTACTGTAGGAATGGCGTCATTTGGATGGAGAGCTGTATTGAAATTCCACCACACATATCATTTGGTGTTGAGGCCAAACAAATACATTTTTCCATGTGGCCTCAGAATCTTCAAGGTGCGTTTTGGCAAAGCTCAGTCATGACTGCATGTGGCCTTTCTTGAATGGCTTTTTTCTTGAAACCCTCCCATACATGCCACATTTGTGGAGAATTTGTGATATTGTCATCACATGCACACAATGACCACTCTTTGTTATAAATTCCTGCAACCGCTTCAGAGTTGGTCTCTTGGTAGCCTCTGTGACCAGTTTCCTCCTGGCTCTTTCATCCAGTTTGGAGAGACGTCCTGATCCAGGGAGGGTCTGTGTTGTACCAAATACCTTCCATATCTTAATAGTAACCTGGCCAAACCCTTTTTTGGCTAGAGTGCTTCTAGGCATTGATAAAGCCCTTGAGTTTTTTGTTGTATCCATCTCCTGTCCACAGAGATCTTTTGACAGTGCCTTGCCACCCATGGTTGAATCCTTGCTTCAGTTGCCCTATCAGGAATGGATAAGCTCCAGCAAAGCTCAAAATGACCACAGCTGATCACAGAAAGTCAAATTGCTTTGTTTTCCAATGAGACGGTGATTAGCTACACCTGATTGAGTTTACAAGTCCTTTTTAGGAGGGGGATAGTCCTTTTTCCAACTCAGTAATTATTTTTTTGATTTTCTCTGATATGTTGGTGTTATATCTTTCACCTGGACCTTATAAGTTGCACAGCTGGATAAAACAAAAACTGTGTCTGTCTTTGTTTCAGGCTGCAAAGCAACAAAAATGTCAGCTTTAGCACAATTTTTATATATATATATATATATATATATATATATATATATATATATATATATATATATATATATATATTGGTTGCCACACAGGCTTCTTTCTGACACTTTCAAGGGGCCCTGTGTATGCCTTGGCTGCCCAGTTTCCTCCCCATCAACACTCCGGTTAATCCTCATGTCATCACTACCTTCACAATTAAAGCCAGAGCATTCCTAATGGACAAATCTGATGTCAGCCAATTACACATGAAGCCAAAACTGACACCCGTTTACAGGCTGATAATCTTCCCTAACAAAGCCTATAAAAAGAAGAGCTCAACCTGAATCCCCGGGGTGTTAATTAATGTTCCTGATACCTTCATTTGTAGCTGAGCAGCCAAATGCCTCCTAATCGGATTGTGGAGGACTCTTGAGGAATAGACCACATGCATCTATGAACTGCCTTATTAATCCCAGAACTACACGCTGGCCACCCTTTCCTTTAACTCTTCTTAATCATCAGATACGTAAATGTTATCCATACCGCAGGGAAGCAGCGGTATCAGTGGGCACGTGTGGTCCTTCCCTACGGCTCGCCCATGTCAATTTTCCTTACTCTATTTATGTGCCCATAAAGGCAGAAAGGGTAGCTGAGCCACACTGTACAGAATTCTCACATACATGGCACCGCTGGGGCTGTCCAAGTGGTAAAACACTACTTAGTCTTTGATGGTCCTAAATAGAAGTAGAAATCCACATATTGAAGACACAAATTAATGCAACTCTGTATTCATTAATACATCACTAAATCTACTTTCTTAAAGTGGTTCTGCACCTAAAAAAAAAATATTAAAAGCCAGCAGCTACTAATATTGCAGCTGCTGACTTTTAATAATATCACACTTACCTGTCCCAGGGTCCAGCGATTTTGGCGGCAGATGACGAGCGATCACTCGTCTTGCTGCTGCCCCCGCCGCCATCCTCTGTCAGGGAATCGGGAAGTGAAGCATCGCGGCTTCGCTGCCCGGTTCCCTACTGTGCATGCGCGAGTCGCGCTGCGCGTCTCTTCTGGTCCCCCGCTGTGTCCTGGGAACTGTGCGTTTCCCAGAACACAACTGGGGGTGAGGGATGGGGGCGGGGCGTCTGCGGGGGTCTGCGGCGGTCGGCCCGGAAGTGGGTGCAGATACCTGGATTATCCAGGTAACTGCCCCCCCCCTCCCCCCTGAAAGGTGACGATTGTGGCACCGGAGGGGGGGAGGGATCAGATTAGCGGAACTTCCCCTTTAGGGTGAAGAACCGCTTTAACCACTTGCCGACCACCCTTTGGCAGTTTTACTGTGCAGGATCACATATATATATATATAAATATATATATATATATATATATATATATATATATAAATATATATATATATATAAATATATATATATATATATATATATATATATATATATATATATATATACACACACATATATACATATATATATATATATATATCATTTTTAGATTGTAAGCGCTAACGAGCAGGGCCCTCTGATTCCTCTTGTACCAAATTGTAATGTAACTGTAAGTCTGCCCTCATGTTGTAAAGCGCTGAGCAAACTGTTGGCGCTATATAAAACCTGTATAATATATATATATATACATATATATATGATCCTGCATTTCCAGGTATCAGGGGTGAGTGCACGTTGCCGTAGGCCTGCTCCCAAGACCCGATGTCCGCCGGTACCCTTTGTTCATTCAAGACACAGGCAGAACATCCATCTGCCTATGTAAAGAAGGCAGTTCTCTGTTCTGTCAGTAAGGAAGGCATTGATCCCAGTGGCAGCCGGTCCATAAGGGGCGCCAACCCCCCAAAGTTCCCAAAGTTAGTTTGCCAAAGAAAGAAAGCTACTTTAACATGTTAAAAACTCATATTATCATTTATTAAAAAATAAATCATTTAAATGTGTGTGCACTGTGCAAGGCGCCGGACTAATGGGCGTCTATTAGGTTCCTAGATTTTTTTAAAAGAATGCGATTTGAGGCTGAGGCTCTAATTGGATTGTCTCAGGTTGTCCTCGGGGGGCGCAGAGCACTGCGCCCCGAACCCTCCCACTTTTGATTTTAGCTAATCAATCTTCATCATCGCGTCACTTCCGGTTTCCGGCTTCTCATCCCGTGGAACGCAAGGCATCCTCTGGTGAGTGTAAAAACTGTTTGCTGCACTTAGGGTTGATCAAATACATATATACATGCAGAATACACACAAAAAAAACTAATAAAGTCCCATTAGGTGATGATACAAAGTGCTTGTGCTTAAATTGACATCTCTTGTGCAATGGTGCTCAGACTGGGTGCCCCACATACACGTGCACTCACCCTGGATGTTGACCAACTATCGTTAGTATGGTCTCTTAAAGTGCTGTTGCCACCCAAAACAAAATTGCTCAAAATTCATAAACAAAATGAAAAAAAAAAAATTATTGGGAAAAAAAAAATGTTTTTACTCACCTCTAAATGCCTGTTGCTAGGGGGTCCCTCGTAGTCTGCCTTCTTCAATGCCTGGGCTGGTGACATCACTTCCCCTCGCACCACACAGTCATCTGGGACCTGTCACGTGTCCCAGATGACTGTGCGGCGTATCACGGTGCCCGGCGCCGCTCGCACATCCGCAGTAGGTGCCCACAGTAAAAATGCCGGCGCTGTGAGCGGGGAACGAGGGGGGTGCTTCGTTCCCCCGCATCGCTGGACCCCGAGACAGGTAAGTGTCCGATTATTAAAAGTCAGCAGCTGCAGTATTTGTAGCTGCTGACTTTTACATTTTTTTTTTGTTTTTTTAGGGGGCACCTCACTTTAAGCATGTGGAGATACCCTTAGAAAGCCAGTTGAAATGACGTCTCATGCAAAAATACACCTCATAGGGGTGGATGGAAATGGGCCGTTTCGGCCCATCACAAAGCCATCATCAGGAAGTAGGATCACCTCCTGATGATGGCTTTGTGATAGGCCGAAACGTTGAAGGATACACCGCGTCACTTCGCCCTTACGAATCTACCTGGGAATCGAGCAGAACGCCGTGAGCGGTGGCTTTCCATGTCAGGCCCGATAACCCTTAACAATCCCCTGCTGTACACGCCGGGTACCAGGTCTATAAAGCACTTATAGTGGAATTATTTTAATTTGTGTATTAAATAAACCCATTGGCATTGCGCAATGAAGGTTTTCCTTTGTCATTTCAATCCATCCCCATGAGGTGTATTTTTGCATGAGACGTCATTTCAACAGGCTCCCTAAGGGTATCCCCACATGCTTAAGAGACCTCACTAGCGATAGTTGGTCAACATCCAGAGTGAGTTCACATATATGTGGGGCACCCAGTCTGAGCACCATTGCACAGGAGCACTTTAAAGTGGCTGTAAACCCTTACAACCAACTTTGACCTACAGGTAAGCCTAGATTGAGGCTTACCTGTAGGTCCAAGAAATATCTCCTAAACTTACACGGTTTAGGAGATATTTGCCGAAAGACAGGCACCGCTGTCTACGGCGCATGCTGTCAACTGAGCGCGCCGCTGTCAACGGCGATATGCCGCGAGTGGCGGCTCCCGTGCGCCTGCACGGGAGTGGCGGCTTCGCCGAATGACAGCGGCGCAGTGGCGAGACCCACTGAGAAGATGGATGCTCTGGACTACAAGGGACAGCGGTGACATCGCTGGCTCCTGTGTCAGGTAAGTGACACATAATGGGGTAGTGTGCGATGCATAGTAGCCAATTATGCTTTACCTTTGCAGGGAATCAAAGAGGAAGTAAACTCATCAGGGTTTACTTCCTCTTTAAGCACGAGCACTTTGTATCATCAGGTAATGGGACTTTATTCATTTTGTTTGTGTATTCTGCATATGCATGTATTTGATCAACTCTAAGCGCAGCAAACTTTTTTTTACATATGTTCTTTGCTTTTTTGCTATTTGCTTTTTAGCAAGTTTTTTTATTGCAGCTGTTGTCTGATTATTAGTTCTTTTATCCAAAGGCGCTAAGGTTAGATATTTTTTCGATCCTCTGGTGAGTGCAGATCTGGAGGGGTTTATTTGTGAAGCCCCCCCCCCCCCAAAGATTTTTAGCACTAGCCGCCACTGATTGATCCTGGGTTCCTGCAAAGGGACACAGATCTATGCCTTACCCTAGTATAAGCACACCCTCCACTACAGTAATCACTGGTAGCTAGACACAAATTTAACCCTTTGCTCACCCCTGATGTTAACCCCTTCCCAGCCAGTGTCATTAGAACAGTGACAGTGCATATTTTTAGCAATGATTGCAACAACACATCATCAGTAGGGTAAAACTAACCTGTCTCATGACGGTCTAAACCCAGCTCACATTCCCTATTAGCCCTTGTACACACGGGTCGGACATTCCGACAACAAATTCCGTCGGATTTTGTTCGAAACTTGTGTTGCATGCACACGGTCGGGCAAAGTTGCCGGAAAATCCGATCATACGTAATGTGACGACGTTATTTCGTTACGACAGGACTACGTTCAGTCTAGTAGCCAAAAGCTTTGGTCTAGGAATTTGATCTGAGCACTTTGTCCGATCGGAAATTCTCTACACACAATCGGACAAAGTTCGATCGGATCATGTTGTCGGAAAATTTTATAGCCCAGCTCTAAAACTTTGTCGGTCGGATATTCCGACGGAAACAGTCCGATGGAGCCCACACACAGTCGGATTATCAGACAACACGGTCCAATCAGACATTTTCCGTCGGAATGTCCGACCGTGTGTACAAGGGCTTAGTGGGTGAACAATCCAACGCTTGGTGAATTCTGCTTCACAATGATGGGAAGAGCCGACATTGAGTGTCACTATTCATGTATTAGTGTCAGTGGTCCCCAAAAAGTGTCAGTTAGGTGTCTGATTTGTCCACCACAATGTCGCAGTTCCGCTAAAAATATCTGAGCGCCGTCATTACTAGTATAAAAAAAAAATTCCATAAAAATATCCCGTGGTTTGTAGATGCTAGAACTTTTGCGCAAACCAATCAATATACACTTATTGGGATTTTTTTTTAACAAAAATATGTAGCAGAATACATATTGGCCTAAATTGATGGTAAGTTTTTTACCTTTGTTTTCTATATGTTTTATAGCAGAAAATAAAAAATATATTTTTTTTTTTTCAAAATTGTCGGTCGTTTATTGTTTATAGTGCAAAAAATAAAGAACGCAAATGTGATCAAATACCACCAAAAGAAAGCTCTATTTGTAGGAAAAAAGGTCCGCCTGTCAGTTTTTTTAGCAGACTTGAACGGATGCTCCATAGACTTCTGGAGCGTCGGATGTCGGCGGTGACACGTCCGCTCACATCCGACCCGCTCCGATCCGAAAAAGTGTGACGGAGGAAAAACCTACTTTTCCATCTGTCTGAGGATCAGATCGGGTGACAACGGACTCCGTGGTCCGTCCTCATCCGATCCCCCATAGGGGAGAGCGGCGCTCTGACAGGTCCGTCCCTGCACAGTGTGCGGAGATGGGCCTGTCATCTTCCTGCTCAGCGCGGATGGACGGAACGATCCCCCGCTGAGCAGAGCGGGCTCCGTACACGGACACGTCCCTGTGAAGGAGCCCATACATTTTGTTTGGGTACAGCGTCGCACGACTGCGCAATTGTCAGTTAAAGTAATGCAGTGCTATATTGCAAAAAATGGCCTGGTCGGGAAGGGGGTAAAACCTTCCGGAGGTCAATTGGTTAATCAGTAGAGTTGTCCTTTGACAATACAATTACACTATAACACATTACATCGCTTCCGAATTTTTATTCTGTTGTCACTTTAGTAAACTCTTTATTGAGCCATGCTGCTGCACATGAGCAATGCAGCACAACCAGTTGGCTCTTTATGCTGCTTGTCCTTCTTCCAGTCTAAGCTTTGCTATCCAGGCGGTGTTACTATTCGGATACCAAGTCAATTTGAGGTACTTAAAGTATTTGTGTTTTACCACTTCAGCACCAGAAGATTTACCCCCCCCCCCCCCACCCCTTCCTGACCAGGCCATTTTTTTTGTATACGACACTGCGTTAATTTAACTGATAATTGCATACACAAATAAAAATTTCTTCCTTTTATTCCAACACATAGTGCTTTCTTCTGGTGGTATCTGATCACCTCTGCGTTATTTATTTTTTGCGCTATAAACAATAGACGACCAACAATTTTTAAAAAAAAAAAAAAAAAATTACTTTCTGCTATAAAACATATTTATACAAAAAAAAAAAGGTAAAAAACTAATTTGTTTCTTCATCAATTTAGGGCAATATGTATTCTGATCGCCGCCATTACTAGTAAAAACATTTTTTTTAAAGTCCCTAAATCTATCCTATAGTTTGTAGTTTGTATAACTTTTGCGCAAACCAATCACTATACGCTTTTTGGGATTTTTATTTTTTTTTACCTAAAATATGTAGCAGAATACAAATTGGCCTACATTGATGAAGAAATTTGTGTTTTTTTTTTTAATCTTTTTATTGAGAATGTTTTATAGCAGGTAAAAAAGTAAAAAATATTGTTTTTTTTTTCAAAATAGTCGGTCTTTTTTTGTTTATAGCGAAAAAAAAAAACTGCAGAGGTGATCAAATGGCACCAAAAGAAAGGTCTATTTGTGGGGGGGGGGGGGGGAAATGACGTCAACTTTGTTTGGGTACAGTGTTTTGCACGACAGCGCAATTCTCAGTTAAAGCAACGCAGGCCGTATCGCAAAAAATGGCCTGGTCAGGAAGTGGGTAAAACCTTTCGGAGCTGAAGTAGTTAAAGAGGAAGTAAACCCTGATGGGTTTACTTCCTCTTTTTTTCCCTGCAAAGGTAAAGCATAATGGACTACTATGCATCGCATAGTAGCTCATTATGTGTCACTTACCTGACACAGGAGCCAGCGAAGTCGCCGCTGATCCCTGTAGTCCGCCGCATCCATGTTGCTGGTGGCGTCTCGCAGCTCCGACGAATCACAGCGGCGAAGCCGCGATGACGTCACTCCCGCGCATGCGCAAGGGAGTCGCGTCTCGCAGCTCCGCCGCTGCCACTCGGCGAAGCCGCGATGACGTCACTCCCGCGCATGCGCACGGGAGTCGACAAATTTGGCAAATCCATTCATGGATTTGCCGCATTTAGTGCGCCTGCGCGCCGCTGTCTATGGCGCATGCGCCGTAGACAGCGGTGCCCATTTTCGGGCAAATATCTCCTAAACCATATAGGTTTAGGAGATATTGCTTGGACCTACAGGTAAGCCTTAATCTAGGCTTACCTGTAGGTCCAAGTTGTTTGGAAGGGTTTACTTCCTCTTTAAATAGAGACGTTGGGACAATGGTACGTGCCAACCTGGATTTTTTCAGCCAACGACCTGCAGTTTTAAAGTAACAGACTTGCCTATCTTATATGTACATTTTGTACAATACCCACAGTTAAGAGAAACAACCTATTAGGATGGAGGGCCAGTTCACAACACATGCAGTCCAGTGCATTTTTTTTTCTGCATCAAAAACGCGTTGAAAGAAGGTTATATGGTTTTCAGTTGCATAGTAAGCTCTTCTGAGCAGGGCCCTCTTTTAAAGTAGAAGGTCCTCTTGGATTTTATTGTATTGTAACTGTATTGTCTCCTATTATATTGTAAAGCGCTGCGTAAATTGTTGGCGCTATATAAATCCTGAATAATAACAATAATAATAATAATAGTTCACGCCAGTGCATGAAGTTCCAGTGCGTTCCAGTAAACAAAAAATAGAATATGCTAAATTTTTGCTGCACTGGATTGTACTGGTATGCGGTAAAACGCATGAAAAACACACTGGAACGCATGTCCTTATTTAAGGTTAATAAAAAAGAGGGGGAAAAAAATGCACCGGACTGCATCAAAAAACACACTGAAACGCGTCAAAAACACGCATGCGGAAAACCATCTGGACTGTGTTTCTATGGTGTGAACTGGCCTGGAATACAATTATGCCCCGTACACACGGATGGACATTCCAACCACAAAATCCATCGGACTGTTTCCGACGGATTTTGTCCGGACCTGGTGTTGCATACACACGGTCGGACAAAGTTGTCGGAAAATCCGATCGTTCGGAGCGCGGTGCCGTTCGTTGTGTACGACGGGACTACGTAGACGCTAGTAGCCAATAGCTTTGGTCTTCGTAATTTGATCTGAACATGCGTGGCACTTTGTCCGTCTGAGTTCTCTACAAACGATCGGAATAGGGCTGATACAACTAATCGATTAATCGACAACTAATTGATTATGAAATTAATCGATTACTATTTTCATAATCGACTAATCGGCCAGTAACAAAACGGGCTCAAAAAAAACTAAAAAGAGCCCTTTATAGTACAAAGAGCAAAAAATCGCTACTGTAAATATTACTTTCACAGTTCTACAGTGAAAAAAATGAACCCCTTACAGTAGTGATTATTATTCTACTATAAAGGGCTAATTTTAGTTTTTGTTAACCCCATTATGTTACTAAACGTCTTAGACCTGGTTCACATCTATGTGTTTATTGGTGCTTTTTGCAGAAATGCACTACAGTTCATTTAGATGGTTTCCTATGGGACACGTTTACATCTGAAAGGGTCGGGGACTTTTAACGCACAATGGTGCTTTATCGGTTCAATATACTTCAATGGAGAAGCTGCAGAAAAGCGTGTAATGCGTTTTTGCAGCAATTTTTGTTTTTTAATCTGCCCCAAAAAAATGCAAATTGCAATACAAATCACGTGCGCAAAAATCAAAACGCACAGCAAAAAGCATGGCAGAAACAGATCAAAAGCAAACTGCATAGGTGTGCACCGAGCCTTATGCTGGCCTCACCGATCGATTTTCAGATGAGAATATTCAGACGAAAAATCTTTGTACATTCGCTGAATGAAAGAATTTAGTTTGAAATTTTCACTTGTTTTTAACATTCTGTTTTTAAAATGAATAATTTCTGAATGAAAACCACATCCACTGTCTGAAAATTCCTTTGACTAAGAAGTTTTCTATTATTTACAAATTTTCCCACCACTGTGGTTGAAAATGAACATCAATTTGACCCACTTTTTTTTTTTTTAAGGTTATTAACTGATTAATCGAAACAATCGGCCAACTAATCGATTATGAAAATAATAGTTAGTTGCAGCCCTAGATCGGAAACGTTTTTTTTTCTTTCTTTGGGGGGGGTAGGGGTAAGAGGTTAGGAAAGGATTGTTTAATGGAATGTTGAATATAATTGCATGAAGATGTTTTAAAAGAAAGGTATTTGTATAAATTGTATTTAAAACTGGAAAAATAAAGAATATACAAACGATCGGAAAAGTCCGATCGGATTTTTTTTTTGTCGGAAAATTTTAGATCCTGATAAAGCCCACACATGATCGGATTTTCCGACAACATAATCCAATCGGACCTTTTTTTTCCGTCGGAATTTCTGACCGTGTGTACAGGGCATAATCCCACTGTCCAGACAGGACATAATGGGGTTCCATAGAATATCATTATGAGTCTCGATGGCTCTACAACCGCACCGTAAAAAAATTATTAAAATGAAACAATGACTGTGACATACGGATGATAAAAGTAAGCCAATAAAAAAAAAAAAAAACTAAAAACTAAACTAAAAACTACAAATCCTCACTTAGCTACCATTACCGCTGTGTGAATAAACCATTATGCGGTCAGTCTGTAGTGGGCCCACCATTCTTCTCATTAGAAATAGCATCATGTGCAATGTCTGCCTTCCTCCCCCCTGTCATCCTATATCTCTCTGCGGCTCCAGGGATCTCCCTGCTTAAGTACAGTTGGGAAATGCGAGCAGTGAAGCCGCACAAGCATTAGAACCCTTGTCATGTTTTGGGTTGGCGGTGTCTCCTTGATTAATGAAATATTCACTCTTAACCTTTAGGTCTCCAGATTAAATTTCTGCAGAGACGCCGTCCGTTGTTTTGTACTTGTGCACAAGCATGAATGTCTTCCCTGAATGATAGGAAGGCTTGAGGGGATGGACGCTTGCTTACAGCAACGAGCGCGTGCGTCAGCATGGAAAAATGCTAAATATTGCAATGACATGCGATGCAAATCCCCTCGGGGATCCCTGACGTAGAAAAGACCAACGCGACCATAAAGCAAAGCGCATGTAATTAGCAGAAACCAATGCAAAAGGCTGCTTTCACACTGCTCCGTCGCATATGCATTTTTGCGGCATTTCTGGTGCGTTTTCTGGGTGCCTATTACCCAACATGCACCTGTGAAACCTGGACATGTGACTCAAACAAAAACAGACCAAAAACGCAATCGAGGCTGTGTTTTTGATGTACTTTCTCTTCATTTCGGTGGGGAAGTGTGTTTTTGGTGTGTGTTTTTTTTTTCTTTTAACATGCACCAAAAATGCAGTTAGGCCCCTTTCACACTGGGGCGGTGCGGGCGTTGGCGGTAAAGCGCCGCTATTTTTAGTGCCGCTTCACAGTCATTTTAGCAGCAGTATTCGGCTGTTTTACCCCTTGCTAGCGGCTGAAAAAGGGTTAAAACTGCTCGCAAAGCGCCGCTGCAGTGACGCTTTGCCAGCGGTATAGCCGCGCTGCCCCACTGATTTCAATGGGTAGGAACGGTTTAGGAGCGGTGAACTTTTTTTTTTTAACGTCCTGCCAGCGCCACCTATCAATGCTCACCAGTGGTGCCAATCAGTGCCACCTATCAGTGTAAGCAATCAGTGCCCATCACTGCCACCCAGTGCCCATCAATGCCACCCATCGGTGCCCATCACTGCCACCTCATCAGTGTACATCAATGAAGGAGAAACCTGTTTGCAAAATTTTATGACAAAATCTAAAAAAAATAAAAAAAAAAATTTAATTCGGTCTTTCAATTTTTTTAACAAAAAATAAAAACCGCAGAGTTGATCAAATACCACCAAAAGAAATCTCTATTTGTAGGGAAAAAATATTAAAAATTTTAATTTGGGTACAGTGTTGTAATAAGTTGTATGACTGGGAAATCGTCATTCAAAGTGCATCAGCGCTGAAAAGTGGTCTGGACAGGAGGGGGGTTTAAGTACCTAGTAAGCAAGTGGTTAAAGGTCCATGGACACTAGTTAAAAAAAAAAAAAAAAAAAAAAAAGCGCTGCTTCTACAGGAGTTTTGTGTTCTGCATGTAGAAGCAGCTCAATCTTATCTTGTGTCCATGCACATTCCGACGTTAAGGCTTCATTCACACCAGTGCATTTTTTCATGCTTTTTGCAGAAGTGTAAGACATTTTTTTGAACATGGGTTCCTATGGAACATGTTCACAATCAATGCATTTTTGTGCTTCTGCATTTTTGGAAAGGGTCAGGGACGGTGCTTTTTTGCATTTTTTCAATAGACTTCAACAAATAAGCTGCAGAAAAGCATGTAGTGCTTTTTAATCCAAATCGTGGCAAAAACACAGTACAATATCGGTTAAAAAAAAGTGGAAAGCACTGCTGAAACGCTCAAAAACAACATGCATGGGTGTGAAACGAGACTCATAATAAAAATAAAAGTCCAATGGGATCTTTTTATTGTATATTCCGACTGTGTGTATGCCCCATTGGACTTTTTACATCGAAAATTCACATGGACTTAGATAGAGAACATGTTCTATATATTTTTCCACCGGAACAAATGCCTATCGGTAAAAACGCTCATCTGTATGCTGTTCCGACGTACCAAAAACGACGCATGCTCTGAAGCAAGTACGAGACGCAAGCGCTTGGTGTGGTAGAACTAGCGTTCGTATTGGAGCTAGCACATTCCTCACGCTCCAAATCCTGTGATCTTTCAATGCAGCGCATTCTTTTAATGCTAGAAGAATGAAGTTGTTTTGCTGCTCCTATTCACACAGAGTTCTCACAAACATTTCTTTATTATTTCTCGTGATCTCATGAATAATCTTTTATTTTTTAAAAGCCAGATCTCTCTAATAATGTTTAGAATGATTTTTTATAGTCATTTTTTTTTTTATATCATCAAGATCTCCTTTTTTGGGGGGGATTATTAAAAAATTATCACAAACTGAACAGCAGTTAAAACTGAAAATCACGAGTCTGAAAAGCACGAGTCTGATGAAAATCACGAGTCTGAAAATCACGAGTCTGAAAATCACGAGTCTGAAAATCACGATTCTGAAAATCACGAGTCTGAAAATCACGAGTCTGAAAATCACGAGTCTGAAAAGCTAGAGTCTGAAAAGCACGAATCGTCTCTCACCAAACTTCTACTTGGGGTCCTTTTACACGGGGCAGATCAATTCTGATCCGCCCTGTGGATATCCGTTTGCTCAGCGGGGATCGACAGGGAGATGACAGGTCTGTCTCTGCACACTGCGCAGGGACAGACCTGTCACAGCGCTGCTCTCCCCTATGGGAGATCGGATGACGACGGACCGCAGTGCCCGTCGTCACCCGATCCGATCCGCAGACGGATGGAAAAATAGCTTTTTCCTCCGTTACACTTTTTCGGATCGGAGCGGGTCGGATGTCAGCGGACATGTCACCGCTGACATCCGACGCTCCATAGAGCTCTATGGAGCACCCGTTCAGGTCCGCCTGAAAAACTGACAGGCGGGCCTGAACGGGACGTCAGTGTGAAAGGGGCCTAACACGAGATTAGCAGAAGGAGCCGAAAGGGTGGCGCACTCGGTATTGAACTCCCTATTTCTAGTCCCGTCGTACGCGTTGTACGTCACCGCGTTCTTGACGGTCGAAATTTGTTGTGACTGTGTGTATGCAAGACAGCTTGAGCGGAATTCCGTCGGAAAAACCTTCAGAGTTTATTCCGACAGGAAAACTGATCGTGTGTACAGGCCATAAATCCTAGTATTAAAAAAAAATACTCAAAAAGAGCACTGGTGTTTTTTTTTAAAGCCAGTGTGCATGGACCCTATGTGTTAGAGAGTATATTTAGCATGGAGGACCTTTCAAAACATTTAAAGGAACTGCAGGATTTACACTCGTTCTCCACGGTGAAAGTTCCACTCCCAAAATTACCTGTGTTGAGTTATTGGGGCTCGCACCAGAATACCGGCATTAAGGTGCGCAAACACATGCCTGCTGATGTGCGAGTTGTGCATGTGTGTTGTGATGCAATGTAAAGCGCAGTGCTTGTTTTTTGTCTTTGTTTTACTTTTTTTTTATCATGAGTCATTTAATTCTATCCGCAGCAGTCAGCTGCAATGCGTTATAGCTCATCAGAAAACGTTGCGCGAAAAAAACAACCTGTCCTAATTTTTGGCAGACCACATCACTACAGTGCAGCTTTTTATTTCCTTTACGCTATTTGCATAAAATGAGAATATAAATTCTGAGTTGCATTACCATTACCTCTTTTATACAAATTATATATATATATATATATATATATATATATACACACACATATTTACAAAACGAGCAGTGCCCTCTGATTTCTCCTGTATTGAATCGTACTGTAATTGCGCTATCTGGTTTCATGTTGTTGTAAAGCGCTGCGCAAACTGTTGGCACTATATAAATCCTGTATTGTAATAATAATAAAAAATGAAATATATATATATATATATATATTTATTTATATTTATTAGCCCTTGTACACACGGTCGGAGATTCCGACGGAATGTGTCCTATCGGACCGTTTTGTCGGATAATCCGACTGTGTGTGGTCTCCATCGGACTGTTTCCGTCGGAGTATCCGACAAACCAAGTTTTCCAACTTGTCCATAAAATTTTCAGACAAAATGTTCCGATCGGACATACTCCGATCATGTGTAGCCTACTCCGACGGACAAAGTGCCACGCATGCTCCGATCAAATTCCTAGACCAAAGCTATTGGCTACTAGCCTGAACGTAGTCCCGTCGTAACGAAATAATGTCATCATGTTATGTACAATCGGATTTTCCGACAACTTTGTCTGACCGTGTGTATGCAACAGTTTCAGACAAAATCCGTCGGACAAAATCCAACGGATTTGGTTGTCAAAATGTCCGACCGTGTGTACAAGGGCTTAGGGTTCGCGCAGATACCAAGCATTTTCACGAGTACTCATGAAAATATCCCGATACTCGAAAATGAATAATATGCTAAAATTCAACTGCAAAGAAATGCATACGACTTGAACAGGA
Organism: Lithobates pipiens; assembly: GCF_037356315.1. Lineage (NCBI taxonomy): Eukaryota > Metazoa > Chordata > Amphibia > Anura > Ranidae > Lithobates > Lithobates pipiens. The sequence goes on along the minus strand of NW_027507879.1, from coordinate 2,529,091 downwards.
ATGCGGTGCGATCGTACAGTATGCGGTTTCCCCCACCGCTCCTGGGTTAACCCAGACTTGTCAAAGTCATTTCATCCTGGGTCCCACCCAGGAGTGGTGGGGGAAACCAGGACAGGAATCGCAACTGCATTTCTGTTCAAATCGCACGCAATTCTTTGCAGTGTGATTTGAGCCTATTCATTTTGCATTAACTCAAATCGAACAATCGCAAAGGTTCTGGGTATCGAAGCATTTTTCATGAAAATACTCAGTATCGGCGTAACCCTAATAAATAAATATATAACATAATTTAGTTTTATAAAAAGGGTAATGGCAAGCCAGTTCAGTATTTATATATTCTCATTTTATGCAACTAGTGTAAAGGAAATAAAAAGTCGCATACACGCAGATGAGGGCTCATTCAAACAAGCATTGGCAAGACACCGCAAAGGTATCGTTACATCGCCGAGTGCTTGACCAAAAACTATCGCTACTTGTCGATAAAAATCTGGAATCAGTGCAACCCCAATGTATACAATTAGTGTACTGATTGAAATGAAATCAGAAATCTAAAATATAACCAGAAATATTTACACCCAGGCACCACATACAGAACTCCCAGGTACCTTAAGCATGCGGATCTCGCGCAGAGCAATCTTCTTGATCACCGGGTCATCTTCGGATTCTAGGAACTTCTTCACTGCCACAATCTGCCCCGTGTCTCTGTTCCTGCATTTAAAGACAATTCCATAGGAACCTTCACCGATTTTACCAATTTTCTCATACTTCTCCATGAAGACAGAAGCAGAAAACTTGATTTGGATCCTTTCTGAGTAGGTCCCCTGTCGGTCCTCCTTATGGATGTCTCTCGAGTGTCTCTGGGCGGTACCTGGAAACAGAACAAAGCAGCCCGTTGGTGAACAAGGCATTGAATAGCAGAGCACAGATAGAGGGGCCTTGATATAACAAGACCATTTATGTCACAAGAACGCCTTTCACTGAAGAGGCCTGCAAGCTATTGTCAAACTCTAGAAAAGTTTGGGAGGGGGGAAACAATCCCGAAAAGTCATTGAACTTTAGAAGAACTATTAACCTTTAACTGAAAAGTGAGTACAATTGTTCCAGTGAAAGAGGCTTCGACTAAAATAAATAATGAGACCTAAGTGACATTTGTGCTCTATACATTTTTTTTTTTGACTCATTGCTTGTGTGTTATTGCATTTTGAATTACGACAACCTGTTCCTTTTTATTGCGCCGCCAACACACAGCAACGCATATTCATGCACCATTTTTTTCATAATGCAGAGATCCACAATGCTCATATGGTTCACATCTGAAAGTTGCTTTAAAACCCGTGTGCGATGGTGCGTTGGCTAAATATGTCAGGATGTAGTTTAAAGTGGTTGTAAACCCTTACAACCAACGTTGACCTACAGGTAAGCCTAGATTACGGCTTACCTGTAGGTCCAAGAAATAACCTACATGGTTTAGGAGATATTTGCCGAAAGACAGGCTGTCTATGGCGCATGCGGTCAACGGCGATATGCCGCGAGTGGCGGCTCCTGTGTGAATGCGCGGGAGTGACGGCTTCGCCGAATGACAGCGGCGGAGCAGCGAGACCCACCGAGAAGATGGATGCGCCGGACTACAGGGGACAGCGGTGACTTCGCTGGCTCCTGTGTCAGGTAAGTGACACATAATGGACTACTATGCGATGCGATGCGATGCATAGTAATCCATTATGCTTTACCTTTGCAGGGAATGAAAGAGGAAGTAAACTCATCAGGGTTTACTTCCTCTTTAAAGGGGTTGTAAAGGTTCGTGTTTTTTCACCTTAAAGTGGTGTTGCCACCAAAAAATAAAAAATAGTTCAAAATTCTTAAAAAAAAAAAAAAAAAAAAAAAAAAAAAATCGGAAAAAAAGTTTTTTTTACTCACCTCTAAATGCCTGTTGCTAGGGGGTCCCTCGTAATCTGTCTTCTTCATTGTCCGGGCTGGTGACATCACTTCCCCTCGCGCCGCACAGTCATCTGGGACCTGTCACATGTCCCAGATGACTGTGCGGTGAATCACGGCGCCCTGCGCCGCTCGCGTATACGCAGTGGGTCCCCGGCTGTGAAGCCACAGCCGGGTGCCCACAGTACGAATGATGGTGCCGCAACGAGGGGGGGCTTCGTTCCCCCGCATTGCTGGACACTGTGACAGGTAAGTGTCCGATTATTAAAAGTCAGAAGCTGTAGTATTTGTAGCTGCTGACTTTTAATTTTTTTTGTTTTAGGGGTCACCCCCACTTTAATGCATCCTATGCATTAAGGTGAAAAAACACATGTAAGTGACCGGCCCCCAGCACCGCCCATTTTACTTATCTGAACCCTCTAAGTTGTCCCACGGGGACGCGCCTTCTCTCTGCTAGGGTGTTCTCGGCTGTTGATTGGATAGATTGATAGCACCGCAGCCATTGGTTCCTGCTGCTGTCAATTAAATCCAATAATGTGGCCTCTGGGGGTGGGGCTGAGCCCTGCATTTGGTGTTTATAGAAGCCGAATGCTGGACTCGGAAGCACGCCCGCAAGGCGAGAGAGCCGCCGAGGGACCCCAGAAGACCAGGCTCGGGGCCACTCTGTGCAAAACAAGCTGCACAGTGGAGGTATGAGATGTTTGTTATTAAAAAAAAAAAAAAAAAAATGACCTTTAGTGTCACTTTAACTAAAGAAAAGAAGGGGGGAGGGATGAATGAAATCTTAAAAAATTAAATAAAATGAAGGGTATGTAAACTAAAACTTAAAGCAGAGTTCCACCCTAAAGTGGAACTTCCGCTCATCGGAACCCTCCCCCCCCCTCCGGTGTCACAGTTGGCACCTTTCAGGGGGAGGGGGTTCAGATACCGGTCTAAGACAGGTATTTGCACCCACTTCCGGGCATAGACTCCCAAGGGAGTCTATGCCTCTTCCTGTCCCGCCGCGCTGTCTGCTGGGACACACACGGGTCCCAGAGACACCGCGGACCATTCCCATTGTGCTGAGCGACTCGCGCATGCGCAGTAGGGAACCGGGAAGTCAAGGCGCGGCACTTCACTTCCTGATTCCGTCACCAAGAATGGCGACGGCAGCAGCCGAGAGCCGAGCGATCGATCGGTCTCGGCTGCCAACATCGCTGGAACCCGGGACAGGTGAGTGTCCATTTATTAAAAGTCAGCAGCTGTAGTATTTATAGCTGCTGGCTTTTAATACATTTTTTTCGGGGTGGACTCCCTCTTTAAAGAGGAACTACAGTCTGCTCACATAATTTGTAATAAAAAAACATCTTTGCCATTCTGAAGCTTCCCTCCAACCACTTTGCATATTATTTTATATATACTATGATTCTGTACTTGCCAAATATGCTGTATAAATCTCCCTCCACTGAGTCTGGCTGCAACCATTTCAACTGTGGGCAGCTGAAGCTGCTGCCTGTTCACTTCCTGGATTTACACAGAGGCCCACCTCCAGCTCTGCAGCCCTCCATCCAGCTCTCATTGGCCCTCTTATGACTCACCCCCCCCCCCCTTTCCTGGCAAACTCTCATGAGAGTGAGAGAGAGAGCTGTGCATGATGTCATAAGCCTAGGCTAATGACCAGACAAGAAACAGAAAGTGGGCTGTGTAAGTTATTTACTGGCAGAAAAAAAAAATTTAATATCCAATGTTAAAACAACTACAAGGGCAGAAGATTTATTAGATGGAAAGTTGAAAAAAATGACTGTAGGTCCGTTTTAAAGTTGTTGTAAACCCTTACAAACCACTTTGACCTACAGGTAAACCTAGATTAAGGCTTACCTGTAGGTCCAAGAAATATCTCCTAAACCTACACGGTTTAGGAGATATTTACCTGAAGACAGCCGCCGCTGTCTATGGCGCATGCTCCGCAGATCGCGGCAACATGCCGCTCGTGTCGGCTCCGTGCACATGCGCGGGAGTGACGTCATCGCGGCTCCGGCGAATCACAGCGCCAGAGTAGCGAGACCCGGAAGTCGCTCCGGGATCCATGGCAGCGGCGAAGAGGAAGACGGAGGACCGCTTCGGGGGCTTCGTTCTCAGCTAAGTTATTTATAACGAGCTAGTATGCTATGCATACTAGCTCATTATGCCTTTGCCTTGCAGAGTGCGTTTTTTTATTTTGTCTTTACTTCCTCTTTAAGTGTGTGTAAAATAAGGTTAAAGCGGGAGTTCCGCCGTTTTTTTTTACTGCAGCTGCTGACTTTTAAAATAAGGACACTTACCCGTCCAGCGCGCCCGCCATGTCGTCACCTGAAGCCGATCTCTCGATCGTCTCTCGGGTGCTGCCGCCGCCATCTTGGGTATGGGAATCAGGAAGTGGAGCCTTTCGGCTTCATTTCCCGGTTCCCTACTGCGCATGCGCGAGACGCGCTGCGCAATAAGGATGGTCCCGCTGCCTCTGGGATCTGTGTGTTTCCCAGCAGGCAGCGGGGGACTTTCGGAAAGGGGCGTAATCTACGCCCCTTTCCGCAGATAGCTATGCCGGAAGTGGGTGCAGATACCTGTACTGTACAGGTACCTGCACCCCCTCCCCCCTGAAAGGTGCCAATTGTGGCGCCGGAGGGGGGGGGGGTTCCAATGAGCGGAAGGTCCACTTTAGGGTGGACCTCCGCTTTAAGGAGAGCAGTATTTTCAATATGAAGCCATGATTGAGAACACGGGGACATCTTCTCATCACTGTGTACCGTGGTTATGTGCCACTTGTTTTTTCCTGATTTGAAGTTGTGTGCAAAGTTTGCAACTTTTTTGCTGATTTATCTAAAATAAAGAATAAAAAAAATACAAAAAATACATGGGGAATGACCTCAAGCTAGCAGGAGGAAAGTTCAAAACTAACCTTAGTAGGTAATATTTTACAGTAAGAATAGTTGCCATTGGTGTGCGCGGCCCATTTCATTAGGGTGTGCACCCCAGAGCACAAACACACATGCAAGTATATCAGCAGAGCAGTGGACGGGGTCAGTAGAGCAGAGATTGGTGTCAGTAGGGCAGTGTACGGTGTCAGCAGTTTTTTTATTTTTAATATTATTTTATCATTTCTTAATTTTTTTTAATTATTTCTTTACAATTTTTTAGGGGCCCTGTTGGGGGGCTTTGGTGAAATATATATAAAACAGACCCCTGGTGTCTCACTTTTGAGGCAGAGAAAGGGATTGAGGACACGGATTCCCCAGTCCCTTTCTCTGCAGCCTCAGCTGCACTGGACAGTGAACTAATGGGAAGCACTCTGTGCTGAGAGGCTTCCTGTTCATTCACAAACTGAAGCACAGTAAACATAGTTTACTATGCTTCGGCTAAGAATAAAGAAAAGGAAGGGGCCAGGAAATTAAATATTTACTGGCCACTTCCCCTGTTCTCAATCCTGAAACATCCTCCACAGCAGCTGGCGGGAGAGGAGTCGAAGCTGGCAGCACTGCGGGGGGAAACGGGGGTGCCAGGAAGCAGGGGGAATCGGTCCCACATGGGGCGATTAGGGTGTGCTCAGGCACACCCTGTGCACATGCCTATGTTTGATGCTTAGAGCAAACTTCCAGGAGAGGTAAATGAGTCAGTCTACAGTAAATCAATTTAAACACGCTTGGGACAAACATAGATCTAGACCAGGGGTGTCCAAACTTTTGGTCTTTTCCGGGCCACATTGGAAAAAGAGGAATTGTCTTGGGCCACACATAGAATAAACTAACAATAGGGATAGGGGACAAGCAGAAAATATCGGACAGATCACAAGTTAACAATCACCGATCGGGACACTTTGCTAGGTTTTCTAGGAACGGGGTGGAGGGCTGTTTATGTGGACAGCTTTACCCCGGATGCCTGTATACTTAGATGTGACGTTTTTTTTAAAGGGGTTATAAATGCAGAAGGTTTTTTATCTTAACGCATTTAATGCATTAAGATAAAAAAAAAAGCCTTCTGAATGTAGCAGCCTCCCCAGCCCCCTAATACTTACCTGAGCCCCATCTCTCTCCAGCGATGTCCACGAGTGTCTAAGCCATCCAGGACTCTCCTCCTGATTGACTGAGACAGAGCAGCAGCGCCACTGGCTCCTGCAGCTGTCAAAGTCAGTCAACCAATCAGGGGAGAGAGGGGTGGGGCCAGGTCAGAGCCCCGACTCAGCTTGGGTGCCCCCATAGAGAGCTGCTGGCTGAGGGGGCACTAGATAGGAGGGAGAGGCCAGGAGCAGCAAAGAGGGACCCGAGAAGAGGAGGATCTGGGTTGCTCTGTGCAAAACCAACTGCACAAAGGAGGTAAGTTAGCAGATCCATAAATATGTTTGTGTTTATTAATCAACATGTGATTATATATGAACAAGCACAATGTATACAGTGTCTTTATATGTATCTGATGTAAAACTATAAAAACGTATTGATGAAAAAAAAATTACTTATGCCCTGTACACACGGTCAGACATTCCGACCACAAAATCAGATTTTTTTCCAGCGGATTTTGTCCGAAACTGGTGTTACACACGGTCGGACATAGTGGTTGGAAAATCCGATCGTTTGGAACGTGATGACATTATGTAGTTACGACGGGACTACGTTGAGGCTAGTAGCCAATAGCTTTGGTCTCGTACTTTGATCTGAGCATGCGTGGCAATTTGTCCGATCGGAATTCTCTACAAAGTCCGACCGGATCATATTGTCGGAAATTTTTTATATTCAGCTCTCAAACTTTGTTGGTCGGACATTCCGACGGAAAAAGTCAGATGGAGCCCACACGCAGACGGATTATCCGACAACGCGGTCCGATCGGACATTTTCCGTTGGAATTTCCGACCCTGTGTACAGGGGTTTAGTATCGATTCACATCTATGCATGTTGCTTTTGAGCGTTTCTGCAGTGCTTTTTGCGGTGCTTGCCGTGTTTTTGGGCACACGTTTTTGCCGCGCTTTGCGTTTTTTTTTACAGTGTGGTTGCTTAGTAACCATCTATATACAGTGTAAAAAATGAAAGAAAAAAAATGCAAAATGCAAATCGTGGCAAAAACAGGGTAAAAAACGCGGTACTTGCGTTTTGGATGCAGGTCCATTGACTTTTATTACATGCAAAACGCTGCATTTTGCATGAAAAAAAAAAATTCCCGACCCTTTCCAAAAACGCAGAGGCACAAAAATGCATTGATGTGAATGTGTTCCATAGAAACACATGTTAAAAAAAATTCCCTGTATTTCTGCAAAATGCTTCAAAAAAACGCAATAGTGTGAATCAAGCCTAAGCCCTTGTACACACGGGTCGGACATTCCGACAACAAAATCCGTCTGATTTTTTCTGACGGATTTTGTCCGAAACTGGTGTTGCATACACACGGTTGGACAAAGTTGTCGGAAAAATCTGATCGTTTGTAACGTGATGACGTAATTTAGTTACGACGGACTACGTTCAGGCTAATAGCCAATAGCTTTGGTCTCGGAATTTGATCTGAGCATGCGTGGCACTTTGTCCGATCGGAATTCTCTACGGAGCATGTTGTCGGAATTTTTTTTATATCCAGCTCTCAAACTTTGTTGGTCGGACATTCCTGACGGAAAAAGTCAGATGGAGCCCACACACGGTCGGATTATCCGACAACACGGTACGATCGGACATTTTCCGTCGGAATGTCTGACCCTGTGTACAAGGGCTAAGAGCGCCTTATTAATATGCTGTAAATGGGCCTCAGAGGTCGCCTTTGGATTTCGTGGTTACTTTCACTGGGGCAGACCTTCAACATACACAGCAGGATCTCTTTCTTTTAGCACATTGTCAAAGTGTGAAGTTGAGGTGTAATTTAATGCTGCAGAACAAACGCAGGCCTTCAGACTGAAGCGAACGACAGACCGCCTGACTCCAGCAGAGCCATTAGCTGCTCTATCGCCGGTGAACCGATACATCGCGACTTTGTACCTCGAGCTTCCAGTTTCCCTTGTCACTTTCTTTTCTTTTTTCTTTTATTTCATTTTCTTTTGTATTTTAATCTCGTTTGGAAACACAGTGAGGCCCGTCAGTCACGGTAAATGAAATATGAACGCAAAGTATTTCTGCGGTTTTGCAGGTGAAACAAAATACCAGAAGTACGAGGTCCGTGTACACACTAAAAATGTAATTTAATGATCTGACATCGAATCGGGTCAACATGACACTTCTGACTTCTATGTAAGCGGAAGAGGAAAATCATTTTATAATTAGGCCTCATGCACGCTGGATGAATATACAAATGCCAGTAGCTTTAGCTGTAGAATGCTGCTGTAAAACAGTGAGGGTTTTTTTTAGCATCTCTTTTTTGCGTTTTTAAGCGTTTGCGTTTTTTTTTTTTTTTTTAGCAAAACAATACTCCCACAAAAGCTTATGGCTCAAAAACATTCATAAATGCAGAATAGCTGCGTTTTTCAGACTCAGTTTTTTAGCTCTTTCCAGCGTTTTTCAGCGGTAGAGCGTTTTTACAGCTGAAAAACTACTCTTCAAACCTACTAGTTCTGGGGGGGGTTTTTTCTGCCAGAAAATGCCCCTGCCAAAAAAACAGCTGATAACAGCCCATGTGTGCATGGACACATAGGATGACATGCTGGGGAGTTTACTGGCTGTGGAAAAAAAAAAAACATTTGAAGTCAAAAACAGCAGCTGTAAAAACATCCAGTGTGCATGAGGACTAGTGGCCTGAACACACGGTCGGAAATTCCGACGGAAAAGGTCCGATCGGATTATATTGATGGAAAATCCGATCGTGTGTGTGGGCTCTATCGGAAATTCCGACGGAAAAAATTTGAGAGCAGGATCTCAAATTTTCCGACAAAAAAAATCCCATCGGACTTTTTCCGATCGTTTGTAGAGAATTCCAATCGGACAAAGTGCCACGCATGCTCAGATCAAATTACGAGACCAAAGAAATTGGCTACTAGCCTCAATGTAGTCCCGTCGTAACGAACGAACGTCATCACGTTGCGAACGATCGGATTTTCCGACAACTTTGTCTGACCGTGAGTATGCAACACCAGTTTAGGGCAAAATCCGCTGGAAAAAATCTGATTTTGTGGTCAGAATGTGCGACCGTGTGTACAAGGCATACGTGATTGTAAAGTCAGAAGGTCTTTTTTTTTTTTTTTATCTTAATGCATTCTATTCATTAAGATAAAAAGCCTTCTGTGTACAGTAGCCCCCCTCGGCCCCCCTAATACTTACCTGAGCCCCATCTCTGTCCACGAGTGTTTCGGTCGTCCAGGACTCTACTTCCTGATTGGCTGAGACACAGCGGCGCCGTCATTGACTCCCGCTGCTGGCAATCAAAGTCAGTTAGCCAATCGAGAGAAAGAGAGGGGGGCGGGCCGAACCAAACTGAATGGACACACGGAGCTGGAGCTCAGCCTGGTTGCCCCCATAGACAGCTGCTTACTGTGGGGGGCACTCAACAGGAGCCAGGAGCACAGAAGAGGGACTCGAGAAGAGGAGGATCTGGGCTGCTCTGTGCAAATTCACTGCAACAGAGCAGGTACAGAGCCTTGAAAAAGTATTCATACCCCTTGAAATTTTCCACATTTTGTCATGTTACAACCAAAAACGTAAAACGTAAAAGTATTTTATTGGGATTTTATGTGATAGGCCAACACAAAGTGTCACATAACTGTGGAGTAGAAGGAAAATGATAAATGGTTTTCAATTTTTTTTTTACAAATTGTGATCGTCTCTCTGTGGAGCCGCTTCACACATCTTCGCAGCGCCTCCAGTGAGAATTGCGCAGGAGCCCTGTACGTCTTTTGGCCCCTTTCAGGTCTGAATTCAGCCAAAAATTCGGGCTGAAAATGGACCTGAAATGGTGAATGGAGACGCACCGGACTCCTGCTGTGAGCCACTGCGTTCTCCAGTGTAAACCCAGCCTAAAGCCAGATCCATTAAGATATGGTTTGATGAGTTTGGTGTGGAGGAACTCGAGTGGCCTTCACAGAGCCTGAACTCAACCCCTCTGAACACCCTTGGGATGATTTGGAACACCAACTGTGAGCCAGGTACCCTCATCTATACATCAGTACCGGACCTCACACATGGGCACACATTCCAGCAGACATCCACAGAAATCTTGCCTAGTAGAGTGGAGGCTGTTACAGTTGAGAGGGCCAACTCAATATTAATGGTCATGGTTTTGGAATGGGATGTCCCATTTCAGTTTGGTGTGTAGGGCCTGCACAGAGCCCTGACCTCAACCCTTTTAGAACACCTTTGGGAGGAATTGGAATGTCCATTGGTTTTCTCATCAAACATTAGTACTTAACCCCACAAATTCTCTTTAGGATTAATGGACACAGATTCCCCAGAGGCACAGTCTAAAACAGCCATTCTCAACCAGGGTTCTGTGGAACCCTAAGTTTCCTCCAGATTTGGCTAGGGGTTCTTTGAGCTGTGGCTGATTTATCTCCTATTTGATAGTGCCTACATAGTTTTGAGCCAATGCCACTTAGAGGAGCCAGTGGTATGACACCAAATATATTCATAGCTTTCTGTAAGGGGGCCATTCTTACCACCACTGTAAAAAAGGGCATTCTTCCCAATGACCCCCCATTAATGGGTTTTATCAGGGGTTCCTCGAGACCTGAAAATCACTTTAAGGGTTCCCCTGGGGTAAAATGGTTGAGAAAGGCTGGTGTACAACATTGTGGGAAGCCTTTTCAGAAGAGTGGAGGATATTATAGCAGCAAACATATGGCCAACTCCGTATTATCGATTATTATTCGGTACTATCGGTTTTATTGTCCATGTTCTTTTTATTTTTACATGTAAAATTCTCCAAATGAACAATTGCAAGGCTATATAATGGTTTTGATTTGTTGTTCATTTTCACAATGCAGGTCTACAGCTGGCCACCCCAGATCTCTCATTTACTTTTAAAAGCAGAAAACAAAAATGACATTTGGACTTCAGGAAAAAACAAAATCCTTCCTATCTGCCCGAGAACCGGAAGTGACGCTGGAAGTCACTCCGGTCCTCCAAGGACATAGAGCCGAGTGGAGGCCATCTTGCCCTCACTTGACTTCCGGTCTAGCCATTGGTCGCACCAGATCGTTTCCAGGTTTACCAACGGCTCCGGTAAGCTTGGAAACGACCGGGAAGCCTATAAAAGAGATCCTGTGGCAAATCAGCCACTGGGAATACTTATATCTTGTAGATAATCACCCACAGTAAATAATGATACTGGGGTTATGGCAACTAGCTGCTGCCTTAGAACCAGAATTTAACGTCAAAGTAATGACATATATTTACCGTGTGCGGTAGGCAAGTGGATAATTGCAGTTCCTGTCAAAAAATGTATCCAAATACATAAAGCAAACAAGATTACATTTTTTTCCATTCATGTGTATTACTGAATTTTTTTAAGTGGTTGTAAACCCATGGGGGAAAAAAAAGAAAAAAAAAAGCAACCTGCAAGGCAAAGGCATAATGAGCTGTCTTCGGATAAATATCTCCTAAACCGTATAGGTTTAGGAGATATTTCTTGGACCTACAGGTAAGCCTTAATCTAGGCTTACCTGTAGGTCAAAGTGGTTTGTAAGGGTTTACAACCACTTTAAGCCCCATACACACTATCAGATTTTCTGCCGATTTCTGTCTTCAGATTTACCAAAGCCTTGTAGTGCAAGAGCCTGCCTGATTGCATACAACTCCTAAGGTTTGACCTCATATTATATGGTTTTAGTAAATCTGAAGGAAAAAATAAGCAGAAAATCTGATAGTGTGTACGGGGCTTAAAAAATTCAGTAATACACATGAATGGAAAAAAAAATTAAATCTTGTTTGCTTTATGTATTTGGATAAATGTTTTGGCAGGAAGAGCAATTATCCACTTGCCGACCACACACGGTAAATATATGTCATTACTTTGACGTTAAATTCTGGTTCTATGGCAGCAGCTAGTTGCCATAACCCCAGTATCATTAGTGTGTATGGGGCTTAATATTGCCCAGAATAGAAAAAAAGCAGATCATTTAAGTCAAATTTTTACGTTCCATACTTTTATTATTAGGCTTCATGCACATTGGTTTGTTGTAAATGTGATTTATCCTCACAGGAGAAAATCTGCGTTAAAAACTTACCTAAGCTGCATTTTTTTAAACCAGTTTAGAAGAGTTTAGAAGAGTTTGGGAGTTTATTTCATTGGGCAGAACCTTAATTTATTCTGGCCATTAAAATGAATAAATGCTGAAGTGCTAAAAGCGCCAAGAGCAAAATAAAAAAAAATAAGACTCATAACATACAAAAAAAGTAGCATAGAACAGAACGCAGTAATGGAAATGACTCGAGGCACATCAAACATATACCGTATATGTTATTATCAAGGTGGAGCACATGTCCAACAAAAGAAGACAAAAGAGAGCTTCAGGCTTTAACTGGCTGAACCTTGAATAAGATAAGAGAGTGGCTAGACTTGTATGTATTGGGCCCCATGGCTCCCACATTTACTCAAATTGTTGTTTAGTGTCATTCCTTGTACTAGAAATCTTTTCATGTCTTTTCAGTCAATACAGACTGAAATTTCATACAAACAAATAGTAACAGTTGTCCAAAGTGTAAGAAAAATGCTCTGACGCGTTTCAACCCAACCTAATGGGGTCTTCTTCAGAGGGGCAGTCTGCTGGAAAAAACACACCGTAAATGTGTAGCAGCTATTGTGTGCACACATGGTATATATACAAACATGGCACAAACATTTCACATAGTTACCCCAAGGTGTGTATCCAAAGTGCAAAATCGAAAGAGAGTTTTGGTTCTGCGTGGAGATCCCTTTAAAATAGGTCTTCTTTCCTCCTTTAAGGCGTCTGTATTGTATATCCACATTTTTTACAGTATTACATTTACAGTATTATTGTCCGCTGGAGCTAATTTTTTAATTTCTATGTTTACATTTTCCCTTTTTTTTTTACCAATAAACTTTGGATTATTTATAAATACAATTTGACCCATAATTCTGCTGCCTACAAATCCCATTTCTGGGGGAGCATTTCCCATTTTTTTCTAGCCCTAATTAACCAGTTCCCGACCGGCGCACGCCGATGTACGTCAGCAGAATGACACGGGCAGGCATATTGGCGTACAGGTACGTCTATGTCTATATGCCGCCCTGCCATCGTGCGCTCGCGTGCCGGTCGGGACCCCTGTGAGTCCGGTCGCAGGTCCCGCGGGCTCGATCGCCGCGGGGATACCCGCGATCGTCTCACGTGGGGAGGCTGAACGGGGAGATGCCGTTGTAAACAGCATCTCCGCATTCTGCCTAGCAACAAGTGACGCTGATCTCTGTTCCATGTGATTGGAGCAGAGATCAGTGTTCACTAACACAAAGCCCAGCCCCTCACAGTTAGTAACACACCCCTAGGAACACTTAACCTCTACACTGCCACCCCCTGGATAATCCCTTCACTGCCAGTGTCATTTACACAGGAATCAGTGCAATAATTGGATCCTGTCTAAATTGTCCGTAGTATGTATGAATGTGAGTTAGGGATCTTAGATTGTAAGCTCCTTAAGGGTAGGGACAGATGTGAATGTACAATGTATATGTAAAGCGCTGCGTAAATTGATGGCGCTATATAAGTAACTGAAATAAATAAATAAAATAAATACATTTGTATAGCAGTGATTGCTGTATAAATGACAATGGTCCCAAAAATGTGTCAAAAATGTCCGATGTGTCTGTCATAATGTCGCAGTCACAATAAAAATCGCTGATCGCCGCCATTACTAGTAAAAAAAAAAATTATTAATAGAAATGCCATAAAACTATCCCCTATTTTGTAAACGCTATAACTTTTGCGCAAACCAATCAATAATCACTTATTGCGTTTTTTTTTTTACCAAAAATATGTAGAAGAATACGCATCGGCCTAAACTGAGGGAAAAAAATGTTTTTTTTATATATATATTTTTGGGGGATATTTATTATAACAAAAAGTAAAAAATAATGCGTTTTTTTGAAAATTGTCACTCTATTTTTGTTTATAAAAACCGCAGGGGTGATCAAATACCACCAAAATAAAGCTCTATTTTTGTGTGGGGAAAAAAGGACGTCAATTTTGTTTGGGAGCCACGTCGTACGACCGCGCAATTGTCAGTTAAAGCGACGCAAGTGCCGAATCGCAAAAAGTGGTCTGGTCTTAAGCCAGCAAAATGGTCTGGTCTCTGAAAGTGGTTAAAGTGGTTGTAAACCCTTACAAACCACTTTGACCTACAGGTAAGCCTAGATTAAGGCTTACCTGTAGGTCCAAGAAATATCTCCCAAACCTATATGGTTTAGGAGATATTTGCCCGAAGACGGGCACCGCTATCTACGGCGCATGCGCCGTAGACAGCGGCGCGCAGGCGCACTGAGCGGGGCATCGTCGATGACGGCAATGCCGCGAGTCTCGGCTCCCGTGCGCATGCGCGGGAGTGACGTCATCGATGTTCCGGCGAATCACAGCGCCGGAGCAGCGAGAACCACGGAGACCCACCAAGAAGATGGATGCTCGGAACTACAGGGGACAGCGGTGACATCGCTGGCTCCTGTGTCAGGTAAGTGACACATAATGGAGTAGTATGCGATGCATAGTAGTCCATTATGCTTTGCCTTTACAGGGAATGAAAGAGGAAGTAAACTCATCAGGGTTTACTTCCTCTTTAAAGAGACATTTAGTATCCTCCGATGCATTTAGGCCATTGTTCAGCTTATAGGATAACCATTCTGCCATGTAAGACAGTTTACAAAAGGGTATTGAGTAAACGCTCATGTGTCCCATGGCCTGAGCAAGTCAAATTTTTAGTCCTAGCAACATATGCAGCTAGAACATGACACAAGCCATCCCATCTCATGTGTTTGTCATAATTAGCACAGAGGAAAGCTATCCTATAGTGAAGGCCCTAGTAAATGTGCACTAGTAAAGAGTAAGCGTAATTCTACTCACCGGCAATAACCCCTGACCCGTAAGCGGTGGACTTGGCCATTGTGCCAGGACACTTGTTCGACAAATGCATAGGGACTGCTCCTGCCAAGGAACCAGCTATCAGTCAAGCCTTGCCGACAATCTCTCAGCAGCTCCTGTCAACACCATGACATTATTCCAGCACAGTCACAGCAGGACAGCAGAGAGGAGACTTGGCTGCTTTGCACAGGGGCCGGCCTTTTTCTTGGCTCACCAGTCTGGGAAGGTGAGGAGATCCTAGAAACAAGATTAGTCTAATAGGAGTATCTGCCATGGGACTGCTGAAGTGAACCTATCATTACCAAGCCCAAGCATCAAGAGATATCAGGCATTTCACTAAATTGCTACCGCTGTCTAGGAAACGTTTCCTGTATGCTGCAATTTAAGAGGATCAGTTCATTTTCAGACAAAGTACACTTATCCTTTCTGAAACCCCCCCCCCCCCACCCCCCACCTCACCCGAATGAAAAAAAAAACCCACCCAGGCACATACTTACCCTGATCTTCTGGTGTTCGTTTACATCTTCAATGCGTAGCCGCACATGCACAGTCCTAAACGGGATTGCTGGATAAATTTGCAAAAAAACAAAACAAAAAAAAACGAGTTGGTCTTAAAGTGGTCGTAACCCCTTAGGCTGCTTTCACACTGGGGCGGTATTCAGGCGTTACAGCGCTAAAAATAGCGCCTGTGTAATGCCTGAAAAAAACCGTCCCCTTTAACTCCAGTGTGAAAGCCGGAGGGCTTTCACACTGGAGCGATGCGCTGGCAGGACGGTGAAAAAAGTCCTGCTAGCCGCATCTTTGCAGCGGTGAAGGAGCGGTGTATTCACCGCTCCTAAACCGCTCCTACCCATTGAAATCAATGGGACACCGCTGCAATACCGCCGGCAAAGCGCCGCTGCAGCGGTGCTTTGCGGGCGGGTTTAACCCCTTTTCGGCCGCTAGCGGGGGTTAAAACCACCCCGCTAGCGCCCGCACACCGCCGCTAAAACGACAGTAAAGCGCCGCTAAAAATAGCGGCACTTTACCGCCGACGCCACTCCCGCTGCAGTGTGAAAGCAGCCTTACAAACCACTTTGACCTACAGATAAGCTTAGATTAAGGCTTACCTGTAGGTCCAAGAAATATCTCCTAAACCTACACGGTTTAGGAGATATTTGCCAAAACACAGGCGCCGCTGTCTGCGGCGCATGCACCGTAGACAGCGGCGCACAGGCGCACTGAGCACGCCGCTGTCAACGGGTGGAGGCTCCCGTGCGCATGTGCGGGAGTGACGTCATCGCAGTTTCGTCAAATGACAGCGGCGGAGCAGCGAGACCCACCGAGAAGATGGATGCTCCGGACTACAGGGGACAGCGGTGACTTCGCTGGTTCCTGTGTCAGGTAAGTGACACATAATGGACTACTATGCGATGCGATGCATAGTAGTCCATTATGCTTTACCTTTGCAGGGAATGAAAGAGGAAGTAAACTCATCAGGGTTTACTTCCTCTTTAAAGTGGTTGTAAACCCTTACAAACCACTTTGACCTACAGGTAAGCCTAGATTAAGGCTAACTTGTAGGTCCAAGAAATATCTCCTAAACCTACACGGTTTAGGAGATATTTACAAAAAGACAGCGGCACGCAGGCGCACTGGGCAGGCCGCAGATCAGGGTGATATGCCGCTCGTGTCGGCTCCCATGCGCATGTGCGGGAGTGACGTCATCGCGGCTCCGGCAAATCACAGCGTTGGAGCAGCGAGACCCGGATGTCACTCCGGGATACATGGCAGCGGCGAACATGAAGACGGAGGACCACTTCGGGGGCTTCATTCTCAGGTAAGTTATTCATAATGAGCTAGTATGCATACTAGCTCATTATGCCTTTGCCTTGCAGGTTGCATTTTTTTTTTTTTAAATAGCCTTTACTTCCTCTTTAAATTAGCTGCACTTTTACATTCGGTGTATTCAATGCAACAAAATGTAATGCCGCGTACACACGATCGGAATTCTCGTCGGAAGAAGCTCTGATGGTGTTCCCGACAGAATTCCGATGGAATTCGGCTCAAGCTGTCTTGCCTACACACGGTCACACCAATTTCCGATCATTTAGAATGCGGTGACCTCCACCGCTTACGACGCGACTAGAAAAAAGAAGTTCAATAGCCAGTAACCAATAGCTTCCGTGTCGTAGTTGAATCTGGGCGTGATTTTTGGCGTGTCGGAATTGCATACACACAATTTCCGATAGAAAGTTTTTCCATCTGGAAAATTGAGAACCTGCTATCAATTTTTGGCTGGCGGAATTTCGGACAGCTAAATTCCGATGGAGCATACACACGGTCGCATTTTCCGATTAAAAGCTCTCATCTGTCTTTTTCTGGCCAGAATTCTGATCGTGTGTACGCGGCATAAGAGTGGCGCATTTTAGAACTATCTGAATTTGGTGCCAGAACCAAAAGTGTCACGAGGGAGTTCTATTGAGTTCCTCCCCATGGTGTTGAGGCAAAAAAAGGGCACTAAAAGTAATGTTTGGTACACACTACTATTTTTTTTTTTTTGTTCAACCCAGAAAAAAACAAAAACTGACCTCTCCGGTCGGATCCCTGTACTGACAATCCGATGTTAGTGCAGGGATCTCCCCTGCTGAGCTTCTTTGTTCTGATAATGTATGGGCAGCCTCATGCTTGGCAATCTCTCAGCCCACTGGGTTGAATAAAAATAAATAAAAAACTTACCATGTGCTTTAGACTAAAATGAGTAAATAAAAAGGTACTTTTTTTTTTGTTTGTTTTTAGAGCAAAAAGTGTAATTACTTTATCAAGTTTTTGACAAGTTCACAATGCGGGGAATTCACCCTATTTGTCTTTGTCCCTGTGGTCATTGACATTGTTACAAAAGTAATAAGATATTCAAAACACCTTTTGTGTTTTATTGACTACTGTATAATCGGGAATATCTACTGAGCAGAGATTTCCACTTACTCTACTTTCTGTTGTGTCTCTGGGGCATAAACTGAAGGGAAATATCCTCAAGGGACAAATAAATAAATGACAGGAGTTTTAACCTTTCCCTAGTCTCTGTAAAGCCAAAACGTATTTTTTTTTTTTTTTTAATTTTGGATAAAGACTATATAGAGACTGAATCAGATTACGGAGTGTGCAACCAGTTTAACCACTTCAGCTCTGGAAGATTTACACCCCCTTCATGACCAGGCAATTTTTTTTTATGTCCTTTTTCCCCACAAATAGAGCTTTCATTTGGCGGTATTTGATCACCTGCGTTTTTGTTTTGTTTTTTTCTTTTTTACGCTATAAACAAAAAAAGACAATTTTGAGAAAAAAAAACGTTTACTTTCTCCAATAAATTTTTTTAAAAATCTTTCATAAATTTTTAGGCCAATATGTATTCTGCTACATATGGCTTTGTGCGCTGGTCCAATCATTTAGTGGAGGGGGGATTATGGTGTGGGATTGTTTTTCAGGGGTTGGGATTGGCCTGTTAGTTCCAGTGAAGGGAACTCTTAGCCCTTGTACACACGGTCGGAGATTCTGTCGGAATGTGTCCTATCGGACCGTGTTGTCGGATAATCCGACTGTGTGTGGTCTGCATCAGACTGATTCCGTCGGAATATCCGTCGGACCCAATTTTCCAACTTGTTGGAAATATTTTCCGACAAACTGGTCTGATCGGACATACTCCGATCATGTGTAGAGAATTCCGATCGGACAAAGTGCCACGCATGCTCAGATCAAATTCCTACACCAAAGCTATTGGCTACTAGGCCCGAACATAGTCCCGTCTTAACGAAATAACGTTATCACGTTCTGAACGATCGGATTTTCCAACAACTTGGTCCGACCGTGTGTATGCAACAGTTTCAGACGCAATCCATCGGACAAAATCCAACGGATTTGGTTGGCAGAATGTCCGACCGTGTGTACAAGGGCTTAAAGTGGTTGTAAACCCTTACAAATCAAGATCATAGATCAAGGCTTACCTGTAGGTCCAGGAAATATCTCCTTAACCTACACGGTTAAGGAGATATTTTACAAAAATAAGGCACCGCTGTCTGCGGCGCTTGCGCGCCGTAGACAACGGCACAAGGCGCACTGGGTGCACCGCAAGTGAAGGCAAACATGCAGCCACTTACGGCTCCCGTGCGCATGCGCGGGAGTGACGTCATCGCTGCTCCAGCCACTCACAGCGATACCCGGAAGAAGATGGACGCTCCGGACTACAGGGGACAGCGGTGACTTCGCTAGCTCCTGTGTCAGGTAAGTGATACATAATGGGGTAGTATGCGATGCATAGTAGTCCATTATGCTTTACCTTTGCAGGGAGACAAAGAGGAAGTAAACCCCATCAGGGTTTACTTCCTCTTTAAGCGTTAAAGTTCATGTGCGTGTAAAGGCAGGCGTCCCAATACTTTTGGTAATATGATGTACATCCTCATTGGCATACACAGACATTGAGATTTGTATAAAATCGGTGCTCAGATCAATAGTGACAGCTGCACCAAGTGAGGCTGAATACAAACCTACCAAATAAAAAAGAACATTTCTTTTTTCTTTTTCACATACAGACATTGGACCTAAATTCCCCTTAGACCCCTTTCACACCGAGGCGTTTTTCAAGCGCTAAAAATAGCGCCTGTAAAGCACCTGAAAAACGCCTCCCCTGCAGCCCCAGTGAGAGAGCCCGTGTGCTTTCACACTGGGGCGGTGCGCTTGCAGGACGTTAGAAAAGATCCTCCAAGCAGCGTCTTTGGGGCAGAGCCCATTGAAATTAATGGCCACTGCCGCCAAAGTGCCTGAAAAGCGTTTCGGCAGCGGCGCTTTTTGGGAGCTAGAAGCCGAATAGTGCCGCTAAAATTAGAGGCGCTTTACCGCTAACAGGGTATTTGAATTTGTACATTCACAAGTTTTAACTTTTTGAATGCATTGAATCACAGGTGTCGTGTGCGAATCTACATCCTAACCAGACACAGAATGTGGTGTGCAGAGGCGGCCCCGTGTCACACTGTGGATTAGCAATATACACCTGATTGTGGCAGAAGCAGGCATGTTAATTACACACCTGTGGATATGGTTGCCACCTCATCCCTTTAAACCCGAACACATATTAATTACACAGGTTCTGTGGCTGGTAAGGTGGTAATTAAACTCAATTAGTGCCTTACCTGCATTTAATTAGCCTCAGAACCTGTGTAATTCAAAGGTGTTCGGGTTTAAAGGGATGAGGTGGCAACTCTACCTGTGGACTGGGTTCATATTCATCCCAGGGACAGAGCTCAGGTAGGGTTGTTGTCACCTCCTCCCTTTAAACCCAAACACGCATGAATTACACAGGTTCTGTGGATGATTAGGTGCTAATTAAACTCACTTAGTGCCTGATCTGCATGAAATTAGCCAGAACCTGTGTAATTCATATGTGTTCGGGTTTAAAGGGATGAGGTGGGAACCCTAAGCTCAGGGCTCCCACTTGGAGATATCTCCACCCAGGCAGACAGAAGTCTGGCCGAGGAGTCAGAAGGACAGACACAACGTCTGTGTATGAGTGTCAGGGGGACTCTACCCTACAGGCACAACGTCTGTGTATGAGTGTCAGGGGGACTCTACCCTACAGACACAACGTCTTTGTATGAGTGTCAGGGGGACTCTACCCTACAGACACAACGTCTGTGTATGAGTGTCAGGGGGACTCTACCCTACAGACACAACGTCTGTGTATGTGTGTCAGGGGGACTCTACCCTACAGACACAACGTCTGTGTATGAGTGTCAGGGGGACTCTACCCTACAGACACAACGTCTGTGTATGAGTGTCAGGGGGACTCTACCCTACAGACACAACGTCTGTGTATGAGTGTCAGGAGGACTCTACCCTACAGGCACAACGTCTGTGTATGAGTCTCAGGAGGACTCTACCCTACAGACACAACGTCTGTGTATGAGTGTCGGGAGGACTCTACCCTACAGACACAACGTCTGTGTATGAGTGTCAGGAGGACTCTACCCTACAGGCACAACGTCTGTGTATGAGTCTCAGGAGGACTCTACCCTACAGGCACAACGTCTGTGTATGAGTCTCAGGAGGACTCTACCCTACAGACACAACGTCTGTGTATGAGTGTCGGGAGGACTCTACCCTACAGACACAACGTCTGTGTATGAGTGTCGGGAGGACTCTACCCTACAGACACAACGTCTGTGTATGAGTGTCGGGAGGACTCTACCCTACAGACACAACATCTGTGTATGAGTGTCAGGGGGACTCTACCCTACAGACACAACGTCTGTGTATGAGTGTCAAGAGGACTCTACCCTACAGACACAACGTCTGCGTATGAGTGTCAAGAGGACTCTACCCTACAGGCACGACGTCTGTGTATGAGTGTCAGGGGGACTCTACCCTACAGACACAACGTCTGTGTATGAGTGTTGGGAGGACTCTACCCTACAGACACGAAGTCTGTGTATGAGTGTCAGGGGGACTCTAACCCTACAGGCACAACGTCTGTGTATGAGTGTCAGGGGGACTCTACCCTACAGGCACGACGTCTGTGTATGAGTGTCAGGGGGACTCTACCCTACAGGCACAACGTCTGTGTATGAGTGTCAGGGGGACTCTAACCCTACAGACACAAGGTCTGTGTATGAGTGTCAGGGGGACTCTACCCTACAGGCACAACTTCTGTGTATGAGTGTCGGGAGGACTCTACCCTACAAACACAACGTCTGTGTATGAGTTTCAGGGGGACTCTACCCTACAGGCACGACGTCTCTGTATGAGTGTCAGGAGGACTCTACCCTACAGACACGAAGTCTGTGTATGAGTGTCAGGGGGACTCTACCCTACAGGCACAACGTCTGTGTATGAGTGTCGGGAGGACTCTACCCTACAGACACGAAGTCTGTGTATGAGTGTCAGGAGGACTCTACCCTACAGGCACAACGTCTGTGTATGAGTGTCAGGGGGACTCTAACCCTACAGACACAACGTCTGTGTATGAGTGTCAGGGGGACTCTACCCTACAGGCACAACGTCTGTGTATGAGTGTCGGGAGGACTCTACCCTACAAACACAACGTCTGTGTATGAGTTTCAGGGGGACTCTACCCTACAGGCACGACGTCTCTGTATGAGTGTCAGGAGGACTCTACCCTACAGACACGAAGTCTGTGTATGAGTGTCAGGGGGACTCTACCCTACAGGCACAACGTCTGTGTATGAGTGTCGGGAGGACTCTACCCTACAGACACGAAGTCTGTGTATGAGTGTCAGGGGGACTCTAACCCTACAGACACAACGTCTGTGTATGAGTGTAAGGGGGACTCTACCCTACAGGCACAACGTCTGTGTATGAGTTTCAGGGGGACTCTACCCTACAGGCACGACGTCTCTGTATGAGTGTCAGGAGGACTCTACCCTACAGACACAACGTCTGTGTATGAGTGTCAGGGGGACTCTACCCTACAGGCACGACGTCTCTGTATGAGTGTCAGGAGGACTCTACCCTACAGACACAACGTCTGTGTATGAGTGTTGGGAGGACTCTACCCTACAGACACGAAGTCTGTGTATGAGTGTCAGGGGGACTCTAACCCTACAGGCACAACGTCTGTGTATGAGTGTCAGGGGGACTCTACCCTACAGACACAACGTCTGTGTATGAGTGTCAGGAGGACACCCACGTTCCCTGGACAGGGAGGCTGCAAAAATTATAAAATAAAGTGTTTTTTTTTTACAAAACATTGTTGCATTTTTTGTTCATAGCGCAAAAAGTAAAAACCGCAGAGGTGATCAAATATCACCAAAAGAAAGCTCTATTTGTGGGGGAAAAAAGGACGTCAATTGTGTTTGGGTACAACGTCGCACGACCGTGCAATTGTCAGTTAAAACAGCACAGTGGCGTGTCGCAAAAAATGGCCTGGTCATTAAGGGGGAAAATCTTCCGGGGCTGAAGTGGTTAAGATTTACCTCATTCCGTCCCCAAGCTAAACAAGACCTTTTTATTTTATTAGTGTAAAGTATCTGTGCATAGAAATATGGGCTTTTTAGGACATGGTTCATGAACATGTAGCAGTTACAGGGATGCCCTTCCCTAGCATTTATGTTGCTAGGTGTAAATGCAGTCTATGAAAAGGTCGGTTTTGCCACGATTCCGGTGATTTGTAGCTCAGCCAGCAAGCGCTTGACTTTTTTCCAGTAATTGAAGTCACCCACACAATTGACATTCTTATTGGAATTCTCTAATGCAGCTGCTGATAATCCAGACACACCAGTGAGGTGTTGCTGGATAGACAAACATTGTAGCCAATAAAGCAGCAACTCTGTAGAGTGATAACTGCACACAACATAATCACATTTGTAGATGTAACTCATTTCTTCTACAAAGTTGCTGATGGCCCTTCAAATATAGTTACAGAGTTAAAAAAAAGGCACAAGGTCCATCCAGATCCAACCACAGAGAAAAAAAACAAACACACACACACACAAAACAAAACAAAACAAAACAAAACAAAAAACACACACAAAACAAAACACACACAAATAGAAAACCATACCCACAGTTGATTCAGAAGAAGGCAAAATATTGGTCAGCATTGTCAGTAGCTATTTGTTGAACATAATGTAAGTTTTTTTATCGTAACGTGATTTTAACCACTTGAACTCCGGAAGATTTACCCCCCCCCCCGCCATGACCAGGCTATTTTTGCAATACGGCACTTTAGCTGACAATTGCGCGTGTCGTGCAAGGCTGTACATAAATAACATTCGTGTCCTTTTCCCCATAAATACAGCTTTCTTTTGGTGGCATTTGATCATCACTTTTTTTATTTTTTGTGCTATAAACAAAAGAAAAAGACAGGATTTAAAAAAATAAAAATAAATAAATAAATAAAAAAAACGTTACTTTGCTATAAAACATATCCATTAAAAAATTCTTCATGGCCAACACGTATTCTGCTACATGTTTTTGGTAAAAATAAAAAATCCCAATAAGCGTTTATTGATTGGTTTACGCGGACGTTATAGTGTCTACAAACCATTGGATATATACTGGAATTTATATATATATATATATATATTTTTTTTTTACTAGTAATGGCGGCGACTTATATTGTGATAATGCGCTGGACAGTTAGACACTGACACTTGATACTTTTTGGAAACCGGTAACACTAATACAGTGCTCAGTGCTAAAAATATGCACTGTCACTGTACTAATGAAAAATGTTAAATAGAAAAACTGCGCTAAACAAAAACACTAAACAAATAGCAAAAAGCAGCTGCTATAAGTATGATATATACAATACAGACAAGAAAAAACATATGTAGCAGCGCTAATGTACTAATGACACTGGCTGGGCAGGGATTAAACATTTAGTGCTCATGCACACAGACGTTTTAAAAAACTGGCTGCAAAGCTAGCTCCGACGCCTGGAAAAATCGGCATTAAAAACTCGATTTTTACCGCGTTTTGCATTGGCGTTTTTGTGCGCTTTTGCGCGTTTTTTTGCGTTAGCGCTAAGTAGCGTTTTTAAAGAAACACATCTCTTGGCTATAGCACTCAGAAAACAAAGAAAATATGTTGCGCGTTTATGCGCGTTTTTGCGCATTTTCCAGCGATTCGCGTTTTTACAGCTCTAGCTCCGCGCCACGGAACGCACTGGTCCTGGGTTTTTTTTACAGCTTAAAAACGCCTATGCCATTTGCAGCTCAAAAACACCTAGGTGGGCATGAAGCCATAGACTAACATGGACAGGCGTTTTTAAGCTGCAAAAAACGCTCAAAAAAGCGGCTGTAAAAACGTCCGTGTGCATGAGGCCTTAGGGCGATCAAAGAGTTAAATGAGTGTTTTGGTGTACACTGTGTGCTGTTTTTACTAGGGGAAGAAATGGCTTCTAGTCCCTTCTTTGCAGGAACACAGAATCAATTCCTTTCCCCCTATCAGAATGGTGATCTGCCTTGTTTACAGGCAGATCACTGTTCTGTGTTCTTTACCGGCGGTCGCTGGAGGACCCGGCACCCACAGATCGTGTTCTGATGTGAATATTCACAGCAGAAGTGGTGCACGTGCCCCCTGCTGGTGAAAATGCCAAATCGCGCATGCCAAATTACGCATATATACGTGATCAGCCACACAGCTGTTGCCCTGCAGTAAAATCTTGGAACTAAGCATTTCAGCGGTGCTCTGCCAGCGCTGACAGGGCTGATATCTTCCCCCCGGTCTTTCTTCCAGGTTTGCAGGCTCTGGCTATGTGATTGGCCGGAGCTGTGATGACGTCACGCGGGAGACCTCGGTTCTGGCACGAAGCTCTGAAAGTTCGGCAAAGTATGCTGGACCTTCAGAGCGCATGCATTGGTTGACGTAACTGGCTGCATCCAGGGTGAATATCTCCAAAACGGTGCGCTTATTATAGGCTTAACTGCGGTTAAAAATTACCAAGCAGGCTTTACTACCGCTTTAACGCTCAGTAACCAAAAGTGCGCATGGCCCCAACACAAAGTGTACATTCCTACCTGAAAAAAGTACATGGGATATGCACTTATCGTGTTAAAATGAAGCATCTTAGGCAAAAATCCTGTTGCCCAATTAAACCGGTATTAACCACTTAAGGACCAGGCTTCTTTTTCAGACTCGGTGTTTACATGTTTAAAACTGTTTTTTTTTTTGCTAGAAAATTACTTAGAACCCCCAAACATTTTATATTGTTTTTTTTTTCTACCACCCAATGGCGGTCATTGCAATACTTTTTTTCACACCGTATTTGCGCAGCGGTCTTACAAGCGTACTTTTTTGGGAAAAAAGTCACTTTTTTGAATCAAAAAATAAGACAACAGTAAAATTAGCCCAATTTTTTTATATTGTGAAAGATAATGTTACAGCGAGCAAATTGATACCCAACATGTCACGATTCAAAATTGCGCCCGCTCGTGGAATGGCGTCAAACTTTTAGCCTCAAAAATCTCCATAAGCGACATTTAAAAAATTTTGCAGGTTTCATTTTTTGCATTACAGAGGAGGTCTAGGGCTAGAATTATTGCTCTCTCTCTACCGATCACTGTGATATCTCACATGTGTGGTTTGACTACCATTTTCATATTCAGGCGCTACTCACGTATGCGCTCGCTTCTGCACGCAAGCTCGTCGGGACGAGGTGTTTTTAAAAACCTTTTTTTTTTTTTTTTCTTATTTATTTTAATTGATTTTATTTATTTTTACAGTGTTTAAAAAAATAAAATAAAAAATGGATCACTTTTATTCCTATTACAAGGAATGTAATCATCCCTTGTAATAGAAAAAAAGCACGACAGGTCCTCTTAAATATGAGATCTGGGGGTCAAAAAGTCCTCAAATCTCATATTTGAACTTAAATGCAATATAAAATAAAAAATGTCATTTGAAAAAATAACATTGAAAAAAATATGCCTTTAAGAGGTATGGGCGGAAGTGAGGTTTTGACGTCGCTTCCACCCTCCTATGGTATAGAGACGAGTGGGAGCCATCTTAGCCTTACTCGTCTCTATACCCATCCATCGGTAGGACTCGATTGCCTCTGCCGCTACCGACAGCTCCGGTAAGCGGCGGAGGGCGCAGGAGAGCGGCGGGGGGGGGGGGGGGTGGCACCTCTCCCGCCGCCGATAACGGTGATCTTGCGGCAAATCCGCCGCGGAGACCGCCGTTCTCGCACACACGACCGGCGCCTGAAGAGATATCCCTCTTCAAAAATAGGACGTACATCGGCGTGCGCTGGTCGTTAAGTGGTTAAACTTGAATTGTTTTTTATTTTACATGGGCACCCAGGTGGTTTAGTCCATAGTATGCTAGTATGTAATGCATCTGAGCACGTTGTGACAGCCTTACCTGTCATAATGTGCCCTCCGGTGCTGCGCTGTCAGCAATCCCGCATCTATCCTCATCTGGTATTCCTTTCAGGTTAAATTTCTTTGGCCACTTAAACCGCCATTCCACGATAACGCGCACAGAAATCACGTCACCATGGTACAGATTGTGTGCCGGACCTGTATGCTGATCTGGGCATCCCAGTGCTGCACCCTACCTGTCAGCAATTTGCTGTCACGCTGCACTGCATAACAATGGAATCATATTATTCTCTATGGTGCCCAGTCACATGAATGCAACATGGTGCAGTAAGATTTTTGAAAAGGTGTAGGTGCTTCATTATGGGAAAATTCCCCCAGAGGGTTTTTTTTTTTTTTATATAGCTGCGAGGTAAATAAGTGATAAGTAAATTTGAAAAATATTGCAAACACAGAAATGTACATAACATTACACGGAAAAATGTGTAATGTATGACAAATACTGACGCGTTTCAACCCATTTCGTTGTGGTCTTCTTCAGAGGATAGGTTTGCTGCAAAGAAAAAGTCACTGCTAAAAAAAAAAAAAAACTTATATTTTCCCATAATATATCATTCGGGGTGTGCAGCAACAATACCTCTCCTCATATGTGTTTTTCCCATGCAGGTGTAGGTGCTTCTTTTTTCGGCCACATGGGCTTCAATAGGAGCACATGAAAAGCACATTAAAAATGCATGAACGTGCATTTTTGGGTGTGTTTTTGGCAGTCTTCAGCCCCTACAAGATAAATAAACATGAAGCACGAAAACGCATCAAAAATGTGTAAAAAGACATGATACAAAAACGCACTGAAAAATGCATGATTATGTAGCAGCAATAGGGTGAACCTAGGCGAAGGACTGGCAAGCAGAAAAACAT
The DNA here is from genome assembly GCF_037356315.1 of Lithobates pipiens. Lineage (NCBI taxonomy): Eukaryota > Metazoa > Chordata > Amphibia > Anura > Ranidae > Lithobates > Lithobates pipiens. Next base: position 2,501,434 of record NW_027507879.1, on the reverse strand, counting down.
CACAGTTTTGCGTTTAGATACGTGGCGATTATCTTAGTATTACATTTCATTGTGAGGCAAATAAAGTGACTGTCAGCATCAAAATAATTAATTTACTCATGTAGTTCTAATCTTACTGATCTCTGAGGACCCATTTGCTTTTGTGCAGTGCTCTAATGCATGTACACTAACCTAGTTAAGCTATTCCCCCCCTAAAAAAAAATCAGACATTCAAAAATTGTTTGCAACGACCCGCTGTCGTGCATTGCAGCATGTTAAAATGCAGCTGCGTTGCCTTAGTGTGTTGGGGTGCTACGCAAAATGAATGTAAATGCATGCAACACATAAATTTGATTAAAAATTTGAAAATATCAAATTTTAATTAAAAAAAAAATCAGATTTTTTTTTTTAAATCACTGATTTTTATCCATCCTGGGGTCAAGTAAGGGTCAAAGGTTAAAGTCATGATCAGTGTATTTTGGACAGGATTTTTTTTATTATTTTTTTTAATTAGCATCAGTGTCAGTGTTGGCGTGTTTCAGGTAGGGAAAAAAAAAAAAAAAGCAAGATGCGCACTATTGCTTTTGAGCTGTACTACGGGTACAAATGACAAATAACATACACATATGTGGTATCACTGCAACCGGCAGGTGCGGGAGAATTTATTTTGGGTTGTTCTTTGGTGGTAGGTTATGGTAGTAGCAAGAAATATACAGCTACATTTTTAAAAAAATATCTTTTTTTTTTTTTTTTTTTTTACTATTTTGGGTCAGTTTTTCTTTGATAATAAAAAAAAAAATCAGGAGATATCTAGGGCTGCAACTAACAATTATTTTCATAATCAATTAGTTGGCCGATTATTGTTTTGATTAATCGGTTAATAACCTTAAAAAAAAGTGGGTCAAATTGATGTTCATTTTCAACCACAGTTACGGGAAAATTTGGAAATAATAGAAAACTGCTCGGTCAAAGGAATTTTCAGACACTGTATGTGATTTTCATTCAGAAATGATATTAATTTAAAAAAACAGAATGTTAAAAACAAGTGAAAATTTCAAACAAAACTGTTTCATTCAGTGAATGTACAAAGTATTTTCGTCTGAATATTCTCATCCGAAAATTGATCTGTGTGGCCACCATATGGCTCGGTACACACCTGTGCAGTTTGCGTTTGATCTGTTTCTGCCGTGCTTTTTGCTGTGCGTTTTTGATTTCTGCGCACGTGATTTTACTGCAATTTGCATTTTTGCTTTTTTTTTGGGCAGATTAAAAAACACAAATTGCTTCAAAAACGCAAAGTATATTGAACCAAAGATGCACCATTTTGCGTTTAAAAGTCCCTGACCCTTTCCAAATATGCAGCGGCTGAAAAAAAGCACAGATATGAACGTGTCCCATAAGAAACCATGTAAATGAACTGTAGTGCAGTTCTGCAAAAAGCACAAATAAACATATAGATGTGAACCAGGTCTAAGCCCCTGTACACACGGTCGGAGATTTCGACAACCAAATCCGTTGTATTTGTCCATCGGATTTTGTCCGTCGGATCTTGTCCGAAACTGTTGCATACACACGGTCGGACAAAGTTGGCGAAAAATCCGATCTTTCAGAACGTGATGACGTAATTTCATTACGATGGGACTACATTCAGGCTAGTAGCCAATAGCTTTGATGTAGGAATTTGATCTGAGCATGCGTGGCACTTGGTCCGATCAAAATTCTCTACACATGATCGGAGTATGTCCGACCGGCCCAGTTGGTGGGGAAATATTTCCAACATGTTGGAAAATTGGGTCCGACGGAATCAATCCGATGCATACCACACACAGTCGGATTATCTGACGACACGGTCCGATAGGACACATTCTGACGGATTCTCCGACCGTGTGTACAAGGGCTAAGACATTTAGTAACATAATAGGGTTAAAAAGACAAAAATTAGCCCTTTATAGTAAAAAAATATAAAAAAATAAATAAATAAATAAATAAAAGCAGACAATCACTACTTCAAGGGGTTCATTTTTTTACTGTAGAACTGTGAAAGTAATATTTACAGTAGTGATTATTTGCACTTTTTGTACTATAAAGGGCTCATTTTAGTTTTTTTTTAACCCCATTATGTTACTGGCCGATTAATCGATTATGAAAATAGTAATCGATTAATTTCATAATCGATTTGTTGTCGATTAATCGATTAGTTGTTTCAGCCCTAGAGATATCCAAAACTATTTACTACCAAGTTAAAGCCCAATTTTCCCAGAAATAAACTCGGTATAATCCATCTGGATACACAAAGTATTTGTGATATTATGTACGGTTTTACTAACACCATTGTCAAAACATTGCAAAAAATTTAGCTTAGGCATTTAGATCTGTTTTACGTTTATGTGTGGGGCGGCTAAGCTCCATGAGGGCAGCGACTGATGTGGATGTAAAATGTGTAAAGCCCGTGCAAATTGATAGCACTATATAAGTACCAATAATAAATATACATTATGTTTATTAAAAGGCAAACCGGTATGCAAAAAAACGGACCTTTATGTAAGTACATAGTAAAAAATTCATTTCAATATACACAATAAAGCTGGACTTGGCAGACATCTAAAACTCAGTACGATACATATCTGAAAACTCCCCAAAATACCAAGAAAACCGCTTATCACATTCCACAACAAATCACCCTTCATCTTTACAAATTTCCAGCAAGGAGGACGCAACAGATATTAAAACAAAATCAGGAAGCCTAAAGATTTTTCTACCACTTCCACCGAAACACTGAGGCCATTGTATAAAGTTTTATTTATCTGCTCAGCTGTCAGCAATTGCAAAACAGTGCACAGTGTTTGAGCAATTAATATTACGCTACTAGGTTAATGATATGCCCAACAAGTTGTATTATAAAAAACAAACAAAAAAAAAACACATCAAATAAAAATAAAAGATTAGTAATACAAAACATCTTCGGCTGTGCAGAACTAGAGATACTCAATCACATACATTCCCAAAGATCAGTATTTTCCTGTTCTACAACACGGCCGCAGTCAAGTTCACATACTGAACTACAACCTGTACAGCCAGCCATGAGGTTATTTACAGTGCCTTGAAAAAGTATTCATACCCCTTGAAATATTCCACATTTTGTCATGTTACAACCAAAAAACTTAAATGTATTTTATTGGGATTTTATGTGATAGACCAACACAAAGTGGCACATAATTGTGAAGTGGAAGGAAAATGATAAATGGTTTTCAAAATGTTTTACAAATAAATATGTGAAAAATGTGGGATACATTTGTATTCAGCCCCCCTGAAAGTGGTTGTAAACCCTTACAAACCACTTTGACCTACAGGTAAGCCTAGATTAAGGCTTACCTGTAGGTCCAAGAAATATCTCCTAAACCTACACGGTTTAGGAGATATTTGGAAAAGACAGGCAGGCGCACTGAGCGCGCCGCTGTCAACGGCGATATGGCGCGAGTGGTGGCTCCCTGCGCATGCGCGGGAGTGACGTCATCGCGGCTTCACCGAATGACAGCGGCGGAGCAACGAGACCCACCGAGAAGATGGACGCTCCGGACTACAGGGGACAGCGGTGACTTCGCTGGCTCCTGTGTCAGGTAAGTGACACATAATGGACTACTATGTGATGCGATGCATAGTAGTCCATTATGCTTTACCTTTGCAGGGAGACAAAGAGGAAGTAAACTCATCAGGGTTTACTTCCTCTTGAACCAATACTTTGTAGAACTGACTTTCGCTGCAATTACAGCTGCAAGTCTTTTTGGGGATGTCTCTACCAGCTTTGCACATCTAGAGAGTGACATTTTTGCCCATTCTTCTTTGCAAAAATAGCTCAAGCTCTGTCAGACTGGATGGAGAGTGTCTGTGAACAGCAATTTTCATGTCTTGCCACAGATTTTCAATTGGATTTAGATCTGGACTGTGACTGGGCCATTCTAACACATGAATAGGTTTTGATTTAAACCATTGTAGCTCTGGTTGTATGTTTAGGGTCATTGTCCTGCTGGAAGGTGAACCTCTGCCCCAGTTCACCTTAGAACAAAGCCCCCGCAGCAAGCCCAGTCACTGCTGAGGGAGCCGACATGTTCCCTCTGCGTCTCTTCTGGGCTCCGGTGTGCTTGAGTCCTCCATTTCGGCAAGGAGCTCTGAAGTTTCGGCACGATCCTTCAGAGTGCATGTGCCACTGATGTCAGTGGCTGCATGCAGGGTGAATATCTCCAAAACTGAGAAACAGGTGAGGTTTACTACAGGCATACCCCACTTTTAAGTACACAATGGGGTTTATTTACTAAAGCTGGAAAGTGCAAAATCAGGTTCACTTCTGCATAGAAACCAATGAGCTTCTAACCCCAGCTTATTCAATTAAGCTTTGGTAATAAAACCTGGAAGCTCATTGGTTTCTATGCAGAAGTGAGCCTGATTTTGCATTTTCCAGCTTTAGTAAATAAACCCCATTGTGTACTTAAAAGTGGGGTAAGCCTGTACCACTTTAATGCTCTCCCTGCCCGGCCTGTCAGTTTAGGTGGACGGCCATGTCTTGGTAGGTTTGCAGTTGTGCCGTACTATTTCCATTTTCAGATGATGGATTGAACAGAGCTCTGCAAGATGTTCAAACCTTGGGATCTTTTTTTTTTATAACCAGCCCTGCTTTATACTTCTCCACAACTTTATCTGATCTGTCTGTTGTGTTCCTTGGTCTCCATGAAGCTGTTTGTTCATTAAGATTCTCTAACAAACGTCTGAGGGCTGCACAGAACAGCTGTATTTATACTGAAATGAAATGAACACATGTGGACTCTATATACTAAATAGGTGACTTCTGAAGGCAATTGGTTCCACTTGATTTTAATTAGGGGTATCACAGTAAAGAGGGCTGAAAACAAATGCACACCACACTTTTCAGAATTTTGAAAACCATTTATCATTTTTCTTCTACTTCAAAATTATGAGCCACTCTGTGTTGGTCTATCACATAAAATCCCCAAAAAATACATTTTTGGCTGTAACATGACATTTGGAAAATTTGGACGAAAATGAAAGACAATACTCACACACACTGTGTGTGTGTATGTGTGTGTATATATATATATATATATATATACATACACACAGTATCTCACAATAGTACACCCCTCACATTTTTGCATTTTTGTAAATATTTTATTCTATCTTTCCACGTGCCAACACTGACGAAATTGCACTTTGCTACAATGTAAAGTAGTGAGTGTACAGCTTGTATAACAGTGTAAATTTGCTGTCCCCTCAAAATAACTCAACACACAGCCATTAATGTCTAAACCGCTGCCACAAAAGTGAGTACACCCCAAGTGAAAATTTCCAAGTTTGGGCCCAATTAGCCATTTTTCCTCCCTGGTGTCATGTGACTTATTAGTGTTACACGGTCTCAGGTGTGAATGGAGAGCAGGTGTGTTAAATTTGGGTTTATCACTCTCACTCTCTCATACTGGTCACTGGAAGTTCAACATGGCACCTCGTGGCAAAGAACTCTCTAGGGATCTTGGAAAAAAAAAGAATTGTTGCTCTACATAAAGATGGCCTAAGCTATAAGAAACTGAGATGCAGCACGGTGGCCAAGACCATACAGCGGTTTAACAGGACAGGTTCCACTCAGAAGAGGCCTCAAAATGGTTGACCAAAGAAGTTGAGTACACGTGCTCAGCGTCATATCCAGAGGTTGTCTTTGGAAAATAGACGTAAGAGTGCTGCCAGCATTGCTGCAGAGGTTGAAGGGGTGTGGGGGTCAGCCTGTCAGTGCTCAGACCATATGCTGCACACTGCATCAAATTGGTATGCATGGCTGTCATCCCGGAAGGAAGCCTCTTCTAAAGATGATGCACAAGAAAGCCCGCAAACAGTTTGCTGAAGACAAGCAGACGAAGGACATGGATTACTGGAACCATGTCATCTGCTGGTGTTGGTCCACTGTGTTTTATCAAATCCAAAGTCAGCGCAGCCCTCTACCAGGAAATTCTACAGCACTACATGCTTCCCTCTGCTGACCAGCTTCATGGAGATGCTGATTTTATTTTCCAGCAGGACTTGGCACCTGCCCGCACTGCCAAAAGTACCAATACCTGGTTTAATGATTATAGTATCACAGCAAACTCACCCGATTTAAATCGCATAGAGAATCTGTGGGTCATTGACAAGAAAAAGATGAGAGACACCAGACCCAATAATGCAGACAAGCTGAAGGCCCCTGTCAATACAACCTGGGTTTCCATAACACCTCAGCAGTGCCACAGGCTGATCGCCTCCATGCCACGCCGCACTGATGCGATAATTCATGCAAAAGGAGCCCCAACCATACTATGCTGTACATCAGGGATATGCAATTAGTGAACCTCCAGCTGTTGCAGAACTACAAGTCCCATGAGGCATAGCAAGACTCTGACAGCCACAAGCATTACACCCAGAGGCAGAGGCATATATAGATTCTGGGCAAAATGAGAATCACAATTTTTTTGCTTAGAATAAAAAGATCACAATTCTCTCCCGATTCTCGCAACATAAAATCTTTCACAATATACAAAAAACAAAAAGTGGGCTAACTTTACTGGTTAGTTGTTGTTGTTTTTTTTTTTTTTAAACATTAAAGTAATTAAAAAAAAATAAAAAATTGCATTTGAAAGACCACTGTGCAAATACAGTGTGACATAAAATATTGCAACAAACGCCATTTTATTCTCTAGGGTGACTACGAAAACAATATATATAATGTTTGGGGGATCTAAGTAATTTTATAGCAAAAATAAAAAAGATGGAACTTGGAACCAACAAATGTCAGAAAAGGGTTTAGTGTTTAAGTGGTTAAACTTTTTTTTCACTTACACACCAAAGTCTATTCCATTGACAAATTGTTACAATGTTTATACTTAAATTCAACTGATAAAGAATGTTTTGATTCTTGGCAGACTGGCCAGTTTTTTTTTCTCTTGCTTTCTTTTGACTTATGTGGCTTTAGAAGAGCGGAGAGAATTCTCTGCATAGAAAGAATTGTGAAACACTTTAGTCAAGATCGCTGATAACGATTCTTGACGATTAATTGTGCAGCTCTAATATTTATATATATATATATATATATATATATATATATATATATATAGAGAGAGAGAGAGAGAGAGAGAGAGAGAGAGAGAGAGAGAGAGAGAGAGAGAGAGAGAGAGAGATATAGAGAGAATTGTGAAACACTTTAGTCAAGATCGCGATAACGATTCTTGACGATTAATTGTGCAGCTCTAATATTAGAGCTGCACAATTAATCGTCAAGAATCGTTATCGCGATCTTGACTAAAGTGTTTCACAATTCTCTCTATATCTATCTATCTATCTATCTATCTATCTATCTATCTATCTATCTATCTATCTATCTATCTATATATAGATAGATATATATAGAGCTGCACAATTAATCGTCAAGAATCGTTATCGCGATCTTGACTAAAGTGTTTCACAATTCTCTCTATATCTATCTATCTATCTATCTATATATATATATATATATATATATATATATAGATAGATATATATAGATATATAGAGCTGCACAATTAATCGTCAAGAATCGTTATCGCGATCTTGATTAAAGTGTTTAACAATTCTATCTATATATAGATCTATCTATCTATCTATCTATCTAGATATAGATATCTATATATATGTGTAAATGGAGTTCCAGGAGGTACATCGGATTCAATGATATATGTACACATAGCGCCAACTGTGTAGGTGTGGTCCCAGGATGTTTACGTAAACTTGAATAAAAATAAAAATGTTTTATATATATTATATAGAATTGTGAAACACTTTAGTCAAGATCACGATTACGATTCTTGACGATTAATAATTAATTGTGCAGCTCTAATATATATAGATAGATAGATAGATAGATAGATAGATAGATATATTAGAGCTGCACAATTAATTATTAATCGTCAAGAATCGTAATCATGATCTTGACTAAAGTGTTTCACAATTCTATATAATATATATAAAACATTTTTATTTTTATTCAAGTTTACGTAAACATCCTGGGACCACACCTACACAGTTGGCGCTATGTGTACATATATCATTGAATCCAATGTACCTCCTGGAACTCCATTTACACAGCTATCCCTCTCCATACATAATACACAGACACACATAGGAGTTGGAATGAGGTCTTCCCCTGGAGCTCCCATGCATACCACACACACACTTTGCATGGATCACTCTCATATACTGTCAGAGCCCCATAATAAATAACACTATGGGAGGGTTATTTACAAAAGGCAAAACCACTTTGCACTGCAAGTGCACTTGGAAGTGAAGTCGCTCCAAATCTAAGGGGTAGATCTGAAATGAGGGGAAGCTCTGCTGATTTTATCATCCAATCATGTGCAAGCTAAAATGCTGTTTTTTTTATTTTTATTTTCCTTGCATGTCCCCCTCGGATCTACAGCGACTGCAATTTCAAGTGCACTTTTAGTGCAAAGCGGATTTTCTTTTAGTAAATAACCCCATTTTATATGTCAATGCACCGGCTATAGCTTGTGTATCTAATACAATCCAGAAGGGTCCTAAACCCACAAGGTGTATAGTAAATACATAGTAATGACAAGGAAAAATGCTTGCTGCCAATGCATCGAGGAAGAATTCTAGGAGCTCCCAGCACTCTCCATCAGGTAGGTATCCTGTGCGGTAGGTGGAGCGGTGAGTATATAGGGGTCTCTAGGGGGGGAATACAGCACTCAGTACATTATCAGTCTCACTCAGCCTTGTATAGTATAGAGCAGAGCGCGCACACTGACCTGTACACACACGGTAGGTTGCTCCGCACACACACACGGTAGGTTGCTCCGCACACTCCGCCGCCTCCGGCTCTCTTCTCTTCTGAGCCGCCTGAGCTCAGCCAGCCGCACTAGCAGCCCGGCCGTTCCCTTGGTAACCATCGGCCCGCCTCTGCCGCTCTGGGCCAATCAGAGGTTACAGGTGCTGTAGGGTTGCTCCTCGGGCTGGGCTCTCCTCGTGTTTGCAATGTCAGTACCGTTCATTGTACAGACAGAGGGGGAGAGAGACGGGTCTTGTGCTGAGGAAAGCAGCGGCTCTGTGTGCAAGAGGGAAAAAAATACAGATTTTTGACAGAGACATGGAGCAGAATTCAGGAATTAGGAGCTGTGTGTGTGGTTGGTCACTTCTATGCCATGGCAGAGCAGCTCCACTCCCAGCATGCAGCAGGAAAGAGCTTTGTTGTATCTATTATTAGTATTATTTAGCGCCAACAGTTTACGCAGCGCTGTGCAATATAAAAGAGACAATACATTTACAATACAAAAAAATACAATACTGATGAGTTTTACTTCCTCCCCCCCCCCCCCCAACCCCCTGCAAAGTAAAAGCATAATGGACTAGTATGCATCGCATTCATCCATCTTCGCCCCCCCCCCCCCTTTTCCTTCCGGGGCCGCAGACTCCGGCTCTGTGACTGGCCGAGGGCTGCGTGACGTCACTCCCATGCACGTTTGCGGAAAGCCATCAGTCACAGCACTTGCTAATGAAGAAAACGCGGCGAGGGTCCGTTTCTTTACAGCGCCGGTGACATCATCAGCACACTACAAGGTACCGTATTTATCGGCATATAACACACACAAGGCGTATAACACGCACCTTTATTTTAGGAGGGAAGTTTCAGGGGAAAAAAAATGTAAATTAGGAACTTTGAAGCAAAATAAGGGGCAGTGCCCATCAATGCAGCCTCACTATTACCCATCTGTAGCCTGATCAATGCCATCTGCAGCCACACAATTGCCCATCAATGCAGCTTGATCAATGCCGATCTACAGCCGCACAATCGCCCATCAATGCAGCTTGATCAATGCCAATCTACAGCCTCACAATTGCCCATCAATGCAGCTTGATCAATGCCATCTGCAGCCACACAATTGCCCATCAATGCAGCTTGATCAATGCCGATCTACAGCCTTACAATTGCCCATCAATGCAGCTTGATCAATGCCGATCTACAGCCTCACAATTGCCCATCAATGCAGCTTGATCAATGCCATCTGCAGCCGCACAATTGCCCATCAATGCAGCTTGATCAATGCCGATCTACAGCCTCACAATTGCCCATCAATGCAGCTTGATCAATGCCGATCTACAGCCTCACAATTGCCCATCAATGCAGCTTGATCAATGCCATCTGCAGCCGCACAATTGCCCATCAATGCAGCTTGATCAATGCCGATCTACAGCTTCACAATTGCCCATCAATGCAGCTTGATCAATCCTGATCTACAGCCGCACAATTGCCCATCAATGCAGCTTGATCAATGCTGATCTACAGCCTCACAATTGCCCATCAATGCAGCTTGATCAATGCCGATCTACAGCCTCACAATTGCCCATCAATGCAGCCTGATCAACAGTGCCGGGACAAGGTCATCCAGAGCCCAGGGCAAACATGCCAAAATGCGTGCCCCGCCCCCAAGGTGTATGGGCATTATGTGTCATCAAAAATACCCCCCCCCCCATAAACAAAAAAACTGAGCACTAATCTTTTTCACCCCCCCAAGCATAAATTCCCCCTCCTCCCAGTGTAAATCTGTTCCCCTGCTGAAATCCCCCCTCCCAGCAAAAAATCTTACCACCCCATCCCCCAAATCCCCCCAATTCAAGTGCCCCTCCTAAAATTGCCCCTCCCAATAACCCCACTGCAAATCCCCCCCTCCAGCACAAAGCGCCCCAATCATCCCTCCTAGCACAAATCATCTTCCCCCATTCCTTCTTGCCCTAAATTTTAGCATACCCCCCAAATTTCCCCTCCTAGAACAATACTTACGCCCTGCTGCTTCCCAAATCCCCCTTTCTAACACAAATCCCCTCCCCCAATTTCCTTGTGGTGCCCCCCACCTCACATGATACCACAGTGCCCTGGGCAGCCGTCCCTCCTGCCCACCCCTTGTCCCGGCCCTGCTGATCAATGCCGATCTACAGCCTCACAATTGCCCATCAATGCAGCCCGATTAATTCCCAGCTGCAACCTCACAATTGCCCATCAGTGCAGCCCAATCAATGCCCAGCTGCAGCCTCACAATTGCCCATCAATGCAGCTTGATCAGTGCCCATCTGCAGCCCCACCTCAGATTAGTGCTACCTTGAAGGGGACAGGGATGGGGGCGGGACGAGCGCTGCCCAATTACATACAGTGCAAATCTCCTGTTTACTCGGCAGCCTCTTTAATACAAAGTTCTATGATAGACAGAACACTGGTCCAATGCCGGCCCAGGAGATGGGACTTCCTATTGGAGAGGCCGCTTGGTAAACAGGAGATTCTCTCTGTATATAATCTGACGGCTCTCATCCCGCCCCCTTCCCCGTTCCCTCCTAGGCAGCCCAAATTGCAGTATCGGAGTATAACACACACATACTATTTGCAGGGTGAAAAAGTGAGTGTTATACGCCAATAAATACAGTAAATTTATCCTAAACGGCGCACGTTTAGAAGATATTTACAGTACCTATAGGTAAGCCTTATTGTAAGCTTATAGGTATAAGTTGCACAGAGGGGTTTACAACCACTTTAACCACTTAAAGAGGAAGTAAACCCTGATGAGTTTACTTCCTCTTTCATTCCCTGCAAAGGCAAAGCATAATGGACTACTATGCATCGCATAGTAGCCCATTATGTGTCACTTACCTGACACAGGAGCCAGCGATGTCACCGCTGTCCCCTGTAGTCCGGCGCATCCATCTTTTCGGTGGGGTCTCGCAGCTCTGCCGCTGTCATTCGGCGGAGCCGCGATGACGTCACTCCCGCGCATGCACACGGGAGCCGACACACGCGGCAGCTCCGTTGTTGGAAATGCCGCGCTCAGTGCGCCTGCGCGCCGCTGTCTACGGCGCATGCGCCGTAGACAGCGGTGCCTGTCTTCGGGCAAATATCTCCTTAACCGTGTAGGTTTAGAAGATATTTCTTGGACCTACAGGTAAGCCTTAATCTAAACTTACCTGTAGGTCAAAGTGGTTTGTAAGGGTTTACAACCACTTTAAGAACAGACCATACAATCATAAGGAGCACATACAAACCTCATGCAGATAGTCTTTTGGTTGGGATTTGAATTGGGGGACATTTACATGCACCTGTGTAATTGCCACTATCCACTTGACCTTCGAAAGATTTACCCCCCCCCCCCCCCCCCCAAATCATGACCAGGCAATCTTCTTTGCTATACAGCACTGCATTATTTTAACTGACAATTATACAGTCATGCAGCGCTCTACACAAATTACATTTATATCCTTTTTTCCCTACAAATAGAGCTTTCTTTTGGTGGTATTTGAACAACATTGCGATTTTTTTATTTTTTTATTTTTTGCTCTATAAATGAAAAAAGAATGTAAATTTTGAAAAAAATAGATACACACTCCTTTTTACTTTCTGCAATAAAACCTATCGCATAATTAAAAAGGCGTCTAGAAGCTGTCATTACCAACAAAAGATTTTGTACAAAGTAAAAAATGTATTTCAGTTAGCGTGTCCAATACTTTTTCCCTGTGTCATTCCATTTTATTACACATAACTTAATTTTTAAATGTATTTTTTTTGTGTGTCTTTGTACGGATTGCAGGGGTTGTTACCGATATGTGGTCACAATTTCATGTCAATAGCACACCACACTTTTCACATATTTATTTGTAAAAAAATATGAAAATCATTTATCATTTTCCTTCCACTTCACAATTATGTACCACTTTGTGTTGGTCCATCGCATAAAATCGTAATAAAATACATTTACCTTTTTGATTGTAACATGACAAAATGTGGAAAATTTCAAGGGGTATGAATACATTTTCAAGCCACTGTACAGTTACATTTAAAATAAACTATTTATTTTTTTACTATTTTGGGCCAGTTTTCCTTTGATGTAAAAAATTAGGAGTTAACCATTACCATTTTCCACCAAATAAAAGCCCAATTTCTCTTGAAACAAATGTGGTATAATCCACCTGGATGCACAAAGTAGTTGTGATGATATGTATGGTTTTACTAACACAGGTCAAAATTGCAAAATTGGGTTTAGGCATTTTTATTTACCCTAAGGCTGGGTTTACGCTTTTGTGCAGGTTTCTCCACATCCAATTCGCATGACAAGACGTGACAAGTGTGACTGGTTCTCAATGCAACCGATTCAAAAATCTTCGGGGTGGTCACAAAGCGCACAGCAGAGCGGTCCTGTGCATCTTTGGCTCAGTTTCAGGTCCGAATTCAGGCAAAAATTGGGAGCTAATTCAGGGTGGGCTTGGGGCACAAAGAATTGCCGTACGAGCCCACGCAGGTGTGTTACATTAACAAATGAATATTCGCTATTAAAACACTGATCCTCCTCCCGGTCCCGATTGGCCACCAAGGAGAAGGGAGGAAATGCAAGCCGCCCCTGCCATGATACGCGCAGAAAGCAGGGGAAGGGGAAGCCACCACGTGATGCCCGTAGAGAGCAAGGGAAGGGGAAGCTGCTGCCGTGAGGCCCGCAGAGGAGCGATCTGGACCCAATCGGACGGACGGGGGGTGTTGTCACAATTTCCCGCCCCCCCCCCAAAAAATTACCTCCAGCCACCACTGACTCTCTGCTGTTAGAATACTCTGATCAATGCTGCAGCCACTAATCAAGAAAACATTTCCAACCACCCCATTTGACAGAAGTCAATCCTTACATTGACTTCTGTCAAGCAGGAGTGGCCAAACGTGGATCGAAATTCAGCCAGTCTCTGCTCAACCCTCTATGGCAGCCTTTCTCAACATTTTCAACACAGAGGAACCCTTAAAAAGTTCTCTGGGAACCCCCTGCTAAAAATGAGAAATCTACAACTTGTGATACAACAGTGTGATGGTCAGTGGGAAGAACGGTCCTTACACTTGTGGTCATTGGGAAGAATTATCTCCTTACAGATAGCTAAAAAGATCAATGGTGTGAGTGGGAACTTATCTGAGAGGCAGAAATTGGCCAATGCCGAAGGAACCCCTACAACCTCTGGAGGAACCCTGGTTGAGAATCACTGCTCTATGGCCAGCTTTACAGGCTAACAGCAAAGGGGCTGGATGGAGCACCTGTGCTTTCTGCCCAGACTAAAACCTCATGCACCAGGGCTAAATGCTCCATGTTCATGGGACTGTGTATGAATTCTTTACATAATGCATAGGCATGCGCACAAGGTGTGCCAGGGCACACCCTAATTAACCTTTGCTGCTCAGATTTCCCTCTGCTGCTTGGCTGCAGAGAAAGAGACTGGGGAATCTCTGTCCTCAGTCCCTTTCTCTCTCTGAAAAGTGAGACATCGGGGGTTACATAGTTACATAGTTAGGTTGAAAAGAGCATCTAGTTCAACCAAAAAAAGAGAAAAAATAAATAAATCTGTTTAGATATTTCACCAAAGCCCCCCATTAATCCTGATAAATTGTAAAAAAAAAAAAAAAAAAAAGTTGTAAAACAAATAGAAAGTAAAAAATAATTAAAAAAAATAAAATGGTAAGTAAGAATAATAAAAATAATAAAAAATAAACTGTGGACACCATCCTCTGCTCTACTGACATTGTCCAATGCTCTAGTGACACTGTCTATTGCCATACTGCTCTATATATTTGTACTCAGAGTCACTCTGTGGATGGTGAGGAAAGGAACAAAGAGCAACCAGGAAACAAAGACCTGAAGTGTGCCAAAGGTCACGTGGTCAGTATGCCTAAAGGGGGCATACCCAAGTATGAAATGTAAAGAATGAAATTAAAAGAAAAAGGGGAATGGGTGGGTGGGATACGAGATCCGACGTCCAACGAGAAGGAGGCAGAGGAGGGCAGGCTTTATGCAGCCTGACTCCTCCTACAAATACAGGCTTACCCTGCGGTCAGCCTTACACTTGTACTCAGAGTCACTCTGTGGATGATGAGGAAAGGAACAAAGAGCAACCAGGAAACAAAGACCTGAAGTGTGCCAAAGGTCACGTGGTCAGTATGCCTAAAGGGGCCAAAAAATAACACAGTAGGAAGAGAGCTCAACAACCAGATGACCCAGTGAATAACGTCTAACCTGGAGTGGTGGCAAATGAGTTATGCCTTTGCCGCAGAGAAGGAAACGCTAAGAAAGGCAGTAGCCCCTCCCCTGGCTTCAGAAATCACAAGGCCAACTATAGCACCCCCTAGAGCCCAACCCAGCGCCCAACGCAAGATAAACCTGAGAGTACGTGAACGTCATGAAATGAAACCCACCATGGAAAGTCAGCTAAGCACAGCAGGGAGTCCCCACCGCTGGAGACCTGGATGGCTTCAAACGGAAAAGCCGAAAATATAACAACCTGACAGATCATTCAACATGAAATGCTGGGACTTAACTGGATACGCCCAGAAAGAGCTGAAGGCTGATACAAGCTGGAGGAGGCCAAAAAAGGAAACTAAAACAAAACAGAAAAGCAAAGGGAACTAGACATTTCACCATCAGGACTGGAAACCTAACCTGGAAACGTGCCAAGCCGTGTCATGGGCTTTCCTGGAATTTAAAACAAACCCAATGATCAAGGCTGCAGTGCCAACCAAATGGAAAACCACAACTGGAACTGACAAGAAAGTGCGTCACTGGAAACCTGCTTCTGAGACCCGAGCCTACAGATACTAGCCCGGGCCCCGTGGTCCACGAGAGCCCCTGAGCCAGTAGAAACCGTGGATCAGTGAAAACTGACTAACCAAACTTCCATGCCCCAGGACAAACTCCTGGCCGGAGACGCAGCTAGGAAAATTAAAGTAAATAGTGAGGAATGGCACCCAACTGATCAGGAACACAACTAGCGAGAGAATCGAGATTAAACAAAACACCTGCGCCAAAAACGAAACCTGCGATAAGGAAACGTGACTGAACGAAAACATGAGAAGCGTGAACTGATCACCGTGAGCGGCTTAAGAACCGCGGCTGCTAGAAAACACGACCTGCCTAGGAAATGCAGGTTGCCCAAATTGATGAAAAACACAAAAGAAAACCCTGGGGGGGTACACAAGAGAACAGAAAAGAAAAGCATGAGACACAACACGCGCGGCATAACGGAATATGCAAGAACGCGAGAAAAGGCAAGAAAACACGAGAAACAAAAGAAACATGGGAAACGCGAGAAGATGCATGAGACACGTAAAAAAGCATCAGACACGTACGATACATCCGACACTAACAAGCATGAGGAACGTAAAAAGCCTGAGAATCATGAAATAACACAAGGGTAATGACATGCAAGGCACAAGACATGAAACGTGCGGCACATGGGAAATACGTAAGGAAACACCGGACAACCCGTGAGGAAACATGTGAATACGTCAAAACCATGGAAATACGTCAGAAAATGCTAGAAAAACATGGGGAAACGTCAGAGACAAGGGAAACACAAGAAGTTGCATCACGTAAATAACAGCCAAGAACATAACATCCGATACATGAATTTGCATGAGAAACGTAAACACCCTGATAACCATGAATTTATGAGAACCCTAACAGCGCAAGAACTGTAAGTCGTTAAAACCGTCAACTGCCAGCAAAACACACGAGAACGCAATTGTACGAGAAACCATAAAATTGCATAGAAAACCATCAAATGTATGAAAAACACCAACTTCATATGCAAATCACATGAGAGACCTAAATCATATGAAAAACAAAAAAGCGTAAGAACCGTAACTTACAAGAAACACCAACTGCATGGAAACCGTGAATTGCATAAACTGAATTGCATGAGAAAACGGCAATTGCATGTAAAACCGTAAACGAGTGAGAACCGTGCGTGAAAACAAAGCATGAGAACGTCAAATCGAATGAGAACATCGCATGAGAACGTAAAACGAAAACATGATTGCATGAGAAAGTGACCGAAACGAGAACATGGGAGTATGAGAATGTTAAAAATAAACGAGAACATGGGTGCATGAGAACGTAAAACGAAACGAGGACATGAGTGCATGAGAATGTAAAATAAAGCGAGGACATAACTGCATAAGAACGCAAAACATGAAATGCCAAAAAGCATGCAATGCAAAACGCATAACGCTAGAACGCGGTAGAGAAAACCTGGAAAGTGAGAGAAAACCTGGAAAGTGAGAGAAAACCTGGAAAGTGAGAGAAAACCTGGAAAGCGAGAGAAAACCATAAAAAGCATGAGAAACCGTAGTTGCATGAACCGTCAACTGTACCACGGGAATACGTCAGAACCACGGGAAACGTCAGAAAACGCTATGAAACATGGGGAAACGTCAGAAACATGGGAAACGCAAGAAGTTGCGTGAGACACGTAAATAACATCTAATACGTAAATTGCATGAGAAATTTAACATGCCTGAGAACCATACATTCATGAGAACCATAAATGCGTAAGAACTGTACGTCGTATAAAAACCGCCAACTGCCTGCGAAACGCACGAGAAACGTAATCGCATGAGAAACCGTAAAAATTGCATGGAAAACTATCAATTGTATGAGAAACAACAACTTCATAAGAAAAGTAAATCACATGAAAGACCCAAAACGCATGAAAAACAAAATTGCGTAAAACAGTAAGCAACGTGCTTGAAACCAACAAGCATGAAAACGTCCAATCGAACGAGAGCGGAAAACGAAACGAGAACATAACTGCATGAAAACGTAATCGAAACAAAACGCAAATGCAAGAAACGCAAATGCAAGAAGCTGCAACTGCCTGAGAAACGCAACTGCCTGAGAAACGCAACTGCAAGAAAACGCAACTGCAAGAAAACGCAACTGCATGAAAACGCAACTGCATGAAAACGCAACTGCAAGAAGATACAACTGCATGAAAACGCAAACGCATGGAAAACGCAACGCATGAAAAACGCAACTGCATGAAAACGCAACTGCAAGAAGATGCAAATGCATGAAAACGTAAATGCATGAAAAACGCAACTGCAAGAAGATGCAAAAGCATGAAAAACGCAACTGCAAGAAGATGCAAATGCCTGAAGACGCAAATGCATGACAACGCAACTGCTTTGAGAACGTGACCGCTATGAGAACGTGAATGGCCTGAAACCGGAAACGCATGGGAAAACCATAAAATGCACCAGAACGTAAAATTGCATGAGAAAACCGTGAATAACACAAGAACGTGGAGCTCAGGCGGGGGCACGCCACGTGGAGCTCAGGCGGGGGCACGCCACGTGGAGCTCAGGCGGGGGCACGCCACGTGGAGCTCAGGCGGGGGTTGGGCACGCCACGTGGAGCTCAGGCGGGGGTTGGGCACGCCACGTGGAGCTCAGGCGGGGGTTGGGCACGCCACGTGGAGCTCAGGCGGGGGTTGGGCACGCCACGTGGAGCTCAGGCGGGGGTTGGGCACGCCACGTGGAGCTCAGGCGGGGCGGTAGAACCCTAGTCAGGTTTTTTTTTTTTTTCGCTATCTGACATGACAAAATGTGGGGAATGTCAAGGGGCATGAATACTTACCAGGCACTGTAAAGCTTCCAGCGTGCGATTCTTTTCCAACGCTCTTATTACTCTCTCACGTGCCGCGGGATCATTTTAGTTAAGTAGGAGATCCATCTTTAAAGTTGGCCCCAGGGGCCCCACTTGCCTCTTATCAGGGGCCCGGAGCGTTCGTCCTACACACTGATCCGGGAGGATTATCTCACAGACAAGCGCGGATCCCGGGGGGACGATTGGATGTAAATGATATACTGCGAGGAGAAATCTTCATGTTTCCCCAGCCTGCCGAAGGCGAACGTCTCCTTTCCATGTAAATGGAGAAATAATGAAGGTTGTCAGCGATGGTGTTCTGCCTCTGACAGGGGGTGTCGGGGGGGGGGGGGATGGGCCCCACAGATGCACTGCAATCACGGCACATTTCCTCCCCCATACGGCACATGGGCACCACCGGCCCCAGGAATAACAAAGAGGCACACCAACAAAGCAGAAAATGCCAGAAACTACTCACCTTTACCCTGTGAGGGGAGAGGGGAAGCTGGCGATGTGAGGGGGGGGGGGGAAGGGGAGCCGGCGACGGCCGAAAACCTCCCCCTCCCCCCCCCAGGAGAAACGGCGGGTGCACTGCCCATGCGAGGGGGGGGGGAAGGGGAGCCGGCGACGGCCGAATACCTCCCCTTCCCCCCACCAGGAGAATCGGTGGCCGCAAGCCCCCCCCAGTGGACAAGCGCTACTGCAGGATCACACGGGGGAAGCCTGGGGCTTTTTTTTTTTTTTTTTTGAGCGGACGGGCAGCCAAACACCCGCTCCCCCCGGCGTGAACACCGGGAGGAGCGGGCAGTCCCCTCATGGCGCCGGAACAGCCCGAGGAGAGAAAACAGACGGGCGGCCGAACACCCCCCCCCTCCCCCCGGCGTGAACACCGGGAGGAGCGGACGGGCAGCACCCTCTGGAGCCGAAGACAGCCCGAGGAGAGGAGCGGACGGCGGCCAAACACCCCCCCTCCCCCCGGCATGGACACCGGGAGGAGGGGCGGGCAGCACCCTCTGGAGCCGGAAACAGCCCGAGGAGAGGAGCGGACGGCGGCCAAAACACCCCCCTCCCCCCGGCGTGAACAACGGGAGGAGGGGCGGGCGGGAGCATATGTGAGGGGTGGGGGGGAGGGGGAGCCGGCGCGGCCGGAAACCTCCCCCTCCCAGGAGAATCGGTGCCGTAGTGGCAAACGCACCACCGCAGCATCGTTCGCATAGTGGTAAGCAGGAGGAAGGCTCCCCCGTGCAGACAGCAGCTGCCGGCGGGAGAACTCCCCCCACCCACAGATGCCCATAAACGGAGCCGGCAGGGGCCACAAGCACCCCCGTCCATGTGCGCCGGAGCGACAGAATAACATCCTCCTCCGACCCGCCGGAAGTGACGTCAGCCATACGAGACCCGACGTCCAACGAGAAGGAGGCAGAGGAGGGCAGGCTTTATGCAGCCTGACTCCTCCTACAAATACAGGCTTACCCTGCGGTCAGCCTTACACACATATATATATATATATATATATATATATATATATATATATCACACTCACACATGTGTTTGAGCTTTGGGGTGCGCACCCTAATGCAATCGGCTGCGCACACCTATGACAGAATGCTTTTGTATCATCTTCACTGTATAGAAGCAGCTGCATTTCATAGACATGGATGACAATGACAGGAAACATGAAGGATTTGACATTTTGGTGCCATGCCGGTAACGTGGGCTCCTGCCCTCTCTACCACTCTCTATTTTGCATTTCTGACCAGTTACTTATTAAAGCAATAAGACAAAATCTTGCGGACTTGGAGATTAATATCTAACCAGCTATTTTGCTTCTAAACATTTCGGTAATGTATAACTCCCCTCTACACACCTTGACGCTGGATGGAGTAAGAATTAAAGCTTGTCCTTGGCTTTCACACCCCGGAGCTCGCTGTCTGTAGTAGTGGTCAGGTGACCAGAAGGAAGCTAATTAATTAACTAGGAACAAGCATGGTCTCTGGGGTACAAAGCACTTTGATCCCGCAATCATGCTTACAGCCATAGCTCCCAACTGTCCCTGATTTGAAGGGACTGTCTCTGATTTGGAGCAATGTCCATCTGTCCCTCTTTCCTACTCATTTATCCCTCATATTGGTGTAGTGCTGGCTCCTGAAGAGCATGTGCTATGTTTTGAAAGTTAATGTTACACCTGAACTGCAGTTTGGTTTGGGTATAATTATTCCAAATTTGGACCTCAGCATCAGTCTGACTGGACTATAGGGTGTTCAGCCTGGCCATAGGGGGCACTGTCTCTTCTGGCAGGCATGGAACCACAGTCTGGTTGGGTGCTTTAAGGTTACTTTCTCTCTGAGCCCACCCAGTGGGAGTGTCACTCTTGCTGTGCTTTCTGGGAGAGGGCACTTAAGATGCGGGCGTCACGTGGTTCGGGGGTTCTGGTCCAGAAGTATGTTCTGACTCCATGGTCCTGGTCCTCTTGACCAGCCCCCAGGAAGGCTATGGCCTGGGGTGCGGATCCACCAGACTTTATGTCTCAGAGCTGGCTAGCACGAGGCAAGGAAACTAAAGAAAGGATTCCGAGGTGGTCCAGTGGTGTCTCCGGTTGTGGAGAGGCCCAGCAACTTCGTAGCTATCCAGGGGAGGACTCTTCAGAAGAAGGCCACGTACAGGTTGGTTTCTTAGCAAGAGCCTGGTGGGGTTGAAGTACCTAAGTGAATCCAATCTCATGGGTATCGCCAAACTGGCTGAAAGATCCAGGTATCACACGAGTGTTCTACAAGTTCTAGTTTCCTACATGTTCTACAAAAACGTCTGTGGCAGAGACTTGTTCCTGAGTAAAGCACCTTGTTGGCTGCTAGGCCTTGTGAGAGAGGGACTATCCAACTTGAGTGAACATCCAGCTGTGAATGGCTATTCTCTGGATTTAGTCAAAGTAAGCAAGTTCTTTATTATTGACTTTGACACTAATGCCGTATACACACGTATCAGACTATCCGGCGGACTTAGTCTGGCGGACTTTCCGCCGGACTGTCCGCCGGACGTCCCGAACGGGGCTACTTGCCCACACACGGTACTTTTGCGGCGGACTAGGTACATCATAATGAGAGGATGCCGGGACTGTGACATCATAATGGGCGGGGACATCATCCGGTGATGTCAATATATAAGTCGCCGCACGCCGCGTGTCCTGTCATAGTGACCGGAGACAGCGACGAGGCAACATCTCCAGAAGAGAAGAACAGAAGACGGCGACAGCAGCAGCGGCGACAGAAGACCGGGCCACCGCTTGTAAAAGAGCTAGAAGAAGGTGCGAAGAGGGGGACAAGACCCCCAAAGAGGGGGACAAGACCCCCGAAGTTGGAAGAAGAGGGCGACGACGAAGAAGAAAGCCGAGCTCCTCCGCTAGTAATAGAGCTAGCAAAAGAGCAGAAGATAGCGGAGGAGTCCGGCGAGAAGACCCCCGAAGACGGAAGAAGACCCCCGGAGCTGTGCAATTAATTATTTTAACCCTTGTGTGTTGTGTTTTTTTACATTTTTTCACAAGTGAATGGGTAGGGGTACATTGTACCCCATACTCATTCACATAGGGTGGGAGGCCGGGATCTGGGGACACCCTTATTAAAGGGGGCTCACGGATTCCGATAAGCCTCCCGCCCGCAGACCCCGACAACCAACGGCCAGGGTTGTTGGGAAGAGGCCCTTGTCCTCATCAACATGGGGACAAGGTGCTTTGGGGTGGGGGGGCCGCATGGCCCCCCCTTCCCCAAGGCACCACCCCATGTTGAGGGCACGCAGCCTGGTACGGCTCAGGAGGGGGGGCGCTCGCTCGTCCCCACCCCCTTTCCTGGCCGGCCAGGTAGCGTGCTCAGATAAGGGTCTGATATGGACCTAGGGGGGGCCCCCACGTCGTTTTTTCCGGCGTAGGGATTCCCCTTTAAGTCCATACCAGGTGACGGGGCCGCCTCCTTCACTGGTCCCGGCTACCTGGAGACGTGCTCAAAATGAGCGGACTTTTCTCCGGGCGGGAAAAGTCCGTTCATTTCAAAAGTACGGCGGACTGGCACACACACGGCCATACTGTGCGCCGAAATGCAAGTCCGACGGACAGATTGGTGTGCAAAACTCCAATCTTAGTCCACCGGACTTTTGGGTAAAAAAAGTCTGCCGGAGCCCACACACGGGCGGATTGTCCGGCGGGCTTGAGTCCGCCAAACTTTTCCACCGGATTGTTTGATCGTGTGTACGCGGCGTAAGAGTACCTGAACTTTCTTCCTAACCCTCTGATCCTATTTTAAGAGACAGTTCGTTAACTACGTTTTTGCAAATAAAAAAATCCCTTTAAACAGATCTGTCGTCAGTCTCTAAAGTTACTGGGCCATCTGCCACGGGAAACCCCTAGACACAAATCAAGGAGAAGAAGGTAACGGTAAGCCAAATCAAACCAGCAGCTCCTTCGGGGGTTAGTGCTATATTGGTCTTATGTATATAGCTGTATAAAGAATGCACTTTTTATCTTTCAAAAAGTTTTTCCCAGAGCTAAACCTTTCATCCAATTTCTAAATTGCTGCATTTGTACGTTTTAAAAGTCAATATAAAGGTATAAATATGTGCCTTTGCTTAGGATAACCTCCGCCCGTTAACCACGCAAATAAAAGGCGCTTAGCATTAAAGAATATGCTTTCTACCTGGGAGTTGTGGAATTTAAGCAGCTGTTCTAAAAGGTATTAAATCAATAAAACCACTAAAAAACATTAAACAAAAATCTGCGAGGTGGATGGATAAATCAATTCACCCGTAGAAAAAACAGCGCATAATACTCAATAGAAAAAAAAGAAATTATATACAAATTGCGCTAGTGCAACCTATTGTTCTATGGAAAGAATATTTCTATCTTCCCAAATGTAGCCATACAATCACAATATTGTCCATGAACACTGTCCATATATCTAAATTGTACTGAGTACTTAGGATAGTTTCAGGAAACAAGTTGAAACAGGATATCTATTTCAGTCCATCAACAGACAATAAAATTAAAGGCCCAAACTAAAACAAAATGTCCTGGTATAAATCAAGAGGAGTGTACGATGCAATCCTTCCTTAACATGAAAAAACAGTGATCCCGAATTTGCTGGGGTACAATCTCGAGACTGAGGTGACCCCCCCTTAGTAATGCTCTTACCAGATATGCCTGGTTACATAGGCTCTTCGAAAATACTCCTCATCCGCTCGATTTCATCCGGTTCATCTGCGCTAGGTAATACACGGTTGGATGTGCTTGGTTACACGGGCTCTCGGATGTTACTCGTCGGCTGGATCCCATCCACTACATACACGATCGGATGTGCTTGGTTCCACGGGCTCTCAGATGTTACTCATCGGCTGGATCCCATCCACTGCATAAGTGCCGGGTGATTCAAGATCTCCGAAAGAAGCAATTACGGGAAACAAACATAGCGTAATACTGTCTTATAAAAACACGATTTATTTAAGTAAAAATGTTGCACTCACACAAAGTTAATTCTTTAAAGCATTGGTTCACTCAGCGTGCATAGTTCTTAATCACAGTCTCAGGGAAAACAATAGCATCAGCCGCTAATGGCCGTCACCACTTAGTAGCCCACGGTTAGAGCTGTGCGTCTCTTCCTCCCTCCTGTCAGTTCCTCTATGCTGCGAACGTGTGCTACCACCCTGACGCGTTTCGTCGTATTGACATCATCTGAGGGTGGGGGCAATCAGTCCTGACTACACTTTAATACGTGCGGTATTAACCCTTCGTGAACATGTATAAATGTATAGCGGTTAATCCACCTATATTATGTACGCTGCTCTCTTTTACAGAATACCTGTCAGAGGCTTTCATAAATGATGTTTTTGAGGGAACCATTTCATTACACAAAAAAGTAAAAAACGAAATATTAAGAATTAGAAGAATTCAAAAAATAAATAAAAAAATTCCAAAAATTAGATTAAAACATCAGGAGAGATAAAAGCAAAATTACAGATAAAAACCACAAACGATCTTATTCCCCTCACACACTATACCAATATGGCCATGTCGGATTTCTGATAATGTACTAGTATGCTAACAATCACGATGTTTACAAAATCCGGCGCATATATCCCAATCACTTGTGTTTCTTTAAACGAGGGGATTCCCGTCCCGTTGATCTGGATACTCTAAGTTTAAACAATAAACTTTATTGCACAGGAAATACATAAAGAAAAAGAATTCGCAACCTTTTATGGCCTGTCTCCTATTTTTTCTGATAATAAGATCAAGCAACAGCCTCAACTGCCACTGACTTATATTATCAAGCTTTTCATGCAGATAGAGGCGAGCCGTCCATCACTAGCCTCCCATTAAAACTATCGCTGATACGATGAGTGGGCTATACACGATACAATCTCTGTGATGCGACGGGAATTTTTTATGACTATTATTGGCTGCTTCCAGTGCCGCTATCCTCAATCTACCTTACATGCGACGTTGTGGCTTATGTATTGTACATGTGTATGTGGCATTATATATTTATGTGGCTAAGATAAAATATATTTAAAATTCTAATTGAACAAATTTGCTGCCTGTCTCCGTTAATTAACTCATTATGGTAAAAATTAACACATATTAAAGGGCAATTGCATCACAAAGCCGTAAGCTTATGCGTTTATCGGTCAGCCTGTATTTAGGCCGACTTGCCTAAAGTATGGATTTATCTTAAATATTTTCCAGTAATGTGTTTATTAAAAATCATTTTGAAACTATACTGTACTCATCCTGGATGTATAATTCTACCCATAATTACACTCCCATCCCTGGATCTTCTATTTCGGATAACTACAAACCGATTCTTGCTGATTCACGTATTAAAATCTGACTTCCACATATACTAACAACCTGCATAAAATAATGATATTTCCTATTTGTCATCTACATAATATAAAATATAAAATATAAAATATAAAATGTAAAATGCAACTAATCCCTTCTCTTAACGTAAGGGTTCTATCACCTTAATAAAAAGTGCCTTTGCGACTCATACATTCAATGTATAGTCACCTGACACAGTTACTCTGTAATACTAATCAAGGGTGACCAATAAGACCCCAATATTTCCGAACATGACTGTAATAAAAATCATCATAAAAAAGGTCTATGATTAAAAGTTGGTAATAAAAGTCGGTAATTAAAAAGGTTTAATGCTAAAAGTATTAGTAGTAGAAAAGTTGTTATTCACGTAATCTGGATACTAAAACCCCTTTAAAACAGCTTTAAAAATCACTTATGAAACAATTAACGTCTAATTCAACGTTTAACCCATTAGGAGTCAGAGTGTTCATCCGATATATCCATTGGGATTCTTTTTTGGACACTTCGCGGACCATATTTGATCCCCGCCAATTAGGGTGAACTCTATCAACTCCCCAGAATTTTAGTAGAGATGGGTCTCTGTTGTGATGTTTTTTAAAGTGAAGGGACACGCTGTGATCACTAAATCCGATTTCTATATTGTACATATGTTCGGATATGCGTTTCCTTAGGGTCCTTTTCGTTCTTCCCACATACATGAGCCCACATGGGCACTGTAGTACGTATACCACGTGCGTGAAGCTACATGTAATAAAATCTTTTATTACCATTAACCTGTTATTCCCTGTGGATATGAACTCGGTCATACCTCTAATTAGGCTATTTTGCTTCATACAGGGTTGGCACCTTCTACATGAAAAAAACCCGTCCCTATTCCAGAAAGTTTCTGGCGAGACCTGGATCAGCCGGAATCTACAACTTAAGTAGCGCCATATTAACAGCTAAAGAATCTAATATTCTACAGTTGGGACTAAAATGTGCTCCGAGGAAAGCCATAAATAAATTTAATGTCTATATGGACATCCATAAATATATTAGGAAAATTAACATAAAGAAATATTTTCTAAATAATAACACTACGAATAGAATTACCATGCCAGTTAGTACAATAGGAATAGATAGTGGGTTGAAGAATAAGTCTTTGTTCAACCCACTGAACTCCGCTAACCAGCATGTTGATGTATTTAAAAATCTGATTTTGAAGGATCTAGAGACCATTTTGCCAAAAAAGAATCTAAATCCACATCATTTACAGGATGGGATTAAAGCATTGGAAATGAGGAAGGATATAGTAATCAGACCTGCAGATAAGGGAGGGGGGGTAGTGATTTTAGACAAAACTTTTTACGAATCACAACTAGAAAAGATGCTATCTGACAAAGACACGTATGAGCTATTAAGAAAGGATCCCACTGTTCTGTATTATCAAAATCTAGAAAAATTAGTATTATTGGGAGTAAAAAACAAGGTGCTGAATGTGAAGGAGTCGAGATTTCTGGTACCTGGTCACTGTAGAATACCGACTATCTACACATTGCCCAAGGTACACAAAAATCCGACTGTACCCCCGGCCAGACCAATCGTCAACTGTATTGGCTCTGTGACAGCAAGATTGGGTCAATATCTAGATAGATTCCTACAGATGAGTGTCCAAAGCACAAAAGCATATTTGAAAGACACCAAAAATTTATTGCAACTAATGAGTCAGATCAAATTGAGAGAAGGAGGAGAGATCCACCTAGTGACAGCTGACGTGGCATCCCTGTATAGTATTATCCAGCATGACGACGCCCTTTTGGCCCTTAACTGGGCTTTAAGTCAGAGGAATGACATCCCCCATGAACAAAAGGTATTTTTGGGACAAGCTTTAGATTTCTGTTTGTCACAAAATTACTTCTGGTATAACCAGAATTTTTACTCACAAAAAAGGGGCGTGGTCATGGGAGCTAAATTTGCTCCCAGCATTGCGAACCTATTCATGTCGGAATGGGAGGACCGAGTAATTTTCTCACAGCAACAGCAATATAAGTCATCTTTAGTATTCTACAAAAGATTCATTGATGACCTCCTGATTATTTGGGAAGGTTCAGAAAGCTCACTACATGAATTCATGACCCAATTGAATAACAACAAGAATAATATCTGTTTGGAATACGAACACAGTTCAGAAAAAATACATTATCTTGACGTGGATATAATCAAACATGGAACGGGTCTAATCACCAAAGCATATTTCAAGCCTACTGATAGGAACAGTTATTTACCCATAAAAAGCGGACATCATCCATTGTGGCTTAAAAATATCCCTAAAGGCCAGATTATGCGTATACGGCGCAACTGCACCTTGGATAGCGATTTCTACCCGCAATCGGATATTATTAAGAATCGTTTTATAGAAAAGGGGTACAATGAAGTATCTCTGAACAAAACAGTATCGGAAATAGCTAAAATTCCCCGAGATGAATGTCTAGAAAATAAATTGCAAGACAAGGCTCCCTTTCAAGAATGGGGATTCATCTCAGACTTCCATGCCCAGTATAAAGAAGTAGAAACGATATTAAATCGTCACTGGCATGTCCTATGTCTAGATAAAGCATTAGGACAGGTGCTTCCATCCCGTCCTTCATTCATATACAGAAAAGCACCCAACTTTGGAGATCAGGTAGTGAAGAAAGTGTTGAATCCCCCCAAAAAAACAGAAACTTTCTGGAATAGGGACGGGTTTTTTTCATGTAGAAGGTGCCAACCCTGTATGAAGCAAAATAGCCTAATTAGAGGTATGACCGAGTTCATATCCACAGGGAATAACAGGTTAATGGTAATAAAAGATTTTATTACATGTAGCTCCACGCACGTGGTATACGTACTACAGTGCCCATGTGGGCTCATGTATGTGGGAAGAACGAAAAGGACCCTAAGGAAACGCATATCCGAACATATGTACAATATAGAAATCGGATTTAGTGATCACAGCGTGTCCCTTCACTTTAAAAAACATCACAACAGAGACCCATCTCTACTAAAATTCTGGGGAGTTGATAGAGTTCACCCTAATTGGCGGGGATCAAATATGGTCCGCGAAGTGTCCAAAAAAGAATCCCAATGGATATATCGGATGAACACTCTGACTCCTAATGGGTTAAACGTTGAATTAGACGTTAATTGTTTCATAAGTGATTTTTAAAGCTGTTTTAAAGGGGTTTTAGTATCCAGATTACGTGAATAACAACTTTTCTACTACTAATACTTTTAGCATTAAACCTTTTTAATTACCGACTTTTATTACCAACTTTTAATCATAGACCTTTTTTATGATGATTTTTATTACAGTCATGTTCGGAAATATTGGGGTCTTATTGGTCACCCTTGATTAGTATTACAGAGTAACTGTGTCAGGTGACTATACATTGAATGTATGAGTCGCAAAGGCACTTTTTATTAAGGTGATAGAACCCTTACGTTAAGAGAAGGGATTAGTTGCATTTTACATTTTATATTTTATATTTTATATTTTATATTATGTAGATGACAAATAGGAAATATCATTATTTTATGCAGGTTGTTAGTATATGTGGAAGTCAGATTTTAATACGTGAATCAGCAAGAATCGGTTTGTAGTTATCCGAAATAGAAGATCCAGGGATGGGAGTGTAATTATGGGTAGAATTATACATCCAGGCTGAGTACAGTATAGTTTCAAAATGATTTTTAATAAACACATTACTGGAAAATATTTAAGATAAATCCATACTTTAGGCAAGTCGGCCTAAATACAGGCTGACCGATAAACGCATAAGCTTACGGCTTTGTGATGCAATTGCCCTTTAATATGTGTTAATTTTTACCATAATGAGTTAATTAACGGAGACAGGCAGCAAATTTGTTCAATTAGAATTTTAAATATATTTTATCTTAGCCACATAAATATATAATGCCACATACACATGTACAATACATAAGCCACAACGTCGCATGTAAGGTAGATTGAGGATAGCGGCACTGGAAGCAGCCAATAATAGTCATAAAAAATTCCCGTCGCATCACAGAGATTGTATCGTGTATAGCCCACTCATCGTATCAGCGATAGTTTTAATGGGAGGCTAGTGATGGACGGCTCGCCTCTATCTGCATGAAGAGCTTGATAATATAAGTCAGTGGCAGTTGAGGCTGTTGCTTGATCTTATTATCAGAAAAAATAGGAGACAGGCCATAAAAGGTTGCGAATTCTTTTTCTTTATGTATTTCCTGTGCAATAAAGTTTATTGTTTAAACTTAGAGTATCCAGATCAACGGGACGGGAATCCCCTCGTTTAAAGAAACACAAGTGATTGGGATATATGCGCCGGATTTTGTAAACATCGTGATTGTTAGCATACTAGTACATTATCAGAAATCCGACATGGCCATATTGGTATAGTGTGTGAGGGGAATAAGATCGTTTGTGGTTTTTATCTGTAATTTTGCTTTTATCTCTCCTGATGTTTTAATCTAATTTTTGGAATTTTTTAATTTATTTTTTGAATTCTTCTAATTCTTAATATTTCGTTTTTTACTTTTTTGTGTAATGAAATGGTTCCCTCAAAAACATCGTTTATGAAAGCCTCTGACAGGTATTCTGTAAAAGAGAGCAGCGTACATAATATAGGTGGATTAACCGCTATACATTTATACATGTTCACGAAGGGTTAATACCGCACGTATTAAAGTGTAGTCAGGACTGAAGTTGCCCCCACCCTCAGATGATGTCAATACGACGAAACGCGTCAGGGTGGTAGCACACGTTCGCAGCATAGAGGAACTGACAGGAGGGAGGAAGAGACGCACAGCTCTAACCGTGGGCTACTAAGTGGTGACGGCCATTAGCGGCTGATGCTATTGTTTTCCCTGAGACTGTGATTAAGAACTATGCACGCTGAGTGAACCAATGCTTTAAAGAATTAACTTTGTGTGAGTGCAACATTTTTACTTAAATAAATCGTGTTTTTATAAGACAGTATTACGCTATGTTTGTTTCCCGTAATTGCTTCTTTCGGAGATCTTGAATCACCCGGCACTTATGCAGTGGATGGGATCCAGCCGATGAGTAACATCTGAGAGCCCGTGGAACCAAGCACATCCGATCGTGTATGTAGTGGATGGGATCCAGCCGACGAGTAACATCCGAGAGCCCATGTAACCAAGCACATCCAACCGTGTATTACCTAGCGCAGATGAACCGGATGAAATCGAGCGGATGAGGAGTATTTTCGAAGAGCCTATGTAACCAGGCATATCTGGTAAGAGCATTACTAAGGGGGGGTCACCTCAGTCTCGAGATTGTACCCCAGTAAATTCGGGATCACTGTTTTTTCATGTTAAGGAAGGATTGCATCGTACACTCCTCTTGATTTATACCAGGACATTTTGTTTTAGTTTGGGCCTTTAATTTTATTGTCTGTTGATGGACTGAAATAGATATCCTGTTTCAACTTGTTTCCTGAAACTATCCTAAGTACTCAGTACAATTTACCGTATATACTCGAGTATAAGCCGAGATTTTCAGCCTCTTTTTTGAGGCTGAAAGTGCCCCCCTCGGCTTATACTCGAGTCATCGCTGTCTGCCCGCTCGATCAGCGTGTCGAGCAGACAGACAGCGGCCATTCTATTCAAAAGCCGCGCCTCCGGCTCCGCCTTCGCCTGTGATAGGCGGAACACTGAATTTCCCAGCAGCCTGTGTTCCGCCTATCACGGACATCGTATCATCCTCGTACTACGGACGAGGATGATACGACGTCTGTGATAGGCGGAACACAGGCTGCTGGGAAATTCAGTGTTCCGCCTATCACAGGCGAAGGCGGCGGCGCAGCTTTTGAACTTTACAATGGCCGCCGACGAAGAGGGCACGGGACGGCACGGCACGGGACGGGACGGGACGGGGGCAAGGCAAGGCACGACACGGGACGGATGCAAGGAGGCAAGGCACGGCACGGGACGGAGGCAAGGAGGCAAGGCACGGGACGGAGGCTCGGGACAAAGGTAGGCTGGACACACACACACACACACACACACACACACACACACACACACACACACACACACACACACATGGATGGAGACACACACAGGGATGGATCTATGGATGGATGGAGACACACACACACAGGGATGGATGGATGGATGGATGGAGACACACACACACAGGGATGGATGGATGGATGGATGGAGACACACACACACAGGGATGGATGGATGGATGGACACACACACACACAGGGATGGATGGACGGACACACAGGGATGGACGGACACACAGGGATGGACGGACACACAGGGATGGACGGACACACAGGGATGGACGGACACACACACAGGGATGGACAGGCATGTCTCACCCTCGGCTTATACACGAGTCAATAAGTTTGCCAGTTTTTTTGGGGGTAAATTGGGGGCCTCGGCTTATATTCGGGTCGGCCTATACTCGAGTATATACGGTAGATATATGGACAGTGTTCATGGACAATATTGTGATTGTATGGCTACATTTGGGAAGATAGAAATATTCTTTCCATAGAACAATAGGTTGCACTAGCGCAATTTGTATATAATTTCTTTTTTTTCTATTGAGTATTATGCGCTGTTTTTTCTACGGGTGAATTGATTTATCCATCCACCTCGCAGATTTTTGTTTAATATAAAGGTATAGTAGTGGTAAAAAAATCCCTTGTGGATTTAGTTAAAGCGGAGGTCCACCCTAAAGTGGACCTTCCGCTCATCGGAACCCTCCCCCCCCTCCGGCGCCACAATTGGCACCTTTCAGGGGGGAGGGGGGATGCAGATACCTGTACAGTACAGGTATCTGCACCCACTTCCGGGATAGCTCTCTGCGGAAAGGGGCG
This sequence comes from Lithobates pipiens, assembly GCF_037356315.1. Taxonomy (NCBI): domain Eukaryota; kingdom Metazoa; phylum Chordata; class Amphibia; order Anura; family Ranidae; genus Lithobates; species Lithobates pipiens. Next base: position 2,469,206 of record NW_027507879.1, on the reverse strand, counting down.
TAGATTACGCCCCTTTCCGCAAGTGCCTGCCCCTTTCCGCAAGTGCCCCGCTGCCTGCTGGGAAACACACAGATCCCAGAGGCAGCGGGGACCGTCCTTATTGCGCAGCGCGACTCGCGCATGCGCAGTAGGGAACCGGGAAATGAAGCTGAAAGGCTCCATTTCCTGATTCCCATACCCAAGATGGCGGCGGCAGGACCCGAGAGACGATCTAGAGATCGGCTTCGGGTGCCGACATCGCGGGCGCACTGGACAGGTAAGTGTCACTATTTTAAAAGTCAGCAGCTGCAGTATTTGTAGCTGCTGGCTTTTAAAAAAAAAAAAAACACGGAATCCTGGCGGACTCCTGCTTTAACATTTTTTTTGTTTGTTAACTATCCTTTAAGGGGGTGTGGCAGGGGGCGTGCCCTATGCCTAGATACATTTGTTAGTAGGTGTCCCTCATTCCCATCTCAAAATGTTGGGAGGGATGTTACAACAGAACCCATTTGGCACACCTGAGCAATTTTCTGCTTGAAGCTTGTAGATTTAAAACACTCGACAAGTCAAATCCTATTCATTTCAATGGCCCCTGTTCACATCTGAGTGTTCTGTCGCCTGAACCAAAATGCCTGTCTCTGAAAAAAAGTACGTGAGCTTCTTTTTTTGGCAGATTGTGTGGCTATACTGCTGCTCCTTTGAAAAGAGATCCACGGTGGATTACTTCTCAGGTGGCGTTAGGTGATTTTTTGCCTCCTCACTTATTAGAGATACTGATAAAGTGCCATCAGTTTATGCAGCACTTTACATATACTGCATATTGTACTTTTACATCAGCCCCTGCCTTCAAGGAGAGCACTACCTGAGGAATGTGACATTCTGTTTATCTTGCACCCCAGCTGTTAAGAAAAGCATTGTAGCTGCTGCATGGGTACAGCGGCGAGCGGCTAAATTTCTGTGTTTTAGATGGGCAGTAAAACCGCAGCTCACCCGCCTGCTGTTACCACAACTGTCTGCATGGGTGAACAGCACTTAAAAAATAAATAAATAAAAAAGGCTTTAGTACACTTTAAAATGGTTGTAAACCATTACAAACCACTTTGACCTACAGGTGAGCCTAGATTAAATCTTACCTGTAGGTCCAAGAAATATCTCCTAAACCTACACGGTTTAGGAGATATTTGCCAAAAGACAGGCACCGCTGTCTACGGCGCACTGAGCGTTAATGATGATATGCCGCGAGTGGTGGCTCCTGTGCGCATACGCGGGAGTGACGTCATCGCGGCTCCGTCGAATGACAGCGGCGGAGCAGCGAGACCCCACCAAGAAGACGGAGGCTCCGTACACAAGGGGTCAGCGTGCAAACACACAGATCCACGTCCTGTCAGGGGAGCGGTGAACTCTATGTTCCATGTATATAGGAACACTGATCAGTCTCCTCCCCTCATCAGCCCCCTCCCCCTACAGTTAGAATCACTCCCTAGGACACACTAGTCCAGCGCCCCCTAGTGTTAACCCCCTTCCCTGCCAGTGACATTTATACAGTAAATCAGCGCATTTTTATATAGATGTCACTGGTCCCAAAATAGTGTCAAAAGTGTCCGATCTTTCCGCCGCATTGTCGCAGTCACGATAAAAATCGCATATCGCTGCCATTAGTAGTAAAAAAATAATAATAATAATAATAAAAATGATATAAATCTATCCCTTATTTTGTAGACGTTATAACTTATGTGCAAACCAATCAATATACGCTTATTGCAATTTTTGTTTTTTACCAAAAATATGTAGAAGAATACATATCGGCCAAAAATCAGCAAAAAATATTATTTTTTTTAAAAAATTGGGGATATTTATTATAGCAAAAAGTAATAAATATTGTGTTTTTTTCAAAATCGACTGTCTTTTTTTGTTTATAACGCTAAAAATAAAAACCGCAGAGGTGATCAAATACCACCAAAAGAAAGCTCTATTCGTGGGGGAAAAAATGATCAAAATGTAATTTGGGTATAACATCGCATGACCGTGCAATTGTCATTCAAAATGTGACAGCGCTGAAAGCTGAAAATTGGCCTGGGCCGCAAGGGGGTGAAAATGCCCAGTATTGAAGTGGTTAATATTTCTTAGAATTATTTGGGATATGACTACCAAATGTTAAGAAGATAATATTGAGAAAAAACTTGGAGGGAGGGATGGGGTGGCAACATTCAAATACAATCCAGGCAGGGGGCGGCTCCAGTAAAAAATAAAATTGTGGGTGCTATGGTGGTGTTTGGGGTAAAAGTGAGGGTTAATACGGCATGGTACTGCACACCTGTTGATGTGGCCCAAAAGTGGGTGTGGTCAGCAAGTGGCGGTTTCTTCATGGCGTACAATGGTGATCAGTATTTCCTGGCCTCTGTATACCAACAAAGTAGGGCTCAGGAGGATGCTACATTCCAGGTGCAGGGTTCAGGAGGATGCTACATGAAGGGTGCAAGGTTCAGGAGGATGCTGTGTTTAAGGTGCAGGGTTCAGAAGGATGCTACATACAGGGTGCAGGGTTCAGGAGGATGCTACGTGCAGGGTGCAGGGTTCAGGAGGATGCTACGTGCAGGGTGCAGGGTTCAGGAGGATGCCACATGAAGGGTGCAAGGTTCAGGAGGATGCTACGTTCTAGGTGCAGGGTTCAGGAGGATGCTACATACAGGGTGCAGGGTTCAGGAGGATGCTACATGCAGGGTGCAGAGTTCAGGAGGATGCTACGTACAGGGTGCAGGGTTCAAGAGGATGCTACATGCAGGGTGCAGGAGGATGCTATGTGCAGAAACGCTGCAGCTCTGTCAGAGTGACCATTGGGTTTTTGGTCACCTCCTTGACTAAGGACCTTCTCCCCCGATCTCTGTTTGACCAAGCGGCCCGCTCTAGGAAGAGTCCTGGTGTTTCCAAACTTCCATTTACAGATGATGGAGGCCACTGTGATCATTGGGACCTTCAATGCTGCAGACATTTTTCTCTGTACCCTTCCCCAGATCTGTGTCTCGATACAATCCTGCCTCGGAGGTCTACAGACAATTCCTTGGACTTCATGGCTTGGTTTGTGCTCTGACATGCACTGTTAACTGTGGGACCTTCTATAGACAGGTGTGTGCCTTTCCAAATCATGTCCAATCAACTGAATTTACTACAGATGGACTCCAATCAATTTGTGGAAACATCTCAAGGATGATCAGTGGAAACACCTGAGCTCAATTATGAGTGTCATGGCAAAAGTTGAGAATACTTATGAACAGTGGATTTAAAATGTCTAAAACACCCCTGCTAAAATGTCAGGTTTCTGTGATGTAAAAAATGAGACAATGATAAATAATTTCAGAACTTTTTCCACCTTTAATGTGACCTATAAACTGTACAACTCAATTGCAGTCTTATAACTGGGGATGTAGCTGTGTTCAGAATTAAGCAATCACATTCAAACTCATTCTAAATAGGAGTCAGTACACACCTGCCATCATTCAAAAAGCCTCTGATTAACCCCAAATAAAGTTCAACTGTTCTAGTAGGTCTTTCCTGACATTTTCTTAGTCGTATCCTACAGCAAAAGCCATGGTCCGCAGACAGCTTGCAAAGCAACAGAGGAACCTCATTGGTAAAAGGTATCAGTCAGTAGAAGGGTACATAAGAATTTCCAAGGCATTAGATATACCATGGAACACAGTGAGGACAGTCATCATCAAGTGGAGAAAATATGGCACAACGGTGACAATACCAAGAACTGGACATTCCTGCAAAATTGATGAAAAGACAAGAAGAAAACCGGTCAGGGAGGCTGCCAGGAGGCCTACAGCAATATTAAAGGAGCTGCAGGAATATCTGGCAAGTACTGGCTGTGTGGTACATATGACAACAATCTCCTGTATTCTTCATGTCTGGGCTGGGCTATGGAGTAGAGCGGCAAGACGGAATTTTCTTATGAGGAAAAAACACCCAAGCCTGGCTAAATTTTGCAAAAACACATCTGAAGTCTCCCTAAAGCATGTGGGAAATTGTGCTACGGTCTGATGAAACCAAGGTTGAACTTTTTGGCCATAATTCCAAAAGATATGTTTGGCACAAAAAAAAACACTGCACATCACCAAAAGAACACATTATACCCACCGTGAAGCATGGTGGTGGCAGCATCATGCTTTGGGGCTGTTTTTCATCAGCTGAAACAGGGGTCTTAGTCAAGGTAGAGGGAATTATGAACAGTTCCAAATACCAGTCACTATTGGCACAAAACCTTCAGGCTTCTGCTAGAAAGCTGAACATGAAGAGAAACTTCATCTTTCAGCATGGCAACGGCCCAAAGCATACATCCAAAAGGAATGGCTTCACCAGAAGATTAAAGTTTTGGAATGGCCCAGCCAGAGCCCAGACCTAAATCTGATTGAAAATCTTTTTGGGTGATCTGAAGAGGGCTGTGCACAGGAGATGCCCTCGCAATCTGACAGATTTGGAGTGTATTTTGCAAAGAAGAGTGGGCAAATATTCCCAAGTCAAGATGTGCCATTCTGATAGACTCATACCCAAAAAGTGCTGTAATAAAATCAAAAGGTGCTTCAACAAATTATTAGTTTAACCACTTCCCGCCCACCATAGAGCAAAATGACAGCCAGAAAGTGGTTTCATTATCCTGACTGGGTGTCATATGACGTCCATCAGGATAAGCCATGGGGGCACGAAGCGCGGCTATCGGTGGTGTGGTGTGTCAGTCTGAAACACAACACATCTTCAATCTAGGGAAAGAGCCTCTGACGGAGGCCTTTTACCACGTGATCAGCAGTGTCCACTCACAGCTGATCCCAGTGTAAACAGGAAAAGCCGTGTATCAGCTTTTCCTCCACTCGCACTGACAGATTAGAGTAGAGAGCCGGTCGGCTGCTCTCCTGATGGGGGGGGGGGTCTGCACTGATTATCAGTGCAGCCCCCCGATAATGCCCACCAAGGACGACCATGGATGCCCACCCATGGCCACCAGGGATGGCAATCATTGCCCATTAAGGATGGCACTCTGTGCCTATCAGTGATGCCTGCCAGCGGCTATGATCAGTGCTACCTATGAGTGCCCATCAGTGCTTTATATCAGTGCAAATCAGTACTGCCTCATCAGTGCCCGTCAGTGAAGGAGAAAACATACTTAGCCCTTGTATACACGGTCGGAGATTCCGACAACCAAATCCGTCGGATTTTGTCCGACGGATCTTGTCTGAAACTGTTGCATACACACGGTCGGACAAAGTTGTCGGAAAATCCGATCTTTCAGAACGTGATGACGTAATTTCATTATGATGGGACTACGTTCAGGCTAGTAGCCAATAGCTTTGATGTAGGAATTTGATCTGAGCATGCGTAGCACTTTGTCTGATCGGAATTCTCTACACATGATCGGAGTATGTCCGATCGGAGCATTTTGTCGGAAAATATTTCCGGCAAGTTGGAAAATTTGGTCCGACGGATATTCCGATGGAAACAGTCCGATGCAGACCACACACAGTCGGAATATCCGACAAAACGCTCCGATAGGAAACATTCCGTGTGTACGAGGGCTTATTCACAAAGTTTTGTAACAGAAACAGAATTTTATTTTATTTATTTTTTTCAAAATTCCTGGTCTTTTTTTTTTATTTGTAGCGCAAAAAAATAAAATATTTGCGGGGAAAAAATGATAAAAATGTTGTTTGGGTACAGCATTGCATGACCGTGCAATTGTGATTCTAAAAGTGATAGCGTTTAAAGCTGAAAATTGGTCTGGGCAGGAAGGTGTATAAGTGCCCAGTATTGAAGTGGTTAAGGGTGTGCACTCTTATACAACCATTATTATTATTTTATTTTTACTTCCCTTCACCTAAAAGATTTCAATTTGTTTTGTCCAACTGAGTTTATAGGACACATTAAAGGGGTAATCACATGGAGCAGAGATCAGCATCACTTGTTACTAGGCAGAACGGGGAGATGCTGTTTACAATGGCATCTCCCCATTCAGCCGCCCCATGAGATGATCGCGCGTATCCCCACGGCGATGGAGTCCGCGGGACCCGCGACCGGACTCACGGGGGTCCCGACCGGCACGTGAGCGCGCTGCCAGCGGCGCGCACGCGATGTCAGGGCGGCATATAAAAATGGACGTACCTGTACGCCAATATGCCTGCCCGTGCCATTCTGCCGACGTACATCGGCGTGCGCCAGTCGAGAACTGGTTAAGGATGGGAAAAGTTTTGTTACATCCCAGAAACCTGACATTTTAACAGGGGAGTGTAGACTTATATCCATTGCACATCTCATTTTTCTTTTTTTTATAAATTTGCAAAGATTTCAAACAAAACTTCTTTCACGTTGTCATTATGGGGTATTGTTTGTAGAATTCTGGGGAAAATAATGAATTTTATCCATTTTGTAATAAGGCTGTAACATAAAATGTGGAAAACGTGAAGCACTGTGAATACTTTTGCGGATGAACTTTACTTTTGTTTTAAATAGACAAGCCTGACAGCGGTGTCCTTTTATTGCAGTAAATGTAAAATTCACAGATCTTATAGTTTTATTTTTCCTTTCGCCCTGTCCATATAATGACTAGGAAAATGCGTCATTAATTAGAATGTAGTCAGCGTTTCTTGTTCAGGAAGTGACTCCAATTATCGCCATCACATGTCACCTGGAGCATCTCTAAACAAGGTACAAATCCCACAATTCAGGAAATGACTAATGATGTTTGTTAGATTCACATCCCTTGGGTGACTACCAGGCCAAGGGACCAGATGGTCACATTCTCTTTCAGCTTCAGAGTCACAATAAGATCATGAAGTCTGTAAAAAAAAAGGAAGATCTAAAACCTCCAATACCCATTGCATAGAGTTTAAAGCGGAGGTCCACCCTAAAGTGGACCTTCCGCTCATCAGAACCCTCCCCCCCTCCGGTGCCACAATCGGCACCTTTCAGGGGGGAGGGGGGTGCAGTTACCTGGAAAATCCAGGTAACTGCACCCACTTCCGGGATAGCTCTCTGCGGAAAGGGGCGTAACTTACGCCCCTTTCCGCAAGTGCCCGCCCCTTCCCGCAAGTGCCCCGCTGCCTGCTGGGAAACACACAGATTCCAGAGGCAGCGGGGAGCGTCCTTATTGCGCAGCGCGATTCGCGCATGCGCAGTAGGGAACCGGGAAATGAAGCCGAAAGGCTCCATTTCCTGATTCCCATACCCAAGATGGCGGCAGCAGGACCCGACAGACGACCTAGAGATCGGCTTCGGGTGCCGACATCGCGGGCGCGCTGGACAGGTAAGTGTCACTATTTTAAAAGTCAGCAGCTGCAGTATTTGTAGCTGCTGGCTTTAAAAAAAAAAAAAAAAACGCGGAGTCCCGGTGGACTCCCGCTTTAAAATGGAACTAAAAGCAAAACTTATTTAAAATTTTTATTTTGTATAACGCAAGGGAGGGTTATAACCCCTGCTAAGTGTTCTTTTGCCATCTGTGTCCCTATGGGAAGACTTTCCTACAATTCCTGTTCCTGTTCCATGGCCAAAATTCCTGTTCCATGGCCAAAACAGGAAGCAAGAGGAAATCCCTCCAAGGTGAAGGAGTCCCTGGACGTCACCAGAACTACTGTCCCCATTGGAAGATTTTCCCTTTATTCCTGCTCTGGTGACCACCTAATATATAGGATCTTTTTTTTTTTCATTCAGTGATAGGGATGAGCTCAGGCGTGTTCGAATGGAACACGTGCAGAGCCCGCCAAGAAGTCGGTCGGAGCACTGCGCTAATCACAAGCAGTGAGACAGTGAGACAGAATATGTTACAAAACTGCATGATTTTAGAATTTATGACATCTGAAGCTCGACGCATTTCGTGGCTAACTTGCCACTCATCAGGAGCTGAAGTAAATTGGACGATCCTGTGTGCCCGTCTGCCCACGCAACCACTGCCATGCCCTTTTCATTGCCTCACCTGTGAGTATGGGTGGTTGATTTAAGCAAATTCCGTCTATCTCTACTGTTACTTTTTATATACAAGACTTACTCATTGTCTGATATAATACTTTCGTTTTATAGACATCCAATTTACATCAGCTCCTGATGAGTGGCAAGTTAGCCACGAAACGCGTCGAGCTTCATATGCCATAAATTCTATTATCATGCCGTTTTGTAACATATTCTGTATATACTGTTTTACCTAATTTACTTGAATATCATCGTCAATGTGCAATATGCCAATGTATGAATAAATTAATCATGATGGAAGATGCAATATGTACCACTGCTTTTGATGTATTTTACTGTGTAATATTTAATACATTTAACATTATAAGACCTATACAGCTAATTTTTTGCTTCCAAATCTGCATGCTTCATGCAAAGTCCCAACTTCTTCTCTTGCTTCGTTTTGACAGGGATGGAGTCAATTGTGACGTAGCTGTTCTTTGCCTCATACAAAGTCCCAACACTTTTTTTCCTTTAGGCTATAAGAAGATTGCCAATACCCTGAAACTGAGCTTCAGCATGGTGGCCAAGACCATACAGCGGTTTAACAGGACAGGTTCCACTCAGAACAGGCCTCGCTATAGTTGACCAAAGTAGTTGAGAACATGTGCTCAGCATCATATCCAGAGGTTGTCTTTGGGAGATGTATGAGTGCAGCCAGCATTGCTGCAGAGGTTGAAGGGGTGGGGGGTCAGCCTGTCAGTGCTCAGACCATACGCCGCACACTGCATCAAATTGGTCTGCATGGCTGTCATCCCAGAAGGAAGCCTCCTCTAAAGGTGTTGCACAAGAAAGCTCACAAACAGTTTGCTGACGACAAGCAGACTAAGGGCATGGATTACTGGAACCATGTCCTGTGGTCTGATGAGACTAAGATAAAGTTATTTGGTTCAGATGGTGTAAAGCGTGTGTGGCGGCAACCAGGTGAGGAGGACAGAGACAAGTGTATTTTTCCTACAGTCAAGCATGGTGGTGGGAGTGTCATGGTCTGGGGCTGCATGAGTGCTGCCGCCACTGTGGAGTTACAGTTCATTGAGGGAACCATGAATGCCAACATGTACTGTGACATACTGAAGCAGAGCATGATCCCCTCCCTTCAGAGACTGGGCTGCAGGGCAGTATTCCAACATGATAATGACCCCAAACACACCTCCAAAATGACCACTGCCTTGCTAAAGAAGCTGAGGGTAAAGGTGATGGACTGGGCGGCACGTCTCCAGACCTAAACCCTATTGATCATCTGTGGGACATCCTCAAACAGAAGGTGAAAGAGCGCAAGATCTCCAACATCCACCAGTTCCGTGATGTCATCATGGAGGAGGGGAAGAGAACTCCAGTGGCAACCTGTGAAGCTCTGGTGACCTCCATGCCCAAGAGGGTGAAGGCAGTGCTGGAAAATAATGGTGGCCACACAAAATATTGACACTTTGGGCCCAATTTGGACATTTTCACTTAGAGGTGTACTCACCTTTGTTGACAGTGGTTTGGCCAATAAAAAGAGGAAGTAAACCCTGATTTGTTTCCCTGCAAAGGTAAAGCATAATGGGCTACTATGCATCGCATCGCATAGTAGCCCATTATGTGTCACTTACCTGACACAGGAGCCAGCGATGCCATACTCTAGGCTTACCTGTAAGTCCAAGTGGTCTGTAAGGGTTTACAACCACTTTAATGGCCGTGTGTTGAGTTATTTTGAGGGGACAGCAAATTTACACTGTTATTTAAGCTGTACACTCGCTACTTTACATTGTAGACAAGTGTCATTTCTTCAGTGTTGTCACACGAAAAGATAGAATAAAATATTTACAAAAATGTGAGGGGTGTACTCACTTTTGTGAGCTACTGTACATCTGTGGAGGGGAGGGTGGGTTATGTTAGGCCAGGGGAAGTGGCAAGCGGTACCAGCTTAGGTTACATTAGGGGAAAGATTTTTTTTTCTTAAACTGCACGTCTCGTTTAATTCCAAAAGACTTGGCTGTAGAATTCATCCTAGCCAAAGGCTGAAGAAAAGAGCAAATTAGGAAGAGGCACTTTTCTCTTTAATGACCCAGGTGCTAATTATAAGGTGTGGGTCTGCAGTGCCTGAAGACCTGGGATTTGGCTGACATCAGTTACCAAGTGACATCATGCCTGGAAGCCCTAAACACACCGCACCCACCTTGGCTTTCATCCTTTGTTCAGTGAAATTCTTTAAATGCTCTCGGCACAAACTCCCACTATGTCAATGACCTTTCTATATCTATAAGGATGTAATAGGCCTGGCCTCATTCTGTTCAGGTGAAATCTTTGACAATCTCCTTGCTTCTGATTTACCTATTCATTGGCGGTACCCTTGTTTGCCACTTACTGAAATCAATAGCCCACTGACAAAGAAATGATCAGTCTATAATTTTAATTGTAGGTTTCGTTTAACAGCGAGAGACAGAAATAACAAAAATATCCGGAAATACACATTTCAAAAAAAAAAATGATAAATTGATTTGCATGAGTGAAATAAGTATTTGACCCCTTCGCAAAACATGACTTAGTACTTGATGGCAAAACAAGCTCTTGTTGGCAATCAAGGTCAGACGTTTCTTGTAGTTGGCCACCAGGTCTGCACACATCTCAGGAGGGATTTTGTCCCACTCCTCTCTGCAGATCCTCTCCAAGTCATCAAGGTTTTGAGGCTGATGTTTGGCAACTCAAACCTTCAGCTCCCTCCACATATTTTCTATGGAATTAAGGTCAGGAGAATGGCTAGGCCACTTCAGGACCGTGATGTGCTTCTTCTTGAGCCACTCCTTTGTTGCCTCGGCCGTGTGTTTTGGGTCATTGTCATGTTGGAATCCATGACCCATTTTCCATGCCCTGACTGAGGGAAGGAGGTTCTCACCAAAGATTTGTGGGTACCTGGGCCCGTCCATCTTCTCTTTGATGCGGTGAAGTTGTCCTGTCCCCTTAGCAGAAAAAACACCCCCAAAGCATAATGTTTCCACCTCTGTGTTTGACGGTGGGGATGGTGATCTTGGGGTCATAGGCAGCATTCCTCCTCCTCCAAACAGGGCGAGTTGAGTTGATGCCAAAGAGTTTGATTTTGGTCTCATCTGACCACAACACTTTAACCCAGTTCTCCTCCATCATTCAGATGTTCATTAGTGGACTTCAGACAGGCCTGTACATGTGATTTCTTGAGCAGGGGGACCTTGCAGGAGCTGCAGGATTTCAGTCCTTCACAAAGCCCTCCCCGGTACCCTTTGGAAGAACCTTGACTAACTTGCAACCTTGCTCATAACAAGAGCCAGTGTGCTGTACGGTGGTGTTGGCATACCAATTGCTCTTTGCACCCCCAAGGGGTCCAGACTCCCCTATATTTCTAAGTGGGAGCATGACTCCGGACTTAACTGAGAGGCAAGTGGAGAGATTATTTCTCTTCACATGTAAAGCCCCGTACACACGAGAGGACTTATGTCCGACAGACTTCCGAAGGAGTTCTGCCGGAGTTCTGCCAGAGTTCCGACAGAGTTCTGACGGACTTTTCGACTCAGCGGACTTGGCCACACACAATCACACTAAACTCCGACGGATTCGAACGTGATGACGTACGACTCGACTCGAATAAGGAAGTTCATAGCCAGTAGCCAATAGCTGCACTAGCGTCGGTTTTAGTCCGTCGGAATAGCATACACACGAGCGAATTTTTCGAAGGGACCGGGTCCGGCGGAGTTCCGTCGGAAAAATTTGAAGCATGTTCCATATTCTAAAGTCCGTCAGACTTTGGCGAATCAAAAGTCCGTTGCAGCCCACACACGATCGAATAGTCTGACGGAATCAGTCCGTCGGACTTTGGATGTTGAAAACTCCGCTCGTGTGTACGCGGCATAAGACTTCCGTGTGCGCTAACCACCAGGAGGCAGGGTTCAAGGTCCTAACTCGTTGGTATTAAACCCCAGCCAGGATACATTGGATGTTCCCTCAGAGCTCAGACTCATGCTGGAGATGTGGGTAGGAACCAGGTTCCCTCCTCCACGTCTTCTGGACATGGCGCTCCCTGACCCCCATTTGGACAGAAGTCCACCGCATTATCCAGAAGTTTACGGATCGGGAGCTTCCCAGGACCCCTGCGCTCTATCTTTTACACCATCATGAAATCCCGAGCAAGGCCTATAAGAAATCCATTCTACCTCTCTTGGTCACAGCAGCGAAAAACTGCATTCCCCTGTTCTGGAAGCAGACGGAGCCCCCGGGGTGGCTGTCTGGTTGAAAAAAGTAGCCAAAATGAACAAAATGGAGGATCTGGTGGCCACAGAGAGGGGACTCATGAGCAGTTCCATAAGAAGTGGTTCTACTGGCGCGAGTTTCGTCTACTTGGAGGGGTACGCAGGGCTGATGATCTAATATTGCTGAGAATGGAGATACCCGAGAGGTGTATCTGGTCATTGGTGGAGGGACTGGGGGGAAGGTCACCCCCCCTCCTCATCCATTTAAGCTACAATATACCCCCCTTTTTTTCTCTCTCCTCCCCCCTTTTTTTCCTCCTCCCTCTCCCTTCTTCTTCCTCTTCCCTTTCCCCCCTCCCCCTTCTGCTCTTCTTTTTTCTCCGATCATATTTCCTTTTCTAGTTCTACTTTTGACCCTAGGGTCACATTCACCCTCCTTTCCATTATGAATAAATTGGTGTAAACCATTTAAAGAAGAAGTAAACCCTGATGGGTTTACTTCCTCTTTGATTCCCTGCAAAGGTAAAGCATAATGGACTACTATGCATCGCATCGCATCGTAGTCTATTATGTGTCACTTACCTGACACAGGAGCCAGCGAAGTCACCGCTGTCCCCTTTAGTTCAGAATGTCCATCTTCTTGGTGGGTCTCCGTGTGTCTCGCTGCTCCAGCGCTGTGATTCGCCGGAGCAGCGATGACGTCACTCTCGTGCATGCGCACGGGAGCCGACACTCGCAGCATATCACCGTGATCTACGGCTTACCCAGTGTGCCTGAGCGCCGCTGTCTACAGGTGGCTGTCTTCAGGTAAATATCTCCTAAACCGTATAGGTTTAGGAGATATTTCTTGGACCTACAGGTAAGCCTTAATCTAGGCTTACCTGTAGGTCAAAGTGGTTTGTAAGGGTTTACAACCACTTTAAATGGACTTAGTCCGGTCGTGTGTGGGCCGTTTCGTTCAGAAAGTTTGTCGGATCTCCGCCGAAAGTACGTCGGGAAGAGCATCGGACCTAGTCCAGTCGTATGCACTATTATGGGATTATTATGGGAAAAAGTTACCTCCACTGATGCTTTATCACCAAGGCTTGTTTCCACAATAACCCAACATTTTCAAAATCCAACTGTCATTGGGACAGAAATGAGGGGAAAACTTCTGAACAGGGGCACAGATAGCAAAACATTTATTTACAGGAGTGTTAACCCTTCCCTATTCTTTTAAAAAAGCTTAAAAATAGTTTTTTGGGCTGGAGCTACACTTAAAATTTTACCTGTTCCAACTTACAAACAGATTCAACTTAACCACTTGCAGACCGGACCATTTTGCTGGTCAAAGACCAGACCACTTTTTGCGATTCGGCACTGCGTCGCTTTAACTGACAATTGCGCGGTCGTGCGACGTGGCTCCCAAACAAAATTGACGTCCTTTTTTTCCCACAAATAGAGCTTTCTTTTGGTGGTATTTGATCACCCCTGCGGTTTTTCTTTTTTGCGCTATAAACAAAAATAGAGCGACAATTTTGAAAAAAACACATTATAATTTTTTTCCCTCAGTTTAGGCCGATACGTATTCTTCTACATATTTTTGGTAAAAAAAATCGCAATAAGCGATTATTGATTGGTTTGCGCAAAAGTTATAGCGTTTACAAAATAGGGATAGTTTTATAGCATTTTTATTAATAATTTTTTATTATTTTTGTTTTACTAGTAATGGCGGCGATCTGCGATTTTTATTGTGACTACGACATTGTGGGGGACCCATCGGACATTTTTGACACATTTTTGGGACCATTGTCATTTATACAGTAATCACTGCTATATAAATGCAGTGATTCCTGTGTAAATGACACTGGCAGTGAAAGGGTTAACCAGTGGGTGGCAGTGTAGGGGTTAAGTGTTCCTAGGGGTGTGTTACTAACTGTGGGGGGGTTGGGCTTTCATTTAGTGTACACTGATCTCTGCTCCAATCACATGGAGCAGAGATCAGCGTCACTAGTTGCTAGGCAGAATGGAGAAATGTTGTTTATACAGCATTTCCTCCATTCGGCTGCTCCGTGAGACGATCGTGGGGATGCCTGCGGCGATCGAGTCCACGGGTCCCGCGACCGGACTCACGGGGGTCCCGACCAGCGCGGGAGCGCGCCGCCGGCGGCGCGCTCCCGACGGCACGGCGGCATCGAATATTGGACGTACCTGTACGCCAATATGCCTGCCCATGCCATTCTGTCGACGTACATCGTCGTGCGCTGGTCGGGAAGTGGTTAAAGTGGAGGGCCACCCTGAAAAAAAAAAAAATTAAAAATTACAAAAAAATCTAAAAAAAAAAAAATTTTTTTTTTAACTTACCAGAAGTGCCTGTTGCTAGGCACATAATCCTAATCTTCCTCTTCCTCCTCCGTGGAGATCTTCTTTCTTCTCTCCTCCGTGCGGCGTCTTCTGGGTAATGGGTCGCGCTGTGTTCTGGGAACTGTGTGTTCCAGAACACAGCGCGTCCCATTCACAAAGCGCTGCGTGACTCGCGCATGCGCAGTAGGAAACGGGCAGTGAAGTCGTAAGGCTCCACTGCCTGTTTCCCTTACAAGGAATGGCGGCGCCGGGACCCGAGAGCCGAGGGACGGGTCGGCCTCGGGCGGGCGACATCGCGGGTCGCCCTGGACAGGTAAGTGGGCTGATTAAGTCAGCAGCTGCAGTGTTTGCAGCTGCTGACTTTTTTTTTTTAAACGACCCTCCTCTTTAAGAACAAACCTACAGACCCTATCTTGTTTGTAACCCAGGGACCGCCCTTAGTACCGAATACATAATATATGTGGAGAACACCCCCTGCTGGTTGAATAAATTGATGCACGTTGCATGTTGGTCACTCCAGGACAGTCAGAACATCTGAGCCTAGGTTCAATCACACAGGAATTTGAGCCCATTTTTTACCCGCACTAGAATTGGATCACTTGGGTGTTTGTACCCATGTGAATGGTTTCAGGCAAATGCACTGCTTTCGCGACCTACTTTTGGGGTATCGTTAACTTTTAATTGACACCAATAGCAGATTGCAGAGCACAGAGCGATTGATTAGGGGCATTGCTTCTTTGCAGAGGTTATGATTGCTAACATAAAAACTAAGATAAAAACAAAAACTGGAATAAGATATTTAAAGCCCAGAGACCTGTTTAAAAAAAAACAATGGGGAGACGTTAAAGAGATTCACAAGCATAAAGCCTGCACTGCTCTTCTAAACTGAGTAAAGGGAGATTCTCATTGACAAAAGGGGCGCAAAAACCCTTTGTAATTAGGGGCAATTTGCTTTGTTTGCTATGCCGTATCTGCACCTGGCACAGCTAATGCTGTACACACAGGTGGATTTCCGTCGGAAAAATCTTGGATGGTTTTTCAGGCGGAATTCCACTTAAGCTTGGCTTGCATACACATGGTCACAAAAAAGTTCACTAAACTTTCGACCGTCAAGAAAGCGGTGATGTACAACACTATGACAAGCTGAAAAAACAAAGTTCAATGCTTCAGAGCATGCGTCTAATTGTTGCAAAAGTCCAATGGAGCATACACATGGTTGCATTTTCTGACCAAAAGCTCTCATCGGACTTTTGCTGGCAGAATTTCCGATCATGTGTACGCGGCATAAGAGAGCTGGAGAGCTGGAGCTACTCTGCCTGCCCTGCCCCTAGCCATTCAGATGAGTGAGATCGAGAAGAAAGGCTGTTAACCCTGCAGATTAACAACCAGGTATATAGGAAGGAAAAAGAGCTTTCTTTGCCTATATGGAGGCCCTGCTCATGTAGTGTGTTTACTGCACAAGCAGAGAAGAGTATGCAAGCTGTACCACATTACCAGAAGACAGTTTACATCCTGTTCCTTGGATCCAATCTGATGGGTATCTGTGAAGGTTTTCTATATTAAAAGCTAGGGATGCACTGATACCGAGTATTGTCTGAATTGAGTACTCATACCCCTGAAAATGCTCCTGTACACGAAACTCTGCGGTGCATTTTGCGCTCATTCAAAAAGAATAGGCGCAAATCACACTACAAAGAAACGCATCCAATTTAAACAGAAATTCGGTTTGTCGCACTGCTCCTGTGTGAACCCAGGCTGAAATCACTCTAACAGGCCTGGGTTCACACAGGAGCGGTGGGGGAACAGAATGTGATTCGGACAGGAATCGCACCGCAATCCTGTTCAAATTGCATGCAATTCTTTGCACTGCGATTTGAGCCCATTAATTTTGCATGGATGCAAATTGCACCACAAAGTATTGGTACTAGATATCGGCGAGTACTTAACCAAAAGTATCGGTACCCAGTAAATACTTAGCAGTATCAGTACTCGTTGCTATATATATATATATGTTGTCTTCTTACCTCTTCTCTTCTTCCTATGTTGACTCGATGCTCTCTCCCGCTGTAATGCCATGTGCGTGGTGCGCAACGACTTATATAGGCATGGGGCAGGGTCACCGGGTGATGTCATCCGGTGACCCCACCCCTTATGACATCACGCCACAAGGGTCGCGGCCATGTTATTTAAGAAATGCAGGACAGATCAGCGAGACGCAGCATTGGAGGAGGGTCGGCGGCGGAAGTGGCGGCAGAGGAAAAAGAAGAGCGGAAGAAGAAGCAGGGAGAGAAGGAGAAGACCGGAGGATGAAGATGCGGGAGAAGATGGAGGAAGGCCAGAGAAAGAAGCAGAGAAGAAGAAGAAGAAGAAGACTTTTAACTTCAATAGTTTTCATTGGTATAAATTGGAGTCATACACTTACATTTCAGAATACAATAAAGTTAACAATTAAATATTGCATAGTGATTCGTTCACAACATATATGCGGCAGCATATTCCATCTAAACAGGAAATTAAAAAAAAAACCAGCAAAACAGAAAAGGAACGACTCTTTGAAATAGCACGACTTGGTTAGTTTTTCTCCGATGTGTACCATAAGTTCCAAGTATCCCACTATGACTTAATTTTTTGATAATTATCCTGGGATGCTGCAAACATTACCTTGTAAGTAGCGTGAGTATTGATTGTCTCTTTTACTTCTCTAAAATTAGGGGGTGTGACATCCATCCAGTGGCGTATGATTACCAATCTCGTGCCAAGGAGAATATGAGAAATTATGGTTCTAGTGTCTAGTGTGGGGCAGAATGTTTTCTATACCTAGCAATAGGAGCGCAAAAGCCTCATTGGCCGTAATGTGTGTTCCAGCGAACTTGGAGATCAAGTTGAATATCTTGGACCATAGCGGATGTAGTGCCGGGCATTCCCACAGGACATGGCGCATCGTACCGATATTTTGGACACCGTAGACGAAACCTCATTTTGCTGCACCCCCTTGGCCCCACCCCTGACTCCACCCCTTTTGTCCTGCTCATGTATACCCCCCCCTTTTAATTAAATGCCCATCAAATGCAGCCTCACCAGCGCTCCAACAATGTAGCCTACTAGTGCCCATCAATAAATGTTTGCTTGCTTCCATTCATTCGGGAGTCGCGACACAGACACAGTCCTCCGTCGCCACTGTGCCTCTGACACTATGTGCGAACAGAGCGGCAGCTTCCTGCTGATGCTGAGACTTAGTTGCTTGATGTAGAGAGAAGAGAGTAGGAACACCAGTGGTCGGGTGCCCCTAGGCAGCAGAGCCCCCTGCTTAGTGGTAGCACCGGCCCTGTTCATGGCCGGCCAAGATGTACATGTTGTTGTGAGGTGTCTGGTTGGATGTAGATCTGCTCTCTAAAAACCAGGTTTGATAGCTAGAAGAGAAAGGTATGGCAAGCGCACCACCATCTAAGTGTAGATTGTTAGTAGTAAGAAAAATAAAAGAGAAGAGAGTAGGAACACCAGTGGCCGGGCGCCACTAGGCAGCAGGGCGCCCTAGGCGGCTTCCTAGTTTGCCTAGTGGTAGCACCAGCCCTGCTTATGGCCCGTCCAAGATGTACAGGTTGCTGTGAGCTGTCGGGTTGGATGTAAGTCTGCTCTCCAAAACCAGGTTTAATAGCTAGAAAAGAAAGGTATGGCAAGCGCTCCACCATCTAAGTGTAGATAGTAGTAAGAAAACAAATTTTACTTTCCTTCATAATTCAAAAATGTGCACTCACATTTTATAGAAGATTTAAAAGCATGTGTATATCCAGATGGAGGAACTGCAAACTGTGCAGCGATCAGCTGGTTGGAGAAGGGGAGCAGATGTCCGGGAGTGAGGCAGGGTTGGAGCCAAGATAGAGATGCAGGAGGATTCCAAGATTTATGTGGAAGGCGTGGGGGCAACAAGGACTGCATCTTTTTCAAACAGATGGTTTGACAAAGGGGCAGTCCGTTTTGGCCAGAAATACGTAGCCATGCCCCCACGCCTTCCATGTCATCCTTTTGGAATCCTCCGTCATCGATGTCTCGGGCTCCAGCCCCGGCTCGCTCCCGGACATCTGCTTCAGACTTTCCAGCTGCTTCTACAGCCCGATCCAGCCACAGCTCTGCCGATCTCCGCAGTTCCGCCATCTGGATATACACGCGTTTTTTAACTCTTCTATAAAATGTGCAAATTTTAGAATTGTCCTTAGTTTACTACTAACAATCTACACTTAGATGGTGGCAATCCAATACCTTTCTCTTTACACAGATTCAGGTGTATTATCCGATCCTCTTTTGGGACAGCTGCAGCCATTGTCTGTGTCTGCCATTATTCTTTTTATTGTCAGTGACCTTTTATTAGAATTTATTAAAGGAACCACATACAGCATTCTTATCAAGAACGTCTTCCTGCTTAGCACCAGAATCACCTTCTTCCCTTGACAGCTAGAAGCAGTGCAAAGTTTGAAGGCTAGGTTCACTTGTGTGGGTGTTCAGTGTGTTAATCGCACCCGTTCCCACACATGCAACCACCCACAGCCAAGATTCGCTGCTCTTTTGCAGACGCGTGACGATGCCATCCATTCTTAAGGGCACCCCCACATATCTGAAAGCACAGCCCGTTTTCCGGTGTGGAAAATCGCATAGCGGTTTCCAGCTGCTTTTTTAAAAGGTACAGGGACCTTTTTCCTGCTTTTCCCGCGGGTACATCAGTCCATTAAAGTGAATGTCGTGCTGTGCCCTCACAAACACGGGGCGCACTAAATGCATAGGTTAACTGGTAGCCATCAAAGCAATGATGATTATTAATGTAGCATGGGCCTTGTGGTGAAGGACATATACATACAGATTGCAGACAGAAAAGCAGTTAACAGCGGGCTCTTGGCAAAAGTAGACTTCTTATAATATCTGGTTGTTCTTTTTTTGTAGCACTAACCACCGAAGGAGCTGCTGGTTATTTTTGGGCTTACAGTTACCTTCTTTTCTCCTTGTGACACGTCTAGAGGTTGTCCCGTGGTAGATGACCCAGTAACTAGAGACTGACGACAGGTCCACTTGAATGGATTTTATTTGCAAAACTCAGTCAATTAAACAGTCTTTCAACTTGGGATCAGAGGGTTGGAAAGGAAAGTTCAGATACTCTTATGTCAAAGTCCAAAAAAATGTTAAGGAACTTGCTTACTTTGACTGCATCCAGAGAACAGCCATTCGCAGCTGTATGAACACGCAGGTTGGACAGTCCCTCTCTCACAAGGCCGAGCAGCCAACAAGGTGCTTACTCAGGAACAAAGTCTCTGCCACAGACGTTGTTGCAGAACATGTAGGGAAACTAAGCTTTAGAACCCTTGTAGGATACCTGGATCTTTCAGCCTGCTTGGCGATATCCACAAGACCGAATTCTCTCGGTTACTTCAGCCCTTCCAGGCTCTTGTTAAGAAAACCAACCCGTACGTGGTGTTCTACTAAAGAGTCCTCCCCTGGAATGCTTGAAGTACTCTGGGTCTCTCCCGAACCGGAGACGGCACCCAACCACCTCAGAATCCTCCCTTAGTTTCCTTGCCTTGGGCTAGCCAGTAACGAGACATTAAAGTCAGGTGGATCCACACCCCAGGCCATAGCCTTCCTGGGGGCTGGTCAGGAAGACCAGGACCATGTAATCAGCACATCATACTGGACCGGAACCCTGAACCACATGACATCCGCATCTTAAATACCCTCTCCCAGAGGGCACAGCGAGAGGGCCACTCCCACTGACCTGGCTCCGAAAGAGAGTAACTTAAGCGCCTGACCAGACCCTAGTTCCACGCCTACCACCAGAGACAGCGCCCTCTGTGGCCAGGCTGAACATCTCACAGTCCAGTCAGACTGATGCAGAGGTCCAATTTAGACAACTAAATCCCAAACCAAACTGCAGTTTAGGTAAAGTTTAACTTTGAAAAACGCATAGCGTATGCTCTTCAGGAGCTAAATTTTTTTGAACTGTGAAAGGTTGTAGTATCTACATTAAGGGTTAAGAAACAAATTCCAACAGGTACTAGGAAGTTTCTAGTCCAAACATTTTGTGAACAATTTTGGTCTGTGGACACAAAGAGCATTTCATCATTCGAATGAGAAAATTTATTTTCTGTTAAACCTGAATTCTAGCTATGGCAGTTTTTACAAAGTTACATTGCTCCAATATAGACCAATGTAAGTAATGTAAGTATATATGTACCATACCTGTGGTATCCAGGTGGAAACTGAAAATCACTGCATTAGGCAGCACTACCACAGTGATTTCTGCTAGTTTTGGGGGGACCTTGCTGAGTGGATTCTCTTGCTGCACTGTCAACACCGAAGATTGCTCACTTGGCATAGGCCCCATTCAGAGGGGGGGGGGGGGCAGTGGGTACCCACTTTCGGTTAGATCACCACCAAAAGTTCACCTTCCCTCTTTCTACAATCTCTCGGGACAACCCACAGGTCCCAAAAGGCTGCGAGACATTCGCACAGCACGGCTCGCCCATATGCACTGATAAACTGGTAGTGAAGCAGCATCCTGCTGACTACGTTCCTGCAAGACACCAGTCCCAGCCATCCCTGGGGGACAACTGGCCTCCTGGAACCACAGAAAGTCTTTTGTTCTTCCTTTCTTCAGTCTCTTGTACTTCCTGACCAGTGAACATGACATTCCTGGGTGCAGCCATGTACCAGTAGGCTAGGCTTGCTTGGCTTACAGGAACTAGGACTGTTATAGGTGACACTACACTATATTCCCTGATCACTTGTACACACATGTGGAAGTGCCATACTTGGAAGGAGTAGCAGAATGTGTTTTATTATAGAATTTATAGCATAGATCCCAGCTGTCCCTGATTTGGAGGGACTGTCCCTGAGTTGGAGCAATGTCCCTCTGTCCCTCATTTTGGTCTGATCTATATAGTTGTATATGAAATGCACTATTTATCTTTCAAAAGGTGTTTCCCAGTGCTGAACCTTTCATCTGATTTCTAAATTGCTGCATTTGTAAATATCAAAAGCCAATATAAATGAATAGTAGTGGTAAAAAGCACTTGTGCTTTAACCAATCATTTTTATTTTTATACAATTCTCCTTTAAGGAGGGCGTGGTAGGGGTGTGTCCTATGCCTGCATACTTTTACTAATAGGTGTCCCTCATTCCCATTTCAGAAACCACAAATTATTAAGATGGTATTCAGTGCCTCCCACACAGTTGTGAATATTGTTATGAAAATGTGAATTGTAAAACAGATCGGTGATCATCCAATAAAAAGCCTGCGTCTCACTGTATTGTCCAGGCTGCTCTACACTGGCTACTCACAGGTGCAATCCCACTACTGACCAGTATGGGGGATTTGACCTGCTCTGTTTCCAACCTGGGCCGGTTCACCCCTCCTTAGGACAACCTGGTGACCCCAGGCTCCCCTAGAGCCACCATATTGATACCAGTCTTAGCATGGACACCCGATCAACATAGCACAGGGTAGACCAGAACCCCTGGACTACAAGCAATCCAACAGCCTCAGCCTCCCAAGTAGCTGGGATTACAGATGCACGCCACAGCACCCAGCAAAGGAAGTGGCTTGTTCTGAGATACTAGAATCAGAAGCCTCCTTGATCTCGATAATGCCCTCTAGTGTCAATATTGCTTATTGCAAGTGATTCAATAATATAATAATTAACATTTCCAAAGCACAACATAAAATAAAAGCCATACTGCCCAGCACCACCAGAGAGAGAACACCACGGTGCCCAGCACCACCAGAGAGAACACCACGCTGCCCAGCACCACCAGAGAGAACACCACTCTGCCCAGCACCACCAGAGAGAACACCACTCTGCCCAGCACCACCAGAGAGCGCCACACTGCCCATCATTAACAGAGAGAGTGTCACACTGATCAGCATAAACAGAGAGCGCCACACTGCCCAGCACCACCAGAGAGCGCCACACTGCCCATCATTACCAGACAGAGCACCATGCTGCCCAGCACCACCAGAAAACTCCACACTGTCCATCACCACCAGAGAGAGCGCCACACTGCCAGCACCACCAGAGAGAGCAACACATTGCCCAGCACCACCCTAGAGAGCGCTACACAACACAGGGTGAGCAAACATCCAGCTGGAGGGATCACTGCTGCTGTTTCGCTGGGTCTGGTAAGAGGGCCCGTTGGTCACTATGCATTACTGATCCCAGGGACTGAGGGGGGTGACACCATGTTTTACTGCACCAGGTGACATCTGAACTCCCCATAGAGAACAGCGGGGCTTTGACAGGACCATCTCAGCACAGTGAGTGGAGACGGACCTGTCATCCGCCTGCTCAGCGAATGGAGCAATCCCCCTGAGCTAGCCTGTCCATCAAAACGGATCGACCCCGTGTGAAAGGGACCTTACAGTGTCGTCTCATGAGATCATTTATGAGAGTGTGTTTAGGGGCAGGGTAGGGGTTTGGTGGGGCAAGTGGTGGTGAGTAACTCTTAAGGCCCAGCTAGTGGCTCAGAACTTTACATTTTGAGGCCTGCATTGTACATTCACATCGGTCCCTGCCCTCAAGGAAATTACAAGTAGATACATGGTACCCACTTTTAATGACAGCTACAGAGCGGACCTGAATTTCCGGGATGCCGTCATATGACATCCTCCCCTTTGTGCACTCCCCGCATGCCCCCTGCAGGGTGCACGCGGCACGCGCTGTGATCACCCGAGTCACCAGGCTTATGTGCAAGGGACATCGGTCCTGAAGAGGAAGCAGTCACATCTGCCTCATATATGCACACCAGTAACCCCTGTCAGTGCCAAATGCCATTGCCACCTGCCAGTTCCCACAGTGCCCACCAGTGTCATCTATCAATGCTCACACGTGCCACCTATCAATGCTCACCAGTGGTACCAATCAATGCCTCATCAGTGCCACCTAGTAGTGCTGCCTATCAGTGTATCCTACCAGTGCCGATCAGTGCCCATTATTACCACCCATCAGTGCCCATGACTGCCACCCATCAGTTCCCACCACTGCCACCTATCAGTGCCCATCACTGCCAACTATCAGTGCCACCTATTAGTGACACTTCTCAGTGTCCACCAGTGCCACCTATCAATGCCCTTCCGTGCCACCCGTCAGTGCCACCTCTCAAAGTCACCTCTCAGTGCACACCAGTGCCGCCTATCAGGGCCCACCAGTGCCGCCTTTTCGGTGCCCTTCAGTGCAGCTCATCAGTGCAGCCTATTGGTGCCCATCAGTGCAGCCTCATCAGTGTAGATCAATGAAGAAGAAAAATTAGCTGTTTGCAAAATTTTATAGCAAAATCTATAAAATATATATAGATTTTTTTTTTTTATTCTTTTAACAAAAAATAAAAACTGCAGAGGTGATCAAATACCACCAAAAGAAAGCTCTATTTGTGGGAAAAAATTTAATTTGGGTACAGTGTTGTATGATAGCGCAATTGTCATTGAAAGTTGCGACAGCGCTGAAAGCTGAAAATTGGTCTGGGCAGGAGGGGGTTTAAGTGCCCAGTATGCAAGTGGTTCATGTACCACCCCCCAATATCTGTGGATTCAGTACTATGTTTCTGTAAAGAGGGAGAAGCTGAAAAGAATAGAGAGAGCAGTGGCAGCCTACATTATTTTCCATGAAAATTATGAACTATTCAGTTTTCCTTTTTAACTTGTAAAATCCATAGCACAAATTATTAAGATGATATTTCAATTCGGTGCCTCCCACACAGTTGTGAATATTGTTATGAAAATGTGAATTGTAAAACAGATCGGTGATCATCCAACAAAAAGCCTGCGTCTCACTGTATTGCCAAGGCTGATCTACACTGGCTACTCACGGGTGCAATCCCACTACTGACCAGTATGGGGGGTTTGACCTGCTCTATTCCCAACCTGGGTCGGTTCACCCCTCCTTAGGACCACCTGGTGACCCCAGGCTCCCCTAGAGCCACTATATTGATAACAGTCTTAGCATGGACACCCGATCAACATAGCACAGGATAGACCAGAACTCCTGGACTCAAGCAATCCAACAGCCTCAGCCTCCCAAGTAGCTGGGATTACAGATGCACGCCACAGCACCCGGCAAAGGCAGTGGCTTGTTCTGAGATACTAGAATCAGAAGTCTCCTTGATCTCAATACTGCCCTCTAGTGTCATTATTGCTTATTGCAAGTGATTCAATAATATAATAATAAACATTTCCAAAGCACAACATAAAATAAAAACATATCAGATATATTTCTCTTCTTATTGAATGGTTTTGTATTCATTAAAAATGTAATGGTACCGGAAATGATGATTTGTGACCACTAGCTGGAGCTACCAATTATAGTAATTAAGCATTTATTTCCTATGCTCATCATTGCCATCTAGTGGCCATAATTATTTATTTTCCTAAATCACTCTATTCTGTACAAATGAATAACATTTAACCTGGAAAAAAAATAGCCTAGTTATATTCAACCGGATAACAAAGGAAAGACACACACCTATACAGGCTAAAGAGCGCTGCTCACCCCTGAAGTATAAGGAAGAATTCAAAGATACTCCCCCAAAAATTGGATTTTTAGGCAGCAGAATTATGGGTCAAGTCGTATTTTTATACATAATCTGAAATTTTATTATTAAAAGCTGTGTAAACAAGATGGTTAAAATATAAGCTCCAGCAGGACAATGATACTATCACAAATAAGTATATGGGTATACAAAGCAGACTGAAATGTTCATACAGACAGATAATAACAGTAGTCCATCATGTAGATAAGCACTAACGCGTTTCAACCCGCACTGATGGGGTCTTCTTCAGAGAGACAATCTGCTGGGTAAAACACATCATGAATACATGTATCGGATAGTAAATACACACAATACAGGTACAAACATGACATAAATATTTCACATAGTTACCCCAAAATGTATATCCAAAGCATAAAGTTTAAAGAAGAAATTTGGTCCTGCATAGCGATCTCTTTAAAACAAAAGGTTTCCTTCTTTCCTGTGAGGGGATCCCAAAACCGCTCACCAGTTAGCCATCCCAACCCGGAAGAGGTGTTGATTCAGAGGCACGTCTCACGAGAGGTCACACTCACAGACGGGCCCCCGAAATGGCGCAAACCGCCAGTGATTGGAACACAGCCGGACTGCGCCTGCAGCAGAAGTCAACCAAGGAAAGACACCGTGTAAAATAGACTATATCTCAAAAAGTACTTTTTTAAAAGAAATTTTTTTGTTCTTGTAGTATTGGCCACCACCGATGTAAATATCGCGACACCGCACGTGTAGAGAATTAATCAGATTCTCCCGTTTGCACAGAACAAATGTACACCCATTTCACAGGATGAATAGCTCTGCATCTTTTTTTATAAAACACCCCTTAATATCTGTGGATTCAGTACCATGGTTCTGTAAAGAGGGAGAGACTGAAAAGAAAAGAGAGAGCAGTGGAAGCCTATTCTTTTCGTTGAAAACAATGAACTATTCAGTTTTTCAGGTATTTCAATTCAGTGCCTCCCACACAGTTGTGAATATTGCTATGAAAATGTGAATTGTAAAACAGATCGGTGATCATCCAATAAAAAGCCTGTGTCTCACTGTATTGTCCAGGCTGCTCTACACTGGCTACTCACAGGTGCAATCCCACTACTGACCAGTATGGGGGGTTTGACCTGCTCTGTTTCCAACCTGGGCCGGTTCACCCCTCCTTAGGACAACCTGGTGACCCCAGGCTCCCATAGAGCCACCATATTGATACCAGTCTTAGCATGGACACCCAATCAACATAGCGCAGGGTAGACCAGAACTCCTGGACTCAAGCAATCCAACAGCCTCAGCCTCTCCAAGTAGCTGCGATTACAGATGCACGCCACAGCACCCAGCAAAGGAAGTGGCTTGTTCTGAGATACTAGAATCACAAGTCTCCTTGATCTCAATACTGCCCTCTAGTGTCAATATTGCTCGCTGCAAATGATTCAATAATATAATAATAAACATTTCCAAAGCACAAAATAAAATAAAACATAAAAAAAATCACATATAGAGGCTAGAAGAGAGACACATGGGTATATGATGGCAAAAAGTAAGATTTCAGCTGCTTTATTGAAAGCCGCTCAGGGAGATCGGTGATTGTAACCCCCCCCCCCCCACACCGATCACCCCCCCACTGTCCCCTGTGTCTAAAGATTAATTTTAACCACTTGGTGCCCATACTACGTCTATTGACGTCATGGGCTTTCGGTGGTTATATCTGAATGATGCCTGAGGCCACAGACATCATTCAGATATCTCCTTTTTCAGCCGGCGATTCTCTGCACCATAAGAACGATCATAGCGGCTCCGGTGCTTGTACCGACTCACCGCTTCCATCGGTGAGACGGTCACAGGATCCGCTGGCCCCCGCAAGTTACCATAGAGATTTCCAATGGACCAGATTGTCCCCGGAGTCTCTATGATCGTTCGGAGGCCGGGCGCGATGTTATGACGTCACACCCTTCCTCTGTATTCAAATTAATGGCGCCGATCTGGCTAGGAAGCCAGGACCTTTTTTTTTATTATTCTTCCCAGCCTAGAGGTGAGATATGGGGTCTTATTGACCCCATATCTCACTGTAAATATGGTGGTTAATAAATCGGAGGCGATGGGAGTAGGGGTAGGAAATGTTGAACTTGAAAAACTCCAGAGGAGTTTTAAATTTAAATGGACAACTACTGCCTTGAGATATCTGGGGACAAATATCCTTCCCAAAATATCCCAAATATTTGATTGAAATTTCCCACCTCTGTTAAGAGAAACAAGGAAATTACTTAATAAATGGCAAGTGGGATTACACTCGCGCTTTGGGAGGTGTAATATTATCAAGATGTGTATCCTCCCTAAATTCTTACGATACATTTAACTAGGCTAATCGATTGGAATCGGCATCAAAAAAGTAAACTATGGCCAAGTCTGGAACAAGCTCAGACTAGTATCTTACTTACTAGGGCACCATGGTGCCATTCGTCAATGCCAAATGATTAAAAAAAAAACACCCGTTGGTGGGGGGTGACCGTGCGGATATGTAAATTACTCTTCGTAAAACACTCGCTAATGCCAACTCACTCCCTGTTGTACCCGATCCTGGTTAACCCGGCGTTTCCTCCAGGAATCCAAGATCCAGTTTTTTATTCAATAAGGCAACATGGTCACTTTCATCGCATCGCATCACATTTTTTGGTTAATAATAGGTGGCTGTCTATGTTAGAATTGATGGACAAAACGGGTATCTTTGGCCTGGATCATTGGAGAGCCTTTCAGCTGATCCATTTTCCAAGGTCCTTACTACCCTCGGATGGTTTCAGACAGAATTTGACCAGATTTGAGAGTTACTGTACAGAGGAGGGGGCAATGCCACATGCCCTATCGGCTGCATATCAGCTTTTGATTACGCCACCAGATGACTATCAGCTGCCATGCCTTAGGGCATGGGAGATTGATATTGGATGCAAGTTTACAGCACATCAACGTCAATTTATCATTAGCCTTATACACAGTTCCTCTATAAGTACTAAGGTACAGGAGACAAACTTTAAAGTGGTTACTAGGTGGTATCAAACTCCGGTAAAAATACAAAAGATATACTCTTCTCTTTCGGACCAGTGCTGGAGATGTCAAGAGGATAGGGGAACAATCCTACATATATTTTGGACATGCCCAAAACTGGTATATTTCTGGAAGAAGATTCGACAAATAGTTAAAAATTTTACGGAATATGAAATTCCAAATGATCCAGCTTTCTTTTTGCTTCACACATCTAATATACCGTATATACTCGAGTATAGGCCGACCCGAATATAAGCCGAGGCCCCCAATTTACCCCCAAAAAACTGGAAAACTTATTGACTCGTGTATAAGCCGAGGGTGAGACATGGCTGTCCATCCCTGTGTGTGTGTCCGTCCATCCCTGTGTGTCCATCCATCCCTGTGTGTGTATCCATCCATCCATCCATCCATCCCTGTGTGTGTGTGTGTGTGTGTGTGTATTCATCCATCCATCCATCCCTGTGTGTGTGTGTGTGTATCCATCCATCCATCCATCCCTGTGTGTGTGTGTGTGTGTGTGTGTGTGTGTGTGTATCCATCCATCCATCCATCCCTGTGTGTGTGTGTGTGTATCCATCCATCCATCCATCCCTGTGTGTGTGTGTGTGTGTGTGTGTGTGTGTGTGTGTCCGTGCAGCCTTGTGTGTGTGTGTGTGTGTGTGTGTGTGTGTGTGTGTGTGTCCGTGCAGCCTTGTGTGTGTGTCCAGCCTACCTGTGTCCCAAGCCTCCGTCCCGAGCCGCCGTCGTCCCGAGCCTCCTCCGACCCGTGCCGTGCCTCCTCCGTCCCGTGCCTCCTCCGTCCCGTGCCGTGCCTCCTCCTTCCCGTGCCTCCTCCGTCCCGTGCCGTGCCTCCTCCGTCCCGTGCCTCCTCCGTCCCGTGCCGTGCCGATGGATCGCCGCTCTTCTCGGCGGCCATTCTACAATTCAAAATTCCGCCTCCGCCTGTGATAGGCGGAACACTCAATTTCCCAGCAGCCTGTGTTCCGCCTATCACGGACATCCTCTCATACTCGTCCGTAGTATGAGAATGAGCGGATGTCCGTGATAGGTGGAACACTGACTGCTGGGAAATTCAGTGTTCCGCCTATCACAGGCGGAGGCGGAGAAGGAGGCGCGGCTTTTAAATTTTAATGTCCGCCGTCTGTCTGCTCGATACGCTGATCGAGCAGTCAGACAGCGGTGACTCGAGTATAAGCCGAGGGGGCACTTTCAGCCTCAAAAAAGAGGCTGAAAATCTCGGCTTATACTCGAGTATATAGGGTACCAAGCGGAATTTATGGGTAATCGGTTATCTGTCATATTCTTAATGCTGCCAAGGCATGTATTCCACTATGCTGGAAAGCTACACAAGGACCATCTATTAGTATGTGGTTAAAAAAATTAGAGGACATTAAGAAAATGGAGGATTTAATCCTCACAAACGTCACCAAAGGGAACAATATAGTGAGACCTGGACATCCTCGAATATATATATTTTTTCTAATGGGACGGACCCTGTTTGAAAGCGATAAGGGGGGCTAAAAGAAAGGTAATCTAAATGGGTTTATATGGAGGAACGACTGGTGAGAAGAAGGGAATTTCTGAGATTGAGTGATATCTAGTTGAGGGCACGTCCACCACCTTCATTGCCCCCCCCATTTTTTTTGTTGTTGTTGTTTTGTTTTGTTGTTTATCATGGGATTATTAAACAGGAGAAAATCTGAGGCAAGAAGTACGGGGATATATAAGGTAAGAGGGGATAATGTGTAGGAAGAGACACGAAGGAGTAGTCGACTGGTGGAAGCAGTGGAGAGGCTTAAAGAGTGAGTAAACCCTGATGAGTTTACTTCCTCTTTTTTTCCCTGCAAAGGTAAAGCATAATGGACTACTATGCATCGCATAGTAGCCCATTATGTGTCACTTACCTGACACAGGAGCCAGCGAAGTCGCCGCTGTCCCCTGTAGTCCGCCGCATCCATCTTGCTTGTGGCGTCTCGCAGCTCCGCCGAATGACAGCGGCGAAGCTGCGATGACGTCACTCCCGCGCATGCGCACGGGAGTGGCGTCTCGCAGCTCCGCCGCTGTCATTCGGCAAAGCCGCGATGACGTCACTCCCGCGCATGCGCACGGGAGTCGACAAATGCGGCAGCTCCATTCTTGGAACTGCCGCGTTTAGTGCACCTGCGCGCCGCTGTCTATGGCGCATGCGCCGTAAACAGCGGTGCCCGTTTTCGGGCAAATATCTCCTAAACCATATAGGTTTAGGAGATATTTCTTGGACCTACAGGTAAGCCTTAATCTAGGCTTACCTGTAGGTCAAAGTGGTTTGTAAGGGTTTACTTCCTCTTTAATATGTTATATATATGATTGAAATTATATGAGTTAGATGAACAATATAATCTTGATACACTTGAACTGTTGAGATCATTATCCTATATGTTATCAAATATTTGAAATAAAAAATAAAAAAATAAAAACATATCAGAAATATTTCTCTCCTTATTAAATGTTTTTTTATTCATTAAAAATGCAATGGTACCAGAAATGATGATTTGTGACCACTAGCTGGAGCTAACAATTATAGTAAATAAGTATTTATTTCCTATGCTCATCATTGCCATCTAATGGCCATAATTATTTATTTTCCTAAATTACTCTATTCTGTACAAATGAATAATGGATCTCACCATCTGCTGCGCATGCTTCGCAGACTCATCCCTTTTATCCCAAAGAATGACAAAGCAGTGGTAGTTGGAACAATCATTAATTCACGACTGGACTACGCAAACTCGCTTTACATAGGATTACCACAATATCAACTTGCGCGATTACAACTGATCCAAAACACGGCGGCAAGGCTGATAACAGGAAAAAAACCCTGGGAATCCATCTCTCCTTCGCTGAGGAGCTTACATTGGCTAACCGTAAAAAATCGGATCACGTTCAAGACCCTTTGCCTCACCCACAAATGCGTGCATAGAGAAGCTCTGCAATACCTAATGGAGAAAATAAATCATTACACACCAAACCGCAGTCTTCGATCAGCCAACAAAAACCTCCTCCTCGTGCCCAAAGCCCGGTATAAATCCAAGGGTGATCGGAGATTCGCTGTCCAAGGGCCTCGGCTATGGAATGCTCTACCAATCAACATCCGCCTGGAAGAAAATCACCTGGCTTTTAGGAAAAAACTCAAGACCTTCCTCTTTTAGCAGATGATCAAAGCTCGCCACAGCGCCTAGAGGCGATTCAGTTCGCATTGTGCGCTATATAAGTATTTCATTCATTCATTCATTCATTCAATAAGATTTAACCTGGAGAAAAAATAGCCTATTAAAATTCAACTGTGCCGCCGTTTGCCCAGAACAAATGTACACCCATTTCACAGGATAAATAGCTCTGCATAATTTTTTATTAAACACCCCTTAATATCTGTGGATTCAGTTCTATGTTTCTGTAAAGAGGGAGCGGTTGAAAAAAATAGAGAGAGCAGTGGCAACCTACATTTATTTCTGTGAAAATGATGAACTATTCAGTTTTCCATTTCCTTTTTAACTTAGTTTAGTAAAATCCATAGCACAATTACTGTTAAGATGGTATTTCAATTTGATGCCTTCCACACTGGAATATTGTTATGAAAATGTGAATTGTAAAACAGATCGGTGATCATCCAATAAAGAGCCTGCGTCTCACTGTATTGTCCAGACTGATCTACACTGGCTACTCACAGGTGCAATGCCACTACTGACCAGTATGGGGGGCTAGAAGATAGACATATGGGTATATGATGTCATGAAGCTTCCAGCTGCTTTATTGAAACTTGCGCAGGGAGATCAGTGATTGTAACTCCCCCCCCACACCGATCACCCCCCACTGTCCCCAGTGTCCTCCCCAGCTCCCCTCTGGTCCTTCTCTGTGTCCTCCTCCAGCCCCCCTCTCTGTCCTCTGTGTGCTCCTCTAGTCCCCCGTGTTCTCCTTCAGTCCCCCTCTGTGTCCTCCTCTGGTCCCCCTTTGGTCCTCCTCTGTGTCCTCCTCCAGTCCCCCTCTGGCCCCCCTTTCTATCCTCTGTGTGCTCCTCCAGTCCCCCGTGTTCTCCTCTAAACCCCCTCTGTGTCCTCCTCCGGTTCCACTCTGGTACTGCTCTGTGTCCTCCTCTGGTCCCCCTCTGGCCTTCCTCTGTGTTCTCCTCTGGTCCCCCTCTGGTCCTCCTCTGATCCTCCTCTGGTCCTCCTCTGTGTCCTCCTCCGGTCCCCCTCTGGCCCTCCTCTATGTCCCCCTCCGGTCCCCCTCTGGTCCTCCTCTGGTCCTCTTCTGTGTTCTCCTCTGGTTCTCCTCTGATCCTCCTCTGGTCCTCCCCTGTGTCCTCCTCCGATCCTCCTCTGGCCCTTCTCTGTGTCCTCCTCCAGTCCCCTTCTGTGTCCTCCACCGGTCCCCCTCTGGACATCCTCTGTGTCCTCCTCCGGTCCCCCTCTGGCCTTCCTCTGTGTCCTCCTCTGATCCCCCTCTGGTCCTCCTCTGTGTCCTCCTCTGTGTCCTCCACCGGTCCCCCTCTGGTCCTCCTCTGTGTCCTCCTCCAGTCCCCCTCTGGTCCCCCTCTGTGTCCTCCTCCGGTCCCCCTCTGGTCCTTTTCTGTGTCCTCCTCTGGTCCCCCTCTGGCCCTCCGGCCCTCCTCTGTGTCCTCATCCAGTCCCCCTCCGGTCCCCCTCTGTGTCCTCCTCTGGTCCCTCTCTGGTCCTACTCTGTGTGCTCATCTGGCCCCCCATGTCCTTCGGTCCCCCTCTGTATTCCTCCACCCCCACTGTCCCAGATCTTTCAGGATAGAGAGCAGAGGAAGGAGCCGGTATATATGTAATTTACCAGATCCTTCCTCTTCTGAATAGACAGAGTCACTGACTGACTGTGACCTGTGTTTATGATGTTTCAGTTTATGAATGGAGAGGAGCCGCTGTCTCCGTTCATTAATTTCAGTGCAGCTGAGGCTGCAGAGAAAGAGACTGGGGAATCTGTGTCCTCACTCCCTTTCCCTGTCTCAAAAGGGAGATGTCAGGGGTCTGTTTAGACCCCACAACAGAATTGATGAAAATAAAAAAATTGTAAAAATAATAAAAGATGAAATGAAAAAAAAAAACACTGACACCGTCCACTCTACCTCCCCCAAAAAAAAAGCATTGTAAAAAAATAAAAATAAAAATAAAAAAATAATAATAAAATAAAATAAAATAAAAAACTAATGACACAGTCCACACCTCATCAGTGCCACCTATCAGTGCCCATCAGTACAGAGCCTTTCATTAGGACCCAGCAAAGGAAGTGGCTTGTTCTGAGATACTAGAATCAAAAGTCTCCTTAATCTCAATACTGCCCTCTAGTGTAAATATTGCTTATTGTAAGTGATTCAATAATATAATAATAAACACTTCCAAAGCACAACATAAAATAAAAACACATCAGAAATATTTCTCTCCTTATTGAATGTTTTTTTATTCATTGAAAATGTAATGGTACCGGAAATGATGATTTGTGACCACTAGCTGGAGCTAACAATTATAGTAAATAAGTATTTATTTCCTATGCTCATCATTGCCATCTAGTGGCCATAATTGTTAATTTTCCTAAATTACTCTATTTTGTACAAATGAATAACATTTAACCTGGAAAAAAATAGCCTAGATATACTCAACTGTGCCCTCGTTTGCACAGAACAAATGTACACCCATTTCACAGGATGAATAGCTCTGCATCATTTTTTTTATAAAACAAACCTTAATATCTGTGGATTTAGTACTATGTTTCTGTAAAGAGGGAGAGACTGAAAAGAATAGAGAGAGCGGTGGCAGCCTATTTTTTTTCCTTGAAAATGATGAACTACTCAGTTTTCCTTTTTAACTTGTTAGTAAAATCCATAGCACATATTGTTAAGATGGTATTTCAATTCGGTGCCTCCCACACAGTTGTGAATATTGTTATGAAAATGTGAATTGTAAAACAGATCGGTGATCATCCAATAAAAAGCCTGCGTCTCACTGTATTGTCCAGGCTGCTCTACACTGGCTACTCACAGGTGCAATCCCACTACTGACCAGTATGGGGGCTTTGACCTGCTCTGTTCCCAACCTGGGCCAGTTCACCCCTCCTTAGGACAACCGGGTGACCCCAGGCTCCCCTAGAGCCACCATATTGATGCCAGTCTTAGCATGGACACCCGATCAACATAGCACAGGGTAGACCAGAACTCCTGGACTCAAGCAATCCAACAACCTCAGCCTCCCAAGTAGCTGGGATTACAGATGCACGCCACAGCACCCGGCAAAGGAAGAGGCTTGTTCTGAGATACTAGAATCAGAAGTCTCCTTGATCTCAATACTGCCCTCTAGTGTCAATAGTGCTTATTGCAAGTGATTCAATAATATAAAAATAAACATTTCCAAAGCACAGTATAAAATAAAACATATAAAAAAAATCGCATATAGAAGCTAGAAGAGAGACACATGGGTATATATTATAGCAAAAAGTAAACTTTCAGCTGCTTTATTGAAAGCCGCTCAGGGAGATCAGTGATTGTAACCCCCCCCCCCACACCGATCACCCCCCACTGTCCCCTGTGTCCATCCCCGGCTCCCCGCAGATCCCCCTCTGTGTTCTCCTCCAGTCCCCCTCTGGTCCTCCCCTGTGTCCTCCTCTTGTCCCCCTCTGGTCCTCCTCTGTGTCCTCCTCCGGTCCCCCCATGTCCTCCGGTCCCCCTCTATGCTCCTCCACCCCCACTGTCCCAGATCTTTCAGTATGGAGAGCAGAGGAAGGAGTCGGTATATATGCCATTTACCAGCTCCTTCCTCTTCTGAATAGATAGAGTCACTGACTGACAACTGTTTTTATAATGCTTCAGTTTATGAAGGGAGTCTCTGTCTCTGTTCTTTCATTTCAGTGCAGCTGAGGCTGCAGAGAAAGAGACTGGGGAATCTGTGTCCTCACTCCCTTTCATAAAATAAAACATATAAAAGAGAAGAGAGACATATGAGTATTTGATGGCAAAAAGTAAGCTTTCAGCTGCTTTATTGAAAGCCGCACAGAAAGATCTGTGATTGTAACTCCCCCCACACGATCACCCTCCACTGTCCCCTGTGTGATCCCCGGCTCCCCTCAGGTCCCCCTCTGGTCCTCCTCTGTCTTCTCCTCTGTGTGCTCATCCGGTCCCCCGGAGGATGCTGGGAATGTGACATCATAAGGGGTGGGGTCACCATGTGACATCTCCCAGTGACCCCGCCCCTTTTCCCTATATAAGTCGCCGCACAATGCGTCCCTGCCATTGCGGCCAGAGAGAGCGTTGTGTCAACATCGCAAGGAAGAAAAGAAGAGAAGAAGGTGACAGCGTCAGAAGACCGGGCCAACGCTAGTAAAAGAGCAGGAAGAAGAAAGCGGAAGTCCGGCAGAAGAACTGAAGAGCGGGACAAGACCCCCGAAGAGCGGGACAAGACCCCAAAGGCGGCGATGAAGAAGAAAGCCAGGCTCCTCCGGACTAGCACACAGACGGGCAGATTGTCAGCCAGACTGCCGAGTGCGAGGGACAATTTTGAGTCAAAACTTCTTTCTAAGTCCACCGGAAAGTCCAATCGTGTGTACGCAGCATAAGGGTTACTAACTCACATTTATACATAAGTATATTAGGGGCAATTTAGCTACCAGCATGCCTTTGGGGTGTGGAAGACAATCATAGTACGTGGAGGAGACCCACCCATGTATAGGGAGAGCACACAAACCCCCTGCAGGTATTGCTTCGGTTGGGATTCAAACTGATGACCGCTAGCACTGCTAGGTGTGACAGAGAGTATTGCAACGACCACCATTTTATTCTCTAGGGTGTTAGAATAAAAAATATATATAATGTTTAGGGGTTCTAAGTAAAGGGAAGGAGATAGGCTGGCAGGCAGTGGAAGCTCAATTAGCATTGCTGGTTGTCATTCCAACGGCCACCACAAGAGGGCACCAGATTCCAGAAGGAACCATAGGATTGCAGAAGGCCTCAAAGCCGGCCGCCGGCGGCGCAGCCCGACGCGATCACGCCGGCGGCGTCCACGGAGACAGGATACCCCCTGCTGTGCTGCCCCTGGCGCCAGGTCGCTAATTCTAGTCGCAAATCCGACCTGGTGCCCGGGTTTTGTTGAGCCTTGCCTTAATATCTGTGGATTCAGTACTATGTTTCTGTAAAGAGGGAGAGACTGAAAAGAATAGAGAGACACATGGCAGCCTATTTCTTTTTCCTTGAAAATTAAGAAATATTCAGTTTTCCTTTTTACATTTCCTTTTTAACTTGTTAGTAAAATCCATAGTACAAATTATTAAGATGGTATTTCAATTCGGTGCCTCCCACACAGTTGTGAATATTGTTATGAAAATGTGAATTGTGAAAGAGATCGGTGATCATCCAATAAAAAGCCTGTGTCTCACTGTATTGTCCAGGCTGCTCTACACTGGCTACTCACAGGTGCAATCCCACTACAGACCAGTATGGGGGGCTTTGACCTGCTCTGTTTCCAACCTGGGCCGGTTCACCCCTCCTTAGGACAACCTGGTGACCCCAGGCTCCCATAGAGCCACCAGTCTTAGCATGGACACCCAATCAACATAGCGCAGGGTAGACCAGAACTCCTGGACTCAAGCAATCCAACAGCCTCAGCCTCCCATGTAGCTGGGATTACAGATGCACGCCACAGCACCCGGCAAAGGAAGTAGCTTGTTCTGAGATACTAGAATCAGAAGTCTTTTTAATCTCAATAATGCCCTCTAGTGTCAATATTGCTTATTGCAAGTGATTCAATAATATAATAATAAACATTTCCAAAGCACAACATAAAATAAAACATACAAAAAAAATCAAACATATAGAAACTAGAAGAGAGACATATGGGTATATGATATCATGAAGCTTCCAGCTGCTTTATTGAAAGTTGCGCAGGGAGATCGGTGATTGTAACTCCCCCCCCACACGATCACTCCCCTCTGTCCCCAGTGTCCTCCCCAGCTCCCCTCTGGTCCTTCTCTGTGTCCTCCTCCAGCCCCCCTCTCTGTCCTCTGTGTGCTCCTCTAGTCCCCCGTGTTCTCCTTCAGTCCCCCTCTGTGTCCTCCTCTGGTCCCCCTTTGATCCTCCTCTGTGTCCTCCTCCAGTCCCCCTCTGGCCCCCCTTTCTATCCTCTGTGTGCTCCTCCAGTCCCCCGTGTTCTCCTCTGATCCCCCTCTGTGTGCTCCTCCGGTTCCACTCTGGTACTGCTCTGTGTCCTCCTCTGGTCCCCCTCTGGCCCTCCTCTGTGTTCTCCTCTGGTCCCCCTCTGGTCCTCCTCTGATCCTCCTCTGGTCCTCCTCTGTGTCCTCCTCCGGTCCCCCTCTGGCCCTCCTCTATGTCCCCCTCCGGTTCCCCTCTGGTCCTCCTCTGGTCCTCTTCTGTGTTCTCCTCTGGTTCTCCTCTGATCCTCCTCTGGTCCTCCCCTGTGTCCTCCTCCGATCCTCCTCTGGCCCTTCTCTGTGTCCTCCTCCAGTCCCCTTCTGTGTCCTCCACCAGTCCCCCTCTGGACATCCTCTGTGTCCTCCTCCGGTCCCCCTCTGGCCTTCCTCTGTGTCCTCCTCTGATCCCCCTCTGGTCCTCCTCTGTGTCCTCCTCTGTGTCCTCCACCGGTCCCCCTCTGGTCCTCCTCTGTGTCCTCCTCCAGTCCCCCTCCGGTCCCCCTCTGTGTCCTCCTCCGGTCCCCCTCTGGTCCTTTTCTGTGTCCTCCTCTGGTCCCCCTCTGGCCCTCCGGCCCTCCTCTGTGTCCTCCTCCGGTCCCCCTCTGTGTCCTCCTCTGGTCCCTCTCTGGTCCTACTCTGTGTGCTCATCTGGCCCCCCATGCCCTTCGGTCCCCCTCTGTATTCCTCCACCCCCACTGTCCCAGATCTTTCAGGATAGAGAGCAGAGGAAGGAGCCGGTATATATGTAATTTACCAGATTCTTCCTCTTCTGAATAGACAGAGTCACTGACTGACTGTGACCTGTGTTTATGATGTTTCAGTTTATGAATGGAGAGGAGCAGCTGTCACCGTTTATTAATTTCAGTGCAGCTGAGGCTGCAGAGAAAGAGACTGGGGAATCTGTGTCCTCACTCCCTTTCCCTGTCTCAAAAGGGAGATGTCAGGGGTCTGTTTAGACCCCCCAACAGAATTGATAAAAAGAAAAAAATTGTAAAAATAATAAAAGATGAAATGAAAAAAAAAACACTGACACCGTCCACTCTACCTCCCCAAAAAAGAAAGCATTGTAAAAAAATAAAAATTAAAATAAAAAAATAATAATAAAATAAAAAACTAATGACACAGTCCACACCTCATCAGTGCCACCTATCAGTACCCATCAGTACAGAGCCTTTCATTAGGACCCAGCAAAGGAAGTGGCTTGTTCTAAGATACTAGAATCAAAAGTCTCCTTAATCTCAATACTGCCCTCTAGTGTAAATATTGCTTATTGTAAGTGATTCAATAATATAATAATAAACACTTCCAAAGCACAACATAAAATAAAAACACATCAGAAATATTTCTCTCCTTATTGAATGTTTTTTTATTCATTGAAAATGTAATGGTACCGGAAATGATGATTTGTGACCACTAGCTGGAGCTAACAATTATAGTAAATAAGTATTTATTTCCTATGCTCATCATTGCCATCTAGTGGCCATAATTGTTAATTTTCCTAAATTACTCTATTTTGTACAAATGAATAACATTTAACCTGGAAAAAAATAGCCTAGATATACTCAACTGTGCCCTCGTTTGCACAGAACAAATGTACACCCATTTCACAGGATGAATAGCTCTGCATCATTTTTTTTATAAAACACCCCTTAATATCTGTGGATTCAGTACTATGTTTCTGTAAAGAGGGAGAGACTGAAAAGAATAGAGAGAGCAGTGGCAGCCTATTTTTTTTCCTTGCAAATGATGAACTACTCAGTTTTCCTTTTTAACTTGTTAGTAAAATCCATAGCACATATTATTAAGATGGTATTTCAATTCGGTGCCTCCCACACAGTTGTGAATATTGTTATGAAAATGTGAATTGTAAAACAGATCGGTGATCATCCAATAAAAAGCCTGCGTCTCACTGTATTGTCCAGGCTGCTCTACACTGGCTATTCACAGGTGCAATCCCACTACTGACCAGTATAAGGGCTTTGACCTGCTCCATTCCCAACCTGGGCCAGGTCACCCCTCCTTAGTACAACCTGGTGACCCCAGGCTCCCCTAGAGCCACCATATTGATTTCAGTCTTAGCATGGACACCCAATCAACATAGCGCAGGGTAGACCAGAACTCTTGGACTCAAGCAATTCAACAGCCTCAGCCTCCCAAGTAGCTGGGATTACAGATGCACACCACAGCACCCGGCAAAGGAAGTGGCTTGTTCTGAGATACTAGAATCAGAAGTCTCCTTGATCTCAATACTGCCCTCTAGTGTCAATAGTGCTTATTGCAAGTGATTCAATAATAAAAAAATAAACATTTCCAAAGCACAGTATAAAATAAAACATATAAAAAAAATCGCATATAGAAGCTAGAAGAGAGACACATGGGTATATATTATAGCAAAAAGTAAACTTTCAGCTGCTTTATTGAAAGCCGCTCAGGGAGATCAGTGATTGTAACTCCCCCCCCCACACCGATCACCCCCACTGTCCCCTGTGTCCATCCCCGGCTCCCCGCAGATCCCCCTCTGTGTTCTCCTCCAGTCTCCCTCTGGTCCTCCCCTGTGTCCTCCTCTTGTCCCCCTCTGGTCCTCCTCTGTGTCCTCCTCCGGTCCCCCCATGTCCTCCGGTCCCCCTCTATGCTCCTCCACCCCCACTGTCCCAGATCTTTCAGTATGGAGAGCAGA
This sequence comes from Lithobates pipiens, assembly GCF_037356315.1. Lineage (NCBI taxonomy): Eukaryota > Metazoa > Chordata > Amphibia > Anura > Ranidae > Lithobates > Lithobates pipiens. The sequence continues at coordinate 2,429,249 of NW_027507879.1, read as the reverse complement.
GGAAGGAGTCGGTATATATGCCATTTACCAGCTCCTTCCTCTTCTGAATAGATAGAGTCACTGACTGACAACTGTGTTTATAATGCTTCAGTTTATGAAGGGAGTCTCTGTCTCTGTCTCTGTTCTTTCATTTCAGTGCAGCTGAGGCTGCAGAGAAAGAGACTGGGGAATCTGTGTCCTCACTCCCTTTCATAAAATAAAACATATAAAAGAGAAGAGAGACATATGAGTATTTGATGGCAAAAAGTAAGCTTTCAGCTGCTTTATTGAAAGCCGCACAGAAAGATCTGTGATTGTAACTCCCCCCACACGATCACCCTCCACTGTCCCCTGTGTGATCCCCGGCTCCCCTCAGGTCCCCCTCTGGTCCTCCTCTGTCTTCTCCTCTGTGTGCTCATCCGGTCCCCCGGAGGATGCTGGGAATGTGACATCATAAGGGGCGGGGTCACCATGTGACATCTCCCAGTGACCCCGCCCCTTTTCCCTATATAAGTCGCCGCACAATGCGTCCCTGCCATTGCGGCCAGAGAGAGCGTTGTGTCAACATCGCAAGGAAGAAAAGAAGAGAAGAAGGTGACAGCGTCAGAAGACCGGGCCAACGCTAGTAAAAGAGCAGGAAGAAGAAAGCGGAAGTCTGGCAGAAGAACTGAAGAGCGGGACAAGACCCCCGAAGAGCGGGACAAGACCCCAAAGGCGGCGATGAAGAAGAAAGCCAGGCTCCTCCGGACTAGCACACAGACGGGCAGATTGTCAGCCAGACTGCCGAGTGCGAGGGACAATTTTGAGTCAAAACTTCTTTCTAAGTCCACCGGATAGTCCAATCGTGTGTACGCAGCATAAGGGTTGCTAACTCACATTTATACATAAGTATATTAGGGGCAATTTAGCTACCAGCATGCCTTTGGGGTGTGGAAGACAATCATAGTACGTGGAGGAGACCCACCCATGTATAGGGAGAGCACACAAACCCCCTGCAGGTATTGCTTCGGTTGGGATTCAAACTGATGACTGCTAGCACTGCTAGGTGTGACGGAGAGTATTGCCACGACCACCATTTTATTCTCTAGGGTGTTAGAATAAAAAATATATATAATGTTTAGGGGTTCTAAGTAAAGGGAAGGAGATAGGCTGGCAGGCAGGGGAAGCTCAATTAGCATTGCTGGTTGTCATTCCAATAAAAAGCCTGTGTCTCACTGTATTGTCCAGGCTGCTCTACACTGGCTACTCACAGGTGCAATCCCACTACTGACCAGTATGGGGGGCTTTGACCTGCTCTGTTTCCAACCTGGGCCGGTTCACCCCTCCTTAGGACAACCTGGTGACCCCAGGCTCCCATAGAGCCACCATATTGATACCAGTTTTAGCATGGACACCCAATCAACATAGCGCAGGGTAGACCAGAACTCCTGGACTCAAGTAATCCAACAGCCTCAGCCTCCCATGTAGCTGGGATTACAGATGCACGCCACAGCACCCGGCAAAGGAAGTTGCTTGTTCTGAGATACTAGAATCAGAAGTCTTTTTAATCTCAATAATGCCCTCTAGTGTCAATATTGCTTATTGCAAGTGATTCAATAATATAATAATAAACATTTCCAAAGCACAACATAAAATAAAACATACAAAAAAAATCAAACATATAGAAACTAGAAGAGAGACATATGGGTATATGATATCATGAAGCTTCCAGCTGCTTTATTGAAACTTGCGCAGGGAGATCGGTGATTGTAACTCCCCCCCCCCCACACCGATCACCCCCCACTGTCCCCAGTGTCCTCCCCAGCTCCCCTCTGGTCCTTCTCTGTGTCCTCCTCCAGCCCCCCCTCTCTGTCCTCTGTGTGCTCCTCTAGTCCCCCGTGTTCTCCTTCAGTCCCCCTCTGTGTCCTCCTCTGGTCCCCTTTTGGTCCTCCTCTGTGTCCTCCTCCAGTCCCCCTCTGGCCCCCCTTTCTATCCTCTGTGTGCTCCTCCAGTCCCCCGTGTTCTCCTCTGATCCCCCTCTGTGTCCTCCTCCGGTTCCACTCTGGTACTGCTCTGTGTCCTCCTCTGGTCCCCCTCTGGCCCTCCTCTGTGTTCTCCTCTGGTCCCCCTCTGGTCCTCCTCTGATCCTCCTCTGGTCCTCCTCTGTGTCCTCCTCCAGTCCCCCTCTGGCCCTCCTCTATGTCCCCCTCCGGTCCCCCTCTGGTCCTCCTCTGGTCCTCTTCTGTGTTCTCCTTTGGTTCTCCTCTGATCCTCCTCTGGTCCTCCCCTGTGTCCTCCTCCGATCCTCCTCTGGCCCTTCTCTGTGTCCTCCTCCAGTCCCCTTCTGTGTCCTCCACCGGTCCCCCTCTGGACATCCTCTGTGTCCTCCTCATGTCCCCCTCTGGCCTTCCTCTGTGTCCTCCTCTGATCCCCCTCTGGTCCTCCTCTGTGTCCTCCACTGGTCCCCCTCTGGTCCTCCTCTGTGTCCTCCTCCAGTCCCCCTCCGGTCCCCCTCTGTGTCCTCCTCCGGTCCCCCTCTGGTGCTTTTCTGTGTCCTCCTCTGGTCCCCCTCTGGCCCTCCGGCCCTCCTCTGTGTCCTCCTCCGGTCCCCCTCCGGTCCCCCTCTGCGTCCTCCTCTGGTCCCTCTCTGGTCCTACTCTGTGTGCTCATCTGGCCCCCCATGTCCTTCGGTCCCCCTCTGTATTCCTCCACCCCCACTGTCCCAGATCTTTCAGGATAGAGAGCAGAGGAAGGAGCCGGTATATATGTAATTTACCAGATCCTTCCTCTTCTGAATAGACAGAGTCACTGACTGACTGTGACCTGTGTTTATGATGTTTCAGTTTATGAATGGAGAGGAGCCGCTGTCTCCGTTCATTAATTTCAGTGCAACTGAGGCTGCAGAGAAAGAGACTGGGGAATCTGTGTCCTCACTCCCTTTCCCTGTCTCAAAAGGGAGATGTCAGGGGTCTGTTTAGACCCCCCAACAGAATTGATAAAAAGAAAAAAATTGTAAAAATAATAAAAGATGAAATGAAAAAAAAAACACTGACACCGTCCACTCTACCTCCCCAAAAAAGAAAGCATTGTAAAAAAATAAAAATTAAAATAAAAAAATAATAATAAAATAAAAAACTAATGACACAGTCCACACCTCATCAGTGCCACCTATCAGTACCCATCAGTACAGAGCCTTTCATTAGGACCCAGCAAAGGAAGTGGCTTGTTCTAAGATACTAGAATCAAAAGTCTCCTTAATCTCAATACTGCCCTCTAGTGTAAATATTGCTTATTGTAAGTGATTCAATAATATAATAATAAACACTTCCAAAGCACAACATAAAATAAAAACACATCAGAAATATTTCTCTCCTTATTGAATGTTTTTTTATTCATTGAAAATGTAATGGTACCGGAAATGATGATTTGTGACCACTAGCTGGAGCTAACAATTATAGTAAATAAGTATTTATTTCCTATGCTCATCATTGCCATCTAGTGGCCATAATTGTTAATTTTCCTAAATTACTCTATTTTGTACAAATGAATAACATTTAACCTGGAAAAAAATAGCCTAGATATACTCAACTGTGCCCTCGTTTGCACAGAACAAATGTACACCCATTTCACAGGATGAATAGCTCTGCATCATTTTTTTTATAAAACACCCCTTAATATCTGTGGATTCAGTACTATGTTTCTGTAAAGAGGGAGAGACTGAAAAGAATAGAGAGAGCAGTGGCAGCCTATTTTTTTTCCTTGAAAATGATGAACTACTCAGTTTTCCTTTTTAACTTGTTAGTAAAATCCATAGCACATATTATTAAGATGGTATTTCAATTCGGTGCCTCCCACACAGTTGTGAATATTGTTATGAAAATGTGAATTGTAAAACAGATCGGTGATCATCCAATAAAAAGCCTGCGTCTCACTGTATTGTCCAGGCTGCTCTACACTGGCTACTCACAGGTGCAATCCCACTACTGACCAGTATGGAGGCTTTGACCTGCTCTGTTTCCAACCTGGGCCGGTTCACCCCTCCTTAAGACAACCTGGTGACCCCAGGCTCCCATAGAGCCACCATATTGATACCAGTCTTAGCATAGACACCCAATCAACATAGCGCAGGGTAGACCAGAACTCCTGGACTCAAGTAATCCAACAGCCTCAGCCTCCCATGTAGCTGGGATTACAGATGCACGCCACAGCACCCGGCAAAGGAAGTTGCTTGTTCTGAGATACTAGAATCAGAAGTCTTTTTAATCTCAATAATGCCCTCTAGTGTCAATATTGCTTATTGCAAGTGATTCAATAATATAATAATAAACATTTCCAAAGCACAACATAAAATAAAACATACAAAAAAAATCAAACATATAGAAACTAGAAGAGAGACATATGGGTATATGATATCATGAAGCTTCCAGCTGCTTTATTGAAACTTGCGCAGGGAGATCGGTGATTGTAACTCCCCCCCCCCCACACCGATCACCCCCCACTGTCCCCAGTGTCCTCCCCAGGTCCCCTCTGGTCCTTCTCTGTGTCCTCCTCCAGCCCCCCCTCTCTGTCCTCTGTGTGCTCCTCTAGTCCCCCGTGTTCTCCTTCAGTCCCCCTCTGTGTCCTCCTCTGGTCCCCCTTTGGTCCTCCTCTGTGTCCTCCTCCAGTCCCCCTCTGGCCCCCCTTTCTATCCTCTGTGTGCTCCTCCAGTCCCCCGTGTTCTCCTCTGATCCCCCTCTGTGTCCTCCTCCGGTTCCACTCTGGTACTGCTCTGTGTCCTCCTCTGGTCCCCCTCTGGCCCTCCTCTGTGTTCTCCTCTGGTCCCCCTCTGGTCCTCCTCTGATCCTCCTCTGGTCCTCCTCTGTGTCCTCCTCCGGTCCCCCTCTGGCCCTCCTCTATGTCCCCCTCCGGTCCCCCTCTGGTCCTCCTCTGGTCCTCTTCTGTGTTCTCCTTTGGTTCTCCTCTGATCCTCCTCTGGTCCTCCCCTGTGTCCTCCTCCGATCCTCCTCTGGCCCTTCTCTGTGTCCTCCTCCAGTCCCCTTCTGTGTCCTCCACCGGTCCCCCTCTGGACATCCTCTGTGTCCTCCTCATGTCCCCCTCTGGCCTTCCTCTGTGTCCTCCTCTGATCCCCCTCTGGTCCTCCTCTGTGTCCTCCTCTGTGTCCTCCACCGGTCCCCCTCTGGTCCTCCTCTGTGTCCTCCTCCAGTCCCCCTCCGGTCCCCCTCTGTGTCCTCCTCCGGTCCCCCTCTGGTCCTTTTCTGTGTCCTCCTCTGGTCCCCCTCTGGCCCTCCGGCCCTCCTCTGTGTCCTCCTCCGGTCCCCCTCCGGTCCCCCTCTGCGTCCTCCTCTGGTCCCTCTCTGGTCCTACTCTGTGTGCTCATCTGGCCCCCCATGTCCTTCGGTCCCCCTCTGTATTCCTCCACCCCCACTGTCCCAGATCTTTCAGGATAGAGAGCAGAGGAAGGAGCCGGTATATATGTAATTTACCAGATCCTTCCTCTTCTGAATAGACAGAGTCACTGACTGACTGTGACCTGTGTTTATGATGTTTCAGTTTATGAATGGAGAGGAGCCGCTGTCTCCGTTCATTAATTTCAGTGCAACTGAGGCTGCAGAGAAAGAGACTGGGGAATCTGTGTCCTCACTCCCTTTCCCTGTCTCAAAAGGGAGATGTCAGGGGTCTGTTTAGACCCCCCAACAGAATTGATAAAAAGAAAAAAATTGTAAAAATAATAAAAGATTAAATGAAAAAAAAAACACTGACACCGTCCACTCTACCTCCCCAAAAAAGAAAGCATTGTAAAAAAATAAAAATTAAAATAAAAAAATAATAATAAAATAAAAAACTAATGACACAGTCCACACCTCATCAGTGCCACCTATCAGTACCCATCAGTACAGAGCCTTTCATTAGGACCCAGCAAAGGAAGTGGCTTGTTCTAAGATACTAGAATCAAAAGTCTCCTTAATCTCAATACTGCCCTCTAGTGTAAATATTGCTTATTGTAAGTGATTCAATAATATAATAATAAACACTTCCAAAGCACAACATAAAATAAAAACACATCAGAAATATTTCTCTCCTTATTGAATGTTTTTTTATTCATTGAAAATGTAATGGTACCGGAAATGATGATTTGTGACCACTAGCTGGAGCTAACAATTATAGTAAATAAGTATTTATTTCCTATGCTCATCATTGCCATCTAGTGGCCATAATTGTTAATTTTCCTAAATTACTCTATTTTGTACAAATGAATAACATTTAACCTGGAAAAAAATAGCCTAGATATACTCAACTGTGCCCTCGTTTGCACAGAACAAATGTACACCCATTTCACAGGATGAATAGCTCTGCATCATTTTTTTTATAAAACACCCCTTAATATCTGTGGATTCAGTACTATGTTTCTGTAAAGAGGGAGAGACTGAAAAGAATAGAGAGAGCAGTGGCAGCCTATTTTTTTTCCTTTTTAACTTGTTAGTAAAATCCATAGCACATATTATTAAGATGGTATTTCAATTCGGTGCCTCCCACACAGTTGTGAATATTGTTATGAAAATGTGAATTGTAAAACAGATCGGTGATCATCCAATAAAAAGCCTGCGTCTCACTGTATTGTCCAGGCTGCTCTACACTGGCTACTCACAGGTGCAATCCCACTACTGACCAGTATGGGGGCTTTGACCTGCTCTGTTCCCAACCTGGGCCAGTTCACCACTCCTTAGGACAACCTGGTGACCCCAGGCTCCCCTAGAGCCACCATATTGATGCCAGTCTTAGCATGGACCCAATCAACATAGCGCAGGGTAGACCAGAACTCCTGGACTCAAGCAATCCAACAGCTTCAGCCTCCCAAGTAGCTGGGATTACAGATGCACGCCACAGCACCCAGCAAAGGAAGTGGCTTGTTCTGAGATACTAGAATCAGAAGTCTCCTTGATCTCAATACTGCCCTCTAGTGTCAATAGTGCTTATTGCAAGTGATTCAATAATATAATAATAAACATTTCCAAAGCACAACATAAAATAAAACATACAAAAAAAATCAAACATATAGAAACTAGAAGAGAGACATATGGGTATATGATATCATGAAGCTTCCAGCTGCTTTATTGAAACTTGCGCAGGGAGATCGGTGATTGTAACTCCCCCCCCCCCACACCGATCACCCCCCACTGTCCCCAGTGTCCTCCCCAGGTCCCCTCTGGTCCTTCTCTGTGTCCTCCTCCAGCCCCCCCTCTCTGTCCTCTGTGTGCTCCTCTAGTCCCCCGTGTTCTCCTTCAGTCCCCCTCTGTGTCCTCCTCTGGTCCCCCTTTGGTCCTCCTCTGTGTCCTCCTCCAGTCCCCCTCTGGCCCCCCTTTCTATCCTCTGTGTGCTCCTCCAGTCCCCCGTGTTCTCCTCTGATCCCCCTCTGTGTCCTCCTCCGGTTCCACTCTGGTACTGCTCTGTGTCCTCCTCTGGTCCCCCTCTGGCCCTCCTCTGTGTTCTCCTCTGGTCCCCCTCTGGTCCTCCTCTGATCCTCCTCTGGTCCTCCTCTGTGTCCTCCTCCGGTCCCCCTCTGGCCCTCCTCTATGTCCCCCTCCGGTCCCCCTCTGGTCCTCCTCTGGTCCTCTTCTGTGTTCTCCTTTGGTTCTCCTCTGATCCTCCTCTGGTCCTCCCCTGTGTCCTCCTCCGATCCTCCTCTGGCCCTTCTCTGTGTCCTCCTCCAGTCCCCTTCTGTGTCCTCCACCGGTCCCCCTCTGGACATCCTCTGTGTCCTCCTCATGTCCCCCTCTGGCCTTCCTCTGTGTCCTCCTCTGATCCCCCTCTGGTCCTCCTCTGTGTCCTCCTCTGTGTCCTCCACCGGTCCCCCTCTGGTCCTCCTCTGTGTCCTCCTCCAGTCCCCCTCCGGTCCCCCTCTGTGTCCTCCTCCGGTCCCCCTCTGGTCCTTTTCTGTGTCCTCCTCTGGTCCCCCTCTGGCCCTCCGGCCCTCCTCTGTGTCCTCCTCCGGTCCCCCTCCGGTCCCCCTCTGCGTCCTCCTCTGGTCCCTCTCTGGTCCTACTCTGTGTGCTCATCTGGCCCCCCATGTCCTTCGGTCCCCCTCTGTATTCCTCCACCCCCACTGTCCCAGATCTTTCAGGATAGAGAGCAGAGGAAGGAGCCGGTATATATGTAATTTACCAGATCCTTCCTCTTCTGAATAGACAGAGTCACTGACTGACTGTGACCTGTGTTTATGATGTTTCAGTTTATGAATGGAGAGGAGCCGCTGTCTCCGTTCATTAATTTCAGTGCAACTGAGGCTGCAGAGAAAGAGACTGGGGAATCTGTGTCCTCACTCCCTTTCCCTGTCTCAAAAGGGAGATGTCAGGGGTCTGTTTAGACCCCCCAACAGAATTGATAAAAAGAAAAAAATTGTAAAAATAATAAAAGATGAAATGAAAAAAAAAACACTGACACCGTCCACTCTACCTCCCCAAAAAAGAAAGCATTGTAAAAAAATAAAAATTAAAATAAAAAAATAATAATAAAATAAAAAACTAATGACACAGTCCACACCTCATCAGTGCCACCTATCAGTACCCATCAGTACAGAGCCTTTCATTAGGACCCAGCAAAGGAAGTGGCTTGTTCTAAGATACTAGAATCAAAAGTCTCCTTAATCTCAATACTGCCCTCTAGTGTAAATATTGCTTATTGTAAGTGATTCAATAATATAATAATAAACACTTCCAAAGCACAACATAAAATAAAAACACATCAGAAATATTTCTCTCCTTATTGAATGTTTTTTTATTCATTGAAAATGTAATGGTACCGGAAATGATGATTTGTGACCACTAGCTGGAGCTAACAATTATAGTAAATAAGTATTTATTTCCTATGCTCATCATTGCCATCTAGTGGCCATAATTGTTAATTTTCCTAAATTACTCTATTTTGTACAAATGAATAACATTTAACCTGGAAAAAAATAGCCTAGATATACTCAACTGTGCCCTCGTTTGCACAGAACAAATGTACACCCATTTCACAGGATGAATAGCTCTGCATCATTTTTTTTATAAAACACCCCTTAATATCTGTGGATTCAGTACTATGTTTCTGTAAAGAGGGAGAGACTGAAAAGAATAGAGAGAGCAGTGGCAGCCTATTTTTTTTCCTTTTTAACTTGTTAGTAAAATCCATAGCACATATTATTAAGATGGTATTTCAATTCGGTGCCTCCCACACAGTTGTGAATATTGTTATGAAAATGTGAATTGTAAAACAGATCGGTGATCATCCAATAAAAAGCCTGCGTCTCACTGTATTGTCCAGGCTGCTCTACACTGGCTACTCACAGGTGCAATCCCACTACTGACCAGTATGGGGGCTTTGACCTGCTCTGTTCCCAACCTGGGCCAGTTCACCACTCCTTAGGACAACCTGGTGACCCCAGGCTCCCCTAGAGCCACCATATTGATGCCAGTCTTAGCATGGACACCCAATCAACATAGCGCAGGGTAGACCAGAACTCCTGGACTCAAGCAATCCAACAGCCTCAGCCTCCCAAGTAGCTGGGATTACAGATGCACGCCACAGCACCCAGCAAAGGAAGTGGCTTGTTCTGAGATACTAGAATCAGAAGTCTCCTTGATCTCAATACTGCCCTCTAGTGTCAATAGTGATTATTGCAAGTGATTCAATAATATAAAAATAAACATTTCCAAAGCACAGTATAAAATAAAACATATAAAAAAAATCGCATATAGAAGCTAGAAGAGAGACACATGGGTATATATTATAGCAAAAAGTAAACTTTCAGCTGCTTTATTGAAAGCCGCTCAGGGAGATCAGTGATTGTAACTCCCCCCCCACACCGATCACCCCCCACTGTCCCCTGTGTCCATCCCCGGCTCCCCGCAGATCCCCCTCTGTGTTCTCCTCCAGTCTCCCTCTGGTCCTCCCCTGTGTCCTCCTCTTGTCCCCCTCTGGTCCTCCTCTGTGTCCTCCTCCGGTCCCCCCATGTCCTCCGGTCCCCCTCTATGCTCCTCCACCCCCACTGTCCCAGATCTTTCAGTATGGAGAGCAGAGGAAGGAGTCGGTATATATGCCATTTACCAGCTCCTTCCTCTTCTGAATAGATAGAGTCACTGACTGACAACTGTGTTTATAATGCTTCAGTTTATGAAGGGAGTCTCTGTCTCTGTCTCTGTTCTTTCATTTCAGTGCAGCTGAGGCTGCAGAGAAAGAGACTGGGGAATCTGTGTCCTCACTCCCTTTCATAAAATAAAACATATAAAAGAGAAGAGAGACATATGAGTATTTGATGGCAAAAAGTAAGCTTTCAGCTGCTTTATTGAAAGCCGCACAGAAAGATCTGTGATTGTAACTCCCCCCACACGATCACCCTCCACTGTCCCCTGTGTGATCCCCGGCTCCCCTCAGGTCCCCCTCTGGTCCTCCTCTGTCTTCTCCTCTGTGTGCTCATCCGGTCCCCCGGAGGATGCTGGGAATGTGACATCATAAGGGGCGGGGTCACCATGTGACATCTCCCAGTGACCCCGCCCCTTTTCCCTATATAAGTCGCCGCACAATGCGTCCCTGCCATTGCGGCCAGAGAGAGCGTTGTGTCAACATCGCAAGGAAGAAAAGAAGAGAAGAAGGTGACAGCGTCAGAAGACCGGGCCAACGCTAGTAAAAGAGCAGGAAGAAGAAAGCGGAAGTCCGGCAGAAGAACTGAAGAGCGGGACAAGACCCCCGAAGAGCGGGACAAGACCCCAAAGGCGGTGATGAAGAAGAAAGCCAGGCTCCTCCGGACTAGCACACAGACGGGCAGATTGTCAGCCAGACTGCCGAGTGCGAGGGACAATTTTGAGTCAAAACTTCTTTCCAAGTCCACCGGATAGTCCAATCGTGTGTACGCAGCATAAGGGTTACTAACTCACATTTATACATAAGTATATTAGGGGCAATTTAGCTACCAGCATGCCTTTGGGGTGTGGAAGACAATCATAGTACGTGGAGGAGACCCACCCATGTATAGGGAGAGCACACAAACCCCCTGCAGGTATTGCTTCGGTTGGGATTCAAACTGATGACCGCTAGCACTGCTAGGTGTGACGGAGAGTATTGCCACGACCACCATTTTATTCTCTAGGGTGTTAGAATAAAAAATATATATAATGTTTAGGGGTTCTAAGTAAAGGGAAGGAGATAGGCTGGCAGGCAGGGGAAGCTCAATTAGCATTGCTGGTTGTCATTCCAATAAAAAGCCTGTGTCTCACTGTATTGTCCAGGCTGCTCTACACTGGCTACTCACAGGTGCAATCCCACTACTGACCAGTATGGGGGGCTTTGACCTGCTCTGTTCCCAACCTGGGCCGGTTCACCCCTCCTTAGGACAACCTGGTGACCCCAGGCTCCCATAGAGCCACCATATTGATACCAGTCTTAGCATGGACACCCAATCAACATAGCACAGGGTAGACCAGAACTCCTGGACTCAAGTAATCCAACAGCCTCAGCCTCCCATGTAGCTGGGATTACAGATGCACGCCACAGCACCCGGCAAAGGAAGTTGCTTGTTCTGAGATACTAGAATCAGAAGTCTTTTTAATCTCAATAATGCCCTCTAGTGTCAATATTGCTTATTGCAAGTGATTCAATAATATAATAATAAACATTTCCAAAGCACAACATAAAATAAAACATACAAAAAAAATCAAACATATAGAAACTAGAAGAGAGACATATGGGTATATGATATCATGAAGCTTCCAGCTGCTTTATTGAAACTTGCGCAGGGAGATCGGTGATTGTAACTCCCCCCCCCCACACCGATCACCCCCCACTGTCCCCAGTGTCCTCCCCAGCTCCCCTCTGGTCCTTCTCTGTGTCCTCCTCCAGCCCCCCCTCTCTGTCCTCTGTGTGCTCCTCTAGTCCCCCGTGTTCTCCTTCAGTCCCCCTCTGTGTCCTCCTCTGGTCCCCCTTTGGTCCTCCTCTGTGTCCTCCTCCAGTCCCCCTCTGGCCCCCCTTTCTATCCTCTGTGTGCTCCTCCAGTCCCCCGTGTTCTCCTCTGATCCCCCTCTGTGTCCTCCTCCGGTTCCACTCTGGTACTGCTCTGTGTCCTCCTCTGGTCCCCCTCTGGCCCTCCTCTGTGTTCTCCTCTGGTCCCCCTCTGGTCCTCCTCTGATCCTCCTCTGGTCCTCCTCTGTGTCCTCCTCCGGTCCCCCTCTGGCCCTCCTCTATGTCCCCCTCCGGTCCCCCTCTGGTCCTCCTCTGGTCCTCTTCTGTGTTCTCCTTTGGTTCTCCTCTGATCCTCCTCTGGTCCTCCCCTGTGTCCTCCTCCGATCCTCCTCTGGCCCTTCTCTGTGTCCTCCTCCAGTCCCCTTCTGTGTCCTCCACCGGTCCCCCTCTGGACATCCTCTGTGTCCTCCTCATGTCCCCCTCTGGCCTTCCTCTGTGTCCTCCTCTGATCCCCCTCTGGTCCTCCTCTGTGTCCTCCACTGGTCCCCCTCTGGTCCTCCTCTGTGTCCTCCTCCAGTCCCCCTCCGGTCCCCCTCTGTGTCCTCCTCCGGTCCCCCTCTGGTCCTTTTCTGTGTCCTCCTCTGGTCCCCCTCTGGCCCTCCGGCCCTCCTCTGTGTCCTCCTCCGGTCCCCCTCCGGTCCCCCTCTGCGTCCTCCTCTGGTCCCTCTCTGGTCCTACTCTGTGTGCTCATCTGGCCCCCCATGTCCTTCGGTCCCCCTCTGTATTCCTCCACCCCCACTGTCCCAGATCTTTCAGGATAGAGAGCAGAGGAAGGAGCCGGTATATATGTAATTTACCAGATCCTTCCTCTTCTGAATAGACAGAGTCACTGACTGACTGTGACCTGTGTTTATGATGTTTCAGTTTATGAATGGAGAGGAGCCGCTGTCTCCGTTCATTAATTTCAGTGCAACTGAGGCTGCAGAGAAAGAGACTGGGGAATCTGTGTCCTCACTCCCTTTCCCTGTCTCAAAAGGGAGATGTCAGGGGTCTGTTTAGACCCCCCAACAGAATTGATAAAAAGAAAAAAATTGTAAAAATAATAAAAGATGAAATGAAAAAAAAAACACTGACACCGTCCACTCTACCTCCCCAAAAAAGAAAGCATTGTAAAAAAATAAAAATTAAAATAAAAAAATAATAATAAAATAAAAAACTAATGACACAGTCCACACCTCATCAGTGCCACCTATCAGTACCCATCAGTACAGAGCCTTTCATTAGGACCCAGCAAAGGAAGTGGCTTGTTCTAAGATACTAGAATCAAAAGTCTCCTTAATCTCAATACTGCCCTCTAGTGTAAATATTGCTTATTGTAAGTGATTCAATAATATAATAATAAACACTTCCAAAGCACAACATAAAATAAAAACACATCAGAAATATTTCTCTCCTTATTGAATGTTTTTTTATTCATTGAAAATGTAATGGTACCGGAAATGATGATTTGTGACCACTAGCTGGAGCTAACAATTATAGTAAATAAGTATTTATTTCCTATGCTCATCATTGCCATCTAGTGGCCATAATTGTTAATTTTCCTAAATTACTCTATTTTGTACAAATGAATAACATTTAACCTGGAAAAAAATAGCCTAGATATACTCAACTGTGCCCTCGTTTGCACAGAACAAATGTACACCCATTTCACAGGATGAATAGCTCTGCATCATTTTTTTTATAAAACACCCCTTAATATCTGTGGATTCAGTACTATGTTTCTGTAAAGAGGGAGAGACTGAAAAGAATAGAGAGAGCAGTGGCAGCCTATTTTTTTTCCTTGAAAATGATGAACTACTTAGTTTTCCTTTTTAACTTGTTAGTAAAATCCATAGCACATATTATTAAGATGGTATTTCAATTCGGTGCCTCCCACACAGTTGTGAATATTGTTATGAAAATGTGAATTGTAAAACAGATCGGTGATCATCCAATAAAAAGCCTGCGTCTCACTGTATTGTCCAGGCTGCTCTACACTGGCTACTCACAGGTGCAATCCCACTACTGACCAGTATGGGGGCTTTGACCTGCTCTGTTCCCAACCTGGGCCAGTTCACCACTCCTTAGGACAACCTGGTGACCCCAGGCTCCCCTAGAGCCACCATATTGATGCCAGTCTTAGCATGGACCCAATCAACATAGCGCAGGGTAGACCAGAACTCCTGGACTCAAGCAATCCAACAGCTTCAGCCTCCCAAGTAGCTGGGATTACAGATGCACGCCACAGCACCCAGCAAAGGAAGTGGCTTGTTCTGAGATACTAGAATCAGAAGTCTCCTTGATCTCAATACTGCCCTCTAGTGTCAATAGTGCTTATTGCAAGTGATTCAATAATATAAAAATAAACATTTCCAAAGCACAGTATAAAATAAAACATATAAAAAAAATCGCATATAGAAGCTAGAAGAGAGACACATGGGTATATATTATAGCAAAAAGTAAACTTTCAGCTGCTTTATTGAAAGCCGCTCAGGGAGATCAGTGATTGTAACTCCCCCCCCACACCGATCACCCCCCACTGTCCCCTGTGTCCATCCCCGGCTCCCCGCAGATCCCCCTCTGTGTTCTCCTCCAGTCTCCCTCTGGTCCTCCCCTGTGTCCTCCTCTTGTCCCCCTCTGGTCCTCCTCTGTGTCCTCCTCCGGTCCCCCCATGTCCTCCGGTCCCCCTCTATGCTCCTCCACCCCCACTGTCCCAGATCTTTCAGTATGGAGAGCAGAGGAAGGAGTCGGTATATATGCCATTTACCAGCTCCTTCCTCTTCTGAATAGATAGAGTCACTGACTGACAACTGTGTTTATAATGCTTCAGTTTATGAAGGGAGTCTCTGTCTCTGTTCTTTCATTTCAGTGCAGCTGAGGCTGCAGAGAAAGAGACTGGGGAATCTGTGTCCTCACTCCCTTTCATAAAATAAAACATATAAAAGAGAAGAGAGACATATGAGTATTTGATGGCAAAAAGTAAGCTTTCAGCTGCTTTATTGAAAGCCGCACAGAAAGATCTGTGATTGTAACTCCCCCCACACGATCACCCTCCACTGTCCCCTGTGTGATCCCCGGCTCCCCTCAGGTCCCCCTCTGGTCCTCCTCTGTCTTCTCCTCTGTGTGCTCATCCGGTCCCCCGGAGGATGCTGGGAATGTGACATCATAAGGGGCGGGGTCACCATGTGACATCTCCCAGTGACCCCGCCCCTTTTCCCTATATAAGTCGCCGCACAATGCGTCCCTGCCATTGCGGCCAGAGAGAGCGTTGTGTCAACATCGCAAGGAAGAAAAGAAGAGAAGAAGGTGACAGCGTCAGAAGACCGGGCCAAAGCTAGTAAAAGAGCAGGAAGAAGAAAGCGGAAGTCCGGCAGAAGAACTGAAGAGCGGGACAAGACCCCCGAAGAGCGGGACAAGACCCCAAAGGCGGCGATGAAGAAGAAAGCCAGGCTCCTCCAGACTAGCACACAGACGGGCAGATTGTCAGCCAGACTGCCGAGTGCGAGGGACAATTTTGAGTCAAAACTTCTTTCTAAGTCCACCGGATAGTCCAATCGTGTGTACGCAGCATAAGGGTTGCTAACTCACATTTATACATAAGTATATTAGGGGCAATTTAGCTACCAGCATGCCTTTGGGGTGTGGAAGACAATCATAGTACGTGGAGGAGACCCACCCATGTATAGGGAGAGCACACAAACCCCCTGCAGGTATTGCTTCGGTTGGGATTCAAACTGATGACCGCTAGCACTGCTAGGTGTGACGGAGAGTATTGCCACGACCACCATTTTATTCTCTAGGGTGTTAGAATAAAAAATATATATAATGTTTAGGGGTTCTAAGTAAAGGGAAGGAGATAGGCTGGCAGGCAGGGGAAGCTCAATTAGCATTGCTGGTTGTCATTCCAATAAAAAGCCTGTGTCTCACTGTATTGTCCAGGCTGCTCTACACTGGCTACTCACAGGTGCAATCCCACTACTGACCAGTATGGGGGGCTTTGACCTGCTCTGTTCCCAACCTGGGCCGGTTCACCCCTCCTTAGGACAACCTGGTGACCCCAGGCTCCCATAGAGCCACCATATTGATACCAGTCTTAGCATGGACACCCAATCAACATAGCACAGGGTAGACCAGAACTCCTGGACTCAAGTAATCCAACAGCCTCAGCCTCCCATGTAGCTGGGATTACAGATGCACGCCACAGCACCCGGCAAAGGAAGTTGCTTGTTCTGAGATACTAGAATCAGAAGTCTTTTTAATCTCAATAATGCCCTCTAGTGTCAATATTGCTTATTGCAAGTGATTCAATAATATAATAATAAACATTTCCAAAGCACAACATAAAATAAAACATACAAAAAAAATCAAACATATAGAAACTAGAAGAGAGACATATGGGTATATGATATCATGAAGCTTCCAGCTGCTTTATTGAAACTTGCGCAGGGAGATCGGTGATTGTAACTCCCCCTCCCCCCACACCGATCACCCCCCACTGTCCCCAGTGTCCTCCCCAGCTCCCCTCTGGTCCTTCTCTGTGTCCTCCTCCAGCCCCCCCTCTCTGTCCTCTGTGTGCTCCTCTAGTCCCCCGTGTTCTCCTTCAGTCCCCCTCTGTGTCCTCCTCTGGTCCCCCTTTGGTCCTCCTCTGTGTCCTCCTCCAGTCCCCCTCTGGCCCCCCTTTCTATCCTCTGTGTGCTCCTCCAGTCCCCCGTGTTCTCCTCTGATCCCCCTCTGTGTCCTCCTCCGGTTCCACTCTGGTACTGCTCTGTGTCCTCCTCTGGTCCCCCTCTGGCCCTCCTCTGTGTTCTCCTCTGGTCCCCCTCTGGTCCTCCTCTGATCCTCCTCTGGTCCTCCTCTGTGTCCTCCTCCGGTCCCCCTCTGGCCCTCCTCTATGTCCCCCTCCGGTCCCCCTCTGGTCCTCCTCTGGTCCTCTTCTGTGTTCTCCTTTGGTTCTCCTCTGATCCTCCTCTGGTCCTCCCCTGTGTCCTCCTCCGATCCTCCTCTGGCCCTTCTCTGTGTCCTCCTCCAGTCCCCTTCTGTGTCCTCCACCGGTCCCCCTCTGGACATCCTCTGTGTCCTCCTCATGTCCCCCTCTGGCCTTCCTCTGTGTCCTCCTCTGATCCCCCTCTGGTCCTCCTCTGTGTCCTCCACTGGTCCCCCTCTGGTCCTCCTCTGTGTCCTCCTCCAGTCCCCCTCCGGTCCCCCTCTGTGTCCTCCTCCGGTCCCCCTCTGGTCCTTTTCTGTGTCCTCCTCTGGTCCCCCTCTGGCCCTCCGGCCCTCCTCTGTGTCCTCCTCCGGTCCCCCTCCGGTCCCCCTCTGCGTCCTCCTCTGGTCCCTCTCTGGTCCTACTCTGTGTGCTCATCTGGCCCCCCATGTCCTTCGGTCCCCCTCTGTATTCCTCCACCCCCACTGTCCCAGATCTTTCAGGATAGAGAGCAGAGGAAGGAGCCGGTATATATGTAATTTACCAGATCCTTCCTCTTCTGAATAGACAGAGTCACTGACTGACTGTGACCTGTGTTTATGATGTTTCAGTTTATGAATGGAGAGGAGCCGCTGTCTCCGTTCATTAATTTCAGTGCAACTGAGGCTGCAGAGAAAGAGACTGGGGAATCTGTGTCCTCACTCCCTTTCCCTGTCTCAAAAGGGAGATGTCAGGGGTCTGTTTAGACCCCCCAACAGAATTGATAAAAAGAAAAAAATTGTAAAAATAATAAAAGATGAAATGAAAAAAAAAACACTGACACCGTCCACTCTACCTCCCCAAAAAAGAAAGCATTGTAAAAAAATAAAAATTAAAATAAAAAAATAATAATAAAATAAAAAACTAATGACACAGTCCACACCTCATCAGTGCCACCTATCAGTACCCATCAGTACAGAGCCTTTCATTAGGACCCAGCAAAGGAAGTGGCTTGTTCTAAGATACTAGAATCAAAAGTCTCCTTAATCTCAATACTGCCCTCTAGTGTAAATATTGCTTATTGTAAGTGATTCAATAATATAATAATAAACACTTCCAAAGCACAACATA
This sequence comes from Lithobates pipiens, assembly GCF_037356315.1. Classification (NCBI taxonomy): domain Eukaryota; kingdom Metazoa; phylum Chordata; class Amphibia; order Anura; family Ranidae; genus Lithobates; species Lithobates pipiens. The sequence goes on along the minus strand of NW_027507879.1, from coordinate 2,411,287 downwards.
AAATAAAAACACATCAGAAATATTTCTCTCCTTATTGAATGTTTTTTTATTCATTGAAAATGTAATGGTACCGGAAATGATGATTTGTGACCACTAGCTGGAGCTAACAATTATAGTAAATAAGTATTTATTTCCTATGCTCATCATTGCCATCTAGTGGCCATAATTGTTAATTTTCCTAAATTACTCTATTTTGTACAAATGAATAACATTTAACCTGGAAAAAAATAGCCTAGATATACTCAACTGTGCCCTCGTTTGCACAGAACAAATGTACACCCATTTCACAGGATGAATAGCTCTGCATCATTTTTTTTATAAAACACCCCTTAATATCTGTGGATTCAGTACTATGTTTCTGTAAAGAGGGAGAGACTGAAAAGAATAGAGAGAGCAGTGGCAGCCTATTTTTTTTCCTTGAAAATGATGAACTACTCAGTTTTCCTTTTTAACTTGTTAGTAAAATCCATAGCACATATTATTAAGATGGTATTTCAATTCGGTGCCTCCCACACAGTTGTGAATATTGTTATGAAAATGTGAATTGTAAAACAGATCGGTGATCATCCAATAAAAAGCCTGCGTCTCACTGTATTGTCCAGGCTGCTCTACACTGGCTACTCACAGGTGCAATCCCACTACTGACCAGTATGGGGGCTTTGACCTGCTCTGTTCCCAACCTGGGCCAGTTCACCACTCCTTAGGACAACCTGGTGACCCCAGGCTCCCCTAGAGCCACCATATTGATGCCAGTCTTAGCATGGACACCCAATCAACATAGCGCAGGGTAGACCAGAACTCCTGGACTCAAGCAATCCAACAGCTTCAGCCTCCCACGTAGCTGGGATTACAGATGCACGCCACAGCACCCAGCAAAGGAAGTGGCTTGTTCTGAGATACTAGAATCAGAAGTCTCCTTGATCTCAATACTGCCCTCTAGTGTCAATAGTGCTTATTGCAAGTGATTCAATAATATAAAAATAAACATTTCCAAAGCACAGTATAAAATAAAACATATAAAAAAAATCGCATATAGAAGCTAGAAGAGAGACACATGGGTATATATTATAGCAAAAAGTAAACTTTCAGCTGCTTTATTGAAAGCCGCTCAGGGAGATCAGTGATTGTAACTCCCCCCCCCCACACCGATCACCCCCCACTGTCCCCTGTGTCCATCCCCGGCTCCCCGCAGATCCCCCTCTGTGTTCTCCTCCAGTCTCCCTCTGGTCCTCCTCTGGTCCTCCTCTGTGTCCTCCTCCGGTCCCCCCATGTCCTCCGGTCCCCCTCTATGCTCCTCCACCCCCACTGTCCCAGATCTTTCAGTATGGAGAGCAGAGGAAGGAGTCGGTATATATGCCATTTACCAGCTCCTTCCTCTTCTGAATAGATAGAGTCACTGACTGACAACTGTGTTTATAATGCTTCAGTTTATGAAGGGAGTCTCTGTCTCTGTCTCTGTTCTTTCATTTCAGTGCAGCTGAGGCTGCAGAGAAAGAGACTGGGGAATCTGTGTCCTCACTCCCTTTCATAAAATAAAACATATAAAAGAGAAGAGAGACATATGAGTATTTGATGGCAAAAAGTAAGCTTTCAGCTGCTTTATTGAAAGCCGCACAGAAAGATCTGTGATTGTAACTCCCCCCACACGATCACCCTCCACTGTCCCCTGTGTGATCCCCGGCTCCCCTCAGGTCCCCCTCTGGTCCTCCTCTGTCTTCTCCTCTGTGTGCTCATCCGGTCCCCCGGAGGATGCTGGGAATGTGACATCATAAGGGGCGGGGTCACCATGTGACATCTCCCAGTGACCCCGCCCCTTTTCCCTATATAAGTCGCCGCACAATGCGTCCCTGCCATTGCGGCCAGAGAGAGCGTTGTGTCAACATCGCAAGGAAGAAAAGAAGAGAAGAAGGTGACAGCGTCAGAAGACCGGGCCAACGCTAGTAAAAGAGCAGGAAGAAGAAAGCGGAAGTCCGGCAGAAGAACTGAAGAGCGGGACAAGACCCCCGAAGAGCGGGACAAGACCCCAAAGGCGGCGATGAAGAAGAAAGCCAGGCTCCTCCGGACTAGCACACAGACGGGCAGATTGTCAGCCAGACTGCCGAGTGCGAGGGACAATTTTGAGTCAAAACTTCTTTCTAAGTCCACCGGATAGTCCAATCGTGTGTACGCAGCATAAGGGTTACTAACTCACATTTATACATAAGTATATTAGGGGCAATTTAGCTACCAGCATGCCTTTGGGGTGTGGAAGACAATCATAGTACGTGGAGGAGACCCACCCATGTATAGGGAGAGCACACAAACCCCCTGCAGGTATTGCTTCGGTTGGGATTCAAACTGATGACCGCTAGCACTGCTAGGTGTGACGGAGAGTATTGCCACGACCACCATTTTATTCTCTAGGGTGTTAGAATAAAAAATATATATAATGTTTAGGGGTTCTAAGTAAAGGGAAGGAGATAGGCTGGCAGGCAGGGGAAGCTCAATTAGCATTGCTGGTTGTCATTCCAATAAAAAGCCTGTGTCTCACTGTATTGTCCAGGCTGCTCTACACTGGCTACTCACAGGTGCAATCCCACTACTGACCAGTATGGGGGGCTTTGACCTGCTCTGCTTCCAACCTGGGCCGGTTCACCCCTCCTTAGGACAACCTGGTGACCCCAGGCTCCCATAGAGCCACCATATTGATACCAGTCTTAGCATCGACACCCAATCAACATAGCGCAGGGTAGACCAGAACTCCTAGACTCAAGTAATCCAACACCCTCAGCCTCCCATGTAGCTGGGATTACAGATGCACGCCACAGCACCCGGCAAAGGAAGTTGCTTGTTCTGAGATACTAGAATCAGAAGTCTTTTTAATCTCAATAATGCCCTCTAGTGTCAATATTGCTTATTGCAAGTGATTCAATAATATAATAATAAACATTTCCAAAGCACAACATAAAATAAAACATACAAAAAAAATCAAACATATAGAAACTAGAAGAGAGACATATGGGTATATGATATCATGAAGCTTCCAGCTGCTTTATTGAAACTTGCGCAGGGAGATCGGTGATTGTAACTCCCCCCCCCCCCACACCGATCACCCCCCACTGTCCCCAGTGTCCTCCCCAGCTCCCCTCTGGTCCTTCTCTGTGTCCTCCTCCAGCCCCCCCTCTCTGTCCTCTGTGTGCTCCTCTAGTCCCCCGTGTTCTCCTTCAGTCCCCCTCTGTGTCCTCCTCTGGTCCCCCTTTGGTCCTCCTCTGTGTCCTCCTCCAGTCCCCCTCTGGCCCCCCTTTCTATCCTCTGTGTGCTCCTCCAGTCCCCCGTGTTCTCCTCTGATCCCCCTCTGTGTCCTCCTCCGGTTCCACTCTGGTACTGCTCTGTGTCCTCCTCTGGTCCCCCTCTGGCCCTCCTCTGTGTTCTCCTCTGGTCCCCCTCTGGTCCTCCTCTGATCCTCCTCTGGTCCTCCTCTGTGTCCTCCTCCGGTCCCCCTCTGGCCCTCCTCTATGTCCCCCTCCGGTCCCCCTCTGGTCCTCCTCTGGTCCTCTTCTGTGTTCTCCTTTGGTTCTCCTCTGATCCTCCTCTGGTCCTCCCCTGTGTCCTCCTCCGATCCTCCTCTGGCCCTTCTCTGTGTCCTCCTCCAGTCCCCTTCTGTGTCCTCCACCGGTCCCCCTCTGGACATCCTCTGTGTCCTCCTCATGTCCCCCTCTGGCCTTCCTCTGTGTCCTCCTCTGATCCCCCTCTGGTCCTCCTCTGTGTCCTCCTCTGTGTCCTCCACTGGTCCCCCTCTGGTCCTCCTCTGTGTCCTCCTCCAGTCCCCCTCCGGTCCCCCTCTGTGTCCTCCTCCGGTCCCCCTCTGGTCCTTTTCTGTGTCCTCCTCTGGTCCCCCTCTGGCCCTCCGGCCCTCCTCTGTGTCCTCCTCCGGTCCCCCTCCGGTCCCCCTCTGCGTCCTCCTCTGGTCCCTCTCTGGTCCTACTCTGTGTGCTCATCTGGCCCCCCATGTCCTTCGGTCCCCCTCTGTATTCCTCCACCCCCACTGTCCCAGATCTTTCAGGATAGAGAGCAGAGGAAGGAGCCGGTATATATGTAATTTACCAGATCCTTCCTCTTCTGAATAGACAGAGTCACTGACTGACTGTGACCTGTGTTTATGATGTTTCAGTTTATGAATGGAGAGGAGCCGCTGTCTCCGTTCATTAATTTCAGTGCAACTGAGGCTGCAGAGAAAGAGACTGGGGAATCTGTGTCCTCACTCCCTTTCCCTGTCTCAAAAGGGAGATGTCAGGGGTCTGTTTAGACCCCCCAACAGAATTGATAAAAAGAAAAAAATTGTAAAAATAATAAAAGATGAAATGAAAAAAAAAACACTGACACCGTCCACTCTACCTCCCCAAAAAAGAAAGCATTGTAAAAAAATAAAAATTAAAATAAAAAAATAATAATAAAATAAAAAACTAATGACACAGTCCACACCTCATCAGTGCCACCTATCAGTACCCATCAGTACAGAGCCTTTCATTAGGACCCAGCAAAGGAAGTGGCTTGTTCTAAGATACTAGAATCAAAAGTCTCCTTAATCTCAATACTGCCCTCTAGTGTAAATATTGCTTATTGTAAGTGATTCAATAATATAATAATAAACACTTCCAAAGCACAACATAAAATAAAAACACATCAGAAATATTTCTCTCCTTATTGAATGTTTTTTTATTCATTGAAAATGTAATGGTACCGGAAATGATGATTTGTGACCACTAGCTGGAGCTAACAATTATAGTAAATAAGTATTTATTTCCTATGCTCATCATTGCCATCTAGTGGCCATAATTGTTAATTTTCCTAAATTACTCTATTTTGTACAAATGAATAACATTTAACCTGGAAAAAAATAGCCTAGATATACTCAACTGTGCCCTCGTTTGCACAGAACAAATGTACACCCATTTCACAGGATGAATAGCTCTGCATCATTTTTTTTATAAAACACCCCTTAATATCTGTGGATTCAGTACTATGTTTCTGTAAAGAGGGAGAGACTGAAAAGAATAGAGAGAGCAGTGGCAGCCTATTTTTTTTCCTTGAAAATGATGAACTACTCAGTTTTCCTTTTTAACTTGTTAGTAAAATCCATAGCACATATTATTAAGATGGTATTTCAATTCGGTGCCTCCCACACAGTTGTGAATATTGTTATGAAAATGTGAATTGTAAAACAGATCGGTGATCATCCAATAAAAAGCCTGCGTCTCACTGTATTGTCCAGGCTGCTCTACACTGGCTACTCACAGGTGCAATCCCACTACTGACAAGTATGGGGGCTTTGACCTGCTCTGTTCCCAACCTGGGCCAGTTCACCACTCCTTAGGACAACCTGGTGACCCCAGGCTCCCCTAGAGCCACCATATTGATGCCAGTCTTAGCATGGACACCCAATCAACATAGCGCAGGGTAGACCAGAACTCCTGGACTCAAGCAATCCAACAGCTTCAGCCTCCCAAGTAGCTGGGATTACAGATGCACGCCACAGCACCCAGCAAAGGAAGTGGCTTGTTCTGAGATACTAGAATCAGAAGTCTCCTTGATCTCAATACTGCCCTCTAGTGTCAATAGTGCTTATTGCAAGTGATTCAATAATATAAAAATAAACATTTCCAAAGCACAGTATAAAATAAAACATATAAAAAAAATCGCATATAGAAGCTAGAAGAGAGACACATGGGTATATATTATAGCAAAAAGTAAACTTTCAGCTGCTTTATTGAAAGCCGCTCAGGGAGATCAGTGATTGTAACTCCCCCCCCCACACCGATCACCCCCCACTGTCCCCTGTGTCCATCCCCGGCTCCCCGCAGATCCCCCTCTGTGTTCTCCTCCAGTCTCCCTCTGGTCCTCCTCTGGTCCTCCTCTGTGTCCTCCTCCGGTCCCCCCATGTCCTCCGGTCCCCCTCTATGCTCCTCCACCCCCACTGTCCCAGATCTTTCAGTATGGAGAGCAGAGGAAGGAGTCGGTATATATGCCATTTACCAGCTCCTTCCTCTTCTGAATAGATAGAGTCACTGACTGACAACTGTGTTTATAATGCTTCAGTTTATGAAGGGAGTCTCTGTCTCTGTCTCTGTTCTTTCATTTCAGTGCAGCTGAGGCTGCAGAGAAAGAGACTGGGGAATCTGTGTCCTCACTCCCTTTCATAAAATAAAACATATAAAAGAGAAGAGAGACATATGAGTATTTGATGGCAAAAAGTAAGCTTTCAGCTGCTTTATTGAAAGCCGCACAGAAAGATCTGTGATTGTAACTCCCCCCACACGATCACCCTCCACTGTCCCCTGTGTGATCCCCGGCTCCCCTCAGGTCCCCCTCTGGTCCTCCTCTGTCTTCTCCTCTGTGTGCTCATCCGGTCCCCCGGAGGATGCTGGGAATGTGACATCATAAGGGGCGGGGTCACCATGTGACATCTCCCAGTGACCCCGCCCCTTTTCCCTATATAAGTCGCCGCACAATGCGTCCCTGCCATTGCGGCCAGAGAGAGCGTTGTGTCAACATCGCAAGGAAGAAAAGAAGAGAAGAAGGTGACAGCGTCAGAAGACCGGGCCAACGCTAGTAAAAGAGCAGGAAGAAGAAAGCGGAAGTCCGGCAGAAGAACTGAAGAGCGGGACAAGACCCCCGAAGAGCGGGACAAGACCCCAAAGGCGGCGATGAAGAAGAAAGCCAGGCTCCTCCGGACTAGCACACAGACGGGCAGATTGTCAGCCAGACTGCCGAGTGCGAGGGACAATTTTGAGTCAAAACTTCTTTCTAAGTCCACCGGATAGTCCAATCGTGTGTACGCAGCATAAGGGTTACTAACTCACATTTATACATAAGTATATTAGGGGCAATTTAGCTACCAGCATGCCTTTGGGGTGTGGAAGACAATCATAGTACGTGGAGGAGACCCACCCATGTATAGGGAGAGCACACAAACCCCCTGCAGGTATTGCTTCGGTTGGGATTCAAACTGATGACCGCTAGCACTGCTAGGTGTGACGGAGAGTATTGCCACGACCACCATTTTATTCTCTAGGGTGTTAGAATAAAAAATATATATAATGTTTAGGGGTTCTAAGTAAAGGGAAGGAGATAGGCTGGCAGGCAGGGGAAGCTCAATTAGCATTGCTGGTTGTCATTCCAATAAAAAGCCTGTGTCTCACTGTATTGTCCAGGCTGCTCTACACTGGCTACTCACAGGTGCAATCCCACTACTGACCAGTATGGGGGGCTTTGACCTGCTCTGCTTCCAACCTGGGCCGGTTCACCCCTCCTTAGGACAACCTGGTGACCCCAGGCTCCCATAGAGCCACCATATTGATACCAGTCTTAGCATCGACACCCAATCAACATAGCGCAGGGTAGACCAGAACTCCTAGACTCAAGTAATCCAACACCCTCAGCCTCCCATGTAGCTGGGATTACAGATGCACGCCACAGCACCCGGCAAAGGAAGTTGCTTGTTCTGAGATACTAGAATCAGAAGTCTTTTTAATCTCAATAATGCCCTCTAGTGTCAATATTGCTTATTGCAAGTGATTCAATAATATAATAATAAACATTTCCAAAGCACAACATAAAATAAAACATACAAAAAAAATCAAACATATAGAAACTAGAAGAGAGACATATGGGTATATGATATCATGAAGCTTCCAGCTGCTTTATTGAAACTTGCGCAGGGAGATCGGTGATTGTAACTCCCCCCCCCCACACCGATCACCCCCCACTGTCCCCAGTGTCCTCCCCAGCTCCCCTCTGGTCCTTCTCTGTGTCCTCCTCCAGCCCCCCCTCTCTGTCCTCTGTGTGCTCCTCTAGTCCCCCGTGTTCTCCTTCAGTCCCCCTCTGTGTCCTCCTCTGGTCCCCCTTTGGTCCTCCTCTGTGTCCTCCTCCAGTCCCCCTCTGGCCCCCCTTTCTATCCTCTGTGTGCTCCTCCAGTCCCCCGTGTTCTCCTCTGATCCCCCTCTGTGTCCTCCTCCGGTTCCACTCTGGTACTGCTCTGTGTCCTCCTCTGGTCCCCCTCTGGCCCTCCTCTGTGTTCTCCTCTGGTCCCCCTCTGGTCCTCCTCTGATCCTCCTCTGGTCCTCCTCTGTGTCCTCCTCCGGTCCCCCTCTGGCCCTCCTCTATGTCCCCCTCCGGTCCCCCTCTGGTCCTCCTCTGGTCCTCTTCTGTGTTCTCCTTTGGTTCTCCTCTGATCCTCCTCTGGTCCTCCCCTGTGTCCTCCTCCGATCCTCCTCTGGCCCTTCTCTGTGTCCTCCTCCAGTCCCCTTCTGTGTCCTCCACCGGTCCCCCTCTGGACATCCTCTGTGTCCTCCTCATGTCCCCCTCTGGCCTTCCTCTGTGTCCTCCTCTGATCCCCCTCTGGTCCACCTCTGTGTCCTCCTCTGTGTCCTCCACTGGTCCCCCTCTGGTCCTCCTCTGTGTCCTCCTCCAGTCCCCCTCCGGTCCCCCTCTGTGTCCTCCTCCGGTCCCCCTCTGGTCCTTTTCTGTGTCCTCCTCTGGTCCCCCTCTGGCCCTCCGGCCCTCCTCTGTGTCCTCCTCCGGTCCCCCTCCGGTCCCCCTCTGCGTCCTCCTCTGGTCCCTCTCTGGTCCTACTCTGTGTGCTCATCTGGCCCCCCATGTCCTTCGGTCCCCCTCTGTATTCCTCCACCCCCACTGTCCCAGATCTTTCAGGATAGAGAGCAGAGGAAGGAGCCGGTATATATGTAATTTACCAGATCCTTCCTCTTCTGAATAGACAGAGTCACTGACTGACTGTGACCTGTGTTTATGATGTTTCAGTTTATGAATGGAGAGGAGACGCTGTCTCCGTTCATTAATTTCAGTGCAACTGAGGCTGCAGAGAAAGAGACTGGGGAATCTGTGTCCTCACTCCCTTTCCCTGTCTCAAAAGGGAGATGTCAGGGGTCTGTTTAGACCCCCCAACAGAATTGATAAAAAGAAAAAAATTGTAAAAATAATAAAAGATGAAATGAAAAAAAAAACACTGACACCGTCCACTCTACCTCCCCAAAAAAGAAAGCATTGTAAAAAAATAAAAATTAAAATAAAAAAATAATAATAAAATAAAAAACTAATGACACAGTCCACACCTCATCAGTGCCACCTATCAGTACCCATCAGTACAGAGCCTTTCATTAGGACCCAGCAAAGGAAGTGGCTTGTTCTAAGATACTAGAATCAAAAGTCTCCTTAAGCTCAATACTGCCCTCTAGTGTAAATATTGCTTATTGTAAGTGATTCAATAATATAATAATAAACACTTCCAAAGCACAACATAAAATAAAAACACATCAGAAATATTTCTCTCCTTATTGAATGTTTTTTTATTCATTGAAAATGTAATGGTACCGGAAATGATGATTTGTGACCACTAGCTGGAGCTAACAATTATAGTAAATAAGTATTTATTTCCTATGCTCATCATTGCCATCTAGTGGCCATAATTGTTAATTTTCCTAAATTACTCTATTTTGTACAAATGAATAACATTTAACCTGGAAAAAAATAGCCTAGATATACTCAACTGTGCCCTCGTTTGCACAGAACAAATGTACACCCATTTCACAGGATGAATAGCTCTGCATCATTTTTTTTATAAAACACCCCTTAATATCTGTGGATTCAGTACTATGTTTCTGTAAAGAGGGAGAGACTGAAAAGAATAGAGAGAGCAGTGGCAGCCTATTTTTTTTCCTTTTTAACTTGTTAGTAAAATCCATAGCACATATTATTAAGATGGTATTTCAATTCGGTGCCTCCCACACAGTTGTGAATATTGTTATGAAAATGTGAATTGTAAAACAGATCGGTGATCATCCAATAAAAAGCCTGCGTCTCACTGTATTGTCCAGGCTGCTCTACACTGGCTACTCACAGGTGCAATCCCACTACTGACCAGTATGGGGGCTTTGACCTGCTCTGTTCCCAACCTGGGCCAGTTCACCACTCCTTAGGACAACCTGGTGACCCCAGGCTCCCCTAGAGCCACCATATTGATGCCAGTCTTAGCATGGACACCCGATCAACATAGCGCAGGGTAGACCAGAACTCCTGGACTCAAGCAATCCAACAGCTTCAGCCTCCCAAGTAGCTGGGATTACAGATGCACGCCACAGCACCCAGCAAAGGAAGTGGCTTGTTCTGAGATACTAGAATCAGAAGTCTCCTTGATCTCAATACTGCCCTCTAGTGTCAATAGTGCTTATTGCAAGTGATTCAATAATATAAAAATAAACATTTCCAAAGCACAGTATAAAATAAAACATATAAAAAAAATCGCATATAGAAGCTAGAAGAGAGACACATGGGTATATATTATAGCAAAAAGTAAACTTTCAGCTGCTTTATTGAAAGCCGCTCAGGGAGATCAGTGATTGTAACTCCCCCCCACACCGATCACCCCCCACTGTCCCCTGTGTCCATCCCCGGCTCCCCGCAGATCCCCCTCTGTGTTCTCCTCCAGTCTCCCTCTGGTCCTCCCCTGTGTCCTCCTCTTGTCCCCCTCTGGTCCTCCTCTGTGTCCTCCTCCGGTCCCCCCATGTCCTCCGGTCCCCCTCTATGCTCCTCCACCCCCACTGTCCCAGATCTTTCAGTATGGAGAGCAGAGGAAGGAGTCGGTATATATGCCATTTACCAGCTCCTTCCTCTTCTGAATAGATAGAGTCACTGACTGACAACTGTGTTTATAATGCTTCAGTTTATGAAGGGAGTCTCTGTCTCTGTCTCTGTTCTTTCATTTCAGTGCAGCTGAGGCTGCAGAGAAAGAGACTGGGGAATCTGTGTCCTCACTCCCTTTCATAAAATAAAACATATAAAAGAGAAGAGAGACATATGAGTATTTGATGGCAAAAAGTAAGCTTTCAGCTGCTTTATTGAAAGCCGCACAGAAAGATCTGTGATTGTAACTCCCCCCACACGATCACCCTCCACTGTCCCCTGTGTGATCCCCGGCTCCCCTCAGGTCCCCCTCTGGTCCTCCTCTGTCTTCTCCTCTGTGTGCTCATCCGGTCCCCCGGAGGATGCTGGGAATGTGACATCATAAGGGGCGGGGTCACCATGTGACATCTCCCAGTGACCCCGCCCCTTTTCCCTATATAAGTCGCCGCACAATGCGTCCCTGCCATTGCGGCCAGAGAGAGCGTTGTGTCAACATCGCAAGGAAGAAAAGAAGAGAAGAAGGTGACAGCGTCAGAAGACCGGGCCAACGCTAGTAAAAGAGCAGGAAGAAGAAAGCGGAAGTCCGGCAGAAGAACTGAAGAGCGGGACAAGACCCCCGAAGAGCGGGACAAGACCCCAAAGGCGGTGATGAAGAAGAAAGCCAGGCTCCTCCGGACTAGCACACAGACGGGCAGATTGTCAGCCAGACTGCCGAGTGCGAGGGACAATTTTGAGTCAAAACTTCTTTCCAAGTCCACCGGATAGTCCAACCGTGTGTACGCAGCATAAGGGTTACTAACTCACATTTATACATAAGTATATTAGGGGCAATTTAGCTACCAGCATGCCTTTGGGGTGTGGAAGACAATCATAGTACGTGGAGGAGACCCACCCATGTATAGGGAGAGCACACAAACCCCCTGCAGGTATTGCTTCGGTTGCGATTCAAACTGATGACCGCTAGCACTGCTAGGTGTGACGGAGAGTATTGCCACGACCACCATTTTATTCTCTAGGGTGTTAGAATAAAAAATATATATAATGTTTAGGGGTTCTAAGTAAAGGGAAGGAGATAGGCTGGCAGGCAGGGGAAGCTCAATTAGCATTGCTGGTTGTCATTCCAATAAAAAGCCTGTGTCCCACTGTATTGTCCAGGCTGCTCTACACTGGCTACTCACAGGTGCAATCCCACTACTGACCAGTATGGGGGGCTTTGACCTGCTCTGTTCCCAACCTGGGCCGGTTCACCCCTCCTTAGGACAACCTGGTGACCCCAGGCTCCCATAGAGCCACCATATTGATACCAGTCTTAGCATGGACACCCAATCAACATAGCACAGGGTAGACCAGAACTCCTGGACTCAAGTAATCCAACAGCCTCAGCCTCCCATGTAGCTGGGATTACAGATGCACGCCACAGCACCCGGCAAAGGAAGTTGCTTGTTCTGAGATACTAGAATCAGAAGTCTTTTTAATCTCAATAATGCCCTCTAGTGTCAATATTGCTTATTGCAAGTGATTCAATAATATAATAATAAACATTTCCAAAGCACAACATAAAATAAAACATACAAAAAAAATCAAACATATAGAAACTAGAAGAGAGACATATGGGTATATGATATCATGAAGCTTCCAGCTGCTTTATTGAAACTTGCGCAGGGAGATCGGTGATTGTAACTCCCCCCCCCCACACCGATCACCCCCCACTGTCCCCAGTGTCCTCCCCAGCTCCCCTCTGGTCCTTCTCTGTGTCCTCCTCCAGCCCCCCCTCTCTGTCCTCTGTGTGCTCCTCTAGTCCCCCGTGTTCTCCTTCAGTCCCCCTCTGTGTCCTCCTCTGGTCCCCCTTTGGTCCTCCTCTGTGTCCTCCTCCAGTCCCCCTCTGGCCCCCCTTTCTATCCTCTGTGTGCTCCTCCAGTCCCCCGTGTTCTCCTCTGATCCCCCTCTGTGTCCTCCTCCGGTTCCACTCTGGTACTGCTCTGTGTCCTCCTCTGGTCCCCCTCTGGCCCTCCTCTGTGTTCTCCTCTGGTCCCCCTCTGGTCCTCCTCTGATCCTCCTCTGGTCCTCCTCTGTGTCCTCCTCCGGTCCCCCTCTGGCCCTCCTCTATGTCCCCCTCCGGTCCCCCTCTGGTCCTCCTCTGGTCCTCTTCTGTGTTCTCCTTTGGTTCTCCTCTGATCCTCCTCTGGTCCTCCCCTGTGTCCTCCTCCGATCCTCCTCTGGCCCTTCTCTGTGTCCTCCTCCAGTCCCCTTCTGTGTCCTCCACCGGTCCCCCTCTGGACATCCTCTGTGTCCTCCTCATGTCCCCCTCTGGCCTTCCTCTGTGTCCTCCTCTGATCCCCCTCTGGTCCTCCTCTGTGTCCTCCACTGGTCCCCCTCTGGTCCTCCTCTGTGTCCTCCTCCAGTCCCCCTCCGGTCCCCCTCTGTGTCCTCCTCCGGTCCCCCTCTGGTCCTTTTCTGTGTCCTCCTCTGGTCCCCCTCTGGCCCTCCGGCCCTCCTCTGTGTCCTCCTCCGGTCCCCCTCCGGTCCCCCTCTGCGTCCTCCTCTGGTCCCTCTCTGGTCCTACTCTGTGTGCTCATCTGGCCCCCCATGTCCTTCGGTCCCCCTCTGTATTCCTCCACCCCCACTGTCCCAGATCTTTCAGGATAGAGAGCAGAGGAAGGAGCCGGTATATATGTAATTTACCAGATCCTTCCTCTTCTGAATAGACAGAGTCACTGACTGACTGTGACCTGTGTTTATGATGTTTCAGTTTATGAATGGAGAGGAGCCGCTGTCTCCGTTCATTAATTTCAGTGCAACTGAGGCTGCAGAGAAAGAGACTGGGGAATCTGTGTCCTCACTCCCTTTCCCTGTCTCAAAAGGGAGATGTCAGGGGTCTGTTTAGACCCCCCAACAGAATTGATAAAAAGAAAAAAATTGTAAAAATAATAAAAGATGAAATGAAAAAAAAAACACTGACACCGTCCACTCTACCTCCCCAAAAAAGAAAGCATTGTAAAAAAATAAAAATTAAAATAAAAAAATAATAATAAAATAAAAAACTAATGACACAGTCCACACCTCATCAGTGCCACCTATCAGTACCCATCAGTACAGAGCCTTTCATTAGGACCCAGCAAAGGAAGTGGCTTGTTCTAAGATACTAGAATCAAAAGTCTCCTTAATCTCAATACTGCCCTCTAGTGTAAATATTGCTTATTGTAAGTGATTCAATAATATAATAATAAACACTTCCAAAGCACAACATAAAATAAAAACACATCAGAAATAATTCTCTCCTTATTGAATGTTTTTTTATTCATTGAAAATGTAATGGTACCGGAAATGATGATTTGTGACCACTAGCTGGAGCTAACAATTATAGTAAATAAGTATTTATTTCCTATGCTCATCATTGCCATCTAGTGGCCATAATTGTTAATTTTCCTAAATTACTCTATTTTGTACAAACGAATAACATTTAACCTGGAAAAAAATAGCCTAGATATACTCAACTGTGCCCTCGTTTGCACAGAACAAATGTACACCCATTTCACAGGATGAATAGCTCTGCATCATTTTTTTTATAAAACACCCCTTAATATCTGTGGATTCAGTACTATGTTTCTGTAAAGAGGGAGAGACTGAAAAGAATAGAGAGAGCAGTGGCAGCCTATTTTTTTTCCTTGAAAATGATGAACTACTTAGTTTTCCTTTTTAACTTGTTAGTAAAATCCATAGCACATATTATTAAGATGGTATTTCAATTCGGTGCCTCCCACACAGTTGTGAATATTGTTATGAAAATGTGAATTGTAAAACAGATCGGTGATCATCCAATAAAAAGCCTGCGTCTCACTGTATTGTCCAGGCTGCTCTACACTGGCTACTCACAGGTGCAATCCCACTACTGACCAGTATGGGGGCTTTGACCTGCTCTGTTCCCAACCTGGGCCAGTTCACCACTCCTTAGGACAACCTGGTGACCCCAGGCTCCCCTAGAGCCACCATATTGATGCCAGTCTTAGCATGGACACCCAATCAACATAGCGCAGGGTAGACCAGAACTCCTGGACTCAAGCAATCCAACAGCTTCAGCCTCCCAAGTAGCTGGGATTACAGATGCACGCCACAGCACCCAGCAAAGGAAGTGGCTTGTTCTGAGATACTAGAATCAGAAGTCTCCTTGATCTCAATACTGCCCTCTAGTGTCAATAGTGCTTATTGCAAGTGATTCAATAATATAAAAATAAACATTTCCAAAGCACAGTATAAAATAAAACATATAAAAAAAATCGCATATAGAAGCTAGAAGAGAGACACATGGGTATATATTATAGCAAAAAGTAAACTTTCAGCTGCTTTATTGAAAGCCGCTCAGGGAGATCAGTGATTGTAACTCCCCCCCACACCGATCACCCCCCACTGTCCCCTGTGTCCATCCCCGGCTCCCCGCAGATCCCCCTCTGTGTTCTCCTCCAGTCTCCCTCTGGTCCTCCCCTGTGTCCTCCTCTTGTCCCCCTCTGGTCCTCCTCTGTGTCCTCCTCCGGTCCCCCCATGTCCTCCGGTCCCCCTCTATGCTCCTCCACCCCCACTGTCCCAGATCTTTCAGTATGGAGAGCAGAGGAAGGAGTCGGTATATATGCCATTTACCAGCTCCTTCCTCTTCTGAATAGATAGAGTCACTGACTGACAACTGTGTTTATAATGCTTCAGTTTATGAAGGGAGTCTCTGTCTCTGTCTCTGTTCTTTCATTTCAGTGCAGCTGAGGCTGCAGAGAAAGAGACTGGGGAATCTGTGTCCTCACTCCCTTTCATAAAATAAAACATATAAAAGAGAAGAGAGACATATGAGTATTTGATGGCAAAAAGTAAGCTTTCAGCTGCTTTATTGAAAGCCGCACAGAAAGATCTGTGATTGTAACTCCCCCCACACGATCACCCTCCACTGTCCCCTGTGTGATCCCCGGCTCCCCTCAGGTCCCCCTCTGGTCCTCCTCTGTCTTCTCCTCTGTGTGCTCATCCGGTCCCCCGGAGGATGCTGGGAATGTGACATCATAAGGGGCGGGGTCACCATGTGACATCTCCCAGTGACCCCGCCCCTTTTCCCTATATAAGTCGCCGCACAATGCGTCCCTGCCATTGCGGCCAGAGAGAGCGTTGTGTCAACATCGCAAGGAAGAAAAGAAGAGAAGAAGGTGACAGCGTCAGAAGACCGGGCCAACGCTAGTAAAAGAGCAGGAAGAAGAAAGCGGAAGTCCGGCAGAAGAACTGAAGAGCGGGACAAGACCCCCGAAGAGCGGGACAAGACCCCAAAGGCGGCGATGAAGAAGAAAGCCAGGCTCCTCCAGACTAGCACACAGACGGGCAGATTGTCAGCCAGACTGCCGAGTGCGAGGGACAATTTTGAGTCAAAACTTCTTTCTAAGTCCACCGGATAGTCCAATCGTGTGTACGCAGCATAAGGGTTGCTAACTCACATTTATACATAAGTATATTAGGGGCAATTTAGCTACCAGCATGCCTTTGGGGTGTGGAAGACAATCATAGTACGTGGAGGAGACCCACCCATGTATAGGGAGAGCACACAAACCCCCTGCAGGTATTGCTTCGGTTGGGATTCAAACTGATGACCGCTAGCACTGCTAGGTGTGACGGAGAGTATTGCCACGACCACCATTTTATTCTCTAGGGTGTTAGAATAAAAAATATATATAATGTTTAGGGGTTCTAAGTAAAGGGAAGGAGATAGGCTGGCAGGCAGGGGAAGCTCAATTAGCATTGCTGGTTGTCATTCCAATAAAAAGCCTGTGTCTCACTGTATTGTCCAGGCTGCTCTACACTGGCTACTCACAGGTGCAATCCCACTACTGACCAGTATGGGGGGCTTTGACCTGCTCTGTTTCCAACCTGGGCCGGTTCACCCCTCCTTAGGACAACCTGGTGACCCCAGGCTCCCATAGAGCCACCATATTGATACCAGTCTTAGCATGGACACCCAATCAACATAGCGCAGGGTAGACCAGAACTCCTGGACTCAAGTAATCCAACAGCCTCAGCCTCCCATGTAGCTGGGATTACAGATGCACGCCACAGCACCCGGCAAAGGAAGTTGCTTGTTCTGAGATACTAGAATCAGAAGTCTTTTTAATCTCAATAATGCCCTCTAGTGTCAATATTGCTTATTGCAAGTGATTCAATAATATAATAATAAACATTTCCAAAGCACAACATAAAATAAAACATACAAAAAAAATCAAACATATAGAAACTAGAAGAGAGACATATGGGTATATGATATCATGAAGCTTCCAGCTGCTTTATTGAAACTTGCGCAGGGAGATCGGTGATTGTAACTCCCCCCCCCACACCGATCACCCCCCACTGTCCCCAGTGTCCTCCCCAGCTCCCCTCTGGTCCTTCTCTGTGTCCTCCTCCAGCCCCCCCTCTCTGTCCTCTGTGTGCTCCTCTAGTCCCCCGTGTTCTCCTTCAGTCCCCCTCTGTGTCCTCCTCTGGTCCCCCTTTGGTCCTCCTCTGTGTCCTCCTCCAGTCCCCCTCTGGCCCCCCTTTCTATCCTCTGTGTGCTCCTCCAGTCCCCCGTGTTCTCCTCTGATCCCCCTCTGTGTCCTCCTCCGGTTCCACTCTGGTACTGCTCTGTGTCCTCCTCTGGTCCCCCTCTGGCCCTCCTCTGTGTTCTCCTCTGGTCCCCCTCTGGTCCCCCTCTGGTCCTCCTCTGATCCTCCTCTGGTCCTCCTCTGTGTCCTCCTCCGGTCCCCCTCTGGCCCTCCTCTATGTCCCCCTCCGGTCCCCCTCTGGTCCTCCTCTGGTCCTCTTCTGTGTTCTCCTTTGGTTCTCCTCTGATCCTCCTCTGGTCCTCCCCTGTGTCCTCCCCTGTGTCCTCCTCCGATCCTCCTCTGGCCCTTCTCTGTGTCCTCCTCCAGTCCCCTTCTGTGTCCTCTACCGGTCCCCCTCTGGACATCCTCTGTGTCCTCCTCATGTCCCTCTCTGGCCTTCCTCTGTGTCCTCCTCTGATCCCCCTCTGGTCCTCCTCTGTGTCCTCCACTGGTCCCCCTCTGGTCCTCCTCTGTGTCCTCCTCCAGTCCCCCTCCGGTCCCCCTCTGTGTCCTCCTCCGGTCCCCCTCTGGTCCTTTTCTGTGTCCTCCTCTGGTCCCCCTCTGGCCCTCCGGCCCTCCTCTGTGTCCTCCTCCGGTCCCCCTCCGGTCCCCCTCTGCGTCCTCCTCTGGTCCCTCTCTGGTCCTACTCTGTGTGCTCATCTGGCCCCCCATGTCCTTCGGTCCCCCTCTGTATTCCTCCACCCCCACTGTCCCAGATCTTTCAGGATAGAGAGCAGAGGAAGGAGCCGGTATATATGTAATTTACCAGATCCTTCCTCTTCTGAATAGACAGAGTCACTGACTGACTGTGACCTGTGTTTATGATGTTTCAGTTTATGAATGGAGAGGAGCCGCTGTCTCCGTTCATTAATTTCAGTGCAACTGAGGCTGCAGAGAAAGAGACTGGGGAATCTGTGTCCTCACTCCCTTTCCCTGTCTCAAAAGGGAGATGTCAGGGGTCTGTTTAGACCCCCCAACAGAATTGATAAAAAGAAAAAAATTGTAAAAATAATAAAAGATGAAATGAAAAAAAAAACACTGACACCGTCCACTCTACCTCCCCAAAAAAGAAAGCATTGTAAAAAAATAAAAATTAAAATAAAAAAATAATAATAAAATAAAAAACTAATGACACAGTCCACACCTCATCAGTGCCACCTATCAGTACCCATCAGTACAGAGCCTTTCATTAGGACCCAGCAAAGGAAGTGGCTTGTTCTAAGATACTAGAATCAAAAGTCTCCTTAATCTCAATACTGCCCTCTAGTGTAAATATTGCTTATTGTAAGTGATTCAATAATATAATAATAAACACTTCCAAAGCACAACATAAAATAAAAACACATCAGAAATATTTCTCTCCTTATTGAATGTTTTTTTATTCATTGAAAATGTAATGGTACCGGAAATGATGATTTGTGACCACTAGCTGGAGCTAACAATTATAGTAAATAAGTATTTATTTCCTATGCTCATCATTGCCATCTAGTGGCCATAATTGTTAATTTTCCTAAATTACTCTATTTTGTACAAACGAATAACATTTAACCTGGAAAAAAATAGCCTAGATATACTCAACTGTGCCCTCGTTTGCACAGAACAAATGTACACCCATTTCACAGGATGAATAGCTCTGCATCATTTTTTTTATAAAACACCCCTTAATATCTGTGGATTCAGTACTATGTTTCTGTAAAGAGGGAGAGACTGAAAAGAATAGAGAGAGCAGTGGCAGCCTATTTTTTTTCCTTGAAAATGATGAACTACTCAGTTTTCCTTTTTAACTTGTTAGTAAAATCCATAGCACATATTATTAAGATGGTATTTCAATTCGGTGCCTCCCACACAGTTGTGAATATTGTTATGAAAATGTGAATTGTAAAACAGATCGGTGATCATCCAATAAAAAGCCTGCGTCTCACTGTATTGTCCAGGCTGCTCTACACTGGCTACTCACAGGTGCAATCCCACTACTGACCAGTATGGGGGCTTTGACCTGCTCTGTTCCCAACCTGGGCCAGTTCACCACTCCTTAGGACAACCTGGTGACCCCAGGCTCCCCTAGAGCCACCATATTGATGCCAGTCTTAGCATGGACACCCAATCAACATAGCGCAGGGTAGACCAGAACTCCTGGACTCAAGCAATCCAACAGCTTCAGCCTCCCAAGTAGCTGGGATTACAGATGCACGCCACAGCACCCAGCAAAGGAAGTGGCTTGTTCTGAGATACTAGAATCAGAAGTCTCCTTGATCTCAATACTGCCCTCTAGTGTCAATAGTGCTTATTGCAAGTGATTCAATAATATAAAAATAAACATTTCCAAAGCACAGTATAAAATAAAACATATAAAAAAAATCGCATATAGAAGCTAGAAGAGAGACACATGGGTATATATTATAGCAAAAAGTAAACTTTCAGCTGCTTTATTGAAAGCCGCTCAGGGAGATCAGTGATTGTAACTCCCCCCACACCGATCACCCCCCACTGTCCCCTGTGTCCATCCCCGGCTCCCCGCAGATCCCCCTCTGTGTTCTCCTCCAGTCTCCCTCTGGTCCTCCCCTGTGTCCTCCTCTTGTCCCCCTCTGGTCCTCCTCTGTGTCCTCCTCCGGTCCCCCCATGTCCTCCGGTCCCCCTCTATGCTCCTCCACCCCCACTGTCCCAGATCTTTCAGTATGGAGAGCAGAGGAAGGAGTCGGTATATATGCCATTTACCAGCTCCTTCCTCTTCTGAATAGATAGAGTCACTGACTGACAACTGTGTTTATAATGCTTCAGTTTATGAAGGGAGTCTCTGTCTCTGTTCTTTCATTTCAGTGCAGCTGAGGCTGCAGAGAAAGAGACTGGGGAATCTGTGTCCTCACTCCCTTTCATAAAATAAAACATATAAAAGAGAAGAGAGACATATGAGTATTTGATGGCAAAAAGTAAGCTTTCAGCTGCTTTATTGAAAGCCGCACAGAAAGATCTGTGATTGTAACTCCCCCCACACGATCACCCTCCACTGTCCCCTGTGTGATCCCCGGCTCCCCTCAGGTCCCCCTCTGGTCCTCCTCTGTCTTCTCCTCTGTGTGCTCATCCGGTCCCCCGGAGGATGCTGGGAATGTGACATCATAAGGGGCGGGGGTCACCATGTGACATCTCCCAGTGACCCCGCCCCTTTTCCCTATATAAGTCGCCGCACAATGCGTCCCTGCCATTGCGGCCAGAGAGAGCGTTATGTCAACATCGCAAGGAAGAAAAGAAGAGAAGAAGGTAACAGCGTCAAAAGACCGGGCCAACGCTAGTAAAAGAGCAGGAAGAAGAAAGCGGAAGTCTGGCAGAAGAACTGAAGAGCGGGACAGGACCCCCGAAGAGCGGGACAAGACCCCAAAGGTGGCGATGAAGAAGAAAGCCAGGCTCCTCCGGACTAGCACACAGACGGGCAGATTGTCAGCCAGACTGCCGAGTGCGAGGGACAATTTTGAGTCAAAACTTCTTTCTAAGTCCACCGGAAAGTCCAATCGTGTGTACGCAGCATAAGGGTTACTAACTCACATTTATACATAAGTATATTAGGGGCAATTTAGCTACCAGCATGCCTTTGGGGTGTGGAACACAATCATAGTACGTGGAGGAGACCCACCCATGTATAGGGAGAGCACACAAACCCCCTGCAGGTATTGCTTCGGTTGGGATTCAAACTGATGACTGCTAGCACTGCTAGGTGTGACAGAGAGTATTGCAACGACCACCATTTTATTCTCTAGGGTGTTAGAATAAAAAATATATATAATGTTTAGGGGTTCTAAGTAAAGGGAAGGAGATAGGCTGGCAGGCAGGAGGAAGCTCAATTAGCATTGCTGGTTGTCATTCCAACGGCCACCACAAGAGGGCACCAGATTCCAGCAGGAACCATAGGATTGCAGAAGGCCTCAAAGCCGGCCGCCGGCGGCGCGGCCCGACACGATCACGCCGGCGGCGTCCACGGAGACAGGATACCCCCTGCTGTGCTGGCCCCCGGCGCCAGGTCGCTAATTCTAGTCGCAAATGCGACCTGGCGCCCGGGTTTTGTCGAGCCCTGCCTTAATATCTGTGGATTCAGTACTATGTTTCTGTAAAGAGGGAGAGACTGAAAAGAATAGAGAGACACATGGCAGCCTATTTCTTTTTCCTTGAAAATTAAGAAATATTCAGTTTTCCTTTTTACATTTCCTTTTTAACTTGTTAGTAAAATCCATAGTACAAATTATTAAGATGGTATTTCAATTCGGTGCCTCCCACACAGTTGTGAATATTGTTATGAAAATGTGAATTGTAAAAGAGATAGGTGATCATCCAATAAAAAGCCTGTGTCTCACTGTATTGTCCAGGCTGCTCTACACTGGCTACTCACAGGTGCAATCCCACTACTGACCAGTATGGGGGGCTTTGACTTGCTCTGTTTCCAACCTGGGCCAGTTCACCCCTCCTTAGGACAACCTGGTGACCCCAGGCTCCCATAGAGCCACCATATTGATACCAGTCTTAGCATGGACACCCAATCAACATAGCGCAGGGTAGAACAGAACTCCTGGACTCAAGTAATCCAACAGCCTCAGCCTCCCATGTAGCTGGGATTACAGATGCACGCCACAGCACCCAGCGAAGGAAGTAGCTTGTTCTGAGATACTAGAATCAGAAGTCTTTTTAATCTCAATAATGCCCTCTAGTGTCAATATTGCTTATTGCAAGTGATTCAATAATATAATAATAAACATTTCCAAAGCACAACATAAAATAAAACATACAAAAAAAATCAAACATATAGAAACTAGAAGAGAGGCATATTGGTATATGATATCATGAAGCTTCCAGCTGCTTTATTGAAACTTGCGCAGGGAGATCGGTGATTGTAACTCCCCCCCCCACACCGATCACCCCCCACTGTCCCCAGTGTCCTCCCCAGCTCCCCTCTGGTCCTTCTCTGTGTCCTCCTCCAGCCCCCCCTCTCTGTCCTCTGTGTGCTCCTCTAGTCCCCCGTGTTCTCCTTCAGTCCCCCTCTGTGTCCTCCTCTGGTCCCCCTTTGGTCCTCCTCTGTGTCCTCCTCCAGTCCCCCTCTGGCCCCCCTTTCTATCCTCTGTGTGCTCCTCCAGTCCCCCGTGTTCTCCTCTGATCCCCCTCTGTGTCCTCCTCCGGTTCCACTCTGGTACTGCTCTGTGTCCTCCTCTGGTCCCCCTCTGGCCCTCCTCTGTGTTCTCCTCTGGTCCCCCTCTGGTCCTCCTCTGGTCCTCCTCTGTGTCCTCCTCCGGTCACTCTCTGGCCCTCCTCTATGTCCCCCTCCGGCCCCCCTCTGGTCCTCCTCTGGTCCTCTTCTGTGTTCTCCTCTGGTTCTCCTCTGATCCTCCTCTGGTCCTCCCCTGTGTCCTCCTCCGATCCTCCTCTGGCCCTTCTCTGTGTCCTCCTCCAGTCCCCTTCTGTGTCCTCCACCGGTCCCCCTCTGGACATCCTCTGTGTCCTCCTCCGGTCCCCCTCTGGCCTTCCTCTGTGTCCTCCTCTGATCCCCCTCTGGTCCTCCTCTGTGTCCTCCTCTGTGTCCTCCACCGGTCCCCCTCTGGTACTCCTCTGTGTCCTCCTCCAGTCCCCCTCCGGTCCCCCTCTGTGTCCTCCTCCGGTCCCCCTCTGGTCCTTTTCTGTGTCCTCCTCTGGTCCCCCTCTGGCCCTCCGGCCCTCCTCTGTGTCCTCCTCCGGTCCCCCTCTGTGTCCTCCTCTGGTCCCTCTCTGGTCCTACTCTGTGTGCTCATCTGGCCCCCCATGTCCTTCGGTCCCCCTCTGTATTCCTCCACCCCCACTGTCCCAGATCTTTCAGGATAGAGAGCAGAGGAAGGAGCCGGTATATATGTCATTTACCAGATCCTTCCTCTTCTGAATAGACAGAGTCACTGACTGACTGTGACCTGTGTTTATGATGTTTCAGTTTATGAATGGAGAGGAGCCGCTGTCTCCGTTCATTAATTTCAGTGCAGCTGAGGCTGCAGAGAAAGAGACTGGGGAATCTGTGTCCTCACTCCCTTTCCCTGTCTCAAAAGGGAGATGTCAGGGGTCTGTTTAGACCCCCCAACAGAATTGATAAAAAGAAAAAAATTGTAAAAATAATAAAAGATGAAATGAAAAAAAAAACACTGACACCGTCCACCCTACCTCCCCAAAAAAGAAAGCATTGTAAAAATATAAAAAATAAAATAAAAAAATAATAATAAAATAAAATAAAATAAAAAACTAATGACACAGTCCACACCTCATCAGTGCCACCTATCAGTACCCATCAGTACAGAGCCTTTCATTAGGACCCAGCAAAGGAAGTGGCTTGTTCTGAGATACTAGAATCAAAAGTCTCCTTAATCTCAATACTGCCCTCTAGTGTAAATATTGCTTATTGTAAGTGATTCAATAATATAAAAATAAACACTTCCAAAGCACAACATAAAATAAAAACACATCAGAAATATTTCTCTCCTTATTGAATGTTTTTTTATTCATTGAAAATGTAATGGTACCGGAAATGATGATTTGTGACCACTAGCTGGAGCTAACAATTATAGTAAATAAGTATTTATTTCCTATGCTCATCATTGCCATCTAGTGGCCATAATTGTTAATTTTCCTAAATTACTCTATTTTGTACAAATGAATAACATTTAACCTGGAAAAAATAGCCTAGATATACTCAACTGTGCCCTCGTTTGCACAGAACAAATGTACACCCATTTCACAGGATGAATAGCTCTGCATCATTTTTTTTTTTAAAACACCCCTTAATATCTGTGGATTCAGTACAATGTTTCTGTAAAGAGGGAGAGACTGAAAAGAATAGAGAGAGCAGTGGCAGCTTATTTTTTTTCCTTGAAAATGATGAACTACTCAGTTTTCCTTTTTAACTTGTTAGTAAAATCCACAGCACATATTATTAAGATGGTATTTCAATTCGGTGCCTCCCACACAGTTGTGAATATTGTTATGAAAATGTGAATTGTAAAACAGATCGGTGATCATCCAATAAAAAGCCTGTGTCTCACTGTATTGTCCAGGCTGCTCACAGGTGCAATCCCACTACTGACCAATATGGGGGGTTTGACCTGCTCTGTTTCCAACCTGTGCCGGTTGACCCCTCCTTAGAACAACCTGGTGACCCCAGGCTCCCCTAGAGCCACCATATTGATGCTAGTCTTAGCATGGACACCCAATCAACATAGCACAGAGTAGACCAGAACTCCTGGACTCAAGTAATCCAACAGCCTCAGCCTCCCAAGTAGCTGGGATTACAGATGCACGCCACAGCACTCAGGAACAGAAAAGGCTTGCTCTGAGATACTAGAATCAGAAGTCTCCTTGATCTCTATAATGCCCTCTAGTGTCAATATTGCTTATTGCAAGTGATTCAATAATATAATAATAAACATTTCCAAAGCACAACATAAAATAAAAAATACAAAAAAATCAAACATATAGAAGCTAGAAGAGAGATATATGGGTATATAATGGCAAAAAGTAAGCCTTCAGCTGCTTTATTGAAAGCCGCTCAGGGAGATCAGTGATTGTAGATCCTTCCCACACCGATCACCCCCCACTGTCCCCTGTATCCTCCCCAGCTCCCCTCCCGTCCCCCTCTGTGTCCTCCTCCGGTTCCCCTCTGGTCCTCCTTTGTGTCTTCCTCTGTGCCCTCCTCCGGTCCCCCTCTGTGCTCCTCCACCCCCACTGTCCCAGATCATTTAGGATAGAGAGCAGAGGTAGGAGCCGGTATATATGTAATTTACCAGATCCTTCCTCTTCTTAATAGACTGACTGTCAACTGTGTTTATGATGCTTCAGTTTATGAATGGAGAGGAGCCGCTGTCTCCATTCATTAATTTCAGTGCAGCTGAGGCTGCAGAGAAAGAGACTGGGGAATCTGTGTCCTCACTCCCTTTCCCTGTCTCAAAAGGGAGGTGTCAGGGGCCTATCTAGACCCCCCCAACAGGATTGTAAAAATAATAAAAGATAAATGAAAAAAACACTGACACCATCCACTTCCCCCTCCTCAAAAGAAAGCATTGCAAAAAAAAAAAAATTTTAATTGGAAAAAATAATAAAATAAAACAAAAAAACGACTGACACAGTCCACACCTCATCAGTGTCACCTATCAGTGCTGCATATTAGTGCCACTGTCACATGACATTAAAAAAAGTATTGGTAATCGTATTAGTGAGTACTTGAAAAAAAGTATTGGTATTCGGTCTTAAAAAAGTGGAATCGGTACGACTCTAACTGTAATCATGGACACCTGATCAACATAACACAGGATAGACAAGTAGACAAGAAACCCTCCACTCAAGCCCTCCAATAACCTCAGCCTTCCAAATATCTGGGATTATGGAGCCATTTCTCAGCACCCGGTGTTCTGGCAGATAGCGTCCTGCCATCATATAGTGTCCGCCCCATACTGCGCATGCGCAGTACAGGGCAGAAGAAGCTTTGGAAAATCTCCGAAGATGAACGGCGCCTGCACGTGAGTGGAGGTGGTAGCCCCACCATCCAAGCAGACATAGGTTTGGGAAAATTAAAGGGCCCCTCTCGGGGGCGAGCTTCGCTTGCTGCGCTCGGCTCTTTTATATTCCTACTCTATGTCCACTTGGATTGTGGGGATAGAACCTGGACTCACGGCGCAGGCGCCGTTCATCCTCGGCTATTTTCGGAATCTGTGTGTGCTGTGTACTGCGCATGCGCAGTAAACAGCGGACACTATCCGATGGGGGACCATATATGATAGGACACCAGCAAAGGAAGTGGTTTGCTCTGAGATACTAAAACCAAAAGTCTCCTTGATCTCAATACTGCCCTCTAGTGTCAAGTGACTCAATAATGTAATAATAACTTCCAAAGCAAAACATAAAATAAAAACATATCAGAAATATTTCTCTCCTTATTGAATGTTTTTTTATTCATTAAAGCGGAGGTCCACCCTAAAGTGGACCTTCTGCTCATTGGAATCCTCCCCCCTCCGGCGCCACAATTGGCACCTTTCAGGGGGGAGGGGGGTGCAGGTACCTGTACAGTACAGGTATCTGCACCCACTTCCGGGATGGCTCTCTGCGGAAAGGGGCGTAGATTACGCCCCTTTCCGAAAGTCCCCCACTGCCTGCTGGCAAACACAAATATCCCAGAGGCAGCGGGTCCATCCTTATTGCGCAGCGTGACTCGCGCATGTGAAGTAGGGAACCGGGAAATGAAGCCGAAAGGCTCCACTTCCTGATTCCCATACCCAAGATGGCGGCGGCAGCACCCGAGAGACGATCGAGAGATCGGCTTCGGGTGCCGTCATCGCGGGCGCGCTGGACAGGTAAGTGTCACTATTTTAAAAGTCAGCAGCTGCAGTATTTGTAGCTGCTGGCTTTAAAAAAAAAAAAACGCGCACTCCCGGCGGACTCCCGCTTTAAAAATGTAATGGTACCGGAAATGATGATTTGTGACCATTAGCTGGAGCTAACAATTATAGTAAATAAGTATTTATTTCCTATGCTCATCATTGCCATCTAGTGGCCATAATTGTTCATTTTCCTAAATTACGCTATTCTGTACAAATGAATAACATTTAAACTGGAAACAAAATAGCCTAGTAACCTTCAACTGTGCCCCCGTTTGCACAGAAGAAATGTACACCCATTTCACAGGATGAATAGCTCTGCATCATTTTTTATAAAACACCCCTTAATATCTGTGGATTCAGTACTATGTTTCTGTAAAGAGGGAGAGACTGAAAAGAATAGAGAGAGCAGTGGCAGCCTATTTTTTTCCTTTAAAATTATAAACTATTCAGTTTTCCTTTTTAACTTGTTAGTAAAATCCATAGCACATATTATTAAAATGGTATTTCAGTTCAGTGCCTCCCACACAGTTGTGAATATTGTTATGAAAATGTGAATTGTAAACAGATCGGTGATGATCCAATAAAAAGCCTGCGTCTCACTGTATTGTCCAGGCTGCTCTACACTGGCTACTCACAGGTGCAATCCCACAACTGACCAGTATGGGGGGTTTGACCTGCTCTGTTTCCAACCTGGGCCGGTTCACCTCTCCTTAGGACAACCTGGTGACCCCAGGCTCCCCTAGAGCCACCATATTGATAGCAGTCTTAGCATGGACACCCAATCAACATAGCACAGGGTAGACCAGAACTCCTGGACTCAAGCAATCCAACAGCCTCAGGCTCCCAAGTAGCTGGGATTACAGATGCACGCCACAGCACCCAGCAAAGGAAGTGGCTTGTTCTGAGATACTAGAATCAGAAGTCTCCTTGATCTCAATAATGCCCTCTAGTGTCACTATTGCTTATTGCAAGTGATTCAATAATATAATAATAAACATTTCCAAAGCACAATATAAAATAAAAACATATCAGACATTTTTCTCTCCTTATTGAATGTTTTTCTATTCATTAAAAATGCAATGGTATCAGAAATGATGATTTGTGACCACTAGCTGGAGCTAACAATTATAGTAAATAATTATTTATTTCCTATGCTCATCATTGCCATCTAGTGGCCATAATTCTTTATTTTCCTAAATTACTCTATTCTGTAGAAATGAATAAGTTTTAACCTGGAGAAAAAATAGCCTAGTAACATTGAACTGTGCCCCCATTTGCCCAGAACAAATGAACACCTGTTTCACAGGATGAATAGCTCTGCATTGTTTTTTTATAAAACACCCCTTAATATCTGTGGATTCAGGACTATGTTTCTGTAAAGAGGGAGCCGCTGAAAAGAATAGAGAGAGCAGTGGCAGCCTACATTTTTTTCTGTGAAAATTATGAACTATTCAGTTTTCCTTTTTAAATTTCCTTTTTAACTTGTTAATAAAATCCATAGCACAAATTATTAAGATGGTATTTCAATTCGGTGCCTCCCACACAGTTGTGAATATTGTTATGAAAATGTGAATTGTAAAACAGATCGGTGATCATCCAATAAAAAGCCTGCGTCTCACTGTATTGTCCAGGCTGCTCTACACTGGCTACTCACAGGTGCAATCCCACTACTGACCAGTATGGGGGCTTTGACCTGCTTTGTTTCCAACCTGGGCCGGTTCACCCCTCCTTAGGACAACCTGGTGACCCCAGGCTCCCCTAGAGCCACCATATTGATACCAGTCTTAGCATGGACACCCGATCAACATAGCACAGGGTAGACCAGAACTCCTGGACTCAAGCAATCCAACAGCCTCAGCCTCCCAAGTAGCTGGGATTACAGATGCACGCCACAGCACACAGCAAAGGAAGTGGCTTGTTCTGAGATACTAGAATCAGAAGTCTCCTTGATCTCAATACTGCCCTCTAGTGTCATTATTGCTTATTGCAAGTGATTCAATAATATAATAATAAACATTTCCAAAGCACAACATAAAATAAAAACATATCAGATATATTTCTCTTCTTATTGAATGTTTTTGTATTCATTAAAAATGTAATGGTACCGGAAATGATGATTTGTGACCACTAGCTGGAGCTACCAATTATAGTAATTAAGCATTTATTTCCTATGCTCATCATTGCCATCTAGTGGCCATAATTATTTATTTTCCTAAATCACTCTATTCTGTACAAATGAATAACATTTAACCTGGAAAAAAAATAGCCTAGTTATATTCAACCGGATAACAAAGGAAAGACACACACCTATACAGGCTAAAGAGCGCTGCTCACCCCTGAAGTATAAGGAAGAATTCAAAGATACTCCCCCAAAAATTGGATTTTTAGGCAGCAGAATTATGGGTCAAGTCGTATTTTTATACATAATCTGAAATTTTATTATTAAAAGCTGTGTAAACAAGATGGTTAAAATATAAGCTCCAGCAGGACAATGATACTATCACAAATAAGTATATGGGTATACAAAGACTGAAATGTTCATACAGACAGATAATAACAGTAGTCCATCATGTAGATAAGCACTAACGCGTTTCAACCCGCACTGATGGGGTCTTCTTCAGAGAGACAATCTGCTGGGTAAAACACATCATGAATACATGTATCGGATAGTAAATACACACAATACAGGTACAAACATGACATAAATATTTCACATAGTTACCCCAAAATGTATATCCAAAGCATAAAGTTTAAAGAAGAAATTTGGTCCTGCATAGCGATCTCTTTAAAACAAAAGGTTTCCTTCTTTCCTTTGAGGGGATCCCAAAACCGCTCACCAGTTAGCCATCCCAACCCGGAAGAGGTGTTGATTCAGAGGCACGTCTCACGAGAGGTCACACTCACAGACGGGCCCCCGAAATGGCGCAAACCGCCAGTGATTGGAACACAGCCGGACTGCGCCTGCAGCAGAAGTCAACCAAGGAAAGACACCGTGTAAAATAGACTATATCTCAAAAAGTACTTTTTTAAAAGAAATTTTTTTGTTCTTGTAGTATTGGCCACCACCGATGTAAATATCGCGACACCGCACGTGTAGAGAATTAATCAGATTCTCCCGTTTGCACAGAACAAATGTACACCCATTTCACAGGATGAATAGCTCTGCATCTTTTTTTATAAAACACCCCTTAATATCTGTGGATTCAGTACCATGGTTCTGTAAAGAGGGAGAGACTGAAAAGAATAGAGAGAGCAGTGGAAGCCTATTCTTTTCGTTGAAAACAATGAACTATTCAGTTTTTCAGGTATTTCAATTCAGTGCCTCCCACACAGTTGTGAATATTGCTATGAAAATGTGAATTGTAAAACAGATCGGTGATCATCCAATAAAAAGCCTGCGTCTCACTGTATTGTCCAGGCTGCTCTACACTGGCTACTCACAGGTGCAATACCACTACTGACCAGTATGGGGGGTTTGACCTGCTCTGTTTCCAACCTGGGCCGGTTCACCCCTCCTTAGGACAACATGGTGACCCCAGGCTCCCCTAGAGCCACCATATTGATACCAGTCTTAGCATGGACACCCAATCAACATAGCACAGGGTAGACCAGAACTCTTGGACTCAAGCAATCCAACAGCCTCAGCCTCCCAAGTAGCTGGGATTACAGATGCACGCCACAGCACCCGGCAAAGGAAGTGGCTTGGTCTGAGATACTAGAATCACAAGTCTCCTTGATCTCAATACTGCCCTCTAGAGTCAATATTGCTCGCTGCAAATGATTCAATAATATAATAATAAACATTTCCAAAGCACAAAATAAAAAAAAACATAAAAAAAAATCACATATAGAGGCTAGAAGAGAGACACATGGGTATATGATGGCAAAAAGTAAGATTTCAGCTGCTTTATTGAAAGCCGCTCAGGGAGATCAGTGATTGTAACCCCCCCCCCCCCACACCGATCACCCCCCCACTGTCCCCTGTGTCTAAAGATTAATTTTAACCACTTGGTGCCCATACTACGTCTATTGACGTCATGGGCTTTCGGTGGTTATATCTGAATGATGCCTGAGGCCACAGACATCATTCAGATATCTCCTTTTTCAGCCGGCGATTCTCTGCACCATAAGAACGATCATAGCGGCTCCGGTGCTTGTACCGACTCACCGCTTCCATCGGTGAGACGGTCACAGGATCCGCTGGCCCCCGCAAGTTACCATAGAGATTTCCAATGGACCAGATTGTCCCCGGAGTCTCTATGATTGTTCGGAGGCCGGGCGCGATGTTATGACGTCACACCCTTCCTCTGTATTCAAATTAATGGCGCCGATCTGGCTAGGAAGCCAGGACCTTTTTTTTTATTATTCTTCCCAGCCTAGAGGTGAGATATGGGGTCTTATTGACCCCATATCTCACTGTAAATATGTCCGATTGTGCCATATTCTTTATTACAAGGGATGTTTACATTCCTTGTAATAGGAATAAAAGTCATCAATTTTTTTTTAAGTGTCAAACTAAAAAATAAAAATAAAATTAACAATAAAAAAAAAATGTAAAGCGCCCCTGTCCCCGTGAGCTCGTACACAGAAGTGAATGCATACGTAAGTCCCGCCCACATATAAAAACGGTGTTCAAACCACACATGTGAGGTATCACCGCGAACGTTAGAGCGAGAGCAATAATTCTAGCCCTAGACCTCCTCTGTAACGCAAAACATGTAACCAGTAAAAAAAATTTAAAGCGTCGCCTATGGGGATTTTCAAATACCAAAGTTTGGCGCCATTCCATGAGCGCGTGTAATTTTGAAGCGTGACATGTTGGGTATCTGTTTACTCGGTGTATCCTCCTCTTTCACATTATGTTAAAAAAATTGGGCTAACTTTACTGTTTTTTTTTTAAGCATGAAACAGTTTTTTTTCTGAAAAAAACGTGTTCGAAAAATTGCTGCGCAAAAACCGTGCGAAATAAAAAGTTGCAACGACCGCCATTGTATTATCTAGGGTCTTTGCTAAAAAAAATATATAATGTTTGGGGGTTCTATGTAATTTTCTAGCAAAAAAAATTAGGAATGTCAGAATTGGCCTGGGCGCGAAGTGGTTAATAAATCGGAGGCGATGGGAGTAGGGGTAGGAAATGTTGAACTTGAAAAACTCCAGAGGAGTTTTAAATTTAAATGGACAACTACTGCCTTGAGATATCTGGGGACAAATATCCTTCCCAAAATATCCCAAATATTTGATTGAAATTTCCCACCTCTGTTAAGAGAAACAAGGAAATTACTTAATAAATGGCAAGTGGGATTACACTCGCGCTTTGGGAGGTGTAATATTATCAAGATGTGTATCCTCCCTAAATTCTTATATCTTCTTCAGGCTTTACCAATCTATATTCCTTCTAAATATTTTGATCAGGTAGCTAAAATGTTCTCTGAATACATTTGGGCCCATAAACGCCCGACATTGAGCAGACAACAACTCTCATATCCTAAAATCTATGGTGGCCTGGCGGTACCAGATATACAGAGATACCACCAAGCGATACATTTAACTAGGCTAATCGATTGGAATCGGCATCAAAAAAGTAAACTATGGCCAAGTCTGGAACAAGCTCAGACTAGTATCTTACTTACTAGGGCACCATGGTGCCATTCGTCAATGCCAAATGATTAAAAAAAAAACACCCGTTGGTGGGGGGTGACCGTGCGGATATGTAAATTACTCTTCGTAAAACACTCGCTAATGCCAACTCACTCCCTGTTGTACCCGATCCTGGTTAACCCGGCGTTTCCTCCAGGAATCCAAGATCCAGTTTTTTATTCAATAAGGCAACATGGTCACTTTCATCGCATCGCATCACATTTTTTGGTTAATAATAGGTGGCTGTCTATGTTAGAATTGATGGACAAAACGGGTATCTTTGGCCTGGATCATTGGAGAGCCTTTCAGCTGATCCATTTTCCAAGGTCCTTACTACCCTCGGATGGTTTCAGACAGAATTTGACCAGATTTGAGAGTTACTGTACAGAGGAGGGGGCAATGCCACATGCCCTATCGGCTGCATATCAGCTTTTGATTACGCCACCAGATGACTATCAGCTGCCATGCCTTAGGGCATGGGAGATTGATATTGGATGCAAGTTTACAGCACATCAACGTCAATTTATCATTAGCCTTATACACAGTTCCTCTATAAGTACTAAGGTACAGGAGACAAACTTTAAAGTGGTTACTAGGTGGTATCAAACTCCGGTAAAAATACAAAAGATATACTCTTCTCTTTCGGACCAGTGCTGGAGATGTCAAGAGGATAGGGGAACAATCCTACATATATTTTGGACATGCCCAAAACTGGTATATTTCTGGAAGAAGATTCGACAAATAGTTAAAAATTTTACGGAATATGAAATTCCAAATGATCCAGCTTTCTTTTTGCTTCACACATCTAATATACCAAGCGGAATTTATGGGTAATCGGTTATCTGTCATATTCTTAATGCTGCCAAGGCATGTATTCCACTATGCTGGAAAGCTACACAAGGACCATCTATTAGTATGTGGTTCAAAAAATTAGAGGACATTAAGAAAATGGAGGATTTAATCCTCACAAACGTCACCAAAGGGAACAATATAGTGAGACCTGGACATCCTCGAATATATATATTTTTTCTAATGGGACGGACCCTGTTTGAAAGCGATAAGGGGGGCTAAAAGAAAGGTAATCTAAATGGGTTTATATGGAGGAACGACTGGTGAGAAGAAGGGAATTTCTGAGATTGAGTGATATCTAGTTGAGGGCACGTCCACCACCTTCATTGCCCCCCCCATTTTTTTTGTTGTTGTTGTTTTGTTTTGTTGTTTATCATGGGATTATTAAACAGGAGAAAATCTGAGGCAAGAAGTACGGGGATATATAAGGTAAGAGGGGATAATGTGTAGGAAGAGACACGAAGGAGTAGTCGACTGGTGGAAGCAGTGGAGAGGCTTAAAGAGGAAGTAAACCCTGATGAGTTTACTTCCTCTTTTTTTCCCTGCAAAGGTAAAGCATAATGGACTACTATGCATCGCATAGTAGCCCATTATGTGTCACTTACCTGACACAGGAGCCAGCGAAGTCGCCGCTGTCCCCTGTAGTCCGCCGCATCCATCTTGCTTGTGGCGTCTCGCAGCTCCGCCGAATGACAGCGGCGAAGCCGCGATGACGTCACTCCCGCGCATGCGCACGGGAGTGGCGTCTCGCAGCTCCGCCGCTGTCATTCGGCAAAGCCGCGATGACGTCACTCCCGCGCATGCGCACGGGAGTCGACAAATGCGGCAGCTCCATTCTTGGAACTGCCGCGTTTAGTGCACCTGCGCGCCGCTGTCTACGGCGCATGCGCCGTAGACAGCGGTGCCCGTTTTCGGGCAAATATCTCCTAAACCATATAGGTTTAGGAGATATTTCTTGGACCTACAGGTAAGCCTTAATCTAGGCTTACCTGTAGGTCAAAGTGGTTTGTAAGGGTTTACTTCCTCTTTAATATGTTATATATATGATTGAAATTATATGAGTTGGATGAACAATATAATCTTGATACACTTGAACTGTTGAGATCATTATCCTATATGTTATCAAATATTTGAAATAAAAAATAAAAAAATAAAAACATATCAGAAATATTTCTCTCCTTATTAAATGTTTTTTTATTCATTAAAAATGCAATGGTACCAGAAATGATGATTTGTGACCACTAGCTGGAGCTAACAATTATAGTAAATAAGTATTTATTTCCTATGCTCATCATTGCCATCTAATGGCCATAATTATTTATTTTCCTAAATTACTCTATTCTGTACAAATGAATAAGATTTAACCTGGAGAAAAAATAGCCTATTAAAATTCAACTGTGCCGCCGTTTGCCCAGAACAAATGTACACCCATTTCACAGGATAAATAGCTCTGCATAATTTTTTATTAAACACCCCTTAATATCTGTGGATTCAGTTCTATGTTTCTGTAAAGAGGGAGCGGTTGAAAAAAATAGAGAGAGCAGTGGCAACCTACATTTATTTCTGTGAAAATTATGAACTATTCAGTTTTCCATTTCCTTTTTAACTTAGTTTAGTAAAATCCATAGCACAATTACTGTTAAGATGGTATTTCAATTTGATGCCTTCCACACTGGAATATTGTTATGAAAATGTGAATTGTAAAACAGATCGGTGATCATCCAATAAAAAGCCTGCGTCTCACTGTATTGTCCAGACTGATCTACACTGGCTACTCACAGGTGCAATGCCACTACTGACCAGTATGGGGGACTTTGACCTGCTCTGTTTCCAACCTGGGCCGGTTCACACCCTCCTTAGGACAACCTGGTGACCCCAGGCTCCCATAGAGCCACCATATTGATACCAGTCTTAGCATGGACACCCAATCAACATAGCGCAGGGTAGACCAGAACTCCTGGACTCAAGTAATCCAACAGCCTCAGCCTCCCAAATAGCTGGGATTACAGATGCACGCCACAGCACCCAGCGAAGGAAGTAGCTTGTTCTGAGATACTAGAATCAGAAGTCTTTTTAATCTCAATAATGCCCTCTAGTGTCAATATTGCTTATTGCAAGTGATTCAATAATATAATAATAAACATTTCCAAAGCACAACATAAAATAAAACATACAAAAAAAATCAAACATATAGAAACTAGAAGAGAGACATATGGGTATATGATGTCATGAAGCTTCCAGCTGCTTTATTGAAACTTGCGCAGGGAGATCAGTGATTGTAACTCCCCCCCCACACCGATAACCCCCCACTGTCCCCAGTGTCCTCCCCAGCTCCCCTCTGGTCCTTCTCTGTGTCCTCCTCCAGCCCCCCTCTCTGTCCTCTGTGTGCTCCTCTAGTCCCCCCTGTTCTACTTCAGTCCCCCTCTGTGTCCTCCTCTGGTCCCCCTTTGGTCCTCCTCTGTGTCCTCCTCCAGTCCCCCTCTGGCCCCCCTTTCTATCCTCTGTGTGCTCCTCCAGTCCCCCGTGTTCTCCTCTAAACCCCCTCTGTGTCCTCCTCCGGTTCCACTCTGGTACTGCTCTGTGTCCTCCTCTGGTCCCCCTCTGGCCTTCCTCTGTGTTCTCCTCTGGTCCCCCTCTGGTCCTCCTCTGATCCTCCTCTGGTCCTCCTCTGTGTCCTCCTCCGGTCCCCCTCTGGCCCTCCTCTATGTCCCCCTCCGGTCCCCCTCTGGTCCTCCTCTGGTCCTCTTCTGTGTTCTCCTCTGGTTCTCCTCTGATCCTCCTCTGGTCCTCCCCTGTGTCCTCCTCCGATCCTCCTCTGGCCCTTCTCTGTGTCCTCCTCCAGTCCCCTTCTGTGTCCTCCACCGGTCCCCCTCTGGCCCTCCGGCCCTCCTCTGTGTCCTCCTCCGGTCCCCCTCCGGTCCCCCTCTGTGTCCTCCTCTGGTCCCTCTCTGGTCCTACTCTGTGTGCTCATCTGGCCCCCCATGTCCTTTCCCTGTCTCAAAAGGGAGATGTCAGGGGTCTAAACAGAATTGATAAAAAGAAAAAAATTTTAAAAATAATAAAAGATGAAATGAAAAAAAAAAACACTGACACCGTCCACTCTACCTCCCCAAAAAAGAAAGCATTGTAAAAAAATAAAAAATAAAATAAAAAAATAATAATAAAATAAAATAAAATAAAAAACTAATGACACAGTCCACACCTCATCAGTGCCACCTATCAGTACCCATCAGTACATAGCCTTTTATTAGGACCCAGCAAAGGAAGTGGCTTGTTCTGAGATACTAGAATCAAAAGTCTCCTTAATCTCAATACTGCCCTCTAGTTTAAATATTGCTTATTGTAAGTGATTCAATAATATAATAATAAACACTTCCAAAGCACAACATAAAATAAAAACACATCAGAAATATTTCTCTCCTTATTGAATGTTTTTTTATTCATTGAAAATGTAATGGTACCGGAAATGATGATTTGTGACCACTAGCTGGAGCTAACAATTATAGTAAATAAGTATTTATTTCCTATGCTCATCATTGCCGTCTAGTGGCCATAATTGTTAATTTTCCTAAATTACTCTATTTTGTACAAATGAATAACATTTAACCTGGAAAAAAATAGCCTAGATATACTCAACTGTACCCTCGTTTGCACAGAACAAATGTACACCCATTTCACAGGATGAATAGCTCTGCATCATTTTTTTTATAAAACACCCCTTAATATCTGTGGATTCAGTACTATGTTTCTGTAAAGAGGGAGAGACTGAAAAGAATAGAGAGAGCAGTGGCAGCCTATTTTTTTTCCTTGAAAATGATGAACTACTCAGTTTTCCTTTTTAACTTGTTAGTAAAATCCATAGCACATATTATTAAGATGGTATTTCAATTCGGTGCCTCCCACACAGTTGTGAATATTGTTATGAAAATGTGAATTGTAAAACAGATCGGTGATCATCCAATAAAAAGCCTGCGTCTCACTGTATTGTCCAGGCTGCTCTACACTGGCTACTCACAGGTGCAACCCCACTACTGACCAGTATGGGGGCTTTGACCTGCTCTGTTCCCAACCTGGGCCAGTTCACCCCTCCTTAGGACAACCTGGTGACCCCAGGCTCCCCTAGAGCCACCATATTGATTCCAGTCTTAGCATTTACACCCGATCAACATAGCACAGGGTAGACCAGAACTCCTGGACTCAAGCAATCCGACAGCCTCAGCCTCCCAAGTAGCTGGGATTACAGATGCACGCCACAGCAGCCGGCAAAGGAAGTGGCTTGTTCTGAGATACTAGAATCAGAAGTCTCCTTGATCTCAATACTGCCCTCTAGTGTCAATAGTGCTTATTGCAAGTGATTCAATAATATAAAAATAAACATTTCCAAAGCACAGTATAAAATAAAACATATAACAAAAATCGCATATAGAAGCTAGAAGAGAGACACATGGGTATATATTATAGCAAAAAGTAAACTTTCAGCTGCTTTATTGAAAGCCGCTCAGGGAGATCAGTGATTGTAACTCCACCCCCACACCGATCACCCCCCACTGTCCCCTGTGTCCATCCCCGCCTCCCCGCAGATCCCCCTCTGTGTTCTCCTCCAGTCCCCCTCTGGTCCTCCCCTGTGTCCTCCTATTGTCCCCCTCTGGTCCTCCTCTGTGTCCTCCTCCGGTCCCCCCATGTCCTCCGGTCCCCCTCTATGCTCCTCCACCCCCACTGTCCCAGATCTTTCAGTATGGAGAGCAGAGGAAGGAGTCGGTATATATGCCATTTACCAGCTCCTTCCTCTTCTGAATAGATAGAGTCACTGACTGACAACTGTGTTTATAATGCTTCAGTTTATGAAGGGAGTCTCTGTCTCTGTTCTTTCATTTCAGTGCAGCTGAGGCTGCAGAGAAAGAGACTGGGGAATCTGTGTCCTCACTCCCTTTCATAAAATAAAACATATAAAAGAGAAGAGAGACATATGAGTATTTGATGGCAAAAAGTAAGCTTTCAGCTGCTTTATTGAAAGCCGCACAGAGAGATCTGTGATTGTAACTCCCCCCACACGATCACCCTCCACTGTCCCCTGTGTGATCGCCGAGTCCCCTCAGGTCCCCCTCTGGTCCTCCTCTGTCTTCTCCTCTGTGTGCTCATCCGGTCCCCCGGAGGATGATGGGAATGTGACATCATAAGGGGCGGGGTCACCATGTGACATCTCCCAGTGACCCCGCCCCTTTTCCCTATATAAGTCGCCGCACAATGCGTCCCTGCCATTGCGGCCAGAGAGAGCGCTGTGTCAACATCGCAAGGAAGAAAAGAAGAGAAGAAGGTGACAGCGTCAGAAGACCGGGCCAACGCTAGTAAAAGAGCAGGAAGAAGAAAGCGGAAGTCCGGCAGAAGAACTGAAGAGCGGGACAAGACCCCCGAAGAGCGGGACAAGACCCCAAAGGCGGCGATGAAGAAGAAAGCCAGGCTCCTCCGGACTAGCACACAGACGGGCAGATTGTCAGCCAGACTGCTGAGTGCGAGGGACAATTTTAGGTCAAAACTTCTTTCTAAGTCCACCGGATAGTCCAATCGTGTGTACGCAGCATAAGGGTTACTAACTCACATTTATACATAAGTATATTAGGGGCAATTTAGCTACCAGCATGCCTTTGGGGTGTGGAAGACAATCATAGTACGTGGAGGAGACCCACCCATGTATAGGGAGAGCACACAAACCCCCTGCAGGTATTGCTTCGGTTGGGATTCAAACTGATGACCGCTAGCACTGCTAGGTGTGACAGAGAGTATTGCAACGACCACCATTTTATTCTCTAGGGTGTTAGAATAAAAAATATATATAATGTTTAGGGGTTCTAAGTAAAGGGAAGGAGATAGGCTGGCAGGCAGGCAGGGGAAG
Organism: Lithobates pipiens; assembly: GCF_037356315.1. Classification (NCBI taxonomy): domain Eukaryota; kingdom Metazoa; phylum Chordata; class Amphibia; order Anura; family Ranidae; genus Lithobates; species Lithobates pipiens. Next base: position 2,372,282 of record NW_027507879.1, on the reverse strand, counting down.
CTCAATTAGCATTGCTGGTTGTCATTCCAACGGCCACCACAAGAGGGCACCAGATTCCAGAAGGAACCATAGGATTGCAGAAGGCCTCAAAGCCGGCCGCCGGCGGCGCGGCCCGACACGATCACGCCGGCGGCGTCCACGGAGACAGGATAACCCCTGCTGTGCTGCCCCCGGCGCCAGGTCGCTAATTCTAGTCGCAAATGCGACCTGGCGCCCGGGTTTTGTCGAGCCCTGCCTTAATATCTGTGGATTCAGTACTATGTTTCTGTAAAGAGGAAGAGACTGAAAAGAATAGAGAGACTCATGGCAGCCTATTTCTTTTTCCTTGAAAATTAAGAAATATTCAGTTTTCCTTTCTACATTTCCTTTTTAACTTGTTAGTAAAATCCATAGTACAAATTATTAAGATGGTATTTCAATTCGGTGCCTCCCACACAGTTGTGAATATTGTTATGAAAATGTGAATTGTAAAAGAGATCGGTGATCATCCAATAAAAAGCCTGTGTCTCCCTGTATTGTCCAGGCTGCTCTACACTGGCTACTCACAGGTGCAATCCCACTACTGACCAGTATAGGGGGCTTTGACCTGCTCTGTTTCCAACCTGGGCCGGTTCACCCCTCCTTAGGACAACCTGGTGACCCCAGGCTCCCATAGTGCCACCATATTGATACCAGTCTTAGCATGGACACCCAATCAACATAGCGCAGGGTAGAACAGAACTCCTGGACTCAAGTAATCCAACAGCCTCAGCCTCCCATGTAGCTGGGATTACAGATGCACGCCACAGCACCTGGCAAAAGAAATAGCTTGTTTTGAGATACTAGAATCAGAAGTCTTTTTAATCTCAATAATGCCCTCTAGTGTCAATATTGCTTATTGCAAGTGATTCAATAATATAATAATAAACATTTCCAAAGCACAACATAAAATAAAACATACAAAAAAAATCAAACATATAGAAACTAGAAGAGAGACATATGGGTATATGATATCATGAAGCTTCCAGCTGCTTTATTGAAACTTGCGCAGGGAGATCGGTGATTGTAACTCCCCCCCCCACACACCGATCACCCCCCACTGTCCCCAGTGTCCTCCCCAGCTCCCCTCTGGTCCTTCTCTGTGTCCTCCTCCAGCCCCCCCTCTCTGTCCTCTGTGTGCTCCTCTAGTCCCCCGTGTTCTCCTTCAGTCTCCCTCTGTGTCCTCCTCTGGTCCCCCTTTGGTCCTCCTCTGTGTCCTCCTCCAGTCCCCCTCTCGCCCCCCTTTCTATCCTCTGTGTGCTCCTCCAGTCCCCCGTGTTCTCTTCTGATTCCCCTCTGTGTCCTCCTCCGGTTCCACTCTGGTACTGCTCTGTGTCCTCCTCTGGTCCCCCTCTGGCCCTCCTCTGTGTTCTCCTCTAGTCCCCCTCTGGTCCTCCTCTGATCCTCCTCTGGTCCTCCTCTGTGTCCTCCTCCGGTCCCCCTCTGGCCCTCCTCTATGTCCCCCTCCGGTCCCCCTCTGGTCCTCCTCTGGTCCTCTTCTGTGTTCTCCTCTGGTTCTCCTCTGATCCTCCTCTGGTCCTCCCCTGTGTCCTCCTCCGATTCTCCTCTGGCCCTTCTCTGTGTCCTCCTCCAGTCCCCTTCTGTGTCCTCCACCGGTCCCCCTCTGGCCTTCCTCTGTGTCCTCCTCTGATCCCCCTCTGGTCCTCCTCTGTGTCCTCCTCTGTGTCCTCCACCGGTCCCCCTCTGGTCCTCCTCTGTGTCCTCCTCCAGTCCCCCTCCGGTCCCCCTCTGTGTCCTCCTCCGGTCCCCCTCTGGTCCTTTTCTGTGTCCTCCTCTGGTCAGCCTCTGGCCCTCCGGCCCTCCTCTGTGTCCTCATCCAGTCCCCCTCCGGTCCCCCTCTGTGTCCTCCTCTGGTCCCTCTCTGGTCCTACTCTGTGTGCTCATCTGGCCCCCCATGTCCTTCGGTCCCCCTCTGTATTCCTCCACCCCCACTGTCCCAGATCTTTCAGAATAGAGAGCAGAGGAAGGAGCCGGTATATATGTAATTTACCAGATCCTTCCTCTTCTGAATAGACAGAGTCACTGACTGACTGTGACCTGTGTTTATGATGTTTCAGTTTATGAATAGAGAGGAGCCGCTGTCTCCGTTCATTAATTTCAGTGCAGCTGAGGCTGCAGAGAAAGAGACTGGGGAATCTGTGTCCTCACTCCCTTTCCCTGTCTCAAAAGGGAGATGTCAGGGATCTGTTTAGACCCCCCAACAGAATTGATGAAAAGAAAAAAATTGTAAAAATAATAAAAGATGAAATGAAAAAAAAAAACACTGACACCGTCCACTCTACCTCCCCAAAAAAGAAAGCATTGTAAAAAATAAATAAATAAATAATAATAAAATAAAATAAAATAAAAAACTAATGACACAGTCCACACCTCATCAGTGCCACCTATCAGTGCCCATCAGTACAGAGCCTTTCATTAGGACCCAGCAAAGGAAGTGGCTTGTTCTGAGATACTAGAATCAAAAGTCTCCTTAATCTCAATACTGCCCTCTAGTGTAAATATTGCTTATTGTAAGTGATTCAATAATATAATAATAAACACTTCCAAAGCACAACATAAAATAAAAACACATCAGAAATATTTCTCTCCTTATTGAATGTTTTTTTATTCATTGAAAATGTAATGGTACCGGAAATGATGATTTGTGACCACTAGCTGGAGCTAACAATTATAGTAAATAAGTATTTATTTCCTATGCTCATCATTGCCATCTAGTGGCCATAATTGTTAATTTTCCTAAATTACTCTATTTTGTACAAATGAATAACATTTAACCTGGAAAAAAATAGCCTAGATATACTCAACTGTACCCTCGTTTGCACAGAACAAATGTACACCCATTTCACAGGATGAATAGCTCTGCATCATTTTTTTTTATAAAACACCCCTTAATATCTGTGGATTCAGTACTATGTTTCTGTAAAGAGGGAGAGACTGAAAAGAATAGAGAGAGCAGTGGCAGCCTATTTTTTTTCCTTGAAAATGATGAACTACTCAGTTTTCCTTTTTAACTTGTTAGTAAAATCCATAGCACATATTATTAAGATGGTATTTCAATTCGGTGCCTCCCACACAGTTGTGAATATTGTTATGAAAATGTGAATTGTAAAACAGATCGGTGATCATCCAATAAAAAGCCTACGTCTCACTGTATTGTCCAGGCTGCTCTACACTGGCTACTCACAGGTGCACTCCCACTACTGACCAGTATGGGGGCTTTGACCTGCTCTGTTCCCAACCTGGGCCAGTTCACCCCTCCTTAGGACAACCTGGTGACCCCAGGCTCCCCTAGAGCCACCATATTGATGCCAGTCTTAGCATGGACACCCGATCAACATAGCACAGGGTAGACCAGAACTCCTGGACTCAAGCAATCCAACAGCCTCAGCCTCCCATGTAGCTGGGATTACAGATGCACGCCACAGCACCCGGCAAAGGAAGTGGCTTGTTCTGAGATACTAGAATCAGAAGTCTCCTTGATCTCAATACTGCCCTCTAGTGTCAATAGTGCTTATTGCAAGTGATTCAATAATATAAAAATAAACATTTCCAAAGCACAGTATAAAATAAAACATATAAAAAAAAATCGCATATAGAAGCTAGAAGAGAGACACATGGGTATATATTATAGCAAAATGTAAACTTTCAGCTGCTTTATTGAAAGCCGCTCAGGGAGATCAGTGATTGTAACTCCCCCCCACACCGATCACCCCCCACTGTCCCCTGTGTCCATCCCCGGCTCCCCGCAGATCCCCCTCTGTGTTCTCCTCCAGTCCCCCTCTGGTCCTCCCCTGTGTCCTCCTCTTGTCCCCCTCTGGTCCTCCTCTGTGTCCTCCTCCGGTCCCCCCATGTCCTCCGGTCCCCCTCTATGCTCCTCCACCCCCACTGTCCCAGATCTTTCAGTATGGAGAGCAGAGGAAGGAGTCGGTATATATGCCATTTACCAGCTCCTTCCTCTTCTGAATAGATAGAGTCACTGACTGACAACTGTGTTTATAATGCTTCAGTTTATGAAGGGAGTCTCTGTCTCTGTTCTTTCATTTCAGTGCAGCTGAGGCTGAAGAGAAAGAGACTGGGGAATCTGTGTCCTCACTCCCTTTCATAAAATAAAACATATAAAAGAGAAGAGAGACATATGAGTATTTGATGGCAAAAAGTAAGCTTTCAGCTGTTTTATTGAAAGCCGCACAGAAATATCTGTGATTGTAACTCCCCCCACACGATCACCCTCTACTGTCCCCTGTGTGATCCCCGGCTCCCCTCAGGTCCCCCTCTGGTCCTCCTCTGTCTTCTCCTCTGTGTGCTCATCCGGTCCCCCGGAGGATGCTGGGAATGTGACATCATAAGGGGCGGGGTCACCATGTGACATCTCCCATGTGACCCCACCCCTTTTCCCTATATATGTCGCCGCACAATGCGTCCCTGCCATTGCGGCCAGAGAGAGCATTGTGTCAACATCACAAGGAAGAAAAGAAGAGAAGAAGGTGACAGTGTCAGAAGACCGGGCCAACGCTAGTAAAAGAGCAGGAAGAAGAAAGCGGAAGTCCGGCAGAAGAACTGAAGAGCGGTACAAGACCCCCGAAGAGCGGGACAAGACCCCAAAGGCGGCGAAGAAGAAGAAAGCCAGGCTCCTCCGGACTAGCACACAGACGGGCAGATTGTCAGCCAGACTGCCGAGTGCGAGGGACAATTTTGAGTCAAAACTTCTTTCTAAGTCCACCGGATAGTCCAATCGTGTGTACGCAGCATAAGGGTTACTAACTCACATTTATACATAAGTATATTAGGGGCAATTTAGCTACCAGCATGCCTTTGGGGTGTGGAAGACAATCATAGTACGTGGAGGAGACCCACCCATGTATAGGGAGAGCACACAAACCCCCTGCAGGTATTGCTTCGGTTGGGATTCAAACTGATGACCGCTAGCACTGCTAGGTGTGACAGAGAGTATTGCAACGACCACCATTTTATTCTCTAGGGTGTTAGAATAAAAAATATATATAATGTTTAGGGGTTCTAAGTAAAGGGAAGGAGATAGGCTGGCAGGCAGGGGAAGCTCAATTAGCATTGCTGGTTGTCATTCCAACGGCCACCACAAGAGGGCACCAGATTCCAGAAGGAACCATAGGATTGCAGAAGGCCTCAAAGCCGGCCACCGGCGGCGCGGCCCGACACGATCACGCCGGCGGCGTCCACGGAGACAGGATAACCCCTGCTGTGCTGCCCCCGGCGCCAGGTCGCTAATTCTAGTCGCAAATGCGACCTGGCGCCCGGGTTTTGTCGAGCCCTGCCTTAATATCTGTGGATTCAGTACTATGTTTCTGTAAAGAGGGAGAGACTGAAAAGAATAGAGAGACACATGGCAGCCTATTTCTTTTTCCTTGAAAATTAAGAAATATTCAGTTTTCCTTTTTACATTTCCTTTTTAACTTGTTAGTAAAATCCATAGTACAAATTATTAAGATGGTATTTCAATTCGGTGCCTCCCACACAGTTGTGAATATTGTTATGAAAATGTGAATTGTAAAAGAGATCGGTGATCATCCAATAAAAAGCCTGTGTCTCACTGTATTGTCCAGGCTGCTCTACACTGGCTACTCACAGGTGCAATCCCACTACTGACCAGTATGGGGGGCTTTGACCTGCTCTGTTTCCAACCTGGGTCGGTTCACCCCTCCTTAGGACAACCTGGTGACCCCAGGCTCCCATAGTGCCACCATATTGATACCAGTCTTAGCATGGACACCCAATCAACATAGCGCAGGGTAGAACAGAACTCCTGGACTCAAGTAATCCAACAGCCTCAGCCTCCCATGTAGCTGGGATTACAGATGCACGCCACAGCACCCGGCGAAGGAAGTAGCTTGTTCTGAGATACTAGAATCAGAAGTCTTTTTAATCTCAATAATGCCCTCTAGTGTCAATATTGCTTATTGCAAGTGATTCAATAATATAATAATAAACATTTCCAAAGCACAACATAAAATAAAACATACAAAAAAAATCAAACATATAGAAACTAGAAGAGAGACATATGGGTATATGATATCATGAAGCTTCCAGCTGCTTTATTGAAACTTGCGCAGGGAGATCGGTGATTGTAACTCCCCCCCCCCCCACACCGATCACCCCCCACTGTCCCCAGTGTCCTCCCCAGCTCCCCTCTGGTCCTTCTCTGTGTCCTCCTCCAGCCCCCCCTCTCTGTCCTCTGTGTGCTCCTCTAGTCCCCCGTGTTCTCCTTCAGTCCCCCTCTGTGTCCTCCTCTGGTCCCCCTTTGGTCCTCCTCTGTGTCCTCCTCCAGTCCCCCTCTGGCCCCCCTTTCTATCCTCTGTGTGCTCCTCCAGTCCCCCGTGTTCTCCTCTGATTCCCCTCTGTGTCCTCCTCCGGTTCCACTCTGGTACTGCTCTGTGTCCTCCTCTGGTCCCCCTCTGGCCCTCCTCTGTGTTCTCCTCTAGTCCCCCTCTGGTCCTCCTCTGATCCTCCTCTGGTCCTCCTCTGTGTCCTCCTCCGGTCCCCCTCTGGCCCTCCTCTATGTCCCCCTCCGGTCCCCCTCTGGTCCTCCTCTGGTCCTCTTCTGTGTTCTCCTCTGGCCCTTCTCTGTGTCCTCCTCCAGTCCCCTTCTGTGTCCTCCACCGGTCCCCCTCTGGACATCCTCTGTGTCCTCCTCCGGTCCCCCTCTGGCTTTCCTCTGTGTCCTCCTCTGATCCCCCTCTGGTCCTCCTCTGTGTCCTCCTCTGTGTCCTCCACCGGTCCCCCTCTGGTCCTCCTCTGTGTCCTCCTCCAGTCCCCCTCCGGTCCCCCTCTGTGTCCTCCTCTGGTCCCCCTCTGTGTCCTCCTCCGGTCCCCCTCTGGTCCTTTTCTGTGTCCTCCTCTGGTCAGCCTCTGGCCCTCCGGCCCTCCTCTGTGTCCTCATCCAGTCCCCCTCCGGTCCCACTCTGTGTCCTCCTCTGGTCCCTCTCTGGTCCTACTCTGTGTGCTCATCTGGCCCCCCATGTCCTTCGGTCCCCCTCTGTATTCCTCCACCCCCACTGTCCCAGATCTTTCAGGATAGAGAGCAGAGGAAGGAGCCGGTATATATGTAATTTACCAGATCCTTCCTCTTCTGAATAGACAGAGTCACTGACTGACTGTGACCTGTGTTTATGATGTTTCAGTTTATGAATAGAGAGGAGCCGCTGTCTCCGTTCATTAATTTCAGTGCAGCTGAGGCTGCAGAGAAAGAGACTGGGGAATCTGTGTCCTCACTCCCTTTCCCTGTCTCAAAAGGGAGATGTCAGGGGTCTGTTTAGACCCCCCAACAGAATTGATGAAAAGAAAAAAATTGTAAAAATAATAAAAGATGAAATGAAAAAAAAAAACACTGACACCGTCCACTCTACCTCCCCAATAAAGAAAGCATTGTAAAAAAATAAAAAAATAAATAAAAAAATAATAATAAAATAAAATAAAATAAAAATCTAATGACACAGTCCACACCTCATCAGTGCCACCTATCAGTGCCCATCAGTACAGAGCCTTTCATTAGGACCCAGCAAAGGAAGTGGCTTGTTCTGAGATACTAGAATCAAAAGTCTCCTTAATCTCAATACTGCCCTCTAGTGTAAATATTGCTTATTGTAAGTGATTCAATAATATAATAATAAACACTTCCAAAGCACAACATAAAATAAAAACACATCAGAAATATTTCTCTCCTTATTGAATGTTTTTTTATTCATTGAAAATGTAATGGTACCGGAAATGATGATTTGTGGCCACTAGCTGGAGCTAACAATTATAGTAAATAAGTATTTATTTCCTATGCTCATCATTGCCATCTAGTGGCCATAATTGTTAATTTTCCTAAATTACTCTATTTTGTACAAATGAATAACATTTAACCTGGAAAAAAATAGCCTAGATATACTCAACTGTACCCTCGTTTGTACAGAACAAATGTACACCCATTTCACAGGATGAATAGCTCTGCATCATTTTTTTTATAAAACACCCCTTAATATCTGTGGATTCAGTACTATGTTTCTGTAAAGAGGGAGAGACTGAAAAGAATAGAGAGAGCAGTGGCAGCCTATTTTTTTTCCTTGAAAATGATGAACTACTCAGTTTTCCTTTTTAACTTGTTAGTAAAATCCATAGCACATATTATTAAGATGGTATTTCAATTCGGTGCCTCCCACACAGTTGTGAATATTGTTATGAAAATGTGAATTGTAAAACAGATCGGTGATCATCCAATAAAAAGCCTGCGTCTCACTGTATTGTCCAGGCTGCTCTACACTGGCTACTCACAGGTGCAATCCCACTACTGACCAGTATGGGGGCTTTGACCTGCTCTGTTCCCAACCTGGGCCAGTTCACCCCTCCTTAGGACAACCTGGTGACCCCAGGATCCCCTAGAGCCACCATATTGATGCCAGTCTTAGCACGGATACCCGATCAACATAGCACAGGGTAGACCAGAACTCCTGGACTCAAGCAATCCAACAGCCTCAGCCTCCCAAGTAGCTGGGATTACAGATGCACGCCACAGCACCCAGCAAAGGAAGTGGCTTGTTCTGAGATACTAGAATCAGAAGTCTCCTAGATCTAAATACTGCCCTCTAGTGTCAATAGTGCTTATTGCAAGAGATTCAATAATATAAAAATAAACATTCCAAAGCACAGTATAAAATAAAACATATAAAAAAAAAATCGCATATAGAAGCTAGAAGAGAGACACATGGGTATATATTATAGCAAAAAGTAAACTTTCAGCTGCTTTATTGAAAGCAGCTCAGGGAGATCAGTGATTGTAACTCCCCCCCCACACCGATCACCCCCCACTGTCCCCTGTGTCCATCCCCGGCTCCCCGCAGATCCCCCTCTGTGTTCTCCTCCAGTCCCCCTCTGTTCCTCCCCTGTGTCCTCCTCTTGTCCCCCTCTGGTCCTCCTCTGTGTCCTCCTCTGGTCCCCCCATGTCCTCCGGTCCCCCTCTATGCTCCTCCACCCCCACTGTCCCAGATCTTTCAGTATGGAGAGCAGAGGAAGGAGTCGGTATATATGCCATTTACCAGCTCCTTCCTCTTCTGAATAGATAGAGTCACTGACTGACAACTGTGTTTATAATGCTTCAGTTTATGAAGGGAGTCTCTGTCTCTGTTCTTTCATTTCAGTGCAGCTGAGGCTGCAGAGAAAGAGACTGGGGAATCTGTGTCCTCACTCCCTTTCATAAAATAAAACATATAAAAGAGAAGAGAGACATATGAGTATTTGATGGCAAAAAGTAAGCTTTCAGCTGCTTTATTGAAAGCCGCACAGAAAGATCTGTGATTGTAACTCCCCCCACACGATCACCCTCCACTGTCCCCTGTGTGATCCCCGGCTCCCCTCAGGTCCCCCTCTGGTCCTCCTCTGTCTTCTCCTCTGTGTGCTCATCCGGTCCCCCGGAGGATGCTGGGAATGTGACATCATAAGGGGCGGGGTCACCATGTGACATCTCCCAGTGACCCCGCCCCTTTTCCCTATATAAGTTGCCGCACAATGCGTCCCTGCCATTGCGGCCAGAGAGAGCGTTGTGTCAACATCGCAAGGAAGAAAAGAAGAGAAGGAGGTGACAGCGTCAGAAGACCGGGCCAACGCTAGTAAAAGAGCAGGAAGAAGAAAGCGGAAGTCCGGCAGAAGAACTGAAGAGCGGGACAAGACCCCCGAAGAGCGGGACAAGACCCCAAAGGCGGCGATGAAGAAGAAAGCCAGGCTCCTCCGGACTAGCACACAGACGGGCAGATTGTCAGCCAGACTGCCGAGTGCGAGGGACAATTTTGAGTCAAAACTTCTTTCTAAGTCCACCGGATAGTCCAATCGTGTGTACGCAGCATAAGGGTTGCTAACTCACATTTATACATAAGTATATTAGGGGCAATTTAGCTACCAGCATGCCTTTGGGGTGTGGAAGACAATCATAGTACGTGGAGGAGACCCACCCATGTATAGGGAGAGCACACAAACCCCCTGCAGGTATTGCTTCGGTTGGGAAAATTGATGACCGCTAGCACTGCTAGGTGTGACAGAGAGTATTGCCACGACCACCATTTTATTCTCTAGGGTGTTAGAATAAAAAATATATATAATGTTTAGGGGTTCTAAGAAAAGGGAAGGAGATAGGCTGGAAGGCAGGGGAAGCTCAATTAGCATTGCTGGTTGTCATTCCAATAAAAAGCCTGTGTCTCACTGTATTGTCAAGGCTGCTCTACACTGGCTACTCACAGGTGCAATCCCACTACCGACCAGTATGGGGGGCTTTGACCTGCTCTGTTTCCAACCTGGGCCGGTTCACCCCTCCTTAGGACAACCTGGTGACCCCAGGCTCCCATAGAGCCACCAGTCTTAGCATGGACACCCAATCAACATAGCGCAGGGTAGAACAGAACTCCTGGACTCAAGTAATCCAACAGCCTCAGCCTCCCATGTAGCTGGGATTACAGATGCACACCACAGCACCCAGCAAAGGAAGTTGCTTGTTCTGAGATACTAGAATCAGAAGTCTTTTTAATCTCAATAATGCCCTCTAGTGTCAATATTGCTTATTGCAAGTGATTCAATAATATAATAATAAACATTTCCAAAGCACAACATAAAATAAAACATACAAAAAAAATCAAACATATAGAAACTAGAAGAGAGACATATGGGTATATGATATCATGAAGCTTCCAGCTGCTTTATTGAAACTTGCGCAGGGAGATCGGTGATTGTAACTCCCCCCCCACACCGATCACCCCCCACTGTCCCCAGTGTCCTCCCCAGCTCCCCTCTGGTCCTTCTCTGTGTCCTCCTCCAGCCCCCCCTCTCTGTCCTCTGTGTGCTCCTCTAGTCCCCCGTGTTCTCCTTCAGTCCCCCTCTGTGTCCTCCTCTGGTCCCCCTTTGGTCCTCCTCTGTGTCCTCCTCCAGTCCCCCTCTGGCCCCCCTTTCTATCCTCTGTGTGCTCCTCCAGTCCCCCGTGTTCTCCTCTGATCCCCCTCTGTGTCCTCCTCCGGTTCCACTCTGGTACTGCTCTGTGTCCTCCTCTGGTCCCCCTCTGGCCCTCCTCTGTGTTCTCCTCTGGTCCCCCTCTGGTCCTCCTCTGATCCTCCTCTGGTCCTCCTCTGTGTCCTCCTCCAGTCCCCCTCTGGCCCTCCTCTATGTCCCCCTCCGGTCCCCCTCTGGTCCTCCTCTGGTCCTCTTCTGTGTTCTCCTCTGGTTCTCCTCTGATCCTCCTCTGGTCCTCCCCTGTGTCCTCCTCCGATCCTCCTCTGGCCCTTCTCTGTGTCCTCCTCCAGTCCCCTTCTGTGTCCTCCACCGGTCCCCCTCTGGACATCCTCTGTGTCCTCCTCCGGTCCCCCTCTGGCCTTCCTCTGTGTCCTCCTCTGATCCCCCTCTGGTCCTCCTCTGTGTCCTCCTCTGTGTCCTCCACCGGTCCCCCTCTGGTCCTCCTCTGTGTCCTCCTCCAGTCCCCCTCCGGTCCCCCTCTGTGTCCTCCTCCGGTCCCCCTCTGGTCCTTTTCTGTGTCCTCCTCTGGTCCCCCTCTGGCCCTCCGGCCCTCCTCTGTGTCCTCCTCCGGTCCCCCTCCGGTCCCCCTCTGTGTCCTCCTCTGGTCCCTCTCTGGTCCTACTCTGTGTGCTCATCTGGCCCCCCATGTCCTTCGGTCCCCCTCTGTATTCCTCCACCCCCACTGTCCCAGATCTTTCAGGATAGAGAGCAGAGGAAGGAGCCGGTATATATGTAATTTACCAGATCCTTCCTCTTCTGAATAGACAGAGTCACTGACTGACTGTGACCTGTGTTTATGATGTTTCAGTTTATGAATGGAGAGGAGCCGCTGTCTCCGTTCATTAATTTCAGTGCAACTGAGGCTGCAGAGAAAGAGACTGGGGAATCTGTGTCCTCACTCCCTTTCCCTGTCTCAAAAGGGAGATGTCAGGGGTCTGTTTAGACCCCCCAACAGAATTGATAAAAAGAAAAAAATTGTAAAAATAATAAAAGATGAAATGAAAAAAAAAACACTGACACCGTCCACTCTACCTCCCCAAAAAAGAAAGCATTGTAAAAAAATTAAAATTAAAATAAAAAAATAATAATAAAATAAAAAACTAATGACACAGTCCACACCTCATCAGTGCCACCTATCAGTACCCATCAGTACAGAGCCTTTCATTAGGACCCAGCAAAGGAAGTGGCTTGTTCTAAGATACTAGAATCAAAAGTCTCCTTAATCTCAATACTGCCCTCTAGTGTAAATATTGCTTATTGTAAGTGATTCAATAATATAATAATAAACACTTCCAAAGCACAACATAAAATAAAAACACATCAGAAATATTTCTCTCCTTATTGAATGTTTTTTTATTCATTGAAAATGTAATGGTACCGGAAATGATGATTTGTGACCACTAGCTGGAGCTAACAATTATAGTAAATAAGTATTTATTTCCTATGCTCATCATTGCCATCTAGTGGCCATAATTGTTAATTTTCCTAAATTACTCTATTTTGTACAAATGAATAACATTTAACCTGGAAAAAAATAGCCTAGATATACTCAACTGTGCCCTCGTTTGCACAGAACAAATGTACACCCATTTCACAGGATGAATAGCTCTGCATCATTTTTTTTATAAAACACCCCTTAATATCTGTGGATTCAGTACTATGTTTCTGTAAAGAGGGAGAGACTGAAAAGAATAGAGAGAGCAGTGGCAGCCTATTTTTTTTCCTTGAAAATGATGAACTACTCAGTTTTCCTTTTTAACTTGTTAGTAAAATCCATAGCACATATTATTAAGATGGTATTTCAATTCGGTGCCGCCCACACAGTTGTGAATATTGTTATGAAAATGTGAATTGTAAAACAGATCGGTGATCATCCAATAAAAAACCTGCGTCTCACTGTATTGTCCAGGCTGCTCTACACTGGCTACTCACAGGTGCAATCCCACTACTGACCAGTATGGGGGCTTTGACCTGCTCTGTTCCCAACCTGGGCCAGTTCACCCCTCCTTAGGACAACCTGGTGACCCCAGGCTCCCCTAGAGCCACCATATTGATGCCAATCTTAGCATGGACACCCAATCAACATAGCGCAGGGTAGACCAGAACTCCTGGACTCAAGCAATCCAACAGCTTCAGCCTCCCAAGTAGCTGGGATTACAGATGCACGCCACAGCACCCAGCAAAGGAAGTGGCTTGTTCTGAGATACTAGAATCAGAAGTCTCCTTGATCTCAATACTGCCCTCTAGTGTCAATAGTGCTTATTGCAAGTGATTCAATAATATAAAAATAAACATTTCCAAAGCACAGTATAAAATAAAACATAAAAAAAATCGCATATAGAAGCTAGAAGAAAGACACATGGGTATATATTATAGCAAAACGTAAACTTTCAGCTGCTTTATTGAAAGCCGCTCAGGGAGATCAGTGATTGTAACTCCCCCCCACACCGATCACCCCCCACTGTCCCCTGTGTCCATCCCCGGCTCCCCGCAGATCCCCCTCTGTGTTCTCCTCCAGTCCCCCTCTGGTCCTCCCCTGTGTCCTCCTCTTGTCCCCCTCTGGTCCTCCTCTGTGTCCTCCTCCAGTCCCCCCATGTACTCCGGTCCCCCTCTATGCTCCTCCACCCCCACTGTCCCAGATCTTTCAGTATGGAGAGCAGAGGAAGGAGTCGGTATATATGCCATTTACCAGCTCCTTCCTCTTCTGAATAGATAGAGTCACTGACTGACAACTGTGTTTATAATGCTTCAGTTTATGAAGGGAATCTCTGTCTCTGTTCTTTCATTTCAGTGCAGCTGAGGCTGCAGAGAAAGAGACTGGGGAATCTGTGTCCTCACTCCCTTTCATAAAATAAAACATATAAAAGAGAAGAGAGACATATGAGTATTTGATGGCAAAAAGTAAGCTTTCAGCTGCTTTATTGAAAGCCGCACAGAAAGATCTGTGATTGTAACTCCCCCCACACGATCACCCTCCACTGTCCCCTGTGTGATCCCCGGCTCCCCTCAGGTCCCCCTCTGGTCCTCCTCTGTCTTCTCCTCTGTGTGCTCATCCGGTCCCCCGGAGGATGCTGGGAATGTGACATCATAAGGGGCGGGGTCACCATGTGACATCTCCCAGTGACCCCGCCCCATTTCCCTATATAAGTCGCCGCACAATGCGTCCCTGCCATTGCGGCCAGAGAGAGCGTTATGTCAACATCGCAAGGAAGAAAAGAAGAGAAGAAGGTGACAGCGTCAGAAGACCGGGCCAACGCTAGTAAAAGAGCAGGAAGAAGAAAGCGGAAGTCTGGCAGAAGAACTGAAGAGCGGGACAGGACCCCCGAAGAGCGGGACAAGACCCCAAAGGTGGCGATGAAGAAGAAAGCCAGGCTCCTCCGGACTAGCACACAGACGGGCAGATTGTCAGCCAGACTGCCGAGTGCGAGGGACAATTTTGAGTCAAAACTTCTTTCTAAGTCCACCGGATAGTCCAATCGTGTGTACGCAGCATAAGGGTTACTAACTCACATTTATACATAAGTATATTAGGGGCAATATAGCTACCAGCATGCCTTTGGGGTGTGGAAGACAATCATAGTACCCGGAGGAGACCCCCCCCATGTATAGGGAGAGCACACAAACCCTCTGCAGGTATTGCTTCGTTTGGTATTCAAACTGATGACGCTAGCACTGCTAGGGGACTGTGCTAACCACTTAGCCACTGTGCTTCAAGTAATTACCATTGTCCTTAAAGCCGTATTAAACCCAAAAACAAAATTTTGTTACCAATTCTTAGATGTCTCATGTTGTCCCTGATCACCATCACACCATATATTGGTGGCTCAATGCCATATGTGGCTGAAACTGTGGGCTATATAACTGTTCTGTGTGGAGACCTGAAGAGCTGGATACCAAAGGACACTGAGGGGAGTGTTTGTAAAAAAATCATAAAGCTTTTCATCCTTTGAAACTGACTTTTTTTTGTACAAGTGGAGACAAAATGTAATACTATTTGGCTATTTTCTCTCCTGGTTCAATGTTTTTTATTTATTAAAAATGTAATGGTTCTGGAAATACTGTTTTGTGGCCACTAGATGGCGCTAACAATTATAGTAAATAAGTATTTATTTCCTATGATTATTTATCACCGCCATCTAGTGACCATAATTCTTTATTTTCCTAAATTGCTCTATTCTGTACAAATGAATAATATTCAACCTGGAGAGAAAATAGCCTAGTAACATTCAACTGTGCCCTGTTTGCATAGGAAAAATGTACACCCATTTCACAGGATGAATAGCTCTGCATAATTTTTTATAAAACACCCCTTGAACACTTCAATACCCGGCCATAGTAAAATGAAGTCCTTTCCTTTTAGGGGGGATATCTGAATGATGCCTGTAGCTAGAGGCATCATTCAGATATCATTCTTTGCAGCCGGCGGTTCTTTGCACGATAAGAAGGATCATAGCGGCAGTTCCACCACTTGATCATTCTTATAGGTGATTGGGAGGGGGCACCCCCCTCCTTCTGCCATCCAGTGCTTCTCCTGGCTTTCCCGTGCCCTGAGGGGCCTAGAGAAAGAATCGCCCGCTGCCAGATGACAAGCATAGAGATGTCTTCAGCCTGAAAAAATGTAAAGCCTCGCCTATGAAGATTTTTAAGCAATGAATTTTGGCGCCATTCCATGATTGTGCGCAATTTTAAAGCGTGACATGTTAGGTATCTATTTACTCGGTGTAACATTATCATTCACATTATACAAAATTGGGTTAACTTTACTGTTTTGTTATTTTTTAATTCATGAAACCGTTTTTTTTTAAAAAATAATTGCGCACATACCGTGTGAGATAAAAAGTTGCAATGACTGCCATTTTATTCCCCAGGGTGTCTGCTAAAAAACATATATAATATTTGGGGGATCTGATGAATTTTCTAGCAAAAAAATTATGATTTTTACATGAAGGAGAAAAGTGCCAGAACAGGCCCCGTATTGAAGTGGTTAATATCTGTGGATTCAGTACTATGGTTCTGTAAAGAGGGAGCTGCTGAAAAGAATAGAGAGAGCAGTGGCAGCTTATTTTTTTCATTGAAAATGATGAACTATTCAGTTTTCCTTTTTAACTTGTTAGTAAAATCCATAGCACAAATTATTAAGATGGTATTTCAATTCAGTGCCTCCCACACAGTTGTGAATATTGTTATGAAAATGTGAATTGTAAAACAGATCGGTGATCATCCAATAAAAAGCCTGTGTCTCACTGTATTGTCCAGGCTGCTCTACACTGGCTACTCACAGGTGTAATCCCACTACTGACCAGTATGGGGGCTTTGACCTGCTCTGTTCCCAACCTGGGCCGGTTCACCCCTCCCGAGGACAACCTGGTGACCCCAGGCTCCCCTAGGGCCACCATATTGATACCAGTCTTAGCATGGACACCCGATCAACATAGCACAGGGTAGACCAGAACTCCTGGACTCAAGTAATCCAACAGCCTCAGCCTCTCAAGTAGCTGGGATTACAGATGCACGCCACAGCACCCAGCAAAAGAAGTTCCTTATTCTGAGATACTAGAATCAGAAGTCTCCTTGATCTCAATACTGCCCTCTAGTGTTTCAATAATATAGTAATAAACATTTCCAAAGCACAACATAAAACAAAAACACAAAAAACATAGAGAAGAACCTATAAGATAGAGATATGGGTATATGGTGGCAAAAAGTATTTTGCCATATAATAATAATAAATCAAATAAGTCTGTGTGCCACTGTATTCTCCAGGCTGCTCTACACTGGCTATTCACAGGCATAAACTCACTACTGTTCTGTTTTCATTGTGCACCATAACAACCTTTTAGCCACTGGGGTCCTAACAACCAATGTCGTCAGTTGATAAGAAGGATGGCGGTGCCTGCTCATCTTCTTTGTTTGCCCCTCTCCATCAGCATGGGGGTCACATTAGCTGGGTGGAGGAAACAAACTGAGGGAGAAAAGAAACACTGGAATACTAGTCAGTACCAGTGTGCAAAGGTTTATTTACTTTGGAAGAATAAATTACCTCTAATGTTCGATGCCTTATATGTGTGGAATTTACTGCATTATGTAAAACTCTTATTTTAGGTATTTTTTTACATTACAGAAGGGGGTGTCTCAAAATTGTACATAATTTTAAAGGGTGCCTTGACTGAAAAAAAGTTGAGAAACACTGATCCAGAATATAATGAATAAAAAAAAGAACATATATACAAAAACAATTAAAAAAACAAAACAAAAAAAACAACAACAACCGTTATCATCACATTTATATATAGGCATCAAAAAGTTGAGTTTCAGGACTTGCCAAGTGATTCAAGGGGTCCTGGAATCATTTCTGTGTAAGTATGGGGGGCTGGGGGGTGCAGTCAATGAATACAAGACCTGTATACTATTTAGTACCTGCGAGTTTAGCTCTATTCCTTTCCATTGTAGGGGAAGCAACTGAAATGGTTGTTGTCAGACTAACAATGATTCTGCAATGAAAATGAAATGTTCACATTCACATTGTTTGATCTTTCCCTACCTATATAGTACAGGTCTTATAGAGCACCATCATATCATATATATTGTACATTCATATCAGTCCTTGCCCTCAAGGAGCTTACAATCTAAGGGTTCCAGACTCATATTTATACAGTGGTGGCCCATCCATTAGGGGCACCGGGGCACCGCCCCCTCTCTTCTATCCACCCCCTATGTGCAGTGGATAGATGGCCGCCCCCTATTCATGTGTCTGGCCCCTTTCGGGGCACATGAATTACATTGGCTAGGGCTTTTTTTGACGCATCTGTTTAGAACCATAGGCTCTAATAGGCTTCAAAATAGTGTGGTCTCGGGTCACAGAGCATGCGTCCTGAGCCCACCCAGGTGTGTTGCAACAGCGAATGAATTTTCGCTGTTGCAACACTGATCGTCAGGCAATTCTATTGGAGGCCTAGTGCTGGGAGGAGCAGAGAGGAGAGGACTCCAGGGGAGGACACCGGAGACCGCCATGCTGGGTGATGGCCATAGCAGCTCTGACGGTAAGGCCATAATTCTTTATTTTCCTAAATTACTCTATTTGGTGCAATTGAATAACATTCAACCTGGAGAGAAAATAGCCTAGTAACCTTCAACTGTGCCCCCATTTGCACAGAACAAATGTACACCCATTTCACAGGATGAATAGCTCTGCATCATTTTTTATAAAACACCCCTTAATATCTGTGGATTCAGTACCATGGTTCTGTAAAGAGGGAGAGACTGAAAAGAATAGAGAGAGCAGTGGCAGCCTATTTTTTTTCCTTGAAAATTATGAACTATTCCGTTTTCCTTTTTAACTTGTTAGTAAAATCCATAGCACAAATTATTAAGATGGTATTTCAATTCAGTGCCTCCCACACAGTTGTGAATATTGCTATGAAAATGTGAATTGTAAAACAGATCGGTGATCATCCAATAAAAAGCCTGTGTCTCACTGTATTGTCCAGGCTGCTCTACACTGGCTACTCACAGGTGCAATCCCACTACTGACCAATATGGGGGGTTTGACCTGCTCTGTTTCCAACCTGTGCCGGTTGACCCCTCCTTAGAACAACCTGGTGACCCCAGGCTCCCCTAGAGCCACCATATTGATGCTAGTCTTAGCATGGACACCCAATCAACATAGCACAGAGTAGACCAGAACTCCTGGACTCAAGTAATCCAACAGCCTCAGCCTCCCAAGTAGCTGGGATTACAGATGCACGCCACAGCACTCAGCAACAGAAAAGGCTTGCTCTGAGATACTAGAATCAGAAGTCTCCTTGATCTCTATAATGCCCTCTAGTGTCAATATTGCTTATTGCAAGTGATTCAATAATATAATAATAAACATTTCCAAAGCACAACATAAAATAAAAAATACAAAAAAATCAAACATATAGAAGCTAGAAGAGAGATATATGGGTATATAATGGCAAAAAGTAAGCCTTCAGCTGCTTTATTGAAAGCCGCTCAGGGAGATCAGTGATTGTAGATCCTTCCCACACCGATCACCCCCCACTGTCCCCTGTATCCTCCCCAGCTCCCCTCCCGTCCCCCTCTGTGTCCTCCTCCGGTTCCCCTCTGGTCCTCCTTTGTGTCTTCCTCTGTGCCCTCCTCCGGTCCCCCTCTGTGCTCCTCCACCCCCACTGTCCCAGATCATTTAGGATAGAGAGCAGAGGTAGGAGCCGGTATATATGTAATTTACCAGATCCTTCCTCTTCTTAATAGACTGACTGTCAACTGTGTTTATGATGCTTCAGTTTATGAATGGAGAGGAGCCGCTGTCTCCATTCATTAATTTCAGTGCAGCTGAGGCTGCAGAGAAAGAGACTGGGGAATCTGTGTCCTCACTCCCTTTCCCTGTCTCAAAAGGGAGGTGTCAGGGGCCTATCTAGACCCCCCCAACAGGATTGTAAAAATAATAAAAGATAAATGAAAAAAACACTGACACCATCCACTTCCCCCTCCTCAAAAGAAAGCATTGCAAAAAAAAAAATTTTAAATTGGAAAAAATAATAAAATAAAACAAAAAAACGACTGACACAGTCCACACCTCATCAGTGTCACCTATCAGTGCTGCATATTAGTGCCACTGTCACATGACATTAAAAAAAGTATTGGTAATCGTATTAGTGAGTACTTGAAAAAAAGTATTGGTATTCGGTCTTAAAAAAGTGGAATCGGTACGACTCTAACTGTAATCATGGACACCTGATCAACATAACACAGGATAGACAAGTAGACAAGAAACCCTCCACTCAAGCCCTCCAATAACCTCAGCCTTCCAAATATCTGGGATTATGGAGCCATTTCTCAGCACCCGGTGTTCTGGCAGATAGTGTCCTGCCATCATATAGTGTCCGCCCCATACTGCGCATGCGCAGTACAGGGCAGAAGAAGCTTTGGAAAATCTCCAAAGATGAACGGCGCCTGCACCGTGAGTGGAGGTGGTAGCCCCACCATCCAAGCAGACATAGGTTTGGGAAAATTAAAGGGCCCCTCTCGGGGGCGAGCTTCGCTTGCTGCGCTCGGCTCTTTTATATTCCTACTCTATGTCCACTTGGATTGTGGGGATAGAACCTGGACTCACGGCGCAGGCGCCGTTCATCCTCGGCTATTTTCGGAATCTGTGTGTGCTGTGTACTGCGCATGCGCAATAAACAGCGGACACTATCCGATGGGGGACCATATATGATAGGACACCAGCAAAGGAAGTGGTTTGCTCTGAGATACTAAAACCAAAAGTCTCCTTGATCTCAATACTGCCCTCTAGTGTCAAGTGACTCAATAATGTAATAATAACTTCCAAAGCAAAACATAAAATAAAAACATATCAGAAATATTTCTCTCCTTATTGAATGTTTTTTTATTCATTAAAGCGGAGGTCCACCCTAAAGTGGACCTTCTGCTCATTGGAATCCTCCCCCCTCCGGCGCCACAATTGGCACCTTTCAGGGGGGAGGGGGGTGCAGGTACCTGTACAGTACAGGTATCTGCACCCACTTCCGGGATGGCTCTCTGCGGAAAGGGGCGTAGATTACGCCCCTTTCCGAAAGTCCCCCACTGCCTGCTGGAAAACACAAATATCCCAGAGGCAGCGGGTCCATCCTTATTGCGCAGCGTGACTCGCGCATGCGAAGTAGGGAACCGGGAAATGAAGCCGAAAGGCTCCACTTCCTGATTCCCATACCCAAGATGGCGGCGGCAGCACCCGAGAGACGATCAAGAGATCGGCTTCGGGTGCCGTCATCGCGGGCGCGCTGGACAGGTAAGTGTCACTATTTTAAAAGTCAGCAGCTGCAGTATTTGTAGCTGCTGGCTTTAAAAAAAAAAAACGCGCACTCCCGGCGGACTCCCGCTTTAAAAATGTAATGGTACCGGAAATGATGATTTGTGACCATTAGCTGGAGCTAACAATTATAGTAAATAAGTATTTATTTCCTATGCTCATCATTGCCATCTAGTGGCCATAATTGTTCATTTTCCTAAATTACTCTATTCTGTACAAATGAATAACATTTAAACTGGAAACAAAATAGCCTAGTAACCTTCAACTGTGCCCCCGTTTGCACAGAAGAAATGTACACCCATTTCACAGGATGAATAGCTCTGCATCATTTTTTATAAAACACCCCTTAATATCTGTGGATTCAGTACTATGTTTCTGTAAAGAGGGAGAGACTGAAAAGAATAGAGAGAGCAGTGGCAGCCTATTTTTTTCCTTTAAAATTATAAACTATTCAGTTTTCCTTTTTAACTTGTTAGTAAAATCCATAGCACATATTATTAAAATGGTATTTCAGTTCAGTGCCTCCCACACAGTTGTGAATATTGTTATGAAAATGTGAATTGTAAACAGATCGGTGATGATCCAATAAAAAGCCTGCGTCTCACTGTATTGTCCAGGCTGCTCTACACTGGCTACTCACAGGTGCAATCCCACTACTGACCAGTATGGGGGGTTTGACCTGCTCTGTTTGCAACCTGGGCCGGTTCACCTCTCCTTAGGACAACCTGGTGACCCCAGGCTGCCCTAGAGCCACCATATTGATAGCAGTCTTAGCATGGACACCCAATCAACATAGCACAGGGTAGACCAGAACTCCTGGACTCAAGCAATCCAACAGCCTCAGCCTCCCAAGTAGCTGGGATTACAGATGCACGCCACAGCACCTGGCAAAGGAAGTGGCTTGTTCTGAGATACTAGAATCAGAAGTCTCCTTGATCTCAATACTGCCCTCTAGTGTCATTATTGCTTATTGCAAGTGATTCAATAATATAATAATAAACATTTCCAAAGCACAACATAAAATAAAAACATATCAGATATATTTCTCTTCTTATTGAATGTTTTTGTATTCATTAAAAATGTAATGGTACCCGAAATGATGATTTGTGACCACTAGCTGGAGCTACCAATTATAGTAATTAAGCATTTATTTCCTATGCTCATCATTGCCATCTAGTGGCCATAATTATTTATTTTCCTAAATCACTCTATTCTGTACAAATGAATAACATTTAACCTGGAAAAAAAATAGCCTAGTTATATTCAACCGGATAACAAAGGAAAGACACACACCTATACAGGCTAAAGAGCGCTGCTCACCCCTGAAGTATAAGGAAGAATTCAAAGATACTCCCCCAAAAATTGGATTTTTAGGCAGCAGAATTATGGGTCAAGTCGTATTTTTATACATAATCTGAAATTTTATTATTAAAAGCTGTGTAAACAAGATGGTTAAAATATAAGCTCCAGCAGGACAATGATACTATCACAAATAAGTATATGGGTATACAAAGACTGAAATGTTCATACAGATATATAATAACAGTAGTCCATCATGTAGATAAGCACTAACGCGTTTCAACCCGCACTGATGGGGTCTTCTTCAGAGAGACAATCTGCTGGGTAAAACACATCATGAATACATGTATCGGATAGTAAATACACACAATACAGGTACAAACATGACATAAATATTTCACATAGTTACCCCAAAATGTATATCCAAAGCATAAAGTTTAAAGAAGAAATTTGGTCCTGCATAGCGATCTCTTTAAAACAAAAGGTTTCCTTCTTTCCTGTGAGGGGATCCCAAAACCGCTCACCAGTTAGCCATCCCAACCCGGAAGAGGTGTTGATTCAGAGGCACGTCTCACGAGAGGTCACACTCACAGACGGGCCCCCGAAATGGCGCAAACCGCCAGTGATTGGAACACAGCCGGACTGCGCCTGCAGCAGAAGTCAACCAAGGAAAGACACCGTGTAAAATAGACTATATCTCAAAAAGTACTTTTTTAAAAGAAATTTTTTTGTTCTTGTAGTATTGGCCACCACCGATGTAAATATCGCGACACCGCACGTGTAGAGAATTAATCAGATTCTCCCGTTTGCACAGAACAAATGTACACCCATTTCACAGGATGAATAGCTCTGCATCTTTTTTTATAAAACACCCCTTAATATCTGTGGATTCAGTACCATGGTTCTGTAAAGAGGGAGAGACTGAAAAGAATAGAGAGAGCAGTGGAAGCCTATTCTTTTCGTTGAAAACAATGAACTATTCAGTTTTTCAGGTATTTCAATTCGGTGCCTCCCACACAGTTGTGAATATTGCTATGAAAATGTGAATTGTAAAACAGATCGGTGATCATCCAATAAAAAGCCTGCGTCTCACTGTATTGTCCAGGCTGCTCTACACTGGCTACTCACAGGTGCAATCCCACTACTGACCAGTATGGGGGGTTTGACCTGCTCTGTTTCCAACCTGGGCCGGTTCACCCCTTCTTAGGACAACCTGGTGACCCCAGGCTCCCCTAGAGCCACCATGTTGATGCCAGTCTTAGCATGGACACCCGATCAACATTGCACAGGGTAGACCAGAACTCCTGGACTCAAGCAATCCAAAAGCCTCAGCCTCCCAAGAAGCTGCGATTACAGATGCACGCCACAGCACCCGGCAAAGGAAGTGGCTTGTTCTGAGATACTAGAATCACAAGTCTCCTTGATCTCAATACTGCCCTCTAGTGTCAATATTGCTCGCTGCAAATGATTCAATAATATAATAATAAACATTTCCAAAGCACAAAATAAAATAAAACATAAAAAAAATCACATATAGAGGCTAGAAGAGAGACACATGGGTATATGATGGCAAAAAGTAAGATTTCAGCTGCTTTATTGAAAGCCGCTCAGGGAGATCAGTGATTGTAACCCCCCCCCCCCACACCGATCACCCCCCCACTGTCCCCTGTGTCTAAAGATTAATTTTAACCACTTGGTGCCCATACTACGTCTATTGACGTCATGGGCTTTCGGTGGTTATATCTGAATGATGCCTGAGGCCACAGACATCATTCAGATATCTCCTTTTTCAGCCGGCGATTCTCTGCACCATAGGAACGATCATAGCGGCTCCGGTGCTTGTACCGACTCACCGCTTCCATCGGTGAGACGGTCACAGGATCCGCTGGCCCCCGCAAGTTACCATAGAGATTTCCAATGGACCAGATTGTCCCCGGAGTCTCTATGATCGTTCGGAGGCCGGGCGCGATGTTATGACGTCACACCCTTCCTCTGTATTCAAATTAATGGCGCCGATCTGGCTAGGAAGCCAGGACCTTTTTTTTTATTATTCTTCCCAGCCTAGAGGTGAGATATGGGGTCTTATTGACCCCATATCTCACTGTAAATATGTCCGATTGTGCCATATTCTTTATTACAAGGGATGTTTACATTCCTTGTAATAGGAATAAAAGTCATCAATTTTTTTTTAAGTGTCAAACTAAAAAATAAAAATAAAATTAACAATAAAAAAAAAATGTAAAGCGCCCCTGTCCCCGTGAGCTCGTACACAGAAGTGAATGCATACGTAAGTCCCGGCCACATATGAAAACGGTGTTCAAACCACACATGTGAGGTATCACCGCGAACGTTAGAGCGAGAGCAATAATTCTAGCCCTAGACCTCCTCTGTAACCCGAAACATGTAACCAGTAAAAAAATTTTAAAGCGTCGCCTATGGGGATTTTCAAATACCAAAGTATGGCGCCATTCCATGAGCGCGTGTAATTTTGAAGCGTGACATGTTGGGTATCTGTTTACTCGGTGTATCCTCCTCTTTCACATTATGTAAAAAAATTGGGCTAACTTTACTGTTTTTTTTTTTAAGCATGAAACAGTTTTTTTCTGAAAAAAACGTGTTTGAAAAATTGCTGCGCAAAAAACGTGCGAAGTAAAAAGTTGCAACGACCGCCATTGTATTATCTAGGGTCTTTGCTAAAAAAATATATAATGTTTGGGGGTTCTATGTAATTTTCTAACAAAAAAATTAGGAATGTCAGAATTGGCCTGGGCGCAAAGTGGTTAATAAATCGGAGGCGATGGGAGTAGGGGTAGGAAATGTTGAACTTGAAAAACTCCAGAGGAGTTTTAAATTTAAATGGACAACTACTGCCTTGAGATATCTGGGGACAAATATCCTTCCCAAAATATCCCAAATATTTGATTGAAATTTCCCACCTCTGTTAAGAGAAACAAGGAAATTACTTAATAAATGGCAAGTGGGATTACACTCGCGCTTTGGGAGGTGTAATATTATCAAGATGTGTATCCTCCCTAAATTCTTGTATCTTCTTCAGGCTTTACCAATCTATATTCCTTCTAAATATTTTGATCAGGTAGCTAAAATGTTCTCTGAATACATTTGGGCCCATAAACGCCCGACATTGAGAAGACAACAACTCTCATATCCTAAAATCTATGGTGGCCTGGCGGTACCAGATATACAGAGATACCACCAAGCGATACATTTAACTAGGCTAATCGATTGGAATCGGCATCAAAAAAGTAAACTATGGCCAAGTCTGGAACAAGTTCAGACTAGTATCTTACTTACTAGGGCACCATGGTGCCATTCGTCAATGCCAAATGATAAAAAAAAAACACCCGTTGGTGGGGGGTGACCGTGCGGATATGTAAATTACTCTTCGTAAAACACTTGCTAACGCCAACTCACTCCCTGTTGTACCCGATCCTGGTTAACCCGGCGTTTCCTCCAGGAATCCAAGATCCAGTTTTTTATTCAATAAGGCAACATGGTCACTTTCATCGCATCGCATCACATTTTTTGGTTAATAATAGGTGGCTGTCTATGTTAGAATTGATGGACAAAACAGGTATCTTTGGCCTGGATCATTGGAGAGCCTTTCAGCTGATTCATTTTTTAAGGTCCTTACCACCCTCGGATGGTTTCAGACAGAATTTGACCAGATTTGAGAGTTACTGTACAGAGGAGGGGGCAATGCCACATGCCCTATCGGCTGCATATCAGCTTTTGATTACGCCACCAGATGACTATCAGCTACCATGCCTTAGGGCATGGGAGATTGATATTGGATGCAAGTTTACAGCACATCAACGTCAATTTATCATTAGCCTTATACACAGTTCCTCTATAAGTACTAAGGTACAGGAGACAAACTTTAAAGTGGTTACTAGGTGGTATCAAACTCCGGTAAAAATACAAAAGATATACTCTTCTCTTTCGGACCAGTGCTGGAGATGTCAAGAGGATAGGGGAACAATCCTACATATATTTTGGACATGCCCAAAACTGGTATATTTCTGGAAGAAGATTCGACAAATAGTTAAAAATTTTACGGAATATGAAATTCCAAATGATCCAGCTTTCTTTTTGCTTCACACATCTAATATACCAAGCGGAATTTATGGGTAATCGGTTATCTGTCATATTCTTAATGCTGCCAAGGCATGTATTCCACTATGCTGGAAAGCTACACAAGGACCATCTATTAGTATGTGGTTAAAAAAATTAGAGGACATTAAGAAAATGGAGGATTTAATCCTCACAAACGTCACCAAAGGGAACAATATAGTGAGACCTGGACATCCTCGAATATATATATTTTTTCTAATGGGACGGACCCTGTTTGAAAGCGATAAGGGGGGCTAAAAGAAAGGTAATCTAAATGGGTTTATATGGAGGAACGACTGGTGAGAAGAAGGGAATTTCTGAGATTGAGTGATATCTAGTTGAGGGCACGTCCACCACCTTCATTGCCCCCCCCATTTTTTTTGTTGTTGTTGTTTTGTTTTGTTGTTTATCATGGGATTATTAACCGCTTCCTGCCCGCCCTATAGCCGAATGCCGGCCTTCGGGCGGGCGGCTTCCCTCGCCTGGCCGTCCCTGGACGGCCAGGTGTTTACTTCCGCAATGCGCGCCGCCGGGGGCGCGCATCGCGGAAGTTTTGCACTCGCCGTGTCTCCCGGAGACAGGCGAATACAGATCGCCGTGAACGGCCAATCAAAGCGGCCGTTCACAGAGCGATCTAAGCTGCCAATAGGAGATGATCTCAAATGTAAACATATGAGATCATCTCCCATTGCCGTGTCTCTCTCTCCTCACACAGAGACAGCGTGTGAGGAGAGAGAGGATCTGTGAGTGAAACATTGTATCCGTATTGAGTACCAGTGCAAATTGTCAGTCCCAGTGCCAATTGTCAGCCCCAGTGCCAATTGTCAGCCCCAGTGCCAATTGTGAGCCCCAGTGCCAGTGCCATTTGTCAACCCAGTGCCATTTGTCAACCCAGTGCCATTTGTCAGCCCAGTGCCATCTGTCAGCCCAGTGCCATCTGTCAGCCCAGTGCCAGAGCCGCCAGTGCCACCTGCCAGCGCCACCTGTCAGCGACAGTGCCAGCGACAGTGCCATCCGTCAGCCCCAGTGCCGTCAGCGCCAGTGCCGTCAGCCCCAGTGCCGTCAGCCCCAGTGCCGTCAGCGCCAGTGCCGCCAGTGCCAGTGCCGCCAGTGCCACCTACCAGCGCCAGTGCCAGCGCCACCTGCCAGCGCCAGTGCCACCTGCCAGTGCCATCCGTCAGCCCCAGTGCCATCACCCCAGTGCCGTCACCCCAGTGCCGTCACCCCAGTGCCGTCACCCCAGTGCCACCTACCAGTGCCAGCGCCACCTGCCAGTGCCAGTGCCAGTGCCACCTGCCAGTGCCACCTGCCAACGCCAGTGCCATCCTTCAGCCGAAGTGCCGTCAGCCCCAGTGCCGTCAGCGCCAGTACCGTCAGCGCCAGTGCCGCCAGTGCCACCAGCGCCAGTGCCAGTGCCGCCAGTGCCACCTGCCAGCGCCATCTGCCAGCCGCACTGCCATCTGCCAGCCCCATTTGCCAGAGCAAATAGCCAGCACCATCTGCCAGTGCCATCTGTCAGCGACATCTGTCAGCGACATCTGCCAGCGACATCTGCCAGCGACATCTGTCAGCGACATCTGTCAGCCCCATCTGCCTCCAGTGCCATCTGCCTCCAGTGCCATTTGTCAGTGCCACGTGTTGTCAGTGCCACCTGCCACGTCAGTGTCACCTGTAATCAGCGTCACCTGTCAGTGTCACCTGCCACATCAGCGTCACCTGTCAGTGTCATCTGCCAAATCAGCGTCACCTGTCAGTGTCATCTGCCAAATCAGCGTCACCTGTCAGTGTCACCTGCCACATCAGCGTCACCTGTCAGTGTCACCTGCCAAATCAGCATCACCTGTCAGTGTCACCTGCCACATCAGCGTCTCCTGTCAGTGTCATCTGCCAAAATGGGGTCACTTTGTGGGCATTTCCATTGTCCTGGTGCTCCAGGGCCTTCAAAAATGTAATAGGTGGTTGAGAAATGAGATGTGTAATTTATGCCCCTAGAACGCCTAATGGTGCTATTTCAATATTGGGCCTCTGTATGTGGCCAGGCTGTGTAAAAGTCTCACACATTTGGTATCGTTATACTCAGGAGGAGTAGTAGAATGTATTTTGGGGTGTCATTTTTGCTGTGTACATGCTATGTGTTGGAAATATCTTATAAATGGACAACTTTGCGTAAAAAAAATGCGTTTTCATTTTTTTTCCACATTTTCCCAAAACTTCTGGAAAAAAATGAACCATTCAAACGACTCAATATGCCTCATAGATTATACGTTGGGGTGTTAGCTTTCCAAAATGGGGTCACTTTGTGGGCATTTTTTAATTGTCCTGGTGTTCCAGGTCCTTCAAAACTGTAATAGGTGGTTGAGAAATGAAATGTGTAATTTATGCTCCTAGAACGCCTGATGGTGCTATTTCAATATTGGGCCTCTGTATGTGGCCAGGCTGTGTAAAAGTCTCACACATTTGGTATCGTAATACTCAGAAGGAGTAGCAAAACGTATTTTGGGGTGTCATTTGTGGTATACACATGCCATGTGAGAGAAATAACCTATTACATTAAAAATTTTGTGAGAAAAAAAAAAAAAAAAAAAAATCTTCATTTTGCAAAGAATTGTGGGAAAAAGATGACAACATCAAAAACCTCACCATGCATCTTAGTAAATACCTTGGAATGTCTACTTTCAAAAAAGGGGTCATTTGGGGGGTATTTGTACTTTCCTGACTTGTTCGGGTCACAAGAAATGAGATAGGCCACCAGTACATCAGATGTGATCAATTTTGTGCGATTCGCACCACAGCTTGTAGACTCTCTAACTTTCACAAAGACCAAATAATATCCAATAATTTGGGTTATTTTTACCAAAGATATGTAGCAGTATAAATTGTGGCCAAAATTTATGAAAAAAAAATTATAATTTGCAAAATTTTATCACAGAAACAAAGAAATATGTGTTTTTTTTCAAAATTTTCGGTCTTTTTTCATTTATAGCGCAAAAAATAAAAACCCCAGAGGTGATCAAATACCACCAAAAGAAAGCTCTATTTGTGGGAAAAAAAGGACACAAAATTCATTTGGGTACAGTGTTGCATGACTGAGTAATTGTCATTCAAAGTGTGAGAGCACCAAAAGCTGAAAATTGGTCTGGGCAGGAAGGGTGTTTAAGTGCCCAGTAAGCAAGTGGTTAAACAGGAGAAAATCTGAGGCAAGAAGTACGGGGATATATAAGGTAAGAGGGGATAATGTGTAGGAAGAGACACGAAGGAGTAGTCGACTGGTGGAAGCAGTGGAGAGGCTTAAAGAGGAAGTAAACCCTGATGAGTTTACTTCCTCTTTTTTTCCCTGCAAAGGTAAAGCATAATGGACTACTATACATCGCATAGTAGCCCATTATGTGTCACTTACCTGACACAGGAGCCAGCGAAGTCGCCGCTGTCCCCTGTAGTCCGCCGCATCCATCTTGCTTGTGGCGTCTCGCAGCTCCGCCGAATGACAGCGGCGAAGCCGCGATGACGTCACTCCCGCGCATGCGCACGGGAGTGGCGTCTCGCAGCTACGCCGCTGTCATTCGGCAAAGCCGCGATGACGTCACTCCCGCGCATGCGCACGGGAGTCGACAAATGCGGCAGCTCCATTCTTGGAACTGCCGCGTTTAGTGCACCTGCGCGCCGCTGTCTACGGCGCATGCGCCGTAGACAGCGGTGCCCGTTTTCGGGCAAATATCTCCTAAACCATATAGGTTTAGGAGATATTTCTTGGACCTACAGGTAAGCCTTAATCTAGGCTTACCTGTAGGTCAAAGTGGTTTGTAAGGGTTTACTTCCTCTTTAATATGTTATATATATGATTGAAATTATATGAGTTAGATGAACAATATAATCTTGATACACTTGAACTGTTGAGATCATTATCCTATATGTTATCAAATATTTGAAATAAAAAATAAAAAAATAAAAACATATCAGAAATATTTCTCTCCTTATTAAATGTTTTTTTATTCATTAAAAATGCAATGGTACCAGAAATGATGATTTGTGACCACTAGCTGGAGCTAACAATTATAGTAAATAAGTATTTATTTCCTATGCTCATCATTGCCATCTAATGGCCATAATTATTTATTTTCCTAAATTACTCTATTCTGTACAAATGAATAAGATTTAACCTGGAGAAAAAATAGCCTATTAAAATTCAACTGTGCCGCCGTTTGCCCAGAACAAATGTACACCCATTTCACAGGATAAATAGCTCTGCATAATTTTTTATTAAACACCCCTTAATATCTGTGGATTCAGTTCTATGTTTCTGTAAAGAGGGAGCGGTTGAAAAAAATAGAGAGAGCAGTGGCAACCTACATTTATTTCTGTGAAAATTATGAACTATTCAGTTTTCCATTTCCTTTTTAACTTAGTTTAGTAAAATCCATAGCACAATTACTGTTAAGATGGTATTTCAATTTGATGCCTTCCACACTGGAATATTGTTATGAAAATGTGAATTGTAAAACAGATCGGTGATCATTCAATAAAGAGCCTGCGTCTCACTATATTGTCCAGACTGATCTACACTGGCTACTCACAGGTGCAATGCCACTACTGACCAGTATGGGGGGCTTTGACCTGCTCTGTTTCCAACCTGGGCCGGTTCACCCCTCCTTAGGACAACCTGGTGACCCCAGGCTCCCATAGAGCCACCATATTGATACCAGTCTTAGCATGGACACCCAATCAACATAGCGCAGGGTAGACCAGAACTCCTGGACCCAAGTAATCCAACAGCCTCAGCCTCCCAAGTAGCTGGGATTACAGATGCACGCCACAGCACCCAGCAAAGGAAGTAGCTTGTTCTGAGATACTAGAATCAGAAGTCTTTTTAATCTCAATAATGCCCTCTAGTGTCAATATTGCTTATTGCAAGTGATTCAATAATATAATAATAAACATTTCCAAAGCACAACATAAAATAAAACATACAAAAAAAATCAAACATATAGAAACTAGAAGAGAGACATATGGGTATATGATGTCATGAAGCTTCCAGGTGCTTTATTGAAACTTGCGCAGGGAGATCAGTGATTGTAACTCCCCCCCCCCACACCGATCACCCCCCACTGTCCCCAGTGTCCTCCCCAGCTCCCCTCTGGTCCTTCTCTGTGTCCTCCTCCAGCCCCCCCTCTCTGTCCTCTGTGTGCTCCTCTAGTCCCCCGTGTTCTCCTTCAGTCCCCCTCTGTGTCCTCCTCTGGTCCCCCTTTGGTCCTCCTCTGTGTCCTCCTCCAGTCCCCCTCTGGCCCCCCTTTCTATCCTCTGTGTGCTCCTCCAGTCCCCCGTGTTCTCCTCTAAACCCCCTCTGTGTCC
This sequence comes from Lithobates pipiens, assembly GCF_037356315.1. Taxonomy (NCBI): domain Eukaryota; kingdom Metazoa; phylum Chordata; class Amphibia; order Anura; family Ranidae; genus Lithobates; species Lithobates pipiens. Next base: position 2,340,652 of record NW_027507879.1, on the reverse strand, counting down.
TCCTCCGGTTCCACTCTGGTACTGCTCTGTGTCCTCCTCTGGTCCCCCTCTGGCCTTCCTCTGTGTTCTCCTCTGGTCCCCCTCTGGTCCTCCTCTGATCCTCCTCTGGTCCTCCTCTGTGTCCTCCTCCGGTCCCCCTCTGGCCCTCCTCTATGTCCCCCTCCGGTCCCCCTCTGGTCCTCCTCTGGTCCTCTTCTGTGTTCTCCTCTGGTTCTCCTCTGATCCTCCTCTGGTCCTCCCCTGTGTCCTCCTCCGATCCTCCTCTGGCCCTTCTCTGTGTCCTCCTCCAGTCCCCTTCTGTGTCCTCCACCGGTCCCCCTCTGGACATCCTCTGTGTCCTCCTCCGGTCCCCCTCTGGCCTTCCTCTGTGTCCTCCTCTGATCCCCCTCTTGTCCTCCTCTGTGTCCTCCTCTGTGTCCTCCACCGGTCCCCCTCTGGTCCTCCTCTGTGTCCTCCTCCAGTCCCCCTCCGGTCCCCCTCTGTGTCCTCCTCCGGTCCCCCTCTGGTCCTTTTCTGTGTCCTCCTCTGGTCAGCCTCTGGCCCTCCGGCCCTCCTCTGTGTCCTCATCCAGTCCCCCTCCGGTCCCCCTCTGTGTCCTCCTCTGGTCCCTCTCTGGTCCTACTCTGTGTGCTCATCTGGCCCCCCATGTCCTTCGGTCCCCCTCTGTATTCCTCCACCCCCACTGTCCCAGATCTTTCAGGATAGAGAGCAGAGGAAGGAGCCGGTATATATGTAATTTACCAGATCCTTCCTCTTCTGAATAGACAGAGTCACTGACTGACTGTGACCTGTGTTTATGATGTTTCAGTTTATGAATAGAGAGGAGCCGCTGTCTCTGTTCATTAATTTCAGTGCAGCTGAGGCTGCAGAGAAAGAGACTGGGGAATCTGTGTCCTCACTCCCTTTCCCTGTCTCAAAAGGGAGATGTCAGGGGTCTGTTTAGACCCCCCAACAGAATTGATGAAAAGAAAAAAATTGTAAAAATAATAAAAGATGAAATGAAAAAAAAAAACACTGACACCGTCCACTCTACCTCCCCAATAAAGAAAGCATTGTAAAAAAAAAAAAAAAAAAAAAAAAAAATAATAATAAAATAAAATAAAAAACTAATGACACAGTCCACACCTCATCAGTGCCACCTATCAGTGCCCATCAGTACAGAGCCTTTCATTAGGACCCAGCAAAGGAAGTGGCTTGTTCTGAGATACTAGAATCAAAAGTCTCCTTAATCTCAATACTGCCCTCTAGTGTAAATATTGCTTATTGTAAGTGATTCAATAATATAATAATAAACACTTCCAAAGCACAACATAAAATAAAAACACATCAGAAATATTTCTCTCCTTATTGAATGTTTTTTTATTCATTGAAAATGTAATGGTACCGGAAATGATGATTTGTGGCCACTAGCTGGAGCTAACAATTATAGTAAATAAGTATTTATTTCCTATGCTCATCATTGCCATCTAGTGGCCATAATTGTTAATTTTCCTAAATTACTCTATTTTGTACAAATGAATAACATTTAACCTGGAAAAAAATAGCCTAGATATACTCAACTGTACCCTCGTTTGCACAGAACAAATGTACACCCATTTCACAGGATGAATAGCTCTGCATCATTTTTTTTATAAAACACCCCTTAATATCTGTGGATTCAGTACTATGTTTCTGTAAAGAGGGAGAGACTGAAAAGAATAGAGAGAGCGGTGGCAGCCTATTTTTTTTCCTTGAAAATGATGAACTACTCAGTTTTCCTTTTTAACTTGTTAGTAAAATCCATAGCACATATTATTAAGATGGTATTTCAACTCGGTGCCTCCCACACAGTTGTGAATATTGTTATGAAAATATGAATTGTAAAACAGATCGGTGATCATCCAATAAAAAGCCTGCGTCTCACTGTATTGTCCAGGCTGCTCTACACTGGCTACTCACAGGTGCAATCCCACTACTGACCAGTATGGGGGCTTTGACCTGCTCTGTTCCCAACCTGGGCCAGTTCACCCCTCCTTAGGACAACCTGGTGACCCCAGGCTCCCCTAGAGCCACCATATTGATGCCAGTCTTAGCATGGACACCCGATCAACATAGCACAGGGTAGACCAGAACTCCTGGACTCAAGCAATCCAACAGCCTCAGCCTCCCAAGTAGCTGGGATTACAAATGCACGCCACAGCACCCGGCAAAGGAAGTGGCTTGTTCTGAGATACTAGAATCAGAAGTCTCCTTGATCTCAATACTGCCCTCTAGTGTCAATAGTGCTTATTGCAAGTGATTCAATAATATAAAAATAAACATTTCCAAAGCACAGTATAAAATAAAACATATAAAAAAAATCGCATATAGAAGCTAGAAGAGAGACACATGGGTATATATTATAGCAAAAAGTAAACTTTCAGCTGCTTTATTGAAAGCCGCTCAGGGAGATCAGTGATTGTAACTCCCCCCCCACACCGATCACCCCCCACTGTCCCCTGTGTCCATCCCCGGCTCCCCGCAGATCCCCCTCTGTGTTCTCCTCCAGTCCCCCTCTGGTCCTCCCCTGTGTCCTCCTCTTGTCCCCCTCTGGTCCTCCTCTGTGTCCTCCTACGGTCCCCCCATGCCCTCCGGTCCCCCTCTATGCTCCTCCACCCCCACTGTCCCAGATCTTTCAGTATGGAGAGCAGAGGAAGGAGTCGGTATATATGCCATTTACCAGCTCCTTCCTCTTCTGAATAGATAGAGTCACTGACTGACAACTGTGTTTATAATGCTTCAGTTTATGAAGGGAGTCTCTGTCTCTGTTCTTTCATTTCAGTGCAGCTGAGGCTGCAGAGAAAGAGACTGGGGAATCTGTGTCCTCACTCCCTTTCATAAAATAAAACATATAAAAGAGAAGAGAGACATATGAGTATTTGATGGCAAAAAGTAAGCTTTCAGCTGCTTTATTGAAAGCCGCACAGAAAGATCTGTGATTGTAACTCCCCCCACACGATCACCCTCCACTGTCCCCTGTGTGATCCCCGGCTCCCCTCAGGTCCCCCTCTGGTCCTCCTCTGTCTTCTCCTCTGTGTGCTCATCCGGTCCCCCGGAGGATGCTGGGAATGTGACATCATAAGGGGCGGGGTCACCATGTGACATCTCCCAGTGACCCCGCCCCTTTTCCCTATATAAGTCGCCGCACAATGCGTCCCTGCCATTGCGGCCAGAGAGAGCGCTGTGTCAACATCGCAAGGAAGAAAAGAAGAGAAGAAGGTGACAGCGTCAGAAGACCGGGCCAACGCTAGTAAAAGAGCAGGAAGAAGAAAGCGGAAGTCCGGCAGAAGAACTGAAGAGCGGGACAAGACCCCCGAAGAGCGGGACAAGACCCCAAAGGCGGCGATGAAGAAGAAAGCCAGGCTCCTCCGGACTAGCACACAGACGGGCAGATTGTCAGCCAGACTGCCGAGTGCGAGGGACAATTTTGAGTCAAAACTTCTTTCTAAGTCCACCGGATAGTCCAATCGTGTGTACGCAGCATAAGGGTTACTAACTCACATTTATACATAAGTATATTAGGGGCAATTTAGCTACCAGCATGCCTTTGGGGTGTGGAAGACAATCATAGTACGTGGAGGAGACCCACCCATGTATAGGGAGAGCACACAAACCCCCTGGAGGTATTGCTTCGGTTGGGATTCAAACTGATGACCGCTAGCACTGCTAGGTGTGACAGAGAGTATTGCAACGACCACCATTTTATTCTCTAGGGTGTTAGAATAAAAAATATATATAATGTTTAGGGGTTCTAAGTAAAGGGAAGGAGATAGGCTGGCAGGCAGGGGAAGCTCAATTAGCATTGCTGGTTGTCATTCCAACGGCCACCACAAGAGGGCACCAGATTCCAGAAGGAACCATAGGATTGCAGAAGGCCTCAAAGCCGGCCGCCGGCGGCGCGGCCCGACACGATCACGCCAGCGGCGTCCACGGAGACAGGATAACCCCTGCTGTGCTGCCCCCGGCGCCAGGTCGCTAATTCTAGTCGCAAATGCGACCTGGCGCCCGGGTTTTGTCGAGCCCTGCCTTAATATCTGTGGATTCAGTACTATGTTTCTGTAAAGAGGGAGAGACTGAAAAGAATAGAGAGACACATGGCAGCCTATTTCTTTTTCCTTGAAAATTAAGAAATATTCAGTTTTCTTTTTTACATTTCCTTTTTAACTTGTTAGTAAAATCCATAGTACAAATTATTAAGATGGTATTTCAATTCGGTGCCTCCCACACAGTTGTGAATATTGTTATGAAAATGTGAATTGTAAAAGAGATCGGTGATCATCCAATAAAAAGCCTGTGTCTCACTGTATTGTCCAGGCTGCTCTACACTGGCTACACACAGGTGCAATACCACTACTGACCAGTATGGGGGGCTTTGACCTGCTCTGTTTCCAACCTGGGCCGGTTCACCCCTCCTTAGGACAACCTGGTGACCCCAGGCTCCCATAGTGCCACCATATTGATACCAGTCTTAGCATGGACACCCAATCAACATAGCGCAGGGTAGAACAGAACTCCTGGACTCAAGTAATCCAACAGCCTCAGCCTCCCATGTAGCTGTGATTACAGATGCACGCCACAGCACCCAGCAAAGGAAGTAGCTTGTTCTGAGATACTAGAATCAGAAGTCTTTCTAATCTCAATAATGCCCTCTAGTGTCAATATTGCTTATTGCAAGTGATTCAATAATATAATAATAAACATTTCCAAAGCACAACATAAAATAAAACATACAAAAAGAAATCAAACATATAGAAACTAGAAGAGAGACATATGGGTATATGATATCATGAAGCTTCCAGCTGCTTTATTGAAACTTGCGCAGGGAGATCGGTGATTGTAACTCCCCCCCCCCACACCGATCACCCCCCACTGTCCCCAGTGTCCTCCCCAGCTCCCCTCTGGTCCTTTTCTGTGTCCTCCTCCAGCCCCCCCTCTCTGTCCTCTGTGTGCTCCTCTAGTCCCCCGTGTTCTCCTTCAGTCCCCCTCTGTGTCCTCCTCTGGTCCCCCTTTGGTCCTCCTCTGTGTCCTCCTCCAGTCCCCCTCTGGCCCCCCTTTCTATCCTCTGTGTGCTCCTCCAGTCCCCCGTGTTCTCCTCTGATTCCCCTCTGTGTCCTCCTCCGGTTCCACTCTGGTACTGCTCTGTGTCCTCCTCTGGTCCCCCTCTGGCCCTCCTCTGTGTTCTCCTCTAGTCCCCCTCTGGTCCTCCTCTGATCCTCCTCTGGTCCTCCTCTGTGTCCTCCTCCGGTCCCCCTCTGGCCCTCCTCTATGTCCCCCTCCGGTCCCCCTCTGGTCCTCCTCTGGTCCTCTTCTGTGTTCTCCTCTGGTTCTCCTCTGATCCTCCTCTGGTCCTCCCCTGTGTCCTCCTCCGATCCTCCTCTGGCCCTTCTCTGTGTCCTCCTCCAGTCCCCTTCTGTGTCCTCCACCGGTCCCCCTCTGGACATCCTCTGTGTCCTCCTCCGGTCCCCCTCTGGCCTTCCTCTGTGTCCTCCTCTGATCCCCCTCTGGTCCTCCTCTGTGTCCTCCTCTGTGTCCTCCACCAGTCCCCCTCTGGTCCTCCTCTGTGTCCTCCTCCAGTCCCCCTCCGGTCCCCCTCTGTGTCCTCCTCCGGTCCCCCTCTGGTCCTTTTCTGTGTCCTCCTCTGGTCCCCCTCTGGCCCTCCGGCCCTCCTCTGTGTCCTCATCCAGTCCCCCTCCGGTCCCCCTCTGTGTCCTCCTCTGGTCCCTCTCTGGTCCTACTCTGTGTGCTCATCTGGCCCCCCATGTCCTTCGGTCCCCCTCGGTATTCCTCCACCCCCACTGTCCCAGATCTTTCAGGATAGAGAGCAGAGGAAGGAGCCGGTATATATGTAATTTACCAGATCCTTCCTCTTCTGAATAGACAGAGTCACTGACTGACTGTGACCTGTGTTTATGATGTTTCAGTTTATGAATGGAGAGGAGCCGCTGTCTCCGTTCATTAATTTCAGTGCAGCTGAGGCTGCAGAGAAAGAGACTGGGGAATCTGTGTCCTCACTCCCTTTCCCTGTCTCAAAAGGGAGATGTCAGGGGTCTGTTTAGACCCCCCAACAGAATTGATGAAAATAAAAAAATTGTAAAAATAATAAAAGATGAAATGAAAAAAAAAACACTGACACCGTCCACTCTACCTCCCCAAAAAAAAAAGCATTGTAAAAAAAAAAAAAAAAAAAAATAATAAAATAAAATAAAATAAAAAACTAATGACACAGTCCACACCTCATCAGTGCCACCTATCAGTGCCCATCAGTACAGAGCCTTTCATTAGGACCCAGCAAAGGAAGTGGCTTGTTCTGAGATACTAGAATCAAAAGTCTCCTTAATCTCAATACTGCCCTCTAGTGTAAATATTGCTTATTGTAAGTGATTCAATAATATAATAATAAACACTTCCAAAGCACAACATAAAATAAAAACACATCAGAAATATTTCTCTCCTTATTGAATGTTTTTTTATTCATTGAAAATGTAATGGTACCGGAAATGATGATTTGTGACCACTAGCTGGAGCTAACAATTATAGTAAATAAGTATTTATTTCCTATGCTCATCATTGCCATCTAGTGGCCATAATTGTTAATTTTCCTAAATTACTCTATTTTGTACAAATGAATAACATTTAACCTGGAAAAAAATAGCCTAGATATACTCAACTGTGCCCTCGTTTGCACAGAACAAATGTACACCCATTTCACAGGATGAATAGCTCTGCATCATTTTTTTTATAAAACACCCCTTAATATCTGTGGATTCAGTACTATGTTTCTGTAAAGAGGGAGAGACTGAAAAGAATAGAGAGAGCGGTGGCAGCCTATTTTTTTTCCTTGAAAATGATGAACTACTCAGTTTTCCTTTTTAACTTGTTAGTAAAATCCATAGCACATATTATTAAGATGGTATTTCAATTCGGTGCCTCCCACACAGTTGTGAATATTGTTATGAAAATGTGAATTGTAAAACAGATCGGTGATCATCCAATAAAAAGCCTGCGTCTCACTGTATTGTCCAGGCTGCTCTACACTGGCTACTCACAGGTGCAATCCCACTACTGACCAGTATGGGGGCTTTGACCTGCTCTGTTCCCAACCTGGGCCAGTTCACCCCTCCTTAGGACAACCGGGTGACCCCAGGCTCCCCTAGAGCCACCATATTGATGCCAGTCTTAGCATGGACACCCGATCAACATAGCACAGGGTAGACCAGAACTCCTGGACTCAAGCAATCCAACAACCTCAGCCTCCCAAGTAGCTGGGATTACAGATGCACGCCACAGCACCCGGCGAAGGAAGAGGCTTGTTCTGAGATACTAGAATCAGAAGTCTCCTTGATCTCAATACTGCCCTCTAGTGTCAATAGTGCTTATTGCAAGTGATTCAATAATATAAAAATAAACATTTCCAAAGCACAGTATAAAATAAAACATATAAAAAAAATCGCATATAGAAGCTAGAAGAGAGACACATGGGTATATATTATAGCAAAAAGTAAACTTTCAGCTGCTTTATTGAAAGCCGCTCAGGGAGATCAGTGATTGTAACCCCCCCCCACACCGATCACCCCCCACTGTCCCCTGTGTCCATCCCCGGCTCCCCGCAGATCCCCCTCTGTGTTCTCCTCCAGTCCCCCTCTGGTCCTCCCCTGTGTCCTCCTCTTGTCCCCCTCTGGTCCTCCTCTGTGTCCTCCTCCGGTCCCCCCATGCCCTCCGGTCCCCCTCTATGCTCCTCCACCCCCACTGTCCCAGATCTTTCAGTATGGAGAGCAGAGGAAGGAGTCGGTATATATGCCATTTACCAGCTCCTTCCTCTTCTGAATAGATAGAGTCACTGACTGACAACTGTTTTTATAATGCTTCAGTTTATGAAGGGAGTCTCTGTCTCTGTTCTTTCATTTCAGTGCAGCTGAGGCTGCAGAGAAAGAGACTGGGGAATCTGTGTCCTCACTCCCTTTCATAAAATAAAACATATAAAAGAGAAGAGAGACATATGAGTATTTGATGGCAAAAAGTAAGCTTTCAGCTGCTTTATTGAAAGCCGCACAGAAAGATCTGTGATTGTAACTCCCCCCACACGATCACCCTCCACTGTCCCCTGTGTGATCCCCGGCTCCCCTCAGGTCCCCCTCTGGTCCTCCTCTGTCTTCTCCTCTGTGTGCTCATCCGGTCCCCCGGAGGATGCTGGGAATGTGACATCATAAGGGGCGGGGTCACCATGTGACATCTCCCAGTGACCCCGCCCCTTTTCCCTATATAAGTCGCCGCACAATGCGTCCCTGCCATTGCGGCCACAGAGAGCGTTGTGTCAACATCGCAAGGAAGAAAAGAAGAGAAGAAGGTGACAGCGTCAGAAGACCGGGCCAACGCTAGTAAAAGAGCAGGAAGAAGAAAGCGGAAGTCCGGCAGAAGAACTGAAGAGCGGGACAAGACCCCCGAAGAGCGGGACAAGACCCCAAAGGCGGCGATGAAGAAGAAAGCCAGGCTCCTCCGGACTAGCACACAGACGGGCAGATTGTCAGCCAGACTGCCGAGTGCGAGGGACAATTTTGAGTCAAAACTTCTTTCTAAGTCCACCGGAAAGTCCAATCGTGTGTACGCAGCATAAGGGTTACTAACTCACATTTATACATAAGTATATTAGGGGCAATTTAGCTACCAGCATGCCTTTGGGGTGTGGAAGACAATCATAGTACGTGGAGGAGACCCACCCATGTATAGGGAGAGCACACAAACCCCCTGCAGGTATTTCTTCGGTTGGGATTCAAACTGATGACCGCTAGCACTGCTAGGTGTGACAGAGAGTATTGCAACGACCACCATTTTATTCTCTAGGGTGTTAGAATAAAAAATATATATAATGTTTAGGGGTTCCAAGTAAAGGGAAGGAGATAGGCTGGCAGGCAGTGGAAGCTCAATTAGCATTGCTGGTTGTCATTCCAACGGCCACCACAAGAGGGCACCAGATTCCAGAAGGAACCATAGGATTGCAGAAGGCCTCAAAGCCGGCCGCCGGCGGCGCAGCCCGACGCGATCACGCCGGCGGCGTCCACGGAGACAGGATACCCCCTGCTGTGCTGCCCCTGGCGCCAGGTCGCTAATTCTAGTCGCAAATCCGACCTGGTGCCCGGGTTTTGTTGAGCCTTGCCTTAATATCTGTGGATTCAGTACTATGTTTCTGTAAAGAGGGAGAGACTGAAAAGAATAGAGAGACACATGGCAGCCTATTTCTTTTTCCTTGAAAATTAAGAAATATTCAGTTTTCCTTTTTACATTTCCTTTTTAACTTGTTAGTAAAATCCATAGTACAAATTATTAAGATGGTATTTCAATTCGGTGCCTCCCACACAGTTGTGAATATTGTTATGAAAATGTGAATTGTAAAAGAGATCGGTGATCATCCAATAAAAAGCCTGCGTCTCACTGTATTGTCCAGGGTGCTCTACACTGGCTACTCACAGGTGCAATCCCACTACTGACCAGTATGGGGGATTTGACCTGCTCTGTTCCCAACCTGGGCCAGTTCACCCCTCCTTAGGACAACCGGGTGACCCCAGGCTCCCCTAGAGCCACCATATTGATGCCAGTCTTAGCATGGACACCCGATCAACATAGCACAGGGTAGACCAGAACTCCTGGACTCAAGCAATCCAACAACCTCAGCCTCCCAAGTAGCTGGGATTACAGATGCACGCCACAGCACCCGGCGAAGGAAGAGGCTTGTTCTGAGATACTAGAATCAGAAGTCTCCTTGATCTCAATACTGCCCTCTAGTGTCAATAGTGCTTATTGCAAGTGATTCAATAATATAAAAATAAACATTTCCAAAGCACAGTATAAAATAAAACATATAAAAAAAATCGCATATAGAAGCTAGAAGAGAGACACATGGGTATATATTATAGCAAAAAGTAAACTTTCAGCTGCTTTATTGAAAGCCGCTCAGGGAGATCAGTGATTGTAACCCCCCCCCCACACCGATCACCCCCCACTGTCCCCTGTGTCCATCCCCGGCTCCCCGCAGATCCCCCTCTGTGTTCTCCTCCAGTCCCCCTCTGGTCCTCCCCTGTGTCCTCCTCTTGTCCCCCTCTGGTCCTCCTCTGTGTCCTCCTCCGGTCCCCCCATGTCCTCCGGTCCCCCTCTATGCTCCTCCACCCCCACTGTCCCAGATCTTTCAGTATGGAGAGCAGAGGAAGGAGACGGTATATATGCCATTTACCAGCTCCTTCCTCTTCTGAATAGATAGAGTCACTGACTGACAACTGTTTTTATAATGCTTCAGTTTATGAAGGGAGTCTCTGTCTCTGTTCTTTCATTTCAGTGCAGCTGAGGCTGCAGAGAAAGAGACTGGGGAATCTGTGTCCTCACTCCCTTTCATAAAATAAAACATATAAAAGAGAAGAGAGACATATGAGTATTTGATGGCAAAAAGTAAGCTTTCAGCTGCTTTATTGAAAGCCGCACAGAAAGATCTGTGATTGTAACTCCCCCCACACGATCACCCTCCACTGTCCCCTGTGTGATCCCCGGCTCCCCTCAGGTCCCCCTCTGGTCCTCCTCTGTCTTCTCCTCTGTGTGCTCATCCGGTCCCCCGGAGGATGCTGGGAATGTGACATCATAAGGGGCGGGGTCACCATGTGACATCTCCCAGTGACCCCGCCCCTTTTCCCTATATAAGTCGCCGCACAATGCGTCCCTGCCATTGCGGCCACAGAGAGCGTTGTGTCAACATCGCAAGGAAGAAAAGAAGAGAAGAAGGTGACAGCGTCAGAAGACCGGGCCAACGCTAGTAAAAGAGCAGGAAGAAGAAAGCGGAAGTCCGGCAGAAGAACTGAAGAGCGGGACAAGACCCCCGAAGAGCGGGACAAGACCCCAAAGGCGGCGATGAAGAAGAAAGCCAGGCTCCTCCGGAATAGCACACAGACGGGCAGATTGTCAGCCAGACTGCCGAGTGCGAGGGACAATTTTGAGTCAAAACTTCTTTCTAAGTCCACCGGAAAGTCCAATCGTGTGTACGCAGCATAAGGGTTACTAACTCACATTTATACATAAGTATATTAGGGGCAATTTAGCTACCAGCATGCCTTTGGGGTGTGGAAGACAATCATAGTACGTGGAGGAGACCCACCCATGTATAGGGAGAGCACACAAACCCCCTGCAGGTATTTCTTCGGTTGGGATTCAAACTGATGACCGCTAGCACTGCTAGGTGTGACAGAGAGTATTGCAACGACCACCATTTTATTCTCTAGGGTGTTAGAATAAAAAATATATATAATGTTTAGGGGTTCCAAGTAAAGGGAAGGAGATAGGCTGGCAGGCAGTGGAAGCTCAATTAGCATTGCTGGTTGTCATTCCAACGGCCACCACAAGAGGGCACCAGATTCCAGAAGGAACCATAGGATTGCAGAAGGCCTCAAAGCCGGCCGCCGGCGGCGCAGCCCGACGCGATCACGCCGGCGGCGTCCACGGAGACAGGATACCCCCTGCTGTGCTGCCCCTGGCGCCAGGTCGCTAATTCTAGTCGCAAATCCGACCTGGTGCCCGGGTTTTGTTGAGCCTTGCCTTAATATCTGTGGATTCAGTACTATGTTTCTGTAAAGAGGGAGAGACTGAAAAGAATAGAGAGACACATGGCAGCCTATTTCTTTTTCCTTGAAAATTAAGAAATATTCAGTTTTCCTTTTTACATTTCCTTTTTAACTTGTTAGTAAAATCCATAGTACAAATTATTAAGATGGTATTTCAATTCGGTGCCTCCCACACAGTTGTGAATATTGTTATGAAAATGTGAATTGTAAAAGAGATCGGTGATCATCCAATAAAAAGCCTGCGTCTCACTGTATTGTCCAGGGTGCTCTACACTGGCTACTCACAGGTGCAATCCCACTACTGACCAGTATGGGGGCTTTGACCTGCTCTGTTCCCAACCTGGGCCAGTTCACCCCTCCTTAGGACAACCGGGTGACCCCAGGCTCCCCTAGAGCCACCATATTGATGCCAGTCTTAGCATGGACACCCGATCAACATAGCACAGGGTAGACCAGAACTCCTGGACTCAAGCAATCCAACAACCTCAGCCTCCCAAGTAGCTGGGATTACAGATGCACGCCACAGCACCCGGCGAAGGAAGAGGCTTGTTCTGAGATATTAGAATCAGAAGTCTCCTTGATCTCAATACTGCCCTCTAGTGTCAATAGTGCTTATTGCAAGTGATTCAATAATATAAAAATAAACATTTCCAAAGCACAGTATAAAATAAAACATATAAAAAAAATCGCATATAGAAGCTAGAAGAGAGACACATGGGTATATATTATAGCAAAAAGTAAACTTTCAGCTGCTTTATTGAAAGCCGCTCAGGGAGATCAGTGATTGTAACCCCCCCCCCCACACCGATCACCCCCCACTGTCCCCTGTGTCCATCCCCGGCTCCCCGCAGATCCCCCTCTGTGTTCTCCTCCAGTCCCCCTCTGGTCCTCCCCTGTGTCCTCCTCTTGTCCCCCTCTGGTCCTCCTCTGTGTCCTCCTCCGGTCCCCCCATGTCCTCCGGTCCCCCTCTATGCTCCTCCACCCCCACTGTCCCAGATCTTTCAGTATGGAGAGCAGAGGAAGGAGTCGGTATATATGCCATTTACCAGCTCCTTCCTCTTCTGAATAGATAGAGTCACTGACTGACAACTGTTTTTATAATGCTTCAGTTTATGAAGGGAGTCTCTGTCTCTGTTCTTTCATTTCAGTGCAGCTGAGGCTGCAGAGAAAGAGACTGGGGAATCTGTGTCCTCACTCCCTTTCATAAAATAAAACATATAAAAGAGAAGAGAGACATATGAGTATTTGATGGCAAAAAGTAAGCTTTCAGCTGCTTTATTGAAAGCCGCACAGAAAGATCTGTGATTGTAACTCCCCCCACACGATCACCCTCCACTGTCCCCTGTGTGATCCCCGGCTCCCCTCAGGTCCCCCTCTGGTCCTCCTCTGTCTTCTCCTCTGTGTGCTCATCCGGTCCCCCGGAGGATGCTGGGAATGTGACATCATAAGGGGCGGGGTCACCATGTGACATCTCCCAGTGACCCCGCCCCTTTTCCCTATATAAGTCGCCGCACAATGCGTCCCTGCCATTGCGGCCACAGAGAGCGTTGTGTCAACATCGCAAGGAAGAAAAGAAGAGAAGAAGGTGACAGCGTCAGAAGACCGGGCCAACGCTAGTAAAAGAGCAGGAAGAAGAAAGCGGAAGTCCGGCAGAAGAACTGAAGAGCGGGACAAGACCCCCGAAGAGCGGGACAAGACCCCAAAGGCGGCGATGAAGAAGAAAGCCAGGCTCCTCCGGACTAGCACACAGACGGGCAGATTGTCAGCCAGACTGCCGAGTGCGAGGGACAATTTTGAGTCAAAACTTCTTTCTAAGTCCACCGGAAAGTCCAATCGTGTGTACGCAGCATAAGGGTTACTAACTCACATTTATACATAAGTATATTAGGGGCAATTTAGCTACCAGCATGCCTTTGGGGTGTGGAAGACAATCATAGTACGTGGAGGAGACCCACCAATGTATAGGGAGAGCACACAAACCCCCTGCAGGTATTGCTTCGGTTGGGATTCAAACTGATGACCACTAGCACTGCTAGGTGTGACAGAGAGTATTGCAACGACCACCATTTTATTCTCTAGGGTGTTAGAATAAAAAATATATATAATGTTTAGGGGTTCTAAGTAAAGGGAAGGAGATAGGCTGGCAGGCAGTGGAAGCTCAATTAGCATTGCTGGTTGTCATTCCAACGGCCACCACAAGAGGGCACCAGATTCCAGAAGGAACCATAGAATTGCAGAAGGCCTCAAAGCCGGCCGCCGGCGGCGCAGCCCGACGCGATCACGCCGGCGGCGTCCACGGAGACAGGATACCCCCTGCTGTGCTGCCCCTGGCGCCAGGTCGCTAATTCTAGTCGCAAATCCGACCTGGTGCCCGGGTTTTGTTGAGCCTTGCCTTAATATCTGTGGATTCAGTACTATGTTTCTGTAAAGAGGGAGAGACTGAAAAGAATAGAGAGACACATGGCAGCCTATTTCTTTTTCCTTGAAAATTAAGAAATATTCAGTTTTCCTTTTTACATTTCCTTTTTAACTTGTTAGTAAAATCCATAGTACAAATTATTAAGATGGTATTTCAATTCGGTGCCTCCCACACAGTTGTGAATATTGTTATGAAAATGTGAATTGTGAAAGAGATCGGTGATCATCCAATAAAAAGCCTGTGTCTCACTGTATTGTCCAGGCTGCTCTACACTGGCTACTCACAGGTGCAATCCCACTACTGACCAGTATGGGGGGCTTTGACTTGCTCTGTTTTCAACCTGGGGCGGTTCACCCCTCCTTAGGACAACCTGGTGACCCCAGGCTCCCCTAGAGCCACCAGTCTTAGCATGGACACCCGATCAACATAGCACAGGGTAGACCAGAACTCCTGGACTCAAGCAATCCAACAGCCTCAGCCTCCCATGTAGCTGGGATTACAGATGCACGCCACAGCACCCAGCAAAGGAAGTAGCTTGTTCTGAGATACTAGAATCAGAAGTCTTTTTAATCTCAATAATGCCCTCTAGTGTCAATATTGCTTATTGCAAGTGATTCAATAATATAATAATAAACATTTCCAAAGCACAACATAAAATAAAACATACAAAAAAAATCAAACATATAGAAACTAGAAGAGAGACATATGGGTATATGATATCATGAAGCTTCCAGCTGCTTTATTGAAAGTTGCGCAGGGAGATCGGTGATTGTAACTCCCCCCCCACACGATCACCCCCCACTGTCCCCAGTGTCCTCCCCAGCTCCCCTCTGGTCCTTCTCTGTGTCCTCCTCCAGCCCCCCCTCTCTGTCCTCTGTGTGCTCCTCTAGTCCCCCGTGTTCTCCTTCAGTCCCCCTCTGTGTCCTCCTCTGGTCCCCCTTTGATCCTCCTCTGTGTCCTCCTCCAGTCCCCCTCTGGCCCCCCTTTCTATCCTCTGTGTGCTCCTCCAGTCCCCCGTGTTCTCCTCTGATCCCCCTCTGTGTGCTCCTCCGGTTCCACTCTGGTACTGCTCTGTGTCCTCCTCTGGTCCCCCTCTGGCCCTCCTCTGTTTTCTCCTCTGGTCCCCCTCTGGTCCTCCTCTGATCCTCCTCTGGTCCTCCTCTGTGTCCTCCTCCGGTCCCCCTCTGGCCCTCCTCTATGTCCCCCTCCGGTTCCCCTCTGGTCCTCCTCTGGTCCTCTTCTGTGTTCTCCTCTGGTTCTCCTCTGATCCTCCTCTGGTCCTCCCCTGTGTCCTCCTCCGATCCTCCTCTGGCCCTTATCTGTGTCCTCCTCCAGTCCCCTTCTGTGTCCTCCACCGGTCCCCCTCTGGACATCCTCTGTGTCCTCCTCCGGTCCCCCTCTGGCCTTCCTCTGTGTCCTCCTCTGATCCCCCTCTGGTCCTCCTCTGTGTCCTCCTCTGTGTCCTCCACCGGTCCCCCTCTGGTCCTCCTCTGTGTCCTCCTCCAGTCCCCCTCCGGTCCCCCTCTGTGTCCTCCTCCGGTCCCCCTCTGGTCCTTTTCTGTGTCCTCCTCTGGTCCCCCTCTGGCCCTCCGGCCCTCCTCTGTGTCCTCCTCCGGTCCCCCTCCGGTCCCCCTCTGTGTCCTCCTCTGGTCCCTCTCTGGTCCTACTCTGTGTGCTCATCTGGCCCCCCATGCCCTTCGGTCCCCCTCTGTATTCCTCCACCCCCACTGTCCCAGATCTTTCAGGATAGAGAGCAGAGGAAGGAGCCGGTATATATGTAATTTACCAGATTCTTCCTCTTCTGAATAGACAGAGTCACTGACTGACTGTGACCTGTGTTTATGATGTTTCAGTTTATGAATGGAGAGGAGCAGCTGTCACCGTTTATTAATTTCAGTGCAGCTGAGGCTGCAGAGAAAGAGACTGGGGAATCTGTGTCCTCACTCCCTTTCCCTGTCTCAAAAGGGAGATGTCAGGGGTCTGTTTAGACCCCCCAACAGAATTGATAAAAAGAAAAAAATTGTAAAAATAATAAAAGATGAAATGAAAAAAAAAACACTGACACCGTCCACTCTACCTCCCCAAAAAAGAAAGCATTGTAAAAAAATAAAAATTAAAATAAAAAAATAATAATAAAATAAAAAACTAATGACACAGTCCACACCTCATCAGTGCCACCTATCAGTACCCATCAGTACAGAGCCTTTCATTAGGACCCAGCAAAGGAAGTGGCTTGTTCTAAGATACTAGAATCAAAAGTCTCCTTAATCTCAATACTGCCCTCTAGTGTAAATATTGCTTATTGTAAGTGATTCAATAATATAATAATAAACACTTCCAAAGCACAACATAAAATAAAAACACATCAGAAATATTTCTCTCCTTATTGAATGTTTTTTTATTCATTGAAAATGTAATGGTACCGGAAATGATGATTTGTGACCACTAGCTGGAGCTAACAATTATAGTAAATAAGTATTTATTTCCTATGCTCATCATTGCCATCTAGTGGCCATAATTGTTAATTTTCCTAAATTACTCTATTTTGTACAAATGAATAACATTTAACCTGGAAAAAAATAGCCTAGATATACTCAACTGTGCCCTCGTTTGCACAGAACAAATGTACACCCATTTCACAGGATGAATAGCTCTGCATCATTTTTTTTATAAAACACCCCTTAATATCTGTGGATTCAGTACTATGTTTCTGTAAAGAGGGAGAGACTGAAAAGAATAGAGAGAGCAGTGGCAGCCTATTTTTTTTCCTTGAAAATGATGAACTACTCAGTTTTCCTTTTTAACTTGTTAGTAAAATCCATAGCACATATTATTAAGATGGTATTTCAATTCGGTGCCTCCCACACAGTTGTGAATATTGTTATGAAAATGTGAATTGTAAAACAGATCGGTGATCATCCAATAAAAAGCCTGCGTCTCACTGTATTGTCCAGGCTGCTCTACACTGGCTACTCACAGGTGCAATCCCACTACTGACCAGTATGGGGGCTTTGACCTGCTCTGTTTCCAACCTGGGCCGGTTCACCACTCCTTAGGACAACCTGGTGACCCCAGGCTCCCCTAGAGCCACCATATTGATTTCAGTCTTAGCATGGACACCCAATCAACAAAGCGCAGGGTAGACCAGAACTCCTGGACTCAAGCAATCCAACAGCTTCAGCCTCCCAAGTAGCTGGGATTACAGATGCACGCCACAGCACCCAGCAAAGGAAGTGGCTTGTTCTGAGATACTAGAATCAGAAGTCTCCTTGATCTCAATACTGCCCTCTAGTGTCAATAGTGCTTATTGCAAGTGATTCAATAATATAAAAATAAACATTTCCAAAGCACAGTATAAAATAAAACATATAAAAAAAATCGCATATAGAAGCTAGAAGAGAGACACATGGGTATATATTATAGCAAAAAGTAAACTTTCAGCTGCTTTATTGAAAGCCGCTCAGGGAGATCAGTGATTGTAACTCCCCCCCCACACCGATCACCCCCCACTGTCCCCTGTGTCCATCCCCGGCTCCCCGCAGATCCCCCTCTGTGTTCTCCTCCAGTCTCCCTCTGGTCCTCCCCTGTGTCCTCCTCTTGTCCCCCTCTGGTCCTCCTCTGTGTCCTCCTCCGGTCCCCCCATGTCCTCCGGTCCCCCTCTATGCTCCTCCACCCCCACTGTCCCAGATCTTTCAGTATGGAGAGCAGAGGAAGGAGTCGGTATATATGCCATTTACCAGCTCCTTCCTCTTCTGAATAGATAGAGTCACTGACTGACAACTGTGTTTATAATGCTTCAGTTTATGAAGGGAGTCTCTGTCTCTGTTCTTTCATTTCAGTGCAGCTGAGGCTGCAGAGAAAGAGACTGGGGAATCTGTGTCCTCACTCCCTTTCATAAAATAAAACATATAAAAGAGAAGAGAGACATATGAGTATTTGATGGCAAAAAGTAGGCTTTCAGCTGCTTTATTGAAAGCCGCACAGAAAGATCTGTGATTGTAACTCCCCCCACACGATCACCCTCCACTGTCCCCTGTGTGATCCCCGGCTCCCCTCAGGTCCCCCTCTGGTCCTCCTCTGTCTTCTCCTCTGTGTGCTCATCCGGTCCCCCGGAGGATGCTGGGAATGTGACATCATAAGGGGCGGGGTCACCATGTGACATCTCCCAGTGACCCCGCCCCTTTTCCCTATATAAGTCGCCGCACAATGCGTCCCTGCCATTGCGGCCAGAGAGAGCGTTGTGTCAACATCGCAAGGAAGAAAAGAAGAGAAGAAGGTGACAGCGTCAGAAGACCGGGCCAACGCTAGTAAAAGAGCAGGAAGAAGAAAGGGGAAGTCCGGCAGAAGAACTGAAGAGCGGGACAAGACCCCCGAAGAGCGGGACAAGACCCCAAAGGTGGCGATGAAGAAGAAAGCCAGGCTCCTCCGGACTAGCACACAGACGGGCAGATTGTCAGCCAGACTGCCGAGTGCGAGGGACAATTTTGAGTCAAAACTTCTTTCTAAGTCCACCGGATAGTCCAATCGTGTGTACGCAGCATAAGGGTTGCTAACTCACATTTATACATAAGTATATTAGGGGCAATTTAGCTACCAGCATGCCTTTGGGGTGTGGAAGACAATCATAGTACGTGGAGGAGACTCACCCATGTATAGGGAGAGCACACAAACCCCCTGCAGGTATTGCTTCGGTTGGGATTCAAACTGATGACCGCTAGCACTGCTAGGTGTGATGGAGAGTATTGCCACGACCACCATTTTATTCTCTAGGGTGTTAGAATAAAAAATATATATAATGTTTAGGGGTTCTAAGTAAAGGGAAGGAGATAGGCTGGCAGGCAGGGGAAGCTCAATTAGCATTGCTGGTTGTCATTCCAATAAAAAGCCTGTGTCTCACTGTATTGTCCAGGCTGCTCTACACTGGCTACTCACAGGTGCAATCCCACTACTGACCAGTATGGGGGGCTTTGACCTGCTCTGTTTCCAACCTGGGCCGGTTCACCCCTCCTTAGGACAACCTGGTGACCCCAGGCTCCCATAGAGCCACCATATTGATACCAGTCTTAGCATGGACACCCAATCAACATAGCGCAGGGTAGACCAGAACTCCTGGACTCAAGTAATCCAACAGCCTCAGCCTCCCATGTAGCTGGGATTACAGATGCACGCCACAGCACCCAGCAAAGGAAGTTGCTTGTTCTGAGATACTAGAATCAGAAGTCTTTTTAATCTCAATAATGCCCTCTAGTGTCAATATTGCTTATTGCAAGTGATTCAATAATATAATAATAAACATTTCCAAAGCACAACATAAAATAAAACATACAAAAAAAATCAAACATATAGAAACTAGAAGAGAGACATATGGGTATATGATATCATGAAGCTTCCAGCTGCTTTATTGAAACTTGCGCAGGGAGATCGGTGATTGTAACTCCCCCCCCCACACCGATCACCCCCCACTGTCCCCAGTGTCCTCCCCAGCTCCCCTCTGGTCCTTCTCTGTGTCCTCCTCCAGCCCCCCCTCTCTGTCCTCTGTGTGCTCCTCTAGTCCCCCGTGTTCTCCTTCAGTCCCCCTCTGTGTCCTCCTCTGGTCCCCCTTTGGTCCTCCTCTGTGTCCTCCTCCAGTCCCCCTCTGGTCCCCCTTTCTATCCTCTGTGTGCTCCTCCAGTCCCCCGTGTTCTCCTCTGATCCCCCTCTGTGTCCTCCTCCGGTTCCACTGTGGTACTGCTCTGTGTCCTCCTCTGGTCCCCCTCTGGCCCTCCTCTGTGTTCTCCTCTGGTCCCCCTCTGGTCCTCCTCTGATCCTCCTCTGGTCCTCCTCTGTGTCCTCCTCCGGTCCCCCTCTGGCCCTCCTCTATGTCCCCCTCCGGTCCCCCTCTGGTCCTCCTCTGGTCCTCTTCTGTGTTCTCCTTTGGTTCTCCTCTGATCCTCCTCTGGTCCTCCCCTGTGTCCTCCTCCGATCCTCCTCTGGCCCTTCTCTGTGTCCTCCTCCAGTCCCCTTCTGTGTCCTCCACCGGTCCCCCTCTGGACATCCTCTGTGTCCTCCTCCGGTCCCCCTCTGGCCTTCCTCTGTGTCCTCCTCTGATCCCCCTCTGGTCCTCCTCTGTGTCCTCCTCTGTGTCCTCCACTGGTCCCCCTCTGGTCCTCCTCTGTGTCCTCCTCCAGTCCCCCTCCGGTCCCCCTCTGTGTCCTCCTCCGGTCCCCCTCTGGTCCTTTTCTGTGTCCTCCTCTGGTCCCCCTCTGGCCCTCTGGCCCTCCTCTGTGTCCTCCTCCGGTCCCCCTCCGGTCCCCCTCTGCGTCCTCCTCTGGTCCCTCTCTGGTCCTACTCTGTGTGCTCATCTGGCCCCCCATGTCCTTCGGTCCCCCTCTGTATTCCTCCACCCCCACTGTCCCAGATCTTTCAGGATAGAGAGCAGAGGAAGGAGCCGGTATATATGTAATTTACCAGATCCTTCCTCTTCTGAATAGACAGAGTCACTGACTGACTGTGACCTGTGTTTATGATGTTTCAGTTTATGAATGGAGAGGAGCCGCTGTCTCCGTTCATTAATTTCAGTGCAACTGAGGCTGCAGAGAAAGAGACTGGGGAATCTGTGTCCTCACTCCCTTTCCCTGTCTCAAAAGGGAGATGTCAGGGGTCTGTTTAGACCCCCCAACAGAATTGATCAAAAGAAAAAAATTGTAAAAATAATAAAAGATGAAATGAAAAAAAAAACACTGACACCGTCCACTCTACCTCCACAAAAAAGAAAGCATTGTAAAAAAATAAAAATTAAAATAAAAAAATAATAATAAAATAAAAAACTAATGACACAGTCCACACCTCATCAGTGCCACCTATCAGTACCCATCAGTACAGAGCCTTTCATTAGGACCCAGCAAAGGAAGTGGCTTGTTCTAAGATACTAGAATCAAAAGTCTCCTTAATCTCAATACTGCCCTCTAGTGTAAATATTGCTTATTGTAAGTGATTCAATAATATAATAATAAACACTTCCAAAGCACAACATAAAATAAAAACACATCAGAAATATTTCTCTCCTTATTGAATGTTTTTTTATTCATTGAAAATGTAATGGTACCGGAAATGATGATTTGTGACCACTAGCTGGAGCTAACAATTATAGTAAATAAGTATTTATTTCCTATGCTCATCATTGCCATCTAGTGGCCATAATTGTTAATTTTCCTAAATTACTCTATTTTGTACAAATGAATAACATTTAACCTGGAAAAAAATAGCCTAGATATACTCAACTGTGCCCTCGTTTGCACAGAACAAATGTACACCCATTTCACAGGATGAATAGCTCTGCATCATTTTTTTTATAAAACACCCCTTAATATCTGTGGATTCAGTACTATGTTTCTGTAAAGAGGGAGAGACTGAAAAGAATAGAGAGAGCAGTGGCAGCCTATTTTTTTTCCTTGAAAATGATGAACTACTCAGTTTTCCTTTTTAACTTGTTAGTAAAATCCATAGCACATATTATTAAGATGGTATTTCAATTCGGTGCCTCCCACACAGTTGTGAATATTGTTATGAAAATGTGAATTGTAAAACAGATCGGTGATCATCCAATAAAAAGCCTGCGTCTCACTGTAGTGTCCAGGCTGCTCTACACTGGCTACTCACAGGTGCAATCCCACTACTGACCAGTATGGGGGTTTTGACCTGCTCTGTTTCCAACCTGGGCCGGTTCACCCCTCCTTAGGACAACCTGGTGACCCCAGGCTCCCATAGAGCCACCATATTGATACAAGTCTTAGCATGGACACCCAATCAACATAGCGCAGGGTAGACCAGAACTCCTGGACTCAAGTAATCCAACAGCCTCAGCCTCCCATGTAGCTGGGATTACAGATGCACGCCACAGCACCCAGCAAAGGAAGTTGCTTGTTCTGAGATACTAGAATCAGAAGTCTTTTTAATCTCAATAATGCCCTCTAGTGTCAATATTGCTTATTGCAAGTGATTCAATAATATAATAATAAACATTTCCAAAGCACAACATAAAATAAAACATACAAAAAAAATCAAACATATAGAAACTAGAAGAGAGACATATGGGTATATGATATCATGAAGCTTCCAGCTGCTTTATTGAAACTTGCGCAGGGAGATCGGTGATTGTAACTCCCCCCCCCCCCCACACCGATCACCCCCCACTGTCCCCAGTGTCCTCCCCAGCTCCCCTCTGGTCCTTCTCTGTGTCCTCCTCCAGCCCCCCCTCTCTGTCCTCTGTGTGCTCCTCTAGTCCCCCGTGTTCTCCTTCAGTCCCCCTCTGTGTCCTCCTCTGGTCCCCCTTTGGTCCTCCTCTGTGTCCTCCTCCAGTCCCCCTCTGGCCCCCCTTTCTATCCTCTGTGTGCTCCTCCAGTCCCCCGTGTTCTCCTCTGATCCCCCTCTGTGTCCTCCTCCGGTTCCACTCTGGTACTGCTCTGTGTCCTCCTCTGGTCCCCCTCTGGCCCTCCTCTGTGTTCTCCTCTGGTCCCCCTCTGGTCCTCCTCTGATCCTCCTCTGGTCCTCCTCTGTGTCCTCCTCCGGTCCCCCTCTGGCCCTCCTCTATGTCCCCCTCCGGTCCCCCTCTGGTCCTCCTCTGGTCCTCTTCTGTGTTCTCCTTTGGTTCTCCTCTGATCCTCCTCTGGTCCTCCCCTGTGTCCTCCTCCGATCCTCCTCTGGCCCTTCTCTGTGTCCTCCTCCAGTCCCCTTCTGTGTCCTCCACCGGTCCCCCTCTGGACATCCTCTGTGTCCTCCTCATGTCCCCCTCTGGCCTTCCTCTGTGTCCTCCTCTGATCCCCCTCTGGTCCTCCTCTGTGTCCTCCTCTGTGTCCTCCACTGGTCCCCCTCTGGTCCTCCTCTGTGTACTCCTCCAGTCCCCCTCCGGTCCCCCTCTGTGTCCTCCTCCGGTCCCCCTCTGGTCCTTTTCTGTGTCCTCCTCTGGTCCCCCTCTGGCCCTCCGGCCCTCCTCTGTGTCCTCCTCCGGTCCCCCTCCGGTCCCCCTCTGCGTCCTCCTCTGGTCCCTCTCTGGTCCTACTCTGTGTGCTCATCTGGCCCCCCATGTCCTTCGGTCCCCCTCTGTATTCCTCCACCCCCACTGTCCCAGATCTTTCAGGATAGAGAGCAGAGGAAGGAGCCGGTATATATGTAATTTACCAGATCCTTCCTCTTCTGAATAGACAGAGTCACTGACTGACTGTGACCTGTGTTTATGATGTTTCAGTTTATGAATGGAGAGGAGCCGCTGTCTCCGTTCATTAATTTCAGTGCAACTGAGGCTGCAGAGAAAGAGACTGGGGAATCTGTGTCCTCACTCCCTTTCCCTGTCTCAAAAGGGAGATGTCAGGGGTCTGTTTAGACCCCCCAACAGAATTGATCAAAAGAAAAAAATTGTAAAAATAATAAAAGATGAAATGAAAAAAAAAACACTGACACCGTCCACTCTACCTCCACAAAAAAGAAAGCATTGTAAAAAAATAAAAATTAAAATAAAAAAATAATAATAAAATAAAAAACTAATGACACAGTCCACACCTCATCAGTGCCACCTATCAGTACCCATCAGTACAGAGCCTTTCATTAGGACCCAGCAAAGGAAGTGGCTTGTTCTAAGATACTAGAATCAAAAGTCTCCTTAATCTCAATACTGCCCTCTAGTGTAAATATTGCTTATTGTAAGTGATTCAATAATATAATAATAAACACTTCCAAAGCACAACATAAAATAAAAACACATCAGAAATATTTCTCTCCTTATTGAATGTTTTTTTATTCATTGAAAATGTAATGGTACCGGAAATGATGATTTGTGACCACTAGCTGGAGCTAACAATTATAGTAAATAAGTATTTATTTCCTATGCTCATCATTGCCATCTAGTGGCCATAATTGTTAATTTTCCTAAATTACTCTATTTTGTACAAATGAATAACATTTAACCTGGAAAAAAATAGCCTAGATATACTCAACTGTGCCCTCGTTTGCACAGAACAAATGTACACCCATTTCACAGGA
The DNA here is from genome assembly GCF_037356315.1 of Lithobates pipiens. Lineage (NCBI taxonomy): Eukaryota > Metazoa > Chordata > Amphibia > Anura > Ranidae > Lithobates > Lithobates pipiens. The sequence goes on along the minus strand of NW_027507879.1, from coordinate 2,316,607 downwards.
TGAATAGCTCTGCATCATTTTTTTTATAAAACACCCCTTAATATCTGTGGATTCAGTACTATGTTTCTGTAAAGAGGGAGAGACTGAAAAGAATAGAGAGAGCAGTGGCAGCCTATTTTTTTTCCTTGAAAATGATGAACTACTCAGTTTTCCTTTTTAACTTGTTAGTAAAATCCATAGCACATATTATTAAGATGGTATTTCAATTCGGTGCCTCCCACACAGTTGTGAATATTGTTATGAAAATGTGAATTGTAAAACAGATCGGTGATCATCCAATAAAAAGCCTGCGTCTCACTGTATTGTCCAGGCTGCTCTACACTGGCTACTCACAGGTGCAATCCCACTACTGACCAGTATGGGGGCTTTGACCTGCTCTGTTCCCAACCTGGGCCAGTTCACCACTCCTTAGGACAACCTGGTGACCCCAGGCTCCCCTAGAGCCACCATATTGATGCCAGTCTTAGCATGGACACCCAATCAACATAGCGCAGGGTAGACCAGAACTCCTGGACTCAAGCAATCCAACAGCTTCAGCCTCCCAAGTAGCTGGGATTACAGATGCACGCCACAGCACCCAGCAAAGGAAGTGGCTTGTTCTGAGATACTAGAATCAGAAGTCTCCTTGATCTCAATACTGCCCTCTAGTGTCAATAGTGCTTATTGCAAGTGATTCAATAATATAAAAATAAACATTTCCAAAGCACAGTATAAAATAAAACATATAAAAAAAATCGCATATAGAAGCTAGAAGAGAGACACATGGGTATATATTATAGCAAAAAGTAAACTTTCAGCTGCTTTATTGAAAGCCGCTCAGGGAGATCAGTGATTGTAACTCCCCCCCCCACACCGATCACCCCCCACTGTCCCCTGTGTCCATCCCCGTCTCCCCGCAGATCCCCCTCTGTGTTCTCCTCCAGTCTCCCTCTGGTCCTCCCCTGTGTCCTCCTCTTGTCCCCCTCTGGTCCTCCTCTGTGTCCTCCTCCGGTCCCCCCATGTCCTCCGGTCCCCCTCTATGCTCCTCCACCCCCACTGTCCCAGATCTTTCAGTATGGAGAGCAGAGGAAGGAGTCGGTATATATACCATTTACCAGCTCCTTCCTCTTCTGAATAGATAGAGTCACTGACTGACAACTGTGTTTATAATGCTTCAGTTTATGAAGGGAGTCTCTGTCTCTGTCTCTGTTCTTTCATTTCAGTGCAGCTGAGGCTGCAGAGAAAGAGACTGGGGAATCTGTGTCCTCACTCCCTTTCATAAAATAAAACATATAAAAGAGAAGAGAGACATATGAGTATTTGATGGCAAAAAGTAAGCTTTCAGCTGCTTTATTGAAAGCCGCACAGAAAGATCTGTGATTGTAACTCCCCCCACACGATCACCCTCCACTGTCCCCTGTGTGATCCCCGGCTCCCCTCAGGTCCCCCTCTGGTCCTCCTCTGTCTTCTCCTCTGTGTGCTCATCCGGTCCCCCGGAGGATGCTGGGAATGTGACATCATAAGGGGCGGGGTCACCATGTGACATCTCCCAGTGACCCCGCCCCTTTTCCCTATATAAGTCACCGCACAATGAGTCCCTGCCATTGCGGCCAGAGAGAGCGTTGTGTCAACATCGCAAGGAAGAAAAGAAGAGAAGAAGGTGACAGCGTCAGAAGACCGGGCCAACGCTAGTAAAAGAGCAGGAAGAAGAAAGCGGAAGTCCGGCAGAAGAACTGAAGAGCGGGACAAGACCCCCGAAGAGCGGGACAAGACCCCAAAGGCGGCGATGAAGAAGAAAGCCAGGCTCCTCCGGACTAGCACACAGACGGGCAGATTGTCAGCCAGACTGCCGAGTGCGAGGGACAATTTTGAGTCAAAACTTCTTTCTAAGTCCACCGGATAGTCCAATCGTGTATACGCAGCATAAGGGTTGCTAACTCACATTTATACATAAGTATATTAGGGGCAATTTAGCTACCAGCATGCCTTTGGGGTGTGGAAGACAATCATAGTACGTGGAGGAGACCCACCCATGTATAGGGAGAGCACACAAACCCCCTGCAGGTATTGCTTCGGTTGGGATTCAAACTGATGACCGCTAGCACTGCTAGGTGTGACGGAGAGTATTGCCACGACCACCATTTTATTCTCTAGGGTGTTAGAATAAAAAATATATATAATGTTTAGGGGTTCTAAGTAAAGGGAAGGAGATAGGCTGGCAGGCAGGGGAAGCTCAATTAGCATTGCTGGTTGTCATTCCAATAAAAAGCCTGTGTCTCACTGTATTGTCCAGGCTGCTCTACACTGGCTACTCACAGGTGCAATCCCACTACTGACCAGTATGGGGGGCTTTGACCTGCTCTGTTTCCAACCTGGGCCGGTTCACCCCTCCTTAGGACAACCTAGTGACCCCAGGCTCCCATAGAGCCACCATATTGATACCAGTCTTAGCATGGACACCCAATCAACATAGCGCAGGGTAGACCAGAACTCCTGGACTCAAGTAATCCAACAGCCTCAGCCTCCCATGTAGCTGGGATTACAGATGCACGCCACAGCACCCGGCAAAGGAAGTTGCTTGTTCTGAGATACTAGAATCAGAAGTCTTTTTAATCTCAATAATGCCCTCTAGTGTCAATATTGCTTATTGCAAGTGATTCAATAATATAATAATAAACATTTCCAAAGCACAACATAAAATAAAACATACAAAAAAAATCAAACATATAGAAACTAGAAGAGAGACATATGGGTATATGATATCATGAAGCTTCCAGCTGCTTTATTGAAACTTGCGCAGGGAGATCGGTGATTGTAACTCCCCCCCCCCACACCGATCACCCCCCACTGTCCCCAGTGTCCTCCCCAGCTCCCCTCTGGTCCTTCTCTGTGTCCTCCTCCAGCCCCCCCTCTCTGTCCTCTGTGTGCTCCTCTAGTCCCCCATGTTCTCCTTCAGTCCCCCTCTGTGTCCTCCTCTGGTCCCCCTTTGGTCCTCCTCTGTGTCCACCTCCAGTCCCCCTCTGGCCCCCCTTTCTATCCTCTGTGTGCTCCTCCAGTCCCCCGTGTTCTCCTCTGATCCCCCTCTGTGTCCTCCTCCGGTTCCACTCTGGTACTGCTCTGTGTCCTCCTCTGGTCCCCCTCTGGCCCTCCTCTGTGTTCTCCTCTGGTCCCCCTCTGGTCCTCCTCTGATCCTCCTCTGGTCCTCCTCTGTGTCCTCCTCCGGTCCCCCTCTGGCCCTCCTCTATGTCCCCCTCCGGTCCCCCTCTGGTCCTCCTCTGGTCCTCTTCTGTGTTCTCCTTTGGTTCTCCTCTGATCCTCCTCTGGTCCTCCCCTGTGTCCTCCTCCGATCCTCCTCTGGCCCTTCTCTGTGTCCTCCTCCAGTCCCCTTCTGTGTCCTCCACCGGTCCCCCTCTGGACATCCTCTGTGTCCTCCTCATGTCCCCCTCTGGCCTTCCTCTGTGTCCTCCTCTGATCCCCCTCTGGTCCTCCTCTGTGTCCTCCTCTGTGTCCTCCACTGGTCCCCCTCTGGTCCTCCTCTGTGTCCTCCTCCAGTCCCCCTCCGGTCCCCCTCTGTGTCCTCCTCCGGTCCCCCTCTGGTCCTTTTCTGTGTCCTCCTCTGGTCCCCCTCTGGCCCTCCGGCCCTCCTCTGTGTCCTCCTCCGGTCCCCCTCCGGTCCCCCTCTGCGTCCTCCTCTGGTCCCTCTCTGGTCCTACTCTGTGTGCTCATCTGGCCCCCCATGTCCTTCGGTCCCCCTCTGTATTCCTCCACCCCCACTGTCCCAGATCTTTCAGGATAGAGAGCAGAGGAAGGAGCCGGTATATATGTAATTTACCAGATCCTTCCTCTTCTGAATAGACAGAGTCACTGACTGACTGTGACCTGTGTTTATGATGTTTCAGTTTATGAATGGAGAGGAGCCGCTGTCTCCGTTCATTAATTTCAGTGCAACTGAGGCTGCAGAGAAAGAGACTGGGGAATCTGTGTCCTCACTCCCTTTCCCTGTCTCAAAAGGGAGATGTCAGGGGTCTGTTTAGACCCCCCAACAGAATTGATAAAAAGAAAAAAATTGTAAAAATAATAAAAGATGAAATGAAAAAAAAAACACTGACACCGTCCACTCTACCTCCCCAAAAAAGAAAGCATTGTAAAAAAATAAAAATTCAAATAAAAAAATAATAATAAAATAAAAAACTAATGACACAGTCCACACCTCATCAGTGCCACCTATCAGTACCCATCAGTACAGAGCCTTTCATTAGGACCCAGCAAAGGAAGTGGCTTGTTCTAAGATACTAGAATCAAAAGTCTCCTTAATCTCAATACTGCCCTCTAGTGTAAATATTGCTTATTGTAAGTGATTCAATAATATAATAATAAACACTTCCAAAGCACAACATAAAATAAAAACACATCAGAAATATTTCTCTCCTTATTGAATGTTTTTTTATTCATTGAAAATGTAATGGTACCGGAAATGATGATTTGTGACCACTAGCTGGAGCTAACAATTATAGTAAATAAGTATTTATTTCCTATGCTCATCATTGCCATCTAGTGGCCATAATTGTTAATTTTCCTAAATTACTCTATTTTGTACAAATGAATAACATTTAACCTGGAAAAAAATAGCCTAGATATACTCAACTGTGCCCTCGTTTGCACAGAACAAATGTACACCCATTTCACAGGATGAATAGCTCTGCATCATTTTTTTTATAAAACACCCCTTAATATCTGTGGATTCAGTACTATGTTTCTGTAAAGAGGGAGAGACTGAAAAGAATAGAGAGAGCAGTGGCAGCCTATTTTTTTTCCTTGAAAATGATGAACTACTCAGTTTTCCTTTTTAACTTGTTAGTAAAATCCATAGCACATATTATTAAGATGGTATTTCAATTCGGTGCCTCCCACACAGTTGTGAATATTGTTATGAAAATGTGAATTGTAAAACAGATCGGTGATCATCCAATAAAAAGCCTGCGTCTCACTGTATTGTCCAGGCTGCTCTACACTGGCTACTCACAGGTGCAATCCCACTACTGACCAGTATGGGGGCTTTGACCTGCTCTGTTCCCAACCTGGGCCAGTTCACCACTCCTTAGGACAACCTGGTGACCCCAGGCTCCCCTAGAGCCACCATATTGATGCCAGTCTTAGCATGGACACCCAATCAACATAGCGCAGGGTAGACCAGAACTCCTGGACTCAAGCAATCCAACAGCTTCAGCCTCCCAAGTAGCTGGGATTACAGATGCACGCCACAGCACCCAGCAAAGGAAGTGGCTTGTTCTGAGATACTAGAATCAGAAGTCTCCTTGATCTCAATACTGCCCTCTAGTGTCAATAGTGCTTATTGCAAGTGATTCAATAATATAAAAATAAACATTTCCAAAGCACAGTATAAAATAAAACATATAAAAAAAATCGCATATAGAAGCTAGAAGAGAGACACATGGGTATATATTATAGCAAAAAGTAAACTTTCAGCTGCTTTATTGAAAGCCGCTCAGGGAGATCAGTGATTGTAACTCCCCCCCCACACCGATCACCCCCCACTGTCCCCTGTGTCCATCCCCGGCTCCCCGCAGATCCCCCTCTGTGTTCTCCTCCAGTCTCCCTCTGGTCCTCCCCTGTGTCCTCCTCTTGTCCCCCTCTGGTCCTCCTCTGTGTCCTCCTCCGGTCCCCCCATGTCCTCCGGTCCCCCTCTATGCTCCTCCACCCCCACTGTCCCAGATCTTTCAGTATGGAGAGCAGAGGAAGGAGTCGGTATATATGCCATTTACCAGCTCCTTCCTCTTCTGAATAGATAGAGTCACTGACTGACAACTGTGTTTATAATGCTTCAGTTTATGAAGGGAGTCTCTGTCTCTGTCTCTGTTCTTTCATTTCAGTGCAGCTGAGGCTGCAGAGAAAGAGACTGGGGAATCTGTGTCCTCACTCCCTTTCATAAAATAAAACATATAAAAGAGAAGAGAGACATATGAGTATTTGATGGCAAAAAGTAAGCTTTCAGCTGCTTTATTGAAAGCCGCACAGAAAGATCTGTGATTGTAACTCCCCCCACACGATCACCCTCCACTGTCCCCTGTGTGATCCCCGGCTCCCCTCAGGTCCCCCTCTGGTCCTCCTCTGTCTTCTCCTCTGTGTGCTCATCCGGTCCCCCGGAGGATGCTGGGAATGTGACATCATAAGGGGCGGGGTCACCATGTGACATCTCCCAGTGACCCCGCCCCTTTTCCCTATATAAGTCGCCGCACAATGCGTCCCTGCCATTGCGGCCAGAGAGAGAGCGTTGTGTCAACATCGCAAAGAAGAAAAGAAGAGAAGAAGGTGACAGCGTCAGAAGACCGGGCCAACGCTAGTAAAAGAGCAGGAAGAAGAAAGCGGAAGTCCGGCAGAAGAACTGAAGAGCGGGACAAGACCCCCGAAGAGCGGGACAAGACCCCAAAGGCGGCGATGAAGAAGAAAGCCAGGCTCCTCCGGACTAGCACACAGACGGGCAGATTGTCAGCCAGACTGCCGAGTGCGAGGGACAATTTTGAGTCAAAACTTCTTTCTAAGTCCACCGGATAGTCCAATCGTGTGTACGCAGCATAAGGGTTGCTAACTCACATTTATACATAAGTATATTAGGGGCAATTTAGCTACCAGCATGCCTTTGGGGTGTGGAAGACAATCATAGTACGTGGAGGAGACCCACCCATGTATAGGGAGAGCACACAAACCCCCTGCAGGTATTGCTTCGGTTGGGATTCAAACTGATGACCGCTAGCACTGCTAGGTGTGACGGAGAGTATTGCCACGACCACCATTTTATTCTCTAGGGTGTTAGAATAAAAAATATATATAATGTTTAGGGGTTCTAAGTAAAGGGAAGGAGATAGGCTGGCAGGCAGGGGAAGCTCAATTAGCATTGCTGGTTGTCATTCCAATAAAAAGCCTGTGTCTCACTGTATTGTCCAGGCTGCTCTACACTGGCTACTCACAGGTGCAATCCCACTACTGACCAGTATGGGGGGCTTTGACCTGCTCTGTTTCCAACCTGGGCCGGTTCACCCCTCCTTAGGACAACCTGGTGACCCCAGGCTCCCATAGAGCCACCATATTGATACCAGTCTTAGCATGGACACCCAATCAACATAGCGCAGGGTAGACCAGAACTCCTGGACTCAAGTAATCCGACAGCCACAGCCTCAGCCTCCCATGTAGCTGGGATTACAGATGCACGCCACAGCACCCGGCAAAGGAAGTTGCTTGTTCTGAGATACTAGAATCAGAAGTCTTTTTAATCTCAATAATGCCCTCTAGTGTCAATATTGCTTATTGCAAGTGATTCAATAATATAATAATAAACATTTCCAAAGCACAACATAAAATAAAACATACAAAAAAAATCAAACATATAGAAACTAGAAGAGAGACATATGGGTATATGATATCATGAAGCTTCCAGCTGCTTTATTGAAACTTGCGCAGGGAGATCGGTGATTGTAACTCCCCCCCCCCCACACCGATCACCCCCCACTGTCCCCAGTGTCCTCCCCAGCTCCCCTCTGGTCCTTCTCTGTGTCCTCCTCCAGCCCCCCCTCTCTGTCCTCTGTGTGCTCCTCTAGTCCCCCGTGTTCTCCTTCAGTCCCCCTCTGTGTCCTCCTCTGGTCCCCCTTTGGTCCTCCTCTGTGTCCTCCTCCAGTCCCCCTCTGGCCCCCCTTTCTATCCTCTGTGTGCTCCTCCAGTCCCCCGTGTTCTCCTCTGATCCCCCTCTGTGTCCTCCTCCGGTTCCACTCTGGTACTGCTCTGTGTCCTCCTCTGGTCCCCCTCTGGCCCTCCTCTGTGTTCTCCTCTGGTCCCCCTCTGGTCCTCCTCTGATCCTCCTCTGGTCCTCCTCTGTGTCCTCCTCCGGTCCCCCTCTGGCCCTCCTCTATGTCCCCCTCCGGTCCCCCTCTGGTCCTCCTCTGGTCCTCTTCTGTGTTCTCCTTTGGTTCTCCTCTGATCCTCCTCTGGTCCTCCCCTGTGTCCTCCTCCGATCCTCCTCTGGCCCTTCTCTGTGTCCTCCTCCAGTCCCCTTCTGTGTCCTCCACCGGTCCCCCTCTGGACATCCTCTGTGTCCTCCTCATGTCCCCCTCTGGCCTTCCTCTGTGTCCTCCTCTGATCCCCCTCTGGTCCTCCTCTGTGTCCTCCTCTGTGTCCTCCACTGGTCCCCTTCTGGTCCTCCTCTGTGTCCTCCTCCAGTCCCCCTCCGGTCCCCCTCTGTGTCCTCCTCCGGTCCCCCTCTGGTCCTTTTCTGTGTCCTCCTCTGGTCCCCCTCTGGCCCTCCGGCCCTCCTCTGTGTCCTCCTCCGGTCCCCCTCCGGTCCCCCTCTGCGTCCTCCTCTGGTCCCTCTCTGGTCCTACTCTGTGTGCTCATCTGGCCCCCCATGTCCTTCGGTCCCCCTCTGTATTCCTCCACCCCCACTGTCCCAGATCTTTCAGGATAGAGAGCAGAGGAAGGAGCCGGTATATATGTAATTTACCAGATCCTTCCTCTTCTGAATAGACAGAGTCACTGACTGACTGTGACCTGTGTTTATGATGTTTCAGTTTATGAATGGAGAGGAGCCGCTGTCTCCGTTCATTAATTTCAGTGCAGCTGAGGCTGCAGAGAAAGAGACTGGGGAATCTGTGTCCTCACTCCCTTTCCCTGTCTCAAAAGGGAGATGTCAGGGGTCTGTTTAGACCCCCCAACAGAATTGATGAAAAGAAAAAAATTGTAAAAATAATAAAAGATGAAATGAAAAAAAAAAACACTGACACCGTCCACTCTACCTCCCCAAAAAAGAAAGCATTGTAAAAAAAAAATAAAAAAAAAAAAAAAGAATAATAAAATAAAATAAAATAAAAAAATAATGACACAGTCCACACCTCATCAGTGCCACCTATCAGTACCCATCAGTACAGAGCCTTTCATTAGGACCCAGCAAAGGAAGTGGCTTGTTCTAAGATACTAGAATCAAAAGTCTCCTTAATCTCAATACTGCCCTCTAGTGTAAATATTGCTTATTGTAAGTGATTCAATAATATAATAATAAACACTTCCAAAGCACAACATAAAATAAAAACACATCAGAAATATTTCTCTCCTTATTGAATGTTTTTTTATTCATTGAAAATGTAATGGTACCGGAAATGATGATTTGTGACCACTAGCTGGAGCTAACAATTATAGTAAATAAGTATTTATTTCCTATGCTCATCATTGCCCTCTAGTGGCCATAATTGTTAATTTTCCTAAATTACTCTATTTTGTACAAATGAATAACATTTAACCTGGAAAAAAATAGCCTAGATATACTCAACTGTGCCCTCGTTTGCACAGAACAAATGTACACCCATTTCACAGGATGAATAGCTCTGCATCATTTTTTTTATAAAACACCCCTTAATATCTGTGGATTCAGTACTATGTTTCTGTAAAGAGGGAGAGACTGAAAAGAATAGAGAGAGCAGTGGCAGCCTATTTTTTTTCCTTGAAAATGATGAACTACTCAGTTTTCCTTTTTAACTTGTTAGTAAAATCCATAGCACATATTATTAAGATGGTATTTCAATTCGGTGCCTCCCACACAGTTGTGAATATTGTTATGAAAATGTGAATTGTAAAACAGATCGGTGATCATCCAATAAAAAGCCTGCGTCTCACTGTATTGTCCAGGCTGCTCTACACTGGCTACTCACAGGTGCAATCCCACTACTGACCAGTATGGGGGCTTTGACCTGCTCTGTTTCCAACCTGGGCCGGTTCACCACTCCTTAGGACAACCTGGTGACCCCAGGCTCCCCTAGAGCCACCATATTGATGCCAGTCTTAGCATGGACACCCAATCAACATAGCACAGGATAGACCAGAACTCCTGGACTCAAGCAATCCAACAGCCTCAGCCTCTCAAGTAGCTGGGATTACAGATGCACGCCACAGCACCCGGCAAAAGAAGTGGCTTGTTCTGAGATACTAGAATCAGAAGTCTCCTTGATCTCAATACTGCCCTCTAGTGTTTCAATAATATAGTAATAAACATTTCCAAAGCACAACATAAAACAAAAACACAAAAAACATAGAGAAGAACCTATAAGATAGAGATATGGGTATATGGTGGCAAAAAGTATTTTGCCATATAATAATAATAAATCAAATAAGTCTGTGTGCCACTGTATTCTCCAGGCTGCTCTACACTGGCTATTCACAGACATAAACTCACTACTGTTCTGTTTTCATTGTGCACCATAACAACCTTTTAGCCACTGGGGTCCTAACAACCAATGTCGTCAGTTGATAAGAAGGATGGCGGTGCCTGCTCATCTTCTTTGTTTGCCCCTCTCCATCAGCATGGGGGTCACATTAGCTGGGTGGAGGAAACAAACTGAGGGAGAAAAGAAATACTGGAATACTAGTCAGTACCAGTGTGCAAAGGTTTATTTACTTTGGAAGAATAAATTCCCTCTAATGTTCGATGCCTTATATGTGTGGAATTTACTGCATTATGTAAAACTCTTATTTTAGGTATTTTTTTACATTACAGAAGGGGGTGTCTCAAAATTGTACATAATTTTAAAGGGTGCCTTGACTGAAAAAAAGTTGAGAAACACTGATCCAGAATATAATGAATAAAAAAAAGAACATATATACAAAAACAATTAAAAAAACAAAACAAAAAAAACAACAACCGTTATCATCACATTTATATATAGGCATCAAAAAGTGGAGTTTCAGGACTTGCCAAGTGATTCAAGGGGTCCTGGAATCATTTCTGTGTAAGTATGGTGGGCTGGGGGGTGCAGTCAATGAATACAGGACCTGTATACTATTTAGTACCTGCGAGTTTAGCTCTATTCCTTTCCATTGTAGGGGAAGCAACTGAAATGGTTGTTGTCAGACTAACAATGATTCTGCAATGAAAATGAAATGTTCACATTAACATTGTTTGATCTTTCCCTACCTATATAGTACAGGTCTTATAGAGCACCATCATATCATATATATTGTACATTCATATCAGTCCTTGCCCTCAAGGAGCTTACAATCTAAGGGTTCCAGACTCATATTTATACAGTGGTGGCCCATCCATTAGGGGCACCGGGGCACCGCCCCCTCTCTTCTATCCACCCCCTATGTGCAGTGGATAGATGGCCGCCCCCTATTCATGTGTCTGGCCCCTTTCGGGGCACATGAATTACATTGGCTAGGGCTTTTTTTGACGCATCTGTTTAGAACCATAGGCTCTAATAGGCTTCAAAATAGTGTGGTCTCGGGTCACAGAGCATGCGTCCTGAGCCCACCCAGGTGTGTTGCAACAGCGAATGAATTTTCGCTGTTGCAACACTGATCGTCAGGCAATTCTATTGGAGGCCTAGTGCTGGGAGGAGCAGAGAGGAGAGGACTCCAGGGGAGGACACCGGAGACCGCCATGCTGGGTGATGGCCATAGCAGCTCTGACGGTAAGGCCATAATACTTTATTTTCCTAAATTACTCTATTTGGTGCAATTGAATAACATTCAACCTGGAGAGAAAATAGCCTAGTAACCTTCAACTGTGCCCCCATTTGCACAGAACAAATGTACACCCATTTCACAGGATGAATAGCTCTGCATAATATTTTATAAAACACCCCTTAATATCTGTGGATTCAGTGCCATGGTTCTGTAAAGAGGGAGAGACTGAAAAGAATAGAGAGAGCAGTGGCAGCCTATTTTTTTTCCTTGAAAATTATGAACTATTCCGTTTTCCTTTTTAACTTGTTAGTAAAATCCATAGCACAAATTATTAAGATGGTATTTCAATTCAGTGCCTCCCACACAGTTGTGAATATTGTTATGAAAATATGAATTGTAAAACAGATCGGTGATCATCCAATAAAAAGCCTGCGTCTCACTGTATTGTCCAGGCTGCTCTACACTGGCTACTCACAGGTGCAATCCCACTACTGACCAATATGGGGGGTTTGACCTGCTCTGTTTCCAACCTGTGCCGGTTGACCCCTCCTTAGAACAACCTGGTGACCCCAGGCTCCCCTAGAGCCACCATATTGATTAGAGGTCGACCGATATATCGGCCGGCCGATATATCGGCCGATATTTGCCGTTTTTTAAATAATCGGCATCGGCCGATTATGTTAATAAAAAGCCGATTCTACAGCGGGACTTTGAAATGAGTTCTGTAAGAAGTGAGTGTGAGTTGTCTGAGTCGTCATAGCAACCCTTTCCTCCACTCTGGGCAGACTGCCAAGAAAAGAACTAAATGATACAATGTTTACACTTCTGAATGACTAAGTCATCTCTGTGTAGAAGTTCTCAGTTTAACCATTTAAAGACTAAATCTTTTCTGACACTTGTTGCTTACAAGTAAAAATCCTGTATTTTCTGCCAGAAAATCACTTAGACCCCCCAAAAAATATATATATTTTTTTTAGCAGAGATCCTAGGGAATAAAATAGCGGTTGTTGCAATATTTTATGTCACACTGCATTTGCACAGAGGTCTTTCAAATGCATTTTTTGGGGAAAAAAATACACCATTTAAAAAATAAAATAAAAACAGTAAAGTTAGCCCATTTTTTTTTTTTTTTTGTCCAAAAGTTTTGACTACCTGTTTTTATTTAATATATAGGTTTTTTGTTTTTTTTAATCTAGATCATACATACAAGTAAACTGATTGGAGGTTTGTTTTGTTTAATAAATGTTTAAAGCGGGAGTCCGCCGGGACTCCGCGTTTTTTTTTTTTTTTTTTTTTTTTTTAAAGCCAGCAGCTACAAATACTGCAGCTGCTGACTTTTAAAATAATGACACTTACCTGTCCAGCGCGCCCGCGATGTCGGCACCCGAAGCCGATCTCTAGATCGACACTCGAGTGCTGCCGCCGCCGCCATCTTGGGTATGGGAATCAGGAAATGGAGCCTTTCGGCTTAATTTCCAGGTTCCCTACTGCGCATGCGTGAGCCGCACTGCGCAGTGAGGACGGTCCCCGCTGCCTCTGGGATCTGTGTGTTTCCCAGCAGGCAGCGGGGCACTTGCGGAAGGGGGCGGGCACTTGCGGAAAGGGGCGTAATGTACGCCCCTTTCCGCAGAGAGCTAGCCCGGAAGGGGGTGCAGTTACCTGGATTATCCAGGTAACTGCACCCCCCTCCCCCCTGAAAGGTGCCAATTGTGGCGCCGGAGGGGGGGAGGGTTCCGATGAGCGGAAGGTCCATTTTAGGGTGGACCTCCGCTTTAAGTGTAAGAAATTTTCTGTATCACTTATGAAGACTGCTTTCACACTGGAGTGGGCAGACGTTGATGGTAAAACGCAAGTTTTAGCGGCTCTTTACCATCATTTTAGCGGTGCTATTTGGCTGCTAGTGGGGCACATATAACCCAGCTAGCGGCCAAGGAAGAGGTTAAATGCGCCCATGAAGCACCGCTGCCAAATCGCATTGCATGCGCTTCGGCAGTGGTGCCCATTCATATCAATGGGCAGGAGTGGTGGAGGAGCGGTATACACCACTCCAAACGTGCTGCTTGCAGGACTTTTTTTTTTAAGATCCTGCCAGCGCATCACCTCAGTGTGAAAGCACTCTGTCTTTCACGCAGACTGCAGGGGAGCCATTTTGCAGGCACTTTACAGGCGCTATTTTTAGCCCAAAAGCGCCTTAAAAAACGCCCCAGTGGAAAAGGTGTGTTAGATCAAGGGGGATTAAAAATAAATAAATAAAATAAAATCGGCCTAACAAAATCGGCATCATATATCGGCTATCGGCCTCCATGATTTCTAAATATCGGCATCGGCATCGGCCAGAGAAAAACCCATATCGGTCGACCTCTAATATTGATGCTAGTCTTAGCATGGACACCCAATCAACATAGCACAGAGTAGACCAGAACTCCTGGACTCAAGTAATTCAACAGCCTCAGCCTCCCAAGTAGCTGGGATTACAGATGCACGCCACAGCACTCAGGAACAGAAAAGGCTTGCTCTGAGATACTAGAATCAGAAGTCTCCTTGATCTCTATAATGCCCTCTAGTGTCAATATTGCTTATTGCAAGTGATTCAATAATATAATAATAAACATTTCCAAAGCACAACATAAAATAAAAAATACAAAAAAATCAAACATATAGAAGCTAGAAGAGAGATATATGGGTATATAATGGCAAAAAGTAAGCCTTCAGCTGCTTTATTGAAAGCCGCTCAGGGAGATCAGTGATTGTAGATCCTTCCCACACCGATCACCCCCCACTGTCCCCTGTATCCTCCCCAGCTCCCCTCCCGTCCCCCTCTGTGTCCTCCTCCGGTTCCCCTCTGGTCCTCCTTTGTGTCTTCCTCTGTGCCCTCCTCCGGTCCCCCTCTGTGCTCCTCCACCCCCACTGTCCCAGATCATTTAGGATAGAGAGCAGAGGTAGGAGCCGGTATATATGTAATTTACCAGATCCTTCCTCTTCTTAATAGACTGACTGTCAACTGTGTTTATGATGCTTCAGTTTATGAATGGAGAGGAGCCGCTGTCTCCATTCATTAATTTCAGTGCAGCTGAGGCTGCAGAGAAAGAGACTGGGGAATCTGTGTCCTCACTCCCTTTCCCTGTCTCAAAAGGGAGGTGTCAGGGGCCTATCTAGACCCCCCCAACAGGATTGTAAAAATAATAAAAGATAAATGAAAAAAACACTGACACCATCCACTTCCCCCTCCTCAAAAGAAAGCATTGCAAAAAAAAAAAATTTTAAATTGGAAAAAATAATAAAATAAAACAAAAAAACGACTGACACAGTCCACACCTCATCAGTGTCACCTATCAGTGCTGCATATTAGTGCCACTGTCACATGACATTAAAAAAAGTATTGGTAATCGTATTAGTGAGTACTTGAAAAAAAGTATTGGTATTCGGTCTTAAAAAAGTGGAATCGGTACGACTCTAACTGTAATCATGGACACCTGATCAACATAACACAGGATAGACAAGTAGACAAGAAACCCTCCACTCAAGCCCTCCAATAACCTCAGCCTTCCAAATATCTGGGATTATGGAGCCATTTCTCAGCACCCGGTGTTCTGGCAGATAGTGTCCTGCCATCATCTAGTGTCCGCCCCATACTGCGCATGCGCAGTACAGGGCAGAAGAAGCTTTGGAAAATCTCCGAAGATGAACGGCGCCTGCACCGTGAGTGGAGGTGGTAGCCCCACCATCCAAGCAGACATAGGTTTGGGAAAATTAAAGGGCCCCTCTCGGGGGCGAGCTTCGCTTGCTGCGCTCGGCTCTTTTATATTCCTACTCTATGTCCACTTGGATTGTGGGGATAGAACCTGGACTCACGGCGCAGGCGCCGTTCATCCTCGGCTATTTTCGGAATCTGTGTGTGCTGTGTACTGCGCATGCGCAATAAACAGCGGACACTATCCGATGGGGGACCATATATGATAGGACACCAGCAAAGGAAGTGGTTTGCTCTGAGATACTAAAACCAAAAGTCTCCTTGATCTCAATACCGCCCTCTAGTGTCAAGTGACTCAATAATGTAATAATAACTTCCAAAGCAAAACATAAAATAAAAACATATCAGAAATATTTCTCTCCTTATTGAATGTTTTTTTATTCATTAAAGCGGAGGTCCACCCTAAAGTGGACCTTCTGCTCATTGGAATCCTCCCCCCTCCGGCGCCACAATTGGCACCTTTCAGGGGGGAGGGGGGTGCAGGTACCTGTACAGTACAGGTATGTGCACCCACTTCCGGGATGGCTCTCTGCGGAAAGGGGCGTAGATTACGCCCCTTTCCGAAAGTCCCCCACTGCCTGCTGGCAAACACAAATATCCCAGAGGCAGCGGGTCCATCCTTATTGCGCAGCGTGACTCGCGCATGCGAAGTAGGGAACCGGGAAATGAAGCCGAAAGGCTCCACTTCCTGATTCCCATACCCAAGATGGCGGCGGCAGCACCCGAGAGACGATCGAGAGATCGGCTTCGGGTGCCGTCATCGCGGGCGCGCTGGACAGGTAAGTGTCACTATTTTAAAAGTCAGCAGCTGCAGTATTTGTAGCTGCTGGCTTTAAAAAAAAATAAACGCGCACTCCCGGCGGACGCCCGCTTTAAAAATGTAATGGTACCGGAAATGATGATTTGTGACCATTAGCTGGAGCTAACAATTATAGTAAATAAGTATTTATTTCCTATGCTCATCATTGCCATCTAGTGGCCATAATTGTTCATTTTCCTAAATTACTCTATTCTGTACAAATGAATAACATTTAAACTGGAAACAAAATAGCCTAGTAACCTTCAACTGTGCCCCCGTTTGCACAGAAGAAATGTACACCCATTTCACAGGATGAATAGCTCTGCATCATTTTTTATAAAACACCCCTTAATATCTGTGGATTCAGTACTATGTTTCTGTAAAGAGGGAGAGACTGAAAAGAATAGAGAGAGCAGTGGCAGCCTATTTTTTTCCTTTAAAATTATAAACTATTCAGTTTTCCTTTTTAACTTGTTAGTAAAATCCATAGCACTAATTATTAAAATGGTATTTCAGTTCAGTGCCTCCCACACAGTTGTGAATATTGTTATGAAAATGTGAATTGTAAACAGATCGGTGATGATCCAATAAAAAGCCTGCGTCTCACTGTATTGTCCAGGCTGCTCTACACTGGCTACTCACAGGTGCAATCTCACAACTGACCAGTATGGGGGGTTTGACCTGCTCTGTTTCCAACCTGGGCCGGTTCACCCCTCCTTAGGACAACCTGGTGACCCCAGGCTCCCCTAGAGCCACCATATTGATAGCAGTCTTAGCATGGACACCCAATCAACATAGCACAGAGTAGACCAGAACTCCTGGACTCAAGCAATCCAACAGCCTCGGCCTCCCAAGTAGCTGGGATTACAGATGCACGCCACAGCACACAGCAAAGGAAGTGGCTTGTTCTGAGATACTAGAATCAGAAGTCTCCTTGATCTCAATAATGCCCTCTAGTGTCACTATTGCTTATTGCAAGTGATTCAATAATATAATAATAAACATTTCCAAAGCACAATATAAAATAAAAACATATCAGACATTTTTCTCTCCTTATTGAATGTTTTTCTATTCATTAAAAATGCAATGGTATCAGAAATGATGATTTGTGACCACTAGCTGGAGCTAACAATTATAGTAAATAATTATTTATTTCCTATGCTCATCATTGCCATCTAGTGGCCATAATTCTTTATTTTCCTAAATTACTCTATTCTGTAGAAATGAATAAGTTTTAACCTGGAGAAAAAATAGCCTAGTAACATTGAACTGTGCCCCCATTTGCCCAGAACAAATGAACACCTGTTTCACAGGATAATTAGCTCTGCATTGTTTTTTTATAAAACACCCCTTAATATCTGTGGATTCAGGACTATGTTTCTGTAAAGAGGGAGCCACTGAAAAGAATAGAGAGAGCAGTGGCAGCCTACATTTTTTTCTGTGAAAATGATGAACTATTCAGTTTTCCTTTTTAAATTTCCTTTTTAACTTGTTAATAAAATCCATAGCACAAATTATTAAGATGGTATTTCAATTCGGTGCCTCCCACACAGTTGTGAATATTGTTATGAAAATATGAATTGTAAAACAGATCGGTGATCATCCAATAAAAAGCCTGTGTCTCACTGTATTGTCCAGGCTGCTCTACACTGGCTACTCACAGGTGCAATCCCACTACTGACCAGTATGGGGGCTTTGACCTGCTTTGTTTCCAACCTGGGCCGGTTCACCCCTCCTTAGGACAACCTGGTGACCCCAGGCTCCCCTAGAGCCACTATATTGATAACAGTCTTAGCATGGACACCCGATCAACATAGCACAGGGTAGACCAGAACTCCTGGACTCAAGCAATCCAACAGCCTCAGCCTCCCAAGTAGCTGGGATTACAGATGCACGCCACAGCACCCGGCAAAGGAAGTGGCTTGTTCTGAGATACTAGAATCAGAAGTCTCCTTGATCTCAATACTGCCCTCTAGTGTCATTATTGCTTATTGCAAGTGATTCAATAATATAATAATAAACATTTCCAAAGCACAACATAAAATAAAAACATATCAGATATATTTCTCTTCTTATTGAATGTTTTTGTATTCATTAAAAATGTAATGGTACCGGAAATGATGATTTGTGACCACTAGCTGGAGCTACCAATTATAGTAATTAAGCATTTATTTCCTATGCTCATCATTGCCATCTAGTGGCCATAATTATTTATTTTCCTAAATCACTCTATTCTGTACAAATGAATAACATTTAACCTGGAAAAAAAATAGCCTAGTTATATTCAACCGGATAACAAAGGAAAGACACACACCTATACAGGCTAAAGAGCGCTGCTCACCCCTGAAGTATAAGGAAGAATTCAAAGATACTCCCCCAAAAATTGGATTTTTAGGCAGCAGAATTATGGGTCAAGTCGTATTTTTATACATAATCTGAAATTTTATTATTAAAAGCTGTGTAAACAAGATGGTTAAAATATAAGCTCCAGCAGGACAATGATACTATCACAAATAAGTATATGGGTATACAAAGACTGAAATGTTCATACAGACAGATAATAACAGTAGTCCATCATGTAGATAAGCACTAACGCGTTTCAACCCGCACTGATGGGGTCTTCTTCAGAGAGACAATCTGCTGGGTAAAACACATCATGAATACATGTATCGGATAGTAAATACACACAATACAGGTACAAACATGACATAAATATTTCACATAGTTACCCCAAAATGTATATCCAAAGCATAAAGTTTAAAGAGGAAGTAAACCCTGATGGGTTTACTTCCTCTTTTTTTCCCTGCAAAGGTAAAGCATAATGGACTACTATGCATCTCATAGTAGCTCATTATGTGTCACTTACCTGACACAGGAGCCAGCGAAGTCGCTGCTGATCCCTGTAGTCCGCCGCGTCCATCTTGCTGGTGGCGTCTCGCAGCTCCGACCAATGACAGCGGCGCAACCGCGATGACGTCACTCCCGCGCATGCGCACGGGAGTCGCGCCTCGCAGCTCCGTTGCTGTCATACGGCGAAGCCGCGATGACGTCACTCCCGCGCACGGGAGTCGACAAATTTGGCAAATCCATTCTTGGATTTGCCACATTTAGTGCGCCTGCGCGCCGCTGTCTACGACGCATGCGCCGTAGACAGCGGTGCCCATTTTCGGGCAAATATCTCCTAAACCATATAGGTTTAGGAGATATTGCTTGGACCTACAGGTAAGCCTTAATCTAGGCTTACCTATAGGTCCAAGTTGTTTGGAAGGGTTTACTTCCCTTTTAAAGAAGAAATTTGGTCCTGCATAGCGATCTCTTTAAAACAAAAGGTTTCCTTCTTTCCTGTGAGGGGATCCCAAAACCGCTCACCAGTTAGCCATCCCAACCCGGAAGAGGTGTTGATTCAGAGGCACGTCTCACGAGAGGTCACACTCACAGACGGGCCCCCGAAATGGCGCAAACCGTCAGTGATTGGAACACAGCCAGATTGCGCCTGCAGCAGAAGTCAACCAAGGAAAGACACCGTGTAAAATAGACTATATCTCAAAAAGTACTTTTTTTAAATAAATTTTTTTGTTCTTGTAAGATTGGCCACCACTGATGTAAATATCGCGACACCGCACGTGTAGAGAATTAATCAGATTCTCCCGTTTGCACAGAACAAATGTACACCCATTTCACAGGATGAATAGCTCTGCATCTTTTTTTATAAAACACCCCTTAATATCTGTGGATTCAGTACCATGGTTCTGTAAAGAGGGAGAGACTGAAAAGAATAGAGAGAGCAGTGGAAGCCTATTCTTTTCGTTGAAAACAATGAACTATTCAGTTTTTCAGGTATTTCAATTCAGTGCCTCCCACACAGTTGTGAATATTGCTATGAAAATGTGAATTGTAAAACAGATCGGTGATCATCCAATAAAAAGCCTGCGTCTCACTGTATTGTCCAGGCTGCTCTACACTGGCTACTCACAGGTGCAATCCCACTACTGACCAGTATGGGGGGTTTGACCTGCTCTGTTTCCAACCTGGGCCGGTTCACCCCTCCTTAGGACAACCTGGTGACCGCAGGCTCCCCTAGAGCCACCATATTGATACCAGTCTTAGCATGGACACCCAATCAACATAGCACAGGGTAGACCAGAACTCCTGGACTCAAGCAATCCAACAGCCTCAGCCTCCCAAGAAGCTGCGATTACAGATGCACGCCACAGCACCCGGCAAAGGAAGTGGCTTGTTCTGAGATACTAGAATCACAAGTCTCCTTGATCTCAATACTGCCCTCTAGTGTCAATATTGCTCGCTGCAAATGATTCAATAATATAATAATAAACATTTCCAAAGCACAAAATAAAATAAAACATAAAAAAAAATCACATATAGAGGCTAGAAGAGAGACACATGGGTATATGATGGCAAAAAGTAAGATTTCAGCTGCTTTATTGAAAGCCGCTCAGGGAGATCAGTGATTGTAACCCCCCCCCCCCCCACACCGATCACCCCCCCACTGTCCCCTGTGTCTAAAGATTAATTTTAACCACTTGGTGCCCATACTACGTCTATTGACGTCATGGGCTTTCGGTGGTTATATCTGAATGATGCCTGAGGCCACAGACATCATTCAGATATCTCCTTTTTCAGCCGGCAATTCCCTGCACCATAAGAACGATCATAGCGGCTCCGGTGCTTGTACCGACTCACCGCTTCCATCGGTGAGACGGTCACAGGATCCGCTGGCCCCCGCAAGTTACCATAGAGATTTCCAATGGACCAGATTGTCCCCGGAGTCTCTATGATCGTTCGGAGGCCGGGCGCGATGTTATGACGTCACACCCTTCCTCTGTATTCAAATTAATGGCGCCGATCTGGCTAGGAAGCCAGGACCTTTTTTTTTATTATTCTTCCCAGCCTAGAGGTGAGATATGGGGTCTTATTGACCCCATATCTCACTGTAAATATGTCCGATTGTGCCATATTCTTTATTACAAGGGATGTTTACATTCCTTGTAATAGGAATAAAAGTCATCAATTTTTTTTTTTAAGTGTCAAACTTAAAAATAAAAATAAAATTAACAATAAAAAAAAAATGTAAAGCGCCCCTGTCCCCGTGAGCTCGTACACAGAAGTGAATGCATACGTAAGTCCCGCCCACATATAAAAACGGTGTTCAAACCACACATGTGAGGTATCACCGCGAACGTTAGAGCGAGAGCAATAATTCTAGCCCTAGACCTCCTCTGTAACCCAAAACATGTAACCAGTAAAAAAAATTTAAAGCGTCGCCTATGGGGATTTTCAAATACCAAAGTTTGGCGCCATTCCATGAGCGCGTGTAATTTTGAAGCGTGACATGTTGGGTATCTGTTTACTCGGTGTATCCTCCTCTTTCACATTATGTTAAAAAAATTGGGCTAACTTTACTGTTTTTTTTTTAAGCATGAAACTGTTTTTTTTCTGAAAAAAACGTGTTCGAAAAATTGCTGCGCAAAAACCGTGCGAAATAAAAAGTTGCAACGACCGCCATTGTATTATCTAGGGTCTTTGCTAAAAAAATATATAATGTTTGGGGGTTCTATGTAATTTTCTAGCAAAAAAAATTAGGAATGTCAGAAATGGCCTGGGCGCGAATTGGTTAATAAATCGGAGGCGATGGGAGTAGGGGTAGGAAATGTTGAACTTGAAAAACTCCAGAGGAGTTTTAAATTTAAATGGACAACTACTGCCTTGAGATATCTGGGGACAAATATCCTTCCCAAAATATCCCAAATATTTGATTGAAATTTCCCACCTCTGTTAAGAGAAACAAGGAAATTACTTAATAAATGGCAAGTGGGATTACACTCGCGCTTTGGGAGGTGTAATATTATCAAGATGTGTATCCTCCCTAAATTCTTATATCTTCTTCAGGCTTTACCAATCTATATTCCTTCTAAATATTTTGATCAGGTAGCTAAAATGTTCTCTGAATACATTTGGGCCCATAAACGCCCGACATTGAGCAGACAACAACTCTCATATCCTAAAATCTATGGTGGCCTGGCGGTACCAGATATACAGAGATACCACCAAGCGATACATTTAACTAGGCTAATCGATTGGAATCGGCATCAAAAAAGTAAACTATGGCCAAGTCTGGAACAAGCTCAGACTAGTATCTTACTTACTAGGGCACCATGGTGCCATTCGTCAATGCCAAATGATTAAAAAAAAAACACCCGTTGGTGGGGGGTGACCGTGCGGATATGTAAATTACTCTTCGTAAAACACTCGCTAATGCCAACTCACTCCCTGTTGTACCCGATCCTGGTTAACCCGGCGTTTCCTCCAGGAATCCAAGATCCAGTTTTTTATTCAATAAGGCAACATGGTCACTTTCATCGCATCGCATCACATTTTTTGGTTAATAATAGGTGGCTGTCTATGTTAGAATTGATGGACAAAACGGGTATCTTTGGCCTGGATCATTGGAGAGCCTTTCAGCTGATCCATTTTCCAAGGTCCTTACTACCCTCGGATGGTTTCAGACAGAATTTGACCAGATTTGAGAGTTACTGTACAGAGGAGGGGGCAATGCCACATGCCCTATCGGCTGCATATCAGCTTTTGATTACGCCACCAGATGACTATCAGCTGCCATGCCTTAGGGCATGGGAGATTGATATTGGATGCAAGTTTACAGCACATCAACGTCAATTTATCATTAGCCTTATACACAGTTCCTCTATAAGTACTAAGGTACAGGAGACAAACTTTAAAGTGGTTACTAGGTGGTATCAAACTCCGGTAAAAATACAAAAGATATACTCTTCTCTTTCGGACCAGTGCTGGAGATGTCAAGAGGATAACTAAACTAACCAAAACTGGTATATTTCTGGAAGAAGATTCGACAAATAGTTAAAAATTTTACGGAATATGAAATTCCAAATGATCCAGCTTTCTTTTTGCTTCACACATCTAATATACCAAGCGGAATTTATGGGTAATCGGTTATCTGTCATATTCTTAATGCTGCCAAGGCATGTATTCCACTATGCTGGAAAGCTACACAAGGACCATCTATTAGTATGTGGTTCAAAAAATTTGAGGACTTTAAGAAAATGGAGGATTTAATCCTCACAAACGTCACCAAAGGGAACAATATAGTGAGACCTGGACATCCTCGAATATATATATTTTTTCTAATGGGACGGACCCTGTTTGAAAGCGATAAGGGGGGCTAAAAGAAAGGTAATCTAAATGGGTTTATATGGAGGAACGACTGGTGAGAAGAATGGAATTTCTGAGATTGAGCGATATCTAGTTGAGGGCACGTCCACCACCTTCATTGCCCCCCCATTTTTTTTGTTGTTGTTGTTTTGTTTTGTTGTTTATCATGGGATTATTAAACAGGAGAAAATCTGAGGCAAGAAGTACGGGGATATATAAGGTAAGAGGGGATAATGTGTAGGAAGAGACACGAAGGAGTAGTCGACTGGTGGAAGCAGTGGAGAGGCTTAAAGAGGAAGTAAACCCTGATGAGTTTACTTCCTCTTTTTTTCCCTGCAAAGGTAAAGCATAATGGACTACTATGCATCGCATAGTAGCCCATTATGTGTCACTTACCTGACACAGGAGCCAGCGAAGTCGCCGCTGTCCCCTGTAGTCCGCCGCATCCATCTTGCTTGTGGCGTCTCGCAGCTCCGCCGAATGACAGTGGCGAAGCCGCGATGACGTCACTCCCGCGCATGCGCACGGGAGTGGCGTCTCGCAGCTCCGCCGCTGTCATTCGGCAAAGCCGCGATGACGTCACTCCCGCGCATGCGCACGGGAGTCGACAAATGCGGCAGCTCCATTCTTGGAACTGCCGCGTTTAGTGCACCTGCGCGCCGCTGTCTACGGCGCATGCGCCGTAGACAGCGGTGCCCGTTTTCGGGCAAATATCTCCTAAACCATATAGGTTTAGGAGATATTTCTTGGACCTACAGGTAAGCCTTAATCTAGGCTTACCTGTAGGTCAAAGTGGTTTGTAAGGGTTTACTTCCTCTTTAATATGTTATATATATGATTGAAATTATATGAGTTAGATGAACAATATAATCTTGATACACTTGAACTGTTGAGATCATTATCCTATATGTTATCAAATATTTGAAATAAAAAATAAAAAAATAAAAACATATCAGAAATATTTCTCTCCTTATTAAATGTTTTTTTATTCATTAAAAATGCAATGGTACCAGAAATGATGATTTGTGACCACTAGCTGGAGCTAACAATTATAGTAAATAAGTATTTATTTCCTATGCTCATCATTGCCATCTAATGGCCATAATTATTTATTTTCCTAAATTACTCTATTCTGTACAAATTAATAAGATTTAACCTGGAGAAAAAATAGCCTATTAAAATTCAACTGTGCCGCCGTTTGCCCAGAACAAATGTACACCCATTTCACAGGATAAATAGCTCTGCATAATTTTTTATTAAACACCCCTTAATATCTGTGGATTCAGTTCTATGTTTCTGTAAAGAGGGAGCGGTTGAAAAAAATAGAGAGAGCAGTGGCAACCTACATTTATTTCTGTGAAAATTATGAACTATTCAGTTTTCCATTTCCTTTTTAACTTAGTTTAGTAAAATCCATAGCACAATTACTGTTAAGATGGTATTTCAATTTGATGCCTTCCACACTGGAATATTGTTATGAAAATGTGAATTGTAAAACAGATCGGTGATCATCCAATAAAAAGCCTGCGTCTCACTGTATTGTCCAGACTGATCTACACTGGCTACTCACAGGTGCAATGCCACTACTGACCAGTATGGGGGGCTTTGACCTGCTCTGTTTCCAACCTGGGCCGGTTCACACCCTCCTTAGGACAACCTGGTGACCCCAGGCTCCCATAGAGCCACCATATTGATAACAGTCTTAGCATGGACACCCAATCAACATAGCGCAGGGTAGACCAGAACTCATGGACTCAAGTAATCCAACAGCCTCAGCCTCCCATGTAGCTGGGATTACAGATGCACGCCACAGCACCCAGCGAAGGAAGTGGCTTGTTCTGAGATACTAGAATCAGAAGTCTTTTTAATCTCAATAATGCCCTCTAGAGTCAATATTGCTTATTGCAAGTGATTCAATAATATAATAATAAACATTTCCAAAGCACAACATAAAATAAAACATACAAAAAAAATCAAACATATAGAAACTAGAAGAGAGACATATGGGTATATGATATCATGAAGCTTCCAGCTGCTTTATTGAAACTTGCGCAGGGAGATCAGTGATTGTAACTCCTCCCCCCACACCGGTCACCCCCCACTGTCCCCAGTGTCCTCCCCAGCTCCCCTCTGGTCCTTCTCTGTGTCCTCCTCCAGCCCCCCTCTCTGTCCTCTGTGTGCTCCTCTAGTCCCCCGTGTTCTCCTTCAGTCCCCCTCTGTGTCCTCCTCTGGTCCCCCTTTGGTCCTCCTCTGTGTCCTCCTCCAGTCCCCCTCTGGCCCCCCTTTCTATCCTCTGTGTGCTCCTCCAGTCCCCCGTGTTCTCCTCTAAACCCCCTCTGTGTCCTCCTCCGGTTCCACTCTGGTACTGCTCTGTGTCCTCCTCTGGTCCCCCTCTGGCCTTCCTCTGTGTTCTCCTCTGGTCCCCCTCTGGTCCTCCTCTGATCCTCCTCTGGTCCTCCTCTGTGTCCTCCTCCGGTCCCCCTCTGGCCCTCCTCTATGTCCCCCTCCGGTCCCCCTCTGGTCCTCCTCTGGTCCTCTTCTGTGTTCTCCTCTGGTTCTCCTCTGATCCTCCTCTGGTCCTCCCCTGTGTCCTCCTCCGGTCCCCCTCCGGTCCCCCTCTGTGTCCTCCTCTGGTCCCTCTCTGGTCCTACTCTGTGTGCTCATCTGGCCCCCCATGTCCTTTCCCTGTCTCAAAAGGGAGATGTCAGGGTTCTAAACAGAATTGATAAAAAGAAAAAAATTGTAAAAATAATAAAAGATGAAATGAAAAAAAAAAACACTGACACCGTCCACTCTACCTCCCCAAAAAAGAAAGCATTGTAAAAAAATAAAAAAATAAATAAAAAAATAATAATAAAATAAAATAAAATAAAAAAACTAATGACACAGTCCACACCTCATCAGTGCCACCTATCAGTGCCCATCAGTACAGAGCCTTTCATTAGGACCCAGCAAAGGAAGTGGCTTGTTCTGAGATACTAGAATCAAAAGTCTCCTTAATCTCAATACTGCCCTCTAGTGTAAATATTGCTTATTGTAAGTGATTCAATAATATAATAATAAACACTTCCAAAGCACAACATAAAATAAAAACACATCAGAAATATTTCTCTCCTTATTGAATGTTTTTTTATTCATTGAAAATGTAATGGTACCGGAAATGATGATTTGTGACCACTAGCTGGAGCTAACAATTATAGTAAATAAGTATTTATTTCCTATGCTCATCATTGCCATCTAGTGGCCATAATTGTTAATTTTCCTAAATTACTCTATTTTGTACAAATGAATAACATTTAACCTGGAAAAAAATAGCCTAGATATACTCAACTGTACCCTCGTTTGCACAGAACAAATGTACACCCATTTCACAGGATGAATAGCTCTGCATCATTTTTTTTATAAAACACCCCTTAATATCTGTGGATTCAGTACTATGTTTCTGTAAAGAGGGAGAGACTGAAAAGAATAGAGAGAGCAGTGGCAGCCTATTTTTTTTCCTTGAAAATGATGAACTACTCAGTTTTCCTTTTTAACTTGTTAGTAAAATCCATAGCACATATTATTAAGATGGTATTTCAATTCGGTGCCTCCCACACAGTTGTGAATATTGTTATGAAAATGTGAATTGTAAAACAGATCGGTGATCATCCAATAAAAAGCCTGCGTCTCACTGTATTGTCCAGGCTGCTCTACACTGGCTACTCACAGGTGCAATCCCACTACTGACCAGTATGGGGGCTTTGACCTGCTCTGTTCCCAACCTGGGCCAGTTCACCCCTCCTTAGGACAACCTGGTGACCCCAGGCTCCCCTAGAGCCACCATATTGATGCCAGTCTTAGCATGGACACCCGATCAACATAGCACAGGGTAGACCAGAACTCCTGGACTCAAGCAATCCAACAACCTCAGCCTCCCAAGTAGCTGGGATTACAGATGCACGCCACAGCACCCGGCGAAGGAAGAGGCTTGTTCTGAGATACTAGAATCAGAAGTCTCCTTGATCTCAATACTGCCCTCTAGTGTCAATAGTGCTTATTGCAAGTGATTCAATAATATAAAAATAAACATTTCCAAAGCACAGTATAAAATAAAACATATAAAAAAAATCGCATATAGAAGCTAGAAGAGAGACACATGGGTATATATTATAGCAAAAAGTAAACTTTCAGCTGCTTTATTGAAAGCCGCTCAGGGAGATCAGTGATTGTAACCCCCCCCCCACACCGATCACCCCCCACTGTCCCCTGTGTCCATCCCCGGCTCCCCGCAGATCCCCCTCTGTGTTCTCCTCCAGTCCCCCTCTGGTCCTCCCCTGTGTCCTCCTCTTGTCCCCCTCTGGTCCTCCTCTGTGTCCTCCTCCGGTCCCCCCATGTCCTCCGGTCCCCCTCTATGCTCCTCCACCCCCACTGTCCCAGATCTTTCAGTATGGAGAGCAGAGGAAGGAGTCGGTATATATGCCATTTACCAGCTCCTTCCTCTTCTGAATAGATAGAGTCACTGACTGACAACTGTGTTTATAATGCTTCAGTTTATGAAGGGAGTCTCTGTCTCTGTTCTTTCATTTCAGTGCAGCTGAGGCTGAAGAGAAAGAGACTGGGGAATCTGTGTCCTCACTCCCTTTCATAAAATAAAACATATAAAAGAGAAGAGAGACATATGAGTATTTGATGGCAAAAAGTAAGCTTTCAGCTGTTTTATTGAAAGCCGCACAGAAATATCTGTGATTGTAACTCCCCCCACACGATCACCCTCCACTGTCCCCTGTGTGATCCCCGGCTCCCCTCAGGTCCCCCTCTGGTCCTCCTCTGTCTTCTCCTCTGTGTGCTCATCCGGTCCCCCGGAGGATGCTGGGAATGTGACATCATAAGGGGCGGGGTCACCATGTGACATCTCCCATGTGACCCCACCCCTTTTCCCTATATATGTCGCCGCACAATGCGTCCCTGCCATTGCGGCCAGAGAGAGCATTGTGTCAACATCACAAGGAAGAAAAGAAGAGAAGAAGGTGACAGTGTCAGAAGACCGGGCCAACGCTAGTAAAAGAGCAGGAAGAAGAAAGCGGAAGTCCGGCAGAAGAACTGAAGAGCGGTACAAGACCCCCGAAGAGCGGGACAAGACCCCAAAGGCGGCGAAGAAGAAGAAAGCCAGGCTCCTCCGGACTAGCACACAGACGGGCAGATTGTCAGCCAGACTGCCGAGTGCGAGGGACAATTTTGAGTCAAAACTTCTTTCTAAGTCCACCGGATAGTCCAATCGTGTGTACGCAGCATAAGGGTTACTAACTCACATTTATACATAACTATATTAGGGGCAATTTAGCTACCAGCATGCCTTTGGGGTGTGGAAGACAATCATAGTACGTGGAGGAGACCCACCCATGTATAGGGAGAGCACACAAACCCCCTGCAGGTATTGCTTCGGTTGGGATTCAAACTGATGACCGCTAGCACTGCTAGGTGTGACAGAGAGTATTGCAACGACCACCATTTTATTCTCTAGGGTGTTAGAATAAAAAATATATATAATGTTTAGGGGTTCTAAGTAAAGGGAAGGAGATAGGCTGGCAGGCAGGGGAAGCTCAATTAGCATTGCTGGTTGTCATTCCAACGGCCACCACAAGAGGGCACCAGATTCCAGAAGGAACCATAGGATTGCAGAAGGCCTCAAAGCCGGCCACCGGCGGCGCGGCCCGACACGATCACGCCGGCGGCGTCCACGGAGACAGGATAACCCCTGCTGTGCTGCCCCCGGCGCCAGGTCGCTAATTCTAGTCGCAAATGCGACCTGGCGCCCGGGTTTTGTCGAGCCCTGCCTTAATATCTGTGGATTCAGTACTATGTTTCTGTAAAGAGGGAGAGACTGAAAAGAATAGAGAGACACATGGCAGCCTATTTCTTTTTCCTTGAAAATTAAGAAATATTCAGTTTTCCTTTTTACATTTCCTTTTTAACTTGTTAGTAAAATCCATAGTACAAATTATTAAGATGGTATTTCAATTCGGTGCCTCCCACACAGTTGTGAATATTGTTATGAAAATGTGAATTGTAAAAGAGATCGGTGATCATCCAATAAAATGCCTGTGTCTCACTGTATTGTCCAGGCTGCTCTACACTGGCTACTCACAGGTGCAATCCCACTACTGACCAGTATGGGGGGCTTTGACCTGCTCTGTTTCCAACCTGGGACGGTTCAACCCTCCTTAGGACAACCTGGTGACCCCAGGCTCCCATAGTGCCACCATATTGATACCAGTCTTAGCATGGACACCCAATCAACATAGCGCAGGGTAGAACAGAACTCCTGGACTCAAGTAATCCAACAGCCTCAGCCTCCCATGTAGCTGGGATTACAGATGCACGCCACAGCACCCGGCGAAGGAAGTAGCTTGTTCTGAGATACTAGAATCAGAAGTCTTTTTAATCTCAATAATGCCCTCTAGTGTCAATATTGCTTATTGCAAGTGATTCAATAATATAATAATAAACATTTCCAAAGCACAACATAAAATAAAACATACAAAAAAAATCAAACATATAGAAACTAGAAGAGAGACATATGGGTATATGATATCATGAAGCTTCCAGCTGCTTTATTGAAACTTGCGCAGGGAGATCGGTGATTGTAACTCCCCCCCCCCCCACACCGATCACCCCCCACTGTCCCCAGTGTCCTCCCCAGCTCCCCTCTGGTCCTTCTCTGTGTCCTCCTCCAGCCCCCCCTCTCTGTCCTCTGTGTGCTCCTCTAGTCCCCCGTGTTCTCCTTCAGTCCCCCTCTGTGTCCTCCTCTGGTCCCCCTTTGGTCCTCCTCTGTGTCCTCCTCCAGTCCCCCTCTGGCCCCCCTTTCTATCCTCTGTGTGCTCCTCCAGTCCCCCGTGTTCTCCTCTGATTCCCCTCTGTGTCCTCCTCCGGTTCCACTCTGGTACTGCTCTGTGTCCTCCTCTGGTCCCCCTCTGGCCCTCCTCTGTGTTCTCCTCTAGTCCCCCTCTGGTCCTCCTCTGATCCTCCTCTGGTCCTCCTCTGTGTCCTCCTCCGGTCCCCCTCTGGCCCTCCTCTATGTCCCCCTCCGGTCCCCCTCTGGTCCTCCTCTGGTCCTCTTCTGTGTTCTCCTCTGGTTCTCCTCTGATCCTCCTCTGGTCCTCCCCTGTGTCCTCCTCCGATCCTCCTCTGGCCCTTCTCTGTGTCCTCCACCGGTCCCCCTCTGGACATCCTCTGTGTCCTCCTCCGGTCCCCCTCTGGCCTTCCTCTGTGTCCTCCTCTGATCCCCCTCTGGTCCTCCTCTGTGTCCTCCACCGGTCCCCCTCTGGTCCTCCTCTGTGTCCTCCTCCAGTCCCCCTCCGGTCCCCCTCTGTGTCCTCCTCTGGTCCCCCTCTGTGTCCTCCTCCGGTCCCCCTCTGGTCCTTTTCTGTGTCCTCCTCTGGTCAGCCTCTGGCCCTCCGGCCCTCCTCTGTGTCCTCATCCAGTCCCCCTCCGGTCCCCCTCTGTGTCCTCCTCTGGTCCCTCTCTGGTCCTACTCTGTGTGCTCATCTGGCCCCCCATGTCCTTCGGTCCCCCTCTGTATTCCTCCACCCTCACTGTCCCAGATCTTTCAGGATAGAGAGCAGAGGAAGGAGCCGGTATATATGTAATTTACGAGATCCTTCCTCTTCTGAATAGACAGAGTCACTGACTGACTGTGACTTGTGTTTATGATGTTTCAGTTTATGAATAGAGAGGAGCCGCTGTCTCCGTTCATTAATTTCAGTGCAGCTGAGGCTGCAGAGAAAGAGACTGGGGAATCTGTGTCCTCACTCCCTTTCCCTGTCTCAAAAGGGAGATGTCAGGGGTCTGTTTAGACCCCCCAACAGAATTGATGAAAAGAAAAAAATTGTAAAAATAATAAAAGATGAAATGAAAAAAAAAAACACTGACACCGTCCACTCTACCTCCCCAATAAAGAAAGCATTGTAAAAAAATAAAAAAATAAATAAAAAAATAATAATAAAATAAAATAAAATAAAAAACTAATGACACAGTCCACACCTCATCAGTGCCACCTATCAGTGCCCATCAGTACAGAGCCTTTCATTAGGACCCAGCAAAGGAAGTGGCTTGTTCTGAGATACTAGAATCAAAAGTCTCCTTAATCTCAATACTGCCCTCTAGTGTAAATATTGCTTATTGTAAGTGATTCAATAATATAATAATAAACACTTCCAAAGCACAACATAAAATAAAAACACATCAGAAATATTTCTCTCCTTATTGAATGTTTTTTTATTCATTGAAAATGTAATGGTACCGGAAATGATGATTTGTGGCCACTAGCTGGAGCTAACAATTATAGTAAATAAGTATTTATTTCCTATGCTCATCATTGCCATCTAGTGGCCATAATTGTTAATTTTCCTAAATTACTCTATTTTGTACAAATGAATAACATTTAACCTGGAAAAAAATAGCCTAGATATACTCAACTGTACCCTCGTTTGCACAGAACAAATGTACACCCATTTCACAGGATGAATAGCTCTGCATAATTTTTTTTATAAAACACCCCTTAATATCTGTGGATTCAGTACTATGTTTCTGTAAAGAGGGAGAGACTGAAAAGAATAGAGAGAGCAGTGGCAGGCTATTTTTTTTCCTTGAAAATTATGAACTACTCAGTTTTCCTTTTTAACTTGTTAGTAAAATCCATAGCACATATTATTAAGATGGTATTTCAATTCGGTGCCTCCCACACAGTTGTGAATATTGTTATGAAAATGTGAATTGTAAAACAGATCGGTGATCATCCAATAAAAAGCCTGCGTCTCACTGTATTGTCCAGGCTGCTCTACACTGGCTACTCACAGGTGTAATCCCACTACTGACCAGTATGGGGGCTTTGACCTGCTCTGTTTCCAACCTGGGCTGGTTCACCCCTCCTTAGGACAACCTGGTGACCCCAGGCTCCCATAGAGCCACCATATTGATACCAGTCTTAGCATGGACACCCAATCAACATAGCGCAGGGTAGACCAGAACTCCTGGACTCAAGTAATCCAACAGCCTCAGCCTCCCAAGTAGCTGGGATTACAGATGCACGCCACAGCACCCGGCAAAGGAAGTGGCTTGTTCTGAGATACTAGAATCAGAAGTCTTTTTAATCTCAATAATGCCCTCTAGTGTCAATATTGCTTATTGCAAGTGATTCAATAATATAATAATAAACATTTCCAAAGCACAACATAAAATAAAACATACAAAAAAAATCAAACATATAGAAACTAGAAGAGAGACATATTGGTATATGATATCATGAAGCTTCCAGCTGCTTTATTGAAACTTGCGCAGGGAGATCGGTGATTGTAACTCCCCCCCCCCCACACCGATCACCCCCCACTGTCCCCAGTGTCCTCCCCAGCTCCCCTCTGGTCCTTCTCTGTGTCCTCCTCCAGCCCCCCCTCTCTGTCCTCTGTGTGCTCCTCTAGTCCCCCGTGTTCTCTTTCAGTCCCCCTCTGTGTCCTCCTCTGGTCCCCCTTTGGTCCTCCTCTGTGTCCTCCTCCAGTCCCCCTCTGGCCCCTCTTTCTATCCTCTGTGTGCTCCTCCAGTCCCCCGTGTTTTCCTCTGATCCCCCTCTGTGTCCTCCTCCGGTTCCACTCTGGTACTGCTCTGTGTCCTCCTCTGGTCCCCCTCTGGCCCTCCTCTGTGTTCTCCTCTGGTCCCCCTCTGGTCCTCCTCTGGTCCTCCTCTGGTCCTCCTCTGTGTCCTCCTCCGGTCACCCTCTGGCCCTCCTCTATGTCCCCCTCCGGCCCCCCTCTGGTCCTCCTCTGGTCCTCTTCTGTGTTCTCCTCTGGTTCTCCTCTGATCCTCCTCTGGTCCTCCCCTGTGTCCTCCTCCGATCCTCCTCTGGCCCTTCTATGTGTCCTCCTCCAGTCCCCTTCTGTGTCCTCCACCGATCCCCCTCTGGACATCCTCTGTGTCCTCCTCCGGTCCCCCTCTGGCCTTCCTCTGTGTCCTCCTCTGATCCCCCTCTGGTCCTCCTCTGTGTCCTCCTCTGTGTCCTCCACCGGTCCCCCTCTGGTACTCCTCTGTGTCCTCCTCCAGTCCCCCTCCGGTCCCCCTCTGTGTCCTCCTCCGGTCCCCCTCTGGTCCTTTTCTGTGTCCTCCTCTGGTCCCCCTCTGGCCCTCCGGCCCTCCTCTGTGTCCTCCTCCGGTCCCCCTCCGGTCCCCCTCTGTGTCCTCCTCTGGTCCCTCTCTGGTCCTACTCTGTGTGCTCATCTGGCCCCCCATGTCCTTCTGTCCCCCTCTGTATTCCTCCACCCCCACTGTCCCAGATCTTTCAGGATAGAGAGCAGAGGAAGGAGCCGGTATATATGTAATTTACCAGATCCTTCCTCTTCTGAATAGACAGAGTCACTGACTGACTGTGACCTGTGTTTATGATGTTTCAGTTTATGAATGGAGAGGAGCCGCTGTCTCCGTTCATTAATTTCAGTGCAGCTGAGGCTGCAGAGAAAGAGACTGGGGAATCTGTGTCCTCACTCCCTTTCCCTGTCTCAAAAGGGAGATGTCAGGGGTCTGTTTAGACCCCCCAACAGAATTGATAAAAAGAAAAAAAATTTAAAAATAATAAAAGATGAAATGAAAAAAAAAACACTGACACCGTCCACCCTACCTCCCCAAAAAAGAAAGCATTGTAAAAATATAAAAAATAAAATAAAAAAATAATAATAAAATAAAATAAAATAAAAAACTAATGACACAGTCCACACCTCATCAGTGCCACCTATCAGTACCCATCAGTACAGAGCCTTTCATTAGGACCCAGCAAAGGAAGTGGCTTGTTCTGAGATACTAGAATCAAAAGTCTCCTTAATCTCAATACTGCCCTCTAGTGTAAATATTGCTTATTGTAAGTGATTCAATAATATAATAATAAACACTTCCAAAGCACAACATAAAATAAAAACACATCAGAAATATTTCTCTCCTTATTTAATGTTTTTTTATTCATTGAAAATGTAATGGTACCGGAAATGATGATTTGTGACCACTAGCTGGAGCTAACAATTATAGTAAATAAGTATTTATTTCCTATGCTCATCATTGCCATCTAGTGGCCATAATTGTTAATTTTCCTAAATTACTCTATTTTGTACAAATGAATAACATTTAACCTGGAAAAAAATAGCCTAGATATACTCAACTGTGCCCTCGTTTGCACAGAACAAATGTACACCCATTTCACAGGATGAATAGCTCTGCATCATTTTTTTTTTTAAAACACCCCTTAATATCTGTGGATTCGGTACTATGTTTCTGTAAAGAGGGAGAGGCTGAAAAGAATAGAGAGAGCAGTGGCAGCTTATTTTTTTTCCTTGAAAATGATGAACTACTCAGTTTTCCTTTTTAACTTGTTAGTAAAATCCATAGCACATATTATTAAGATGGTATTTCAATTCGGTGCCTCCCACACAGTTGTGAATATTGTTATGAAAATGTGAATTGTAAAACAGATCGGTGATCATCCAATAAAAAGCCTGCGTCTCACTGTATTGTCCAGGCTGCTCTACACTGGCTACTCACAGGTGCAATCCCACTACTGACCAGTATGGGGGCTTTGACCTGCTCTGTTCCCAACCTGGGCCAGTTCACCCCTCCTTAGGACAACCTGGTGACCCCAGGCTCCCCTAGAGCCACCATATTGATGCCAGTCTTAGCATGGACACCTGATCAACATAGCACAGGGTAGACCAGAACTCCTGGACTCAAGCAATCCAACAGCCTCAGCCTCCCAAGTAGCTGGGATTACAGATGAATGCCACAGCACCCGGCAAAGGAAGTGGCTTGTTCTGAGATACTAGAATCAGAAGTCTCATTGATCTCAATACTGCCCTCTAGTGTCAATAGTGCTTATTGCAAGTGATTCAATAATATAAAAATAAACATTTCCAAAGCACAGTATAAAATAAAACATATAAAAAAAATCGCATATAGAAGCTAGAAGAGAGACACATGGGTATATATTATAGCAAAACGTAAACTTTCAGCTGCTTTATTGAAAGCCGCTCAGGGAGATCAGTGATTGTAACTCCCCCCCCACACCGATCACCCCCCACTGTCCCCTGTGTCCATCCCCGGCTCCCCGCAGATCCCCCTCTGTGTTCTCCTCCAGTCCCCCTCTGGTCCTCCCCTGTGTCCTCCTCTGGTCCTCCTCTGTGTCCTCCTCCGGTCCCCCCATGTCCTCCGGTCCCCCTCTATGCTCCTCCACCCCCACTGTCCCAGATCTTTCAGTATGGAGAGCAGAGGAAGGAGTCGGTATATATGCCATTTTCCAGCTCCTTCCTCTTCTGAATAGATAGAGTCACTGACTGACAACTGTGTTTATAATGCTTCAGTTTATGAAGGGAGTCTCTGTCTCTGTTCTTTCATTTCAGTGCAGCTGAGGCTGCAGAGAAAGAGACTGGGGAATCTGTGTCCTCACTCCCTTTCATAAAATAAAACATATAAAAGAGAAGAGAGACATATGAGTATTTGATGGCAAAAAGTAAGCTTTCAGCTGCTTTATTGAAAGCCGCACAGAAAGATCTGTGATTGTAACTCCCCCCACACCAGGCCTGTACTGGCCATCGTGACTACCGGGAGTTTCCCGGTGGGCCGATTGGCTCAGTGGGCCGGTTGTCAGTGTGTCACTGACTCACTAAACTTCTCTCTCCGTGTCTGTATTGTGTTATAATAACTCTGGCTGGCTCCGCTCCTGCACCCGGCGGCGGCGGCACACAGACACCATCATCGTGATGCTGCCACTCAATTGTAACTCCCCCTAACATTACGGCCTCCTTGTCCTGGCGCCGTGACGTCACTCACGGCCGGGGAGGGGGAGGCTGGCCGGAGATACAGGAGGAGCGTAGCGAGCGGCTGCCCAAGCTCAGCTGCCTGCAAGACTGCAACCAAGGAGCCAGCGCCACTGAGGAGGAGGAACCTGATAATTCCTTGCAGTGCAGCAAGTCCAGACAGCATCAGATGCTATACGGGATGCAGGCTGCATGATAAGCTGAGTCTATTACTGTCATTATCTGATTTCTGTAATATGCAGCATGGGGGGGGGGGGTAGGGGTAAATGTACTGCCACTGGTCATGGTAACTGATAAATAATTTAATGCCACTGGTCATGGTAACTGATTATTAAGCAGTTACTGTGACCAGTGGTATTAAATTATTCATCAGTTACCATGACCAGTGGCATTAAATTAATAATTGACCAGCGGCATTCAATTATTAATCAGTTAGCGTAACCAGTGGCATTAATATAAATTTAATGCCACTGGTCACGGTAACTGATGAATGATTTAATGCCACTGGCCACGGTAACTAGTGAATGATTGAATGCCACTGGCCATGGTAACTGAAGAATAATTGAATGCCACTGGTCATGGTAACTGATGAATAATTGAATGCCACTGGTCATGGTAACTGATGAATAATTGAATGCCTCTGGCCACGGTAACTGATGAATAATTGAATGCCTCTGGCCACGGTAACTGATGAATAATTGAATGCCACTGGTCATGGTAACTGATGAATAATTGAATGCCACTGGCCACGGTAACTGATGAATAATTGAATGCCACTGGTCATGGTA
The DNA here is from genome assembly GCF_037356315.1 of Lithobates pipiens. Lineage (NCBI taxonomy): Eukaryota > Metazoa > Chordata > Amphibia > Anura > Ranidae > Lithobates > Lithobates pipiens. The sequence goes on along the minus strand of NW_027507879.1, from coordinate 2,279,800 downwards.
ACTGATGAATAATTGAATGCCACTGGCCACGGTAACTGATGAATAATTGAATGCCACTGGTCATGGTAACTGATGAATAATTGAATGCCACTGGCCACGGTAACTGATTAATAATTTAATGCCACTGGTCACGGTAACTGATTAATAATTGAATGCCACTGGCCACGGTAACTGATGAATAATTTAATGCCACTGGCCACGGTAACTGGTGAATAATTGAATGCCACTGGTCACGGTAACTGATGAATAATGAAATGCCTCTGGCCACGGTAACTGATGAATGATTTAATGCCACTGGCCACAGTAACTGATGAATAATTGAATGCCACTGGTCACGGTAACTGATGAATAATTAAATGCCTCTGGCCACAGTAACTGATGAATGATTTAATGCCACTGGCCACAGTAACTGATGAATAATTGAATGCCACTGGTAACGGTAACTGATGAATAATTGAATGCCACTGGCCACTGGTAACTGATGAATGATTTAATGCCACTGGTCACGGTAATTGATGAATAATTTAATGCCACTGGCCACGGTAACTGATTAATAATTTAATGCCACTGGCCACCATAACTGATTAATAATTTAATGCCACTGGTCACGGTAACTGATCAATAATTTAATGCCACTGGTCACAGTCACTGATATATGAATTTGCTAGTGCCACTGTTGGTCATGGTCACTGATGAATGAATTTATGGCCACTGGTCATGGTCACTGATGAATGAATGTACTGCCACTGGTAGCCATGGTCACTGATGAATTAATGTACTGTCTCTGCTGGTCATGATCACTGATGATGAATGAATGTACTGCCACTGGTCACTGATGCATTAATGACCACTGGTATAACTGTTTTCCTTATTTATGACACCTGCCATTGAACGGAGTGTAACTTACACATTTAATGCGTCTGTTATGTTGGAATGCATATTTTTCTCTAAATAATAAAAGAAAAAGCTGTTTATACTTACAGTGAAATAATTTAACTTTTTTTTTTTTTTTCCCCACCATTGCGTATAGTTTATATACTGTTTTTGCGTGTGTTTGCAAAATGTGGGCCGGTCTGGATGAAGTCCAGGGCCAAATTTTTGTCCCAGTCCAGCCCTGCCCCACACGATCACCCTCCACTGTCCCCTGTGTGATCCCCGGCTCCCCTCAGGTCCCCCTCTGGTCCTCCTCTGTCTTCTCCTCTGTGTGCTCATCCGGTCCCCCGGAGGATGCTGGGAATGTGACATCATAAGGGGCGGGGTCACCATGTGACATCTCCCAGTGACCCCGCCCCTTTTCCCTATATAAGTCGCCGCACAATGCGTCCCTGTTATTGCGGCCAGAGAGAGCGTTGTGTCAACATCGCAAGGAAGAAAAGAAGAGAAGAAGGTGACAGCATCAGAAGACCGGGCCAACGCTAGTAAAAGAGCAGGAAGAAGAAAGCGGAAGTCCGGCAGAAGAACTGAAGAGCGGGACAAGACCCCCGAAGAGCGGGACAAGACCCCAAAGGCGGCGATGAAGAAGAAAGCCAGGCTCCTCCGGACTAGCACACAGACGGGCAGATTGTCAGCCAGACTGCCGACTGCGAGGGACAATTTTGAGTCAAAACTTCTTTCTAAGTCCACCGGATAGTCCAATCGTGTGTACGCAGCATAAGGGTTACTAACTCACATTTATACATAAGTATATTAGGGGCAATTTAGCTACCAGCATGCCTTTGGGGTGTGGAAGACAATCATAGTACGTGGAGGAGACCCACCCATGTATAGGGAGAGCACACAAACCCCCTGCAGGTATTGCTTCGGTTGGGATTCAAACTAATGACCGCTAGCACTGCTAGGTGTGACAGAGAGTATTGCAACGACCACCATTTTATTCTCTAGGGTGTTAGAATAAAAAATATATATAATGTTTAGGGGTTCTAAGTAAAGGGAAGGAGATAGGCTGGCAGGCAGGGGAAGCTCAATTAGCATTGCTGGTTGTCATTCCAATGGCCACCACAAGAGGGCACCAGATTCCAGAAGGAACCATAGGATTGCAGAGGGCCTCAAAGCCGGCCGCCGGCGGCGCGGCCCGACACGATCACGCCGGCGGCGTCCACGGAGACAGGATACCCCCTGCTGTGCTGCCCCTGGCGCCAGGTCGCTAATTCTAGTCGCAAATGCGACCTGGCGCCCGGGTTTTGTCGACCCCTGCCTTAATATCTGTGGATTCAGTACTATGTTTCTGTAAAGAGGGAGAGACTGAAAAGAATAGAGAGACACATGGCAGCCTATTTCTTTTTCCTTGAAAATTAAGAAATATTCAGTTTTCCTTTTTACATTTCCTTTTTAGCTTGTTAGTAAAATCCATAGTACAAATTATTAAGATGGTATTTCAATTCGGTGCCTCCCACACAGTTGTGAATATTGTTATGAAAATGTGAATTGTAAAACAGATCGGTGATCATCCAATAAAAAGCCTGCGTCTCACTGTATTGTCCAGGCTGCTCTACACTGGCTACTCACAGGTGCAATCCCACTACTGACCAGTATGGGGGGCTTTGACCTGCTCTGTTTCCAACCTGGGCCGGTTCACCCCTCCTTAGGACAACCTGATGACCCCAGGCTCCCATAGAGCCACCATATTGATACCAGTCTTAGCATGGACACCCAATCAACATAGCGCAGGGTAAACCAGAACTCCTGGACTCAAGTAATCCAACAGCCTCAGCCTCCCATGTAGCTGGGATTACAGATGCACGCCACAGCACACGGCAAAGGAAGTAGCTTGTTCTGAGATACTAGAATCAGAAGTCTTTTTAATCTCAATAATGCCCTCTAGTGTCAATATTGCTTATTGCAAGTGATTCAATAATATAATAATAAACATTTCCAAAGCACAACATAAAATAAAACATCCAAAAAAAATCAAACATATAGAAACTAGAAGAGAGACATATGGGTATATGATATCATGAAGCTTCCAGCTGCTTTATTGAAACTTGCGCAGGGAGATCGGTGATTGTAACTCCCCCCCCCACACCGATCACCCCCCACTGTCCCCAGTGTCCTCCCCAGCTCCCCTCTGGTCCTTCTCTGTGTCCTCCTCCAGCCCCCCCTCTCTGTCCTCGGTGTGCTCCTCTAGTCCCCCGTGTTCTCCTTCAGTCCCCCTCTGTGTCCTCCTCTGGTCCCCCTTTGGTCCTCCTCTGTGTCCTCCTCCAGTCCCCCTCTGGCCCCCCTTTCTATCCTCTGTGTGCTCCTCCAGTCCCCCGTGTTCTCCTCTGATCCCCCTCTGTGTCCTCCTCCGGTTCCACTCTGGTACTGCTCTGTGTCCTCCTCTGGTCCCCCTCTGGCCCTCCTCTGTGTTCTCCTCTGGTCCCCCTCTGGTCCTCCTCTGATCCTCCTCTGGTCCTCCTCTGTGTCCTCCTCCGGTCCCCCTCTGGCCCTCCTCTATGTCCCCCTCCGGTCCCCCTCTGGTCCTCCTCTGGTCCTCTTCTGTGTTCTCCTCTGGTTCTCCTCTGATCCTCCTTTGGTCCTCCCCTGTGTCCTCCTCCAATCCTCCTCTGGCCCTTCTCTGTGTCCTCCTCCAGTCCCCTTCTGTGTCCTCCACCGGTCCCCCTCTGGACATCCTCTGTGTCCTCCTCCGGTCCCCCTCTGGCCTTCCTCTGTGTCCTCCTCTGATCCCCCTCCTGTCCTCCTCTGTGTCCTCCTCTGTGTCCTCCACCGGTCCCCCTCTGGTCCTCCTCTGTGTCCTCCTCCAGTCCCCCTCCGGTCCCCCTCTGTGTCCTCCTCCGGTCCCCCTCTGGTCCTTTTCTCTGTCCTCCTCTGGTCCCCCTCTGGCCCTCCGGCCCTCCTCTGTGTCCTCCTCCGGTCCCCCTCCGGTCCCCCTCTGTGTCCTCCTCTGGTCCCTCTCTGGTCCTACTCTGTGTGCTCCTCTGGCCCCCCATGTCCTTCGGTCCCCCTCTGTATTCCTCCACCCCCACTGTCCCAGATCTTTCAGGATAGAGAGCAGAGGAAGGAGCCGGTATATATGTAATTTATCAGATCCTTCCTCTTCTGAATAGACAGAGTCACTGACTGACTGTGACCTGTGTTTATGATGTTTCAGTTTATGAATGGAGAGGAGCCGATGTCTCCGTTCATTAATTTCAGTGCAGCTGAGGCTGCAGAGAAAGAGACTGGGGAATCTGTGTCCTCACTCCCTTTCCCTGTCTCAAAAGGGAGATGTCAGGGGTCTGTTTAGACCCCCCAACAGAATTGATAAAAAGAAAAAAATTGTAAAAATAATAAAAGATGAAATGAAAAAGAAAAACACTGACACCGTCCACTCTACCTCCCCAAAAACGAAAGCATTGTAAAAAAATAAAAAAATAATTAAAAAAATAATAATAAAATAAAAAAATAATGACACAGTCCACACCTCATCAGTGCCACCTATCAGTGCCCATCAGTACAGAGCCTTTCATTAGGACCCAGCAAAGGACGTGGCTTGTTCTGAGATACTAGAATCAAAAGTCTCCTTAATCTCAATACTGCCCTCTAGTGTAAATATTGCTTATTGTAAGTGATTCAATAATATAATAATAAACACTTCCAAAGCACAACATAAAATAAAAACACATCAGAAATATTTCTCTCCTTATTGAATGTTTTTTTATTCATTGAAAATGTAATGGTACCGGAAATGATGATTTGTGACCACTAGCTGGAGCTAAGAATTATAGTAAATAAGTATTTATTTCCTATGCTCATCATTGCCATCTAGTGGCCATAATTGTTAATTTTCCTAAATTACTCTATTTTGTACAAATGAATAACATTTAACCAGGAAAAAAATAGCCTAGATATACTCAACTGTGCCCTCGTTTGCACAGAACAAATGTACACCCATTTCACAGGATGAATAGCTCTGCCTCATTTTTTTTTATAAAACACCCCTTAATATCTGTGGATTCAGTACTATGTTTCTGTAAAGAGGGAGAGACTGAAAAGAATAGAGAGAGCAGTGGCAGCCTATTTTTTTTCCTTGAAAATGATGAACTACTCAGTTTTCCTTTTTAACTTGTTAGTAAAATCCATAGCACATATTATTAAGATGGTATTTCAATTCGGTGCCTCCCACACAGTTGTGAATATTGTTATGAAAATGTGAATTGTAAAACAGATCGGTGATCATCCAATAAAAAGCCTGCGTCTCACTGTATTGTCCAGGCTGCTCTACACTGGCTACTCACAGGTGCAATCCCACTACTGACCAGTATGGGGGCTTTGACCTGCTCTGTTCCCAACCTGGGCCAGTTCACCCCTCCTTAGGACAACCTGGTGACCCCAGGCTCCCCTAGAGCCACCATATTGATGCCAGTCTTAGCATGGACACCCGATCAACATAGCACAGGGTAGACCAGAACTCCTGGACTCAAGCAATCCAACAGCCTCAGTCTCCCAAGTAGCTGGGATTACAGATGCACGCCACAGCACCCGGCAAAGGAAGTGGCTTGTTCTGAGATACTAGAATCAGAAGTCTCCTTGATCTCAATACTGCCCTCTAGTGTCAATATAAAAATAAACATTTCCAAAGCACAGTATAAAATAAAACATATAAAAAAAATCGCATATAGAAGCTAGAAGAGAGACACATGGGTATATATTATAGCAAAACGTAAACTTTCAGCTGCTTTATTGAAAGCCGCTCAGGGAGATCAGTGATTGTAACTCCCCCCCCACACCGATCACCCCCCACTGTCCCCTGTGTCCATCCCCGGCTCCCCGCAGATCCCCCTCTGTGTTCTCCTCCAGTCCCCCTCTGGTCCTCCCCTGTGTCCTCCTCTTGTCCCCCTCTGGTCCTCCTGTGTGTCCTCCTCCGGTCCCCCCATGTCCTCCGGTCCCCCTCTATGCTCCTCCACCCCCACTGTCCCAGATCTTTCAGTATGGAGAGCAGAGGAAGGAGTCGGTATATATGCCATTTACCAGCTCCTTCCTCTTCTGAATAGATAGAGTCACTGACTGACAACTGTGTTTATAATGCTTCAGTTTATGAAGGGAGTCTCTGCCTCTGTTCTTTCATTTCAGTGCAGCTGAGGCTGCAGAGATAGAGACTGGGGAATCTGTGTCCTCACTCCCTTTCATAAAATAAAACATATAAAAGAGAAGAGAGACATATGAGTATTTGATGGCAAAAAGTAAGCTTGCAGCTGCTTTATTAAAAGCCGCACAGAAAGATCTGTGATTGTAACTCCCCCCACACGATCACCCTCCACTGTCCCCTGTGTGATCCCCGGCTCCCCTCAGGTCCCCCTCTGGTCCTCCTCTGTCTTCTCCTCTGTGTGCTCATCCGGTCCCCCGGAGGATGCTGGGAATGTGACATCATAAGGGGTGGGGTCACCATGTGACATCTCCCAGTGACCCCGCCCCTTTTCCCTATATAAGTCGCCGCACAATGCGTCCCTGCCATTGCGGCCAGAGAGAGCGTTGTGTCAACATCGCAAGGAAGAAAAGAAGAGAAGAAGGTGACAGCGTCAGAAGACCGGGCCAACGCTAGTAAAAGAGCAGGAAGAAGAAAGCGGAAGTCCGGCAGAAGAACTGAAGAGCGGGACAAGACCCCCGAAGAGCGGGACAAGACCCCAAAGGTGGCGATGAAGAAGAAAGCCAGGCTCCTCCGGACTAGCACACAGACGGGCAGATTGTCAGCCAGACTGCCGACTGCGAGGGACAATTTTGAGTCAAAACTTCTTTCTAAGTCCACCGGATAGTCCAATCGTGTGTACGCAGCATAAGGGTTACTAACTCACATTTATACATAAGTATATTAGGGGCAATTTAGCTACCAGCATGCCTTTGGGGTGAGGAAGACAATCATAGTACGTGGAGGAGACCCACCCATGTATAGGGAGAGCACACAAACCCCCTGCAGGTATTGCTTCGGTTGGGATTCAAACTAATGACCGCTAGCACTGCTAGGTGTGACAGAGAGTATTGCAACGACCACCATTTTATTCTCGAGGGTTTTAGAATAAAAAATATATATAATGTTTAGGGGTTCTAAGTAAAGGGAAGGAGATAGGCTGGCAGGCAGGGGAAGCTCAATTAGCATTGCTAGTTGTCATTCCAACGGCCACCACAAGAGGGCACCAGATTCCAGAAGGAACCATAGGATTGCAGACGGCCTCAAAGCCGGCCGCCGGCGGCGCGGCCCGACACGATCACGCCGGCGGCGTCCACGGAGACAGGATACCCCCTGCTGTGCTTCCCCTGGCGCCAGGTCGCTAATTCTAGTCGCAAATGCGACCTGGCGCCCGGGTTTTGTCGAGCCCTGCCTTAATATCTGTGGATTCAGTACTATGTTTCTGTAAAGAGGGAGAGACTGAAAAGAATAGAGAGACACATGGCAGCCTATTTCTTTTTCCTTGAAAATTAAGAAATATTCAGTTTTCCTTTTTACATTTCCTTTTTAACTTGTTAGTAAAATCCATAGTACAAATTATTAAGATGGTATTTCAATTCGGTGCCTCCCACACAGTTGTGAATATTGTTATGAAAATGTGAATTGTAAAAGAGATCGGTGATCATCCAATAAAAAGCCTGTGTCTCACTGTATTGTCCAGGCTGCTCTACACTGGCTACTCACAGGTGCAATCCCACTACTGACCAGTATGGGGGGCTTTGACCTGCTCTGTTTCCAACCTGGGCCGGTTCACCCCTCCTTAGGACAACCTGGTGACCCCAGGCTCCCATAGAGCCACCATATTGATACCAGTCTTAGCATGGACACCCAATCAACATAGCGCAGGGTAGACCAGAACTCCTGGACTCAAGTAATCCAACAGCCTCAGCCTCCCATGTAGCTGGGATTACAGATGCACGCCACAGCACCCGGCAAAGGAAGTAGCTTGTTCTGAGATACTAGAAGCAGAAGTCTTTTTAATCTCAATAATGCCCTCTAGTGTCAATATTGCTTGTTGCAAGTGATTCAATAATATAATAATAAACATTTCCAAAGCACAACATAAAATCAAACATACAAAAAAAATCAAACATATAGAAACTAGAAGAGAGACATATGGGTATATGATATCATGAAGCTTCCAGCTGCTTTATTGAAACTTGCGCAGGGAGATCGGTGATTGTAACTCCCCCCCCCACACCGATCACCCCCCACTGTCCCCAGTGTCCTCCCCAGCTCCCCTCTGGTCCTTCTCTGTGTCCTCCTCCAGCCCCCCCTCTCTGTCCTCTGTGTGCTCCTCTAGTCCCCTGTGTTCTCCTTCAGTCCCCCTCTGTGTCCTCCTCTGGTCCCCCTTTGGTCCTCCTCTGTGTCCTCCTCCAGTCCCCCTCTGGCCCCCCTTTCTATCCTCTGTGTGCTCCTCCAGTCCCCCGTGTTCTCCTCTGATCCCCCTCTGTGTCCTCCTCCGGTTCCACTCTGGTACTGCTCTGTGTCCTCCTCTGGTCCCCCTCTGGCCCTCCTCTGTGTTCTCCTCTGGTCCCCCTCTGGTCCTCCTCTGATCCTCCTCTGGTCCTCCTCTGTGTCCTCCTCCGGTCCCCCTCTGGCCCTCCTCTATGTCCCCCTCTGGTCCTCCTCTGGTCCTCTTCTGTGTTCTCCTCTGGTTCTCGTCTGATAGTGATGGACGAACTTCCGACGGGACGTTTCGCGAACGCGAAATGCGAACGGACCCAAACGTTCGCGAAACCGACCGTTCGCCGCGGGCCCCATTGACTTCAATGGGAGGCGAACTTTGCAAACCTTCATGTCGAATTTGCGGCCACGTGGTAATTATTAGGGGGTAAAACGTAGTCCCACCATCTGGACAATGACATAATACATGTATGAGGTGAATTTGGGATCGATAACTACAAGCATTTTTATTTTATTTGGGAAATTGTTCTAACAATTCAGGACTATGGAGCTAATGAAGGCAATGGAGGAGAGGGAAGGTCAGGGACCAGGGTAGGCAAAGAAGAGGGTGCAGGAGATGATCACCAGCAGCGTGACATACCGGAATGACACATGCACCGTGATAGAGGCATCTGACAGCAGCACCGTAATACAGAGCACTGACAGCAGCACCGTGACATACAGCGCTGACAGCAGCACCGTGACATACAGCGCTGACAGCAGCACCGTGACATACAGCGCTGACAGCAGCACCGTGACATACAGCGCTGACAGCAGCACCGTGACATACAGCGCTGACAGCAGCACCGTGACATACAGCGCTGACAGCAGCACCGTGACATACAGCGCTGACAGCAGCACCGTGACATACAGCGCTGACAGCAGCACCGTGACATACAGCGCTGACAGCAGCACCGTGACATACAGCGCTGACAGCAGCACCGTGACATACAGCGCTGACAGCAGCACCGTGACATACAGCACTGACAGCAGCACCGTAAGCAGCCCCAGGAGGAAGTCAGCACAGCACAGGGATGGTGTGATCCCCTCATAATAAGAACCCCCAGGAGGAAGTCAGCACAGCACAGGGATAGTGTGATCCCTTCATAATAAGAACCCCCAGGAGGAAGTCAGCACAGCACAGGGATATCATAAGCAGCCCCAGTAGAAATATGACACCGCTCAACCTCTTCAAAGAGGAGGGTAGGGGCATATAGTACGGTGTGCTTTTTTGGGTCAAGGAAGTGAGCCAAATGAATTAAGAAGGTCTGTGTGCTTGATTAAAAAAATAGTTTATAGACATATACATGGTCTACTGGTCACATGTGTTGAATTCCTCCGAGATCCATGCCTCATTCATTTTTAGAAATGTGAGGTAGTTAACACTGTGGTGAGCTAGGCGAGTACGCTTATCGGTCACAATCCCCCCTGCTGCGCTGAACGTCCTTTCGGACAGGACACTGGATGAGGGGCAAGCCAACAGTTCGATTGCAAATTGGGCAAGCTCTGGCCAGAGGTCAAGCCTGCCCACCCAGTAGTCTAGGGGTTCATCACTCCTCAGAGCGTCCACATCGGCCGTTAACCCAATGTAGTCGGACACCTGACGGTCTAGGCGTTCCCTGATGCTGGATCCGGATGACACCTGTCGATGGGTCGGCTGAAAGAATGACCTCATATCCGAAGTCACCAACACATCTTCAAACCGGCCTCTTCTTGCAGGCGCTGTTGGATTGGTACCCGCAAATCCTTCTCTGGGAGTGGGAATTGCTCCTCTGCCAGCGCACGCAAAAGCAGAATGCAGCATTTCTCGAAGCAAGGCCTGGAAGTGCTGCATTCTGACAGCCCTCTGCGACGGCGGTAACATTTCCGCCATTTTGTGTTTGTACCGGGGGTCTAAGTACGTTGCCACCCAGTACTGGTCCTTGACCCTCATGCTTTTTATACGGGGGTCCCTATTAAAACACTGGAGCATGAAGGCCCCCATTTGCACTAAAGTGGAAGCGGTGTGGTGGCCTGGCTCCTGCTCATCATCCAGGATAATGTCGTCCTCTTCATTCTCCTCTCCCCATCCTCGCACAACAGGGATCCCAGAAAGGTTTAAAGCATGCTCTTCTTGCTCCTGCTCATCCGCCCCGGCACCATCCTCCTCTGACTCCTCATCAGACTCCTGTTGTTGACTTGTCTCAGATAGAGTAGCCCCCCCTGGGAATTCATCCAGCATTGCGACTTCCTCATCTTCCCGCTCCTGCTCCTCCACAGCCTGATCAATGACACGACGCAATGCACGCTCCAGAAAGAAGGCATAAGGTACCATGTCACTGATGGCGCCATGGCTGCGACTGACCAGTTTGGTGATCTCCTCAAATGGCCGCAGAAGTCTGCATGTGTCGCGCATGAGCAGCCACTGGCGCGGTGAAAAAAAACCCAGCTCCCCAGAACCGTTTCTTTCGCAGAGTTCATACAGGTAGACGTTAACTGCACGTTTCTGCTGGAGCAGCCTATCAAGCATATAGAAGGTTGAGTTCCATCGCGTCGGGCAATCGCAAATAAGACGTCTGACCGGCAGATGGTGTCGCCGCTGAATGTCAGCAAGGCGAGCCATGGCCGTGTAAGATCTTCTGAAATGGGCCGAGATTTTCCTTGCCTGCCGCAAGATGTCCTGGACCCCAGGGTATTTGACAAGGAATCGCTGCACGACCAAGTTTAAGACGTGTGCCATGCACGGCACGTGCGTGATTTTGCCCTGTTTCAATGCGCTAAGCAGATTGGCACCGTTGTCACACACCACTTTACCAACTGTCAAATTGAGCGGTGTTAGCCACTCATCTGCCTGTGAACGCAAAGCTGAAAGGAGTGCCGGGCCAGTGTGGCTCTTTGCTTCCAGGCACAACAGACGCAGCACGGCATGGCAACGTCTCACCTGGCATGTGGAATAGGTTCTGGGGAGCTTGGGCGGTGCAGTGGAAGAGACGCTAGCAGCGGAAAAGGAGGAGGCAGCTGAGGAGGAGAGGGAGGAGGATGGAGTAGGAGGAGGAGAAGAAGAGTCAGGCCTGCATGCAATCCGTGGCGGTAAAACCAAATCTACACGGGTGCCACGGGTTACATGCTTGACGGCCGTCAGAAGGTTCACCCAGTGGGCAGTAAAACTGATATACCTTCCCTGCCCGTGTTTGCTAGACCACGTGTCTGTGGTCAGATGTATCTTGGCACCGACACTGTGTGCCAGAGATACATTCACTTGCCGCTGAACATGGCCATATAGCTCTGGGATGCCCTTCTCTGAGAAATACTTCCTTCCTGGGACCTTCCATTGTGGTGTTCCAATGGCCACAAATTTGCGAAAGGCCTCCGAGTCCACCAGTTTATATGGCAGTAGTTGGCGGGCTATGAGTTCTGACAAGCCAGCCGCCAACCGTTGGGCAAGAGGGTTATCCGGCATCATCATTTTTTTACGCTCAAACATTAGGCCCACGGAAGCCTGCCTTTTTGCAGAAAAATGTGAGCTTGGCGTGATGGAAGGTGGAGTGGAGGACAATTGTGAGGAGAGAGGAGAAGGAGAAGTAGAAGACGAGGCTGGACGGTGAGAGCCTGCAGTGTGGCTTTGTGTGTTCCGTTGCTCCCACTGGGCTCGGTGATGGCTGCTCATGTGCCTTCTTAAGGCGGTCGTCCCTAGGTGAGTATTGGGCTTACCGCGACTAACGCGTTGACTGCAAAGATTGCAGATGGCAACGCTATTGTCAGCAGCGGACACGTTAAAAAAAGCCCACACTGCGGAGCCATGTGCCGGTGTCCTGGGAGCGCCAGATGTGACCGTACATGGTCGATGACTCGCTCCTGATACATTTGCAGTCTGCTTTGTCCCTGCTGTGCAATGTAAGTCATTGCTGCTTCTCCTCCCTATCTGCTGGTCCATATCTCCCTCTGAACTCCCCTCCTCTTCCTCTCTTGTGGGCACCCACGTGACATCACTAGACACGTCATCATCAACGTCACCTTCCCCACCGCTATAAGTAGAGATCTCGGAGTAGGCAGCAACACCGGGGACCAACCTCCTCCTTGGGCTGATCTGGGTACTGGCGTCAGACTGCTGAGTAGCGCTTGTTGCTACCTCCTCTTCCTGATCCAATACCAAGAGTGGCTGCGCATCAGAAATGTCCTCTTGATATGGATCGGAAAATAATTCCAGTGACTCAAGCGGAAGGTATGTGGTGGTGGTGGTGGTGGTCGTGTTGTTGGTGGTAGTGTCTTTGGGGGTGCACATAGCAGAGAGTGAAGAAGAGGGTGCAGATCGAGAGGATGAGGAGGGTGCAGAAGAGTAAGGCTGAGCGAGCCACTCAACCAAGTCTGGTGCATCCTTTAAAGTAATTGAACGCACCTTCTGCAACTTCCCACTTTGGCTCAAGCCTGTTGCTCCTGCCCTACCCCTACCACCCCTGCGGAAGGGCCTGCCTCTTCCTCTGCATGTCATTTTTTAAATGACCCTGTGACAAAACTCTTAGTCCCTATACCGCTGAAGGACTGCTGCAGTATAGGTGAGCGGTCAGCAGTGGTGCACGTCAACCCTATCTATTGTGGACCTATAGCGGTCCTTACAGAACAGCAGACTGTACCGCACTCAAGCCTATGTACCGTAGCACCCTATACCAAGTTACCAGTCCTTATAAGAACTTTTGTGGACCAAGCAGGTTGTGTATTAGTGTTTAGCAGACTGTACGTCAGTCCCTATACCGCTGAAGGACTGCTGCAGTATAGGGCAGCGGTCAGCAGTGGTGCACGTCAACCCTATCTATTGTGGACCGATAGCGGTCCTTACAGAACAGCAGACTGTATCGCACTCAAGCCTATGTACCGTAGCACCCTATACCAAGTTACCAGTCCTTATAAGAACTTTTGTGGACCAAGCAGGTTGTGTATTAGTGTTTAGCAGACTGTACGTCAGTCCCTATACCGCTGAAGGACTGCTGCAGTATAGGGCAGCGGTCAGCAGTGGTGCACGTCAACCCTATCTATTGTGGACCGATAGCGGTCCTTACAGAACAGCAGACTGTACCGCACTCAAGCCTATGTACCGTAGCACCCTATACCAAGTTACCAGTCCTTATAAGAACTTTTGTGGAACAAGCAGGTTGTGTGTTAGTGATTAGCAGACTGTACGTCAGTCCCTATACCGCTGAAGGACTGCTGCAGTATAGGTGAGCGGTCAGCAGTGGTGCACGTCAACCCTATCTATTGTGGACCGATAGCGGTCCTTACAGAACAGCAGACTGTACCGCACTCAAGCCTATGTACCGTAGCACCCTATACCAAGTTACCAGTCCTTATAAGAACTTTTGTGGACCAAGCAGGTTGTGTATTAGTGTTTAGCAGACTGTACGTCAGTCCCTATACCGCTGAAGGACTGCTGCAGTATAGGGCAGCGGTCAGCAGTGGTGCACGTCAACCCTATCTATTGTGGACCGATAGCGGTCCTTACAGAACAGCAGACTGTATCGCACTCAAGCCTATGTACCGTAGCACCCTATACCAAGTTACCAGTCCTTATAAGAACTTTTGTGGACCAAGCAGGTTGTGTATTAGTGTTTAGCAGACTGTACGTCAGTCCCTATACCGCTGAAGGACTGCTGCAGTATAGGGCAGCGGTCAGCAGTGGTGCACGTCAACCCTATCTATTGTGGACCGATAGCGGTCCTTACAGAACAGCAGACTGTACCGCACTCAAGCCTATGTACCGTAGCACCCTATACCAAGTTACCAGTCCTTATAAGAACTTTTGTGGAACAAGCAGGTTGTGTATTAGTGTTTAGCAGACTGTACGTCAGTCCCTATACCGCTGAAGGACTGCTGCAGTATAGGGCAGCGGTCAGCAGTGGTGCACGTCAACCCTATCTATTGTGGACCGATAGCGGTCCTTACAGAACAGCAGACTGTACCGCACTCAAGCCTATGTACCGTAGCACCCTATACCAAGTTACCAGTCCTTATAAGAACTTTTGTGGACCAAGCAGGTTGTGTATTAGTGTTTAGCAGACTGTACGTCAGTCCCTATACCGCTGAAGGACTGCTGCAGTATAGGGCAGCGGTCAGCAGTGGTGCACGTCAACCCTATCTATTGTGGACCGATAGCGGTCCTTACAGAACAGCAGACTGTACCGCACTCAAGCCTATGTACCGTAGCACCCTATACCAAGTTACCAGTCCTTATAAGAACTTTTGTGGAACAAGCAGGTTGTGTGTTAGTGATTAGCAGACTGTACGTCAGTCCCTATACCGCTGAAGGACTGCTGCAGTATAGGGCAGCGGTCAGCAGTGGTGCACGTCAACCCTATCTATTGTGGACCGATAGCGGTCCTTACAGAACAGCAGACTGTACCGCACTCAAGCCTATGTACCGTAGCACCCTATACCAAGTTACCAGTCCTTATAAGAACTTTTGTGGAACAAGTGAGTTGTGAATGTTTAGCAGACTGCAGCAGAAGGGCAGCAGTCAAGTATAATATCCTTTCTATATTTGGAAGAAAGAATATTATACATGTACAAGCCTATTACTGTACCACTGATACCAGTCCTGAAAAGAACCTTTGTGGAACTAATAATAACAGCAAGTCTTTAAAATTACCCTCACTGCCTGACAACACTGCTTCCTTCCTGTCCCTATACAAATTGGCAAAAAAAGAGAACGATTAGTGGTTACTGGAACAGCTCTTTTGTGGACCTTGATAGTAACAGCTAATGATGATGATGATGATGATGATGATGAAAGACTAATCTGGCTGTCCCTGTAGCATACACCGTCCTTTCCCTTTCTCTAAACTAACAAAAGACACTCAGGCTGCTGCAAGAATCAGCAGCACAGCAAACCTATCAACACCTAACACCTATACCAGTCCTGAAAAGAACTTTTGTGTACCAAATAGCTAGTGGTTTATCTCTCCCTACTCCACACAGGAACCTGTCCCTATCTTAACAGAAGAAAGAATGTAAAATGGCCACCGGATCGGGTGTATTTATAGGTTAGGGGGAATGTACAAGTGTCCATGTGCTGTCATGTCTCAATTGGCTGTCCTGTATCACATGATAAACGTGTCACCAAAGGTTAAAGTTCTTGTATACATTAAACACGTAAGTCCGCCGCGGCGAACGACGGAAAAAGGCGTTCGAACGTGCGGACCGCGAATGTCGGAAATTCGCCGCGAAACGACCGCCGGGCGAACCGTTCGGCCATCACTATCGTCTGATCCTCCTCTGGTCCTCCCCTGTGTCCTCCTCCGATCCTCCTCTGGCCCTTCTCTGTGTCCTCCTCCAGTCCCCTTCTGTGTCCTCCACCGGTCCCCCTCTGGACATCCTCTGTGTCCTCCTCCGGTCCCCCTCTGGCCTTCCTCTGTGTCCTCCTCTGATCCCCCTCTGGTCCTCCTCTGTGTCCTCCTCTGTGTCCTCCACCGGTCCCCCTCTGGTCCTCCTCTGTGTCCTCCTCCAGTCCCCCTCCGGTCCCCCTCTGTGTCCTCCTCCGGTCCCCCTCTGGTCCTTTTCTGTGTCCTCCTCTGGTCCCCCTCTGGCCCTCCGGCCCTCCTCTGTGTCCTCCTCCAGTCCCCCTCCGGTCCCACTCTGTGTCCTCCTCTGGTCCCTCTCTGGTCCTACTCTGTGTGCTCATCTGGCCCCCCATGTCCTTCGGTCCCCCTCTGTATTCCTCCACCCCCACTGTCCCAGATCTTTCAGGATAGAGAGCAGAGGAAGGAGCCGGTATATATGTAATTTACCAGATCCTTCCTCTTCTGAATAGACAGAGTCACTGACTGACTGTGACCTGTGTTTATGATGTTTCAGTTTATGAATGGAGAGGAGCCGCTGTCTCCGTTCATTAATTTCAGTGCAGCTGAGGCTGCAGAGAAAGAGACTGGGGAATCTCTGTCCTCACTCCCTTTCTCTGTCTCAAAAGGGAGATGTCAGGGGTCTGTTTAGACCCCCCAACAGAATTGATAAAAAGAAAAAAATTGTAAAAATAATAAAAGATGAAATGAAAAAAAAACACTGACACCGTCCACTCTACCTCCCCAAAAAAGATAGTATTGTAAAAAAAAAAAAAAATAATAATAAAATAAAATAAAATAAAAAACTAATGACACAGCCCACACCTCATCAGTGCCACCTATCAGTGCCCATCAGTACAGAGCCTTTCATTAGGACCCAGCAAAGGAAGTGGCTTGTTCTGAGATACTAGAATCAAAAGTCTCCTTAATCTCAATACTGCCCTCTAGTGTAAATATTGCTTATTGTAAGTGATTCAATAATATAATAATAAACACTTCCAAAGCACAACATAAAATAAAAACACATCAGAAATATTTCTCTCCTTATTGAATGTTTTTTTATTCATTGAAAATGTAATGGTACCGGAAATGATGATTTGTGACCACTAGCTGGAGCTAACAATTATAGTAAATAAGTATTTATTTCCTATGCTCATCATTGCCATCTAGTGGCCATAATTGTTAATTTTCCTAAATTACTCTATTTTGTACAAATGAATAACATTTAACCTGGAAAAAAATAGCCTAGATATACTCAACTGTGTCCTCGTTTGCACAGAACAAATGTCCACCCATTTCACAGGATGAATAGCTCTGCATCATTTTTTTTATAAAACACCCCTTAATATCTGTGGATTCAGTACTATGTTTCTGTAAAGAGGGAGAGACTGAAAAGAATAGAGAGAGCAGTTGCAGCCTATTTTTTTTCCTTGAAAATGAATAACTACTCAGTTTTCCTTTTTAACTTGTTAGTAAAATCCATAGCACATATTATTAAGATGGTATTTCAATTCGGTGCCTCCCACACAGTTGTGAATATTGTTATGAAAATGTGAATTGTAAAACAGATCGGTGATCATCCAATAAAAAGCCTGCGTCTCACTGTATTGTCCAGGCTGCTCTACACTGGCTACTCACAGGTGCAATCCCACTACTGACCAGTATGGGGGCTTTGACCTGCTCTGTTCCCAACCTGGGCCAGTTCACCCCTCCTTAGGACAACCTGGTGACCCCAAGCTCCCCTAGAGCCACCATATTGATGCCAGTCTTAGCATGGACACCCGATCAACATAGCACAGGGTAGACCAGAACTCCTGGACTCAAGCAATCGCAACAGCCTCAGCCTCCCAAGTAGCTGGGATTACAGATGCACGCCACAGCACCCGGCAAAGGAAGTGGCTTGTTCTGAGATACTAGAATCAGAAGTCTCCTTGATCTCAATACTGCCCTCTAGTGTCAATAGTGCTTATTGCAAGTGATTCAATAATATAAAAATAAACATTTCCAAAGCACAGTATAAAATAAAACATATAAAAAAAATCGCATATAGAAGCTAGAAGAGAGACACATGGGTATATATTATAGCAAAAAGTAAACTTTCAGCTGCTTTATTGAAAGCCGCTCAGGGAGATCAGTGATTGTAACTCCCCCCCACACCGATCACCCCCCACTGTCCCCTGTGTCCATCCCCGGCTCCCCGCAGATCCCCCTCTGTGTTCTCCTCCAGTCCCCCTCTGGTCCTCCCCTGTGTCCTCCTCTTGTCCCCCTCTGGTCCTCCTCTGTGTCCTCCTCCGGTCCCCCCATGTCCTCCGGTCCCCCTCTATGCTCCTCCACCCCCACTGTCCCAGATCTTTCAGTATGGAGAGCAGAGGAAGGAGTCGGTATATATGCCATTTACCAGCTCCTTCCTCTTCTGAATAGATAGAGTCACTGACTGACAACTGTGTTTATAATGCTTCAGTTTATGAAGGGAGTCTCTGTCTCTGTTCTTTCATTTCAGTGCAGCTGAGGCTGCAGAGATAGAGACTGGGGAATCTGTGTCCTCACTCCCTTTCATAAAATAAAACATATAAAAGAGAAGAGAGACATATGAGTATTTGATGGCAAAAAGTAAGCTTTCAGCTGCTTTATTGAAAGCCGCACAGAAAGATCTGTGATTGTAACTCCCCCCACACGATCACCCTCCACTGTCCCCTGTGTGATCCCCGACTCCCCTCAGGTCCCCCTCTGGTCCTCCTCTGTCTTCTCCTCTGTGTGCTCATCCGGTCCCCCGGAGGATGCTGGGAATGTGACATCATAAGGGGCGGGGTCACCATGTGACATCTCCCAGTGACCCCGCCCCTTTTCCCTATATAAGTCGCCGCACAATGCGTCCCTGCCATTGCGGCCAGAGAGAGCATTGTATCAACATCGCAAGGAAGAAAAGAAGAGAAGAAGGTGACAGCGTCAGAAGACCGAGCCAGTGCTAGTAAAAGAGCAGGAAGAAGAAAGCGGAAGTCCGGCAGAAGAACTGAAGAGCGGGACAAGACCCCCGAAGAGCAGGACAAGACCCCAAAGGCGGCGATGAAGAAGAAAGCCAGGCTCCTCCGGACTAGCACACAGACGGGCAGATTGTCAGCCAGACTGCCGACTGCGAGGGACAATTTTGAGTCAAAACTTCTTTCTAAGTCCACCGGATAGTCCAATCGTGTGTACGCAGCATAAGGGTTACTAACTCACATTTATACATAAGTATATTAGGGGCAATTTAGCTACCAGCATGCCTTTGGGGTGTGGAAGACAATCATAGTACGTGGAGGAGACCCACCCATGTATAGGGAGAGCACACAAACCCCCTGCAGGTATTGCTTCGGTTGGGATTCAAACTAATGACCGCTAGCACTGCTAGGTGTGACAGAGAGTATTGCAACGACCACCATTTTATTCTCGAGGGTTTTAGAATAAAAAATATATATAATGTTTAGGGGTTCTAAGTAAAGGGAAGGAGATAGGCTGGCAGGCAGGGGAAGCTCAATTAGCATTGCTGGTTGTCATTCCAACGGCCACCACAAGAGGGCACCAGATTCCAGAAGGAACCATAGGATTGCAGAAGGCCTCAAAGCCGGCCGCCGGCGGCGCGGCCCGACACGATCACGCCGGCGGCGTCCACGGAGACAGGATACCCCCTGCTGTGCTTCCCCTGGCGCCAGGTCGCTAATTCTAGTCGCAAATGCGACCTGGCGCCCGGGTTTTGTCGAGCCCTGCCTTAATATCTGTGGATTCAGTACTATGTTTCTGTAAAGAGGGAGAGACTGAAAAGAATAGAGAGACACATGGCAGCCTATTTCTTTTTCCTTGAAAATTAAGAAATATTCAGTTTTCCTTTTTACATTTCCTTTTTAGCTTGTTAGTAAAATCCATAGTACAAATTATTAAGATGGTATTTCAATTCGGTGCCTCCCACACAGTTGTGAATATTGTTATGAAAATGTGAATTGTAAAAGAGATCGGTGATCATCCAATAAAAAGCCTGTGTCTCACTGTATTGTCCAGGCTGCTCTACACTGGCTACTCACAGGTGCAATCCCACTACTGACCAGTATGGGGGGCTTTGACCTGCTCTGTTTCACCCCTCCTTAGGACAACCTGGTGACCCCAGGCTCCCATAGAGCCACCATATTGATACCAGTCTTAGCATGGACACCCAATCAACATAGCGCAGGGTAGACCAGAACTCCTGGACTCAAGTAATCCAACAGCCTCAGCCTCCCATGTAGCTGGGATTACAGATGCACGCCACAGCACCCGGCGAAGGAAGTAGCTTGTTCTGAGATACTAGAATCAGAAGTCTTTTTAATCTCAATAATGCCCTCTAGTGTCAATATTGCTTATTGCAAGTGATTCAATAATATAATAATAAACATTTCCAAAGCACAACATAAAATAAAACATACAAAAAAAATCAAACATATAGAAACTAGAAGAGAGACATATGGGTATATGATTTCATGAAGCTTCCAGCTGCTTTATTGAAACTTGCGCAGGGAGATCGGTGATTGTAACTCCCCCCCCCCCCACACCGATCACCCCCCAGTGTCCCCAGTGTCCTCCCCAGCTCCCCTCTGGTCCTTCTCTGTGTCCTCCTCCAGCCCCCCCTCTCTGTCCTCTGTGTGCTCCTCTAGTCCCCCGTGTTCTCCTTCAGTCCCCCTCTGTGTCCTCCTCTGGTCCCCCTTTGGTGCTCCTCTGTGTCCTCCTCCAGTCCCCCTCTGGCGCCCCTTTCTATCCTCTGTGTGCTCCTCCAGTCCCCCGTGTTCGCCTCTGATCCCCCTCTGTGTCCTCCTCCGGTTCCACTCTGGTACTGCTCTGTGTCCTCCTCTGGTCCCCCTCTGGCCCTCCTCTGTGTTCTCCTCTGGTCCCCCTCTGGTCCTCCTCTGATCCTCCTCTGGCCCTCCTCTGTGTCCTCCTCCGGTCCCCCTCTGGCCCTCCTCTATGTCCCCCTCCGGTCCCCCTCTGGTCCTCCTCTTGTCCTCTTCTGTGTTCTCCTCTGGTTCTCGTCTGATCCTCCTCTGGTCCTCCCCTGTGTCCTCCTCCGATCCTCCTCTGGCCCTTCTCTGTGTCCTCCTCCACCGGTCCCCTTCTGTGTCCTCCACCGGTCCCCCTCTGGACATCCTCTGTGTCCTCCTCCGGTCCCCCTCTGGCCTTCCTCTGTGTCCTCCTCTGATCCCCCTCTGGTCCTCCTCTGTGCCCTCCTCTGTGTCCTCCACCGGTCCCCCTCTGGTCCTCCTCTGTGTCCTCCTCCAGTCCCCCTCCGGTCCCCCTCTGTGTCCTCCTCCGGTCCCCCTCTGGTCCTTTTCTGTGTCCTCCTCTGGTCCCCCTCTGGCCCTCCGGCCCTCCTCTGTGTCCTCCTCCGGTCCCCCTCCGGTCCCGCTCCGGTCCCCCTCTGTGTCCTCCTCTGGTCCCTCTCTGGTCCTACTCTGTGTGCTCATCTGGCCCCCCATGTCCTTCGGTCCCCCTCTGTATTCCTCCACCCCCACTGTCCCAGATCTTTCAGGATAGAGAGCAGAGGAAGGAGCCGGTATATATGTAATTTACCAGATCCTTCCTCTTCTGAATAGACAGAGTCACTGACTGACTGTGACCTGTGTTTATGATGTTTCAGTTTATGAATGGAGAGGAGCCGCTGTCTCCGTCTCCGTTCATTAATTTCAGTGCAGCTGAGGCTGCAGAGAAAGAGACTGGGGAATCTGTGTCCTCACTCCCTTTCCCTGTCTCAAAAGGGAGATGTCAGGGGTCTGTTTAGACCCACCAACAGAATTGATAAAAAGAAAAAAATTGTAAAAATAATAAAAGATGAAATGAAAAAAAAAAACACTGACACCGTCCACTCTACCTCCCCAAAAAAGAAAGCATTGTAAAAAAAAAAAAATAATAATAATAATAAAATAAAATAAAATAAAAAACTAATGACACAGTCCACACCTCATCAGTGCCACCTATCAGTACCCATCAGTACAGAGCCTTTCATTAGGACCCAGCAAAGGAAGTGGCTTGTTCTGAGATACTAGAATCAAAAGTCTCCTTAATCTCAATACTGCCCTCTAGTGTAAATATTGCTTATTGTAAGTGATTCAATAATATAATAATAAACACTTCCAAAGCACAACATAAAATAAAAACACATCAGAAATATTTCTCTCCTTATTGAATGTTTTTTTATTCATTGAAAATGTAATGGTACCGGAAATGATGATTTGTGACCACTAGCTGGAGCTAACAATTATAGTAAATAAATATTTATTTCCTATGCTCATCATTGCCATCTAGTGGCCATAATTGTTAATTTTCCTAAATTACTCTATTTTGTACAAATGAATAACATTTAACCTGGAAAAAAATAGCCTAGATATACTCAACTGTGCCCTCGTTTGCACAGAACAAATGTACACCCATGTCACAGGATGAATAGCTCTGCATCATTTTTTTTATAAAACACCCCTTAATATCTGTGGATTCAGTACTATGTTTCTGTAAAGAGGGAGAGACTGAAAAGAATAGAGAGAGCAGTGGCAGCCTATTTTTTTTCCTTGAAAATGATGAACTACTCAGTTTTCCTTTTTAACTTGTTAGTAAAATCCATAGCACATATTATTAAGATGGTATTTCAATTCGGTGCCTCCCACACAGTTGTGAATATTGTTATGAAAATGTGAATTGTAAAACAGATCGGTGATCATCCAATAAAAAGCCTGCGTTTCACTGTATTGTCCAGGCTGCTCTACACTGGCTACTCACAGGTGCAATCCCACTACTGACCAGTATGGGGGCTTTGACCTGCTCTGTTCCCAACCTGGGCTAGTTCACCCCTCCTTAGGACAACCTGGTGACCCCAGGCTCCCCTAGAGCCACCATATTGATGCCAGTCTTAGCATGGACACCCGATCAACATAGCACAGGGTATACCAGAACTCCTGGACTCAAGCAATCCAACAGCCTCAGCCTCCCAAGTAGCTGGGATTACAGATGCACGCCACAGCACCCGGCAAAGGAAGTGGCTTGTTCTGAGATACTAGAATCAGAAGTCTCCTTGATCTCAATACTGCCCTCTAGTGTCAATAGTGCTTATTGCAAGTGATTCAATAATATAAAAATAAACATTTCCAAAGCACAGTATAAAATAAAACATATAAAAAAATCGCATATAGAAGCTAGAAGAGAGACACATGGGTATATATTATAGCAACAAGTAAACTTTCAGCTGCTTTATTGAAAGCCGCTCAGGGAGATCAGTGATTGTAACTCCCCCCCACACCGATCACCCCCCACTGTCCCCTGTGTCCATCCCCGGCTCCCCGCAGATCCCCCTCTGTGTTCTCCTCCAGTCCCCCTCTGGTTCTCCCCTGTGTCCTCCTCTTGTCCCCCTCTGGTCCTCCTCTGTGTCCTCCTCCGGTCCCCCCATGTCCTCCGGTCCCCCTCTATGCTCCTCCACCCCCACTGTCCCAGATCTTTCAGTATGGAGAGCAGAGGAAGGAGTCGGTATATATGCCATTTACCAGCTCCTTCCTCTTCTGAATAGATAGAGTCACTGACTGACAACTGTGTTTATAATGCTTCAGTTTATGAAGGGAGTCTCTGTCTCTGTTCTTTCATTTCAGTGCAGCTGAGGCTGAAGAGAAAGAGACTGGGGAATCTGTGTCCTCACTCCCTTTCATAAAATAAAACATATAAAAGAAGAGAGAGACATATGAGTATTTGATGGCAAAAAGTAAGCTTTCAGCTGCTTTATTAAAAGCCGCACAGAAAGATCTGTGATTGTAACTCCCCCCACACGATCACCCTCCACTGTCCCCTGTGTGATCCCCGGCTCCCCTCAGGTCCCCCTCTGGTCCTCCTCTGTCTTCTCCTCTGTGTGCTCATCCGGTCCCCCGGAGGATGCTGGGAATGTGACATCATAAGGGGCGGGGTCACCATGTGACATCTCCCAGTGAACCCGCCCCTTTTCCCTATATAAGTCGCCGCACAATGCGTCCCTGCCATTGCGGCCAGAGAGAGCGTTGTGTCAACATCGCAAGGAAGAAAAGAAGAGAAGAAGGTGACAGCGTCAGAAGACCGGGCCAACGCTAGTAAAAGAGCAGGAAGAAGAAAGCGGAAGTCCGGCAGAAGAACTGAAGAGCGGGACAAGACCCCCGAAGAGCGGTACAAGACCCCAAAGGTGGCGATGAAGAAGAAAGCCAGGCTCCTCCGGACTAGCACACAGACGGGCAGATTGTCAGCCAGACTGCCGACTGCGAGGGACAATTTTGAGTCAAAACTTCTTTCTAAGTCCACTGGATAGTCCAATCGTGTGTACGCAGCATAAGGGTTACTAACTCACATTTATACATAAGTATATTAGGGGCAATTTAGCTACCAGCATGCCTTTGGGGTGTGGAAGACAATCATAGTACGTGAAGGAGACCCACCCATGTATAGGGAGAGCACACAAACCCCCTGCAGGTATTGCTTCGGTTGGGATTCAAACTGATGACCGCTAGCACTGCTAGGTGTGACAGAGAGTATTGCAACGACCACCATTTTATTCTCTAGGGTGTTAGAATAAAAAATATATATAATGTTTAGGGGTTCTAAGTAAAGGGAAGGAGATAGGCTGGCAGGCAGGGGAAGCTCAATTAGCATTGCTGGTTGTCATTCCAACGGCCACCACAAGAGGGCACCAGATTCCAGAAGGAACCATAGGATTGCAGAAGGCCTCAAAGCGGACCGCCGGCGGCACGGCCCGACATGATCACGCCGGCGGCGTCCACGGAGACAGGATACCCCCTGCTGTGCTGCCCCCGGCGCCAGGTCGCTAATTCTAGTCGCAAATGCGACCTGGCGCCCGGGTTTTGTCGAGCCCTGCCTTAATATCTGTGGATTCAGTACTATGTTTCTGTAAAGAGGGAGAGACTGAAAAGAATAGAGAGACACATGGCAGCCTATTTCTTTTTCCTTGAAAATTAAGAAATATTCAGTTTTCCTTTTTACATTTCCTTTTTAACTTGTTAGTAAAATCCATAGTACAAATTATTAAGATGGTATTTCAATTCGGTGCCTCCCACACAGTTGTGAATATTGTTATGAAAATGTGAATTGTAAAAGAGATCGGTGATCATCCAATAAAAAGCCTGTGTCTCACTGTATTGTCCAGGCTGCTCTACACTGGCTACTCACAGGTGCAATCCCACTACTGACCAGTACGGGGGGCTTTGACCTGCTCTGTTTCCAACCTGGGCTGGTTCACCCCTCCTTAGGACAACCTGGTGACCCCAGGCTCCCATAGAGCCACCATATTGATACCAGTCTTAGCATGGACACCCAATCAACATAGCGCGGGGTAGACCAGAACTCCTGGACTCAAGTAATCCAACAGCCTCAGCCTCCCATGTAGCTGGGATTACAGATGCACGCCACAGCACCCGGCAAAGGAAGTAGCTTGTTCTGAGATACTAGAATCAGAAGTCTTTTTAATCTCAATAATGCCCTCTAGTGTCAATATTGCTTATTGCAAGTGATTCAATAATATAATAATAAACATTTCCAAAGCACAACATAAAATAAAACATACAAAAAAAAATCAAACATATAGAAACTAGAAGAGAGACATATGGGTATATGATATCATGAAGCTTCCAGCTGCTTTATTGAAACTTGCGCAGGGAGATCGGTGATTGTAACTCCCCCCCCCACACCGATCACCCCCCACTGTCCCCAGTGTCCTCCCCAGCTCCCCTCTGGTCCTTCTCTGTGTCCTCCTCCAGCCCCCCCTCTCTGTCCTCTGTGTGCTCCTCTAGTCCCCCGTGTCCTCCTTCAGTCCCCCTCTGTGTCCTCCTCTGGTCCCCCTTTGGTCCTCCTCTGTGTCCTCCTCCAGTCCCCCTCTGGCCCCCCTTTCTATCCTCTGTGTGCTAGTCCAGTCCCCCGTGTTCTCCTCTGATCCCCCTCTGTGTCCTCCTCCGGTTCCACTCTGGTACTGCTCTGTGTCCTCCTCTGGTCCCCCTCTGGCCCTCCTCTGTGTTCTCCTCTGGTCCCCCTCTGGTCCTCCTCTGATCCTCCTCTGGTCCTCCTCTGTGTCCTCCTCCGGTCCCCCTCTGGCCCTCCTCTATGTCCCCCTCCGGTCCCCCTCTGGTCCTCCTCTGGTCCTCTTCTGTGTTCTCCTCTGGTTCTCCTCTGATCCTCCTCTGGTCCTCCCCTGTGTCCTCCTCCGATCCTCCTCTGGCCCTTCTCTGTGTCCTCCTCCAGTCCCCTTCTGTGTCCTCCACCGGTCCCCCTCTGGACATCCTCTGTGTCCTCCTCCGGTCCCCCTCTGGCCTTCCTCTGTGTCCTCCTCTGATCCCCCTCTGGTCCTCCTCTGTGTCCTCCTCTGTGTCCTCCACCGGTCCCCCTCTGGTCCTCCTCTGTGTCCTCGTCCAGTCCCCCTCCGGTTCCCCTCTGTGTCCTCCTCCGGTCCCCCTCTGGTCCTTTTCTGTGTCCTCCTCTGGTCCCCCTCTGGCCCTCCGGCCCTCCTCTGTGTCCTCCTCCGGTCCCCCTCCGGTCCCCCTCTGTGTCCTCCTCTGGTCCCTCTCTGGTCCTACTCTGTGTGCTCATCTGGCCCCCCCATGTCCTTCGGTCCCCCTCTGTATTCCTCCACCCCCACTGTCCCAGATCTTTCAGGATAGAGAGCAGAGGAAGGAGCCGGTATATATGTAATTTACCAGATCCTTCCTCTTCTGAATAGACAGAGTCACTGACTGACTGTGACCTGTGTTTATGATGTTTCAGTTTATGAATGGAGAGGAGCCGCTGTCTCCGTTCATTAATTTCAGTGCAGCTGAGGCTGCAGAGAAAGAGACTGGGGAATCTGTGTCCTCACTCCCTTTCCCTGTCTCAAAAGAGAGATGTCAGGGGTCTGTTTAGACCCCCCAACAGAATTGATAAAAAGAAAAAAATTGTAAAAATAATAAAAGATGAAATGAAAAAAAAAACACTGACACCGTCCACTCTACCTCCCCAAAAAAGAAAGCATTGTAAAAAAATAAAAAAAATAATAATAAAATAAAAAAAAATAAAAAAAATAATGACACAGTCCACACCTCATCAGTGCCACCTATCAGTGCCCATCAGTACAGAGCCTTTCATTAGGACCCAGCAAAGGAAGTGGCTTGTTCTGAGATACTAGAATCAAAAGTCTCCTTAATCTCAATACTGCCCTCTAGTGTAAATATTGCTTATTGTAAGTGATTCAATAATATAATAATAAACACTTCCAAAGCACAATATAAAATAAAAACACATCAGAAATATTTCTCTCCTTATTGAATGTTTTTTTATTCATTGAAAATGTAATGGTACCGGAAATGATGATTTGTGACCACTAGCTGGAGCTAACAATTATAGTAAATAAGTATTTATTTCCTATGCTCATCATTGCCATCTAGTGGCCATAATTGTTAATTTTCCTAAATTACTCTATTTTGTACAAATGAATAACATTTAACCTGGAAAAAAATAGCCTAGATATACTCAACTGTACCCTCGTTTGCAAAGAACAAATGTACACCCATTTCACAGGATGAATAGCTCTGCATAATTTTTTTTATAAAACACCCCTTAATATCTGTGGATTCAGTACTATGTTTCTGTAAAGAGGGAGAGACTGAAAAGAATAGAGAGAGCAGTGGCAGCCTATTTTTTTTCCTTGAAAATGATGAACTACTCAGTTTTCCTTTTTAACTTGTTAGTAAAATCCATAGCACATATTATTAAGATGGTATTTCAATTCGGTGCCTCCCACACAGTTGTGAATATTGTTATGAAAATGTGAATTGTAAAACAGATCGGTGATCATCCAATAAAAAGCCTGCGTCTCACTGTATTGTCCAGGGTGCTCTACACTGGCTACTCACAGGTGCAATCCCACTACTGACCAGTATGGGGGCTTTGAGCTGCTCTGTTCCCAACCTGGGCCAGTTCACCCCTCCTTAGGACAACCTGGTGACCCCAGGCTCCCCTAGAGCCACCATATTGATGCCAGTCTTAGCATGGACACCCGATCAACATAGCACAGGGTAGACCAGAACTCCTGGACTCAAGCAATCCAACAGCCTCAGCCTCCCAAGTAGCTGGGATTACAGATGCACGCCACAGCACCCAGCAAAGGAAGTGGCTTGTTCTGAGATACTAGAATCAGAAGTCTCCTTGATCTCAATACTGCCCTCTAGTGTCAATAGTGCTTATTGCAAGTGATTCAATAATATAAAAATAAACATTTCCAAAGCACAGTATAAAATAAAACATATAAAAAAAATCGCATATAGAAGCTAGAAGAGAGACACATGGGTATATATTATAGCAAAAAGTAAACTTTCAGCTGCTTTATTGAAAGCCGCTCAGGGAGATCAGTGATTGTAACCCCCCCCCCACACCGATCACCCCCCACTGTGCCCTGTGTCCATCCCCGGCTCCCCGCAGATCCCCCTCTGTGTTCTCCTCCAGTCCCCCTCTGGTTCTCCCCTGTGTCCTCCTCTTGTCCCCCTCTGGTCCTCCTCTGTGTCCTCCTCCGGTCCCCCCATGTCCTCCGGTCCCCCTCTATGCTCCTCCACCCCCACTGTCCCAGATCTTTCAGTATGGAGAGCAGAGGAAGGAGTCGGTATATATGCCATTTACCAGCTCCTTCCTCTTCTGAATAGATAGAGTCACTGACTGACAACTGTGTTTATAATGCTTCAGTTTATGAAGGGAGTCTCTGCCTCTGTTCTTTCATTTCAGTGCAGCTGAGGCTGCAGAGAAAGAGACTGGGGAATCTGTGTCCTCACTCCCTTTCATAAAATAAAACATATAAAAGAGAAGAGAGACATATGAGTATTTGATGGCAAAAAGTAAGCTTTCAGCTGCTTTATTAAAAGCCGCACAGAAAGATCTGTGATTGTAACTCCCCCCACACGATCACCCTCCACTGTCCCCTGTGTGATCCCTGGCTCCCCTCAGGTCCCCCTCTGGTCCTCCTCTGTCTTCTCCTCTGTGTGCTCATCCGGTCCCCCGGAGGATGCTGGGAATGTGACATCATAAGGGGCGGGGTCACCATGTGACATCTCCCAGTGAACCCGCCCCTTTTCCCTATATAAGTCGCCGCACAATGCGTCCCTGCCATTGCGGCCAGAGAGAGCGTTGTGTCAACATCGCAAGGAAGAAAAGAAGAGAAGAAGGTGACAGCGTCAGAAGACCGGGCCAACGCTAGTAAAAGAGCAGGAAGAAGAAAGCGGAAGTCCGGCAGAAGAACTGAAGAGCGGGACAAGATCCCCGAAGAGCGGGACAAGACCCCAAAGGTGGCGATGAAGAAGAAAGCCAGGCTCCTCCGGACTAGCACACAGACGGGCAGATTGTCAGCCAGACTGCCGACTGCGAGGGACAATTTTGAGTCAAAACTTCTTTCTAAGTCCACCGGATAGTCCAATCGTGTGTACGCAGCATAAGGGTTACTAACTCACATTTATACATAAGTATATTAGGGGCAATTTAGCTACCAGCATGCCTTTGGGGTGTGGAAGACAATCATAGTACGTGGAGGAGACCCACCCATGTATAGGGAGAGCACACAAACCCCCTGCAGGTATTGCTTCGGTTGGGATTCAAACTGATGACCGCTAGCACTGCTAGGTGTGACAGAGAGTATTGCAACGACCACCATTTTATTCTCTAGGGTGTTAGAATAAAAAATATATATAATGTTTAGGGGTTCTAAGTAAAGGGAAGGAGATAGGCTGGCAGGCAGGGGAAGCTCAATTAGCATTGCTGGTTGTCATTCCAACGGCCACCACAAGAGGGCACCAGATTCCAGAAGGAACCATAGGATTGCAGATGGCCTCAAAGCGGGCCGCCGGCGGCGCGGCCCGACACGATCACGCCGGCAGCGTCCACAGAGACAGGATACCCCCTGCTGTGCTGCCCCCGGCGCCAGGTCGCTAATTCTAGTCGCAAATGCGACCTGGCGCCCGAGTTTTGTCGAGCCCTGCCTTAATATCTGTGGATTCAGTACTATGTTTCTGTAAAGAGGGAGAGACTGAAAAGAATAGAGAGACACATGGCAGCCTATTTCTTTTTCCTTGAAAATTAAGAAATATTCAGTTTTCCTTTTTACATTTCCTTTTTAACCTCCCACACAGTTGTGAATATTGTTATGAAAATGTGAATTGTAAAAGAGATTGGTGATCATCCAATAAAAAACCTGTGTCTCAATGTATTGTCCAGGCTGCTCTACACTGGCTACTCACAGGTGCAAACCCACTACTGACCAGTATGGGGGGCTTTGACCTGCTCTGTTTCCAACCTGGGCTGGTTCACCCCTCCTTAGGACAACCTGGTGACCCCAGGCTCCCATAGAGCCACCATATTGATACGAGTCTTAGCATGGACACCCAATCAACATAGCGCAGGGTAGACCAGAACTCCTGGACTCAAGTAATCCAACAGCCTCAGCCTCCCATGTAGCTGGGATTACAGATGCACGCCACAGCACCCGGCAAAGGAAGTAGCTTGTTCTGAGATACTAGAATCAGAAGTCTTTTTAATCTCAATAATGCCCTCTAGTGTCAATATTGCTTATTGCAAGTGATTCAATAATATAATAATAAACATTTCCAAAGCACAACATAAAATAAAACATACAAAAAAAATCCAACATATAGAAATTAGAAGAGAGACATATGGGTATATGATATCATGAAGCTTCCAGCTGCTTTATTGAAACTTGCGCAGGGAGATCGGTGATTGTAACTCCCCCCCCCACACCGATCACCCCCCACTGTCCCCAGTGTCCTCCCCAGCTCCCCTCTGGTCCTTCTCTGTGTCCTCCTCCAGCCCCCCCCTCTCTGTCCTCTGTGTGCTCCTCTAGTCCCCCGTGTTCTCCTTCAGTCCCCCTCTGTGTCCTCCTCTGGTCCCCCTTTGGTCCTCCTCTGTGTCCTCCTCCAGTCCCCCTCTGGCCCCTCTTTCTATCCTCTATGTGCTCCTCCAGTCCCCCGTGTTCTCCTCTGATCCCCCTCTGTGTCCTCCTCCGGTTCCACTCTGGTACTGCTCTGTGTCCTCCTCTGGTCCCCCTCTGGCCCTCCTCTGTGTTCTCCTCTGGTCCCCCTCTGGTCCTCCTCTGATCCTCCTCTGGTCCTCCTCTGTGTCCTCCTCCGGTCCCCCTCTGGCCCTCCTCTATGTCCCCCTCCGGTCCCCCTCTGGTCCTCCTCTGGTCCTCTTCTGTGTTCTCCTCTGGTTCTCGTCTGATCCTCCTCTGGTCCTCCCCTGTGTCCTCCTCCGATCCTCCTCTGGCCCTTCTCTGTGTCCTCCTCCAGTCCCCTTCTGTGTCCTCCATCGGTCCCCCTCTGGACATCCTCTGTGTCCTCCTCCGGTCCCCCTCTGGCCTTCCTCTGTGTCCTCCTCTGATCCCCCTCTGGTCCTCCTCTGTGTCCTCCTCTGTGTCCTCCACCGGTCCCCCTCTGGTCCTCCTCTGTGTCCTCCTCCAGTCCCCCTCCGGTCCCCCTCTGTGTCCTCCTCTGGTCCCCCTCTGGTCCTTTTCTGTGTCCTCCTCTGGTCCCCCTCTGGCCCTCCGGCCCTCCTCTGTGTCCTCCTCCGGTCCCCCTCCGGTCCCCCTCTGTGTCCTCCGCTGGTCCCTCTCTGGTCCTACTCTGTGTGCTCATCTGGCCCCCCATGTCCTTCGGTCCCCCTCTGTATTCCTCCACCCCCACTGTCCCAGATCTTTCAGGATAGAGAGCAGAGGAAGGAGCCGGTATATATGTAATTTCCCAGATCCTTCCTCTTCTGAATAGACAGAGTCACTGACTGACTGTGACCTGTGTTTATGATGTTTCAGTTTATGAATGGAGAGGAGCCGCTGTCTCCGTTCATTAATTTCAGTGCAGCTGAGGCTGCAGAGAAAGAGACTGGGGAATCTGTGTCCTCACTCCCTTTCCCTGTCTCAAAAGGGAGATGTCAGGGGTCTGTTTAGACCCCCCAACAGAATTGATAAAAAGAAAAAAATTGTAAAAATAATAAAAGATGAAATGAAAAAAAAAAACACTGACACCGTCCACTCTACCTCCCCAAAAAAGAAAGCATTGTAAAAAAATAAAAAAATAATAATAAAATAAAATAAAATAAAATAAAAAACTAATGACACAGTCCACACCTCATCAGTGCCACCTATCAGTGCCCATCAGTACAGAGCCTTTCATTAGGACCCAGCAAAGGAAGTGGCTTGTTCTGAGATACTAGAATCAAAAGTCTCCTTAATCTCAATACCGCCCTCTAGTGTAAATATTGCTTATTGTAAGTGATTCAATAATATAATAATAAACACTTCCAAAGCACAACATAATATAAAAACACATCCGCAATATTTCTCTCCTTATTGAATGTTTTTTTATTCATTGAAAATTTAATGGTACCGGAAATGATGATTTGTGACCACTAGCTGGAGCTAACAATTATAGTAAACAAGTATTTATTTCCTATGCTCATCATTGCCATCTAGTGGCCATAATTGTTAATTTTCCTAAATTACTCTATTTTGTACAAATGAATAACATTTAACCTGGAAAAAAATAGCCTAGATATACTCAACTGTGTCCTCGTTTGCACAGAACAAATGTCCACCCATTTCACAGGATGAATAGCTCTGCATCATTTTTTTTATAAAACACCCCTTAATATCTGTGGATTCAGTACTATGTTTCTGTAAAGAGGGAGAGACTGAAAAGAATAGAGAGAGCAGTGGCAGCCTATTTTATTTCCTTGAAAATGATGAACTACTCAGTTTTCCTTTTTAACTTGTTAGTAAAATCCTTAGCACATATTATTAAGATGGTATTTCAATTCGGTGCCTCCCACACAGTTGTGAATATTGTTATGAAAATGTGAATTGTAAAACAGATCGGTGATCATCCAATAAAAAGCCTGTGTCTCACTGTATTGTCCAGGCTGCTCTACACTGGCTACTCACAGGTGCAATCCCACTACTGACCAGTATGGGGGCTTTGACCTGTTCTGTTCCCAACCTGGGCCAGTTCACCCCTCCTTAGGACAACCTGGTGACCCCAAGCTCCCCTAGAGCCACCATATTGATGCCAGTCTTAGCATGGACACCCGATCGACATAGCACAGGGTAGACCAGAACTCCTGGACTCAAGCAATCCAACAGCCTCAGCCTCCCAAGTAGCTGGGATTACAGATGCACGCCACAGCACCCAGCAAAGGAAGTGGCTTGTTCTGAGATACTAGAATCAGAAGTCTCCTTGATCTCAATACTGCCCTCTAGTGTCAATAGTGCTTATTGCAAGTGATTCAATAATATAAAAATAAACATTTCCAAAGCACAGTATAAAATAAAACATATAAAAAAAATCGCATATAGAAGCTAGAAGAGAGACACATGGGTATATATTATAGCAAAAAGTAAACTTTCAGCTGCTTTATTGAAAGCCGCTCAGGGAGATCAGTGATTGTAACTCCCCCCCACACCGATCACCCCCCACTGTCCCCTGTGTCCATCCCCGTCTCCCCGCAGATCACCCTCTGTGTTCTCCTCCAGTCCCCCTCTGGTCCTTTTCTGTGTCCTCCTCTGGTCCCCCTCTGGCCCTCCGGCCCTCCTCTGTGTCCTCATCCGGTCCCCCTCCGGTCCCCCTCTGTGTCCTCCTCCGGTCCCCCCATGTCCTCCGGTCCCCCTCTATGCTCCTCCACCCCCACTGTCCCAGATCTTTCAGTATGGAGAGCAGAGGAAGGAGTCGGTATATATGCCATTTACCAGCTCCTTCCTCTTCTGAATAGATAGAGTCACTGACTGACAACTGTGTTTATAATGCTTCAGTTTAGGAAGGGAGTCTCTGCCTCTGTTCTTTCATTTTAGTGCAGCTGAGGCTGCAGAGAAAGAGACTGGGGAATCTGTGTCCTCACTCCCCTTCATAAAATAAAACATATAAAAGAGAAGAGAGACATCTGAGTATTTGATGGCAAAAAGTAAGCTTTCAGCTGCTTTATTGAAAGCCGCACAGAAAGATCTGTGATTGTAACTCCCCCCACACGATCACCCTCCACTGTCCTCTGTGTGATCCCCGGCTCCCCTCAGATCCCCCTCTGGTCCTCCTCTGTCTTCTCCTCTGTGTGCTCATCCGGTCCCCCGGAGGATGCTGGGAATGTGACATCATAAGGGGCGGGGTCACCATGTGACATCTCCCAGTGAACCCGCCCCTTTTCCCTATATAAGTCGCCGCACAATGCGTCCCTGCCATTGCGGCCAGAGAGAGCGTTGTGTCAACATCGCAAGGAAGAAAAGAAGAGAAGAAGGTGACAGCGTCAGAAGACCGGGCCAACGCTAGTAAAAGAGCAGGAAGAAGAAAGCGGAAGTCCGGCAGAAGAACTGAAGAGCGGGACAAGACCCCCGAAGAGTGGGACAAGACCCCAAAGGCGGCGATGAAGAAGAAAGCCAGGCTCCTCCGGACTAGCACACAGACGGGCAGATTGTCAGCCAGACTGCCGAGTGCGAGGGACAATTTTGAGTCAAAACTTCTTTCTAAGTCCACCGGATAGTCCAATCGTGTGTACGCAGCATAAGGGTTACTAACTCACATTTATACATAAGTATATTAGGGGCAATTTAGCTACCAGCATGCCTTTGGGGTGTGGAAGACAATCATAGTACGTGGAGGAGACCCACCCATGTATAGGGAGAGCACACAAACCCCTTGCAGGTATTGCTTCGGTTGGGATTCAAACTGATGACCGCTAGCACTGCTAGGTGTGACAGAGAGTATTGCAACGACCACCATTTTATTCTCTAGGGTGTTAGAATAAAAACGATATATAATGTTTAGGGGTTCTAAGTAAAGGGAAGGAGATAGGCTGGCAGGCAGGGGAAGCTCAATTAGCATTGCTGGTTGTCATTCCAACGGCCACCACAAGAGGGAACCAGATTCCAGAAGGAACCATAGGATTGCAGAAGGCCTCAAAGCGGGCCGCCGGCGGCGTGGCCCGACACGATCACGCCGGCGGCGTCCACGGAGACAGGATACCCCCTGCTGTGCTGCCCCCGGCGCCAGGTCGCTAATTCTAGTCGCAAATGCGACCTGGCGCCCGGGTTTTGTCGAGCCCTGCCTTAATATCTGTGGATTCAGTACTATGTTTCTGTAAAGAGGGAGAGACTGAAAAGAATAGAGAGACACATGGCAGCCTATTTCTTTTTCCTTGAAAATTAAGAAATATTCAGTTTTCCTTTTTACATTTCCTTTTTAACTTGTTAGTAAAATCCATAGTACAAATTATTAAGATGGTATTTCAATTCGGTGCCTCCCAAACAGTTGTGAATATTGTTATGAAAATGTGAATTGTAAAAGAGATCGGTGATCATCCAATAAAAAGCCTGTGTCTCACTGTATTGTCCAGGCTGCTCTACACTGGCTACTCACAGGTGCAATCCCACTACTGACCAGTATGGGGGGCTTTGACCTGCTCTGTTTCCAACCTGGGCCGGTTCACCCCTCCTTAGGACAACCTGGTGACCCCAGGCTCCCATAGAGCCACCATATTGATACCAGTCTTAGCATGGACACCCAATCAACATAGCGCAGGGTAGACCAGAACTCCTGGACTCAAGCAATCCAACAGCCTCAGCCTCCCATGTAGCTGGGATTGATTACAGATGCACGCCACAGCACCCGGCAAAGGAAGTGGCTTGTTCTGAGATACTAGAATCAGAAGTCTCCTTGATCTCAATACTGCCCTCTAGTGTCAATAGTGCTTATTGCAAGTGATTCAATAATATAAAAATAAACATTTCCAAAGCACAGTATAAAATAAAACATATAAAAAAAATCGCATATAGAAGCTAGAAGAGAGACATATGGGTATATGATGTCATGAAGCTTCCAGCTGCTTTATTGAAACTTGCGCAGGGAGATCGGTGATTGTAACTCCCCCCCCCACACCGATCACCCCCCACTGTCCCCAGTGTCCTCCCCAGCTCCCCTCTGGTCCTTCTCTGTGTCCTCCTCCAGCCCCCCTTTCTGTCCTCTGTGTGCTCCTCTAGTCCCCCGTGTTCTCCTTCAGTCCCCCTCTGTGTCCTCCTCTGGTCCCCCTTTGGTCCTCCTCTGTGTCCTCCTCCAGTCCCCCTCTGGCCCCCCTTTCTATCCTCTGTGTGCTCCTCCAGTCCCCCGTGTTCTCCTCTGATCCCCCTCTGTGTCCTCCTTTGGTTCCACTCTGGTACTGCTCTGTGTCCTCCTCTGGTCCCCCTCTGGCCCTCCTCTGTGTTCTCCTCTGGTCCCCCTCTGGTCCTCCTCTGATCCTCCTCTGGTCCTCCTCTGTGTCCTCCTCCGGTCCCCCTCTGGCCCTCCTCTATGTCCCCCTCTGGTCCTCCTCTGGTCCTCTTCTGTGTTCTCCTCTGGTTCTCCTCTGATCCTCCTCTGGTCCTCCCCTGTGTCCTCCTCCGGCCCTTCTCTGTGTCCTCCTCCAGTCCCCTTCTGTGTCCTCCACCGGTCCCCCTCTGGACATCCTCTGTGTCCTCCTCCGGTCCCCCTCTGGCCTTCCTCTGTGTCCTCCTCTGATCCCCCTCTGGTCCTCCTCTGTGTCCTCCTCTGTGTCCTCCACCGGTCCCCCTCTGGTCCTCCTCTGTGTCCTCCTCCAGTCCCCCTCCGGTCCCCCTCTGTGTCCTCCTCCGGTCCCCCTCTGGTCCTTTTCTGTGTCCTCCTCTGGTCCCCCTCTGGCCCTCCGGCCCTCCTCTGTATCCTCCTCCGGTCCCCCTCCGGTCCCCCTCTGTGTCCTCCTCTGGTCCCTCTCTGGTCCTACTCTGTGTGCTCATCTGGCCCCCCATGTCCTTCGGTCCCCCTCTGTATTCCTCCACCCCCACTGTCCCAGATCTTTCAGGATAGAGAGCAGAGGAAGGAGCCGGTATATATGTAATTTACCAGATCCTTCCTCTTCTGAATAGACAGAGTCACTGACTGACTGTGACCTGTGTTTATGATGTTTCAGTTTATGAATGGAGAGGAGCCGCTGTCTCCGTTCATTAATTTCAGTGCAGCTGAGGCTGCAGAGAAAGAGACTGGGGAATCTGTGTCCTCACTCCCTTTCCCTGTCTCAAAAGGGAGATGTCAGGGGTCTGTTTAGACACCCCAACAGAATTGATAAAAAGAAAAAAATTGTAAAAATAATAAAAGATGAAATGAAAAAAAAAACACTGACACCGTCCACTCTACCTCCCCAAAAAAGAAAGCATTGTAAAAAAATAAAAAATAAAATAAAAAAATAATAATAAAATAAAATAAAATAAAAAACTAATGACACAGTCCACACCTCATCAGTGCCACCTATCAGTACCCATCAGTACAGAGCCTTTCATTAGGACCCAGCAAAGGAAGTGGCTTGTTCTGAGATACTAGAATCAAAAGTCTCCTTAATCTCAATACTGCCCTCTAGTGTAAATATTGCTTATTGTAAGTGATTCAATAATATAATAATAAACACTTCCAAAGCACAACATAAAATAAAAACACATCAGAAATATTTCTCTCCTTATTGAATGTTTTTTTATTCATTGAAAATGTAATGGTACCGGAAATGATGATTTGTGACCACTAGCTGGAGCTATCAATTATAGTAAATAAGTATTTATTATAAGTCGCCGCACAATGCGTCCCTGCCATTGCGGCCAGAGAGAGCGTTGTGTCAACATCGCAAGGAAGAAAAGAAGAGAAGAAGGTGACAGCGTCAGAAGACCGGGCCAACGCTAGTAAATGAGCAGGAAGAAGAAAGCGGAAGTCCGGCAGAAGAACTGAAGAGCGGGACAAGACCCCCGAAGAGCGTGACAAGACCCCAAAGGCGGCGATGAAGAAGAAAGCCAGGCTCCTCCGGACTAGCACACAGACGGGCAGATTGTCAGCCAGACTGCCGAGTGCGAGGGACAATTTTGAGTCAAAACTTCTTTCTAAGTCCACCGGATAGTCCAATCGTGTGTACGCAGCATAAGGGTTACTAACTCACATTTATACATAAGTATATTAGGGGCAATTTAACTACCAGCATGCCTTTGGGGTGTGGAAGACAATCATAGTACGTGGAGGAGACCCACCTATGTATAGGGAGAGCACACAAACCCCCTGCAGGTATTGCTTCGGTTGGGATTCAAACTGATGACCGCTAGCACTGCTAGGTGTGACAGAGAGTATTGCAACGACCACCATTTTATTCTCTAGGGTGTTAGAATAAAAAATATATATAATGTTTAGGGGTTCTAAGTAAAGGGAAGGAGATAGGCTGGCAGGCAGGGGAAGCTCAATTAGCATTGCTGGTTGTCATTCCAACGGCCACCACAAGAGGGCACCAGATTCCATAAGGAGCCATAGGATTGCAGAAGACCTCAAAGCCGGCCGCCGGTGGCGCGGCCCGACACGATCACGCCGGCGGCGTCCACAGAGACAGGATACCCCCTGCTGTGCTGCCCCCGGCGCCAGGTCGCTAATTCTAGTCGCAAATGCGACCTGGCGCCCGGGTTTTGTCGAGCCCTGCCTTAATATCTGTGGATTCAGTACTATGTTTCTGTAAAGAGGGAGAGACTGAAAAGAATAGAGAGACACATGGCAGCCTATTTCTTTTTCCTTGAAAATTAGGAAATATTCAGTTTTCCTTTTTACATTTCCTTTTTAACTTGTTAGTAAAATCCATAGTACAAATTATTAAGATGGTATTTCAATTCGGTGCCTCCCACACAGTTGTGAATATTGTTATGAAAATGTGAATTGTAAAAGAGATCGGTGATCATCCAATAAAAAGCCTGTGTCTCACTGTATTGTCCAGGCTGCTCTACACTGGCTACCCACAGGTGCAATCCCACTACTGACCAGTATGGGGGGCTTTGACCTGCTCTGTTTCCAACCTGGGCCGGTTCACCCCTCCTTAGGACAACCTGGTGACCCCAGGCTCCCATAGAGCCACCATATTGATACCAGTCTTAGCATGGACACCCAATCAACATAGCGCAGGGTAGACCAGAACTCCTGGACTCAAGCAATCCAACAGCCTCAGCCTCCCATGTAGCTGGGATTGATTACAGATGCACGCCACAGCACCCGGCAAAGGAAGTGGCTTGTTCTGAGATACTAGAATCAGAAGTCTCCTTGATCTCAATACTGCCCTCTAGTGTCAATAGTGCTTATTGCAAGTGATTCAATAATATAAAAATAAACATTTCCAAAGCACAGTATAAAATAAAACATATAAAAAAAATCGCATATAGAAGCTAGAAGAGAGACATATGGGTATATGATGTCATGAAGCTTCCAGCTGCTTTATTGAAACTTGCGCAGGGAGATCGGTGATTGTAACTCCCCCCCCCACACCGATCACCCCCCACTGTCCCCAGTGTCCTCCCCAGCTCCCCTCTGGTCCTTCTCTGTGTCCTCCTCCAGCCCCCCTTTCTGTCCTCTGTGTGCTCCTCTAGTCCCCCGTGTTCTCCTTCAGTCCCCCTCTGTGTCCTCCTCTGGTCCCCCTTTGGTCCTCCTCTGTGTCCTCCTCCAGTCCCCCTCTGGCCCCCCTTTCTATCCTCTGTGTGCTCCTCCAGTCCCCCGTGTTCTCCTCTGATCCCCCTCTGTGTCCTCCTTTGGTTCCACTCTGGTACTGCTCTGTGTCCTCCTCTGGTCCCCCTCTGGCCCTCCTCTGTGTTCTCCTCTGGTCCCCCTCTGGTCCTCCTCTGATCCTCCTCTGGTCCTCCTCTGTGTCCTCCTCCGGTCCCCCTCTGGCCCTCCTCTATGTCCCCCTCTGGTCCTCCTCTGGTCCTCTTCTGTGTTCTCCTCTGGTTCTCCTCTGATCCTCCTCTGGTCCTCCCCTGTGTCCTCCTCCGGCCCTTCTCTGTGTCCTCCTCCAGTCCCCTTCTGTGTCCTCCACCGGTCCCCCTCTGGACATCCTCTGTGTCCTCCTCCGGTCCCCCTCTGGCCTTCCTCTGTGTCCTCCTCTGATCCCCCTCTGGTCCTCCTCTGTGTCCTCCTCTGTGTCCTCCACCGGTCCCCCTCTGGTCCTCCTCTGTGTCCTCCTCCAGTCCCCCTCCGGTCCCCCTCTGTGTCCTCCTCCGGTCCCCCTCTGGTCCTTTTCTGTGTCCTCCTCTGGTCCCCCTCTGGCCCTCCGGCCCTCCTCTGTATCCTCCTCCGGTCCCCCTCCGGTCCCCCTCTGTGTCCTCCTCTGGTCCCTCTCTGGTCCTACTCTGTGTGCTCATCTGGCCCCCCATGTCCTTCGGTCCCCCTCTGTATTCCTCCACCCCCACTGTCCCAGATCTTTCAGGATAGAGAGCAGAGGAAGGAGCCGGTATATATGTAATTTACCAGATCCTTCCTCTTCTGAATAGACAGAGTCACTGACTGACTGTGACCTGTGTTTATGATGTTTCAGTTTATGAATGGAGAGGAGCCGCTGTCTCCGTTCATTAATTTCAGTGCAGCTGAGGCTGCAGAGAAAGAGACTGGGGAATCTGTGTCCTCACTCCCTTTCCCTGTCTCAAAAGGGAGATGTCAGGGGTCTGTTTAGACACCCCAACAGAATTGATAAAAAGAAAAAAATTGTAAAAATAATAAAAGATGAAATGAAAAAAAAAACACTGACACCGTCCACTCTACCTCCCCAAAAAAGAAAGCATTGTAAAAAAATAAAAAATAAAATAAAAAAATAATAATAAAATAAAATAAAATAAAAAACTAATGACACAGTCCACACCTCATCAGTGCCACCTATCAGTACCCATCAGTACAGAGCCTTTCATTAGGACCCAGCAAAGGAAGTGGCTTGTTCTGAGATACTAGAATCAAAAGTCTCCTTAATCTCAATACTGCCCTCTAGTGTAAATATTGCTTATTGTAAGTGATTCAATAATATAATAATAAACACTTCCAAAGCACAACATAAAATAAAAACACATCAGAAATATTTCTCTCCTTATTGAATGTTTTTTTATTCATTGAAAATGTAATGGTACCGGAAATGATGGTTTGTGACCACTAGCTGGAGCTATCAATTATAGTAAATAAGTATTTATTATAAGTCGCCGCACAATGCGTCCCTGCCATTGCGGCCAGAGAGAGCGTTGTGTCAACATCGCAAGGAAGAAAAGAAGAGAAGAAGGTGACAGCGTCAGAAGACCGGGCCAACGCTAGTAAATGAGCAGGAAGAAGAAAGCGGAAGTCCGGCAGAAGAACTGAAGAGCGGGACAAGACCCCCGAAGAGCGTGACAAGACCCCAAAGGCGGCGATGAAGAAGAAAGCCAGGCTCCTCCGGACTAGCACACAGACGGGCAGATTGTCAGCCAGACTGCCGAGTGCGAGGGACAATTTTGAGTCAAAACCTCTTTCTAAGTCCACCGGATAGTCCAATCGTGTGTACGCAGCATAAGGGTTACTAACTCACATTTATACATAAGTATATTAGGGGCAATTTAACTACCAGCATGCCTTTGGGGTGTGGAAGACAATCATAGTACGTGGAGGAGACCCACCTATGTATAGGGAGAGCACACAAACCCCCTGCAGGTATTGCTTCGGTTGGGATTCAAACTGATGACCGCTAGCACTGCTAGGTGTGACAGAGAGTATTGCAACGACCACCATTTTATTCTCTAGGGTGTTAGAATAAAAAATATATATAATGTTTAGGGGTTCTAAGTAAAGGGAAGGAGATAGGCTGGCAGGCAGGGGAAGCTCAATTAGCATTGCTGGTTGTCATTCCAACGGCCACCACAAGAGGGCACCAGATTCCATAAGGAGCCATAGGATTGCAGAAGACCTCAAAGCCGGCCGCCGGTGGCGCGGCCCGACACGATCACGCCGGCGGCGTCCACAGAGACAGGATACCCCCTGCTGTGCTGCCCCCGGCGCCAGGTCGCTAATTCTAGTCGCAAATGCGACCTGGCGCCCGGGTTTTGTCGAGCCCTGCCTTAATATCTGTGGATTCAGTACTATGTTTCTGTAAAGAGGGAGAGACTGAAAAGAATAGAGAGACACATGGCAGCCTATTTCTTTTTCCTTGAAAATTAAGAAATATTCAGTTTTCCTTTTTTACATTTCCTTTTTAACTTGTTAGTAAAATCCATAGTACAAATTATTAAGATGGTATTTCAATTCGGTGCCTCCCACACAGTTGTGAATATTGTTATGAAAATGTGAATTGTAAAAGAGATCGGTGATCATCCAATAAAAAGCCTGTGTCTCACTGTATTGTCCAGGCTGCTCTACACTGGCTACTCACAGGTGCAATCCCACTACTGACCAGTATGGGGGGCTTTGACCTGCTCTGTTTCCAACCTGGGCCGGTTCACCCCTCCTTAGGACAACCTGGTGACCCCAGGCTCCCATAGAGCCACCATATTGATACCAGTCTTAGCATGGACACCCAATCAACATAGCGCAGGGTAGACCAGAACTCCTGGACTCAAGCAATCCAACAGCCTCAGCCTCCCATGTAGCTGGGATTGATTACAGATGCACGCCACAGCACCCAGCAAAGGAAGTGGCTTGTTCTGAGAGACTAGAATCAGAAGTCTCCTTGATCTCAATACTGCCCTCTAGTGTCAATAGTGCTTATTGCAAGTGATTCAATAATATAAAAATAAACATTTCCAAAGCACAGTATAAAATAAAACATATAAAAAAAATCGCATATAGAAGCTAGAAGAGAGACATATGGGTATATGATGTCATGAAGCTTCCAGCTGCTTTATTGAAACTTGCGCAGGGAGATCGGTGATTGTAACTCCCCCCCACACCGATCACCCCCCACTGTCCCCAGTGTCCTTCCCAGCTCCCCTCTGGTCCTTCTCTGTGTCCTCCTCCAGCCCCCCTTTCTGTCCTCTGTGTGCTCCTCTAGTCCCCCGTGTTCTCCTTCAGTCCCCCTCTGTGTCCTCCTCTGGTCCCCCTTTGGTCCTCCTCTGTGTCCTCCTCCAGTCCCCCTCTGGCCCCCCTTTCTATCCTCTGTGTGCTCCTCCAGTCCCCCGTGTTCTCCTCTGATCCCCCTCTGTGTCCTCCTTTGGTTCCACTCTGGTACTGCTCTGTGTCCTCCTCTGGTCCCACTCTGGCCCTCCTCTGTGTTCTCCTCTGGTCCCCCTCTGGTCCTCCTCTGATCCTCCTCTGGTCCTCCTCTGTGTCCTCCTCCGGTCCCCCTCTGGCCCTCCTCTATGTCCCCCTCCGGTCCCCCTCTGGTCCTCCTCCGGTCCTCTTCTGTGTTCTCCTCTGGTTCTCCTCTGATCCTCCTCTGGTCCTCCCCTGTGTCCTCCTCCGGCCCTTCTCTGTGTCCTCCTCCAGTCCCCTTCTGTGTCCTCCACCGGTCCCCCTCTGGACATCCTCTGTGTCCTCCTCCGGTCCCCCTCTGGCCTTCCTCTGTGTCCTCCTCTGATCCCCCTCTGGTCCTCCTCTGTGTCCTCCTCTGTGTCCTCCACCGGTCCCCCTCTGGTCCTCCTCTGTGTCCTCCTCCAGTCCCCCTCCGGTCCCCCTCTGTGTCCTCCTCCGGTCCCCCTCTGGTCCTTTTCTGTGTCCTCCTCTGGTCCCCCTCTGGCCCTCCGGCCCTCCTCTGTATCCTCCTCCGGTCCCCCTCCGGTCCCCCTCTGTGTCCTCCTCTGGTCCCTCTCTGGTCCTACTCTGTGTGCTCATCTGGCCCCCCATGTCCTTCGGTCCCCCTCTGTATTCCTCCACCCCCACTGTCCCAGATCTTTCAGGATAGAGAGCAGAGGAAGGAGCCGGTATATATGTAATTTACCAGATCCTTCCTCTTCTGAATAGACAGAGTCACTGACTGACTGTGACCTGTGTTTATGATGTTTCAGTTTATGAATGGAGAGGAGCCGCTGTCTCCGTTCATTAATTTCAGTGCAGCTGAGGCTGCAGAGAAAGAGACTGGGGAATCTGTGTCCTCACTCCCTTTCCCTGTCTCAAAAGGGAGATGTCAGGGGTCTGTTTAGACACCCCAACAGAATTGATAAAAAGAAAAAAATTGTAAAAATAATAAAAGATGAAATGAAAAAAAAAACACTGACACCGTCCACTCTACC
This sequence comes from Lithobates pipiens, assembly GCF_037356315.1. Taxonomy (NCBI): domain Eukaryota; kingdom Metazoa; phylum Chordata; class Amphibia; order Anura; family Ranidae; genus Lithobates; species Lithobates pipiens. The sequence goes on along the minus strand of NW_027507879.1, from coordinate 2,236,098 downwards.
TCCCCAAAAAAGAAAGCATTGTAAAAAAATAAAAAATAAAATAAAAAAATAATAATAAAATAAAATAAAATAAAAAACTAATGACACAGTCCACACCTCATCAGTGCCACCTATCAGTACCCATCAGTACAGAGCCTTTCATTAGGACCCAGCAAAGGAAGTGGCTTGTTCTGAGATACTAGAATCAAAAGTCTCCTTAATCTCAATACTGCCCTCTAGTGTAAATATTGCTTATTGTAAGTGATTCAATAATATAATAATAAACACTTCCAAAGCACAACATAAAATAAAAACACATCAGAAATATTTCTCTCCTTATTGAATGTTTTTTTATTCATTGAAAATGTAATGGTACCGGAAATGATGATTTGTGACCACTAGCTGGAGCTATCAATTATAGTAAATAAGTATTTATTATAAGTCGCCGCACAATGCGTCCCTGCCATTGCGGCCAGAGAGAGCGTTGTGTCAACATCGCAAGGAAGAAAAGAAGAGAAGAAGGTGACAGCGTCAGAAGACCGGGCCAACGCTAGTAAATGAGCAGGAAGAAGAAAGCGGAAGTCCGGCAGAAGAACTGAAGAGCGGGACAAGACCCCCGAAGAGCGTGACAAGACCCCAAAGGCGGCAATGAAGAAGAAAGCCAGGCTCCTCCGGACTAGCACACAGACGGGCAGATTGTCAGCCAGACTGCCGAGTGCGAGGGACAATTTTGAGTCAAAACTTCTTTCTAAGTCCACCGGATAGTCCAATCGTGTGTACGCGGCATAAGGGTTACTAACTCACATTTATACATAAGTATATTAGGGGCAATTTAACTACCAGCATGCCTTTGGGGTGTGGAAGACAATCATAGTACGTGGAGGAGACCCACCTATGTATAGGGAGAGCACACAAACCCCCTGCAGGTATTGCTTCGGTTGGGATTCAAACTGATGACCGCTAGCACTGCTAGGTGTGACAGAGAGTATTGCAACGACCACCATTTTATTCTCTAGGGTGTTAGAATAAAAAATATATATAATGTTTAGGGGTTCTAAGTAAAGGGAAGGAGATAGGCTGGCAGGCAGGGGAAGCTCAATTAGCATTGCTGGTTGTCATTCCAACGGCCACCACAAGAGGGCACCAGATTCCAGAAGGAACCATAGGATTGCAGAAGGCCTCAAAGCCGGCCGCCGCCGGCGCGGCCCGACACGATCACGCCGGCGGCGTCCACGGAGACAGGATACCCCCTGCTGTGCTGCCCCCGGCGCCAGGTCGCTAATTCTAGTCGCAAATGCGACCTGGCGCCCGGGTTTTGTTGAGCCCTGCCTTAATATCTGTGGATTCAGTGCTATGTTTCTGTAAAGAGGGAGAGACTGAAAAGAATAGAGAGACACATGGCAGCCTATTTCTTTTTCCTTGAAAATTAAGAAATATTCAGTTTTCCTTTTTACATTTCCTTTTTAACTTGTTAGTAAAATCCATAGTACAAATTATTAAGATGGTATTTCAATTCGGTGCCTCCCACACAGTTGTGAATATTGTTATGAAAATGTGAATTGTAAAAGAGATCGGTGATCATCCAATAAAATGCCTGTGTCTCACTGTATTGTCCAGGCTGTTCTACACTGGCTACTCACAGGTGCAATCCCACTACTGACCAGTATGGGGGGCTTTGACCTGCTCTGTTTCCAACCTGGGCCGGTTCACCCCTCCTTAGGACAACCTGGTGACCCCAGGCTCCCATAGAGCCACCATATTGATACCAGTCTTAGCATGGACACCCAATCAACATAGCACAGGGTAGACCAGAACTCCTGGACTCAAGTAATCCAACAGCCTCAGCCTCCCATGTAGCTGGGATTACAGATGCACGCCACAGCACCCGGCAAAGGAAGTAGTTTGTTCTGAGATACTAGAATCAGAAGTCTTTTTACTCTCAATAATGCCCTCTAGTGTCAATATTGCTTATTGCAAGTGATTCAATAATATAATAATAAACATTTCCAAAGCACAACATAAAATAAAACATACAAAAAAAATCAAACATATAGAAACTAGAAGAGAGACATATGGGTATATGATGTCATGAAGCTTCCAGCTGCTTTATTGAAACTTGCGCAGGGAGATCGGTGATTGTAACTCCCCCCCCCCCACACCGATCACCCCCCACTGTCCCCAGTGTCCTCCCCAGCTCCCCTCTGGTCTTTCTCTGTGTCCTCCTCCAGCCCCCCTCTCTGTCCTCTGTGTGCTCCTCTAGTCCCCCGTGTTCTCCTTCAGTCCCCCTCTGTGTCCTCCTCTGGTCCCCCTTTGGTCCTCCTCTGTGTCCTCCTCCAGTCCCCCTCTGGCCCCCCTTTCTATCCTCTGTGTGCTCCTCCAGTCCCCCGTGTTCTCCTCTGATCCCCCTCTGTGTCCTCCTCCGGTTCCACTCTGGTACTGCTCTGTGTCCTCCTCTGGTCCCCCTCTGGCCCTCCTCTGTGTTCTCCTCTGGTCCTCCTCTGATCCTCCTCTGGTCCTCCTCTGTGTCCTCCTCCGGTCCCCCTCTGGCCCTCCTCTATGTCCCCCTCCGGTCCCCCTCTGGTCCTCCTCTGGTCCTCTTCTGTGTTCTCCTCTGGTTCTCCTCTGATCCTCCTCTGGTCCTCCCCTGTGTCCTCCTCCGATCCTCCTCTGGCCCTTCTCTGTGTCCTCCTCCAGTCCCCTTCTGTGTCCTCCACCGGTCCCCCTCGGGTCATCCTCTGTGTCCTCCTCCGGTCCCCCTCTGGCCTTCCTCTGTGTCCTCCTCTGATCCCCTTCTGGTCCTCCTCTGTGTCCTACTCTGTGTCCTCCACCGGTCCCCCTCTGGTCCTCCTCTGTGTCCTCCTCCAGTCCCCCTCCGGTCCCCCTCTGTGTCCCCCTCCGGTCCCCCTCTGGTCCTTTTCTGTGTCCTCCTCTGGTCCCCCTCTGGCCCTCCGGCCCTCCTCCGGTCCCCCTCTGTGTCCTCCTCTGGTCCCTCTCTGGTCCTACTCTGTGTGCTCATCTGGCCCCCCATGTCCTTCGGTCCCCCTCTGTATTCCTCCACCCCCACTGTCCCAGATCTTTCAGGATAGAGAGCAGAGGAAGGAGCCGGTATATATGTAATTTACCAGATCCTTCCTCTTCTGAATAGACAGAGTCACTGACTGACTGTGACCTGTGTTTATGATGTTTCAGTTTATGAATGGAGAGGAGCCGCTGTCTCCGTTCATTAATTTCAGTGCAGCTGAGGCTGCAGAGAAAGAGACTGGGGAATCTGTGTCCTCACTCCCTTTCCCTGTCTCAAAAGGGAGATGTCAGGGGTCTGTTTAGACACCCCAACAGAATTGATAAAAAGAAAAAAATTGTAAAAATAATAAAAGATGAAATGAAAAAAAAAACACTGACACCGTCCACTCTACCTCCCCAAAAAAGAAAGCATTGTAAAAAAATAAAAAATAAAATAAAAAAATAATAATAAAATAAAATAAAATAAAAAACTAATGACACAGTCCACACCTCATCAGTGCCACCTATCAGTACCCATCAGTACAGAGCTTTTCATTAGGACCCAGCAAAGGAAGTGGCTTGTTCTGAGATACTAGAATCAAAAGTCTCCTTAATCTCAATACTGCCCTCTAGTGTAAATATTGCTTATTGTAAGTGATTCAATAATATAATAATAAACACTTCCAAAGCACAACATAAAATAAAAACACGGGGGGGCGTGGCCTGACCTTGGCTAAAGATGGCAGCATAGCTCGATAGCTCCCGCCGACGAGAGGAAAACTAACCCGCTAACAGAGGCTCAATTCTCTTACGAGTCCCTCACAACATGGGCACCTCGTCCCGCAATTCGTCCACCTCCAGGTCACGGTCTCCGAGAGACGAGGCGAGCAGGATCTCGCAGAATATACCGGAGATGTTCCGCACCCAGCACGGCAATATGGCGGCTTCACAAGGTCAGTCACAGAGGACAGGCTCTATCTCAGACTCTTCCCCGCAAGGCCAGCCATCTGAGGGCATAACACTCACCCCTCATCTACAGCCCAGCTTACATGACCTCCGCTCCGTTGCAGCGGACATTAAGGAAACGCTTACCTCAGCCCTTGCGACCGCCATTTCAGACTTGCGGATAGATCTACAAGCAATGGCGGGAAGAGTTCAAGACGTAGAGAAGATCACCGCTACCCATTCAACTGTTCTCAGAAAAGCCTGCCAGGTGATTGATACCCATACGCTACAGCTTCGGGATCAAAACCGCCATCTGGAAGACCTCGACAATAGGGGGAGAAGGCACAACCTTCGCCTCCGAGGTCTTCCAGAATCCATAGAAGCCGAGCAACTTAACAAAGAAGTGACAAGCCTGTTTAACGCCATCTTAGAACAGCCTCCGGAATCCCCTATCGGGATGGAGCGCATTCATCGTGCCCTGCGCCCAAGACACAGAGAATCAGACCCACCTCGAGATGTGATCTGTTGTCTGATTGACTATAGGCAGAAGGAAGACATTCTTCGCAGGGTGAGAGCATTAACCACCCCAGTGACCTATAAGGATACTGTGATTAACATTTTCCCTGATCTATCTACCATTACCCTTCAAAGGAGGAGGGAACTCCGGCCCATTTTGGAAGTTCTACGTACGAAGGGGATCCCGTACCGTTGGAAGTTCCCCTTCGCTTTATCAGCCACAGCGGGAGGTAGAACGGCTATTCTCCGGGTCCCGGAGGATATCAGGTCTTTTTGCGAAACGATCGATATCCCCCTCACTGAAGCACCAGATTGGTATGCAGAATACCGTCCGCAAGCAGCAAAAAGCGGATACGTCCAAACCGAACGGATGGAGTTCCAGGAACAAAGATCCAGACGACGACGCTCGCCTTCGGATCATAGGAACCCGGATGTGAGAAACGACGCGTCCTTACGAGAGAGCCCATCGAAGGCTCCACACTCCAGAAGAGCCCGAAGGGATCGCTGAATAGGAAATGCTTCGCCTCATTCCACATGCTGTTTTTGATCGTTACTGTTCTAGCAACTTTACATTACGAAGATTTCCTTGTTTGTTGCCAAAAAGGAGAGTGCACTCTGCTGTCCTGACCGGGTCCTGAAACAATGGTTCTGTTCTGTGTTATTTGAACTCCACTGCACTCTACTGTTCTCCCTCTTTCTACAGGCCAGCGTGACCAATAAGAAGAGACCAGAAACTGAACTGTATCCCTTACACGCTTTTCTCTCCCCACCAGGGAAGAGGGGGGGGTGAAAGTTTTTGAGTGATTCAACACTCCCCCCCCCCCATCCCCCCCCTTTTTTTTTTTATAAGATAATATTATGCAGTCTTTTAGCAAGACGTGGCGGAGAACGGGAGGTATTGACGGTGTCTCATTACTACTAATATAATTGGCATTAAGGTGTTTATTTTGTTGACTAACAGCTATCCGCCGTGCCATCCTTCTCTTTTAATTATCTCTTCTCCACCTTTCTACCCATATCTCTTTTTTTTTTTTTTGGAACATTGCATTATTAAGCAGTACACGCATCCTAGAAGGCCTAATCTGTTATCAAGTGGGGTGATCCCCAATTAGCTCTCACTTTACAGACCTATTGGATTCATTATTCCTTAAAAGCAGTGTATACTCTCCTGCAAAGTTTATTTGCAGTATATTTGTTTAGTTTTTGGTTTTACCCTTTATGTTCTGTTCTAGTTAAGTGGTTAACAAGGCATGTGATCAAGGACGCGTACCCTTCCTATACACGTCACCCTCTGCTGCACATAACGATCTAATAGTTGGTGCAAATCTTAACTGTAAGCTATACTTTACTTCCAGTTGCCTTACACAAATTTAAAGTTTTCAGATGTAAACTCTCATCTTTTCCAAACGACCCTTCACACCCACACAGGGGCCTTTTTTTATTATTCTCATATTAACTGTTACACCTCTCAACAGTTGTTTTATTTGCAGACACTTGGCTTTCCCTCGCTCGGTGGGTAGAACCTGGATAAACTCCTTCACCTCTCCAGCCGACTCGAGCTTCTCCCCCACACACAGTGGTTAATAGTCAGAACACTTTATGTGATAACATCTCTATTGAGACCCATTGTTGGTTCCGGATACTGTGCTTTACACCAACCACCACAGGTGGATAGGATCAGCAAGCTGGTTCTTGCTTTTCTCCGGAGTTTTGATTAGCGTACGACTAATACGCTTTCTATTGAGTAAGTTATTCTCACAACCTTTTACCTTTCATCCGGCCCAGTTTTTCACTGGGTTGGGTGAAAATTATTTTCTACGTTCGGTCCTGAACGTATCTAAGGTATATAGTGTAGTAAAGATCTACATTAATTGATTGATTCACCCAAACAGATAGTGTTTTTTTTTTTCAATAAGGATTGTAACATTCACATAAATTCATGATGACACGAACACACAAGACCAACACCCAAGACCTGACTAAAATTATCTCCTTAAATATTCAAGGGTTGAATATATCCGAAAAAAGGTCCCAATTATTATTCTCTCTTCAACAGAACAAGGCCAAAATAGTATTTTTACAAGAAACGCACTTCAAGTCTTCTTCCACTCCAAAATTAACGAATAGATATTTTCCCACTGCAATACACGCCACTAATTCGAACAGCAAATCGAAGGGGGTTTCTATCCTGTTCGCAAAGCATTGCTCCTTCCACATTGAGGACATCCTCCGAGATCCAGAAGCACGTTTCCTTTTTGTCAAAGGTACACTGTTAGGCAAGCGTGTTACACTGGCAAACATATATGCCCCTAATACTGGTCAAGCACCTTTTTTCGCATCGACCATGAATAAGTTAACAGACTTTCAGGAGGGAGTCCTCGTTGTGGGAGGGGATCTCAATGTGCCGCTTAACCCGATACAAGACTCTTCGAACAAAACTTCCTCAGTCCCACACAAAACCCTGCGCAATATTAAACTACGATTGCAAGAATTAAATTTACATGACTCATGGCGGACCCTCAATCCACAAGAATTGGATTACACGTTTTTTTCTTTCCCACACAACAGACACTCCAGAATAGATTATCTATTCCTGTCGCAGAGAGATCTTCCTTGTCTGGTTGAAGCTACCATTGACCCTAAATTCATTTCTGATCATCACCCAATATCCATGACTTTGATACTTTCAGATAATCCCCCTAACACCCCAATTTGGCGATTAGATCCTTCCCTTCTCACTGATCCCATTATCGCTGCGACAACAAAGGAACGTCTAGCGACTTATTTTGAAGAGAATGCCTCCCCTGACATCTCCCCCATGATGTTATGGGAGGCACATAAATGCACTATTCGGGGGGATTTCATAGCTGCTGCGGCTAAACGGAAAAAAGACAGATCTGTTCATCTTTTGTACCTCACAAACAAAATTAAAACTCTGGAAAAAGCACATAAAGTGTCCCAGGTAGAGAACTCTATTACCGAACTTATTGAGGCCAGACAAGAGTTAATAAACTACATAACTACCCGAACTAAGAGAAACTATATACTCTCACGTAAAACCTTTTACGAATTCAGTAACAAATAGGGTAAGCTTTTAGCCAGAGCGCTCCGCAAACAAAGAGCTACCAACGCAATCCACCAATTGAAAGACAAAAAGGGGAACACGATCTCTTCTAATCATCAAATTGCTGAACAATTTGTTCACTTCTATAAGAACCTATACAACCTGAATGATGCTCAACATTCACCAACGAACGCACAACGGACACAATTAATTAGAGAATTCTTACACCAATATGGCCCTACTCCTATAACTCCCGAAACAGCCACTGATCTTGAAGCCCCAATATCCTCACTTGAACTGGATATAGCCCTCAAACACCTAAAACCAGGCAAAAGCCCTGGCCCAGATGGGTTAACATCTGGGTACTATAAATCGTTTATTGACATTTTGAAACCTCGTTTCCTAGCGGCATTTAATTCTTTTTCCACTGAAAATCCTCCACCTCGAGATCTACTGACAGCGCACATCACGGTCATTCCCAAGCCAAACAAAGACGATTCACTAGTTTCGAACTATAGACCCATTTCCCTACTGAATGTGGACCTTAAAATTTACGCTAAAATTCTAGCTAATCGTCCCTTGCCTCTCTTGCCGGGACTGGTCTCACTGGATCAGGTGGGCTTTGTCCCGGGGAGGGAGGCAAGAGACAACACAATTAAAGCAATTAATTTACATAATTGGCTATCCTCCTCCAAAACTCAAGGATTCCTTCTCTCCTTGGATGCGGAGAAGGCGTTTGACAGAGTGGCCTTATATGCATGAAACCTTACAGATTATAGGTCTACCTAACAAATTCATTTCCCATGTTATGGCACTATACACCTCGCCGAAAGCCCATGTTAGGGTGAATGGCCACCTGTCTGATGCCTTCTCCGTATCCAACGGGACTCGTCAGGGTTGCCCGCTCTCGCCCATTCTATTTGTTCTCACGTTAGAGCCCTTACTCAATCGTATTAAGGCAAATATTGATATAAGAGGGGTGTCAATGGCGGGTACAGTCCAAAAGATAGCAGCCTTTGCTGATGACATCCTATTATTCCTCACTGAACCACATATTACATTACCCAACCTTCTCAAAGATCTAGACTCATTTAAATGTATCTCCAACTTACAAATAAACTTTAATATATCCCTTAACAAAACAGCAGTGGAGCATTGTCAACGCAACTTCCCTTTTAAATGGAATAGTTCAGCCATTACGTACCTAGGCATTAAGTTACCATCCAACCTAAAGAACCTTTATGCACACAACTATCTTCCTCTACTCCAGACCATTCAAACTGATCTTAAAAAATGGTCCACGGGCATATTTTCGTGGTTTGTCAGAGCCTCGATCGTCAAGATGAATATCTTACCCAGAATGCTTTATTTATTACAAACGATCCCCATTAGGCTCCCCGTGGCCTTTTTTAATTCATATAAATCGATCTGCACACAATTCATGTGGAACGGAAAAAGGCCCAGACTAAGCCACGACAGACTAGCAATACCTAAAGCAAAAGGCGGTATAGGCTTCCCAGATATAAGGAAATATTATTGGGCTTGTCATCTATCCAGAATTGTAGATTGGAAAGTACATATCGCTACAAAAGCTTGGGTACATCTGGAGAACACACTTGCATCTATTCCGACGAGACATCTACCCTGGTTGGACCAGAAACACATCCCCATGATCTGTAAACAGCACCTGCTAGTTGCACCTACCTTACATGTGTTTAGATCAGTGTGCCAAACACAACATATCTCGTCTCACCGCAGCCCACTAACACCTATCAGACATAATCCAGATTTCCCAATTGGTCAATCTGGGTCTTTTCTCCGTTCCATATGGCCACACCCAGAGATACTAACCCGACACTTTTTCACCAATGGAAATCTGTTAACGCGCTCAAACGTACCGTGTATAGACCCCAGACGCCCTATTCCTCAATGGGTGTATTTCCAAATTAGACATTTCCTAGTCTCCCACCAGCATCAACCAGACTTTGCTAGATCACTCACTCCTTTTGAATCTCTCTGCGACACGACGGAACCTCAAAGACACCTCATATCTAAAATTTACACCCTCTTCTTCGCGGAATGTAATTCCAGATCTCTTAAATCCTCCAGCAGTTGGGAATCAGACCTGGACTTGCATTGGTCAGAGGAGGAGTGGGAAACCATATTTTACCATATACACAAGGGATCTGTCAATGTATCAGTTCAAGAAAACGGTTTCAAAATAGCTGCAAAATGGTATAAAACTCCATCTCAGTTACATAAATTTTTCCCCCAAGTACCCTCTACATGCTAGAGATGTTCTCAGGAAGAGGGAACTCTCCTCCACATTTGGTGGTCATGTCCCCGTATCCAACCCTTCTGGACAGAGGTACACCGTCTCATCTGTAAGATCACCACCCTCCCCATTGATTTTACACCAGCACAACTACTTCTTCACCATACCTCGATTTCGAGATCGAAATATCGAAGATCACTGGCGCAACACCTCATTAATGCCGTGAGAATGTGCATCCCGGTCCTATGGAAATCCAGTACCCCCCCCCTCCATCTCAGATTGGTTCCATCGCATTTCTAAGGTGGCTGAGATGGAAGAACTTATACACCAATCGAATGATTCTCCACTAGGCTTCTGGAAAATTTGGGCTTGCTGGCAGCATTTCCGAAACTCATTGGAATACTTATCATTACTTTCCTAAGTCCTGACATTTATATATTAACTTTCCCACTTTCTTAGGGCATGTACCTAAATGACTCACCCCTGTCTAGTAACATGTTTATCGGTGTCCTTCTGTTAGAACAATACTCCAGAATGTGAACATCTATTGTCCTTGATATATTTCTGTAGAGTCCTTTAAGGATCTGAAGTTAGTCAAGTTGTTTCAAAGTACTGTACCATTATAGGGTATTTTTACACCTCATAGAACTGTCACGGTTGAATGACTTGTTGAGTACCTGATGTACTTTATTTCTGTTCATCAATTTGTAAACTATTCATACCTTTTTCAATAAACCTTTTTTGGAAAAAAAAATAAAAAAATAAAAACACATCAGAAATATTTCTCTCCTTATTGAATGTTTTTTTATTCATTGAAAATGTAATGGTACCGGAAATGATGATTTGTGACCACTAGCTGGAGCTAACAATTATAGTAAATAAGTATTTATTTCCTATGCTCATCATTGCCATCTAGTGGCCATAATTGTTAATTTTCCTAAATTACTCTATTTTGTACAAATGAATAACATTTAACCTGGAAAAAAATAGCCTAGATATACTCAACTGTGCCCTCGTTTGCACAGAACAAATGTACACCCATTTCACAGGATGAATAGCTCTGCATCATTTTTTTTTATAAAACACCCCTTAATATCTGTGGATTCAGTACTATGTTTCTGTAAAGAGGGAGAGACTGAAAAGAATAGAGAGAGCAGTGGCAGCCTATTTTTTTTTCCTTGAAAATGATGAACTACTCAGTTTTCCTTTTTAACTTGTTAGTAAAATCCATAGCACATATTATTAAGATGGTATTTCAATTCGGTGCCTCCCACACAGTTGTGAATATTGTTATGAAAATGTGAATTGTAAAACAGATCGGTGATCATCCAATAAAAAGCCTGCGTCTCACTGTATTGTACAGGCTGCTCTACACTGGCTACTCACAGGTGCAATCCCACTACTGACCAGTATGGGGGCTTTGACCTGCTCTGTTCCCAACCTGGGCCAGTTCACCCCTCCTTAGGACAACCTGGTGACCCCAGGCTCCCCTAGAGCCACCATATTTATGCCAGTCTTAGCATGGACACCCGATCAACATAGCACAGGGTAGACCAGAACTAATGGACTCAAGCAATCCAACAGCCTCAGCCTCCCAAGTAGCTGGGATTACAGATGCACACCACAGCACCAGGCAAAGGAAGTGGCTTGTTCTGAGATACTAGAATCAGAAGTCTCCTTGATCTCAATACTGCCCTCTAGTGTCAATAGTGCTTATTGCAAGTGATTCAATAATATAAAAATAAACATTTCCAAAGCACAGTATAAAATAAAACATATCAAAAAATCGCATATAGAAGCTAGAAGAGAGACACATGGGTATATATTATAGCAAAAAGTAAACTTTCAGCTGCTTTATTGAAAGCCGCTCAGGGAGATCAGTGATTGTAACTTCCCCCCCACACCGATCACCCCCCACTGTCCCCTGTGTCCATCCCCAGCTCCCCGCAGATCCCCCTCTGTGTTCTCCTCCAGTCCCCCTCTGGTCCTCCCCTGTGTCCTCCTCTTGTCCCCCTCTGGTCCTCCTCTGTGTCCTCCTCCGGTCCCCCCATGTCCTCCGGTCCCCCTCTATGCTCCTCCACCCCCACTGTCCCAGATCTTTCAGTATGGAGAGCAGAGGAAGGAGTCGGTATATATGCCATTTACCAGCTCCTTCCTCTTCTGAATAGATAGAGTCACTGACTGACAACTGTGTTTATAATGCTTCAGTTTATGAAGGGAGTCTCTGTCTCTGTTCTTTCATTTCAGTGCAGCTGAGGCTGCAGTGAAAGAGACTGGGGAATCTGTGTCCTCACTCCCTTTCATAAAATAAAACATATAAAAGAGAAGAGAGACATATGAGTATTTGATGGCAAAAAGTAAGCTTTCAGCTGCTTTATTGAAAGCCGCACAGAAAGATCTGTGATTGTAACTCCCCCACACGATCACCCTCCACTGTCCCCTGTGTGATCCCCGGCTCCAGTCAGGTCCCCCTCTGGTCCTCCTCTGTCTTCTCCTCTGTGTGCTCATCCGGTCCCCCGGAGGATGCTGGGAATGTGACATCATAAGGGGCGGGGTCACCATGTGACATCTCCCAGTGACCCCGCCCCTTTTCCCTATATAAGTCGCCGCACAATGCGTCCCTGCCATTGCGGCCAGAGAGAGCGTTGTGTCAACATCGCAAGGAAGAAAAGAAGAGAAGAAGGTGACAGCGTCAGAAGACCGGGCCAACGCTAGTAAAAGAGCAGGAAGAAGAAAGCGGAAGTCCGGCAGAAGAACTGAAGAGCGGGACAAGACCCCCGAAGTGCGGGACAAGACCCCAAAGGCGGCAATGAAGAAGAAAGCCAGGCTCCTCCGGACTAGCACACAGACGGGCAGATTGTCAGCCAGACTGCCGAGTGCGAGGGACAATTTTGAGTCAAAACTTCTTTCTAAGTCCACCGGATAGTCCAATCGTGTGTACGCAGCATAAGGGTTACTAACTCACATTTATACATAAGTATATTAGGGGCAATTTAGCTACCAGCATGCCTTTGGGGTGTGGAAGACAATCATAGTACGTGGAGGAGACCCACCCATGTATAGGGAGAGCACACAAACCCCCTGCAGGTATTGCTTCGGTTGGGATTCAAACTGATGACCGCTAGCACTGCTAGGTGTGACAGAGAGTATTGCAACGACCACCATTTTATTCTCTAGGGCAGGGATATGCAATTAGCGGACCTCCAGCTGTTGCAAAACTACAAGTCCCATCATGCCTCTGCCTCTGGGTGTCATGCTTGTAGCTGTCAGAGTCTTGCTATGCCCCATGGGACTTGTAGTTCTGCAACAGCTGGAGGTCCGCTAATTGCATATCTCTGCTCTAGGGTGTTAGAATAAAAAATATATATAATGTTTAGGGGTTCTAAGTAAAGGGAAGGAGATAGGCTGGCAGGCAGGGGAAGCTCAATTAGCATTGCTGGTTGTCATTCCAACGGCCACCACAAGAGGGCACCAGATTCCAGAAGGAACCATAGGATTGCAGAAGGCCTCAAAGCCGGCCGCCGGCGGCGCGGCCCGACACGATCACGCCGGCGGCGTCCACGAAGACAGGATACCCCCTGCTGTGCTGCCCCTGTCGCCAGGTCGCTAATTCTAGTCGCAAATGCGACCTGGCGCCTTGGTTTTGTCGAGCCCTGCCTTAATATCTGTGGATTCAGTACTATGTTTCTGTAAAGAGGGAGAGACTGAAAAGAATAGAGAGACACATGGCAGCCTATTTCTTTTTCCTTGAAAATTAAGAAATATTCAGTTTTCCTTTTTACATTTCCTTTTTAACTTGTTAGTAAAATCCATAGTACAAATTATTAAGATGGTATTTCAATTCGGTGCCTCCCACACAGTTGTGAATATTGTTATGAAAATGTGAATTGTAAAAGAGATCGGTGATCATCCAATAAAAGGCCTGTGTCTCACTGTATTGTCCAGGCTGCTCTACACTGGCTACTCACAGGTGCAATCCCACTACTGACCAGTATGGGGGGCTTTGACCTGCTCTGTTTCCAACCTGGGCCGGTTCACCCCTCCTTAGGACAACCTGGTGACCCCAGGCTCCCATAGAGCCACCATATTGATACCAGACTTAGCATGGACACCCAATCAACATAGCGCAGGGTAGACCAGAACTCCTGGACTCAAGCAATCCAACAGCCTCAGCCTCCCAAGTAGCTGGGATTACAGATGCACACCACAGCACCAGGCAAAGGAAGTGGCTTGTTCTGAGATACTAGAATCAGAAGTCTCCTTGATCTCAATACTGCCCTCTAGTGTCAATAGTGCTTATTGCAAGTGATTCAATAATATAAAAATAAACATTTCCAAAGCACAGTATAAAATAAAACATATCAAAAAATCGCATATAGAAGCTAGAAGAGAGACACATGGGTATATATTATAGCAAAAAGTAAACTTTCAGCTGCTTTATTGAAAGCCGCTCAGGGAGATCAGTGATTGTAACTTCCCCCCCACACCGATCACCCCCCACTGTCCCCTGTGTCCATCCCCAGCTCCCCGCAGATCCCCCTCTGTGTTCTCCTCCAGTCCCCCTCTGGTCCTCCCCTGTGTCCTCCTCTTGTCCCCCTCTGGTCCTCCTCTGTGTCCTCCTCCGGTCCCCCCATGTCCTCCGGTCCCCCTCTATGCTCCTCCACCCCCACTGTCCCAGATCTTTCAGTATGGAGAGCAGAGGAAGGAGTCGGTATATATGCCATTTACCAGCTCCTTCCTCTTCTGAATAGATAGAGTCACTGACTGACAACTGTGTTTATAATGCTTCAGTTTATGAAGGGAGTCTCTGTCTCTGTTCTTTCATTTCAGTGCAGCTGAGGCTGCAGTGAAAGAGACTGGGGAATCTGTGTCCTCACTCCCTTTCATAAAATAAAACATATAAAAGAGAAGAGAGACATATGAGTATTTGATGGCAAAAAGTAAGCTTTCAGCTGCTTTATTGAAAGCCGCACAGAAAGATCTGTGATTGTAACTCCCCCACACGATCACCCTCCACTGTCCCCTGTGTGATCCCCGGCTCCAGTCAGGTCCCCCTCTGGTCCTCCTCTGTCTTCTCCTCTGTGTGCTCATCCGGTCCCCCGGAGGATGCTGGGAATGTGACATCATAAGGGGCGGGGTCACCATGTGACATCTCCCAGTGACCCCGCCCCTTTTCCCTATATAAGTCGCCGCACAATGCGTCCCTGCCATTGCGGCCAGAGAGAGCGTTGTGTCAACATCGCAAGGAAGAAAAGAAGAGAAGAAGGTGACAGCGTCAGAAGACCGGGCCAACGCTAGTAAAAGAGCAGGAAGAAGAAAGCGGAAGTCCGGCAGAAGAACTGAAGAGCGGGACAAGACCCCCGAAGAGCGGGACAAGACCCCAAAGGCGGCAATGAAGAAGAAAGCCAGGCTCCTCCGGACTAGCACACAGACGGGCAGATTGTCAGCCAGACTGCCGAGTGCGAGGGACAATTTTGAGTCAAAACTTCTTTCTAAGTCCACCGGATAGTCCAATCGTGTGTACGCAGCATAAGGGTTACTAACTCACATTTATACATAAGTATATTAGGGGCAATTTAGCTACCAGCATGCCTTTGGGGTGTGGAAGACAATCATAGTACGTGGAGGAGACCCACCCATGTATAGGGAGAGCACACAAACCCCCTGCAGGTATTGCTTCGGTTGGGATTCAAACTGATGACCGCTAGCACTGCTAGGTGTGACAGAGAGTATTGCAACGACCACCATTTTATTCTCTAGGGCAGGGATATGCAATTAGCGGACCTCCAGCTGTTGCAAAACTACAAGTCCCATCATGCCTCTGCCTCTGGGTGTCATGCTTGTAGCTGTCAGAGTCTTGCTATGCCCCATGGGACTTGTAGTTCTGCAACAGCTGGAGGTCCGCTAATTGCATATCTCTGCTCTAGGGTGTTAGAATAAAAAATATATATAATGTTTAGGGGTTCTAAGTAAAGGGAAGGAGATAGGCTGGCAGGCAGGGGAAGCTCAATTAGCATTGCTGGTTGTCATTCCAACGGCCACCACAAGAGGGCACCAGATTCCAGAAGGAACCATAGGATTGCAGAAGGCCTCAAAGCCGGCCGCCGGCGGCGCGGCCCGACACGATCACGCCGGCGGCGTCCACGAAGACAGGATACCCCCTGCTGTGCTGCCCCTGTCGCCAGGTCGCTAATTCTAGTCGCAAATGCGACCTGGCGCCTTGGTTTTGTCGAGCCCTGCCTTAATATCTGTGGATTCAGTACTATGTTTCTGTAAAGAGGGAGAGACTGAAAAGAATAGAGAGACACATGGCAGCCTATTTCTTTTTCCTTGAAAATTAAGAAATATTCAGTTTTCCTTTTTACATTTCCTTTTTAACTTGTTAGTAAAATCCATAGTACAAATTATTAAGATGGTATTTCAATTCGGTGCCTCCCACACAGTTGTGAATATTGTTATGAAAATGTGAATTGTAAAAGAGATCGGTGATCATCCAATAAAAGGCCTGTGTCTCACTGTATTGTCCAGGCTGCTCTACACTGGCTACTCACAGGTGCAATCCCACTACTGACCAGTATGGGGGGCTTTGACCTGCTCTGTTTCCAACCTGGGCCGGTTCACCCCTCCTTAGGACAACCTGGTGACCCCAGGCTCCCATAGAGCCACCATATTGATACCAGACTTAGCATGGACACCCAATCAACATAGCGCAGGGTAGACCAGAACTCCTGGACTCAAGTAATCCAACAGCCTCAGCCTCCAATGTATCTGGGATTACAGATGCACGCCACAGCACCCGGCAAAAGAAGTAGCTTGTTCTGAGATACTAGAATCAGAAGTCTTTTTAATCTCAATAATGCCCTCTAGTGTCAATATTGCTTATTGCAAGTGATTCAATAATATAATAATAAACATTTCCAAAGCACAACATAAAATAAAACATACAAAAAAAATCAAACATATAGAAACTAGAAGAGAGACATATGGGTATATGATATCATGAAGCTTCCAGCTGCTTTATTGAAACTTGCGCAGGGAGATCAGTGGTTGTAACTCCGCCCCCCCCCCCCCACACCGATCACCCCCCACTGTCCCCAGTGTCCTCCCCAGCTCCCCTCTGGTCCTTCTCTGTGTCCTCCTCCAGACCCCCCTCTCTGTCCTCTGTGTGCTCCTCTAGTCCCCCGTGTTCTCCTTCAGTCCCCCTCTGTGTCGTCCTCTGGTCCCCCTTTGGTCCTCCTCTGTGTCCTCCTCCAGTCCCCCTCTGGCCCCCCTTTCTATCCTCTGTGTGCTCCTCCAGTCCCCCGTGTTCTCTTCTAATCCCCCTCTGTGTCCTCCTCCGGTTCCACTCTGGTACTGCTCTGTGTCCTCCTCTGGTCCCCCTCTGGCCCTCCTCTGTGTTCTCCTCTGGTCCCCCTCTGGTCCTCCTCTGATCCTCCTCTGGTCCTCCTCTGTGTCCTCCTCCGGTCACCCTCTGGCCCTCCTCTATGTCCCCCTCCGGTCCCCCTCTGGTCCTCCTCTGGTCCTCTTCTGTGTTCTCCTCTGGTTCTCCTCTGATCCTCCTCTGGTCCTCCCCTGTGTCCTCCTTCGATCCTCCTCTGGCCCTTCTCTGTGTCCTCCTCCAGTCCCCTTCTGTGTCCTCCACCGGTCCCCCTCTGGACATCCTCTGTGTCCTCCTCCGGTCCCCCTCTGGCCTTCCTCTGTGTCCTCCTCTGATCCCCCTCTGGTCCTCCTCTGTGTCCTCCTCTGTGTCCTCCACCGGTCCCCCTCTGGTCCTCCTCTGTGTCCTCCTCCAGTCCCCCTCCGGTCCCCCTCCGTGTCCTCCTCTGGTCCACCTCTGGTCCTTTTCTGTGTCCTCCTCTGGTCCCCCTCTGGCCCTCCGGCCCTCCTCTGTGTCCTCATCTGGTCCCCCTCCGGTCCCCCTCTGTGTCCCCCTCCGGTCCCCCTCTGGTCCTACTCTGTGTGCTCATCTGGCCCCCCATGTCCTTCGGTCCCCCTCTGTATTCCTCCACCCCCACTGTCCCAGATCTTTCAGGATAGAGAGCAGAGGAAGGAACCGGTATATATGTAATTTACCAGATCCTTCCTCTTCTGAATAGACAGAGTCACTGACTGACTGTGACCTGTGTTTATGATGTTTCAGTTTATGAATGGAGAGGAGCCGCTGTCTCCGTTCATTAATTTCAGTGCAGCTGAGGCTGCAGAGAAAGAGACTGGGGAATCTGTGTCCTCACTCCCTTTCCCTGTCTCAAAAGGGAGATGTCAGGGGTCTGTTTAGACCCCCCAACAGAATTGATGAAAAGAAAAAAAATGTAAAAATAATAAAAGATGAAATGAAAAAAAAAAAACACTGACACCGTCCACTCTACCTCCCCAAAAAAGAAAGCATTGTAACAAAAAAAAAAAAAAAAAAAAAAAAAAAAGAATAATAAAATAAAATAAAATAACAAAATAATGACACAGTCCACACCTCATCAGTGCCACCTATCAGTGCCCATCAGTACAGAGCCTTTCATTAGGACCCAGCAAAGGAAGTGGCTTGTTCTGAGATACTAGAATCAAAAGTCTCCCTAATCTCAATACTGCCCTCTAGTGTAAATATTGCTTATTGTAAGTGATTCAATAATATAATAATAAACACTTCCAAAGCACAACATAAAATAAAAACACATCAAAAATATTTCTCTCCTTATTGAATGTTTTTTTATTCATTGAAAATGTAATGGTACCGGAAATGATGATTTGTGACCACTAGCTGGAGCTAAGAATTATAGTAAATAAGTATTTATTTCCTATGCTCATCATTGCCATCTAGTGGCCATAATTGTTAATTTTCCTAAATTACTCTATTTTGTACAAATGAATAACATTTAACCTGGAAAAAAATAGCCTAGATATACTCAACTGTGCCCTCGTTTGCACAGAACAAATGTACACCCATTTCACAGGATGAATAGCTCTGCATCATTTTTTTTATAAAACACCCCTTAATATCTGTGGATTCAGTACTATGTTTCTGTAAAGAGGGAGAGACTGAAAAGAATAGAGAGAGCAGTGGCAGCCTATTTTTTTTCCTTGAAAATGATGAACTACTCAGTTTTCCTTTTTAACTTGTTAGTAAAATCCATAGCACATATTATTAAGATGGTATTTCAATTCGGTGCCTCCCATACAGTTGTGAATATTGTTATGAAAATGTGAATTGTAAAACAGATCGGTGATCATCCAATAAAAAGCCTGCGTCTCACTGTATTGTCCAGGCTGCTCTACACTGGCTACTCACAGGTGCAATCCCACTACTGACCAGTATGGGGGCTTTGACCTGCTCTGTTCCCAACCTGGGCCAGTTCACCCCTCCTTAGGACAACCTGGTGACCCCAGGCTCCCCTAGAGCCACCATATTGATACCAGTCTTAGCATGGACACCCGATCAACATAGCACAGGGGAGACCAGAACTCCTGGACTCAAGCAATCCAACAGCCTCCGCCTCCCAAGTAGCTGGATTACAGATGCACGCCACAGAACCCAGCAAAGGAAGTGGCTTGTTCTGAGATACTAGAATCAGAAGTCTCCTTGATCTCAATACTGCCCTCTAGTGTCAATAGTGCTTATTGCAAGTGATTCAATAATATAAAAATAAACATTTCCAAAGCACAGTATAAAATAAAACATATAAAAAAAATCGCATATAGAAGCTAGAAGAGAGACACATGGGTATATATTATAGCAAAAAGTAAACTTTCAGCTGCTTTATTGAAAGCCGCTCAGGGAGATCAGTGATTGTAACTCCCCCCCCACACCGATCACCCCCCACTGTCCCCTGTGTCCATCCCCGGCTCCCCGCAGATCCCCCTCTGTGTTCTCCTCCAGTCCCCCTCTGGTCCTCCCCTGTGTCCTCCTCTTGTCCCCCTCTGGTCCTCCTCTGTGTCCTCCTCCGGTCCCCCCATGTCCTCTGGTCCCCCTCTATGCTCCTCCACCCCCACTGTCCCAGATCTTTCAGTATGGAGAGCAGAGGAAGGAGTCGTTATATATGCCATTTACCAGCTCCTTCCTCTTCTGAATAGATAGAGTCACTGACTGACAACTGTGTTTATAATGCTTCAGTTTATGAAGGGAGTCTCTGTCTCTGTTCTTTCATTTCAGTGCAGCTGAGGCTGCAGAGAAAGAGACTGGGGAATCTGTGTCCTCACTCCCTTTCATAAAATAAAACATATAAAAGAGAAGAGAGACATATGAGTATTTGATGGCAAAAAGTAAGCTTTCAGCTGCTTTATTGAAAGCCGCACAGAAAGATCTGTGATTGTAACTCCCCCCACACGATCACCCTCCACTGTCCCCTGTGTGATCCCCGACTCCCCTCAGGTCCCCCTCTGGTCCTCCTCTGTCTTCTCCTCTGTGTGCTCATCCGGTCCCCCGGAGGATGCTGGGAATGTGACATCATAAGGGGCGGGGTCACCATGTGACATCTCCCAGTGGCCCCGCCCCTTTTCCCTATATAAGTTGCCGCACAATGCGTCCCTGCCATTGCGGCCAGAGAGAGCGTTGTGTCAACATCGCAAGGAAGAAAAGAAGAGAAGAAGGTGACAGCGTCAGAAGACCGGGCCAACGCTAGTAAAAGAGCAGGAAGAAGAAAGCGGAAGTCCGGCAGAAGAACTGAAGAGCGGGACAAGACCCCCGAAGAGCGGGACAAGACCCCAAAGGCGGCGATGAAGAAGAAAGCCAGGCTCCTCCGGACTAGCACACAGACGGGCAGATTGTCAGCCAGACTGCCGAGTGCGAGGGACAATTTTGAGTCAAAACTTCTTTCTAAGTCCACCGGATAGTCCAATCGTGTGTACGCAGCATAAGGGTTACTAACTCACATTTATACATAAGTATATTAGGGGCAATTTAGCTACCAGCATGCCTTTGGGGTGTGGAAGACAATCATAGTACGTGGAGGAGACCCACCCATGTATAGGGAGAGCACACAAACCCCCTGCAGGTATTGCTTCGGTTGGGATTCAAACTGATGACCGCTAGCACTGCTAGGTGTGACAGAGAGTATTGCAACGACCACCATTTTATTCTCTAGGGCAGGGATATGCAATTAGCGGACCTCCAGCTGTTGCAAAACTACAAGTCCCATCATGCCTCTGCCTCTGGGTGTCATGCTTGTAGCTGTCAGAGTCTTGCTATGCCCCATGGGACTTGTAGTTCTGCAACAGCTGGAGGTCCGCTAATTGCATATCTCTGCTCTAGGGTGTTAGAATAAAAAATATATATAATGTTTAGGGGTTCTAAGTAAAGGGAAGGAGATAGGCTGGCAGGCAGGGGAAGCTCAATTAGCATTGCTGGTTGTCATTCCAACGGCCACCACAAGAGGGCACCAGATTCCAGAAGGAACCATAGGATTGCAGAAGGCCTCAAAGCCGGCCGCCGGCGGCGCGGCCCGACACGATCACGCCGGCGGCGTCCACGAAGACAGGATACCCCCTGCTGTGCTGCCCCTGTCGCCAGGTCGCTAATTCTAGTCGCAAATGCGACCTGGCGCCTGGGTTTTGTCGAGCCCTGCCTTAATATCTGTGGATTCAGTACTATGTTTCTGTAAAGAGGGAGAGACTGAAAAGAATAGAGAGACACATGGCAGCCTATTTCTTTTTCCTTGAAAATTAAGAAATATTCAGTTTTCCTTTTTACATTTCCTTTTTAACTTGTTAGTAAAATCCATAGTACAAATTATTAAGATGGTATTTCAATTCGGTGCCTCCCACACAGTTGTGAATATTGTTATGAAAATGTGAATTGTAAAAGAGATCAGTGATCATCCAATAAAAGGCCTGTGTCTCACTGTATTGTCCAGGCTGCTCACAGGTGCAATCCCACTACTGACCAGTATGGGGGGCTTTGACCTGCTCTGTTTCCAACCTGGGCCGGTTCACCCCTCCTTAGGACAACCTGGTGACCCCAGGCTCCCATAGAGCCACCATATTGATACCAGACTTAGCATGGACACCCAATCAACATAGCGCAGGGTAGACCAGAACTCCTGGACTCAAGTAATCCAACAGCCTCAGCCTCCAATGTATCTGGGATTACAGATGCACACCACAGCACCCGGCAAAGGAGGTAGCTTGTTCTGAGATACTAGAATCAGAAGTCTTTTTAATCTCAATAATGCCCTCTAGTGTCAATATTGCTTATTGCAAGTGATTCAATAATATAATAATAAACATTTCCAAAGCACAACATAAAATAAAACATACAAAAAAAATCAAACATATAGAAACTAGAAGAGAGACATATGGGTATATGATATCATGAAGCTTCCAGCTGCTTTATTGAAACTTGCGCAGGGAGATCAGTGGTTGTAACTCCGCCCCCCCCCCCACACCGATCACCCCCCACTGTCCCCAGTGTCCTCCCCAGCTCCCCTCTGGTCCTTCTCTGTGTCCTCCTCCAGACCCCCCTCTCTGTCCTCTGTGTGCTCCTCTAGTCCCCCGTGTTCTCCTTCAGTCCCCCTCTGTGTCGTCCTCTGGTCCCCCTTTGGTCCTCCTCTGTGTCCTCCTCCAGTCCCCCTCTGGCCCCCCTTTCTATCCTCTGTGTGCTCCTCCAGTCCCCCGTGTTCTCTTCTGATCCCCCTCTGTGTCCTCCTCCGGTTCCACTCTGGTACTGCTCTGTGTCCTCCTCTGGTCCCCCTCTGGCCCTCCTCTGTGTTCTCCTCTGGTCCCCCTCTGGTCCTCCTCTGATCCTCCTCTGGTCCTCCTCTGTGTCCTCCTCCGGTCACCCTCTGGCCCTCCTCTATGTCCCCCTCCGGTCCCCCTCTGGTCCTCCTCTGGTCCTCTTCTGTGTTCTCCTCTGGTTCTCCTCTGATCCTCCTCTGGTCCTCCCCTGTGTCCTCCTTCGATCCTCCTCTGGCCCTTCTCTGTGTCCTCCTCCAGTCCCCTTCTGTGTCCTCCACCGGTCCCCCTCTGGACATCCTCTGTGTCCTCCTCCGGTCCCCCTCTGGCCTTCCTCTGTGTCCTCCTCTGATCCCCCTCTGGTCCTCCTCTGTGTCCTCCTCTGTGTCCTCCACCGGTCCCCCTCTGGTCCTCCTCTGTGTCCTCCTCCAGTCCCCCTCCGGTCCCCCTCTGTGTCCTCCTCTGGTCCCCCTCTGGTCCTTTTCTGTGTCCTCCTCTGGTCCCCCTCTGGCCCTCCGGCCCTCCTCTGTGTCCTCATCTGGTCCCCCTCCGGTCCCCCTCTGTGTCCCCCTCCGGTCCCCCTCTGGTCCTACTCTGTGTGCTCATCTGGCCCCCCATGTCCTTCGGTCCCCCTCTGTATTCCTCCACCCCCACTGTCCCAGATCTTTCAGGATAGAGAGCAGAGGAAGGAGCCGGTATATATGTAATTTACCAGATCCTTCCTCTTCTGAATAGACAGAGTCACTGACTGACTGTGACCTGTGTTTATGATGTTTCAGTTTATGAATGGAGAGGAGCCGCTGTCTCCGTTCATAAATTTCAGTGCAGCTGAGGCTGCAGAGAAAGAGACTGGGGAATCTGTGTCCTCACTCCCTTTCCCTGTCTCAAAAGGGAGATGTCAGGGGTCTGTTTAGACCCCCCAACAGAGTTGATGAAAAGAAAAAAATTGTAAAAATAATAAAAGATGAAATGAAAAAAAAAAACACTGACACCGTCCACTCTACCTCCCCAAAAAAGAAAGCATTGTAAAAAAAATAATAATAAAAAAAATAATAATAATAATAATAATAATAAAATAAAATAAAAAACTAATGACACAGTCCACACCTCATCAGTGCTACCTATCAGTGCCCATCAGTACAGAGCCTTTCATTAGGACCCAGCAAAGGAAGTGGCTTGTTTTGAGATACTAGAATCAAAAGTCTCCTTAATCTCAATACTGCCCTCTAGTGTAAATATTGCTTATTGTAAGTGATTCAATAATATAATAATAAACACTTCCAAAGCACAACATAAAATAAAAACACATCAGAAATATTTCTCTCCTTATTGAATGTTTTTTTATTCATTGAAAATGTAATGGTACCGGAAATGATGATTTGTGACCACTAGCTGGAGCTAACAATTATAGTAAATAAGTATTTATTTCCTATGCTCATCATTGCCATCTAGTGGCCATAATTGTTAATTTTCCTAAATTACTCTATTTTGTACAAATGAATAACATTTAACCTGGAGAAAAATAGCCTAGATATACTCAACTGTGCCCTCGTTTGCACAGAACAAATGTACACCCATTTCACAGGATAAATAGCTCTGCATCATTTTTTTTATAAAACACCCCTTAATATCTGTGGATTCAGTACTATGTTTCTGTAAAGAGGGAGAGACTGAAAAGAATAGAGAGAGCAGTGGCAGCCTATTTTTTTTCCTTGAAAATGATGAACTACTCAGTTTTCCTTTTTAACTTGTTAGTAAAATCCATAGCACATATTATTAAGATGGTATTTCAATTCAGTGCCTCCCACACAGTTGTGAATATTGTTATGAAAATGTGAATTGTAAAACAGATCGGTGATCATCCAATAAAAAGCCTGCGTCTCACTGTATTGTCCAGGCTGCTCTACACTGGTTACTCACAGGTGCAATCCCACTACTGACCAGTATGGGGGCTTTGACCTGCTCTGTTCCCAACCTGGGCCAGTTCACCCCTCCTTAGGACAACCTGGTGACCCCAGGCTCCCCTAGAGCCACCATATTGATGCCAGTCTTAGCATGGACACCCGATCAACATAGCACAGGGTAGACCAGAACTCCTGGACTCAAGCAATCCAACAGCCTCCGCCTCCCAAGTAGCTGGGATTACAGATGCACGCCACAGCACCCGGCAAAGGAAGTGGCTTGTTCTGAGATACTAGAATCAGAAGTCTACTTGATCTCAATACTGCCCTCTAGTGTCAATAGTGCTTATTGCAAGTGATTCAATAATATAAAAATAAACATTTCCAAAGCACAGTATAAAATAAAACATATAAAAAAAATCGCATATAGAAGCTAGAAGAGAGACACATGGGTATATATTATAGCAAAAAGTAAACTTTCAGCTGCTTTATTGAAAGCCGCTCAGGGAGATCAGTGATTGTAACTCCCCCCCCCACACCGATCACCCCCCACTGTCCCCTGTGTCCATCCCCGGCTCCCCGCAGATCCCCCTCTGTGTTCTCCTCCAGTCCCCCTCTGGTCCTCCCCTGTGTCCTCCTCTTGTCCCCCTCTGGTCCTCCTCTGTGTCCTCCTCCGGTCCCTCCATGTCCTCCGGTCCCCCTCTATGCTCCTCCACCCCCACTGTCCCAGATCTTTCAGTATGGAGAGCAGAGGAAGGAGTCGGTATATATGCCATTTACCAGCTCCTTCCTCTTCTGAATAGATAGAGTCACTGACTGACAACTGTGTTTATAATGCTTCAGTTTATGAAGGGAGTCTCTGTCTCTGTTCTTTCATTTCAGTGCAGCTGAGGCTGCAGAGAAAGAGACTGGGGAATCTGTGTCCTCACTCCCTTTCATAAAATAAAACATATAAAAGAGAAGAGAGACATATGAGTATTTGATGGCAAAAAGTAAGCTTTCAGCTGCTTTATTGAAAGCCGCACAGAAAGATCTGTGATTGTAACTCCCCCCACACGATCACCCTCCACTGTCCCCTGTGTGATCCCCGGCTCCAGTCAGGTCCCCCTCTGGTCCTCCTCTGTCTTCTCCTCTGTGTGCTCATCCGGTCCCCCGGAGGATGCTGGGAATGTGACATCATAAGGGGCGGGGTCACCATGTGACATCTCCCAGTGACCCCGCCCCTTTTCCCTATATAAGTCACCGCACAATGCGTCCCTGCCATTGCAGCCAGAGAGAGCGTTGTGTCAACATCGCAAGGAAGAAAAGAAGAGAAGAAGGTGACAGCGTCAGAAGACCGGGCCAACGCTAGTAAAAGAGCAGGAAGAAGAAAGCGGAAGTCCGGCAGAAGAACTGAAGAGCGGGACAAGACCCCCGAAGAGCGGGACAAGACCCCAAAGGCGGCGATGAAGAAGAAAGCCAGGCTCCTCCGGACTAGCACACAGACGGGCAGATTGTCAGCCAGACTGCCGAGTGCGAGGGACAATTTTGAGTCAAAACTTCTTTCTAAGTCCACCGGATAGTCCAATCGTGTGTACGCAGCATAAGGGTTACTAACTCACATTTATACATAAGTATATTAGGGGCAATTTAGCTACCAGCATGCCTTTGGGGTGTGGAAGACAATCATAGTACGTGGATGAGACCCACCCATGTATAGGGAGAGCACACAAACCCCCTGCAGGTATTGCTTCGGTTGGGATTCAAACTGATGACCGCTAGCACTGCTAGGTGTGACAGAGAGTATTGCAACGACCACCATTTTATTCTCTAGGGTGTTAGAATAAAAAATATATATAATGTTTAGGGGTTCTAAGTAAAGGGAAGGAGATAGGCTGGCAGGCAGGGGAAGCTCAATTAGCATTGCTGGTTGTCATTCCAACGGCCACCACAAGAGGGCACCAGATTCCAGAAGGAACCATAGGATTGCAGAAGGCCTCAAAGCCGGCCGCCGGCGGCGCGGCCCGACACGATCACGCCGGCGGCGTCCACGGAGACAGGATACTCCCTGCGGTGCTGCCCCTGTCGCCAGGTCGCTAATTCTAGTCGCAAATGCGACCTGGCGCCCGGGTTTTGTCGAGCCCTGCCTTAATATCTGTGGATTCAGTACTATGTTTCTGTAAAGAGGGAGAGACTGAAAAGAATAGAGAGACACATGGCAGCCTATTTCTTTTTCCTTGAAAATTAAGAAATATTCAGTTTTCCTTTTTACATTTCCTTTTTAACTTGTTAGTAAAATCCATAGTACAAATTATTAAGATGGTATTTCAATTCGGTGCCTCCCACACAGTTGTGAATATTGTTATGAAAATGTGAATTGTAAAACAGATCGGTGATCATCCAATAAAAAGCCTGCGTCTCACTGTATTGTCCAGGCTGCTCACAGGTGCAATCCCACTACTGACCAGTATGGGGGCTTTGACCTGCTCTGTTCCCAACCTGGGCCAGTTCACCCCTCCTTAGGACAACCTGGTGACCCCAGGCTCCCCTAGAGCCACCATATTGATGCCAGTCTTAGCATGGACACCCGATCAACATAGCACAGGGTAGACCAGAACTCCTGGACTCAAGCAATCCAACAGCCTCCGCCTCCCAGGTAGCTGGGATTACAGATGCACGCCACAGCACCCGGCAAAGGAAGTGGCTTGTTCTGAGATACTAGAATCAGAAGTCTCCTTGATCTCAATACTGCCCTCTAGTGTCAATAGTGCTTATTGCAAGTGATTCAATAATATAAAAATAAACATTTCCAAAGCACAGTATAAAATAAAACATATAAAAAAAATCGCATATAAAAGCTAGAAGAGAGACACATGGGTATATATTATAGCAAAAAGTAAACTTTCAGCTGCTTTATTGAAAGCCGCTCAGGGAGATCAGTGATTGTAACTCCCCCCCCACACCGATCACCCCCCACTGTCCCCTGTGTCCATCCCCGGCTCCCCGCAGATCCCCCTCTGTGTTCTCCTCCAGTCTCCCTCTGGTCCTCCCCTGTGTCCTCCTCTTGTCCCCCTCTGGTCCTCCTCTGTGTCCTCCTCCGGTCCCCCCATGTCCTCCGGTCCCCCTCTATGCTCCTCCACCCCCACTGTCCCAGATCTTTCAGTATGGAGAGCAGAGGAAGGAGTCGGTATATATGCCATTTACCAGCTCCTTCCTCTTCTGAATAGATAGAGTCACTGACTGACAACTGTGTTTATAATGCTTCAGTTTATGAAGGGAGTCTCTGTCTCTGTTCTTTCATTTCAGTGCAGCTGAGGCTGCAGAGAAAGAGACTGGGGAATCTGTGTCCTCACTCCCTTTCATAAAATAAAACATATAAAAGAGAAGAGAGACATATGAGTATTTGATGGCAAAAAGTAAGCTTTCAGCTGCTTTATTGAAAGCCGCACAGAAAGATCTGTGATTGTAACTCCCCCCACACGATCACCCTCCACTGTCCCCTGTGTGATCCCCGGCTCCAGTCAGGTCCCCCTCTGGTCCTCCTCTGTCTTCTCCTCTGTGTGCTCATCCGGTCCCCCGGAGGATGCTGGGAATGTGACATCATAAGGGGCGGGGTCACCATGTGACATCTCCCAGTGACCCCGCCCCTTTTCCCTATATAAGTCACCGCACAATGCGTCCCTGCCATTGCAGCCAGAGAGAGCGTTGTGTCAACATCGCAAGGAAGAAAAGAAGAGAAGAAGGTGACAGCGTCAGAAGACTGGGCCAACGCTAGTAAAAGAGCAGGAAGAAGAAAGCGGAAGTCCGGCAGAAGAACTGAAGAGCGGGACAAGACCCCCGAAGAGCGGGACAAGACCCCAAAGGCGGCGATGAAGAAGAAAGCCAGGCTCCTCCGGACTAGCACACAGACGGGCAGATTGTCAGTCAGACTGCCGAGTGCGAGGGACAATTTTGAGTCAAAACTTCTTTCTAAGTCCACCGAATAGTCCAATCGTGTGTACGCAGCATAAGGGTTACTAACTCACATTTATACATAAGTATATTAGGGGCAATTTAGCTACCAGCATGCCTTTGGGGTGTGGAAGACAATCATAGTACGTGGACGAGACCCACCCATGTATAGGGAGAGCACACAAACCCCCTGCAGGTATTGCTTCGGTTGGGATTCAAACTGATGACCGCTAGCACTGCTAGGTGTGACAGAGAGTATTGCAACGACCACCATTTTATTCTCTAGGGTGTTAGAATAAAAAATATATATAATGTTTAGGGGTTCTAAGTAAAGGGAAGGAGATAGGCTGGCAGGCAGGGGAAGCTCAATTAGCATTGCTGGTTGTCATTCCAACTGCCACCACAAGAGGGCACTAGTTTCCAGAAGGAACCATAGGATTGCAGAAGGCCTCAAAGCGGGCCGCCGGCGGCGCGGCCCGACACGATCACGCCGGCGGCGTCCACGGAGACAGGATACCCCCTGCTGTGCTGCCCCTGGCGCCAGGTCGCTAATTCTAGTCGCAAATGCGACCTGGCGCCCGGGTTTTGTCGAGCCCTGCCTTAATATCTGTGGATTCAGTACTATGTTTCTGTAAAGAGGGAGAGACTGAAAAGAATAGAGAGACACATGGCAGCCTATTTCTTTTTCCTTGAAAATTAAGAAATATTCAGTTTTCCTTTTTACATTTCCTTTTTAACTTGTTAGTAAAATCCATAGTACAAATTATTAAGATGGTATTTCAATTCGGTGCCTCCCACACAGTTGTGAATATTGTTATGAAAATGTGAATTGTAAAAGAGATCGGTGATCATCCAATAAAAAGCCTGTGTCTCACTGTATTGTCCAGGAGGCTCTACACTGGCTACTCACAGGTGCAATCCCACTACTGACCAGTATGGGGGGTTTTGACCTGCTCTGTTTCCAACCTGGGCCGGTTCATCCCTCCTTAGGACAACCTGGTGACCCCAGGCTCCCATAGAGCCACCATATTGATACCAGTCTTAGCATGGACACCCAATCAACATAGCGCAGGGTAGACCAGAACTCCTGGACTCAAGTAATCCAACAGCCTCAGCCTCCCATGTATCTGGGATTACAGATGCACGCCACAGCACCCAGCAAAGGAAGTAGCTTGTTCTGAGATACTAGAATCAGAAGTCTTTTTAATCTCAATAATGCCCTCTAGTGTCAATATTGCTTATTGCAAGTGATTCAATAATATAATAATAAACATTTCCAAAGCACAACATAAAATAAAACATACAAAAAAAATCAAACATATAGAAACTAGAAGAGAGACATATGGGTATATGATATCATGAAGCTTCCAGCTGCTTTATTGAAACTTGCGCAGGGAGATCGGTGATTGTAACTCCCCCCCCCACACCGATCACCCCCCACTGTCCCCAGTGTCCTCCCCAGCTCCCCTCTGGTCCTTCTCTGTGTCCTCCTCCAGACCCCCCTCTCTGTCCTCTGTGTGCTCCTCTAGTCCCCCGTGTTCTCCTTCAGTCCCCCTCTGTGTCCTCCTCTGGTCCCCCTTTGGTCCTCCTCTGTGTCCTCCTTCAGTCCCCCTCTCGCCCCCCTTTCTATCCTCTGTGTGCTCCTCCAGTCCCCCGTGTTCTCCTCTGATCCCCCTCTGTGTCCTCCTCCGGTTCCACTCTGGTACTGCTCTGTGTCCTCCTCTGGTCCCCCTCTGGCCCTCCTCTGTGTTCTCCTCTGGTCCCCCTCTGGTCCTCCTCTGATCCTCCTCTGGTCCTCCTCTGTGTCCTCCTCCGGTCCCCCTCTGGCCCTCCTCTATGTCCCCCTCCGGTCCCCCTCTGGTCCTCCTCTGGTCCTCTTCTGTGTTCTCCTCTGGTTCTCCTCTGATCCTCCTCTGGTCCTCCCCTGTGTCCTCCTCCGATCCTCCTCTGGCCCTTCTCTGTGTCCTCCTCCAGTCCCCTTCTGTGTCCTCTACCGGTCCCCCTTTGGACATCCTCTGTGTCCTCCTCCGGTCCCCCTCTGGCCTTCCTCTGTGTCCTCCTCTGATCCCCCTCTGGTCCTCCTCTGTGTCCTCCTCTGTGTCCTCCACCGGTCCCCCTCTGGTCCTCCTCTGTGTCCTCCTCCAGTCCCCCTCCGGTCCCCCTCTGTGTCCTCCTCCGGTCCCCCTCTGGTCCTTTTCTGTGTCCTCCTCTGGTCCCCCTCTGGCCCTCCGGCCCTCCTCTGTGTCCTCCTCCGGTCCCCCTCCGGTCCCCCTCTGTGTCCTCCTCTGGTCCCTCTCTGGTCCTACTCTGTGTGCTCATCTGCCCCCCCATGTCCTTCGGTCCCCCTCTGTATTCCTCCACCCCCACTGTCCCAGATCTTTCAGGATAGAGAGCAGAGGAAGGAGCCGGTATATATGTAATTTACCAGATCCTTCCTCTTCTGAATAGACAGAGTCACTGACTGACTGTGACCTGTGTTTATGATGTTTCAGTTTATGAATGGAGAGGAGCCGCTGTCTCCGTTCATTAATTTCAGTGCAGCTGAGGCTGCAGAGAAAGAGACTGGGGAATCTGTGTCCTCACTCCCTTTCCCTGTCTCAAAAGGGAGATGTCAGGGGTCTGTTTAGACCCCCCAACAGAATTGATAAAAAGAAAAAAATTGTTAAAATAATAAAAGATGAAATGAAAAAAAAAAACACTGACACCGTCCACTCTACCTCCCCAAAAAAAGAAAGCATTGTAAAAAAATAAAAAATAAAATAAAAAAATAATAATAAAATAAAATAAAATAAAAAACTAATGACACAGTCCGCACCTCATCAGTGCCACCTATCAGTACCCATCAGTACAGAGCCTTTCATTAGGACCCAGCAAAGGAAGTGGCTTGTTCTGAGATACTAGAATCAAAAGTCTCCTTAATCTCAATACTGCCCTCTAGTGTAAATATTGCTTATTGTAAGTGATTCAATAATATAATAATAAACACTTCCAAAGCACAACATAAAATAAAAACACATCAGAAATATTTCTCTCCTTATTGAATGTTTTTTTATTCATTGAAAATGTAATGGTACCGGAAATGATGATTTGTGACCACTAGCTGGAGCTAACAATTATAGTAAATAAGTATTTATTTCCTATGCTCATCATTGCCATCTAGTGGCCATAATTGTTAATTTTCCTAAATTACTCTATTTTGTACAAATGAATAACATTTAACCTGGAAAAAAATAGCCTAGATATACTCAACTGTGCCCTCGTTTGCACAGAACAAATGTACACCCATTTCACAGGATGAATAGCTCTGCATCATTTTTTTTATAAAACACCCCTTAATATCTGTGGATTCAGTACTATGTTTCTGTAAAGAGGGAGAGACTGAAAAGAATAGAGAGAGCAGTGGCAGCCTATTTTTTTTCCTTGAAAATGATGAACTACTCAGTTTTCCTTTTTAACTTGTTAATAAAATCCATAGCACATATTATTAAGATGGTATTTCAATTCGGTGCCTCCCACACAGTTGTGAATATTGTTATGAAAATGTGAATTGTAAAACAGATCGGTGATCATCCAATAAAAAGCCTGCATCTCACTGTATTGTCCAGGCTGCTCTACACTGGCTACTCACAGGTGCAATCCCACTACTGACCAGTATGGAGGCTTTGACCTGCTCTGTTCCCAACCTGGGCGAGTTCACCCCTCCTTAGGACAACCTGGTGACCACAGGCTCCCCTAGAGCCACCATATTGATGCCAGTCGTAGCATGGACACCCGATCAACATAGCACAGGGTAGACAAGAACTCCTCGACTCAAGCAATCCAACAGCCTCAGCCTCCCAAGTAGCTGGGATTACAGATGCACGCCACAGCAACCGGCAAAGGAAGGGGCTTGTTCTGAGATACTAGAATCAGAAGTCTCCTTGATCTCAATACTGCCCTCTAGTGTCAATAGTGCTTATTGCAAGTGATTCAATAATATAAAAATAAACATTTCCAAAGCATAGTATTAAATAAAACATAAAAAAAAACGCATATAGAAGCTAGAAGAGAGACACATGGGTATATATTATAGCAAAAAGTAAACTTTCAGCTGCTTTATTGAAAGCCGCTCAGGGAGATCAGTGATTGTAACTCCCCCCCCCACACCGATCACCCCCCACTGTCCCCTGTGTCCATCCCCGGCTCCCCGCAGATCCCCCTCTGTGTTCTCCTCCAATCCCCCTCTGGTCCTCCCCTGTGTCCTCCTTTTGTCCCCCTCTGGTCCTCCTCTGTGACCTCCTCCGGTCCCCCCATGTCCTCCGGTCCCCCTCTATGCTCCTCCACCCCCACTGTCCCAGATCTTTCAGTATGGAGAGCAGAGGAAGGAGTCGGTATATATGCCATTTACCAGCTCCTTCCTCTTCTGAATAGATAGAGTCACTGACTGACAACTGTGTTTATAATGCTTCAGTTTATGAAGGGAGTCTCTGTCTCTGTTCTTTCATTTCAGTGCAGCTGAGGCTGCAGAGAAAGAGACTGGGGAATCTGTGTCCTCACTCCCTTTCATAAAATAAAACATATAAAAGAGAAGAGAGACATATGAGTATTTGATGGCAAAAAGTAAGCTTTCAGCTGCTTTATTGAAAGCCGCACAGAAAGATCTGTGATTGTAACTCCCCCCACACGATCACCCTCCACTGTCCCCTGTGTGATCCCCGGCTCCCCTCAGGTCCCCCTCTGGTCCTCCTCTGTCTTCTCCTCTGTGTGCTCATCCGGTCCCCCGGAGGATGCTGGGAATGTGACATCATAAGGGGCGGGGTCACCATGTGACATCTCCCAGTGACCCCGCCCCTTTTCCCTATATAAGTCACCGCACAATGCGTCCCTGCCATTGCGGCCAGAGAGAGCGTTGTGTCAACATCGCAAGGAAGAAAAGAAGAGAAGAAGGTGACAGCGTCAGAAGACCGGGCCAACGCTAGTAAAAGAGCAGGAAGAAGAAAGCGGAAGTCCGGCAGAAGAACTGAAGAGCGGGACAAGACCCCCGAAGAGCGGGACAAGACCCCAAAGGCGGCGATGAAGAAGAAAGCCAGGCTCCTCCGGACTAGCACACAGACGGGCAGATTGTCAGCCAGACTGCCGAGTGCGAGGGACAATTTTGAGTCAAAACTTCTTTCTAAGTCCACCGGATAGTCCAATCGTGTGTACGCAGCATAAGGGTTACTAACTCACATTTATACATAAGTATATTAGGGGCAATTTAGCTACCAGCATGCCTTTGGGGTGTGGAAGACAATCATAGTACGTGGACGAGACCCACCCATGTATAGGGAGAGCACACAAACCCCCTGCAGGTATTGATTCGGTTGGGATTCAAACTGATGACCGCTAGCACTGCTAGGTGTGACAGAGAGTATTGCAACGACCACCATTTTATTCTCTAGGGTGTTAGAATAAAAAATATATATAATGGTTAGGGGTTCTAAGTAAAGGGAAGGAGATAGGCTGGCAGGCAGGGGAAGCTCAAATAGCATTGCTGGTTGTCATTCCAACGGCCACCACAAGAGGGCACCAGATTCCAGAAGGAACCATAGGATTGCAGAAGGCCTCAAAGCCGGCGGCGCGGCCCAACACGATCACGCCGGCGGCGTCCACGGAGACAGGATACCCCCTGCTGTGCTGCCCCTGTCGCCAGGTCGCTAATTCTAGTCGCAAATGCGACCTGGCGCCCGGGTTTTGTCGAGCCCTGCCTTAATATCTGTGGATTCAGTACTATGTTTCTGTAAGGAGGGAGAGACTGAAAAGAATAGAGAGACACATGGCAGCCTATTTCTTTTTCCTTGAAAATTAAGAAATATTCAGTTTTCCTTTTTACATTTCCTTTTTAACTTGTTAGTAAAATCCATAGTACAAATTATTAAGATGGTATTTCAATTCGGTGCCTCCCACACAGTTGTGAATATTGTTATGAAAATGTGAATTGTAAAAGAGATCGGTAATCATCCAATAAAAAGCCTGTGTCTCACTGTATTGTCCAGGCTGCTCTACACTGGCTACTCACAGGTGCAATCCCACTACTGACCAGTATGGGGGGCTTTGACCTGCTCTGTTTCCAACCTGGGCCGGTTCACCCCTCCTTAGGACAACCTGGTGACCTCAGGCTCCCATAGAGCCACCATATTGATACCAGTCTTAGCATGGACACCCAATCAACATAGCGCAGGGTAGACCAGAACTCCTGGACTCAAGTAATCCAACAGCCTCAGCCTCCCATGTATCTGGGATTACAGATGCACGCCACAGCACCCAGCAAAGGAAGTAGCTTGTTCTGAGATACTAGAATCAGAAGTCTTTTTAATCTCAATAATGCCCTCTAGTGTCAATATTGCTTATTGCAAGTGATTCAATAATATAATAATAAACATTTCCAAAGCACAACATAAAATAAAACATAGAAAAAAAATCAAAAATATAGAAACTAGAAGAGAGACATATGGGTATATGATATCATGAAGCTTCCAGCTGCTTTATTGAAACTTGTGCAGGGAGATCGGTGATTGTAACTCCCCCCCCACACCGATCACCCCCCACTGTCCCCAGTGTCCTCCCCAGCTCCCCTCTGGTCCTTCTCTGTGTCCTCCTCCAGCCCCCCCTCTCTGTCCTTTGTGTGCTCCTCTAGTCCCCCGTGTTCTCCTTCAGTCCCCCTCTGTGTCCTCCTCTGGTCCCCCTTTGGTCCTCCTCTGTGTCCTCCTCCAGTCCCCCTCTGGCCCCCCTTTCTATCCTCTGTGTGCTCCTCCAGTCCCCCGTGTTCTCCTCTGATCCCCCTCTGTGTCCTCCTCCGGTTCCACTCTGGTACTGCTCTGTGTCCACCTCTGGTCCCCCTCTGGCCCTCCTCTGTGTTCTCCTCTGGTCCCCCTCTGGTCCTCCTCTGATCCTCCTCTGGTCCTCCTCTGTGTCCTCCTCCGGTCCCCCTCTGGCCCTCCTCTATGTCCCCCTTCGGTCCCCCTCTGGTCCTCCTCTGGTCCTCTTCTGTGTTCTCCTCTGGTTCTCCTCTGATCCTCCTCTGGTCCTCCCCTGTGTCCTCCTCCGATCCTCCTCTGGCCCTTCTCTGTGTCTTCCTCCAGTCCCCTTCTGTGTCCTCCACCGGTCCCCCTCTGGACATCCTCTGTGTCCTCCTCCGGTCCCCCTCTGGCCTTCCTCTGTGTCCTCCTCTGATCCCCCTCTGGTCCTCCTCTGTGTCCTCCACCGGTCCCCCTCTGGTCCTCCTCTGTGTCCTCCTCCAGTCCCCCTCCGGTCCCCCTCTGTGTCCTCTTCCGGTCCCCCTCTGGTCCTTTTCTGTGTCCTCCTCTGGTCCCCCTCTGGCCCTCCGGCCCTCCTCTGTGTCCTCCTCCAATCCCCCTCCGGTCCCCCTCTGTGTCCTCCTCTGGTCCCTCTCTGGTCCTACTCTGTGTGCTCATCTGGCCCCCCATGTCCTTCGGTCCCCCTCTGTATTCCTCCACCCCCACTGTCCCAGATCTTTCAGGATAGAGAGCAGAGGAAGGAGCCGGTATATATGTAATTTACCAGATCCTTCCTCTTCTGAATAGACAGAGTCACTGACTGACTGTGACCTGTGTTTATGATGTTTCAGTTTATGAATGGAGAGGAGCCACTGTCTCCGTTCATTAATTTCAGTGCAGCTGAGGCTGCAGAGAAAGAGACTGGGGAATCTGTGTCCTCACTCCCTTCCCCTGTCTCAAAAGGGAGATGTCAGGGGTCTGTTTAGACCCCCCAACAGAATTGATCAAAAGAAAAAAATTGTAAAAATAATAAAAGATGAAATGAAAAAAAAAAAACACTGACACCGTCCACTCTACCTCCCCAAAAAAGAAAGCATTGTAAAAAAAAAAAAAAAAAAAAATAATGACACAGTCCACACCTCATCAGTGCCACCTATCAGTGCCCATCAGTACAGAGCCTTTCATTAGGACCCAGCAAAGGAAGTGGCTTGTTCTGAGATACTAGAATCAAAAGTCTCCTTAATCTCAATACTGCCCTCTAGTGTAAATATTGCTTATTGTAAGTGATTCAATAATATAATAATAAACACTTCCAAAGCACAACATACAATAAAAACACATCAGAAATATTTCTCTCCTTATTGAATGTTTTTTTATTCATTGAAAATGTAATGGTACCGGAAATGATGATTTGTGACCACTAGCTGGAGCTAACAATTATAGTAAATAAGTATTTATTTCCTATGCTCATCATTGCCATCTAGTGGCCATAATTGTTAATTTTCCTAAATTACTCTATTTTGTACAAATGAATAACATTTAACCTGGAAAAAAATAGCCTAGATATACTCAACTGTGCCCTCGTTTGCACAGAACAAATGTACACCCATTTCAAAGGATGAATAGCTCTGCATCATTTTTTTTTATAAAACACCCCTTAATATCTGTGGATTCAGTACTATGTTTCTGTAAAGAGGGAGAGACTGAAAAGAATAGAGAGAGCAGTGGCAGCCTATTTTTTTTCCTTGAAAATGATGAACTACTCAGTCTTCCTTTTTAACTTGTTAGTAAAATCCATAGCACATATTATTAAGATGGTATTTCAATTCGGTGCCTCCCACACAGTTGTGAATATTGTTATGAAAATGTGAATTGTAAAACAGATCGGTGATCATCCAATAAAAAGCCTGCGTCTCACTGTATTGTCCAGGCTGCTCTACACTGGCTACTCACAGGTGCAATCCCACTACTGACCAGTATGGGGGCTTTGACCTGCTCTGTTCCCAACCTGGGCCAGTTCACCCCTCCTTAGGACAACCTGGTGACCCCAGGCTCCCCTAGAGCCACCATATTGATGCCAGTCTTAGCATGGACACCCGATCAACATAGCACAGGGTAGACCAGAACTCCTGGACTCAAGCAATCCAACAGCCTCAGCCTCCCAAGTAGCTGGGATTACAGATGCACGCCACAGCACCCAGCAAAGTAAGCGGCTTGTTCTGAGATACTAGAATCAGAAGTCTCCTTGATCTCAATACTGCCCTCTAGTGTCAATAGTGCTTATTGCAAGTGATTCAATAATATAAAAATAAACATTTCCAAAGCACAGTATAAAATAAAACATATAAAAAAAATCGCATATAGAAGCTAGAAGAGAGACACATGGGTATATATATCATAGCAAAAAGTAAACTTTCAGCTGCTTTATTGAAAGCCGCTCAGGGAGATCAGTGATTGTAACTCCCCCCCACACCGATCACCCCCCACTGTCCCCTGTGTCCATCCCCGGCTCCCCGCAGATCCCCCTCTGTGTTCTCCTCCAGTCCCCC
Source organism: Lithobates pipiens (assembly GCF_037356315.1). Lineage (NCBI taxonomy): Eukaryota > Metazoa > Chordata > Amphibia > Anura > Ranidae > Lithobates > Lithobates pipiens. The sequence continues at coordinate 2,198,527 of NW_027507879.1, read as the reverse complement.
TCTGGTCCTCCCCTGTGTCCTCCTCTTGTCCCCCTCTGGTCCTCCTCTGTGTCCTCCTCCGGTCCCCCCATGTCCTCCGGTCCCCCTCTATGCTCCTCCACCCCCATTGTCCCAGATCTTTCAGTATGGAGAGCAGAGGAAGGAGTCGGTATATATGCCATTTACCAGCTCCTTCCTCTTCTGAATAGATAGAGTCACTGACTGACAACTGTGTTTATAATGCTTCATTTTATGAAGGGAGTCTCTGTCTCTGTTCTTTCATTTCAGTGCAGCTGAGGCTGCAGAGAAAGAGACTGGGGAATCTGTGTCCTCACTCCCTTTCATAAAATAAAACATATAAAAGAGAAGAGAGACATATGAGTATTTGATGGCAAAAAGTAAGCTTTCAGCTGCTTTATTGAAAGCCGCACAGAAAGATCTGTGATTGTAACTCCCCCCACACGATCACCCTCCACTGTCCCCTGTGTGATCCCCGGCTCCCCTCAGGTCCCCCTCTGGTCCTCCTCTGTCTTCTCCTCTGTGTGCTCATCCGGTCCCCCGGAGGATGCTGGGAATGTGACATCATAAGGGGCGGGGTCACCATGTGACATCTCCCAGTGACCCCGCCCCTTTTCCCTATATAAGTCACCGCACAATGCGTCCCTGCCATTGCGGCCAGAGAGAGCGTTGTGTCAACATCGCAAGGAAGAAAAGAAGAGAAGAAGGTGACAGCGTCAGAAGACCGGGCCAACGCTAGTAAAAGAGCAGGAAGAAGAAAGCGGAAGTCCGGCAGAAGAACTGAAGAGCGGGACAAGACCCCCGAAGAGCGGGACAAGACCCCAAAGGCGGCGATGAAGAAGAAAGCCAGGCTCCTCCGGACTAGCACACAGACGGGCAGATTGTCAGCCAGACTGCCGAGTGCGAGGGACAATTTTGAGTCAAAACTTCTTTCTAAGTCCACCGGATAGTCCAATCGTGTGTACGCAGCATAAGGGTTACTAACTCACATTTATACATAAGTATATTAGGGGCAATTTAGCTACCAGCATGCCTTTGGGGTGTGGAAGACAATCATAGTACGTGGACGAGACCCACCCATGTATAGGGAGAGCACACAAACCCCCTGCAGGTATTGATTCGGTTGGGATTCAAACTGATGACCGCTAGCACTGCTAGGTGTGACAGAGAGTATTGCAACGACCACCATTTTATTCTCTAGGGTGTTAGAATAAAAAATATATATAATGGTTAGGGGTTCTAAGTAAAGGGAAGGAGATAGGCTGGCAGGCAGGGGAAGCTCAAATAGCATTGCTGGTTGTCATTCTAACGGCCACCACAAGAGGGCACCAGATTCCAGAAGGAACCATAGGATTGCAGAAGGCCTCAAAGCCGGCGGCCGGCGGCGCGGCCCAACACGATCACGCCGGCGGCGTCCACGGAGACAGGATACCCCCTGCTGTGCTGCCCCTGTCGCCAGGTCGCTAATTCTAGTCGCAAATGCGACCTGGCGCCCGGGTTTTGTCGAGGCCTGCCTTAATATCTGTGGATTCAGTACTATGTTTTTTTAAAGAGGGAGAGACTGAAAAGAATAGAGAGACACATGGCAGCCTATTTCTTTTTTCCTTGAAAATTAAGAAATATTCAGTTTTCCTTTTTACATTTCCTTTTTAACTTGTTAGTAAAATCCATAGTACAAATTATTAAGATGGTATTTCAATTCGGTGCCTCCCACACAGTTGTGAATATTGTTATGAAAATGTGAATTGTAAAAGAGATCGGTGATCATCCAATAAAAAGCCTGTGTCTCACTGTATTGTCCAGGCTGCTTTACACTGGCTACTCACAGGTGCAATCCCACTACTGACCAGTATGGGGGGCTTTGACCTGCTCTGTTTCCAACCTGGGCCGGTTCACCCCTCCTTAAGACAACCTGGTGACCCCAGGCTCCCATAGAGCCACCATATTGATACCAGTCTTAGCATGGACACCCAATCAACATAGCGCAGGGTAGACCAGAACTCCTGGACTCAAGTAATCCAACAGCCTCAGCCTCCCATGTAGCTGGGATTACAGATGCACGCCACAGCACCCGGCAAAGGAAGTAGCTTGTTCTGAGATACTAGAATCAGAAGTCTTTTTAATCTCAATAATGCCCTCTAGTGTCAATATTGCTTATTGCAAGTGATTCAATAATATAATAATAAACATTTCCAAAGCACAACATAAAATAAAACATACAAAAAAAATCAAACATATAGAAACTAGAAGAGAGACATATGGGTATATGATATCATGAAGCTTCTAGCTGCTTTATTGAAACTTGCGCAGGGAGATCGGTGATTGTAACTCCCCACACCGATCACCCCCCACTGTCCCCAGTGTCCTCCCCAGCTCCCCTCTGGTCCTTCTTTGTGTCCTCCTCCAGCCCCCCCTCTCTGTCCTTTGTGTGCTCCTCTAGTCCCCCGTGTTCTCCTTCAGTCCCCCTCTGTGTCCTCCTCTGGTCCCCCTTTGGTCCTCCTCTGTGTCCTCCTCCAGTCCCCCTCTGGCCCCCCTTTCTATCCTCTGTGTGCTCCTCCAGTCCCCCGTGTTCTCCTCTGATCCCCCTCTGTGTCCTCCTCCGGTTCCACTCTGGTACTGCTCTGTGTCCTCCTCTGGTCCCCCTCTGGCCCTCCTCTGTGTTCTCCTCTGGTCCCCCTCTGGTCCTCCTCTGATCCTCCTCTGGTCCTCCTCTGTGTCCTCCTCCGGTCCCCCTCTGGCCCTCCTCTATGTCCCCCTTCGGTCCCCCTCTGGTCCTCCTCTGGTCCTCTTCTGTGTTCTCCTCTGGTTCTCCTCTGATCCTCCTCTGGTCCTCCCCTGTGTCCTCCTCCGATCCTCCTCTGGCCCTTCTCTGTGTCCTCCTCCAGTCCCCTTCTGTGTCCTCCACCGGTCCCCCTCTGGACATCCTCTGTGTACTCCTCCGGTCCCCCTCTGGCCTTCCTCTGTGTCCTCCTCTGATCCCCCTCTGGTCCTCCTCTGTGTCCTCCTCTGTGTCCTCCACCGGTCCCCCTCTGGTCCTCCTCTGTGTCCTCCTCCAGTCCCCCTCCGGTCCCCCTCTGTGTCCTCCTCCGGTCCCCCTCTGGTCCTTTTCTGTGTCCTCCTCTGGTCCCCCTCTGGCCCTCCGGCCCTCCTCTGTGTCCTCCTCCGGTCCCCCTCCGGTCCCCCTCTGTGTCCTCCTCTGGTCCCTCTCTGGTCCTACTCTGTGTGCTCATCTGGCCCCCCATGTCCTTCGGTCCCCCTCTGTATTCCTCCACCCCCACTGTCCCAGATCTTTCAGGATAGAGAGCAGAGGAAGGAGCCGGTATATATGTAATTTACCAGATCCTTCCTCTTCTGAATAGACAGAGTCACTGACTGACTGTGACCTGTGTTTATGATGTTTCAGTTTATGAATGGAGAGGAGCCGCTGTCTCCGTTCATTAATTTCAGTGCAGCTGAGGCTGCAGAGAAAGAGACTGGGGAATCTGTGTCCTCACTCCCTTCCCCTGTCTCAAAAGGGAGATGTCAGGGGTCTGTTTAGACCCCCCAACAGAATTGATGAAAAGAAAAAAGTTGTAAAAATAATAAAAGATGAAATGAAAAAAAAAACACTGACACCGTCCACTCTACCTCCCCAAAAAAGAAAGCATTGTAAAAAAATAAAAAATAAAATAAAAAAATAATAATAAAATAAAATAAAATAAAAAAATAATGACACAGTCCACACCTCATCAGTGCCACCTATCAGTGCCCATCAGTACAGAGCCTTTCATTAGGACCCAGCAAAGGAAGTGGCTTGTTCTGAGATACTAGAATCAAAAGTCTCCTTAATCTCAATACTGCCCTCTAGTGTAAATATTGCTTATTGTAAGTGATTCAATAATATAATAATAAACACTTCCAAAGCACAACATACAATAAAAACACATCAGAAATATTTCTCTCCTTATTGAATGTTTTTTTATTCATTGAAAATGTAATGGTACCGGAAATGATGATTTGTGACCACTAGCTGGAGCTAACAATTATAGTAAATAAGTATTTATTTCCTATGCTCATCATTGCCATCTAGTGGCCATAATTGTTAATTTTCCTAAATTACTCTATTTTGTACAAATGAATAACATTTAACCTGGAAAAAAATAGCCTAGATATACTCAACTGTGCCCTCGTTTGCACAGAACAAATGTACACCCATTTCACAGGATGAATAGCTCTGCATCATTTTTTTTTATAAAACACCCCTTAATATCTGTGGATTCAGTACTATGTTTCTGTAAAGAGGGAAAGACTGAAAAGAATAGAGAGAGCAGTGGCAGCCTATTTTTTTTCCTTGAAAATGATGAACTACTCAGTCTTCCTTTTTAACTTGTTAGTAAAATCCATAGCACATATTATTAAGATGGTATTTCAATTCGGTGCCTCCCACACAGTTGTGAATATTGTTATGAAAATGTGAATTGTAAAACAGATCGGTGATCATCCAATAAAAAGCCTGCGTCTCACTGTATTGTCCAGGCTGCTCTACACTGGCTACTCACAGGTGCAATCCCACTACTGACCAGTATGGGGGCTTTGACCTGCTCTGTTCCCAACCTGGGCCAGTTCACCCCTCCTTAGGACAACCTGGTGACCCCAGGCTCCCCTAGAGCCACCATATTGATGCCAGTCTTAGCATGGACACCCGATCAACATAGCACAGGGTAGACCAGAACTCCTGGACTCAAGCAATCCAACAGCCTCAGCCTCCCAAGTAGCTGGGATTACAGATGCACGCCACAGCACCCAGCAAAGGAAGTGGCTTGTTCTGAGATACTAGAATCAGAAGTCTCCTTGATCTCAATACTGCCCTCTAGTGTCAATAGTGCTTATTGCAAGTGATTCAATAATATAAAAATAAACATTTACAAAGCACAGTATAAAATAAAACATATAAAAAAAATTGCATATAGAAGCTAGAAGAGAGACACATGGGTATATATATTATAGCAAAAAGTAAACTTTCAGCTGCTTTATTGAAAGACGCTCAGGGAGATCAGTGATTGTAACTCCCCCCCCACACCGATCACCCCCCACTGTCCCCTGTGTCCATCCCTAGCTCCCCGCAGATCCCCCTCTGTGTTCTCCTCCAGTCCCCCTCTGGTCCTCCCCTGTGTCCTCCTCTTGTCCCCCTCTGGTCCTCCTCTGTGTCCTCCTCCGGTCCCCCCATGTCCTCCGGTCCCCCTCTATGCTCCTCCACCCCCACTGTCCCAGATCTTTCAGTATGGAGAGCAGAGGAAGGAGTCGGTATATATGCCATTTACCAGCTCCTTCCTCTTCTGAATAGATAGAGTCACTGACTGACAACTGTGTTTATAATGCTTCAGTTTATGAAGGGAGTCTCTGTCTCTGTTCTTTCATTTCAGTGCAGCTGAGGCTGCAGAGAAAGAGACTGGGGAATCTGTGTCCTCACTCCCTTTCATAAAATAAAACATATAAAAGAGAAGAGAGACATATGAGTATTTGATGGCAAAAAGTAAGCTTTCAGCTGCTTTATTGAAAGCCGCACAGAAAGATCTGTGATTGTAACTCCCCCCACACGATCACCCTCCACTGTCCCCTGTGTGATCCCCGGCTCCCCTCAGGTCCCCCTCTGGTCCTCCTCTGTCTTCTCCTCTGTGTGCTCATCCGGTCCCCCGGAGGATGCTGGGAATGTGACATTATAAGGGGCGGGGTCACCATGTGACATCTCCCAGTGACCCCGCCCCTTTTCCCTATATAAGTCACCGCACAATGCGTCCCTGCCATTGCGGCCAGAGAGAGCGTTGTGTCAACATCGCAAGGAAGAAAAGAAGAGAAGAAGGTGACAGCGTCAGAAGACCGGGCCAACGCTAGTAAAAGAGCAGGAAGAAGAAAGCGGAAGTCCGGCAGAAGAACTGAAGAGCGGGACAAGACCCCCTAAGAGCAGGACAAGACCCCAAAGGCGGCGATGAAGAAGAAAGCCAGGCTCCTCCGGACTAGCACACAGACAGGCAGATTGTCAGCCAGACTGCCGAGTGCGAGGGACAATTTTGAGTCAAAACTTCTTTCTAAGTCCACCGGATAGTCCAATCGTGTGTACGCAGCATAAGGGTTACTAACTCACATTTATACATAAGTATATTAGGGGCAATTTAGCTACCAGCATGCCTTTGGGGTGTGGAAGACAATCATAGTATGTGGAGGATACCCACCCATGTATAGGGAGAGCACACAAACCCCCTGCAGGTATTGCTTCGGTTGGGATTCAAACTGATGACCGCTAGCACTGCTAGGTGTGACAGAGAGTATTGCAACGACCACCATTTTATTCTCTAGGGTGTTAGAATAAAAAATATATATAATGTTTATGGGTTCTAAGTAAAGGGAAGGAGATAGGCTGGCAGGCAGGGGAAGCTCAATTAGCATTGCTGGTTGTCATTCCAACTGCCACCACAAGAGGGCACTAGATTCCAGAAGGAACCATAGGATTGCAGAAGGCCTCAAAGCGGGCCGCCGGCGGCGCGGCCCGACACGATCACGCCGGCGGCGTCCACGGAGACAGGATACCCCCTGCTGTGCTGCCCCTGGCGCCAGGTCGCTAATTCTAGTCGCAAATGCGACCTGGCGCCCGGGTTTTGTCGAGCCCTGCCTTAATATCTGTGGATTCAGTACTATGTTTTTTTAAAGAGGGAGAGACTGAAAAGAATAGAGAGACACATGGCAGCCTATTTCTTTTTTCCTTGAAAATTAAGAAATATTCAGTTTTCCTTTTTACATTTCCTTTTTAACTTGTTAGTAAAATCCATAGTACAAATTATTAAGATGGTATTTCAATTCGGTGCCTCCCACACAGTTGTGAATATTGTTATGAAAATGTGAATTCTAAAAGAGATCGGTGATCATCCAATAAAAAGCCTGTGTCTCACTGTATTGTCCAGGCTGCTCTACACTGGCTACTCACAGGTGCAATCCCACTACTGACCAGTATGGGGGGCTTTGACCTGCTCTGTTTCCAACCTGGGCCGGTTCATCCCTCCTTAGGACAACCTGGTGACCCCAGGCTCCCATAGAGCCACCATATTGATACCAGTCTTAGCACGGACACCCAATCAACATAGCGCAGGGTAGACCAGAACTCCTGGACTCAAGTAATCCAACAGCCTCAGCCTCCCATGTAGCTGGGATTACAGATGCACGCCACAGCACCCGGCAAAGGAAGTAGCTTGTTCTGAGATACTAGAATCAGAAGTCTTTTTAATCTCAATAATGCCCTCTAGTGTCAATATTGCTTATTGCAAGTGATTCAATAATATAATAATAAACATTTCCAAAGCACAACATAAAATAAAACATACAAAAAAAATCAAACATATAGAAACTAGAAGAGAGACATATGGGTATATGATATCATGAAGCTTCCAGCTGCTTTATTGAAACTTGCGCAGGGAGATCGGTGATTGTAACTCCCCCCCCCCCACACCGATCACCCCCCACTGTCCCCAGTGTCCTCCCCAGCTCCCCTCTGGTCCTTCTCTGTGTCCTCCTCCAGCCCCCCCTCTCTGTCCTTTGTGTGCTCCTCTAGTCCCCCGTGTTCTCCTTCAGTCCCCCTCTGTGTCCTCCTCTGGTCCCCCTTTGGTCCTCCTCTGTGTCCTCCTCCAGTCCCCCTCTGGCCCCCCTTTCTATCCTCTGTGTGCTCCTCCAGTCCCCCGTGTTCTCCTCTGATCCCCCTCTGTGTCCTCCTCCGGTTCCACTCTGGTACTGCTCTGTGTCCTCCTCTGGTCCCCCTCTGGCCCTCCTCTGTGTTCTCCTCTGGTCCCCCTCTGGTCCTCCTCTGATCCTCCTCTGGTCCTCCTCTGTGTCCTCCTCCGGTCCCCCTCTGGCCCTCCTCTATGTCCCCCTTCGGTCCCCCTCTGGTCCTCCTCTGGTCCTCTTCTGTGTTCTCCTCTGGTTCTCCTCTGATCCTCCTCTGGTCCTCCCCTGTGTCCTCCTCCGATCCTCCTCTGGCCCTTCTCTGTGTCCTCCTCCAGTCCCCTTCTGTGTCCTCCACCGGTCCCCCTCTGGACATCCTCTGTGTACTCCTCCGGTCCCCCTCTGGCCTTCCTCTGTGTCCTCCTCTGATCCCCCTCTGGTCCTCCTCTGTGTCCTCCTCTGTGTCCTCCACCGGTCCCCCTCTGGTCCTCCTCTGTGTCCTCCTCCAGTCCCCCTCCGGTCCCCCTCTGTGTCCTCCTCCGGTCCCCCTCTGGGCCTTTTCTGTGTCCTCCTCTGGTCCCCCTCTGGCCCTCCGGCCCTCCTCTGTGTCCTCCTCCGGTCCCCCTCCGGTCCCCCTCTGTGTCCTCCTCTGGTCCCTCTCTGGTCCTACTCTGTGTGCTCATCTGGCCCCCCATGTCCTTCGGTCCCCCTCTGTATTCCTCCACCCCCACTGTCCCAGATCTTTCAGGATAGAGAGCAGAGGAAGGAGCCGGTATATATGTAATTTACCAGATCCTTCCTCTTCTGAATAGACAGAGTCACTGACTGACTGTGACCTGTGTTTATGATGTTTCAGTTTATGAATGGAGAGGAGCCGCTGTCTCCGTTCATTAATTTCAGTGCAGCTGAGGCTGCAGAGAAAGAGACTGGGGAATCTGTGTCCTCACTCCCTTCCCCTGTCTCAAAAGGGAGATGTCAGGGGTCTGTTTAGACCCCCCAACAGAATTGATGAAAAGAAAAAAATTGTAAAAATAATAAAAGATGAAATGAAAAAAAAAAACACTGACACCGTCCACTCTACCTCCCCAAAAAAGAAAGCATTGTAAAAAAATAAAAAATAAAATAAAAAAATAATAATAAAATAAAATAAAATAAAAAAATAATGACACAGTCCACACCTCATCAGTGCCACCTATCAGTGCCCATCAGTACAGAGCCTTTCATTAGGACCCAGCAAAGGAAGTGGCTTGTTCTGAGATACTAGAATCAAAAGTCTCCTTAATCTCAATACTGCCCTCTAGTGTAAATATTGCTTATTGTAAGTGATTCAATAATATAATAATAAACACTTCCAAAGCACAACATAAAATAAAAACACATCAGAAATATTTCTCTCCTTATTGAATGTTTTTTTATTCATTGAAAATGTAATGGTACCGGAAATGATGATTTGTGACCACTAGCTGGAGCTAACAATTATAGTAAATAAGTATTTATTTCCTATGCTCATCATTGCCATCTAGTGGCCATAATTGTTAATTTTCCTAAATTACTCTATTTTGTACAAATGAATAACATTTAACCTGGAAAAAAATAGCCTAGATATACTCAACTGTGCCCTCGTTTGCACAGAACAAATGTTCACCAATTTCACAGGATGAATAGCTCTGCATCATTTTTTTTATAAAACACCCCTTAATATCTGTGGATTCAGTACTATGTTTCTGTAAAGAGGGAGAGACTGAAAAGAATAGAGAGAGCAGTGGCAGCCTATTTTTTTTCCTTGAAAATGATGAACTACTCAGTTTTCCTTTTTAACTTGTTAGTAAAATCCATAACACATATTATTAAGATGGTATTTCAATTCGGTGCCTCCCACACAGTTGTGAATATTGTTATGAAAATGTGAATTGTAAAACAGATCGGTGATCATCCAATAAAAAGCCTGCGTCTCACTGTATTGTCCAGGCTGCTCTACACTGGCTACTCACAGGTGCAATCCCACTACTGACCAGTATGGGGGCTTTGATGTGCTCTGTTCCCAAACTGGGCCAGTTCACCCCTCCTTAGGACAACCTGGTGACCCCAGGCTCCCCTAGAGCCACCATATTGATGCCAGTCTTAGCATGGACACCCGATCAACATAGCACAGGGTAGACCAGAACTCCTGGACTCAAGCAATCCAACAGCCTCAGCCTCCCAAGTAGCTGGGATTACAGATGCACACCACAGCACCCGGCAAAGGAAGTGGCTTGTTCTGAGATACTAGAATCAGAAGTCTCCTTGATCTCAATACTGCCCTCTAGTGTCAATAGTGCTTATTGCAAGTGATTCAATAATATAAAAATAAACATTTCCAAAGCACAGTATAAAATAAAACATGTAAAAAAAATCGCATATAGAAGCTAGAAGAGAGACACATGGGTATATATTATAGCAAAACGTAAACTTTCAGCTGCTTTGTTGAAAGCCGCTCAGGGAGATCAGTGATTGTAACTCCCCCCCCCACACCGATCACCCCCCACGGTACCCTGTGTCCATCCCCGGCTCCCCGCAGATCCCCCTCTGTGTTCTCCTCCAGTCCCCCTCTGGTCCTCCCCTGTGTCCTCCTCTTGTCCCCCTCTGGTCCTCCTCTGTGTCCTCCTCCGGTCCCCCCATGTCCTCCGGTCCCCCTCTATGCTCCTCCACCCCCACTGTCCCAGATCTTTCAGTATGGAGAGCAGAGGAAGGAGTCGGTATATATGCCATTTACCAGCTCCTTCCTCTTCTGAATAGATAGAGTCACTGACTGACAACTGTGTTTATAATGCTTCAGTTTATGAAGGGAGTTTCTGTCTCTGTTCTTTCATTTCAGTGCAGCTGAGGCTGCAGAGAAAGAGACTGGGGAATCTGTGTCCTCACTCCCTTTCATAAAATAAAACATATAAAAGAGAAGAGAGACATATGAGTATTTGATGGCAAAAAGTAAGCTTTAAGCTGCTTTATTGAAAGCCGCACAGAAAGATCTGTGATTGTAACTCCCCCCACACGATCAACCTCCACTGTCCCCTGTGTAACCCCCGGCTCCCCTCAGGTCCCCCTCTGGTCCTCCTCTGTCTTCTCCTCTGTGTGCTCATCCGGTCCCCCGGAGGATGCTGGGAATGTGACATCATAAGGGGCGGGGTCACCATGTGACATCTCCCAGTGACCCCGCCCCTTTTCCCTATATAAGTCGCCGCACAATGCGTCCCTGCCATTGCGGCCAGAGAGAGCGTTGTGTCAACATCGCAAGGAAGAAAAGAAGAGAAGAAGGTGACAGCGTCAGAAGACCGGGCCAACGCTAGTAAAAGAGCAGGAAGAAGAAAGCGGAAGTCCGGCAGAAGAACTGAAGAGCGGGACAAGACCCCCGAAGAGCGGGACAAGACCCCAAAGGCGGCGATGAAGAAGAAAGCCAGGCTCCTCCGGACTAGCACACAGACGGGCAGATTGTCAGCCAGACTGCCGAGTGCGAGGGACAATTTTGAGTCAAAACTTCTTTCTAAGTCCACCGGATAGTCCAATCGTGTGTACGCAGCATAAGGGTTACTAACTCACATTTATACATAAGTAAATTAGGGGCAATTTAGCTACCAGCATGCCTTTGGGGTGTGGAAGACAATCATAGTACGTGGAGGAGACCCACCCATGTATAGGGAGAGCACACAAACCCCCTGCAGGTATTGCTTCGGTTGGGATTCAAACTGATGACCGCTAGCACTGCTAGGTGTGACAGAGAGTATTGCAACGACCACCATTTTATTCTCTAGGGTGTTAGAATAAAAAATATATATAATGTTTAGGGGTTCTAAGTAAAGGGAAGGAGATAGGCTGGCAGGCAGGGGAAGCTCAATTAGCATTGCTGGTTGTCATTCCAACGGCCACCACAAGAGGGCACCAGATTCCAGAAGGAACCATAGGATTGCAGAAGGCCTCAAAGCCGGCCGCCGGCGGCGCGGCCCGACACGATCACGCCGGCGGCGTCCACGGAGACAGGATACCCCCTGCTGTGCTGCCCCTGACGCCAGGTCGCTAATTCTAGTCGCAAATGCGACCTGGCGCCCGGGTTTTGTCGAGCCCTGCCTTAATATCTGTGGATTCAGTACTATGTTTCTGTAAAGAGGGAGAGACTGAAAAGAATAGAGAGACACATGGCAGCCTATTTCTTTTTCCTTGAAAATTAAGAAATATTCAGTTTTCCGTTTTACATTTCCTTTTTAACTTGTTAGTAAAATCCATAGTACAAATTATTAAGATGGTATTTCAATTCGGTGCCTCCCACACAGTTGTGAATATTGTTATGAAAATGTGAATTGTAAAAGAGATCGGTGATCATCCAATAAAAAGCCTGTGTCTCACTGTATTGTCCAGGCTGCTCTACACTGGCTACTCACAGGTGCAATCCCACTACTGACCAGTATAGGGGGCTTTGACCTGCTCTGTTCCCAACCTGGGCCGGTTCACCCCTCCTTAGGACAACCTGGTGACCCCAGGCTCCAATAGAGCCACCATATTGATACCAGTCTTAGCATGGACACCCAATCAACATAGTGCAGGGTAGACCAGAACTCCTGGACTCAAGTAATCCAACAGCCTCAGCCTCCCATGTAGCTGGGATTACAGATGCACGCCACAGCACCCGGCAAAGGAAGTAGCTTGTTCTGAGATACTAGAATCAGAAGTCTTTTTAATCTCAATAATGTCCTCTAGTGTCAATATTGCTTATTGCAAGTGATTCAATAATATAATAATAAACATTTCCAAAGCACAACATAAAATAAAACATACAAAAAAAATCAAACATATAGAAACTAGAAGAGAGACATATGGGTATATGATGTCATGAAGCTTCCAGCTGCTTTATTGAAACTTGCGCAGGGAGATCGGTGATTGTAACTCCCCCCCCACACCGATCACCCCCCACTGTCCCCAGTGTCCTCCCCAGCTCCCCTCTGGTCCTTCTCTGTGTCCTCCTCCAGCCCCCCCTCTCTGTTCTCTGTGTGCTCCTCTAGTCCCCCGTGTTCTCCTTCAGTCCCCCTCTGTGTCCTCCTCTGGTCCCCCTTTGGTCCTCCTCTGTGTCCTCCTCCAGTCCCCCTCTGGCCCCCCTTTCTATCCTCTGTGTGCTCCTCCAGTCCCCCGTGTTCTCCTCTGATCCCCCTCTGTGTCCTCCTCCGGTTCCACTCTGGTACTGCTCTGTGTCCTCCTCTGGTCCCCCTCTGGCCCTCCTCTGTGTTCTCCTCTGGTCCCCCTCTGGTCCTCCTCTGATCCTCCTCTGGTCCTCCTCTGTGTCCCCCTCCGGTCCCCCTCTGGCCCTCCTCTATGTCCCCCTCCGGTCCCCCTCTGGTCCTCCTCTGGTCCTCATCTGTGTTCTCCTCTGGTTCTCCTCTGATCCTCCTCTGGTCCTCCCCTGTGTCCTCCTCCGATCCTCCTCTGGCCCTTCTCTGTGTCCTCCTCCAGTCCCCTTCTGTGTCCTCCACCGGTCCCCCTCTGGACATCCTCTGTGTCCTCCTCCGGTCCCCCTGTGGCCTTCCTCTGTGTCCTCCTCTGATCCCCCTCTGGTCCTCCTCTGTGTCCTCCTCTGTGTCCTCCACCGGTCCCCCTCTGGTCCTCCTCTGTGTCATCCTCCAGTCCCCCTCCGGTCCCCCTCTGTGTCCTCCTCCGGTCCCCCTCTGGTCCTTTTCTGTGTCCTCCTCTGGTCCCCCTCTGGCCCTCCGGCCCTCCTCTGTGTCCTCCTCCGGTCCCCCTCCGGTCCCCCTCTGTGTCCTCCTCTGGTCCCTCTCTGGTCCTACTCTGTGTGCTCATCTGGCCCCCCATGTCCTTCGGTCCCCCTCTGTATTCCTCCACCCCCACTGTCCCAGATCTTTCAGGATAGAGAGCAGAGGAAGGAGCCGGTATATATGTAATTTACCAGATCCTTCCTCTTCTGAATAGACAGAGTCACTGACTGACTGTGACCTGTGTTTATGATGTTTCAGTTTATGAATGGAGAGGAGCCGCTGTCTCCGTTCATTAATTTCAGTGCAGCTGAGTCTGCAGAGAAAGAGACTGGGGAATCTGTGTCCTCACTCCCTTCCCCTGTCTCAAAAGGGAGATGTCAGGGGTCTGTTTAGACCCCCCAACAGAATTGATGAAAAGAAAAAAATTGTAAAAATAATAAAAGATGAAATGAAAAAAAAAACACTGACACCGTCCACTCTACCTCCCCAAAAAAGAAAGCATTGTAAAAAAATAAAAAATAAAATAAAAAAATAATAATAAAATAAAATAAAATAAAAAAATAATGACACAGTCCACACCTCATCAGTGCCACCTATCAGTGCCCATCAGTACAGAGCCTTTCATTAGGACCCAGCAAAGGAAGTGGCTTGTTCTGAGATACTAGAATCAAAAGTCTCCTTAATCTCAATACTGCCCTCTAGTGTAAATATTGCTTATTGTAAGTGATTCAATAATATAATAATAAACACTTCCAAAGCACAACATAAAATAAAATCACATCAGAAATATTTCTCTCCTTATTGAATGTTTTTTTATTCATTGAAAATGTAATGGTACCGGAAATGATGATTTGTGACCACTAGCTGGAGCTAACAATTATAGTAAATAAGTATTTATTTCCTATGCTCATCATTGCCATCTAGTGGCCATAATTGTTAATTTTCCTAAATTACTCTATTTTGTACAAATGAATAACATTTAACCTGGAAAAAAATAGCCTAGATATACTCAACTGTGCCCTCGTTTGCACAGAACAAATGTACACCCATTTCACAGGATGAATAGCTCTGCATCATTTTTTTTTATAAAACACCCCTTAATATCTGTGGATTCAGTACTATGTTTCTGTAAAGAGGGAGAGACTGAAAAGAATAGAGAGAGCAGTGGCAGCCTATTTTTTTTCCTTGAAAATGATGAACTACTCAGTCTTCCTTTTTAACTTGTTAGTAAAATCCATAGCACATATTATTAAGATGGTATTTCAATTCGGTGCCTCCCACACAGTTGTGAATATTGTTATGAAAATGTGAATTGTAAAACAGATCGGTGATCATCCAAAAAAAGCCTGCGTCTCACTGTATTGTCCAGGCTGCTCTACACTGGCTACTCACAGGTGCAATCCCACTACTGACCAGTATGGTGGCTTTGACCTGCTCTGTTCCCAACCTGGGCCAGTTCACCCCTCCTTAGGACAACCTGGTGACCCTAGGCTCCCCTAGAGCCACCATATTGATGCCAGTCTTAGCATGGACACCCGATCAACATAGCACAGGGTAGACCAGAACTCCTGGACTCAAGCAATCCAACAGCCTCAGCCTCCCAAGTAGCTGGGATTACAGATGCACGCCACAGCACCCGGCAAAGGAAGTGGCTTGTTCTGAGATACTAGAATCAGAAGTCTCCTTGATCTCAATACTGCCCTCTAGTGTCAATAGTGCTTATTGCAAGTGATTCAATAATATAAAAATAAACATTTCCAAAGCACAGTATAAAATAAAACATATAAAAAAAATCGCATATAGAAGCTAGAAGAGAGACAAATGGGTATATATATTATAGCAAAAAGTAAACTTTCAGCTGCTTTATTGAAAGACGCTCAGGGAGATCAGTGATTGTAACTCCCCCCCACACCGATCACCCCCCACTGTCCCCTGTGTCCATCCCCGGCTCCCCGCAGATCCCCCTCTGTGTTCTCCTCCAGTCCCCCTCTGGTCCTCCCCTGTGTCCTCCTCTTGTCCCCCTCTGGTCCTCCTCTGTGTCCTCCTCCGGTCCCCCCATGTCCTCCGGTCCCTCTCTATGCTCCTCCACCCCCACTGTCCCAGATCTTTCAGTATGGAGAGCAGAGGAAGGAGTCGGTATATATGCCATTTACCAGCTCCTTCCTCTTCTGAATAGATAGAGTCACTGACTGACAACTGTGTTTATAATGCTTCAGTTTATGAAGGGAGTCTCTGTCTCTGTTCTTTCATTTCAGTGCAGCTGAGGCTGCAGAGAAAGAGACTGGGGAATCTGTGTCCTCACTCCCTTTCATAAAATAAAACATATAAAAGAGAAGAGAGACATATGAGTATTTGATGGCAAAAAGTAAGCTTTCAGCTGCTTTATTGAAAGCCGCACAGAAAGATCTGTGATTGTAACTCCCCCCACACGATCACCCTCCACTGTCCCCTGTGTGATCCCCGGCTCCCCTCAGGTCCCCCTCTGGTCCTCCTCTGTCTTCTCCTCTGTGTGCTCATCCGGTCCCCCGGAGGATGCTGGGAATGTGACATCATAAGGGGCGGGGTCACCATGTGACATCTCCCAGTGACCCCGCCCCTTTCCCCTATATAAGTCGCCGCACAATGTGTCCCTGCCATTGCGGCCAGAGAGAGCGTTGTGTCAACATCGCAAGGAAGAAAAGAAGAGAAGAAGGTGACAGCGTCAGAAGACCGGGCCAACGCTAGTAAAAGAGCAGGAAGAAGAAAGCGGAAGTCCGGCAGAAGAACTGAAGAGCGGGACAAGACCCCCGAAGAGCGGGACAAGACCCCAAAGGTGGCGATGAAGAAGAAAGCCAGGCTCCTCCGGACTAGCACACAGACGGGCAGATTGTCAGCCAGACTGCCGAGTGCGAGGGACAATTTTGAGTCAAAACTTCTTTCTAAGTCCTCCGGATAGTCCAATCGTGTGTACGCTGCATAAGGGTTACTAACTCACATTTATACATAAGTATATTAGGGGCAATATAGCTACCAGCATGCCTTTGGGGTGTGGAAGACAATCATAGTATGTGGAGGAGACCCACCCATGTATAGGGAGAGCACACAAACCCCCTGCAGGTATTGCTTCGGTTGAGATTCAAACTGATGACCGCTAGCACTGCTAGGTGTGACAGAGAGTATTGCAACGACCACCATTTTATTCTCTAGGGTGTTAGAATAAAAAATATATATAATGTTTAGGGGTTCTAAGTAAAGGGAAGGAGATAGGCTGGCAGGCAGGGGAAGCTCAATTAGCATTGCTGGTTGTCATTCCAACTGCCACCACAAGAGGGCACTAGATTCCAGAAGGAACCATAGGATTGCAGAAGGCCTCAAAGCGGGCCGCCGGCGGCGCGGCCCGACACGATCACGCCGGCGGCGTCCACGGAGACAGGATACCCCCTGCTGTGCTGCCCCTGGCGCCAGGTCACTAATTCTAGTCGCAAATGCGACCTGGCGCCCGGGTTTTATCGAGCCCTGCTTATTGCAAGTGATTCAATAATATAATAATAAACATTTCCAAAGCACAACATAAAATAAAACATACAAAAAAAATCAAACATATAGAAACTAGAAGAGAGACATATGGGTATATGATATCATGAAGCTTCCAGCTGCTTTATTGAAACTTGCGCAGGGAGATCGGTGATTGTAACTCCCCCCCCCACACCGATCACCCCCCACTGTCCCCAGTGTCCTCCCCAGCTCCCCTCTGGTCCTTCTCTGTGTCCTCCTCCAGCCCCCCCTCTCTGTCCTCTGTGTGCTCCTCTAGTCCCCCGTGTTCTCCTTCAGTCCCCCTTTGTGTCCTCCTCTGGTCCCCCTTTGGTCCTCCTCTGTGTCCTCCTCCAGTCCCCCTCTGGCCCCCCTTTCTATCCTCTGTGTGCTCCTCCAGTCCCCCGTGTTCTCCTCTGATCCCCCTCTGTGTCCTCCTCCGGTTCCACTCTGGTACTGCTCTGTGTCCTCCTCTGGTCCCCCTCTGGCCCTCCTCTGTGTTCTCCTCTGGTCCCCCTCTGGTCCTCCTCTGATCCTCCTCTGGTCCTCCTCTGTGTCCTCCCCCGGTCCCCCTCTGGCCCTACTCTATGTCCCCCTCCGGTCCCCCTCTGGTCCTCCTCTGGTCCTCTTCTGTGTTCTCCTCTGGTTCTCCTCTGATCCTCCTCTGGTCCTCCCCTGTGTCCTCCTCCGATCCTCCTCTGGCCCTTCTCTGTGTCCTCTTCCAGTCCCCTTCTGTGTCCTCCACCGGTCCCCCTCGGGACATCCTCTGTGTCCTCCTCCGGTCCCCCTCTGGCCTTCCTCTGTGTCCTCCTCTGATCCCCTTCTGGTCCTCCTCTGTGTCCTCCTCTGTGTCCTCCACCGGTCCCCCTCTGTATTCCTCCACCCCCACTGTCCCAGATCTTTCAGGATAGAGAGCAGAGGAAGGAGCCGGTATATATGTAATTTACCAGATCCTTCCTCTTCTGAATAGACAGAGTCACTGACTGACTGTGACCTCTGTTTATGATGTTTCAGTTTATGAATGGAGAGGAGCCGCTGTCTCCGTTCATTAATTTCAGTGCAGCTGAGGCTGCAGAGAAAGAGACTGGGGAATCTGTGTCCTCACTCCCTTTCCCTGTCTCAAAAGGGAGATGTCAGGGGTCTGTTTAGACCCCCCAACAGAATTGATAAAAATAAAAAAATTGTAAAAATAATAAAAGATGAAATGAAAAAAAAACACTGACACCGTCCACTCTACCTCCCCAAAAAAGAAAGCATTGTAAAAAAATAAAAAATAAAATAAAAAAATAATAATAAAATAAAATAAAATAAAAAACTAATGACACAGTCCACACCTCATCAGTGCCACCTATCAGTACCCATCAGTACAGAGCCTTTCATTAGGACCCAGCAAAGGAAGTGGCTTGTTCTGAGATACTAGACTCAAAAGTCTCCTTAATCTCAATACTGCCCTCTAGTGTAAATATTGCTTATTGTAAGTGATTCAATAATATAATAATAAACACTTCCAAAGCACAACATAAAATAAAAACACATCAGAAATATTTCTCTCCTTATTGAATGTTTTTTTATTCATTGAAAATGTAATGGTACGGGAAATGATGATTTGTGACCACTAGCTGGAGCTAACAATTATAGTAAATAAGTATTTATTTCCTATGCTCATCATTGCCATCTAGTGGCCATAATTGTTAATTTTCCTAAATTACTCTATTTTGTACAAATGAATAACATTTAACCTGGAAAAAAATAGCCTAGATATACTCAACTGTGCCCTCGTTTGCACAGAACAAATGTTCACCAATTTCACAGGATGAATAGCTCTGCATCATTTTTTTTATAAAACACCCCTTAATATCTGTGGATTCAGTACTATGTTTCTGTAAAGAGGGAGAGACTGAAAAGAATAGAGAGAGCAGTGGCAGCCTATTTTTTTTCCTTGAAAATGATGAACTACTCAGTTTTCCTTTTTAACTTGTTAGTAAAATCCATAACACATATTATTAAGATGGTATTTCAATTCGGTGCCTCCCACACAGTTGTGAAAATTGTTATGAAAATGTGAATTGTAAAACAGATCGGTGATCATCCAATAAAAAGCCTGCGTCTCACTGTATTGTCCAGGCTGCTCTACACTGGCTACTCACAGGTGCAATCCCACTACTGACCAGTATGGGGGATTTGATGTGCTCTGTTCCCAAACTGGGCCAGTTCACCCCTCCTTAGGACAACCTGGTGACCCCAGGCTCCCCTAGAGCCACCATATTGATGCCAGTCTTAGCATGGACACCCGATCAACATAGCACAGGGTAGACCAGAACTCCTGGACTCAAGCAATCCAACAGCCTCAGCCTTCCAAGTAGCTGGGATTACAGATGCACGCCACAGCACCCGGCTAAAGGAAGTGGCTTGTTCTGAGATACTAGAATCAGAAGTCTCCTTGATCTCAATACTGCCCTCTAGTGTCAATAGTGCTTATTGCAAGTGATTCAATAATATAAAAATAAACATTTCCAAAGCACAGTATAAAATAAAATATGAAAAAAAAATCGCATATAGAAGCTAGAAGAGAGACACATGGGTATATATTATAGCAAAACGTAAACTTTCAGCTGCTTTGTTGAAAGCCGCTCAGGGAGATCAGTGATTGTAACTCCCCCCCCTACACCGATCACCCCCCACGGTACCCTGTGTCCATCCCCGGCTCCCCGCAGATCCCCCTCTGTGTTCTCCTCCAGTCCCCCTCTGGTCCTCCCCTGTGTCCTCCTCTTGTCCCCCTCTGGTCCTCCTCTGTGTCCTCCTCCGGTCCCCCCATGTCCTCCGGTCCCCCTCTATGCTCCTCCACCCCCACTGTCCCAGATCTTTCAGTATGGAGAGCAGAGGAAGGAGTCGGTATATATGCCATTTACCAGCTCCTTCCTCTTCTGAATAGATAGAGTCACTGACTGACAACTGTGTTTATAATGCTTCAGTTTATGAAGGGAGTTTCTGTCTCTGTTCTTTCATTTCAGTGCAGCTGAGGCTGCAGAGAAAGAGACTGGGGAATCTGTGTCCTCACTCCCTTTCATAAAATAAAACATATAAAAGAGAAGAGAGACATATGAGTATTTGATGGCAAAAAGTAAGCTTTAAGCTGCTTTATTGAAAGCCGCACAGAAAGATCTGTGATTGTAACTCCCCCCACACGATCAACCTCCACTGTCCCCTGTGTAACCCCCGGCTCCCCTCAGGTCCCCCTCTGGTCCTCCTCTGTCTTCTCCTCTGTGTGCTCATCCGGTCCCCCGGAGGATGCTGGGAATGTGACATCATAAGGGGCGGGGTCACCATGTGACATCTCCCAGTGACCCCGCCCCTTTTCCCTATATAAGTCGCCGCACAATGCGTCCCTGCCATTGCGGCCAGAGAGAGCGTTGTGTCAACATCGCAAGGAAGAAAAGAAGAGAAGAAGGTGACAGCGTCAGAAGACCGGGCCAACGCTAGTAAAAGAGCAGGAAGAAGAAAGCGGAAGTCCGGCAGAAGAACTGAAGAGCGGGACAAGACCCCCGAAGAGCGGGACAAGACCCCAAAGGCGGCGATGAAGAAGAAAGCCAGGCTCCTCCGGACTAGCACACAGACGGGCAGATTGTCAGCCAGACTGCCGAGTGCGAGGGACAATTTTGAGTCAAAACTTCTTTCTAAGTCCACCGGATAGTCCAATCGTGTGTACGCAGCATAAGGGTTACTAACTCACATTTATACATAAGTAAATTAGGGGCAATTTAGCTACCAGCATGCCTTTGGGGTGTGGAAGACAATCATAGTACGTGGAGGAGACCCACCCATGTATAGGGAGAGCACACAAACCCCCTGCAGGTATTGCTTCGGTTGGGATTCAAACTGATGACCGCTAGCACTGCTAGGTGTGACAAAGAGTATTGCAACGACCACCATTTTATTCTCTAGGGTGTTAGAATAAAAAATATATATAATGTTTAGGGGTTCTAAGTAAAGGGAAGGAGATAGGCTGGCAGGCAGGGGAAGCTCAATTAGCATTGCTGGTTGTCATTCCAACGGCCACCACAAGAGGGCACCAGATTCCAGAAGGAACCATAGGATTGCAGAAGGCCTCAAAGCCGGCCGCCGGCGGCGCGGCCCGACACGATCACGCCGGCGGCGTCCACGGAGACAGGATACCCCCTGCTGTGCTGCCCCCGACGCCAGGTCGCTAATTCTAGTCGCAAATGCGACCTGGCGCCCGGGTTTTGTCGAGCCCTGCCTTAATATCTGTGGATTCAGTACTATGTTTCTGTAAAGAGGGAGAGACTGAAAAGAATAGAGAGACACATGGCAGCCTATTTCTTTTTCCTTGAAAATTAAGAAATATTCAGTTTTCCGTTTTACATTTCCTTTTTAACTTGTTAGTAAAATCCATAGTACAAATTATTAAGATGGTATTTCAATTCGGTGCCTCCCACACAGTTGTGAATATTGTTATGAAAATGTGAATTGTAAAAGAGATCGGTGATCATCCAATAAAAAGCCTGTGTCTCACTGTATTGTCCAGGCTGCTCTACACTGGCTACTCACAGGTGCAATCCCACTACTGACCAGTATAGGGGGCTTTGACCTGCTCTGTTCCCAACCTGGGCCGGTTCACCCCTCCTTAGGACAACCTGGTGACCCCAGGCTCCAATAGAGCCACCATATTGATACCAGTCTTAGCATGGACACCCAATCAACATAGTGCAGGGTAGACCAGAACTCCTGGACTCAAGTAATCCAACAGCCTCAGCCTCCCATGTAGCTGGGATTACAGATGCACGCCACAGCACCCGGCAAAAGAAGTAGCTTGTTCTGAGATACTAGAATCAGAAGTCTTTTTAATCTCAATAATGCCCTCTAGTGTCAATATTGCTTATTGCAAGTGATTCAATAATATAATAATAAACATTTCCAAAGCACAACATAAAATAAAACATACAAAAAAAATCAAACATATAGAAACTAGAAGAGAGACATATGGGTATATGATGTCATGAAGCTTCCAGCTGCTTTATTGAAACTTGCGCAGGGAGATCGGTGATTGTAACTCCCCCCCCACACCGATCACCCCCCACTGTCCCCAGTGTCCTCCCCAGCTCCCCTCTGGTCCTTCTCTGTGTCCTCCTCCAGCCCCCCCTCTCTGTTCTCTGTGTGCTCCTCTAGTCCCCCGTGTTCTCCTTCAGTCCCCCTCTGTGTCCTCCTCTGGTCCCCCTTTGGTCCTCCTCTGTGTCCTCCTCCAGTCCCCCTCTGGCCCCCCTTTCTATCCTCTGTGTGCTCCTCCAGTCCCCCGTGTTCTCCTCTGATCCCCCTCTGTGTCCTCCTCCGGTTCCACTCTGGTACTGCTCTGTGTCCTCCTCTGGTCCCCCTCTGGCCCTCCTCTGTGTTCTCCTCTGGTCCCCCTCTGGTCCTCCTCTGATCCTCCTCTGGTCCTCCTCTGTGTCCCCCTCCAGTCCCCCTCTGGCCCTCCTCTATGTCCCCCTCCGGTCCCCCTCTGGTCCTCCTCTGGTCCTCTTCTGTGTTCTCCTCTGGTTCTCCTCTGATCCTCCTCTGGTCCTCCCCTGTGTCCTCCTCCGATCCTCCTCTGGCCCTTCTCTGTGTCCTCCTCCAGTCCCCTTCTGTGTCCTCCACCGGTCCCCCTCTGGACATCCTCTGTGTCCTCCTCCGGTCCCCCTCTGGCCTTCCTCTGTGTCCTCCTCTGATCCCCCTCTGGTCCTCCTCTGTGTCCTCCTCTGTGTCCTCCACCGGTCCCCCTCTGGTCCTCCTCTGTGTCATCCTCCAGTCCCCCTCCGGTCCCCCTCTGTGTCCTCCTCCGGTCCCCCTCTGGTCCTTTTCTGTGTCCTCCTCTGGTCCCCCTCTGGCCCTCCGGCCCTCCTCTGTGTCCTCCTCCGGTCCCCCTCCGGTCCCCCTCTGTGTCTTCCTCTGGTCCCTCTCTGGTCCTACTCTGTGTGCTCATCTGGCCCCCCATGTCCTTCGGTCCCCCTCTGTATTCCTCCACCCCCACTGTCCCAGATCTTTCAGGATAGAGAGCAGAGGAAGGAGCCGGTATATATGTAATTTACCAGATCCTTCCTCTTCTGAATAGACAGAGTCACTGACTGACTGTGACCTGTGTTTATGATGTTTCAGTTTATGAATGGAGAGGAGCCGCTGTCTCCGTTCATTAATTTCAGTGCAGCTGGGGCTGCAGAGAAAGAGACTGGGGAATCTGTGTCCTCACTCCCTTCCCCTGTCTCAAAAGGGAGATGTCAGGGGTCTGTTTAGACCCCCCAACAGAATTGATGAAAAGAAAAAAATTGTAAAAATAATAAAAGATGAAATGAAAAAAAAAACACTGACACCGTCCACTCTACCTCCCCAAAAAAGAAAGCATTGTAAAAAAATAAAAAATAAAATAAAAAAATAATAATAAAATAAAATAAAATAAAAAAATAATGACACAGTCCACACCTCATCAGTGCCACCTATCAGTGCCCATCAGTACAGAGCCTTTCATTAGGACCCAGCAAAGGAAGTGGCTTGTTCTGAGATACTAGAATCAAAAGTCTCCTTAATCTCAATACTGCCCTCTAGTGTAAATATTGCTTATTGTAAGTGATTCAATAATATAATAATAAACACTTCCAAAGCACAACATAAAATAAAAACACATCAGAAATATTTCTCTCCTTATTGAATGTTTTTTTATTCATTGAAAATGTAATGGTACCGGAAATGATGATTTGTGACCACTAGCTGGAGCTAACAATTATAGTAAATAAGTATTTATTTCCTATGCTCATCATTGCCATCTAGTGGCCATAATTGTTAATTTTCCTAAATTACTCTATTTTGTACAAATGAATAACATTTAACCTGGAAAAAAATAGCCTAGATATACTCAACTGTGCCCTCGTTTGCACAGAACAAATGTACACCCATTTCACAGGATGAATAGCTCTGCATCATTTTTTTTTATAAAACACCCCTTAATATCTGTGGATTCAGTACTATGTTTCTGTAAAGAGGGAGAGACTGAAAAGAATAGAGAGAGCAGTGGCAGCCTATTTTTTTTCCTTGAAAATGATGAACTACTCAGTCTTCTTTTTTAACTTGTTAGTAAAATCCATAGCACATATTATTAAGATGGTATTTCAATTCGGTGCCTCCCACACAGTTGTGAATATTGTTATGAAAATGTGAATTGTAAAACAGATCGGTGATCATCCAATAAAAAGCCTGCGTCTCACTGTATTGTCCAGGCTGCTCTACACTGGCTACTCACAGGTGCAATCCCACTACTGACCAGTATGGTGGCTTTGACCTGCTCTGTTCCCAACCTGGGCCAGTTCACCCCTCCTTAGGACAACCTGGTGACCCCAGGCTCCCCTAGAGCCACCATATTGATGCCAGTCTTAGCATGGACACCCGATCAACATAGCACAGGGTAGACCAGAACTCCTGGACTCAAGCAATCCAACAGCCTCAGCCTCCCAAGTAGCTGGGATTACAGATGCACACCACAGCACCCGGCAAAGGAAGTGGCTTGTTCTGAGATACTAGAATCAGAAGTCTCCTTGATCTCAATACTGCCGTCTAGTGTCAATAGTGCTTATTGCAAGTGATTCAATAATATAAAAATAAACATTTCCAAAGCACAGTATAAAATAAAACATGTAAAAAAAATCGCATATAGAAGCTAGAAGAGAGACACATGGGTATATATTATAGCAAAACGTAAACTTTCAGCTGCTTTGTTGAAAGCCGCTCAGGGAGATCAGTGATTGTAACTCCCCCCCCCACACCGATCACCCCCCCGGTACCCTGTGTCCATCCCCGGCTCCCCGCAGATCCCCCTCTGTGTTCTCCTCCAGTCCCCCTCTGGTCCTCCCCTGTGTCCTCCTCTTGTCCCCCTCTGGTCCTCCTCTGTGTCCTCCTCCGGTCCCCCCATGTCCTCCGGTCCCCCTCTATGCTCCTCCACCCCCACTGTCCCAGATCTTTCAGTATGGAGAGCAGAGGAAGGAGTCGGTATATATGCCATTTACCAGCTCCTTCCTCTTCTGAATAGATAGAGTCACTGACTGACAACTGTGTTTATAATGCTTCAGTTTATGAAGGGAGTTTCTGTCTCTGTTCTTTCATTTCAGTGCAGCTGAGGCTGCAGAGAAAGAGACTGGGGAATCTGTGTCCTCACTCCCTTTCATAAAATAAAACATATAAAAGAGAAGAGAGACATATGAGTATTTGATGGCAAAAAGTAAGCTTTAAGCTGCTTTATTGAAAGCCGCACAGAAAGATCTGTGATTGTAACTCCCCCCACACGATCAACCTCCACTGTCCCCTGTGTAACCCCCGGCTCCCCTCAGGTCCCCCTCTGGTCCTCCTCTGTCTTCTCCTCTGTGTGCTCATCCGGTCCCCCGGAGGATGCTGGGAATGTGACATCATAAGGGGCGGGGTCACCATGTGACATCTCCCAGTGACCCCGCCCCTTTTCCCTATATAAGTCGCCGCACAATGCGTCCCTGCCATTGCGGCCAGAGAGAGCGTTGTGTCAACATCGCAAGGAAGAAAAGAAGAGAAGAAGGTGACAGCGTCAGAAGACCGGGCCAACGCTAGTAAAAGAGCAGGAAGAAGAAAGCGGAAGTCCGGCAGAAGAACTGAAGAGCGGGACAAGACCCCCGAAGAGCGGGACAAGACCCCAAAGGCGGCGATGAAGAAGAAAGCCAGGCTCCTCCGGACTAGCACACAGACGGGCAGATTGTCAGCCAGACTGCCGAGTGCGAGGGACAATTTTGAGTCAAAACTTCTTTCTAAGTCCACCGGATAGTCCAATCGTGTGTACGCAGCATAAGGGTTACTAACTCACATTTATACATAAGTAAATTAGGGGCAATTTAGCTACCAGCATGCCTTTGGGGTGTGGAAGACAATCATAGTACGTGGAGGAGACCCACCCATGTATAGGGAGAGCACACAAACCCCCTGCAGGTATTGCTTCGGTTGGGATTCAAACTGATGACCGCTAGCACTGCTAGGTGTGACAGAGAGTATTGCAACGACCACCATTTTATTCTCTAGGGTGTTAGAATAAAAAATATATATAATGTTTAGGGGTTCTAAGTAAAGGGAAGGAGATAGGCTGGCAGGCAGGGGAAGCTCAATTAGCATTGCTGGTTGTCATTCCAACGGCCACCACAAGAGGGCACCAGATTCCAGAAGGAACTATAGGATTGCAGAAGGCCTCAAAGCCGGCCGCCGGCGGCGCGGCCCGACACGATCACGCCGGCGGCGTCCACGGAGACAGGATACCCCCTGCTGTGCTGCCCCCGACGCCAGGTCGCTAATTCTAGTCGCAAATGCGACCTGGCGCCCGGGTTTTGTCGAGCCCTGCCTTAATATCTGTGGATTCAGTACTATGTTTCTGTAAAGAGGGAGAGACTGAAAAGAATAGAGAGACACATGGCAGCCTATTTCTTTTTCCTTGAAAATTAAGAAATATTCAGTTTTCCGTTTTACATTTCCTTTTTAACTTGTTAGTAAAATCCATAGTACAAATTATTAAGATGGTATTTCAATTCGGTGCCTCCCACACAGTTGTGAATATTGTTATGAAAATGTGAATTGTAAAAGAGATCGGTGATCATCCAATAAAAAGCCTGTGTCTCACTGTATTGTCCAGGCTGCTCTACACTGGCTACTCACAGGTGCAATCCCACTACTGACCAGTATAGGGGGCTTTGACCTGCTCTGTTCCCAACCTGGGCCGGTTCACCCCTCCTTAGGACAGCCTGGTGACCCCAGGCTCCAATAGAGCCACCATATTGATACCAGTCTTAGCATGGACACCCAATCAACATAGTGCAGGGTAGACCAGAACTCCTGGACTCAAGTAATCCAACAGCCTCAGCCTCCCATGTAGCTGGGATTACAGATGCACGCCACAGCACCAGGCAAAGGAAGTAGCTTGTTCTGAGATACTAGAATCAGAAGTCTTTTTAATCTCAATAATGCCCTCTAGTGTCAATATTGCTTATTGCAAGTGATTCAATAATATAATAATAAACATTTCCAAAGCACAACATAAAATAAAACATACAAAAAAAATCAAACATATAGAAACTAGAAGAGAGACATATGGGTATATGATGTCATGAAGCTTCCAGCTGCTTTATTGAAACTTGCGCAGGGAGATCGGTGATTGTAACTCCCCCCCCACACCGATCACCCCCCACTGTCCCCAGTGTCCTCCCCAGCTCCCCTCTGGTCCTTCTCTGTGTCCTCCTCCAGCCCCCCCTCTCTGTTCTCTGTGTGCTCCTCTAGTCCCCCGTGTTCTCCTTCAGTCCCCCTCTGTGTCCTCCTCTGGTCCCCCTTTGGTCCTCCTCTGTGTCCTCCTCCAGTCCCCCTCTGGCCCCCCTTTCTATCCTCTGTGTGCTCCTCCAGTCCCCCGTGTTCTCCTCTGATCCCCCTCTGTGTCCTCCTCCGGTTCCACTCTGGTACTGCTCTGTGTCCTCCTCTGGTCCCCCTCTGGCCCTCCTCTGTGTTCTCCTCTGGTCCCCCTCTGGTCCTCCTCTGATCCTCCTCTGGTCCTCCTCTGTGTCCCCCTCCGGTCCCCCTCTGGCCCTCCTCCATGTCCCCCTCCGGTCCCCCTCTGGTCCTCCTCTGGTCCTCTTCTGTGTTCTCCTCTGGTTCTCCTCTGATCCTCCTCTGGTCCTCCCCTGTGTCCTCCTCCGATCCTCCTCTGGCCCTTCTCTGTGTCCTCCTCCAGTCCCCTTCTGTGTCCTCCACCGGTCCCCCTCTGGACATCCTCTGTGTCCTCCTCCGGTCCCCCTGTGGCCTTCCTCTGTGTCCTCCTCTGATCCCCCTCTGGTCCTCCTCTGTGTCCTCCTCTGTGTCCTCCACCGGTCCCCCTCTGGTCCTCCTCTGTGTCATCCTCCAGTCCCCCTCCGGTCCCCCTCTGTGTCCTCCTCCGGTCCCCCTCTGGTCCTTTTCTGTGTCCTCCTCTGGTCCCCCTCTGGCCCTCCGGCCCTCCTCTGTGTCCTCCTCCGGTCCCCCTCTGTGTCCTCCTCTGGTCCCTCTCTGGTCCTACTCTGTGTGCTCATCTGGCCCCCCATGTCCTTCGATCCCCCTCTGTATTCCTCCACCCCCCACTGTCCCAGATCTTTCAGGATAGAGAGCAGAGGAAGGAGCCGGTATATATGTAATTTACCAGATCCTTCCTCTTCTGAATAGACAGAGTCACTGACTGACTGTGACCTGTGTTTATGATGTTTCAGTTTATGAATGGAGAGGAGCCGCTGTCTCCGTTCATTAATTTCAGTGCAGCTGAGGCTGCAGAGAAAGAGACTGGGGAATCTGTGTCCTCACTCCCTTTCCCTGTCTCAAAAGGGAGATGTCAGGGGTCTGTTTAGACCCCCCAACAGAATTGATAAAAAGAAAAAAATTGTAAAAATAATAAAAGATGAAATGAAAAAAAAAACACTGACACCGTCCACCCTACCTCCCCAAAAAAGAAAGCATTGTAAAATAATAAAAAATAAAATAAAAAAATAATAATAAAATAAAATAAAATAAAAAACTAATGACACAGTCCACACCTCATCAGTGCCACCTATCAGTACCCATCAGTACAGAGCCTTTCATTAGGACCCAGCAAAGGAAGTGGCTTGTTCTGAGATACTAGAATCAAAAGTCTCCTTAATCTCAATACTGCCCTCTAGTGTAAATATTGCTTATTGTAAGTGATTCAATAATATAATAATAAACACTTCCAAAGCACAACATAAAATAAAAACACATCAGAAATATTTCTCTCCTTATTGAATGTTTTTTTATTCATTGAAAATGTAATGGTATGGGAAATGATGATTTGTGACCACTAGCTGGAGCTAACAATTATAGTAAATAAGTATTTATTTCCTATGCTCATCATTGCCATCTAGTGGCCATAATTGGTAATTTTCCTAAATTACTCTATTTTGTACAAATGAATAACATTTAACCTGGAAAAAAATAGCCTAGATATACTCAACTGTGCCCTCGTTTGCACAGAACAAATGTTCACCAATTTCACAGGATGAATAGCTCTGCATCATTTTTTTATAAAACACCCCTTAATATCTGTGGATTCAGTACTATGTTTCTGTAAAGAGGGAGAGACTGAAAAGAATAGAGAGAGCAGTGGCAGCCTATTTTTTTTCCTTGAAAATGATGAACTACTCAGTTTTCCTTTTTAACTTGTTAGTAAAATCCATAGCACATATTATTAAAATGGTATTTCAATTCGGTGCCTCCCACACAGTTGTGAATATTGTTATGAAAATGTGAATTGTAAAACAGATCGGTGATCATCCAATAAAAAGCCTACGTCTCACTGTATTGTCCAGGCTGCTCTACACTGGCTACTCACAGGTGCAATCCCACTACTGACCAGTATGGGGGCTTTGATGTGCTCTGTTCCCAACCTGGGCCAGTTCACCCCTCCTTAGGACAACCTGGTGACCCCAGGCTCCCCTAGAGCCACCATATTGATGCCAGTCTTAGCATGGACACCCGATCAACATAGCACAGGGTAGACCAGAACTCCTGGACTCAAGCAATCCAACAGCCTCAGCCTCCCAAGTAGCTGGGATTACAGATGCACGCCACAGCACCCGGCAAAGGAAGTGGCTTGTTCTGAGATACTAGAATCAGAAGTCTCCTTGATCTCAATACTGCCCTCTAGTGTCAATAGTGCTTATTGCAAGTGATTCAATAATATAAAAATTTTTCCAAAGCACAGTATAAAATAAAACATATAAAAAAAATCGCATATAGAAGCTAGAAGAGAGACACATGGGTATTATTATAGCAAAACGTAAACTTTCAGCTGCTTTGTTGAAAGCCGCTCAGGGAGATCCGTGATTGTAACTCCCCCCCCTACACCGATCACCCCCCACGGTACCCTGTGTCCATCCCCGGCTCCGTGCAGATCCCCCTCTGTGTTCTCCTCCAGTCCCCCTCTGGTCCTCCCCTGTGTCCTCCTCTTGTCCCCCTCTGGTCCTCCTCTGTGTCCTCCTCCGGTCCCCCCATGTCCTCCGGTCCCCCTCTATGCTCCTCCACCCCCACTGTCCCAGATCTTTCAGTATGGAGAGCAGAGGAAGGAGTCGGTATATATGCCATTTACCAGCTCCTTCCTCTTCTGAATAGATAGAGTCACTGACTGACAACTGTGTTTATAATGCTTCAGTTTATGAAGGGAGTCTCTGTCTCTGTTCTTTCATTTCAGTGCAGCTGAGGCTGCAGAGAAAGAGACTGGGGAATCTGTGTCCTCACTCCCTTTCATAAAATAAAACATATAAAAGAGAAGAGAGACATATGAGTATTTGATGGCAAAAAGTAAGCTTTCAGCTGCTTTATTGAAAGCCGCACAGAAAGATCTGTGATTGTAACTCCCCCCACACGATCACCCTCCACTGTCCCCTGTGTGATCCCCGGCTCCCCTCAGGTCCCCCTCTGGTCCTCCTCTGTCTTCTCCTCTGTGTGCTCATCCGGTCCCCCGGAGGATGCTGGGAATGTGACATCATAAGGGGCGGGGTCACCATGTGACATCTCCCAGTGACCCCGCCCCTTTTCCCTATATAAGTCGCCGCACAATGCGTCCCTGCCATTGCGGCCAGAGAGAGCGTTGTGTCAACATCGCAAGGAAGAAAAGAAGAGAAGAAGGTGACAGCGTCAGAAGACCGGGCCAACGCTAGTAAAAGAGCAGGAAGAAGAAAGCGGAAGTCCGGCAGAAGAACTGAAGAGCGGGACAAGACCCCCGAAGAGCGGGACAAGACCCCAAAGGTGGCGATGAAGAAGAAAGCCAGGCTCCTCCGGACTAGCACACAGACGGGCAGATTGTCAGCCAGACTGCCGAGTGCGAGGGACACTTTTGAGTCAACACTTCTTTCTAAGTCCACCGGA
Source organism: Lithobates pipiens (assembly GCF_037356315.1). Classification (NCBI taxonomy): domain Eukaryota; kingdom Metazoa; phylum Chordata; class Amphibia; order Anura; family Ranidae; genus Lithobates; species Lithobates pipiens. Next base: position 2,167,664 of record NW_027507879.1, on the reverse strand, counting down.
TAGTCCAATCGTGTGTACGCTGCATAAGGGTTACTAACTCACATTTATACATAAGTATATTAGGGGCAATTTAGCTACCAGCATGCCTTTGGGGTGTGGAAGACAATCATAGTACGTGGAGGAGACCCACCCATGTATAGGGAGAGCACACAAACCCCCTGCAGGTATTGCTTCGGTTGGGATTCAAACTGATGACCGCTAGCACTGCTAGGTGTGACAGAGAGCATTGCAACGACCACCATTTTATTCTCTAGGGTGTTAGAATAAAAAATATATATAATGTTTAGGGGTTCTAAGTAAAGGGAAGGAGATAGGCTGGCAGGCAGGGGAAGCTCAATTAGCATTGCTGGTTGTCATTCCAACGGCCACCACAAGAGGGCACCAGATTCCAGAAGGAACCATAGGATTGCAGAAGGCCTCAAAGCGGGCCGCCGGCGGCGCGGCCCGACACGATCACACCGGCGGCGTCCACGGAGACAGGATACCCCCTGCTGTGCTGCCCCCGGCGCCAGGTCGCTAATTCTAGTCGCAAATGCGACCTGGCGCCCGGGTTTTGTCGAGCCCTGCCTTAATATCTGTGGATTCAGTACTATGTTTCTGTAAAGAGGGAGAGACTGAAAAGAATAGAGAGACACATGGCAGCCTATTTCTTTTTCCTTGAAAATTAAGAAATATTCAGTTTTCCTTTTTACATTTCCTTTTTAACTTGTTAGTAAAATCCATAGTACAAATTATTAAGATGGTATTTCAATTCGGTGCCTCCCACACAGTTGTGAATATTGTTATGAAAATGTGAATTGTAAAAGAGATCGGTGATCATCCAATAAAATGCCTGTGTCTCACTGTATTGTCCAGGCTGCTCTACACTGGCTACTCAGAGGTGCAATCCCACTACTGACCAGTATGGGGGGCTTTGACCTGCTCTGTTTCCAACCTGGGCCGGTTCACCCCTCCTTAGGACAACCTGGTGACCCCAGGCTCCCATAGAGCCACCATATTGATACCAGTCTTAGCATGGACACCCAATCAACATAGTGCAGGGTAGACCAGAACTCCTGGACTCAAGTAATCCAACAGCCTCAGCCTCCCATGTAGCTGGGATTACAGATGCACGCCACAGCACCCAGCAAAGGAAGTAGCTTGTTCTGAGATACTAGAATCAGAAGTCTTTTTAATCTCAATAATGCCCTCTAGTGTCAATATTGCTTATTGCAAGTGATTCAATAATATAATAATAAACATTTCCAAAGCACAACATAAAATTAAACATATAAAAAAAATCAAACATATAGAAACTAGAAGAGAGACATATGGGTATATGATGTCATGAAGCTTCCAGCTGCTTTATTGAAACTTGCGCAGGGAGATCGGTGATTGTAACTCCCCCCCCACACCGATCACCCCCCACTGTCCCCAGTGTCCTCCCCAGCTCCCCTCTGGTCCTTCTCTGTGTCCTCCTTCTGCCCCCCTCTCTGTCCTCTGTGTGCTCCTCTAGTCCCCCGTGTTCTCCTTCAGTCCCCCTCTGTGTCCTCCTCTGGTCCCCCTTTGGTCCTCCTCTGTGTCCTCCTTCAGTCCCCCTCTGGCCCCCCTTTCTATCCTCTGTGTGCTCCTCCAGTCCCCCGTGTTCTCCTCTGATCCCCCTCTGTGTCCTCCTCCGGTTCCACTCTGGTACTGCTCTGTGTCCTCCTCTGGTCCCCCTCTGGCCCTCCTCTGTGTTCTCCTCTGGTCCCCCTCTGGTCCTCCTCTGATCCTCCTCTGGTCCTCCTCTGTGTCCTCCTCCGGTCCCCCTCTGGCCCTCCTCTATGTCCCCCCCCCGGTCCCCCTCTGGTCCTCCTCTGGTCCTCTTCTGTGTTCTCCTCTGGTTCTCCTCTGATCCTCCTCTGGTCCTCCCCTGTGTCCTCCTCCGATCCTCCTCTGGCCCTTCTCTGTGTCCTCCTCCAGTCCCCTTCTGTGTCCTCCACCGGTCCCCCTCTGGACATCCTCTGTGTCCTCCTCCGGTCCCCCTCTGGCCTTCCTCTGTGTCCTCCTCTGATCCCCCTCTTGTCCTTCTCTGTGTCCTCCTCTGTCTCCTCCACCAGTCCCCCTCTGGTCCTCCTCTGTGTCCTCCTCCAGTCCCCCTCCGGTCCCCCTCTGTGTCCTCCTCCGGTCCCCCTCTGGTCCTTTTCTGTGTCCTCCTCTGGTCCCCCTCTGGCCCTCCGGCCCTCCTCTGTGTCCTCCTCCGGTCCCCCTCCGGTCCCCCTCTGTGTCCTCCTCTGGTCCCTCTCTGGTCCTACTCTGTGTGCTCATCTGGCCCCCCATGTCCTTCGGTCCCCCTCTGTATTCCTCCACCCCCACTGTCCCAGATCTTTCAGGATAGAGTGCAGAGGAAGGAGCCGGTATATATGTAATTTACCAGATCCTTCCTCTTCTGAATAGACAGAGTCACTGACTGACTGTGACCTGTGTTTTTGATGTTTCAGTTTATGAATGGAGAGGAGCCGCTGTCTCCGTTCATTAATTTCAGTGCAGCTGAGGCTGCAGAGAAAGAGACTGGGGAATCTGTGTCCTCACTCACTTTCCCTGTCTCAAAAGGGAGATGTCAGGGGTCTGTTTAGACCCCCCAACAGAATTGATAAAAATAAAAAAATTGTAAAAATAATAAAAGATGAAATGAAAAAAAAAACACTGACACCGTCCACTCTACCTCCCCAAAAAAAGAAAGCATTGTAAAAGAAAAAAAATAATAATAATAATAATAAAATAAAATAAAAAACTAATGACACAGTCCACACCTCATCAGTGCCACCTATCAGTACCCATCAGTACAGAGCCTTTCATTAGGACCCAGCAAAGGAAGTGGCTTGTTCTGAGATACTAGAATCAAAAGTCTCCTTAATCTCAATACTGCCCTCTAGTGTAAATATTGCTTATTGTAAGTGATTCAATAATATAATAATAAACACTTCCAAAGCACAACATAAAATAAAAACACATCAGAAATATTTCTCTCCTTATTGAATGTTTTTTTATTCATTGAAAATGTAATGGTACCGGAAATGATGATTTGTGACCACTAGCTGGAGCTAACAATTATAGTAAATAAGTATTTATTGCCTATGCTCATCATTGCCATCTAGTGGCCATAATTGTTAATTTTCCTAAATTACTCTATTTTGTACAAATGAATAACATTTAACCTGGAAAAAAATAGCCTAGATATACTCAACTGTGCCCTCGTTTGCACAGAACAAATGTACACCCATTTCACAGGATGAATAGCTCTGCATCATTTTTTTTATAAAACACCCCTTAATATCTGTGGATTCAGTACTATGTTTCTGTAAAGAGGGAGAGACTCAAAAGAATAGAGAGAGCAGTGGCAGCCTATTTTTTTTCCTTGAAAATGATGAACTACTCTGTTTTCCTTTTTAACTTGTTAGTAAAATCCATAGCACATATTATTAAGATGGTATTTCAATTCGGTGCCTCCCACACAGTTGTGAATATTGTTATGAAAATGTGAACTGTAAAACAGATCTGTGATCATCCAATAAAAAGCCTGTGTCTCACTTTATTGTCCAGGCTGCTCTACACTAGCTACTCACAGGTGCAATCCCACTACTGACCAGTATGGGGGGTTTGACCTGCTCTGTTTCCAACCTGGGCCAGTTCACCCCTCCTTAGGACAACCTGGTGACCCCAGACTCCCCTAGAGCCACCATATTGATACCAGTCTTAGCATGGACACCCGATCAACATAGCACAGGGTAGACCAGAACTCCTGGACTCAAGCAATCCAACAGCCTCCGCCTCCCAGGTAGCTGGGATTACAGATGCACGCCACAGCACCCAGCAAAAGAAGTGGCTTGTTCTGAGATACTAGAATCAGAAGTCTCCTTGATCTCAATACTGCCCTCTAGTGTCAATAGTGCTTATTGCAAGTGATTCAATAATATAAAAATAAACATTTCCAAAGCACAGTATAAAATAAAACATATAAAAAAAATCGCATATAGAAGCTAGAAGAGAGACACATGGGTATATATATTATAGCAAAAAGTAAACTTTCAGCTGCTTTATTGAAAGCCGCTCAGGGAGATCAGTGATTGTAACTCCCCCCCCACACCGATCACCCCCCACTGTCCCCTGTGTCCATCCCCGGCTCCCCGCAGATTCCCCTCTGTGTTCTCCTCCAGTCCCCCTCTGGTCCTCCCCTGTGTCCTCCTCTTGTCCCCCTCTGGTCCTCCTCTGTGTCCTCCTCCGGTCCCCCCATGTCCTCCGGTCCCCCTCTATGCTCCTCCACCCCCACTGTCCCAGATCTTTCAGTATGGAGAGCAGAGGAAGGAGTCGGTATATATGCCATTTACCAGCTCCTTCCTCTTCTGAATAGATAGAGTCACTGACTGACAACTGTGTTTATAATGCTTCAGTTTATGAAGGGAGTCTCTGTCTCTGTTCTTTCATTTCAGTGCAGCTGAGGCTGCAGAGAAAGAGACTGGGGAATCTGTGTCCTCACTCCCTTTCATAAAATAAAACATATAAAAGAGAAGAGAGACATATGAGTATTTGATGGCAAAAAGTAAGCTTTCAGCTGCTTTATTGAAAGCCGCACAGAAAGATCTGTGATTGTAACTCCCCCCACACGATCACCCTCCACTGTCCCCTGTGTGATCCCCGGCTCCCCTCAGGTCCCCCTCTGGTCCTCCTCTGTCTTCTCCTCTGTGTGCTCATCCGGTCCCCCGGAGGATGCTGGGAATGTGACATCATAAGGGGCGGGGTCACCATGTGACATCTCCCAGTGACTCCGCCCCTTTTCCCTATATAAGTCACCGCACAATGCGTCCCTGCCATTGCGGCCAGAGAGAGCGTTGTGTCAACATCGCAAGGAAGAAAAGAAGAGAAGAAGGTGACAGCGTCAGAAGACCGGGCCAACGCTAGTAAAAGAGCAGGAAGAAGAAAGCGGAAGTCCGGCAGAAGAACTGAAGAGCGGGACAAGACCCCCGAAGAGCGGGACAAGACCACAAAGGCGGCGATGAAGAAGAAAGCCAGGCTCCTCCGGACTAGCACACAGACAGGCAGATTGTCAGCCAGACTGCCGAGTGCGAGGGACAATTTTGAGTCAAAACTTCTTTCTAAGTCCACCGGATAGTCCAATCGTGTGTACGCAGTATAAGGGTTACTACCTCACATTTATACATAAGTATATTAGGGGCAATTTAGCTACCAGCATGCCTTTGGGGTGTGGAAGACAATCATAGTATGTGGAGGAGACCCACCCATGTATAGGGAGAGCACACAAACCCCCTGCAGGTATTGCTTCGGTTGGGATTCAAACTGATGACCGCTAGCACTGCTAGGTGTGACAGAGAGTATTGCAACGACCACCATTTTATTCTCTAGGGTGTTAGAATAAAAAATATATATAATGTTTAGGGGTTCTAAGTAAAGGGAAGGAGATAGGCTGGCAGGCAGAGGAAGCTCAATTAGCATTGCTGGTTGTCATTCCAACGGCCACCACAAGAGGGCACTAGATTCCAGAAGGAACCATAGGATTGCAGAAGGCCTCAAAGCGGGCCGCCGGCGGCGCGGCCCGACACGATCACGCCGGCGGCGTCCACGGAGACAGGATACCCCCTGCTGTGCTGCCCCTGGCGCCAGGTCGCTAATTCTAGTCGCAAATGCGACCTGGCGCCCGGGTTTTGTCGAGCCCTGCCTTAATATCTGTGGATTCAGTACTATGTTTTTTTAAAGAGGGAGAGACTGAAAAGAATAGAGAGACACATGGCAGCCTATTTCTTTTTTCCTTGAAAATTAAGAAATATTCAGTTTTCCTTTTTACATTTCCTTTTTAACTTGTTAGTAAAATCCATAGTACAAATTATTAAGATGGAATTTCAATTCGGTGCCTCCCACACAGTTGTGAATATTGTTATGAAAATGTGAATTGTAAAAGAGATTGGTGATCATCCAATAAAAAGCCTGTGTCTCACTGTATTATCCAGGCTGCTCTACACTGGCTACTCACAGGTGCAATCCCACTACTGACCAGTATGGGGGGCTTTGACCTGCTCTGTTTCCAACCTGGGCCGGTTCACCCCTCCTTAGGACAACCTGGTGACCCCAGGCTCCCATAGAGCCACCATATTGATACCAGTCTTAGCATGGACACCCAATCAACATAGCGCAGAGTAGACCAGAACTCCTGGACTCAAGTAATCCAACAGCCTCAGCCTCCCATATAGCTTGGATTACAGATGCACGCCACAGCAACCAGCAAAGGAAGTAGCTTGTTCTGAGATACTAGAATCAGAAGTCTTTTTAATCTCAATAATGCCCTCTAGTGTCAATATTGCTTATTGCAAGTGATTCAATAATATAATAATAAACATTTCCAAAGCACAACATAAAATAAAACATACAAAAAAAATCAAACATATAGAAACTAGAAGAGAGACATATGGGTATATGATATCATGAAGCTTCCAGCTGCTTTATTGAAACTTGCGCAGGGAGATCGGTGATTGTAACTCCCCCCCCCACACCGATCACCCCCCACTGTCCCCAGTGTCCTCCCCAGCTCCCCTCTGGTCCTTCTCTGTGTCCTCCTCCAGCCCCCCCTCTCTGTCCTTTGTGTGCTCCTCTAGTCCCCCGTGTTCTCCTTCAGTCCCCCTCTGTGTCTTCCTCTGGTCCCCCTTTGGTCCTCCTCTGTGTCCTCCTCCAGTCCCCCTCTGGCCCCCCTTTCTATCCTCTGTGTGCTCCTCCAGTCCCCCGTGTTCTCCTCTGATCCCCCTCTGTGTCCTCCTCCGGTTCCACTCTGGTACTGCTCTGTGTCCTCCTCTGGTCCCCCTCTGGCCCTCCTCTGTGTTCTCCTCTGGTCCCCCTCTGGTCCTCCTCTGATCCTCCTCTGGTCCTCCTCTGTGTCCTCCTCCGGTCCCCCTCTGGCCCTCCTCTATGTCCCCCTTCGGTCCCCCTCTGGTCCTCCTCTGGTCCTCTTCTGTGTTCTCCTCTGGTTCTCCTCTGATCCTCCTCTGGTCCTCCCCTGTGTCCTCCTCCGATCCTCCTCTGGCCCTTCTCTGTGTCCTCCTCCAGTCCCCTTCTGTGTCCTCCACCGGTCCCCCTCTGGACATCCTCTGTGTCCTCCTCCGGTCCTCCTCTGGCCTTCCTCTGTGTCCTCCTCTGATCCCCCTCTGGTCCTCCTCTGTGTCCTCCTCTGTGTCCTCCACCGGTCCCCCTCTGGTCCTCCTCTGTGTCCTCCTCCAGTCCCCCTCCGGTCCCCCTCTGTGTCCTCTTCCGGTCCCCCTCTGGTCCTTTTCTGTGTACTCCTCTGGTCCCCCTCTGGCCCTCCGGCCCTCCTCTGTGTCCTCCTCCAATCCCCCTCCGGTCCCCCTCTGTGTCCTCCTCTGGTTCCTCTCTGGTCCTACTCTGTGTGCTCATCTGGCCCCCCATGTCCTTCGGTCCCCCTCTGTATTCCTCCACCCCCACTGTCCCAGATCTTTCAGGATAGAGAGCAGAGGAAGGAGCCGGTATATATGTAATTTACCAGATCCTTCCTCTTCTGAATAGACAGAGTCACTGACTGACTGTGACCTGTGTTTATGATGTTTCAGTTTATGAATGGAGAGGAGCCGCTGTCTCCGTTCATTAATTTCAGTGCAGCTGAGGCTGCAGAGAAAGAGACTGGGGAATCTGTGTCCTCACTCCCTTCCCCTGTCTCAAAAGGGAGATGTCAGGGGTCTGTTTAGACCCCCCAACAGAATTGATCAAAAGAAAAAAATTGTAAAAATAATAAAAGATGAAATGAAAAAAAAAACACTGACACCGTCCACTCTACCTCCCAAAAAAGAAAGCATTGTAAAAAAAAAAAAAATAAAAAAAAATAATAATAATAAAATAAAAAAATAAAAAAATAATAATGACACAGTCCACACCTCATCAGTGCCACCTATCAGTGCCCATCAGTACAGAGCCTTTCATTAGGACCCAGCAAAGGAAGTGGCTTGTTCTGAGATACTAGAATCAAAAGTCTCCTTAATCTCAATACTGCCCTCTAGTGTAAATATTGCTTATTGTAAGTGATTCAATAATATAATAATAAACACTTCCAAAGCACAACATAAAATAAAAACACATCAGAAATATTTCTCTCCTTATTGAATGTTTTTTTATTCATTGAAAATGTAATGGTACCGGAAATGATGATTTGTGACCTCTAGCTGGAGCTAACAATTATAGTAAATAAGTATTTATTTCCTATGCTCATCATTGCCATCTAGTGGCCATAATTGTTAATTTTCCTAAATTACTCTATTTTGTACAAATGAATAACATTTAACCTGGAAAAAAATAGCCTAGATATACTCAACTGTGCCCTCGTTTGCACAGAACAAATGTACACCCATTTCACAGGATGAATAGCTCTGCATCATTTTTTTTTATAAAACACCCCTTAATATCTGTGGATTCAGTACTATGTTTCTGTAAAGAGGGAGAGACTGAAAAGAATAGAGAGAGCAGTGGCAGCCTATTTTTTTTCCTTGAAAATGATGAACTACTCAGTCTTCCTTTTTAGCTTGTTAGTAAAATCCATAGCACATATTATTAAGATGGTATTTCAAGTCGGTGCCTCCCACACAGTTGTGAATATTGTTATGAAAATGTGAATTGTAAAACAGATCGGTGATCATCCAAAAAAAGCCTGCGTCTCACTGTATTGTCCAGGCTGCTCTACACTGGCTACTCACAGGTGCAATCCCACTACTGACCAGTATGGGGGCTTTGACCTGCTCTGTTCCCAACCTGGGCCAGTTCACCCCTCCTTAGAACAACCTGGTGACCCCAGGCTCCCCTAGAGCCACCATATTGATGCCAGTCTTAGCATGGACACCCGATCAACATAGCACAGGATAGACCAGAACTCCTGGACTCAAGCAATCCAACAGCCTCAGCCTCCCAAGTAGCTGGGATTACAGATGCACGCCACAGCACCCAGCAAAGGAAGTGGCTTGTTCTGAGATACTAGAATCAGAAGTCTCCTTGATCTCAATACTGCCCTCTAGTGTCAATAGTGCTTATTGCAAGTGATTCAATAATATAAAAATAAACATTTCCAAAGCACAGTATAAAATAAAACATATAAAAAAAATCGCATATAGAAGCTAGAAGAGAGACACATGGGTATATATATTATAGCAAAAAGTAAACTTTCAGCTGCTTTATTGAAAGATCCCCCTCTGTGTTCTCCTCCAGTCCCCCTCTGGTCCTCCCCTGTGTCCTCCTCTTGTCCCCCTCTGGTCCTCCTCTGTGTCCTCCTCTGGTCCCCCCATGTCCTCCGGTCCCCCTCTATGCTCCTCCACCCCCACTGTCCCAGATCTTTCTGTATGGAGAGCAGAGGAAGGAGTCGGTATATATGCCATTTACCAGCTCCTTCCTCTTCTGAATAGATAGAGTCACTGACTGACAACTGTGTTTATAATGCTTCAGTTTATGAAGGGAGTCTCTGTCTCTGTTCTTTCATTTCAGTGCAGCTGAGGCTGCAGAGAAAGAGACTGGGGAATCTGTGTCCTCACTCCCTTTCATAAAATAAAACATATAAAAGAGAAGAGAGACATATGAGTTTTTGATGGCAAAAAGTAAGCTTTCAGCTGCTTTATTGAAAGCCGCACAGAAAGATCTGTGATTGTAGCTCCCCCCACACGATCACCCTCCACTGTCCCCTGTGTGATCCCCGGCTCCCGTCAGGTCCCCCTCTGGTCCTCCTCTGTCTTCTCCTCTGTGTGCTCATCCGGTCCCCCGGAGGATGCTGGGAATGTGACATCATAAGGGGCGGGGTCACCATGTGACATCTCCCAGTGACCCCGCCCCTTTTCCCTATATAAGTCGCCGCACAATGCGTCCCTGCCATTGCGGCCAGAGAGAGTGGTGTGTCAACATCGCAAGGAAGAAAAGAAGAGAAGAAGGTGACAGCATCAGAAGACTGGGCCAACGCTAGTAAAAGAGCAGGAAGAAGAAAGCGGAAGTCCGGCAGAAGAACTGAAGAGCGGGACAAGACCCCCGAAGAGCGGAACAAGACCCCAAAGGCGGCGATGAAGAAGAAAGCCAGGCTCCTCCGGACTAGCACACAGACGGGCAGATTGTCAGCCAGACTGCCGAGTGCGAGGGACAATTTTGAGTCAAAACTTCTTTCTAAGTCCACCGGATAGTCCAATCGTGTGTACGCAGCATAAGGGTTACTAACTCACATTTATACATAAGTATATTAGGGGCAATGTAGCTACCAGCATGCCTTTGGGGTGTGGAAGACAATCATAGTACGTGGAGGAGACCCACCCATGTATAGGGAGAGCACACAAACCCCCTGCAGGTATTGCTTCGGTTGGGATTCAAACTGATGACCGCTAGCACTGCTAGGTGATTGTGCTAACCCCTTAGCCACTGTGCTTCAAGTAGTTACCATTGTCCTTAAAGCCGTATTAAACCCAAAAACAAAATTTTTGTTACCAATTCTTAGATGTCTCATATTGTCCCTGATCACCATCACACCATATATTGGTGGCTCAATGCCATATGTGGCTGAAACTGTGGACTATATAACTGTTCTGTGTGGAGACCTGAAGAGCTGGATACTGAGGGGAGTGTTTGTAAAAAAATCATAAAGCTTTTCATCCTTTGAAACTGACTTTTTTTTGTACCAGTGGAGACAAAATGTAATACTATTTGGCTATTTTCTCTCCTGGTTCAATGTTTTTTATTTATTAAAAATGTAATGGTTCTGGAAATACTGTTTTGTGGCCACTAGATGGCGCTAACAATTATAGTAAATAAGTATTTATTTCCTATGATTATCACCGCCATCTAGTGACCATAATTCTTTATTTTCCTAAATTGCTCTATTCTGTACAAATGAATAATATTCAACCTGGAGAGAAAATAGCCTAGTAACATTCAACTGTGCCCTGTTTGCATAGGAAAAATGTACACCCATTTCACAGGTTGAATAGCTCTGCATAATTTTTAATAAAACACCCCTTGAACACTTCAATACCCGGCCATAGTAAAATGAAGTCCTTGCCTTTTAGGGGGGATATCTGAATGATGCCTATAGCTAGAGGCATCATTCAGATATCATTCTTTGCAGCCGGCGATTCTTTGCACGATAAGAAGGATCATAGCAGCAGTTCCACCACTTGATCATTCTTATAGGTGATTGGGAGGGGGCACCCCCCTCCTTCCGCCATCCAGTGCTTCTCCTGGCTCTCCCGTGCCCTGAGGGGCCTAGAGAAAGAATCGCCCGATGCCAGATGACGAGCATAGAGATGTCTTCAGCCTGAAAAAATGTAAAGCCTCGCCTATGGAGATTTTTAAGCAATGAATTTTGGCGCCATTCCATGATTGTGCGCAATTTTAAAGCGTGACATGTTAGGTATCTATTTACTCGGTGTAACATTACCATTCACATTATACAAAATTGGGTTAACTTTACTGTTTTGTTATTTTTTAATTCATGAAACCGTTTTTTTTTTTAAATAATTGCGCACATACCGTGTGAGATAAAAAGTTGCAATGACTGCCATTTTATTCCCCAGGGTGTCTGCTAAAAAACATATATAATATTTGGGGGATCTGATGAATTTTCTAGCAAAAAATTATGATTTTTACATGAAGGAGAAAAGTGCCAGAACAGGCCCGGTATTGAAGTGGTTAATATCTGTGGATTCAGTCCCATGGTTCTGTAAAGAGGGAGCCGCTGAAAAGAATAGAAAGAGCAGTGGCATCCTATTTTTTTCATTGAAAATGATGAACTATTCAGTTTTCCTTTTTAACTTGTTAGTAAAATCCATAGCACAAATTATTAAGATGGTATTTCAATTCGGTGCCTCCCACACAGTTGTGAATATTGTTATGAAAATGTGAATTGTAAAACAGATCGGTGATCATCCAATAAAAAGCCTGCGTCTCACTGTATTGTCCAGGCTACTCACAGGTGCAATCCCACTACTGACCAGTATGGGGGATTTGACCTGCTCTGTTTCCAACCTGGGCCGGTGTTCTGCCTAATAGAGTCCGGCCATCGATATGTGTCCGTTCCGTACTGCGCATGCGCAGTACGGAGCAGACGAAGCTTCGGAAAATCTCCGAAGCTGAACGGCGCCTGCGCCGTGAGTGGAGGAGGTAGCCCCACTATCCAAGCGGACATAGGGTTTAGAATTTTAGAGGGCCCCTCGCGGGCGAGCTTCGCTCGCCACGCTTTGGGCTCGGCCTCGCTGCGCTCGGCTCTTTTTTATTCTAACTCTATGTCCACTTGGATAGTGGGGATAGAACCTGGACTCACGGCGCAGGCGCCGTTCGTCCTCGGCAATTTTCGGAATCTGTGCTCCTGTGTACTGCGCATGCGCAGTACGCAGAGGACAGCATCTGATAGAGGACCCTAATTGACAAGACACCGGTTCACACCTCCTTAGGACAACCTGGTGACCCCAGGCTCCCCTAGAGCCACCATACTGATACCAGTCTTAGCATGGACACCCGATCAACATAGCACAGGGTAGACCAGAACTCCTGGACTCAAGCAATCCAACAGCCTCAGCCTCCCAAGTAGCTGAGATTACAGATGCACGCCACAGCACCCAGCAAAGGAAGTGGCTTGTTCTGAGATACTAGAATCAGAAGTCTCCTTGATCTCAATACTGCCCTCTAGTGTTTCAATAATATAGTAATAAACATTTCCAAAGCACAACATAAAACAAAAACATAAAAAACATAGAGAAGAACCTATAAGATTGAGATATGGGTATATGGTGGTAAAAAGCATTTTGCCATATAATAATAATAAATCAAATAAGTCTGTGTGCCACTGTATTCTCCAGGCTGCTCTACACTGGTTATTCACAGACATAAACTCACTACTGTTCTGTTTTCATTGTGCACCATAACAACCTTTTAGCCGCTGGGGTCCTAACAACCAATGTCGTCAGTTGATAAGAAGGATGGCGGGTGCCTGCTCATCTTCTTTGTTTGCCCCTCTCCATCAGCATGAGGGTCACATTAGCTGGGTGGAGGAAAGAAACTGAGGGAGAAAAGAAACACCGGAATACTAGTCAGTACCAGTGTGGAAACGTTTATTTACTTTGGAAGAATAAATTCCCTCTAATGTTCGATGCCTTATATGTGTGGAATTTACTGCATTATGTAAAACTGTTATTTTAGGTATTTTTTTACATTACAGAAGGGGGTGTCTCAAAATTGTACATAATTTTAAAGGGTGCCTTGACTGAAAAAAGTTGAGAAACACTAATCCAGAATATAATGAATAAAAAAAAGAATATATATACAAAAACAATTAAAAAAACAAAACAAAAAAACAACAACCATTATCATCACATTTATATATAGGCATCAAAAAGTGGAGTTTCAGGACTTGCCAAGTGATTCAAGGGGTCCTGGAATCATTTCTGTGTAAGTATGGTGGGCTGGGGGGTGCAGTCAATGAATACAAGACCTGTATACTATTTAGTACCTGCGAGTTTAGCTCTATTCCTTTCCATTGTAGGGGAAGCAACTGAAATGGTAGTGTCAGACTAACAATGATTCTGCAATGAAAATGAAATGTTCACATTCACATTGTTTGATCTTTCCCTATCTATATAGTACAGGTCTTATAGAGCACCATCATATCATATATATTGTACATTCATATCAGACCTTGCCCTCAAGGAGCTTACAATCTAAGGGTTCCAGACTCATATTTATACAGTGGCGGCCCATCCATTAGGGGCACCCGGGCACAGCCCCCTCTCTTCTCTCCACCCCCTATGTGCAGTGGATAGATTCATGCATAGCATGAATGTATCCATCTATCCATGGCCGCCCCCTATTCATGTGTCTGGCCCCTTTTGGGGCACTGGGCACATGAATTACATTGGCTAGGGCTTTTTTTGAAGCACCTGATTAGAACCATAGGCTCTAATAGGCTTCAAAATAGTGTGGTCTCGGGTCACACAGCATGCATCCTGAGCCCACCCAGGTGTGTTGCAACAGCGAATGAATTTTCACTGTTGCAACACTGATCGTCAGGCGATTCTATTGGAGGCCAAGTGCCAGGAGGAGCAGAGAGGAGAGGACTACAGGGGAGGACACCGGAGACCGCCATGCTGGGTGATGGCCATAGCAGCTCTGACGGTAAGGTCATATTTCTTTATTTTCCTAAATTACTCTATTTTGTACAAATGAATAACATTCAACCTGGAGAGAAAATAGCCTAGTTACATTCAACTGTGCCCCCGTTTACACAGCTCAAATGTACACCCATTTCACAGGATGAATATCTCTGCATCATTTTTTATAAAACACCCCTTAATACAGGGGTTGATAAATTTGCTTGGAATCTAGGAGCCAGCTAAAAAAGTTAGGAGCCAGGTCCGTGACAGCGATCTGGAACTGTCCCTGGCCTGACATGGAGACGAGTGAGGGGAACATAGCCCCCCCCCCCCCCACCTGTCTCCACGTTATTGCCCATAGCTCTTAGAGGGACATTTTATTTATTTTATTTTTTTCAAATGACAAATTTTTTTTAAATTGCATTTTAGTGTAAATATGAGATGTGAGGTCTCTCTGACCCCAGATCTCATATATAAGAGGACCTGTCATGCTTTTTTCTATTACAAGGGATTTTTACATTCCTTGTAATAGGAATAAAAGTGACACTCATTTTTTTTTAAAAGAACAGTGAAAAAAATAAAAGTAAAAAGTTAGAATAAGAAAAAAATTATAATTTTAAATGCGCCCTGTCCCACCAAGCTTGCGTGCAGAACCGAACGAATATATGAAAGCGGTGTTCAAACCACACATGTGAGGTATCGGTGCGATCGGTAGAGTGAGAGCAATAATTTTAGCTCTAGGCTTCCTCTGTAACTTAAAATGCGCAACCTGTAGAATTTTTTAAACGTCGTCTATGGAGATTTTAAAGGGTAAAAGTTTGTCGCCATTCCATGTTCCGGCGCAATTTTGAAGCATGACATGTTGGGTATCGATTTACTTGGCGTAACATTATCTTTCACAATATAAAAAAAAATTTGGCTAACTTTACTGCTGTCTTATTTTTTTTTTACTAAATAATTTTTTTTCCCCCAAAAAGTGTGCTTATAAGTCCGCTGTGCAAATACGGTGTGACAGACAGTATTGCAACGACCACCATTTTATTCTCTAGGGTGTTAGAATAAAAAATATATATAATGTTTAGGGGTTCTAAGTAAAGGGAAGGAGATAGGCTGGCAGGCAGTGGAAGCTCAATTAGCATTGCTGGTTGTCATTCCAACAGCCACCACAAGAGGGCACCAGATTCCAGAAGGAACCATAGGATTGCAGAAGGCCTCAAAGCCGGCCGCCGGCGGCGCGGCCCGATACGATCAGGCCGGCGGCGTCCACGGAGACAGAATACCCCCTGCTGTGCTGCCCCCGGCGCCAGGTCGCTAATTCTAGTCGCAAATGCGACCTGGCGCCCGGGTTTTGTCGAGCCCTGCCTTAATATCTGTGGATTCAGTACTATGTTTCTGTAAAGAGGGAGAGACTGAAAAGAATAGAGAGACACATGGCAGCCTATTTCTTTTTCCTTGAAAATTAAGAAATATTCAGTTTTCCTTTTTACATTTCCTTTTTAACTTGTTAGTAAAATCCATAGTACAAATTATTAAGATGGTATTTCAATTCGGTGCCTCCCACACAGTTGTGAATATTGTTATGAAAATGTGAATTGTAAAAGAGATCGGTGATCATCCAATAAAAAGCCTGTGTCTCACTGTATTGTCCAGGCTGCTCTACACTGGCTACTCACAGGTGCAATCCCACAACTGACCAGTATGGGGGGGTTTGACCTGCTCTGTTTCCAACCTGGGCCAGTTCACCCCTCCTTAGGACAACCTGGTGACCCCAGGCTCCCATAGACCC
The DNA here is from genome assembly GCF_037356315.1 of Lithobates pipiens. Classification (NCBI taxonomy): domain Eukaryota; kingdom Metazoa; phylum Chordata; class Amphibia; order Anura; family Ranidae; genus Lithobates; species Lithobates pipiens. Next base: position 2,151,746 of record NW_027507879.1, on the reverse strand, counting down.
ACCATATTGATACCAGTCTTAGCATGGACACCCAATCAACATAGCGCAGGGTAGACCAGAACTCCTGGACTCAAGTAATCCAACAGCCTCAGCCTCCCATGTAGCTGGGATTACAGATGCATGCCACAGCACCCGGCAAGGGAAGGAGCTTGTTCTGAGATACTAGAATCAGAAGTCTTTTTAATCTCAATAATGCCCTCTAGTGTCAATATTGCTTATTGCAAGTGATTCAATAATATAATAATAAACATTTCCAAAGCACAACATAAAATAAAACATACAAAAAAAATCAAACATATAGAAACTAGAAGAGAGACATATGGGTATATGATATCATGAAGCTTCCAGCTGCTTTATTGAAACTTGCGCAGGGAGATCGATGATTGTAACTCCCCCCCCCCCACACCGATCACCCCCCACTGTCCCCAGTGTCCTCCCCAGCTCCCCTCTGGTCCTTCTCTGTGTCCTCCTCCAGCCCCCCTCTCTGTCCTCTGTGTGCTCCTCTAGTCCCCCGTGTTCTCCTTCAGTCCCCCTCTGTGTCCTCCTCTGGTCCCCCTTTGGTCCTCCTCTGTGTCCTCCTCCAGTCCCCCTCTGGCCCCCCTTTCTATCCTCTGTGTGCTCCTCCAGTCCCCCGTGTTCTCCTCTGATCCCCCTCTGTGTCCTCCTCCGGTTCCACTCTGGTACTGCTCTGTGTCCTCCTCTGGTCCCCCTCTGGCCCTCCTCTGTGTTCTCCTCTGGTCCCCCTCTGGTCCTCCTCTGATCCTCCTCTGGTCCTCCTCTGTGTCCTCCTCCGGTCCCCCTCTGGCCCTCCTCTATGTCCCCCTCCGGTCCCCCTCTGGTTCTCCTCTGGTCCTCTTCTGTGTTCTCCTCTGGTTCTCCTCTGATCCTCCGCTGGCCCTCCCCTGTGTCCTCCTCCGATCCTCCTCTGGCCCTTCTCTGTGTCCTCCTCCAGTCCCCTTCTGTGTCCTCCACCGGTCCCCCTCTAGACATCCTCTGTGTCCTCCTCCGGTCCCCCTCTGGCCTTCCTCTGTGTCCTCCTCTGATCCCCCTCTGGTCCTCCTCTGTGTCCTCCTCTGTGTCCTCCACCGGTCCCCCTCTGGTCCTCCTCTGTGTCCTCCTCCGGTCCCCCTCCGGTCCCCCTCTGTGTCCTCCTCCGGTCCCCCTCTGGTCCTTTTCTGTGTCCTCCTCTGGTCCCCCTCTGGCCCTCCGGCCCTCCTCTGTGTCCTCCTCCGGTCCCCCTCTGTGTCCTCCTCTGGTCCCTCTCTGGTCCTACTCTGTGTGCTCATCTGGCCCCCCATGTCCTTCGGTCCCTCTCTGTATTCCTCCACCCCCACTGTCCCAGATCTTTCAGGATAGAGAGCAGAGGAAGGAGCCAGTATATATGTAATTTACCAGATCCTTCCTCTTCTGAATAGACAGAGTCACTGACTGACTGTGACCTGTGTTTATGATGTTTCAGTTTATGAATGGAGAGGAGCCGCTGTCTCCGTTCATTAATTTCAGTGCAGCTGAGGCTGCAGAGAAAGAGACTGGGGAATCTGTGTCCTCACTCCCTTTCCCTGTCTCAAAAGGGAGATGTCAGGGGTCTGTTTAGACCCCCCAACAGAATTGATAAAAAGAAAAAAATTGTAAAAATAATAAAAGATGAAATGAAAAAAAAAAACTGACACCGTCCACTCTACCTCCCCAAAAAAGAAAGCATTGTAAAAAAAATAAAAAATAAAATAAAAAAAAAATAATAAAAAAAAAATAAAAAATAAAAACTAATGACACAGTCCACACCTCATCAGTGCCACCTATCAGTGCCCATCAGTACAGAGCCTTTCATTAGGACCCAGCAAAGGAAGTGGCTTGTTCTGAGATACTAGAATCAAAAGTCTCCTTAATCTCAATACTGCCCTCTAGTGTAAATATTGCTTATTGTAAGTGATTCAATAATATAATAATAAACACTTCCAAAGCACAACATAAAATAAAAACACATCAGAAATATTTCTCTCCTTATTGAATGTTTTTTTATTCATTGAAAATGTAATGGTACTGGAAATGATGATTTGTGACCACTAGCTGGAGCTAACAATTATAGTAAATAAGTATTTATTTCCTATGCTCATCATTGCCATCTAGTGGCCATAATTGTTAATTTTCCTAAATTACTCTATTTTATACAAATGAATAACATTTAACCTGGAAAAAAATAGCCTAGATATACTCAACTGTGCCCTCGTTTGCACAGAACAAATGTACACCCATTTCAAAGGATGAATAGCTCTGCATCATTTTTTTTATAAAACACCCCTTAACCACTTGCAGACCGGACCATTTTGCTGGTCAAAGACCAGACCACTTTTTGCGATTTGGCACTGCTTCGCTTTAACTGACAATTGCGCGGTCGTGCGACGTGGCTCCCAAACAAAATTGACGTCCTTTTTTTCCCACAAATAGAGCTTTCTTTTGATGGTATTTGATCACCCAAGCGGTTTTTATTTTTTGCGCTATTAACAAAAATAGAGCGACAATATTGAAAAAAACGCATTATTTTTTACTTTTTGTTATAATAAATATCACCCAAAAATATATAAAAAAACATTTTTTTCCGTCAGTTTAGGCCGATACGTATTCTTCTACATATTTTTGGTAAAAAAAAAAAAAAATCCCAATAAGCTTATTATTGGTTTGCGCAAAATAGGGATAGTTTGATAGCATTTTTATTAATAATTTATTATTTATTTTTTTACTAGTAATGCCGGCGATCAGCGATTTTTATTGTGACTGCGACATTGTGGGGGACCCATCGGACATTTTTGACACATTTTTGGGACCACTGTCATTTATACAGTAATCACTTCTATATAAATGCAGTGATTCCTGTGTAAATGACACTGGCAGTGAAGGGGTTAACCAGTGGGTGGCAGTGTAGGGGTTAAGTGTTCCTAGGGGTGTGTTACTAACTGTGGGGGGGTTGGGCTTTCATTTAGTGAACACTGATCTCTGCTCCAATCACATGGAGCAGAGATCAGCATCACTAGTTGCTAGGCAGAATGGAGAAATGCTGTTTACTCTGCATTTCCTCCATTCGGCCGCTCCGTGAGACGATCGCGGGGATGCCCGCGGCGATCGAGACCGCGGGTCCCGCGACCGGACTCACGGGGGTCCCGACCAGTGCGGGAGTGCGCCGCCCGCGCACTCCCGCTGGCAGGGCGGCATCGAATATTGGACGTACCTGTACGCAAATATGCCTGCCCGTGCCATTCTGTCGACGTACATCGTCGTGCGCTGGTCGGGAAGTGGTTAATATCTGTGGATTCAGTACTATGTTTCTGTAAAGAGGGAGAGACTGAAAAGAATAGAGAGACACATGGCAGCCTATTTCTTTTTCCTTGAAAATGATGAACTACTCAGTTTTCCTTTTTAACTTGTTAGTAAAATCCATAGCACATATTATTAAGATGGTATTTCAATTCGGTGCCTCCCACACAGTCGTGAATATTGTTATGAAAATGTGAATTGTAAAACAGATCGGTGATCATCCAATAAAAAGCCTGCGTCTCACTGTATTGTCCAGGCTGCTCTACACTGGCTACTCACAGGTGCAATCCCTCTACTGGCCAGTATGGGGGCTTTGACCTGCTCTGTTCCCAACCTGGGCCAGTTCACCCCTCCTTAGGACAACCTGGTGATCCCAGGCTCCCCTAGAGCCACCATATTGATGCCAGTCTTAGCATGGACACCCGATCAACATAGCACAGGGTAGACCAGAACTCTTGGACTCAAGCAATCCAACAGCCTCAGCCTCCCAAGTAGCTGGGATTACAGATGCACGCCACAGCATCCGGCGAAGGAAGTGGCTTGTTCTGAGATACTAGAATCAGAAGTCTCCTTGATTTCAATGCTGCCCTCTAGTGTCAATAGTGCTTATTGCAAGTGATTCAATAATATAAAAATAAACATTTTCAAAGCACAGTATAAAATAAAACATATAAAAAAAATCGCATATAGAAGCTAGAAGAGAAACACATGGGTATATATTATAGCAAAAAGTAAACTTTCAGCTGCTTTATTGAAAGCCGCTCACGGAGATCAGTGATTGTAACTCCCCCCCACACTGATCACCCCCCACTGTCCCCTGTGTCCATCCCCGGCTCCCCGCAGATCCCCCTCTGTGTTCTCCTCCAGTCCCCCTCTGGTCCTCCCCTGTGTCCTCCTCTTGTCCCCCTCTGGTCCTCCTCTGTGTCCTCCTCTGGTCCCCCCATGTCCTCCGGTCCCCCTCTATGCTCCTCCACCCCCACTGTCCCAGATCTTTCAGTATGGAGAGCAGAGGAAGGAGTCGGTATATATGCCATTTACCAGCTCCTTCCTCTTCTGAATAGATAGAGTCACTGACTGACAACTGTGTTTATAATGCTTCAGTTTATGAAGGGAGTCTCTGCCTCTGTTCTTTCATTTCAGTGCAGCTGAGGCTGCAGAGAAAGAGACTGGGGAATCTGTGTCCTCACTCCCTTTCATAAAATAAAACATATAAAAGAGACGAGAGACATATGAGTATTTGATGGCAAAAAGTAAGCTTTCAGCTGCTTTATTGAAAGCCGCACAGAAAGATCTGTGATTGTAACTCCCCCCACACGATCACCCTCCACTGTCCCCTGTGTGATCCCCGGCTCCCCTCAGGTCCCCCTCTGGTCCTCCTCTGTCTTCTCCTCTGTGTGCTCATCCGGTCCCCCGGAGGATGCTGGGAATGTGACATCATAAGGGCGGGGTCACCATGTGACATCTCCCAGTGACCCCACCCCTTTTCCCTATATAAGTCGCCGCACAATGCGTCCCTGCCATTGCGGCCAGAGAGAGCGTTGTGTCAACATCGCAAGGAAGAAAAGAAGAGAAGAAGGTGACAGCGTCAGAAGACCGGGCCAACGCTAGTAAAAGAGCAGGAAGAAGAAAGCGGAAGTCCGGCAGAAGAACTGAAGAGCGGGACAAGACCCCCGAAGAGCGGGACAAGACCCCAAAGGCGGCGATGAAGAAGAAAGCCAGGCTCCTCCGGACTAGCACACAGACGGGCAGATTGTCAGCCAGACTGCCGAGTGCGAGGGACAATTTTGAGTCAAAACTTCTTTCTAAGTCCACCGGATAGTCCAATCGTGTGTACGCAGCATAAGGGTTACTAACTCACATTTATACATAAGTATATTAGGGGCAATTTAGCTACCAACATGCCTTTGGGGTGTGGAAGACAATCATAGTACGTGGAGGAGACCCACCCATGTATAGGGAGAGCACACAAACCCCCTGCAGGTATTGCTTCGGTTGGGATTCAAACTGATGACCGCTAGCACTGCTAGGTGTGACAGAGAGTATTGCAACGACCACCATTTTATTCTCTAGGGTGTTAGAATAAAAAATATATATAATGTTTAGGGGTTCTAAGTAAAGGGAAGGAGATAGGCTGGCAGGCAGGGGAAGCTCAATTAGCATTGCTGGTTGTCATTCCAACGGCCACCACAAGAGGGCACCAGATTCCATAAGGAGCCATAGGATTGCAGAAGACCTCAAAGCCGGCCGCCGGCGGCGCGGCCCGACACGATCACGCCGGCGGCGTCCACAGAGACAGGATACCCCCGGCTGTGCTGCCCCCGGCGCCAGGTCGCTAATTCTAGTCGCAAATGCGATCTGGCGCCCGGGTTTTGTCGAGCCCTGCCTTAATATCTGTGGATTCAGTACTATGTTTCTGTAAAGAGGGAGAGACTGAAAAGAATAGAGAGACACATGGCAGCCTATTTATTTTTCCTTGAAAATTAAGAAATATTCAGTTTTCCTTTTTACATTTCCTTTTTAACTTGTTAGTAAAATCCATAGTACAAATTATTAAGATGGTATTTCAATTCGGTGCCTCCCACACAGTTGTGAATATTGTTATGAAAATGTGAATTGTAAAAGAGATCGGTGATCATCCAATAGAAAGCCTGTGTCTCACTGTATTGTCCAGGCTGCTCTATACTGGCTACTCACAGGTGCAATCCCACTACTGACCAGTATGGGGGGCTTTGACCTGCTCTGTTTCCAACCTGGGCCGGTTCACCCCTCCTTAGGACAACCTGGTGACCCCAGGCTCCCATAGAGCCAATATATTGATACCAGTCTTAGCATGGACACCCAATCAACATAGCACAGGGTAGACCAGAACTCCTGGACTCAAGTAATCCAACAGCCTCAGCCTCCTATGTAGCTGGGATTACAGATGCACACCACAGCACACGGCAAAGGAAGTAGCTTGTTCTGAGATACTAGAATGAGAAGTCTTTTTAATCTCAATAATGCCCTCTAGTGTCAATATTGCTTATTGCAAGTGATTCAATAATATAATAATAAACATTTCCAAAGCACAACATAAAATAAAACATACAAAAAAAATCAAACATATAGAAACTAGAAGAGAGACATATGGGTATATGATATCATGAAGCTTCCAGCTGCTTTATTGAAACTTGCGCAGGGAGATCGGTGATTGTAACTCCCCCCCCCCCACACCGATCACCCCCCACTGTCCCCAGTGTCCTCCCCAGCTCCCCTCTGGTCCTTCTCTGTGTCCTCCTCCAGCCCCCCTCTCTGTTCTCTGTGTGCTCCTCTAGTCCCCCGTGTTCTCCTTCAGTCCCCCTCTGTGTCCTCCTCTGGTCCCCCTTTGGTCCTCCTCTGTGTCCTCCTCCAGTCCCCCTCTGGCCCCCCTTTCTATCCTCTGTGTGCTCCTCCAGTCCCCTGTGTTCTCCTCTGATCCCCCTCTGTGTCCTCCTCCAGTTCCACTCTGGTACTGCTCTGTGTCCTCCTCTGGTCCCCCTCTGGCCCTCCTCTGTGTTCTCCTCAGGTCCCCCTCTGGTCCTCCTCTGATCCTCCTCTGTGTCCTCCTCCGGTCCCCCTCTGGCCCTCCTCTATGTCCCCCTCCGGTCCCCCTCCGGTCCCCCTCTGGTCCTCCTCTGGTCCTCTTCTGTGATCTCCTCTGGTTCTCCTCTGATGCCCCTCTGGTCCTCCCCTGTGTCCTCCTCCGATCCTCCTCTGGCCCTTCTCTGTGTCCTCCTCCAGTCCCCTTCTGTGTCCTCCACCGGTCCCCCTCTGGACATCCTCTGTGTCCTCCTCCGGTCCCCCTCTGGTCTTCCTCTGTGTCCTCCTCTGATCCCCCTCTGGTCCTCCTCTGTGTCCTCCTCTGTGTCCTGCACTGGTCCCCCTCTGGTCCTCCTCTGTGTCCTCCTCCAGTCCCCCTCCGGTCCCCCTCTGTGTCCTCCTCTGGTCCCCCTCTGGTCCTTTTCTGTGTCCTCCTCTGGTCCCCCTCTGGCCCTCTGGCCCTCCTCTGTGTCCTCCTCCGGTCCCCCTCTGTGTCCTCCTCTGGTCCCTCTCTGGTCCTACTCTGTGTGCTCATGTGGACCCCCATGTCCTTCGGTCCCCCTCTGTATTCCTCCACCCCCACTGTCCCAGATCTTTCAGGATAGAGAGCAGAGGAAGGAGCCGGTATATATGTATTTTACCAGATCCTTCCTCTTCTGAATAGACAGAGTCACTGACTGACTGTGACCTGTGTTTATGATGTTTCAGTTTATGAATGGAGAGGAGCCGCTGTCTCCGTTCATTAATTTCAGTGCAGCTGAGGCTGCAGAGAAAGAGACTGGGGAATCTGTGTCCTCACTCCCTTTCCCTGTCTCAAAAGGGAGATGTCAGGGGTCTGTTTAGACCCCCCAACAGAATTGATAAAAAGAAAAAAATTGTAAAAATAATAAAAGATGAAATGAAAAAAAAAACACTGACACCGTCCACTCTACCTCCCCAAAAAAGAAAGCATTGTAAAAAAAAAAAATAAATAATAATAATAATAAAATAAAATAAAATAAAAAAATAATGACACAGTCCACACCTCATCAGTGCCACCTATCAGTGCCCATCAGTACAGAGCCTTTCATTAGGACCCAGCAAAGGAAGTGGCTTGTTCTGAGATACTAGAATCAAAAGTCTCCTTAATCTCAATACTGCCCTCTAGTGTAAATATTGCTTATTGTAAGTGATTCAATAATATAATAATAAACACTTCCAAAGCACAACATAAAATAAAAACACATCAGAAATATTTCTCTCCTTATTGAATGTTTTTTTATTCATTGAAAATGTAATAGTACCGGAAATGATGATTTGTGACCACTAGCTGGAGCTAACAATTATAGTAAATAAGTATTTATTTCCTATGCTCATCATTGCCATCTAGTGGCCATAATTGTTAATTTTCCTAAATTACTCTATTTTGTACAAATGAATAACATTTAACCTGGAAAAAAATTGCCTAGATATACTCAACTGTGCCCTCGTTTGCACAGAACAAATGTACACCCATTTCACAGGATGAATAGCTCTGCATCATTTTTTTTATAAAACACCCCTTAATATCTGTGGATTCAGTACTATGTTTCTGTAAAGAGGGAGAGACTGAAAAGAATAGAGAGAGCAGTGGCAGCCTATTTTTTTTCCTTGAAAATGATGAACTACTCAGTTATCCTTTTTAACTTGTTAGTAAAATCCATAGTACAAATTATTAAGATGGTATTTCAATTCGGTGCCTCCCACACAGTTGTGAATATTGTTATGAAAATGTGAATTGTAAAAGAGATCGGTGATCATCCAATAAAAAGCCTGTGTCTCACTGTATTGTCCAGGCTAATCTACACTGGCTACTCACAGGTGCAATCCCACTACTGACCAGTATGGGGGGCTTTGACCTGCTCTGTTTCCAACCTGGGCCAGTTCACCCCTCCTTACGACAACCTGGTGACCCCAGGCTCCCCTAGAGCCACCATATTGATGCCAGTCTTAGCATGGACACCCGATCAACATAGCACAGGGTAGACCAGAACTCCTGGACTCAAGCAATCCAACAGCCTCAGCCTCCCAAGTAGCTGGGATTACAGATGCACGCCACAGCACCCAGCAAAGGAAGTGGCTTGTTCTGAGATACTAGAATCAGAAGTCTCCTTGATCTCAATACTGCCCTCTAGGGTCAATAGTGCTTATTGCAAGTGATTCAATAATATAAAAATAAACATTTCCAAAGCACAGTATAAAATAAAACATATAAAAAAAATCGCATATAGAAGCTAGAAGAGAAACACATGGGTATATATTATAGCAAAAAGTAAACTTTCAGCTGCTTTATTGAAAGCCGCTCAGGGAGATCAGTGATTGTAACTCCCCCCCACACCGATCACCCCCCACTGTCCCCTGTGTCCATCCCCGGCTCCCCGCAGATCCCCCTCTGTGTTCTCCTCCAGTCCCCCTCTGGTCCTCCCCTGTGTCCTCCTCTTGTCCCCCTCTGGTCCTCCTCTGTGTCCTCCTCCGGTCCCCCCATGTCCTCCGGTCCCCCTCTATGCTCCTCCACCCCCACTGTCCCAGATCTTTCAGTATGGAGAGCAGAGGAAGGAGTCGGTATATATGCCATTTACCAGCTCCTTCCTCTTCTGAATAGATAGAGTCACTGACTGACAACTGTGTTTATAATGCTTCAGTTTATGAAGGGAGTCTCTGTCTCTGTTCTTTCATTTCAGTGCAGCTGAGGCTGCAGAGAAAGAGACTGGGGAATCTGTGTCCTCACTCCCTTTCATAAAATAAAACATATAAAAGAGAAGAGAGACATATGAGTATTTGATGGCAAAAAGTAAGCTTTCAGCTGCTTTATTGAAAGCCGCACAGAAAGATCTGTGATTGTAACTCCCCCCACACGATCACCCTCCACTGTCCCCTGTGTGATCCCCGGCTCCCCTCAGGTCCCCCTCTGGTCCTCCTCTGTCTTCTCCTCCGTGTGCTCATCCGGTCCCCCGGAGGATGCTGGGAATGTGACATCATAAGGGGCGGGGTCACCATGTGACATCTCCCAGTGACCCCGCCCCTTTTCCCTATATAAGTCGCCGCACAATGCGTCCCTGCCATTGCGGCCAGAGAGAGCGTTGTGTCAACATCGCAAGGAAGAAAAGAAGAGAAGAAGGTGACAGCGTCAGAAGACCGGGCCAACGCTAGTAAAAGAGCAGGAAGAAGAAAGCGGAAGTCTGGCAGAAGAACTGAAGAGCGGGACAAGACCCCCGAAGAGCGGGACAAGACCCCAAAGGCGGCGATGAAGAAGAAAGCCAGGCTCCTCCAGACTAGCACACAGACGGGCAGATTGTCAGCCAGACTGCCGAGTGCGAGGGACAATTTTGAGTCAAAACTTCTTTCTAAGTCCACCGGATAGTCCAATCGTGTGTACGCAGCATAAGGGTTACTAACTCACATTTATACATAAGTATATTAGGGGCAATTTAGCTACCAGCATGCCTTTGGGGTGTGGAAGACAATCATAGTACGTGGAGGAGACCCACCCATGTATAGGGAGAGCACACAAACCCCCTGCAGGTATTGCTTCGGTTGGGATTCAAACTGATGACCGCTAGCACTGCTAGGTGTGACAGAGAGTATTGCAACGACCACCATTTTATTCTCTAGGGTGTTAGAATAAAAAATATATATAATGTTTAGGGGTTCTAAGTAAAGGGAAGGAGATAGGCTGGCAGGCAGGGGAAGATCAATTAGCATTGCTGGTTGTCATTCCAACGGCCACCATAAGAGGGCACCAGATTCCAGAAGGAACCATAGGATTGCAGAAGGCCTCAAAGCCGGCCGCCGGCGCCGTGGCCCGACACGATCACGCCGGTGGCGTCCACGGAGACAGGATACCCCCTGCTGTGCTGCCCCCGGCGCCAGGTCGCTAATTCTAGTCGCAAATGCGACCTGGCGCCCGGGTTTTGTCGAGCCCTGCCTTAATATCTGTGGATTCAGTACTATGTTTCTGTAAAGAGGGAGAGACTGAAAAGAATAGAGAGACTCATGGCAGCCTATTTATTTTTCCTTGAAAATTAAGAAATATTCAGTTTTCCTTTTTACATTTCCTTTTTAACTTGTTAGTAAAATCCATAGTACAAATTATTAAGATGGTATTTCAATTTGCTGCCTCCCACACAGTTGTGAATATTGTTATGAAAATGTGAATTGTAAAAGAGATCGGTGATCATCCAATAAAAAGCCTGTGTCTCACTGTATTGTCCAGGCTGCTCTACACTGGCTACTCACAGGTGCAATCCCACTACTGACCAGTATGGGGGGCTTTGACCTGCTCTGTTTCCAACCTGGGCCGGTTCACCCCTCCTTAGGACAACCTGGTGACTCTAGGCTCCCATAGTGCCACCATATTGATACCAGTCTTAGCATGGACACCCAATCAACATAGCACAGGGTAGACCAGAACTCCTGGACTCAAGTAATCCAACAGCCTCAGCCTCCCATGTAGCTGGGATTACAGATGCACGCCACAGCACCCAGCAAAGGAAGTAGCTTGTTCTGAGATACTAGAATCAGAAGTCTTTTTAATCTCAATAATGCCCTCTAGTGTCAATATTGCTTATTGCAAGTGATTCAATAATATAATAATAAACATTTCCAAAGCACAACATAAAATAAAACATACAAAAAAAATCAAACATATAGAAACTAGAAGAGAGACATATGGGTATATGATGTCATGAAGCTTCCAGCTGCTTTTTTGAAACTTGCGCAGGGAGATCGGTGATTGTAACTCCCCCCCCCCACACCGATCACCCCCCACTGTCCCCATTGTCCTCCCCAGCTCCCCTCTGGTCCTTCTCTGTGTCCTCCTCCAGCCCCCCTCTCTGTCCTCTGTGTGCTCCTCTAGTCCCCCGTGTTCTCCTTCAGTCCCCCTCTGTGTCCTCCTCTGGTCCCCCTTTGGTCCTCCTCTGTGTCCTCCTCCAGTCCCCCTCTGGCCCCCCTTTCTATCCTCTGTGTGCTCCTCCAGTCCCCCGTGTTCTCCTCTGATCCCCCTCTGTGTCCTCCTCCGGTTCCACTCTGGTACTGCTCTGTGTCCTCCTCTGGTCCCCCTCTGGCCCTCCTCTGTGTTCTCCTCTGGTCCCCCTCTGGTCCTCCTCTGATCCTCCTCTGGTCCTCCTCTGTGTCCTCCTCCGGTCCCCCTCTGGCCCTCCTCTATGTCCCCCTCCGGTCCCCCTCTGGTCCTCCTCTGGTCCTCTTCTGTGTTCTCTTCTGTGTTCTCCTCTGGTTCTCCTCTGATCCTCCTCTGGTCCTCCCCTGTGTCCTCCTCCGATCCTCCTCTGGCCCTTCTCTGTGTCCTCCTCCAGTCCCCTTCTGTGTCCTCCACCGGTCCCCCTCGGGACATCCTCTGTGTCCTCCTCCGGTCCCCCTCTGGCCTTCCTCTGTGTCCTCCTCTGATCCCCCTCTGGTCCTCCTCTGTGTCCTCCACCGGTCCCCCTCTGGTCCTCCTCTGTGTCCTCCTCCAGTCCCCCTCCGGTCCCCCTCTGGTCCTTTTCTGTGTCCTCCTCTGGTCCCCCTCTGGCCCTCCGGCCCTCCTCTGTGTCCTCCTCCGGTCCCCCACCGGTCCCCCTCTGTGTCCTCCTCTGGTCCCTCTCTGGTCCTACTCTGTGTGCTCATCTGGCCCCCCATGTCCTTCGGTCCCCCTCTGTATTCCTCCACCCCCACTGTCCCAGATCTTTCAGGATAGAGAGCAGAGGAAGGAGCCGGTATATATGTAATTTACCAGATCCTTCCTCTTCTGAATAGACAGAGTCACTGACTGACTGTGACCTGTGTTTATGATGTTTCAGTTTATGAATGGAGAGGAGCCGCTGTCTCCGTTCATTAATTTCAGTGCAGCTGATGCTGCAGAGAAAGAGACTGGGGAATCTGTGTCCTCACTCCCTTTCCCTGTCTCAAAAGGGAGATGTCAGGGGTCTGTTTAGACCCCCCAACAGAATTGATAAAAAGAAAAAAATTGTAAAAATAATAAAAGATGAAATGAAAAAAAAACACTGACACCGTCCACTCTACCTCCCCAAAAAAGAAAGCATTGTAAAAAAATAAAAAATTAAATAAAAAAATAATAATAAAATAAAATAAAATAAAAAACTAATGACACAGTCCACACCTCATCAGTGCCACCTATCAGTGCCCATCAGTACAGAGCCTTTCATTAGGACCCAGCAAAGGAAGTGGCTTGTTCTGAGATACTAGAATCAAAAGTCTCCTTAATCTCAATACTGCCCTCTAGTGTAAATATTGCTTATTGTAAGTGATTCAATAATATAATAATAAACACTTCCAAAGCACAACATAAAATAAAAACACATCAGAAATATTTCTCTCCTTATTGAATGTTTTTTTATTCATTGAAAATGTAATGGTACCGGAAATGATGATTTGTGACCACTAGCTGGAGCTAACAATTATAGTAAATAAGTATTTATTTCCTATGCTCATCATTGCCATCTAGTGGCCATAATTGTTAATTTTCCTAAATTACTCTATTTTGTACAAATGAATAACATTTAACCTGGAAAAAAATAGCCTAGATATACTCAACTGTGCCCTCGTTTGCACAGAACAAATGTACACCCATTTCACAGGATGAATAGCTCTGCATCATTTTATTTATAAAACACCCCTTAATATCTGTGGATTCAGTACTATGTTTCTGTAAAGAGGGAGAGACTGAAAAGAATAGAGAGAGCAGTGGCAGCCTATTTTTTTTCCTTGAAAATGATGAACTACTCAGTTTTCCTTTTTAACTTGTTAGTAAAATCCATAGCACAAATTATTAAGATGGTATTTCAATTCGGTGCCTCCAACACAGTTGTGAATATTGTTATGAAAATGTGAATTGTAAAACAGATCGGTGATCATCCAATAAAAAGCCTGCGTCTCACTGTATTGTCCAGGCTGCTCTACACTGGCTACTCACAGGTGCAATCCCACTACTGACCAGTATGGGGGCTTTGACCTGCTCTGTTCCCAACCTGGGCCAGTTCACCGCTCCTTAGGACAACCTGGTGACCCCAGGCTCCCCTAGAGCCACCATATTGATGCCAGTCTTAGCATGGACACCCGATCAACATAGCACAGGGTAGACCAGAACTCCTGGACTCAAGCAATCCAACAGCCTCAGCCTCCCAAGTAGCTGGGATTACAGATGCACGCCACAGCACCCGGCAAAGGAACTAGCAAAGGAACTAGCAAAGGAACTAGCAAAGGAACTAGCAAAGGAACTAGCAAAGGAACTGGCTTGTTCTGAGATACTAGAATCAGAAGTCTCCTTGATCTCAATACTGCCCTCTAGTGTCAATAGTGCTTATTGCAAGTGATTCAATAATATAAAAATAAACATTTCCAAAGCACAGTATAAAATAAAACATATAAAAAAAATCGCATATAGAAGCTAGAAGAGAGACACATGGGTATATATTATAGCAAAAAGTAAACTTTCAGCTGCTTTATTGAAAGCCGCTCAGGGAGATCAGTGATTGTAACTCCCCCCCACACCGATCACCCCCCACTGTCCCCTGTGTCCATCCTCGGCTCCCCGCAGATCCCCCTCTGTGTTCTCCTCCAGTCCCCCTCCGGTCCTCCCCTGTGTCCTCCTCTTGTCCCCCTCTGGTCCTCCTCTGTGTCCTCCTCCGGTCCCCCCATGTCCTCCGGTCCCCCTCTATGCTCCTCCACCCCCACTGTCCCAGATCTTTCAGGATGGAGAGCAGAGGAAGGAGTCGGTATATATGCCATTTACCAGCTCCTTCCTCTTCTGAATAGATAGAGTCACTGACTGACAGCTGTGTTTATAATGCTTCAGTTTATGAAGGGAGTCTCTGTCTCTGTTCTTTCATTTCAGTGCAGCTGAGGCTGCAGAGAAAGAGACTGGGGAATCTGTGTCCTCACTCCCTTTCATAAAATAAAACATATAAAAGAGAAGAGAGACATATGAGTATTTGATGGCAAAAAGTAAGCTTTCAGCTGCTTTATTGAAAGCCGCACATAAAGATCTGTGATTGTAACTCCCCCCACACAATCACCCTCCACTGTCCCCTGTGTGATCCCCGGCTCCCCTCAGGTCCCCCTCTGGTCCTCCTCTGTCTTTTCCTCTGTGTGCTCATCCGGTCCCCCGGAGGATGCTGGGAATGTGACATCATAAGGGGCGGGGTCACCATGTGACATCTCCCAGTGACCCCGCCCCCTTTCCCTATATAAGTCGCCGCACAATGCGTCCCTGCCATTGCGGCCAGAGAGAGCATTGTGTCAACATCGCAAGGAAGAAAAGAAGAGAAGAAGGTGACAGCGTCAGAAGACCGGGCCAACGCTAGTAAAAGAGCAGGAAGAAGAAAGCGGAAGTCCGGCAGAAGAACTGAAGAGCGGGACAAGACCCCCGAAGAGCGGGACAAGACCCCAAAGGCGGCAATGAAGAAGAAAGCCAGGCTCCTCCGGACTAGCACACAGACGGGCAGATTGTCAGCCAGACTGCCGAGTGCGAGGGACAATTTTGAGTCAAAACTTCTTTCTAAGTCCACCGGATAGTCCAATTGTGTGTACGCAGCATAAGGGTTACTAACTCACATTTATACATAAGTATATTAGGGGCAATTTAGCTACCAGCATGCCTTTGGGGTGTGGAAGACAATCATAGTACGTGGAGGAGACCCACCCATGTATAGGGAGAGCACACAAACCCCCTGCAGGTATTGCTTCGGTTGGGATTCAAACTGATGACCGCTAGCACTGCTAGGTGTGACAGAGAGTATTGCAACGACCACCATTTTATTCTCTAGGGTGTTAGAATAAAAAATATATATAATGTTTAGGGGTTCTAAGTAAAGGGAAGGAGATAGGCTGGCAGGCAGGGGAAGCTCAATTAGCATTGCTGGTTGTCATTCCAACGGCCACCACAAGAGGGCACCAGATTCCATAAGGAACCATAGGATTGCAGAAGGCCTCAAAGCCGGCCGCCGGCGGCGCGGCCCGACACGATCACGCCGGCGGCGTCCACAGAGACAGGATACCCCCTGCTGTGCTGCCCCCGGCGCCAGGTCGCTAATTCTAGTCGCAAATGCGACCTGGCGCCCGGGTTTTGTCGAGCCCTGCCTTAATATCTGTGGATTCAGTACTATGTTTCTGTAAAGAGGGAGAGACTGAAAAGAATAGAGAGAAACATGGCAGCCTATTTCTTTTTCCTTGAAAATTAAGAAATATTCAGTTTTCATTTTTACATTTCCTTTTTAACTTGTTAGTAAAATCCATAGTACAAATTATTAAGATGGTATTTCAATTCGGTGCCTCCCACACAGTTGTGAATATTGTTATGAAAATGTGAATTGTAAAACAGATCGGTGATCATCCAATAAAAAGCCTGCGTCTCACTGTATTGTCCAGGCTGCTCTACACTGGCTACTCACAGGTGCAATCCCACTACTGACCAGTATGGGGGGCTTTGACCTGCTCTGTTTCCAACCTGGGCCGGTTCACCCCTCCTTAAGACAACCTGGTGACCACAGGCTCCCATAGAGCCACCATATTGATACCAGTCTTAGCATTGACACCCAATCAACATAGCGCAGGGTAGACCAGAACTCATGGACTCAAGTAATCCAACAGCCTCAACCTCCCATGTAGCTGGGATTACAGATGTACGCCACAGCACCCGGCAAAGGAAATAGCTTGTTCAGAGATACTAAAATCAGAAGTCTTTTTAATCTCAATAATGCCCTCTAGTGTCAATATTGCTTATTGCAAGTGATTCAATAATATAATAATAAACATTTCCAAAGCACAACATAAAATAAAACATACAAAAAAAATCAAACATATAGAAACTAGAAGAGAGACATATGGGTATATGATGTCATGAAGCTTCCAGCTGCTTTATTGAAACTTGCGCAGGGAGATCAGTGATTGTAACTCCCCCCCACACACCGATCACCCCCCAATGTCCCCAGTGTCCTCCCCAGCTCCCCTCTGGTCCTTCTCTGTGTCCTCCTCCAGCCCCCCTCTCTGTCCTCTGTGTGCTCCTCTAGTCCCCCGTGTTCTCCTTCAGTCCCCCTCTGTGTCCTCCTCTGGTCCTCCTTTGGTCCTCCTCTGTGTCCTCCTCCAGTCCCCCTCTGGCCCCCCTTTCTATCCTCTGTGTGCTCCTCCAGTCCCCCGTGTTCTCCTCTGATCCCCCTCTGTGTCCTCCTCCGGTTCCACTCTGGTACTGCTCTGTGTCCTCCTCTGGTCCCCCTCTGGCCCTCTTCTGTGTTCTCCTCTGGTCCCCCTCTGGTCCTCCTCTGATCCTCCTCTGGTCCTCCTCTGTGTCCTCCTCCGGTCCCCCTCTGGCCCTCCTCTATGTCCCCCTCCGGTCCCCCTCTGGTCCTCCTCTGGTCCTCTTCTGTGTTCTCCTCTGGTTCTCCTCTGATCCTCCTCTGGTCCTCCCCTGTGTCCTCCTCCGATCCTCCTCTGGCCCTTCTCTGTGTCCTCCTCCAGTCCCCTTCTGTGTCCTCCACCGGTCCCCCTCTGGACATCCTCTGTGTCCTCCTCCGGTCCCCTTCTGGCCTTCTTCTGTGTCCTCCTCTGATCCCCCTCTGGTCCTCCTCTGTGTCCTCCTCTGTGTCCTCCACCGGTCCCCCTCTGGTCCTCCTCTGTGTCCTCCTCCAGTCCCCCTCCGGTCCCCCTCTGTGTCCTCCTCCGGTCCCCCTCTGGTCCTTTTCTGTGTCCTCCTCTGGTCCCCCTCTGGCCCTCCGGCCCTCCTCTGTGTACTCCTCCGGTCCCCCTCTGTGTCCTCCTCTGGTCCCTCTCTGGTCCTACTCTGTGTGCTCATCTGGCCCCCCATGTCCTTCGGTCCCCCTCTGTATTCCTCCACCCCCACTGTCCCAGATCTTTCAGGATAGAGAGCAGAGGAAGGAGCCGGTATATATGTAATTTACCAGATCCTTCCTCTTCTGAATAGACAGAGTCACTGACTGACTGTGACCTGTGTTTATGATGTTTCAGTTTATGAATGGAGAGGAGCCGCTGTCTCCGTTCATTAATTTCAGTGCAGCTGAGGCTGCAGAGAAAGAGACTGGGGAATCTGTGTCCTCACTCCCTTTCCCTGTCTCAAAAGGGAGATGTCAGGGGTCTGTTTAGACCCCCCAACAGAATTGATAAAAAGAAAAAAATTGTAAAAATAATAAAAGATGAAATGAAAAAAAAAACACTGACACCGTCCACTCTACCTCCCCAAAAAAGAAAGCATTGTAAAAAAAAAAAAAATAATAATAATAATAAAATAAAATAAAATAAAATAAAAAACTAATGACACAGTCCACACCTCATCAGTGCCACCTATCAGTGCCCATCAGTACAGAGCCTTTCATTAGGACCCAGCAAAGGAAGTGACTTGTTCTGAGATACTAGAATCAAAAGTCTCCTTAATCTCAATACTGCCCTCTAGTGTAAATATTGCTTATTGTAAGTGATTCAATAATATAATAATAAACACTTCCAAAGCACAACATAAAATAAAAACACATCAGAAATATTTCTCTCCTTATTGAATGTTTTTTTATTCATTGAAAATGTAATGGTACCGGAAATGATGATTTGTGACCACTAGCTGGAGCTAACAATTATAGTAAATAAGTATTTATTTCCTATGCTCATCATTGCCATCTAGTGGCCATAATTGTTAATTTTCCTAAATTACTCTATTTTGTACAAATGGATAACATTTAACCTGGAAAAAAATAGCCTAGATATACTCAACTGTGCCCTCGTTTGCACAGAACAAATGTACACCCATTTCACAGGATGAATAGCTCTGCATCATTTTTTTTTATAAAACACCCCTTAATATCTGTGGATTCAGTACTATGTTTCTGTAAAGAGGGAGAGACTGAAAAGAATAGAGAGAGCAGTAGCAGTAGCAGCCTGTTTTTTTTCCTTGAAAATGATGAACTACTCAGTTTTCCTTTTTAACTTGTTAGTAAAATCCATAGCACATATTATTAAGATGGTATTTCAATTCGGTGCCTCCCACACAGTTGTGAATATTGTTCTGAAAATGTGAATTGTAAAACAGATCGGTGATCATCCAATAAAAAGCCTGCGTCTCACTGTATTGTCCAGGCTGCTATACACTGGCTACTCACAGGTGCAATCCCACTACTGACCAGTATGGGGGATTTGACCTGCTCTGTTGCCAACCTGGGCCAGTTCACCCCTCCTTAGGACAACCTGGTGACCCCAGGCTCCCCTAGAGCCACCATATTGATTCCAGTCTTAGCATGGACACCCGATCAACATAGCACAGGGTAGACCAGAACTCCTGGACTCAAGCAATCCAACAGCCTCAGCCTCCCAAGTAGCTGGGATTACAGATGAACGCCACAGCATCCGGCAAAGGAAGTGGCTTGTTCTGAGATACTAGAATCAGAAGTCTCCTTGATCTCAATACTGCCCTCTAGTGTCAATAGTGCTTATTGCAAGTGATTCTATAATATAAAAATAAACATTTCCAAAGCACAGTATAAAATAAAACATATAAAAAAAATCGCATATAGAAGCTAGAAGAGAGACACATGGGTATATATTATAGCAAAAAGTAAACTTTCAGCTGCTTTATTGAAAGCCGCTCAGGGAGATCAGTGATTGTAACTCCCCCCCCACACCGATCACCCCCCACTGTCATCTGTGTCCATCCCCGGCTCCCCGCAGATCCCCCTCTGTGTTCTCCTCCAGTCCCCCTCTGGTCCTCCCCTGTGTCCTCCTCTTGTCCCCCTCTGGTCCTCCTCTGTGTCCTCCTCCAGTCCCCCCATGTCCTCCGGTCCCCCTCTATGCTCCTCCACCCCCACTGTCCCAGATCTTTCAGTATGGAGAGCAGAGGAAGGAGTCGGTATATATGCCATTTACCAGCTCCTTCCTCTTCTGAATAGATAGAGTCACTGACTGACAACTGTGTTTATAATGCTTCAGTTTATGAAGGGAGTCTCTGTCTCTGTTCTTTCATTTCAGTGCAGCTGAGGCTGCAGAGAAAGAGACTGGGGAATCTCCCTTTCATAAAATAAAACATATAAAAGAGAAGAGAGACATATGAGTATTTGATGGCAAAAAGTAAGCTTTCAGCTGCGTTATTGAAAGCCGCACAGAAAGATCTGTGATTGTAACTCCCCCCACACGATCACCCTCCACTGTCCCCTGTGTGATCCCCGGCTCCCCTCAGGTCCCCCTCTGGTCCTCCTCTGTCTTCTCCTCTGTGTGCTCATCCGGTCCCCCGGAGGATGCTGGGAATGTGACATCATAAGGGGAGGGGTCACCATGTGACATCTCCCAGTGACCCCGCCCCTTTTCCCTATATAAGTCGCCGCACAATGTGTCCCTGCCATTGCGGCCAGAGAGAGCGTTGTGTCAACATCGCAAGGAAGAAAAGAAGAGAAGAAGGTGACAGCGTCAGAAGACCGGGCCAACGCTAGTAAAAGAGCAGGAAGAAGAAAGCGGAAGTCCGGCAGAAGAACTGAAGAGCGGGACAAGACCCCCGAAGAGCGGGACAAGACCCCAAAGGCGGCGATGAAGAAGAAAGCCAGGCTCCTCCGGACTAGCACACAGACGGGCAGATTGTCAGCCAGACTGCCGAGTGCGAGGGACAATTTTGAGTCAAAACTTCTTTCTAAGTCCACCGGATAGTCCAATTGTGTGTACGCAGCATAAGGGTTACTAGCTCACATTTATACATAAGTATATTAGGGGCAATTTAGCTACCAGCATGCCTTTGGGGTGTGGAAGACAATCATAGTACGTGGAGGAGACCCACCCATGTATAGGGAGAGCACACAAACCCCCTGCAGGTATTGCTTCGGTTGCGATTCAAACTGATGACCGCTAGCACTGCTAGGTGTGACAGAGAGTATTGCAACGACCACCATTTTATTCTCTAGGGTGTTAGAATAAAAAATATATATAATGTTTAGGGGTTCTAAGTAAAGGGAAGGAGATAGGCTGGCAGGCAGGGGAAGCTCAATTAGCATTGCTGGTTGTCATTCCAACGGCCACCACAAGAGGGCACCAGATTCCATAAGGAGCCATAGGATTGCAGAAGACCTCAAAGCCGGCCGCCGGCGGCGCGGCCCGACACGATCACGCCGGCGGCGTCCACAGAGACAGGATACCCCCTGCTGTGCTGCCCCCGGTGCCAGGTCGCTATTTCTAGTCGCAAATGCGACCTGGCGCCCGGGTTTTGTCGAGCCCTGCCTTAATATCTGTGGATTCAGTACTATGTTTCTGTAAAGAGGGAGAGACTGAAAAGAATAGAGAGACACATGGCAGCCTATTTCTTTTTCCTTCAAAATTAAGAAATATTCAGTTTTCCTTTTTACATTTCCTTTTTAACTTGTTAGTAAAATCCATAGTACAAATTATTAAGATGGTATTTCAATTCGGTGCCTCCCACACAGTTGTGAATATTGTTATGAAAATGTGAATTGTAAAACAGATCGGTGATCATCCATTAAAAAGCATGTGTCTCACTGTATTGTCCAGGCTGCTCTACACTGGCTACTCACAGGTGCAATCCCACTACTGACCAGTATGGGGGGCTTTGACCTGCTCTGTTTCCAACCTGGGCCGGTTCACCCCTCCTTAGGACAACCTGGTGACCCCAGGCTCCCATAGAGCCACCATATCGATACCAGTCTTAGCATGGACACCCAATCAACATAGCGCAGGGTAGACCAGAACTCCTGGACTCAAGCAATCCAACAGCTTCAGCCCCCCATGTAGCTGGGATTACAGATGCACGCCACAGCACCCGGCAAAGGAAGTAGCTTGTTCTGAGATACTAGAATGAGAAGTCTCCTTGATCTCAATACTGCCCTCTAGTGTCAATAGTGCTTATTGCAAGTGATTCAATAATATAAAAATTAACATTTCCAAAGCACAGTATAAAATAAAACATATAAAAAAAATCGCATATAGAAGCTAGAAGAGAGACATATGGGTATATGATGTCATGAAGCTTCCAGCTGCTTTATTGAAACTTTCGCAGGGAGATCAGTCATTGTAACTCCCCCTCCCCCACACCGATAACCCCCCACTGTCCCCAGTGTCCTCCCCAGCTCCCCTCTGGTCCTTCTCTGTGTCCTCCTCCAGCCCCCCTCTCTGTCCTCTGTGTGCTCCTCTAGTCCCCGTGTTCTCCTTCAGTCCCCCTCTGTGTCCTCCTCTGGTCCCCCTTTGGTCCTCCTCTGTGTCCTCCTCCAGTCCCCCTCTGGCCCCTCTTTCTATCCTCTGTGTGCTCCTCCAGTCCCCCGTGTTCTCCTCTGATCCCCCTCTGTGTCCTCCTCCGATTCCACTCTGGTACTGCTCTGTGTCCTCCTCTGGTCCCCCTCTGGCCCTCCTCTGTGTTCTCCTCTGGTCCCCCTCAGGTCCTCCTCTGATCCTCCTCTGGTCCTCCTCTGTGTCCTCCTCCAGTCCCCCTCTGGCCCTCCTCTATGTCCCCCTCCGGTCCCCCTCTGGTCCTCCTCTGGTCCTCTTCTGTGTTCTCCTCTGGTTCTCCTCTGATCCTCCTCTGGTCCTCCCCTGTGTCCTCCTCCGGCCCTTCTCTGTGTCCTCCTCCAGTCCCCTTCTGTGTCCTCCACCGGTCCCCCTCTGGACATCCTCTGTGTCCTCCTCCGGTCCCCCTCTGGCCTTCCTCTGTGTCCTCCTTTGATCCCCCTCTGGTCCTCCTCTGTGTCCTCCTCTGTGTCCTCCACCGGTCCCCCTCTGGTCCTCCTCTGTGTCCTCCTCCAGTCCCCCTCCGGTCCCCCTCTGTGTCCTCCTCCGGTCCCCCTCTGGTCCTTTTCTGTGTCCTCCTCTGGTCCCCCTCTGGCCCTCCGGCCCACCTCTGTATCCTCCTCCGGTCCCCCTCCGGTCCCTCTCTGTGTCCTCCTCTGGTCCCTCTCTGGTCCTACTCTGTGTGCTCATCTGGCCCCCCATGTCCTTCGGTCCCCCTCTGTATTCCTCCACCCCCACTGTCCCAGATCTTTCAGGATAGAGAGCAGAGGAAGGAGCCGGTATATATGTAATTTACCAGATCCTTCCTCTTCTGAATAGACAGAGTCACTGACTGACTGTGACCTGTGTTTATGATGTTTCAGTTTATGAATGGAGAGGAGCCGCTGTCTCCGTTCATTAATTTCAGTGCAGCTGAGTCTGCAGAGAAAGAGACTGGGGAATCTGTGTCCTCACTCCCTTTCCCTGTCTCAAAAGGGAGATGTCAGGGGTCTGTTTAGACCCCCCAACAGAATTGATAAAAAGAAAAAAATTGTAAAAATAATAAAAGATGAAATGAAAAAAAAAACACTGACACCGTCCACTCTACCTCCCCAAAAAAGAAAGCATTGTAAAAAAAATAATAATAATAAAATAAAATAAAATAAAATAAAAAACTAATGACACAGTCCACACCTCATCAGTGCCACCTATCAGTGCCCATCAGTACAGAGCCTTTCATTAGGACCCAGCAAAGGAAGTGGCTTGTTCTGAGATACTAGAATCAAAAGTCTCCTTAATCTCAATACTGCCCTCTAGTGTAAATATTGCTTATTGTAAGTGATTCAATAATATAATAATAAACACTTCCAAAGCACAACATAAAATAAAAACACATCAGAAATATTTCTCTCCTTATTGAATGTTTTTTTATTCATTGAAAATGTAATGGTACCGGAAATGATGATTTGTGACCACTAGCTGGAGCTAACAATTATAGTAAATAAGTATTTATTTCCTATGCTCATCATTGCCATCTAGTGGCCATAATTGTTAATTTTCCTAAATTACTCTATTTTGTACAAATGGATAACATTTAACCTGGAAAAAAATAGCCTAGATATACTCAACTGTGCCCTCGTTTGCACAGAACAAATGTACACCCATTTCACAGGATGAATAGCTCTGCATCATTTTTTTTTATAAAACACCCCTTAATATCTGTGGATTCAGTACTATGTTTCTGTAAAGAGGGAGAGACTGAAAAGAATAGAGAGAGCAGTAGCAGTAGCAGCCTGTTTTTTTTCCTTGAAAATGATGAACTACTCAGTTTTCCTTTTTAACTTGTTAGTAAAATCCATAGCACATATTATTAAGATGGTATTTCAATTCGGTGCCTCCCACACAGTTGTGAATATTGTTCTGAAAATGTGAATTGTAAAACAGATCGGTGATCATCCAATAAAAAGCCTGCGTCTCACTGTATTGTCCAGGCTGCTCTACACTGGCTACTCACAGGTGCAATCCCACTACTGACCAGTATGGGGGCTTTGACCTGCTCTGTTGCCAACCTGGGCCAGTTCACCCCTCCTTAGGACAACCTGGTGACCCCAGGCTCCCCTAGAGCCACCATATTGATGCCAGTCTTAGCATGGACACCCGATCAACATAGCACAGGGTAGACCAGAACTCCTGGACTCAAGCAATCCAACAGCCTCAGCCTCCCAAGTAGCTGGGATTACAGATGAACGCCACAGCACCCGGCAAAGGAAGTGGCTTGTTCTGAGATACTAGAATCAGAAGTCTCCTTGATCTCAATACTGCCCTCTAGTGTCAATAGTGCTTATTGCAAGTGATTCAATAATATAAAAATAAACATTTCCAAAGCACAGTATAAAATAAAACATATAAAAAAAAATCGCATATAGAAGCTAGAAGAGAGACACATGGGTATATATTATAGCAAAAAGTAAACTTTCAGCTGCTTTATTGAAAGCCGCTCAGGGAGATCAGTGATTGTAACTCCCCCCCCACACCGATCACCCCCCACTGTCCCCTGTGTCCATCCCCGGCTCCCCGCAGATCCCCCTCTGTGTTCTCCTGCAGTCCCCCTCTGGTCCTCCCCTGTGTCCTCCTCTTGTCCCCCTCTGGTCCTCCTCTGTGTCCTCCTCCAGTCCCCCCATGTCCTCCGGTCCCCCTCTATGCTGCTCCACCCCCACTGTCCCAGATCTTTCAGTATGGAGAGCAGAGGAAGGAGTCGGTATATATGCCATTTACCAGCTACTTCCTCTTCTGAATAGATAGAGTCACTGACTGACAACTGTGTTTATAATGCTTCAGTTTATGAAGGGAGTCTCTGTCTCTGTTCTTTCATTTCAGTGCAGCTGAGGCTGCAGAGAAAGAGACTGGGGAATCTGTGTCCTCACTCCCTTTCATAAAATAAAACATATAAAAGAGAAGAGAGACATATGAGTATTTGATGGCAAAAAGTAAGCTTTCAGCTGCTTTATTGAAAGCCGCACAGAAAGATCTGTGATTGTAACTCCCCCCACACGATCACCCTCCACTGTCCCCTGTGTGATCCCCGGCTCCCCTCAGGTCCCCCTCTGGTCCTCCTCTGTCTTCTCCTCTGTGTGCTCATCCGGTCCTCCGGAGGATGCTGGGAATGTGACATCATAAGGGGCGGGGTCACCATGTGACATCTCCCAGTGACCCTGCCCCTTTTCCCTATATAAGTCGCCGCACAATGCGTCCCTGCCATTGCGGCCAGAGAGAGCGTTGTGTCAACATCGCAAGGAAGAAAAGAAGAGAAGAAGGTGACAGCGTCAGAAGACCGGGCCAACGCTAGTAAAAGAGCAGGAAGAAGAAAGCGGAAGTCCGGCAGAAGAACTGAAGAGCGGGACAAGACCCCCGAAGAGCGGGACAAGACCCCAAAGGCGGCGATGAAGAAGAAAGCCAGGCTCCTCCGGACTAGCACACAGACAGGCAGATTGTCAGCCAGACTGCCGAGTGCGAGGGACAATTTTGAGTCAAAACTTCTTTCTAAGTCCACCGGATAGTCCAATCGTGTGTACGCAGCATAAGGGTTACTAACTCACATTTATACATAAGTATATTAGGGGCAATTTAGCTACCAGCATGCCTTTGGGGTGTGGAAGACAATCATAGTACGTGGAGGAGACCCACCCATGTATAGGGAGAGCACACAAACCCCCTGCAGGTATTGCTTCGGTTGGGATCCAAACTGATGACCGCTAGCACTGCTAGGTGTGACAGAGAGTATTGCAATGACCACCATTTTATTCTCTAGGGTATTAGAATAAAAAATATATATAATGTTTAGGGGTTCTAAGTAAAGGGAAGGAGATAGGCTGGCAGGCAGGGGAAGCTCAATTAGCATTGCTGGTTGTCATTCCAACGGCCACCACAAGAGGGCACCAGATTCCATAAGGAACCATAGGATTGCAGAAGGCCTCAAAGCCGGCCGCCGGCGGCGCGGCCCGACACGGTCACGCCGGCAGCGTCCACAGAGACAGGATACCCCCTGCTATGCTGCCCCTGGCGCCAGGTCGCTAATTCTAGTCGCAAATGCGACCTGGCGCCCGGGTTTTGTCGAGCCCTGCCTTAATATCTGTGGATTCAGTACTATGTTTCTGTAAAGAGGGAGAGACTGAAAAGAATAGAGAGACACATGGCAGCCTATTTCTTTTTCCTTCAAAATTAAGAAATATTCAGTTTTCCTTTTTACATTTCCTTTTTAACTTGTTAGTAAAATCCATAGTACAAATTATTAAGATGGTATTTCAATTCGGTGCCTCCCACACAGTTGTGAATATTGTTATGAAAATGTGAATTGTAAAAGAGATCGGTGATCATCCAATAAAAAGCCTGTGTCTCACTGTATTGTCCAGGCTGCTCTACACTGGCTACTCACAGGTGCAATCCCACTACTGACCAGTATGGGGGGCTTTGACCTGCTCTGTTTCCAACCTGGGCCGGTTCACCCCTCCTTGGGACAACCTGGTGACCCCAGGCTCACATAGAGCCACCATATTGATACCAGTCTTAGCATGGACACCCAATCAACATAGCGCAGGGTAGACCAGAACTCCTGGACTCAAGTAATCCAACAGCCTCAGCCTCCCATGTAGCTGGGATTACAGATGCATGCCACAGCACCCGGAAAAGGAAGTAGCTTGTTCTGAGATACTAGAATCAGATGTCTTTTTAATCTCAATAATGCCCTCTAGTGTCAATATTGCTTATTGCAATTGATTCAATAATATAATAATAAACATTTCCAAAGCACAACATAAAATAAAACATACAAAAAAAATCAAACATATAGAAACTAGAAGAGAGACATATGGGTATATGATGTCATGAAGCTTCCAGCTGCTTTATTGAAACTTGCGCAGGGAGATCGGTGATTGTAACTCCCCCCCCCACACCGATCACCCCCCACTGTCCCCAGTGTCCTCCCCAGCTCCCCTCTTGTCCTTCTCTGTGTCCTCCTCCAGCCCCCCTCTCTGTCCTCTGTGTGCTCCTCTAGTCCCCCGTGTTCTCCTTCAGTCCCCCTCTGTGTCCTCCTCTGGTCCCCCTTTGGTCCTCCTCTGTGTCCTCCTCCAGTCCCCCTCTGGCCCCCCTTTCTATCCTCTGTGTGCTCCTCCAGTCCCCCGTGTTCTCCTCTGATCCCCCTCTGTGTCCTCCTCCGGTTCCACTCTGGTACTGCTCTGTGTCCTCCTCTGGTCCCCCTCTGGCCCTCCTCTGTGTTCTCCTCTGGTCCCCCTCAGGTCCTCCTCTGATCCTCCTCTGGTTCTCCTCTGTGTCCTCCTCCGGTCCCCCTCTGGCCCTCCTCTATGTCCCCCTCCGGTCCCCCTCTGGTCCTCCTCTGGTCCTCTTCTGTGTTCTCCTCTGGTTCTCCTCTGATCCTCCTCTGGTCCTCCCCTGTGTCCTCCTCCGATCCTCCTCTGGCCCTTCTCTGTGTCCTCCTCCAGTCCCCTTCTGTGTCCTCCACCGGTCCCCCTCTGGACATCCTCTGTGTACTCCTCCGATCCCCCTCTGGCCTTCCTCTGTGTCGTCCTCTGATCCCCCTCTGGTCCTCCTCTGTGTCCTCCTCTGTGTCCTCCACCGGTCCCCCTCTGGTCCTCCTCTGTGTCCTCCTCCAGTCCCCCTTCGGTCCCCCTCTGTGTCCTCCTCCGGTCCCCCTCTGGTCCTTTTCTGTGTCCTCCTCTGGTCCCCCTCTGGCCCTCCGGCCCTCCTCTGTGTCATCCTCCGGTCCCCCTCTGTGTCCTCCTCTGGTCCCTCTCTGGTCCTGCTCTGTGTGCTCATCTGGCCCCCCATGTCCTTCAGTCCCCCTCTGTATTCCTCCACCCCCACTGTCCCAGATCTTTCAGGATAGAGAGCAGAGGAAGGAGCCGGTATATATGTAATTTACCAGATCCTTCCTCTTCTGAATAGACAGAGTCACTGACTGACTGTGACCTGTGTTTATGATGTTTCAGTTTATGAATGGAGAGGAGCCGCTGTCTCCGTTCATTAATTTCAGTGCAGCTGAGGCTGCAGAGAAAGAGACTGGGGAATCTGTGTCCTCACTCCCTTTCCCTGTCTCAAAAGGGAGATGTCAGGGGTCTGTTTAGACCCCCCAACAGAATTGATAAAAAGAAAAAAATTGTAAAAATAATAAAAAAAAGAAATGAAAAAAAAAACACTGACACCGTCCACTCTACCTCCCCAAAAAAGAAAGCATTGTAAAAAAATAAAAAATAAAATAAAAAAATAATAATAAAATAAAATAAAATAAAAAACTAATGACACAGTCCACACCTCATCAGTG
Organism: Lithobates pipiens; assembly: GCF_037356315.1. Classification (NCBI taxonomy): domain Eukaryota; kingdom Metazoa; phylum Chordata; class Amphibia; order Anura; family Ranidae; genus Lithobates; species Lithobates pipiens. The sequence goes on along the minus strand of NW_027507879.1, from coordinate 2,123,323 downwards.
CCACCTATCAGTACCCATCAGTACAGAGCCTTTCATTAGGACCCAGCAAAGGAAGTGGCTTGTTCTGAGATACTAGAATCAAAAGTCTCCTTAATCTCAATACTGCCCTCTAGTGTAAATATTGCTTATTGTAAGTGATTCAATAATATAATAATAAACACTTCCAAAGCACAACATAAAATAAAAACACATCAGAAATATTTCTCTCCTTATTGAATGTTTTTTTATTCATTGAAAATGTAATGGTACCGGAAATGATGATTTGTGACCACTAGCTGGAGCTAACAATTATAGTAAATAAGTATTTATTTCCTATGCTCATCATTGCCATCTAGTGGCCATGATTGTTAATTTTCCTAAATTACTCTATTTTGTACAAATGAATAACATTTAACCTGGAAAAAAATAGCCTAGATATACTCAACTGTGCCCTCGTTTGCACAGAACAAATGTACACCCATTTCACAGGATGAATAGCTCTGCATCATTTTTTTTATAAAACACCCCTTAATATCTGTGGATTCAGTACTATGTTTCTGTAAAGAGGGAGAGACTGAAAAGAATAGAGAGAGCAGTGGCAGCCTATTTTTTTTCCTTGAAAATGATGAACTACTCAGTTTTCCTTTTTAACTAGTTAGTAAAATCCATAGCACATATTATTAAGATGGTATTTCAATTCGGTGCCTCCCACACAGTTGTGAATATTGTTATGAAAATGTGAATTGTAAAACAGATCGGTGATCATCCAATAAAAAGCCTGCGTCTCACTGTATTGTCCAGGCTGCTCTACACTGGCTACTCACAGGTGCAATCCCACTACTGACCAGTATGGGGGCTTTGACCTGCTCTGTTGCCAACCTGGGCCAGTTCACCCCTCCTTAGGACAACCTGGTGACCCCAGGCTCCCCTAGAGCCACCATATTGATGCCAGTCTTAGCATAGACACCCGATCAACATAGCACAGGGTAGACCAGAACTCCTGGACTCAAGCAATCCAACAGCCTCAGCCTCCCAAATAGCTGGGATTACAGATGCACGCCACAGCACCCAGCAAAGGAATTGGCTTGTTCTGAGATACTAGAATAAGAAGTCTACTTGATCTCAATACTGCCCTCTAGTGTCAATAGTGCTTATTGCAAGTGATTCAATAATATAAAAATAAACATTTCCAAAGCACAGTATAAAATAAAACATATAAAAAAAATCGCATATAGAAGCTAGAAGAGAGACACATGGGTATATATTATAGCAAAAAGTAAACTTTCAGCTGCTTTATTGAAAGCCGCTCAGGGAGATCAGTGATTGTAACTCCCCCCCCCCCACACCGATCACCCCCCACTGTCCCCTGTGTCCATCCCCGGCTCCCCGCAGATCCCCCTCTGTGTTCTCCTCCAGTCCCCCTCTGGTCCTCCCCTGTGTCCTCCTCTTGTCCCCCTCTGGTCCTCCTCTGTGTCCTCCTCCGGTCCCCCCATGTCCTCCGGTCCCCCTCTATGCTCCTCCACCCCCACTGTCCCAGATCTTTCAGTATGGAGAGCAGAGGAAGGAGTCGGTATATATGCCATTTACCAGCTCCTTCCTCTTCTGAATAGATAGAGTCACTGACTGACAACTGTGTTTATAATGCTTCAGTTTATGAAGGGAGTCTCTGTCTCTGTTCTTTCATTTCAGTGCAGCTGAGGCTGCAGAGAAAGAGACTGGGGAATCTGTGTCCTCACTCCCTTTCATAAAATAAAACATATAAAAGAGAAGAGAGACATATGAGTATTTGATGGCAAAAAGTAAGCTTTCAGCTGCTTTATTGAAAGCCGCACAGAAAGATCTGTGATTGTAGCTCCCCCCACACGATCACCCTCCACTGTCCCCTGTGTGATCCCCGGCTCCCCTCAGGTCCCCCTCTGGTCCTCCTCTGTCTTCTCCTCTGTGTGCTCATCCGGTCCCCCGGAGGATGCTGGGAATGTGACATCATAAGGGGCGGGGTCACCATGTGACATCTCCCAGTGACCCCGCCCCTTTTCCCTATATAAGTCGCCGCACAATGCGTCCCTGCCATTGCGGCCAGAGAGAGCGTTGTGTCAACATCGCAAGGAAGAAAAGAAGAGAAGAAGGTGACAGCGTCAGAAGACCGGGCCAACGCTAGTAAAAGAGCAGGAAGAAGAAAGCGGAAGTCCGGCAGAAGAACTGAAGAGCGGGACAAGACCCCCGAAGAGCGGGACAAGACCCCAAAGGCGGCGATGAAGAAGAAAGCCAGGCTCCTCCGGACTAGCACACAGACGGGCAGATTGTCAGCCAGACTGCCGAGTGCGAGGGACAATTTTGAGTCAAAACTTCTTTCTAAGTCCACCGGATAGTCCAATCGTGTGTACGCAGCATAAGGGTTACTAACTCACATTTATACATAAGTATATTAGGGGCAATTTAGCTACCAGCATGCCTTTGGGGTGTGGAAGACAATCATAGTACGTGGAGGAGACCCACCCATGTATAGGGAGAGCACACAAACCCCCTGCAGGTATTGCTTCGGTTGGGATTCAAACTGATGACCGCTAGCACTGCTAGGTGTGACAGAGAGTATTGCAACGACCACGATTTTATTCTCTAGGGCAGTGATGGCGAACCTTGGCACCCCAGATGTTTTGGAACTACATTTCCCATGATGCTCATGCACTCTGCAGTGTAGTTGAGCATCATGGGAAATGTAGTTCCAAAACATCTGGAGTGCCAAGGTTCGCCACCACTGCTCTAGGGTATTAGAATAAAAAATATATATAATGTTTAGGGGTTCTAAGTAAAGGGAAGGAGATAGGCTGGCGGGCAGGGGAAGCTCAATTAGCATTGCTGGTTGTCATTCCAACGGCCACCACAAGAGGGCACCAGATTCCAGAAGGAACCATAGGATTGCAGAAGGCCTCAAAGCCGGCCGCCGGCGGCGCGGCCCGACACGATCACGCCGGCGGCGTCCACGGAGACAGGATACCCCCTGCTGTGCTGCCCCTGGCGCCAGGTCGCTAATTCTAGTCGCAAATGCGACCTGGAGCCCGGGTTTTGTCGAGCCCTGCCTTAATATCTGTGGATTCAGTACTATGTTTCTGTAAAGAGGGAGAGACTGAAAAGAATAGAGAGACACATGGCAGCCTATTTCTTTTTCCTTGAAAATTAAGAAATATTCAGTTTTCCTTTTTACATTTCCTTTTTAACTTGTTAGTAAAATCCATAGTACAAATTATTAAGATGGTATTTCAATTCGGTGCCTCCCACACAGTTGTGAATATTGTTATGAAAATGTGAATTGTAAAAGAGATCGGTGATCATCCAATAAAAAGCCTGTGTCTCACTGTATTGTCCAGGCTGCTCTACACTGGCTACTCACAGGTGCAATCCCACTACTGACCAGTATGGGGGGCTTTGACCTGCTCTGTTCCCAACCTGGGCTAGTTCACCCCTCCTTAGGACAACCTGGTGACCCCAGGCTCCCCTAGAGCCACCATATTGATGCCAGTCATAGCATGGACACCCGATCAACATAGCACAGGGTAGACCAGAACTCCTGGACTCAAGCAATCCAACAGCCTCAGCCTCCCAAGTAGCTGGGATTACAGATGCACGCCACAGCACCCGGCAAAGGAAGTGGCTTGTTCTGAGATACTAGAATCAGAAGTCTACTTGATCTCAATACTGCCCTCTAGTGTCAATAGTGCTTATTGCAAGTGATTCAATAATATAAAAATAAACATTTCCAAAGCACAGTATAAAATAAAACATATAAAAAAAATCGCATATAGAAGCTAGAAGAGAGACACATGGGTATATATTATAGCAAAAAGTAAACTTTCAGCTGCTTTATTGAAAGCCGCTCAGGGAGATCAGTGATTGTAACTCCCCCCCCCACACCGATCACCCCCCACTGTCCCCTGTGTCCATCCCCGGCTCCCCGCAGATCCCCCTCTGTGTTCTCCTCCAGTCCCCCTCTGGTCCTCCCCTGTGTCCTCCTCTTGTCCCCCTCTGGTCCTCCTCTGTGTCCTCCTCCGGTCCCCCCATGTCCTCCGGTCCCCCTCTATGCTCCTCCACCCCCACTGTCCCAGATCTTTCAGTATGGAGAGCAGAGGAAGGAGTCGGTATATATGCCATTTACCAGCTCCTTCCTCTTCTGAATAGATAGAGTCACTGACTGACAACTGTGTTTATAATGCTTCAGTTTATGAAGGGAGTCTCTGTCTCTGTTCTTTCATTTCAGTGCAGCTGAGGCTGCAGAGAAAGAGACTGGGGAATCTGTGTCCTCACTCCCTTTCATAAAATAAAACATATAAAAGAGAAGAGAGACATATGAGTATTTGATGGCAAAAAGTAAGCTTTCAGCTGCTTTATTGAAAGCCGCACAGAAAGATCTGTGATTGTAGCTCCCCCCACACGATCACCCTCCACTGTCCCCTGTGTGATCCCCGGCTCCCCTCAGGTCCCCCTCTGGTCCTCCTCTGTCTTCTCCTCTGTGTGCTCATCCGGTCCCCCGGAGGATGCTGGGAATGTGACATCATAAGGGGCGGGGTCACCATGTGACATCTCCCAGTGACCCCGCCCCTTTTCCCTATATAAGTCGCCGCACAATGCGTCCCTGCCATTGCGGCCAGAGAGAGCGTTGTGTCAACATCGCAAGGAAGAAAAGAAGAGAAGAAGGTGACAGCGTCAGAAGACCGGGCCAACGCTAGTAAAAGAGCAGGAAGAAGAAAGCGGAAGTCCGGCAGAAGAACTGAAGAGCGGGACAAGACCCCCGAAGAGCGGGACAAGACCCCAAAGGCGGCGATGAAGAAGAAAGCCAGGCTCCTCCGGACTAGCACACAGACGGGCAGATTGTCAGCCAGACTGCCGAGTGCGAGGGACAATTTTGAGTCAAAACTTCTTTCTAAGTCCACCGGATAGTCCAATCGTGTGTACGCAGCATAAGGGTTACTAACTCACATTTATACATAAGTATATTAGGGGCAATTTAGCTACCAGCATGCCTTTGGGGTGTGGAAGACAATCATAGTACGTGGAGGAGACCCACCCATGTATAGGGAGAGCACACAAACCCCCTGCAGGTATTGCTTCGGTTGGGATTCAAACTGATGACCGCTAGCACTGCTAGGTGTGACAGAGAGTATTGCAACGACCACGATTTTATTCTCTAGGGTATTAGAATAAAAAATATATATAATGTTTAGGGGTTCTAAGTAAAGGGAAGGAGATAGGCTGGCAGGCAGGGGAAGCTCAATTAGCATTGCTGGTTGTCATTCCAACGGCCACCACAAGAGGGCACCAGATTCCAGAAGGAACCATAGGATTGCAGAAGGCCTCAAAGCCGGCCGCCGGCGGCGCGGCCCGACACGATCACGCCGGCGGCGTCCACGGAGACAGGATACCCCCTGCTGTGCTGCCCCTGGCGCCAGGTCGCTAATTCTAGTCGCAAATGCGACCTGGAGCCCGGGTTTTGTCGAGCCCTGCCTTAATATCTGTGGATTCAGTACTATGTTTCTGTAAAGAGGGAGAGACTGAAAAGAATAGAGAGACACATGGCAGCCTATTTCTTTTTCCTTGAAAATTAAGAAATATTCAGTTTTCCTTTTTACATTTCCTTTTTAACTTGTTAGTAAAATCCATAGTACAAATTATTAAGATGGTATTTCAATTCGGTGCCTCCCACACAGTTGTGAATATTGTTATGAAAATGTGAATTGTAAAAGAGATCGGTGATCATCCAATAAAAAGCCTGTGTCTCACTGTATTGTCCAGGCTGCTCTACACTGGCTACTCACAGGTGCAATCCCACTACTGACCAGTATGTGGGGCTTTGACCTGCTCTGTTTCCAACCTGGGCCGGTTCACCCCTCCTTAGGACAACCTGGTGACGCCAGGCTCCCATAGAGCCACCATATTGATACCAGTCTTAGCATGGACACCCAATCAACATAGCGCAGGGTAGACCAGAACTCCTGGACTCAAGTAATCCAACAGCCTCAGCCTCCCATGTAGCTGGGATTACAGATGCACGCCACAGCACCCGACAGAGGAAGTGGCTTGTTCTGAGATACTAGAATCAGAAATCTTTTTAATCTCAATAGTGCCCTCTAGTGTCAATATTGCTTATTGCAAGTGATTCAATAATATAATAATAAACATTTCCAAAGCACAACATAAAATAAAACATACAAAAAAAATCAAACATATAGAAACTAGAAGAGAGACATATGGGTATATGATGTCATGAAGCTTCCAGCTGCTTTATTGAAACTTGCGCAGGGAGATCGGTGATTGTAACTCCCCCCCCACACCGATCACCCCCCACTGTCCCCAGTGTCCTCCCCAGCTCCCCTCTGGTCCTTCTCTGTGTCATCCTCCAGCCCCCCTCTCTGTCCTCTGTGTGCTCCTCTAGTCCCCCGTGTTCTCCTTCAGTCCCCCTCTGTGTCCTCCTTTGGTCCCCCTTTGGTCCTCCTCTGTGTCCTCCTCCAGTCCCCCTCTGGCCCCCCTTTCTATCCTCTGTGTGCTCCTCCAGTCCCCCGTGTTCTCCTCTGATCCCCCTCTGTGTCCTCCTCCGGTTCCACTCTGGTACTGCTCTGTGTCCTCCTCTGGTCCCCCTCTGGCCCTCCTCTGTGATCTCCTCTGGTCCCCCTCTGGTCCTCCTCTGATCCTCCTCTGTGTCCTCCTCCGGGCCCCCTCTGGCCCTCCTCTATGTCCCCCTCCGGTCCCCCTCCTCTGGTCCTCTTCTGTGTTCTCCGCTGGTTCTCCTCTGATCCTCCTCTGGTCCTCCCCTGTGTCCTCCTCCGGCCCTTCTCTGTGTCCTCCTCCAGTCCCCTTCTGTGTCCTCTACCGGTCCCCCTCTGGACATCCTCTGTGTCCTCCTCCGGTCCCCCTCTGGCCTTCCTCTGTGTCCTCCTCTGATCCCCCTCTGGTCCTCCTCTATGTCCTCCTCTGTGTCCTCCACCGGTCCCCCTCTGATTCTCCTCTGTGTCCTCCTCCAGTCCCCCTCCGGTCCCCCCCTGTGTCCTCCTCCGGTCCCCCTCTGGTCCTTTTCTGCGTCCTCCTCTGGTCCCCCTCTGGCCCTCCTCTGTGTCCTCCTCTGGTCCCCCTCTGGTCCCCCTCCGGTCCCCCTCCGTGTCCTCCTCTGGTCCCTCTCTGGTCCTACTCTGTGTGCTCATCTGGCCCCCCATGTCCTTCGATCCCCCTCTGTATTCCTCCACCCCCACTGTCCCAGATCTTTCAAGATAGAGAGCAGAGGAAGGAGCCGGTATATATGTAATTTACCAGATCCTTCCTCTTCTGAATAGACAGAGTCACTGACTGACTGTGACCTGTGTTTATGATGTTTCAGTTTATGAATGGAGAGGAGCCGCTGTCTCCGTTCATTAATTTCAGTGCAGCTGAGGCTGCAGAGAAAGAGACTGGGGAATCTGTGTCCTCACTCCCTTTCCCTGTCTCAAAAGGGAGATGTCAGGGGTCTGTTTAGACCCCCCAACAGAATTGATAAAAAGAAAAAAATTGTAAAAATAATAAAAGATGAAATGAAAAAAAAAACACTGACACCGTCCACTCTACCTCCCCAAAAAAGAAAGCATTGTAAAAAAAAAAAAATAATTAAATAAAAAAATAATAATAAAATAAAAAACTAATGACACAGTCCACACCTCATCAGTGCCACCTATCAGTACCCATCAGTACAGAGCCTTTCATTAGGACCCAGCAAAGGAAGTGGCTTGTTCTGAGATACTAGAATCAAAAGTCTCCTTAATCTCAATACTGCCCTCTAGTGTAAATATTGCTTATTGTAAGTGATTCAATAATATAATAATAAACACTTCCAAAGCACAACATAAAATAAAAACACATCAGAAATATTTCTCTCCTTATTGAATGTTTTTTTATTCATTGAAAATGTAATGGTACCGGAAATGATGATTTGTGACCACTAGCTGGAGCTAACAATTATAGTAAATAAGTATTTATTTCCTATGCTCATCATTGCCATCTAGTGGCCATAATTGTTAATTTTCCTAAATTACTCTATTTTGTACAAATGAATAACATTTAACCTGGAAAAAAATAGCCTAGATATACTCAACTGTGCCCTCGTTTGCACAGAACAAATGTACACCCATTTCACAGGATGAATAGCTCTGCATCATTTTTTTTTATAAAACACCCCTTAATATCTGTGGATTCAGTACTATGTTTCTGTAAAGAGAGAGAGACTGAAAAGAATAGAGAGAGCAGTGGCAGCCTATTTTTTTCCTTGAAAATGATGAACTACTCAGTTTTCCTTTTTAACTTGTTAGTAAAATCTATAGCACATATTATTAAGATGGTATTTCAATTCGGTGCCTCCCACACAGTTGTGAATATTGTTATGAAAATGTGAATTGTAAAACAGATCTGTTTTACAATTCACATTTTCATAACAATATTCACAATGGATGATCACAATTGGTGATCATCCAATAAAAAGCCTGCGTCTAAGTAAAGGGAAGGAGATAGGCTGGCAGGCAGGGGAAGCTCAATTAGCATTGCTGGTTGTCATTCCAACGGCCACCACAAGAGGGCACCAGATTCCAGAAGGAACCATAGGATTGCAGAAGGCCTCAAAGCCGGCCGCCGGCGGCGCGGCCCGACACGATCACGCCGGCGGCGTCCACGGAGACAGGATACCCCCTGCTGTGCTGCCCCTGGCGCCAGGTCGCTAATTCTAGTAGCAAATGCGACCTGGCGCCCGGGTTTTGTCGAGCCCTGCCTTAATATCTGTGGATTCAGTACTATGTTTCTGTAAAGAGGGAGAGACTGAAAAGAATAGAGAGACACATGGCAGCCTATTTCTTTTTCCTTGAAAATTAAGAAATATTCAGTTTTCCTTTTTACATTTCCTTTTTAACTTGTTAGTAAAATCCATAGTACAAATTTTTAAGATGGTATTTCAATTCGGTGCCTCCCACACAGTTGTGAATATTGTTATGAAAATGTGAATTGTAAAAGAGATCGGTGATCATCCAATAAAAAGCCTGTGTCTCACTGTATTGTCCAGGCTGCTCTACACTGGCTACTCACAGGTGCAATCCCACTACTGACCAGTATGGGGGGCTTTGACCTGCTCTGTTTCCAACCTGGGCCGGTTCACCCCTCCTTAGGACAACCTGGTGACGCCAGGCTCCCATAGAGCCACCATATTGATACCAGTCTTAGCATGGACACCCAATCAACAGAGCGCAGGGTAGACCAGAACTCCTGGCCTCAAGTAATCCAACAGCCTCAGCCTCCCATTTAGCTGGGATTACAGATGCACGCCACAGCACCCGACAAAGGAAGTGGCTTGTTCTGAGATACTAGAATCAGAAATCTTTTTAATCTCAATAGTGCCCTCTAGTGTCAATATTGCTTATTGCAAGTGATTCAATAATATAATAATAAACATTTCCAAAGCACAACATAAAATAAAACATACAAAAAAAATCAAACATATAGAAACTAGAAGAGAGACATATGGGTATATGATGTCATGAAGCTTCCAGCTGCTTTATTGAAACTTGCGCAGGGAGATCGGTGATTGTAACTCCCCCCCCACACCGATCACCCCCCACTGTCCCCAGTGTCCTCCCCAGCTCCCCTCTGGTCCTTCTCTGTGTCATCCTCCAGCCCCCCTCTCTGTCCTCTGTGTGCTCCTCTAGTCCCCCGTGTTCTCCTTCAGTCCCCCTCTGTGTCCTCCTTTGGTCCCCCTTTGGTCCTCCTCTGTGTCCTCCTCCAGTCCCCCTCTGGCCCCCCTTTCTATCCTCTGTGTGCTCCTCCAGTCCCCCGTGTTCTCCTCTGATCCCCCTCTGTGTCCTCCTCCGGTTCCACTCTGGTACTGCTCTGTGTCCTCCTCTGGTCCCCCTCTGGCCCTCCTCTGTGATCTCCTCTGGTCCCCCTCTGGTCCTCCTCTGATCCTCCTCTGTGTCCTCCTCCGGGCCACCCCCACTGTCCCAGATCTTTCAAGATAGAGAGCAGAGGAAGGAGCCGGTATATATGTAATTTACCAGATCCTTCCTCTTCTGAATAGACAGAGTCACTGACTGACTGTGACCTGTGTTTATGATGTTTCAGTTTATGAATGGAGAGGAGCCGCTGTCTCCGTTCATTAATTTCAGTGCAGCTGAGGCTGCAGAGAAAGAGACTGGGGAATCTGTGTCCTCACTCCCTTTCCCTGTCTCAAAAGGGAGATGTCAGGGGTCTGTTTAGACCCCCCAACAGAATTGATAAAAAGAAAAAAATTGTAAAAATAATAAAAGATGAAATGAAAAAAAAAACACTGACACCGTCCACTCTACCTCCCCAAAAAAGAAAGCATTGTAAAAAAAAAAAAATAATTAAATAAAAAAATAATAATAAAATAAAAAACTAATGACACAGTCCACACCTCATCAGTGCCACCTATCAGTACCCATCAGTACAGAGCCTTTCATTAGGACCCAGCAAAGGAAGTGGCTTGTTCTGAGATACTAGAATCAAAAGTCTCCTTAATCTCAATACTGCCCTCTAGTGTAAATATTGCTTATTGTAAGTGATTCAATAATATAATAATAAACACTTCCAAAGCACAACATAAAATAAAAACACATCAGAAATATTTCTCTCCTTATTGAATGTTTTTTTATTCATTGAAAATGTAATGGTACCGGAAATGATGATTTGTGACCACTAGCTGGAGCTAACAATTATAGTAAATAAGTATTTATTTCCTATGCTCATCATTGCCATCTAGTGGCCATAATTGTTAATTTTCCTAAATTACTCTATTTTGTACAAATGAATAACATTTAACCTGGAAAAAAATAGCCTAGATATACTCAACTGTGCCCTCGTTTGCACAGAACAAATGTACACCCATTTCACAGGATGAATAGCTCTGCATCATTTTTTTTTATAAAACACCCCTTAATATCTGTGGATTCAGTACTATGTTTCTGTAAAGAGAGAGAGACTGAAAAGAATAGAGAGAGCAGTGGCAGCCTATTTTTTTCCTTGAAAATGATGAACTACTCAGTTTTCCTTTTTAACTTGTTAGTAAAATCTATAGCACATATTATTAAGATGGTATTTCAATTCGGTGCCTCCCACACAGTTGTGAATATTGTTATGAAAATGTGAATTGTAAAACAGATCTGTTTTACAATTCACATTTTCATAACAATATTCACAATGGATGATCACAATTGGTGATCATCCAATAAAAAGCCTGCGTCTCACTGTATTGTCCAGGGTGCTCTACACTGGCTACTCACAGGTGCAATCCCGCTACTGACCAGTATGGGGGCTTTGACCTGCTCTGTTCCCAACCTGGGCCAGTTCACCCCTCCTTAGGACAACCTGGTGACCCCAGGCTCCCCTAGAGCCACCATATTGATGCCAGTCTTAGCATGGACACCTGATCAACATAGCACAGGGTAGACCAGAACTCCTGGACTCAAGCAATCCAACAGCCTCAGCCTCCCATGTAGCTGGGATTACAGATGCACGCCACAGGACCCGGCAAAGGAAGTGGCTTGTTCTGAGATACTAGAATCAGAAGTCTCCTTGATCTCAATACTGCCCTCTAGTGTCAATAGTGCTTATTGCAAGTGATTCAATAATATAAAAATAAACATTTCCAAAGCACAGTATAAAATAAAACATATAAAAAAAATCGCATATAGAAGCTAGAAGAGAGACACATGGGTATATATTATAGCAAAAAGTAAACTTTCAGCTGCTTTATTGAAAGCCGCTCAGGGAGATCAGTGATTGTAACTCCCCCCCCCCACACACCGATCACCCCCCACTGTCCCCTGTGTCCATCCCCGGCTCCCCGCAGATCCCCCTCTGTGTTCTCCTCCAGTCCCCCTCTGGTCCTCCCCTGTGTCCTCCTCTTGTCCCCCTCTGGTCCTCCTCTGTGTCCTCCTCCGGTCCCCCCATGTCCTCCGGTCCCCCTCTATGCTCCTCCACCCCCACTGTCCCAGATCTTTCAGTATGGAGAGCAGAGGAAGGAGTCGGTATATATGCCATTTACCAGCTCCTTCCTCTTCTGAATAGATAGAGTCACTGACTGACAACTGTGTTTATAATGCTTCAGTTTATGAAGGGAGTCTCTGTCTCTGTTCTTTCATTTCAGTGCAGCTGAGGCTGCAGAGAAAGAGACTGGGGAATCTGTGTCCTCACTCCCTTTCATAAAATAAAACATATAAAAGAGAAGAGAGACATATGAGTATTTGATGGCAAAAAGTAAGCTTTCAGCCAGGGGCATAACTAGAAATCACAGGGCCCCATAGCAAAATGTTGTATGGGGCCCCCCCCCTCAAACAGCCCCCCCCCCCACAAAAAAATGGCGGGGCTTAAATTAAATAGTGGGCGTGGTTTAAAATGCGTGGCTCAAAGGGGGTGTGGTTCGAGTCTGAGATGAAGGAGGAAAGAAGGAAGGAAGCAAAGGGATGGAGGGACAACAGGCCCAGATCCTACACCACAATAGCAATATACATATTCCAGAACGTTTAACAATCAACAGATAAAGATACTCCAAACAGCTGGTGTTAGCGCTTCAATAATCCTCACCTGTACCCAATGTGGCCTGCCTGTTCCCAATGCAGCGTGGCCTGCCCATGCCCAATACTGCCTCACCTGTGCCCACTTGTGCCCAATGCAGCCTGTCCAGTGCCCAATACAGCCTTACCTATGCCCAATGCAGTGTGGCCTGTGCCCAAAGCACCCTCCCCTGTGCCCAATGTGGTCTCACCTGTGCCCAATGCAGCGTGGCCTGCCTGTGCCCAATACAGCCTCACCTGTGCCCAATGCAGCCTCCCCTATGCCCAATGCATCGTGACCCATGCCCAATACAGCCTCACCTGTGCCCAATGCAGCGTGACCCGAGCACAATGCAGCCTCACCTGTGCAGAGGGAGAGGCGAGCCAGTGGCGGAACTACCGGGGAGGATGAGGAATGCATACTGGAGCCCTCAAATGGCTGCTGGCAAGTGTGGGGCTGCCTCACAGTGGGGGGGCTCTGGCTCTACATCCAACTCCTGGCATGTCTCTTCCAGAGCTTTCCACTGTGATTTCCACTCACCGACACCTGGCCTGGATCCCTCCTGAATGACTTTACTCAGGACGTGCTGACCGCGCTGGTCGGGACCCCCATGAGTCCGGTCGCGGGACCCGCGGACTCGATCGCCGCGGGCATCCCCGCGATCGTCTCACGGAGCGGCCGAATGGAGGAAATGCTGTATAAACAACATTTTCCCATTCTGCCTAGCAACTAGTGACGCTGATCTCTGCTCCATGTGATTGGAGCAGAGATCAGTGTACACTAAATGAAAGCCCAACCCCCCCACAGTTAGTAACACACCCCTAGGAACACTTAACCCCTACACTGCCACCCACTGGTTAACCCTTTTTACTGCCAGTGTCATTTACACAGGAATCACTGCATTTATATAGCAGTGATTACTGTATAAATGACAATGGTCCCAAAAATGTCCGATGGGTCCCCGACAATGTCGCAGTCACAATAAAAATTGCAGATTGCCGCCATTACTAGTAAAAAAAAAAATAATAAAAAATTAATAAAAATGCTATAAAACTATCCCTATTTTGTAAACGCTATAACTTTTGCGCAAACCAATCAATAATCGCTTATTGCGATTTTTTTTTTTTACCAAAAATATGTACAAGAATATGTATCGGCCTAAATTGAGGGAAAAAAATATATGTTTTTTTATATATTTTTGGGGGATATTTATTATAACAAAAAGTAAAAAATAATGCGTTTTTTTCAAAATTGTCGCTCTATTTTTGTTTATAGCGCAAAAAATAAAAACCACAGGGGTGATCAAATATCACCAAAAGAAAGCTCTATTTGTGGGAAAAAAAGGACGTCAATTTTGTTTGGGAGCCACGTCGCACGACCGCGTAATTGTCAGTTAAAGCGACGCAGTGCCGAATCGCAAAAAGTGGTCTGGTCTTTGACCAGCAAATTGGTCCGGTCTGAAAGTGGTTAAAAATGCAAACACTAATACTGTTAACTTTATAGCTATAAAAAAAAAAAAAAAAAAAAATCAGAAATATGTAGTAAAGATAATTCCTACATGCAAAAATGCACTGTACATTACATGTTCTTTAGACATAAATTTTCAAACATTAGTTTCCTTTGCCAATTCAAATTCAAAAAATTACCATATAACACGAATTAAAAGATCAGCATTTGTAATTTTCCTTTATGTAACCAATGACTAATGTTAGAATTAGAACAACTAGAGAAATGCTGAATGAATGTGCAGTCACAATTGCAGCCTCACCTGTGCAGAGGAAGAGGCGAGCCAGTGGCAGAACTACCGGGGAGGATGTGGAGTGCAGTCCAGTATGGAGCCCTCAAATGGCTGCGGGCAAGTGTGGGGCTGACTCAGAGTGGGGGGGGGGGGGCGAGCACCGTCCGCACAGTTCCCCAGCCAGGGGAAGCGAGGAGAGGAAGAGGCAAGCTGTCTGTACGAGCAGAGAGCTGTAATAGCTTTCATTTGAATGTCCTGTGTTCCCGGGGCTCACCGTCACATAGCCCCACCTCTTGGCCTGCAGCCTTTGATGATGTCACATGTCCCGCATTGGACCGGTGTTCTGTCTATCAAAGACGCCGGGCCAAGAGGTGGGGCTATGTGACAGTGAGCCCCGGGAACACAGGACATTCAAATGAAAGCTATTACAGCTCTCTGCTCGTACAGACAGCTTGCCTCTTCCTCTCCTCGCTTCCGCTGGCTGGGGGAACATGCGGGAGGTGATGCCCCCCTCCACAGTATGCATTCTTCATCCTTCCCACGGGCCCCTGTCAGCTGCGGGCCCCATAGCGGCTGCATGTGCCGCTATGGCGGTAGTTCCGCCACTGCTTTCAGCTGCTTTATTGAAAGCCGCACAGAAAGATCTGTGATTGTAGCTCCCCCCACACGATCACCCTCCACTGTCCCCTGTGTGATCCCCGGCTCCCCTCAGGTCCCCCTCTGGTCCTCCTCTGTCTTCTCCTCTGTGTGCTCATCCGGTCCCCCGGAGGATGCTGGGAATGTGACATCATAAGGGGCGGGGTCACCATGTGACATCTCCCAGTGACCCCGCCCCTTTTCCCTATATAAGTCGCCGCACAATGCGTCCCTGCCATTGCGGCCAGAGAGAGCGTTGTGTCAACATCGCAAGGAAGAAAAGAAGAGAAGAAGGTGACAGCGTCAGAAGACCGGGCCAACGCTAGTAAAAGAGCAGGAAGAAGAAAGCGGAAGTCCGGCAGAAGAACTGAAGAGCGGGACAAGACCCCCGAAGAGCGGGACAAGACCCCAAAGGCGGCGATGAAGAAGAAAGCCAGGCTCCTCCGGACTAGCACACAGACGGGCAGATTGTCAGCCAGACTGCCGAGTGCGAGGGACAATTTTGAGTCAAAACTTCTTTCTAAGTCCACCGGATAGTCCAATCGTGTGTACGCAGCATAAGGGTTACTAACTCACATTTATACATAAGTATATTAGGGGCAATTTAGCTACCAGCATGCCTTTGGGGTGTGGAAGACAATCATAGTACGTGGAGGAGACCCACCCATGTATAGGGAGAGCACACAAACCCCCTGCAGGTATTGCTTCGGTTGGGATTCAAACTGATGACCGCTAGCACTGCTAGGTGTGACAGAGAGTATTGCAACGACCACGATTTTATTCTCTAGGGTATTAGAATAAAAAATATATATAATGTTTAGGGGTTCTAAGTAAAGGGAAGGAGATAGGCTGGCAGGCAGGGGAAGCTCAATTAGCATTGCTGGTTGTCATTCCAACGGCCACCACAAGAGGGCACCAGATTCCAGAAGGAACCATAGGATTGCAGAAGGCCTCAAAGCCGGCCGCCGGCGGCGCGGCCCGACACGATCACGCCGGCGGCGTCCACGGAGACAGGATACCCCCTGCTGTGCTGCCCCTGGCGCCAGGTCGCTAATTCTAGTAGCAAATGCGACCTGGCGCCCGGGTTTTGTCGAGCCCTGCCTTAATATCTGTGGATTCAGTACTATGTTTCTGTAAAGAGGGAGAGACTGAAAAGAATAGAGAGACACATGGCAGCCTATTTCTTTTTCCTTGAAAATTAAGAAATATTCAGTTTTCCTTTTTACATTTCCTTTTTAACTTGTTAGTAAAATCCATAGTACAAATTTTTAAGATGGTATTTCAATTCGGTGCCTCCCACACAGTTGTGAATATTGTTATGAAAATGTGAATTGTAAAAGAGATCGGTGATCATCCAATAAAAAGCCTGTGTCTCACTGTATTGTCCAGGCTGCTCTACACTGGCTACTCACAGGTGCAATCCCACTACTGACCAGTATGGGGGGCTTTGACCTGCTCTGTTTCCAACCTGGGCCGGTTCACCCCTCCTTAGGACAACCTGGTGACGCCAGGCTCCCATAGAGCCACCATATTGATACCAGTCTTAGCATGGACACCCAATCAACAGAGCGCAGGGTAGACCAGAACTCCTGGCCTCAAGTAATCCAACAGCCTCAGCCTCCCATTTAGCTGGGATTACAGATGCACGCCACAGCACCCGACAAAGGAAGTGGCTTGTTCTGAGATACTAGAATCAGAAATCTTTTTAATCTCAATAGTGCCCTCTAGTGTCAATATTGCTTATTGCAAGTGATTCAATAATATAATAATAAACATTTCCAAAGCACAACATAAAATAAAACATACAAAAAAAATCAAACATATAGAAACTAGAAGAGAGACATATGGGTATATGATGTCATGAAGCTTCCAGCTGCTTTATTGAAACTTGCGCAGGGAGATCGGTGATTGTAACTCCCCCCCCACACCGATCACCCCCCACTGTCCCCAGTGTCCTCCCCAGCTCCCCTCTGGTCCTTCTCTGTGTCATCCTCCAGCCCCCCTCTCTGTCCTCTGTGTGCTCCTCTAGTCCCCCGTGTTCTCCTTCAGTCCCCCTCTGTGTCCTCCTCTGGTCCCCCTTTGGTCCTCCTCTGTGTCCTCCTCCAATCCCCCTCTGGCCCCCCTTTCTATCCTCTGTGTGCTCCTCCAGTCCCCCGTGTTCTCCTCTGATCCCCCTCTGTGTCCTCCTCCGGTTCCACTCTGGTACTGCTCTGTGTCCTCCTCTGGTCCCCCTCTGGCCCTCCTCTGTGATCCCCTCTGGTCCCCCTCTGGTCCTCCTCTGATCCTCCTCTGTGTCCTCCTCCGGGCCCCCTCTGGCCCTCCTCTATGTCCCCCTCCGGTCCCCCTCCTCTGGTCCTCTTCTGTGTTCTCCGCTGGTTCTCCTCTGATCCTCCTCTGGTCCTCCCCTGTGTCCTCCTCCGGCCCTTCTCTGTGTCCTCCTCCAGTCCCCTTCTGTGTCCTCCACCGGTCCCCCTCTGGACATCCTCTGTGTCCTCCTCCGGTCCCCCTCTGGCCTTCCTCTGTGTCCTCCTCTGGTCCCCCTCTGGCCCTCCTCTGTGATCTCCTCTGGTCCCCCTCTGGTCCTCCTCTGATCCTCCTCTGTGTCCTCCTCCGGGCCCCCTCTGGCCCTCCTCTATGTCCCCCTCCGGTCCCCCTCCTCTGGTCCTCTTCTGTGTTCTCCGCTGGTTCTCCTCTGATCCTCCTCTGGTCCTCCCCTGTGTCCTCCTCCGGCCCTTCTCTGTGTCCTCCTCCAGTCCCCTTCTGTGTCCTCCACCGGTCCCCCTCTGGACATCCTCTGTGTCCTCCTCCGGTCCCCCTCTGGCCTTCCTCTGTGTCCTCCTCTGATCCCCCTCTGGTCTTCCTCTATGTCCTCCTCTGTGTCCTCCACCGGTCCCCCTCTGATTCTCCTCTGTGTCCTCCTCCAGTCCCCCTCCGGTCCCCCCCTGTGTCCTCCTCCGGTCCCCCTCTGGTCCTTTTCTGCGTCCTCCTCTGGTCCCCCTCTGGCCCTCCTCTGTGTCCTCCTCTGGTCCCCCTCTGGTCCCCCTCCGGTCCCCCTCTGTGTCCTCCTCTGGTCCCTCTCTGGTCCTACTCTGTGTGCTCATCTGGCCCCCCATGTCCTTCGATCCCCCTCTGTATTCCTCCACCCCCACTGTCCCAGATCTTTCAAGATAGAGAGCAGAGGAAGGAGCCGGTATATATGTAATTTACCAGATCCTTCCTCTTCTGAATAGACAGAGTCACTGACTGACTGTGACCTGTGTTTATGATGTTTCAGTTTATGAATGGAGAGGAGCCGCTGTCTCCGTTCATTAATTTCAGTGCAGCTGAGGCTGCAGAGAAAGAGACTGGGGAATCTGTGTCCTCACTCCCTTTCCCTGTCTCAAAAGGGAGATGTCAGGGGTCTGTTTAGACCCCCCAACAGAATTGATAAAAAGAAAAAAATTGTAAAAATAATAAAAGATGAAATGAAAAAAAAAACACTGACACCGTCCACTCTACCTCCCCAAAAAAGAAAGCATTGTAAAAAAAAAAAAAAAATTAAATAAAAAAATAATAATAAAATAAAAAACTAATGACACAGTCCACACCTCATCAGTGCCACCTATCAGTACCCATCAGTACAGAGCGTTTCATTAGGACCCAGCAAAGGAAGTGGCTTGTTCTGAGATACTAGAATCAAAAGTCTCCTTAATCTCAATACTGCCCTCTAGTGTAAATATTGCTTATTGTAAGTGATTCAATAATATAATAATAAACACTTCCAAAGCACAACATAAAATAAAAACACATCAGAAATATTTCTCTCCTTATTGAATGTTTTTTTATTCATTGAAAATGTAATGGTACCGGAAATGATGATTTGTGACCACTAGCTGGAGCTAACAATTATAGTAAATAAGTATTTATTTCCTATGCTCATCATTGCCATCTAGTGGCCATAATTGTTAATTTTCCTAAATTACTCTATTTTGTACAAATGAATAACATTTAACCTGGAAAAAAATAGCCTAGATATACTCAACTGTGCCCTCGTTTGCACAGAACAAATGTACACCCATTTCACAGGATGAATAGCTCTGCATCATTTTTTTTTATAAAACACCCCTTAATATCTGTGGATTCAGTACTATGTTTCTGTAAAGAGAGAGAGACTGAAAAGAATAGAGAGAGCAGTGGCAGCCTATTTTTTTCCTTGAAAATGATGAACTACTCAGTTTTCCTTTTTAACTTGTTAGTAAAATCTATAGCACATATTATTAAGATGGTATTTCAATTCGGTGCCTCCCACACAGTTGTGAATATTGTTATGAAAATGTGAATTGTAAAACAGATCTGTTTTACAATTCACATTTTCATAACAATATTCACAATGGATGATCACAATTGGTGATCATCCAATAAAAAGCCTGCGTCTCACTGTATTGTCCAGGGTGCTCTACACAGGCTACTCACAGGTGCAATCCCGCTACTGACCAGTATGGGGGCTTTGACCTGCTCTGTTCCCAACCTGGGCCAGTTCACCCCTCCTTAGGACAACCTGGTGACCCCAGGCTCCCCTAGAGCCACCATATTGATGCCAGTCTTAGCATGGACACCTGATCAACATAGCACAGGGTAGACCAGAACTCCTGGACTCAAGCAATCCAACAGCCTCAGCCTCCCATGTAGCTGGGATTACAGATGCACGCCACAGGACCCGGCGAAGGAAGTGGCTTGTTCTGAGATACTAGAATCAGAAGTCTCCTTGATCTCAATACTGCCCTCTAGTGTCAATAGTGCTTATTGCAAGTGATTCAATAATATAAAAATAAACATTTCCAAAGCACAGTATAAAATAAAACATATAAAAAAAATCGCATATAGAAGCTAGAAGAGAGACACATGGGTATATATTATAGCAAAAAGTAAACTTTCAGCTGCTTTATTGAAAGCCGCTCAGGGAGATCAGTGATTGTAACTCCCCCCCCCCCACACACCGATCACCCCCCACTGTCCCCTGTGTCCATCCCCGGCTCCCCGCAGATCCCCCTCTGTGTTCTCCTCCAGTCCCCCTCTGGTCCTCCCCTGTGTCCTCCTCTTGTCCCCCTCTGGTCCTCCTCTGTGTCCTCCTCCGGTCCCCCCATGTCCTCCGGTCCCCCTCTATGCTCCTCCACCCCCACTGTCCCAGATCTTTCAGTATGGAGAGCAGAGGAAGGAGTCGGTATATATGCCATTTACCAGCTCCTTCCTCTTCTGAATAGATAGAGTCACTGACTGACAACTGTGTTTATAATGCTTCAGTTTATGAAGGGAGTCTCTGTCTCTGTTCTTTCATTTCAGTGCAGCTGAGGCTGCAGAGAAAGAGACTGGGGAATCTGTGTCCTCACTCCCTTTCATAAAATAAAACATATAAAAGAGAAGAGAGACATATGAGTATTTGATGGCAAAAAGTAAGCTTTCAGCCAGGGGCGTAACTAGAAATCACAGGGCCCCATAGCAAAATGTTGTATGGGGCCCCCCCCCTCAAACAGCCCCCCCCCCCACAAAAAAATGGCGGGGCTTAAATTAAATAGTGGGCGTGGTTTAAAATGCGTGGCTCAAAGGGGGTGTGGTTCGAGTCTGAGATGAAGGAGGAAAGAAGGAAGGAAGCAAAGGGATGGAGGGACAACAGGCCCAGATCCTACACCACAATAGCAATATACATATTCCAGAACGTTTAACAATCAACAGATAAAGATACTCCAAACAGCTGGTGTTAGCGCTTCAATAATCCTCACCTGTACCCAATGTGGCCTGCCTGTTCCCAATGCAGCGTGGCCTGCCCATGCCCAATACTGCCTCACCTGTGCCCACTTGTGCCCAATGCAGCCTGTCCAGTGCCCAATACAGCCTTACCTATGCCCAATGCAGTGTGGCCTGTGCCCAAAGCACCCTCCCCTGTGCCCAATGTGGTCTCACCTGTGCCCAATGCAGCGTGGCCTGCCTGTGCCCAATACAGCCTCACCTGTGCCCAATGCAGCCTCCCCTATGCCCAATGCATCGTGACCCATGCCCAATACAGCCCCACCTGTGCCCAATGCAGCGTGACCCGAGCACAATGCAGCCTCACCTGTGCAGAGGGAGAGGCGAGCCAGTGGCGGAACTACCGGGGAGGATGAGGAATGCATACTGGAGCCCTCAAATGGCTGCTGGCAAGTGTGGGGCTGCCTCACAGTGGGGGGGCTCTGGCTCTACATCCAACTCCTGGCATGTCTCTTCCAGAGCTTTCCACTGTGATTTCCACTCACCGACACCTGGCCTGGATCCCTCCTGAATGACTTTACTCAGGACGTGCTGACCGCGCTGGTCGGGACCCCCGTGAGTCCGGTCGCGGGACCCGCGGACTCGATCGCCGCGGGCATCCCCGCGATCGTCTCACGGAGCGGCCGAATGGAGGAAATGCTGTATAAACAACATTTTCCCATTCTGCCTAGCAACTAGTGACGCTGATCTCTGCTCCATGTGATTGGAGCAGAGATCAGTGTACACTAAATGAAAGCCCAACCCCCCCACAGTTAGTAACACACCCCTAGGAACACTTAACCCCTACACTGCCACCCACTGGTTAACCCTTTTTACTGCCAGTGTCATTTACACAGGAATCACTGCATTTATATAGCAGTGATTACTGTATAAATGACAATGGTCCCAAAAATGTCCGATGGGTCCCCGAAAATGTCGCAGTCACAATAAAAATTGCAGATCGCCGCCATTACTAGTAAAAAAAAAAATAATAAAAAATTAATAAAAATGCTATAAAACTATCCCTATTTTGTAAACGCTATAACTTTTGCGCAAACCAATCAATAATCGCTTATTGCGATTTTTTTTTTTTACCAAAAATATGTACAAGAATATGTATCGGCCTAAATTGAGGGAAAAAAATATATGTTTTTTTATATATTTTTGGGGGATATTTATTATAACAAAAAGTAAAAAATAATGCGTTTTTTTCAAAATTGTCGCTCTATTTTTGTTTATAGCGCAAAAAATAAAAACCACAGGGGTGATCAAATATCACCAAAAGAAAGCTCTATTTGTGGGAAAAAAAGGACGTCAATTTTGTTTGGGAGCCACGTCGCACGACCGCGTAATTGTCAGTTAAAGCGACGCAGTGCCGAATCGCAAAAAGTGGTCTGGTCTTTGACCAGCAAATTGGTCCGGTCTGAAAGTGGTTAAAAATGCAAACACTAATACTGTTAACTTTATAGCTATAAAAAAAAAAAAAAAAAAAAATCAGAAATATGTAGTAAAGATAATTCCTACATGCAAAAATGCACTGTACATTACATGTTCTTTAGACATAAATTTTCAAACATTAGTTTCCTTTGCCAATTCAAATTCAAAAAATTACCATATAACACGAATTAAAAGATCAGCATTTGTAATTTTCCTTTATGTAACCAATGACTAATGTTAGAATTAGAACAACTAGAGAAATGCTGAATGAATGTGCAGTCACAATTGCAGCCTCACCTGTGCAGAGGAAGAGGCGAGCCAGTGGCAGAACTACCGGGGAGGATGTGGAGTGCAGTCCAGTATGGAGCCCTCAAATGGCTGCGGGCAAGTGTGGGGCTGACTCAGAGTGGGGGGGGGGGCGAGCACCGTCCGCACAGTTCCCCAGCCAGGGGAAGCGAGGAGAGGAAGAGGCAAGCTGTCTGTACGAGCAGAGAGCTGTAATAGCTTTCATTTGAATGTCCTGTGTTCCCGGGGCTCACCGTCACATAGCCCCACCTCTTGGCCTGCAGCCTTTGATGATGTCACATGTCCCGCATTGGACCGGTGTTCTGTCTATCAAAGACGCCGGGCCAAGAGGTGGGGCTATGTGACGGTGAGCCCCGGGAACACAGGACATTCAAATGAAAGCTATTACAGCTCTCTGCTCGTACAGACAGCTTGCCTCTTCCTCTCCTCGCTTCCGCTGGCTGGGGGAACATGCGGGAGGTGATGCCCCCCTCCACAGTATGCATTCCTCATCCTTCCCACGGGCCCCTGTCAGCTGCGGGCCCCATAGCGGCTGCATGTGCCGCTATGGCGGTAGTTCCGCCACTGCTTTCAGCTGCTTTATTGAAAGCCGCACAGAAAGATCTGTGATTGTAGCTCCCCCCACACGATCACCCTCCACTGTCCCCTGTGTGATCCCCGGCTCCCCTCAGGTCCCCCTCTGGTCCTCCTCTGTCTTCTCCTCTGTGTGCTCATCCGGTCCCCCGGAGGATGCTGGGAATGTGACATCATAAGGGGCGGGGTCACCATGTGACATCTCCCAGTGACCCCGCCCCTTTTCCCTATATAAGTCGCCGCACAATGCGTCCCTGCCATTGCGGCCAGAGAGAGCGTTGTGTCAACATCGCAAGGAAGAAAAGAAGAGAAGAAGGTGACAGCGTCAGAAGACCGGGCCAACGCTAGTAAAAGAGCAGGAAGAAGAAAGCGGAAGTCCGGCAGAAGAACTGAAGAGCGGGACAAGACCCCCGAAGAGCGGGACAAGACCCCAAAGGCGGCGATGAAGAAGAAAGCCAGGCTCCTCCGGACTAGCACACAGACGGGCAGATTGTCAGCCAGACTGCCGAGTGCGAGGGACAATTTTGAGTCAAAACTTCTTTCTAAGTCCACCGGATAGTCCAATCGTGTGTACGCAGCATAAGGGTTACTAACTCACATTTATACATAAGTATATTAGGGGCAATTTAGCTACCAGCATGCCTTTGGGGTGTGGAAGACAATCATAGTACGTGGAGGAGACCCACCCATGTATAGGGAGAGCACACAAACCCCCTGCAGGTATTGCTTCGGTTGGGATTCAAACTGATGACCGCTACCACTGCTAGGTGTGACAGAGAGTATTGCAACGACCACGATTTTATTCTCTAGGGTATTAGAATAAAAAATATATATAATGTTTAGGGGTTCTAAGTAAAGGGAAGGAGATAGGCTGGCAGGCAGGGGAAGCTCAATTAGCATTGCTGGTTGTCATTCCAACGGCCACCACAAGAGGGCACCAGATTCCAGAAGGAACCATAGGATTGCAGAAGGCCTCAAAGCCGGCCGCCGGCGGCGTGGCCCGACACGATCACGCCGGCGGCGTCCACGGAGACAGGATACCCCCTGCTGTGCTGCCCCTGGCGCCAGGTCGCTAATTCTATTCGCAAATGCGACCTGGCGCCCGGGTTTTGTCGAGCCCTGCCTTAATATCTGTGGATTCAGTACTATGTTTCTGTAAAGAGGGAGAGACTGAAAAGAATAGAGAGACACATGGCAGCCTATTTCTTTTTCCTTGAAAATTAAGAAATATTCAGTTTTCCTTTTTACATTTCCTTTTTAACTTGTTAGTAAAATCCATAGTACAAATTTTTAAGATGGTATTTCAATTCGGTGCCTCCCACACAGTTGTGAATATTGTTATGAAAATGTGAATTGTAAAAGAGATCGGTGATCATCCAATAAAAAGCCTGTGTCTCACTGTATTGTCCAGGCTGCTCTACACTGGCTACTCACAGGTGCAATCCCACTACTGACCAGTATGGGGGGCTTTGACCTGCTCTGTTTCCAACCTGGGCCGGTTCACCCCTCCTTAGGACAACCTGGTGACGCCAGGCTCCCATAGAGCCACCATATTGATACCAGTCTTAGCATGGACACCCAATCAACAGAGCACAGGGTAGACCAGAACTCCTGGCCTCAAGTAATCCAACAGCCTCAGCCTCCCATGTAGCTGGGATTACAGATGCACGCCACAGCACCCGACAAAGGAAGTGGCTTGTTCTGAGATACTAGAATCAGAAATCTTTTTAATCTCAATAGTGCCCTCTAGTGTCAATATTGCTTATTGCAAGTGATTCAATAATATAATAATAAACATTTCCAAAGCACAACATAAAATAAAACATACAAAAAAAATCAAACATATAGAAACTAGAAGAGAGACATATGGGTATATGATGTCATGAAGCTTCCAGCTGCTTTATTGAAACTTGCGCAGGGAGATCGGTGATTGTAACTCCCCCCCCACACCGATCACCCCCCACTGTCCCCAGTGTCCTCCCCAGCTCCCCTCTGGTCCTTCTCTGTGTCATCCTCCAGCCCCCCTCTCTGTCCTCTGTGTGCTCCTCTAGTCCCCCGTGTTCTCCTTCAGTCCCCCTCTGTGTCCTCCTCTGGTCCCCCTTTGGTCCTCCTCTGTGTCCTCCTCCAATCCCCCTCTGGCCCCCCTTTCTATCCTCTGTGTGCTCCTCCAGTCCCCCGTGTTCTCCTCTGATCCCCCTCTGTGTCCTCCTCCGGTTCCACTCTGGTACTGCTCTGTGTCCACCTCTGGTCCCCCTCTGGCCCTCCTCTGTGATCTCCTCTGGTCCCCCTCTGGTCCTCCTCTGATCCTCCTCTGTGTCCTCCTCCGGGCCCCCTCTGGCCCTCCTCTATGTCCCCCTCCGGTCCCCCTCCTCTGGTCCTCTTCTGTGTTCTCCGCTGGTTCTCCTCTGATCCTCCTCTGGTCCTCCCCTGTGTCCTCCTCCGGCCCTTCTCTGTGTCCTCCTCCAGTCCCCTTCTGTGTCCTCCACCGGTCCCCCTCTGGACATCCTCTGTGTCCTCCTCCGGTCCCCCTCTGGCCTTCCTCTGTGTCCTCCTCTGATCCCCCTCTGGTCCTCCTCTATGTCCTCCTCTGTGTCCTCCACCAGTCCCCCTCTGATCCTCCTCTGTGTCTTCCTCCAGTCCCCCTCCGGTCCCCCCCTGTGTCCTCCTCCGGTTCCCCTCTGGTCCTTTTCTGTGTCCTCCTCTGGTCCCCCTCTGGCCCTCCTCTGTGTCCTCCTCTGGTCCCCCTCTGGTCCCCCTCCGGTCCCCCTCTGTGTCCTCCTCTGGTCCCTCTCTGGTCCTACTCTGTGTGCTCATCTGGCCCCCCATGTCCTTCGGTCCCCCTCTGTATTCCTCCACCCCCACTGTCCCAGATCTTTCAGGATAGAGAGCAGAGGAAGGAGCCGGTATATATGTAATTTACCAGATCCTTCCTCTTCTGAATAGACAGAGTCACTGACTGACTGTGACCTGTGTTTATGATGTTTCAGTTTATGAATGGAGAGGAGCCGCTGTCTCCGTTCATTAATTTCAGTGCAGCTGAGGCTGCAGAGAAAGAGACTGGGGAATCTGTGTCCTCACTCCCTTTCCCTGTCTCAAAAGGGAGATGTCAGGGGTCTGTTTAGACCCCCCAACAGAATTGATAAAAAGAAAAAAATTGTAAAAATAATAAAAGATGAAATGAAAAAAAAAACACTGACACCGTCCACTCTACCTCCCCAAAAAAGAAAGCATTGTAAAAAAAAATAAAAAATTAAATAAAAAAATAATAATAAAATAAAAAACGAATGACACAGTCCACACCTCATCAGTGCCACCTATCAGTACCCATCAGTACAGAGCCTTTCATTAGGACCCAGCAAAGGAAGTGGCTTGTTCTGAGATACTAGAATCAAAAGTCTCCTTAATCTCAATACTGCCCTCTAGTGTAAATATTGCTTATTGTAAGTGATTCAATAATATAATAATAAACACTTCCAAAGCACAACATAAAATAAAAACACATCAGAAATATTTCTCTCCTTATTGAATGTTTTTTTATTCATTGAAAATGTAATGGTACCGGAAATGATGATTTGTGACCACTAGCTGGAGCTAACAATTATAGTAAATAAGTATTTATTTCCTATGCTCATCATTGCCATCTAGTGGCCATAATTGTTAATTTTCCTAAATTACTCTATTTTGTACAAATGAATAACATTTAACCTGGAAAAAAATAGCCTAGATATACTCAACTGTGCCCTCGTTTGCACAGAACAAATGTACACCCATTTCACAGGATGAATAGCTCTGCATCATTTTTTTTTATAAAACACCCCTTAATATCTGTGGATTCAGTACTATGTTTCTGTAAAGAGAGAGAGACTGAAAAGAATAGAGAGAGCAGTGGCAGCCTATTTTTTTCCTTGAAAATGATGAACTACTCAGTTTTCCTTTTTAACTTGTTAGTAAAATCTATAGCACATATTATTAAGATGGTATTTCAATTCGGTGGCTCCCACACAGTTGTGAATATTGTTATGAAAATGTGAATTGTAATACAGATCGGTGATCATCCAATAAAAAGCCTGCGTCTCACTGTATTGTCCAGGCTGCTCTACACTGGCTACTCACAGGTGCAATCCCGCTACTGACCAGCATGGGGGCTTTGACCTGCTCTGTTCCCAACCTGGGCCAGTTCACCCCTCCTTAGGACAACCTGGTGACCCCAGGCTCCCCTAGAGCCACCATATTGATGCCAGTCTTAGCATGGACACCTGATCAACATAGCACAGGGAAGACCAGAACTCCTGGACTCAAGCAATCCAACAGCCTCAGCCTCCCATGTAGCTGGGATTACAGATGCACGCCACAGCACCCGGCAAAGGAAGTGGCTTGTTCTGAGATACTAGAATCAGAAGTCTACTTGATCTCAATACTGCCCTCTAGTGTCAATAGTGCTTATTGCAAGTGATTCAATAATATAAAAATAAACATTTCCAAAGCACAGTATAAAATAAAACATATAAAAAAAATCGCATATAGAAGCTAGAAGAGAGACACATGGGTATATATTATAGCAAAAAGTAAACTTTCAGCTGCTTTATTGAAAGCCGCTCAGGGAGATCAGTGATTGTAACTCCCCCCCCCCACACACCGATCACCCCCCACTGTCCCCTGTGTCCATCCCCGGCTCCCCGCAGATCCCCCTCTGTGTTCTCCTCCAGTCCCCCTCTGGTCCTCCCCTGTGTCCTCCTCTTGTCCCCCTCTGGTCCTCCTCTGTGTCCTCCTCCGGTCCCTCCATGTCCTCCGGTCCCCCTCTATGCTCCTCCACCCCCACTGTCCCAGATCTTTCAGTATGGAGAGCAGAGGAAGGAGTCGGTATATATGCCATTTACCAGCTCCTTCCTCTTCTGAATAGATAGAGTCACTGACTGACAACTGTGTTTATAATGCTTCAGTTTATGAAGGGAGTCTCTGTCTCTGTTCTTTCATTTCAGTGCAGCTGAGGCTGCAGAGAAAGAGACTGGGGAATCTGTGTCCTCACTCCCTTTCATAAAATAAAACATATAAAAGAGAAGAGAGACATATGAGTATTTGATGGCAAAAAGTAAGCTTTCAGCTGCTTTATTGAAAGCCGCACAGAAAGATCTTTGATTGTAACTCCCCCCACACGATCACCCTCCACTGTCCCCTGTGTGATCCCCGGCTCCCCTCAGGTCCCCCTCTGGTCCTCCTCTGTCTTCTCCTCTGTGTGCTCATCCGGTCCCCCGGAGGATGCTGGGAATGTGACATCATAAGGGGCGGGGTCACCATGTGACATCTCCCAGTGACCCCGCCCCTTTTCCCTATATAAGTCGCCGCACAATGCGTCCCTGCCATTGCGGCCAGAGAGAGCGTTGTGTCAACATCGCAAGGAAGAAAAGAAGAGAAGAAGGTGACAGCGTCAGAAGACCGGGCCAACGCTAGTAAAAGAGCAGGAAGAAGAAAGCGGAAGTCCGGCAGAAGAACTGAAGAGCGGGACAAGACCCCCGAAGAGCGGGACAAGACCCCAAAGGCGGCGATGAAGAAGAAAGCCAGGCTCCTCCGGACTAGCACACAGACGGGCAGATTGTCAGCCAGACTGCCGAGTGCGAGGGACAATTTTGAGTCAAAACTTCTTTCTAAGTCCACCGGATAGTCCAATCGTGTGTACGCAGCATAAGGGTTACTAACTCACATTTATACATAAGTATATTAGGGGCAATTTAGCTACCAGCATGCCTTTGGGGTGTGGAAGACAATCATAGTACGTGGAGGAGACCCACCCATGTATAGGGAGAGCACACAAACCCCCTGCAGGTATTGCTTCGGTTGGGATTCAAACTGATGACCGCTAGCACTGCTAGGTGTGACAGAGAGTATTGCAACGACCACGATTTTATTCTCTAGGGTATTAGAATAAAAAATATATATAATGTTTAGGGGTTCTAAGTAAAGGGAAGGAGATAGGCTGGCAGGCAGGGGAAGCTCAATTAGCATTGCTGGTTGTCATTCCAACGGCCACCACAAGAGGGCACCGGATTCCAGAAGGAACCATAGGATTGCAGAAGGCCTCAAAGCCGGCCGCCGGTGGCGCGGCCCGACACGATCACGCCGGCGGCGTCCACGGAGACAGGATACCCCCTTCTGTGCTGCCCCCGGCGCCAGGTCGCTAATTCTAGTCGCAAATGCGACCTGGCGCCCGGGTTTTGTCGAGCCCTGCCTTAATATCTGTGGATTCAGTACTATGTTTCTGTAAAGAGGGAGAGACTGAAAAGAATAGAGAGACACATGGCAGCCTATTTATTTTTCCTTGAAAATTAAGAAATATTCAGTTTTCCTTTTTACATTTCTTTTTTAACTTGTTAGTAAAATCCATAGTACAAATTATTAAGATGGTATTTCAATTCGGTGCCTCCCACACAGTTGTGAATATTGTTATGAAAATGTGAATTGTAAAAGAGATCGGTAATCATCCAATAAAAAGCCTGTGTCTCACTGTATTGTCCAGGCTGCTCTACACTGGCTACTCACAGGTGCAATCCCACTACTGACCAGTATGGGGGGCTTTGACCTGCTCTGTTTCCAACCTGGGACGGTTCACCCCTCCTTAGGGCAACCTGGTGACCCCAGGCTCCCATAGAGCCACCATATTGATACCAGTCTTAGCATGGACACCCAATCAACATAGCGCAGGGTAGACCAGAACTCCTGGACTCAAGTAATCCAACAGCCTCAACCTCCCATGCAGCTGGGATTACAGATGCACACCAGAGCACCCAGCAAAGGAAGTGGCTTGTTCTGAGATACTAGAATCAGAAATCTTTTTAATCTCAATAGTGCCCTCTAGTGTCAATATTGCTTATTGCAAGTGATTCAATAATATAATAATAAACATTTCCAAAGCACAACATAAAATAAAACATACAAAAAAAATCAAACATATAGAAACTAGAAGAGAGACATATGGGTATATGATGTCATGAAGCTTCCAGCTGCTTTATTGAAACTTGCGTAGGGAGATCGGTGATTGTAACTTCCCCCCCCCACACCGATCACCCCCCACTGTCCCCAGTGTCCTCCCCAGCTCCCCTCTGTTCCTTCTCTGTGTCATCCTCCAGCCCCCCTCTCTGTCCTCTGTGTGCTCCTCTAGTCCCCCGTGTTCTCCTTCAGTCCCCCTCTGTGTCCTCCTCTGGTCCCCCTTTGGTCCTCCTCTGTGTCCTCCTCCAGTCCCCCTCTGGCCCCCCTTTCTATCCTCTGTGTGCTCCTCCAGTCCCCCGTGTTCTCCTCTGATCCCCCTCTGTGTCCTCCTCCGGTTCCACTCTGGTACTGCTCTGTGTCCTCCTCTGGTCCCCCTCTGGCCCTCCTCTGTGATCTCCTCTGGTCCCCCTCTGGTCCTCCTCTGATCCTCCTCTGTGTCCTCCTCCGGTCCCCTTCTGGCCCTCCTCTATGTCCCCCTCCGGTCCCCCTCCTCTGGTCCTCTTCTGTGTTCTCCGCTGGTTCTCCTCTGATCCTCCTCTGGTCCTCCCCTGTGTCCTCCTCCGGCCCTTCTCTGTGTCCTCCTCCAGTCCCCTTCTGTGTCCTCCACCGGTCCCCCTCTGGACATCCTCTGTGTCCTCCTCCGGTCCCCCTCTGGCCTTCCTCTGTGTCCTCCTCTGATCCCCCTCTGGTCCTCCTCTATGTCCTCCTCTGTGTCCTCCACCGGTCCCCCTCTGATCCTTCTCTGTGTCCTCCTCCAGTCCCCCTCCGGTCCCCCCCTGTGTCCTCCTCCGGTCCCCCTCTGGTCCTTTTCTGTGTCCTCCTCTGGTCCCCCTCTGGCCCTCCTCTGTGTCCTCCTCTGGTCCCCCTTCGGTCCCCCTCTGTGTCTTCCTCTGGTCCCTCTCTGGTCCCTCTCTGTGTGCTCATCTGGCCCCCCATGTCCTTCGGTCCCCCTCTGTATTCCTCCACCCCCACTGTCCCAGATCTTTCAGGATAGAGAGCAGAGGAAGGAGCCGGTATATATGTAATTTACCAGATCCTTCCTCTTCTGAATAGACAGAGTCACTGACTGACTGTGACCTGTGTTTATGATGTTTCAGTTTATGAATGGAGAGGAGCCGCTGTCTCCGTTCATTAATTTCAGTGCAGCTGAGACTGCAGAGAAAGAGACTGGGGAATCTGTGTCCTCACTCCCTTTCCCTGTCTCAAAAGGGAGATGTCAGGGGTCTGTTTAGACCCCCCAACAGAATAAAAATAATTTTTTTTTAAAAATAATAAAAGATGAAATGAAAAAAAAAACACTGACACCGTCCACTCTACCTCCCCAAAAAAGAAAGCATTGTAAAAAAAAATAAAAAATTAAATAAAAAAATAATAATAAAATAAAATAAAATAAAAAATGAATGACACAGTCCACACCTCATCAGTGCCACCTATCAGTACCCATCAGTACAGAGCCTTTCATTAGGACCCAGCAAGGGAAGTGGCTTGTTCTGAGATACTAGAATCAAAAGTCTCCTTAATCTCAATACTGCCCTCTAGTGTAAATATTGCTTATTGTAAGTGATTCAATAATATAATAATAAACACTTCCAAAGCACAACATAAAATAAAAACACATCAGAAATATTTCTCTCCTTATTGAATGTTTTTTTATTCATTGAAAATGTAATGGTACCGGAAATGATGATTTGTGACCACTAGCTGGAGCTAACAATTATAGTAAATAAGTATTTATTTCCTATGCTCATCATTGCCATCTAGTGGCCATAATTGTTAATTTTCCTAAATTACTCTATTTTGTACAAATGAATAACATTTAACCTGGAAAAAAATAGCCTAGATATACTCAACTGTGTCCTCGTTTGCACAGAACAAATGTACACCCATTTCACAGGATGAATAGCTCTGCATCATTTTTTTTATAAAACACCCCTTAATATCTGTGGATTCAGTACTATGTTTCTGTAAAGAGGGAGAGACTGAAAAGAATAGAGAGAGCAGTGGCAGCCTATTTTTTTTCCTTGAAAATGATGAACTACTCAGTTTTCCTTTTTAACTTGTTAGTAAAATCTATAGCACATATTATTAAGATGGTATTTCAATTCGGTGCCTCCCACACAGTTGTGAATATTGTTATGAAAATGTGAATTGTAAAACAGATCGGTGATCATCCAATAAAAAGCCTGCGTCTCACTGTATTGTCCAGGCTGCTCTACACTGGCTAATCACAGGTGCAATCCCACTACTGACCAGTATGGGGGCTTTGACCTGCTCTGTTCCCAACCTGGGCCAGTTCACCCCTCCTTAGGACAACCTGGTGACCCCAGGCTCCCCTAGAGCCACCATATTGATGCCAGTCTTAGCATGGACACCTGATCAACATAGCACAGGGTAGACCAGAACTCCTGGACTCAAGCAAGCCAACAGCCTCAGCCTCCCAAGTAGCTGGGATTACAGATGCACGCCACAGCACCCGGCAAAGGAAGTTGCTTGTTCTGAGATACTAGAATCAGAAGTCTCCTTGATCTCAATACTGCCCTCTAGTGTCAATAGTGCTTATTGCAAGTGATTCAATAATATAAAAATAAACATTTCCAAAGCACAGTATAAAATAAAACATATAAAAAAATCGCATATAGAAGCTAGAAGAGAGACATATGGGTATATGATGTCATGAAGCTTCCAGCTGCTTTATTGAAACTTGCGCAGGGAGATCGGTGATTGTAACTCCCCCCCCCCCACACCGATCACCCCCCACTGTCCCCAGTGTCCTCCCCAGCTCCCCTCTGGTCCTTCTCTGTGTCCTCCTCCAGCCCCCCTCTCTGTCCTCTGTGTGCTCCTCTAGTCCCCCGTGTTCTCCTTCAGTCCCCCTCTGTGTCCTCCTCTGGTCCCCCTTTGGTCCTCCTCTGTGTCCTCCTCCAGTCCCCCTCTGGCCCCCCTTTCTATCCTCTGTGTGCTCCTCCAGTCCCCCGTGTTCTCCTCTGATCCCCCTCTGTGTCCTCCTCCGGTTCCACTCTGGTACTGCTCTGTGTCCTCCTCTGGTCCCCCTCTGGCCCTCCTCTGTGTTCTCCTCTGGTCCCCCTCTGGTCCTCCTCTGATCCTCCTCTGGTCCTCCTCTGTGTCCTCCTCGGGTCCCCCTCTGGCCCTCCTCTATGTCCCCCTCTGGTCCCCCTCTGGTCCTCCTCTGGTCCTCTTCTGTGTTCTCCTCTGGTTCTCCTCTGATCCTCCTCTGGTCCTCCCCTGTGTCCTCCTCCGGCCCTTCTCTGTGTCCTCCTCCAGTCCCCTTCTGTGTCCTCCACCGGTCCCCCTCTGGACATCCTCTGTGTCCTCCTCCGGTCCCCCTCTGGCCTTCCTCTGTGTCCTCCTCTGATCCCCCTCTGGTCCTCCTCTGTGTCCTCCTCTGTGTCCTCCACCGGTCCCCCTCTGGTCCTCCTCTGTGTCCTCCTCCAGTCCCCCTCCGGTCCCCCTCTGTGTCCTCCTCTGGTCCCCCTCTGGTCCTTTTCTGTGTCCTCCTCTGGTCCCCCTCTGGCCCTCCGGCCCTCCTCTGTATCCTCCTCCGGTCCCCCTCCGGTCCCCCTCTGTGTCCTCCTCTGGTCCCTCTCTGGTCCTACTCTGTGTGCTCATCTGGCCCCCCATGTCCTTCGGTCCCCCTCTGTATTCCTCCACCCCCACTGTCCAAGATCTTTCAGGATAGAGAGCAGAGGAAGGAGCCGGTATATATGTAATTTACCAGATCCTTCCTCTTCTGAATAGACAGAATCACTGACTGACTGTGACCTGTGTTTATGTTGTTTCAGTTTATGAATGGAGAGGAGCCGCTGTCTCCGTTCATTAATTTCAGTGCAGCTGAGGCTGCAGAGAAAGAGACTGGGGAATCTGTGTCCTCACTCCCTTTCCCTGTCTCAAAAGGGAGATGTCAGGGGTCTGTTTAGACCCCCCAACAGAATTGATAAAAAGAAAAAAATTGTAAAAATAATAAAAGATGAAATGAAAAAAAAACACTGACACTGTCCACTCTACCTCCCCAAAAAAGAAAGCATTGTAAAAAAATAAAAAATTAAGTAAAAAAATAATAATAAAATAAAATAAAATAAAAAACGAATGACACAGTCCACACCTCATCAGTGCCACCTATCAGTACCCATCAGTACAGAGCCTTTCATTAGGACCCAGCAAAGGAAGTGGCTTGTTCTGAGATACTGTACTAGAATCAAAAGTCTCCTTAATCTCAATACTGCCCTCTAGTGTAAATATTGCTTATTGTAAGTGATTCAATAATATAATAATAAACACTTCCAAAGCACAACATAAAATAAAAACACATCAGAAATATTTCTCTCCTTATTGAATGTTTTTTTATTCATTGAAAATGTAATGGTACCGGAAATGATGATTTGTGACCACTAGCTGGAGCTAACAATTATAGTATATAAGTATTTATTTCCTATGCTCATCATTGCCATCTAGTGGCCATAATTGTTAATTTTCCTAAATTACTCTATTTTGTACAAATGAATAACATTTAACCTGGAAAAAAATAGCCTAGATATACTCAACTGTGCCCTCGCTTGCACAGAACAAATGTACACCCATTTCACAGGATGAATAGCTCTGCATCATTTTTTTTATAAAACACCCCTTAATATCTGTGGATTCAGTACTATGTTTCTGTAAAGAGGGAGAGACTGAAAAGAATAGAGAGAGCAGTGGCAGCCTATTTTTTTTCCTTGAAAATGATGAACTACTCAGTTTTCCTTTTTAACTTGTTAGTAAAATCCATAGCACATATTATTAAGATGGTATTTCAATTCGGTGCCTCCCACACAGTTGTGAATATTGTTATGAAAATGTGAATTGTAAAACAGATCGGTGATCATCCAATAAAAAGCCTGCGTCTCACTGTATTGTCCAGGCTGCTCTACACTGGCTACTCACAGGTGCAATCCCACTACTAACCAGTATGGGGGGCTTTGACCTGCTCTGTTTCCAACTTGGGCCGGTTCACCCCTCCTTAGGACAACCTGGTGACCCCAGGCTCCTATAGAGCCACCATATTGATGCCAGTCTTAGCATGGACACCCGATCAACATAGCACAGGGTAGACCAGAACTCCTGGACTCAAGCAATCCAACAGCCTCAGCCTCCCAAGTAGCTGGGATTACAGATGCACGCCACAGCACGCGGCTAAAGGAAGTGGCTTGTTCTGAGATACTAGAATCAGAAGTCTCCTTGATCTCAATACTGCCCTCTAGTGTCAATAGTGCTTATTGCAAGTGATTCAATAATATAAAAATAAACATTTCCAAAGCACAGTATAAAATAAAACATATAAAAAAAATCGCATATAGAAGCTAGAAGAGAGACACATGGGTATATATTATAGCAAAAAGTAAACTTTCAGCTGCTTTATTGAAAGCCGCTCAGGGAGATCAGTGATTGTAACTCCCCCCCACACCGATCACCCCCCACTGTCCCCTGTGTCCATCCCCGGCTCCCCGCAGATCCCCCTCTGTGTTCTCCTCCAGTCCCCCTCTGGTCCTCCCCTGTGTCCTCCTCTTGTCCCCCTCTGGTCCTCCTCTGTGTCCTCCTCCGGTCCCCCCATGTCCTCCGGTCCCCCTCTATGCTCCTCCACCCCCACTGTCCCAGATCTTTCAGTATGGAGAGCAGAGGAAGGAGTCGGTATATATGCCATTTACCAGCTCCTTCCTCTTCTGAATAGATAGAGTCACTGACTGACAACTGTGTTTATAATGCTTCAGTTTATGAAGGGAGTCTCTGTCTCTGTTCTTTCATTTCAGTGCAGCTGAGGCTGCAGAGAAAGAGACTGGGGAATCTGTGTCCTCACTCCCTTTCATAAAATAAAACATATAAAAGAGAAGAGAGACATATGAGTATTTGATGGCAAAAAGTAAGCTTTCAGCTGCTTTATTGAAAGCCACACAGAAAGATCTGTGATTGTAACTTCCCCCACACGATCACCCTCCACTGTCCCCTGTGTGATCCCCGGCTCCCCTCACGTCCCCCTCTGGTCCTCCTCTGTCTTCTCCTCTGTGTGCTCATCCGGTCCCCCGGAGGATGCTGGGAATGTGACATCATAAGGGGCGGGGTCACCATGTGACATCTCCCAGTGACCCCGCCCCTTTTCCCTATATAAGTCGCCGCACAATGCGTCCCTGCCATTGCGGCCAGAGAGAGCGTTGTGTCAACATCGCAAGGAAGAAAAGAAGAGAAGAAGGTGACAGCGTCAGAAGACCGGGCCAACGCTAGTAAAAGAGCAGGAAGAAGAAAGCGGAAGTCCGGCAGAAGAACTGAAGAGCGGGACAAGACCCCCGAAGAGCGGGACAAGACCCCAAAGGCGGCGATGAAGAAGAAAGCCAGGCTCCTCCGGACTAGCACACAGACGGGCAGATTGTCAGCCAGACTGCCGAGTGCGAGGGACAATTTTGAGTCAAAACTTCTTTCTAAGTCCACCGGATAGTCCAATCGTGTGTACGCAGCATAAGGGTTACTAACTCACATTTATACATAAGTATATTAGGGGCAATTTAGCTACCAGCATGCCTTTGGGGTGTGGAAGACAATCATAGTACGTGGAGGAGACCCACCCATGTATAGGGAGAGCACACAAACCCCCTGCAGGTATTGCTTCGGTTGGGATTCAAACTGATGACCGCTAGCACTGCTAGGTGTGACAGAGAGTATTGCAACGACCACGATTTTATTCTCTAGGGTATTAGAATAAAAAATATATATAATGTTTAGGGGTTCTAAGTAAAGGGAAGGAGATAGGCTGGCAGGCAGGGGAAGCTCAATTAGCATTGCTGGTTGTCATTCCAACGGCCACCACAAGAGGGCACCGGATTCCAGAAGGAACCATAGGATTGCAGAAGGCCTCAAAGCCGGCCGCCGGTGGCGCGGCCCGACACGATCACGCCGGCGGCGTCCACGGAGACAGGATACCCCCTTCTGTGCTGCCCCCGGCGCCAGGTCGCTAATTCTAGTCGCAAATGCGACCTGGCGCCCGGGTTTTGTCGAGCCCTGCCTTAATATCTGTGGATTCAGTACTATGTTTCTGTAAAGAGGGAGAGACTGAAAAGAATAGAGAGACACATGGCAGCCTATTTATTTTTCCTTGAAAATTAAGAAATATTCAGTTTTCCTTTTTACATTTCTTTTTTAACTTGTTAGTAAAATCCATAGTACAAATTATTAAGATGGTATTTCAATTCGGTGCCTCCCACACAGTTGTGAATATTGTTATGAAAATGTGAATTGTAAAAGAGATCGGTAATCATCCAATAAAAAGCCTGTGTCTCACTGTATTGTCCAGGCTGCTCTACACTGGCTACTCACAGGTGCAATCCCACTACTGACCAGTATGGGGGGCTTTGACCTGCTCTGTTTCCAACCTGGGACGGTTCACCCCTCCTTAGGGCAACCTGGTGACCCCAGGCTCCCATAGAGCCACCATATTGATACCAGTCTTAGCATGGACACCCAATCAACATAGCGCAGGGTAGACCAGAACTCCTGGACTCAAGTAATCCAACAGCCTTAACCTCCCATGCAGCTGGGATTACAGATGCACGCCAGAGCACCCAGCAAAGGAAGTGGCTTGTTCTGAGATACTAGAATCAGAAATCTTTTTAATCTCAATAGTGCCCTCTAGTGTCAATATTGCTTATTGCAAGTGATTCAATAATATAATAATAAACATTTCCAAAGCACAACATAAAATAAAACATACAAAAAAAATCAAACATATAGAAACTAGAAGA
This sequence comes from Lithobates pipiens, assembly GCF_037356315.1. Lineage (NCBI taxonomy): Eukaryota > Metazoa > Chordata > Amphibia > Anura > Ranidae > Lithobates > Lithobates pipiens. The sequence continues at coordinate 2,085,571 of NW_027507879.1, read as the reverse complement.
GAGACATATGGGTATATGATGTCATGAAGCTTCCAGCTGCTTTATTGAAACTTGCGTAGGGAGATCGGTGATTGTAACTTCCCCCCCCCACACCGATCACCCCCCACTGTCCCCAGTGTCCTCCCCAGCTCCCCTCTGTTCCTTCTCTGTGTCATCCTCCAGCCCCCCTCTCTGTCCTCTGTGTGCTCCTCTAGTCCCCCGTGTTCTCCTTCAGTCCCCCTCTGTGTCCTCCTCTGGTCCCCCTTTGGTCCTCCTCTGTGTCCTCCTCCAGTCCCCCTCTGGCCCCCCTTTCTATCCTCTGTGTGCTCCTCCAGTCCCCCGTGTTCTCCTCTGATCCCCCTCTGTGTCCTCCTCCGGTTCCACTCTGGTACTGCTCTGTGTCCTCCTCTGGTCCCCCTCTGGCCCTCCTCTGTGATCTCCTCTGGTCCCCCTCTGGTCCTCCTCTGATCCTCCTCTGTGTCCTCCTCCGGTCCCCTTCTGGCCCTCCTCTATGTCCCCCTCCGGTCCCCCTCCTCTGGTCCTCTTCTGTGTTCTCCGCTGGTTCTCCTCTGATCCTCCTCTGGTCCTCCCCTGTGTCCTCCTCCGGCCCTTCTCTGTGTCCTCCTCCAGTCCCCTTCTGTGTCCTCCACCGGTCCCCCTCTGGACATCCTCTGTGTCCTCCTCCGGTCCCCCTCTGGCCTTCCTCTGTGTCCTCCTCTGATCCCCCTCTGGTCCTCCTCTATGTCCTCCTCTGTGTCCTCCACCGGTCCCCCTCTGATCCTTCTCTGTGTCCTCCTCCAGTCCCCCTCCGGTCCCCCCCTGTGTCCTCCTCCGGTCCCCCTCTGGTCCTTTTCTGTGTCCTCCTCTGGTCCCCCTCTGGCCCTCCTCTGTGTCCTCCTCTGGTCCCCCTTCGGTCCCCCTCTGTGTCTTCCTCTGGTCCCTCTCTGGTCCCTCTCTGTGTGCTCATCTGGCCCCCCATGTCCTTCGGTCCCCCTCTGTATTCCTCCACCCCCACTGTCCCAGATCTTTCAGGATAGAGAGCAGAGGAAGGAGCCGGTATATATGTAATTTACCAGATCCTTCCTCTTCTGAATAGACAGAGTCACTGACTGACTGTGACCTGTGTTTATGATGTTTCAGTTTATGAATGGAGAGGAGCCGCTGTCTCCGTTCATTAATTTCAGTGCAGCTGAGACTGCAGAGAAAGAGACTGGGGAATCTGTGTCCTCACTCCCTTTCCCTGTCTCAAAAGGGAGATGTCAGGGGTCTGTTTAGACCCCCCAACAGAATAAAAATAATTTTTTTTTAAAAATAATAAAAGATGAAATGAAAAAAAAAACACTGACACCGTCCACTCTACCTCCCCAAAAAAGAAAGCATTGTAAAAAAAAATAAAAAATTAAATAAAAAAATAATAATAAAATAAAATAAAATAAAAAATGAATGACACAGTCCACACCTCATCAGTGCCACCTATCAGTACCCATCAGTACAGAGCCTTTCATTAGGACCCAGCAAGGGAAGTGGCTTGTTCTGAGATACTAGAATCAAAAGTCTCCTTAATCTCAATACTGCCCTCTAGTGTAAATATTGCTTATTGTAAGTGATTCAATAATATAATAATAAACACTTCCAAAGCACAACATAAAATAAAAACACATCAGAAATATTTCTCTCCTTATTGAATGTTTTTTTATTCATTGAAAATGTAATGGTACCGGAAATGATGATTTGTGACCACTAGCTGGAGCTAACAATTATAGTAAATAAGTATTTATTTCCTATGCTCATCATTGCCATCTAGTGGCCATAATTGTTAATTTTCCTAAATTACTCTATTTTGTACAAATGAATAACATTTAACCTGGAAAAAAATAGCCTAGATATACTCAACTGTGTCCTCGTTTGCACAGAACAAATGTACACCCATTTCACAGGATGAATAGCTCTGCATCATTTTTTTTATAAAACACCCCTTAATATCTGTGGATTCAGTACTATGTTTCTGTAAAGAGGGAGAGACTGAAAAGAATAGAGAGAGCAGTGGCAGCCTATTTTTTTTCCTTGAAAATGATGAACTACTCAGTTTTCCTTTTTAACTTGTTAGTAAAATCTATAGCACATATTATTAAGATGGTATTTCAATTCGGTGCCTCCCACACAGTTGTGAATATTGTTATGAAAATGTGAATTGTAAAACAGATCGGTGATCATCCAATAAAAAGCCTGCGTCTCACTGTATTGTCCAGGCTGCTCTACACTGGCTAATCACAGGTGCAATCCCACTACTGACCAGTATGGGGGCTTTGACCTGCTCTGTTCCCAACCTGGGCCAGTTCACCCCTCCTTAGGACAACCTGGTGACCCCAGGCTCCCCTAGAGCCACCATATTGATGCCAGTCTTAGCATGGACACCTGATCAACATAGCACAGGGTAGACCAGAACTCCTGGACTCAGGCAAGCCAACAGCCTCAGCCTCCCAAGTAGCTGGGATTACAGATGCACGCCACAGCACCCGGCAAAGGAAGTTGCTTGTTCTGAGATACTAGAATCAGAAGTCTCCTTGATCTCAATACTGCCCTCTAGTGTCAATAGTGCTTATTGCAAGTGATTCAATAATATAAAAATAAACATTTCCAAAGCACAGTATAAAATAAAACATATAAAAAAATCGCATATAGAAGCTAGAAGAGAGACATATGGGTATATGATGTCATGAAGCTTCCAGCTGCTTTATTGAAACTTGCGCAGGGAGATCGGTGATTGTAACTCCCCCCCCCCCACACCGATCACCCCCCACTGTCCCCAGTGTCCTCCCCAGCTCCCCTCTGGTCCTTCTCTGTGTCCTCCTCCAGCCCCCCTCTCTGTCCTCTGTGTGCTCCTCTAGTCCCCCGTGTTCTCCTTCAGTCCCCCTCTGTGTCCTCCTCTGGTCCCCCTTTGGTCCTCCTCTGTGTCCTCCTCCAGTCCCCCTCTGGCCCCCCTTTCTATCCTCTGTGTGCTCCTCCAGTCCCCCGTGTTCTCCTCTGATCCCCCTCTGTGTCCTCCTCCGGTTCCACTCTGGTACTGCTCTGTGTCCTCCTCTGGTCCCCCTCTGGCCCTCCTCTGTGTTCTCCTCTGGTCCCCCTCTGGTCCTCCTCTGATCCTCCTCTGGTCCTCCTCTGTGTCCTCCTCGGGTCCCCCTCTGGCCCTCCTCTATGTCCCCCTCTGGTCCCCCTCTGGTCCTCCTCTGGTCCTCTTCTGTGTTCTCCTCTGGTTCTCCTCTGATCCTCCTCTGGTCCTCCCCTGTGTCCTCCTCCGGCCCTTCTCTGTGTCCTCCTCCAGTCCCCTTCTGTGTCCTCCACCGGTCCCCCTCTGGACATCCTCTGTGTCCTCCTCCGGTCCCCCTCTGGCCTTCCTCTGTGTCCTCCTCTGATCCCCCTCTGGTCCTCCTCTGTGTCCTCCTCTGTGTCCTCCACCGGTCCCCCTCTGGTCCTCCTCTGTGTCCTCCTCCAGTCCCCCTCCGGTCCCCCTCTGTGTCCTCCTCTGGTCCCCCTCTGGTCCTTTTCTGTGTCCTCCTCTGGTCCCCCTCTGGCCCTCCGGCCCTCCTCTGTATCCTCCTCCGGTCCCCCTCCGGTCCCCCTCTGTGTCCTCCTCTGGTCCCTCTCTGGTCCTACTCTGTGTGCTCATCTGGCCCCCCATGTCCTTCGGTCCCCCTCTGTATTCCTCCACCCCCACTGTCCAAGATCTTTCAGGATAGAGAGCAGAGGAAGGAGCCGGTATATATGTAATTTACCAGATCCTTCCTCTTCTGAATAGACAGAATCACTGACTGACTGTGACCTGTGTTTATGTTGTTTCAGTTTATGAATGGAGAGGAGCCGCTGTCTCCGTTCATTAATTTCAGTGCAGCTGAGGCTGCAGAGAAAGAGACTGGGGAATCTGTGTCCTCACTCCCTTTCCCTGTCTCAAAAGGGAGATGTCAGGGGTCTGTTTAGACCCCCCAACAGAATTGATAAAAAGAAAAAAATTGTAAAAATAATAAAAGATGAAATGAAAAAAAAACACTGACACTGTCCACTCTACCTCCCCAAAAAAGAAAGCATTGTAAAAAAATAAAAAATTAAGTAAAAAAATAATAATAAAATAAAATAAAATAAAAAACGAATGACACAGTCCACACCTCATCAGTGCCACCTATCAGTACCCATCAGTACAGAGCCTTTCATTAGGACCCAGCAAAGGAAGTGGCTTGTTCTGAGATACTGTACTAGAATCAAAAGTCTCCTTAATCTCAATACTGCCCTCTAGTGTAAATATTGCTTATTGTAAGTGATTCAATAATATAATAATAAACACTTCCAAAGCACAACATAAAATAAAAACACATCAGAAATATTTCTCTCCTTATTGAATGTTTTTTTATTCATTGAAAATGTAATGGTACCGGAAATGATGATTTGTGACCACTAGCTGGAGCTAACAATTATAGTATATAAGTATTTATTTCCTATGCTCATCATTGCCATCTAGTGGCCATAATTGTTAATTTTCCTAAATTACTCTATTTTGTACAAATGAATAACATTTAACCTGGAAAAAAATAGCCTAGATATACTCAACTGTGCCCTCGCTTGCACAGAACAAATGTACACCCATTTCACAGGATGAATAGCTCTGCATCATTTTTTTTATAAAACACCCCTTAATATCTGTGGATTCAGTACTATGTTTCTGTAAAGAGGGAGAGACTGAAAAGAATAGAGAGAGCAGTGGCAGCCTATTTTTTTTCCTTGAAAATGATGAACTACTCAGTTTTCCTTTTTAACTTGTTAGTAAAATCCATAGCACATATTATTAAGATGGTATTTCAATTCGGTGCCTCCCACACAGTTTATGAAAATGTGAATTGTAAAACAGATCGGTGATCATCCAATAAAAAGCCTGCGTCTCACTGTATTGTCCAGGCTGCTCTACACTGGCTACTCACAGGTGCAATCCCACTACTAACCAGTATGGGGGGCTTTGACCTGCTCTGTTTCCAACTTGGGCCGGTTCACCCCTCCTTAGGACAACCTGGTGACCCCAGGCTCCTATAGAGCCACCATATTGATGCCAGTCTTAGCATGGACACCCGATCAACATAGCACAGGGTAGACCAGAACTCCTGGACTCAAGCAATCCAACAGCCTCAGCCTCCCAAGTAGCTGGGATTACAGATGCACGCCACAGCACGCGGCTAAAGGAAGTGGCTTGTTCTGAGATACTAGAATCAGAAGTCTCCTTGATCTCAATACTGCCCTCTAGTGTCAATAGTGCTTATTGCAAGTGATTCAATAATATAAAAATAAACATTTCCAAAGCACAGTATAAAATAAAACATATAAAAAAAATCGCATATAGAAGCTAGAAGAGAGACACATGGGTATATATTATAGCAAAAAGTAAACTTTCAGCTGCTTTATTGAAAGCCGCTCAGGGAGATCAGTGATTGTAACTCCCCCCCACACCGATCACCCCCCACTGTCCCCTGTGTCCATCCCCGGCTCCCCGCAGATCCCCCTCTGTGTTCTCCTCCAGTCCCCCTCTGGTCCTCCCCTGTGTCCTCCTCTTGTCCCCCTCTGGTCCTCCTCTGTGTCCTCCTCCGGTCCCCCCATGTCCTCCGGTCCCCCTCTATGCTCCTCCACCCCCACTGTCCCAGATCTTTCAGTATGGAGAGCAGAGGAAGGAGTCGGTATATATGCCATTTACCAGCTCCTTCCTCTTCTGAATAGATAGAGTCACTGACTGACAACTGTGTTTATAATGCTTCAGTTTATGAAGGGAGTCTCTGTCTCTGTTCTTTCATTTCAGTGCAGCTGAGGCTGCAGAGAAAGAGACTGGGGAATCTGTGTCCTCACTCCCTTTCATAAAATAAAACATATAAAAGAGAAGAGAGACATATGAGTATTTGATGGCAAAAAGTAAGCTTTCAGCTGCTTTATTGAAAGCCACACAGAAAGATCTGTGATTGTAACTCCCCCCACACGATCACCCTCCACTGTCCCCTGTGTGATCCCCGGCTCCCCTCACGTCCCCCTCTGGTCCTCCTCTGTCTTCTCCTCTGTGTGCTCATCCGGTCCCCCGGAGGATGCTGGGAATGTGACATCATAAGGGGCGGGGTCACCATGTGACATCTCCCAGTGACCCCGCCCCTTTTCCCTATATAAGTCGCCGCACAATGCGTCCCTGCCATTGCGGCCAGAGAGAGCGTTGTGTCAACATCGCAAGGAAGAAAAGAAGAGAAGAAGGTGACAGCGTCAGAAGACCGGGCCAACGCTAGTAAAAGAGCAGGAAGAAGAAAGCGGAAGTCCGGCAGAAGAACTGAAGAGCGGGACAAGACCCCCGAAGAGCGGGACAAGACCCCAAAGGCGGCGATGAAGAAGAAAGCCAGGCTCCTCCGGACTAGCACACAGACGGGCAGATTGTCAGCCAGACTGCCGAGTGCGAGGGACAATTTTGAGTCAAAACTTCTTTCTAAGTCCACCGGATAGTCCAATCGTGTGTACGCAGCATAAGGGTTACTAACTCACATTTATACATAAGTATATTAGGGGCAATTTAGCTACCAGCATGCCTTTGGGGTGTGGAAGACAATCATAGTACGTGGAGGAGACCCACCCATGTATAGGGAGAGCACACAAACCCCCTGCAGGTATTGCTTCGGTTGGGATTCAAACTGATGACCGCTAGCACTGCTAGGTGTGACAGAGAGTATTGCAACGACCACCATTTTATTCTCTAAGGTGTTAGAATAAAAAATATATATAATGTTTAGGGGTTCTAAGTAAAGGGAAGGAGATAGGCTGGCAGGCAGGGGAAGCTCAATTAGCATTGCTGGTTGTCATTCCAACGGCCACCACAAGAGGGCACCAGATTCCAGAAGGAACCATAGGATTGCAGAAGGCCTCAAAGCCGGCCGTAGGCGGCGCGGCCCGACACGACCACGCCGGCGGCGTCCACGGAGACAGGATACCCCCTGCTGTGCTGCCCCTGGCGCCAGGTCGCTAATTCTAGTCGCAAATGCGACCTGGCGCCCGGGTTTTGTCGAGCCCTGCCTTAATATCTGTGGATTCAGTACTATGTTTCTGTAAAGAGGGAGAGACTGAAAAGAATAGAGAGACACATGGCAGCCTATTTCTTTTTCCTTGAAAATTAAGAAATATTCAGTTTTCCTTTTTACATTTCCTTTTTAACTTGTTAGTAAAATCCATAGTACAAATTATTAAGATGGTATTTCAATTCGGTGCCTCCCACACAGTTGTGAATATTGTTATGAAAATGTGAATTGTAAAAGAGATCGGTGATCATCCAATAAAAAGCCTGTGTCTCACTGTATTGTCCAGGCTGCTCTACACTGGCTACTCACAGGTGCAATCCCACTACTGACCAGTATGTGGGGCTTTGACCTGCTCTGTTTCCAACCTGGGCCGGTTCACCCCTCCTTAGGACAACCTGGTGACCCCAGGCTCCCATAGAGCCACCATATTGATACCAGTCTTAGCATGGACACCCAATCAACATAGCGCAGGATAGACCAGAACTCCTGGACTCAAGTAATCCAACAGCCTCAGCCTCCCAGATAGCTGGGATTACAGATGCACGCCACAGCACCCGGCAAAGGAAGCAGCTTGTTCTGAGATACTAGAATCAGAAGTCTTTTTAATCTCAATAATGCCCTCTAGTGTCAATATTGCTTATTGCAAGTGATTCAATAATATAATAATAAACATTTCCAAAGCACAACATAAAATAAAACATACAAAAAAAATCAAACATATAGAAACTAGAAGAGAGACATATGGGTATATGATATCATGAAGCTTCCAGCTGCTTTATTGAAACTTGCGCAGGGAGATCGGTGATTGTAACTCCCCCCCCACACCGATCACCCCCCACTGTCCCCAGTGTCCTCCCCAGCTCCCCTCTGGTCCCTCTCTGTGTCCTCCTCCAGCCCCCCCTCTCTGTCCTCTGTGTGCTCCTCTAGTCCCCCGTGTTCTCCTTCAGTCCCCCTCTGTGTCCTCCTCTGGTCCCCCTTTGGTCCTCCTCTGTGTCCTCCTCCAGTCCCCCCTTTCTATCCTCTGTGTGCTCCTCCAGTCCCCCGTGTTCTCCTCTGATCCCCCTCTGTGTCCTCCTCCGGTTCCACTCTGGTACTGCTCTGTGTCCTCCTCTGGTCCCCCTCTGGCCCTCCTCTGTGTTCTCCTCTGGTCCCCCTCTGGTCCTCCTCTGATCCTCCTCTGGTCCTCCTCTGTGTCCTCCTCCGGTCCCCCTCTGGCCCTCCTCTATGTCCCCCTCCGGTCCCCCTCTGGTCCTCCTCTGGTCCTCTTCTGTGTTCTCCTCTGGTTCTCCTCTGATCCTCCTCTGGTCCTCCCCTGTGTCCTCCTCCGATCCTCCTCTGGCCCTTCTCTGTGTCCTCCTCCAGTCCCCTTATGTGTCCTCCACCGGTCCCCCTCTGGACATCCTCTGTGTCCTCCTCCGGTCCCCCTCTGGCCTTCCTCTGTGTCCTCCTCTGATCCCCCTCTGGTCCTCCTCTGTGTCCTCCACCGGCCCCCCTCTGGTCCTCCTCTGTGTCCTCCTCCAGTCCCCCTCCGGTCCCCCTCTGTGTCCTCCTCCGGTCCCCCTCTGGTCCTTTTCTGTGTCCTCCTCCAGTCCCCCTCCGGCCCTCCTCTGTGTCCTCCTCCGGTCCCCCTCCGGTCCCCCTCTGTGTCCTCCTCTGGTCCCTCTCTGGTCCTACTCTGTGTGCTCATCTGGCCCCCCATGTCCTTCGGTCCCCCTCTGTATTCCTCTACCCCCACTGTCCCAGATCTTTCAGGATAGAGAGCAGAGGAAGGAGCCGGTATATATGTAATTTACCAGAACCTTCCTCTTCTGAATAGACAGAGTCACTGACTGACTGTGAACTGTGTTTATGATGTTTCAGTTTATGAATGGAGAGGAGCCGCTGTCTCCGTTCATTAATTTCAGTGCAGCTGAGGCTGCAGAGAAAGAGACTGGGGAATCTGTGTCCTCACTCCCTTTCCCTGTCTCAAAAGGGAGATGTCAGGGGTCTGTTTAGACCCCCCAACAGAATTGATAAAAATAAAAAAATTGTAAAAATAATAAAAGATGAAATGAAAAAAAAAACACTGACACCGTCCACTCTACCTCCCCAAAAAAGAAAGCATTGTAAAAAAAAAAAAAAAAAAAAATAATAATAAAATAAAATAAAATAAAAAACTAATGACACAGTCCACACCTCATCAGTGCCACCTATCAGTGCCCATCAGTACAGAGCCTTTCATTAGGACCCAGCAAAGGAAGTGGCTTGTTCTGAGATACTAGAATAAAAAGTCTCCTTAATCTCAATACTGCCCTCTAGTGTAAATATTGCTTATTGTAAGTGATTCAATAATATAATAATAAACACTTCCAAAGCACAACATAAAATAAAAACACATCAGAAATATTTCTCTCCTTATTGAATGTTTTTTTATTCATTGAAAATGTAATGGTACCGGAAATGATGATTTGTGACCACTAGCTGGAGCTAACAATTATAGTAAATAAGTATTTATTTCCTATGCTCATCATTGCCATCTAGTGGCCATAATTGTTAATTTTCCTAAATTACTCTATTTTGTACAAATGAATAACATTTAACCTGGAAAAAAATAGCCTAGATATACTCAACTGTGCCCTCGTTTGCACAGAACAAATGTACACCCATTTCACAGGATGAATAGCTCTGCATCATTTTTTTTATAAAACACCCCTTAATATCTGTGGATTCAGTACTATGTTTCTGTAAAGAGGGAGAGATTGAAAAGAATAGAGAGAGCAGTGGCAGCCTATTTTTTTTCCTTGAAAATGATGAACTACTCAGTTTTCCTTTTTAACTTGTTAGTAAAATCCATAGCACATATTATTAAGATGGTATTTCAATTCGGTGCCTCCCACACAGTTGTGAATATTGTTATGAAAATGTGAATTGTAAAACAGATCAGTGATCATCCAATAAAAAGCCTGCGTCTCACTGTATTGTCCAGGCTGCTCTACACTGGCTACTCACAGGTGCAATCCCACTACTGACCAGCATGGGGGCTTTGACCTGCTCTGTTCCCAACCTGGGCCAGTTCACCCCTCCTTAGGACAACCTGGTGACCCCAGGCTCCCCTAGAGCCACCATATTGATGCCAGTCTTAGCATGGACACCCGATCAACATAGCACAGGGTAGACCAGAACGCCTGGACTCAAGCAATCCAACAGCCTCAGCCTCCCAAGTAGCTGGGATTACAGATGCACGCCACAGCACCCGGCAAAGGAAGTGGCTTGTTCTGAGATACTAGAATCAGAAGTCTCCTTGATCTCAATACTGCCCTCTAGTGTCAATAGTGCTTATTGCAAGTGATTCAATAATATAAAAATAAACATTTCCAAAGCACAGTATAAAATAAAACATATAAAAAAAATCGCATATAGAAGCTAGAAGAGAGACACATGGGTATATATTATAGCAAAAAGTAAACTTTCAGCTGCTTTATTGAAAGCCGCTCAGGGAGATCAGTGATTGTAACTCCCCCCCCACACCGATCACCCCCCACTGTCCCCTGTGTCCATCCCCGGCTCCCCGCAGATCCCCCTCTGTGTTCTCCTCCAGTCCCCCTCTGGTCCTCCCCTGTGTCCTCCTCTTGTCCCCCTCTGGTCCTCCTCTGTGTCCTCCTCCGGTCCCCCCATGTCCTCCGGTCCCCCTCTATGCTCCTCCACCCCCACTGTCCCAGATCTTTCAGTATGGAGAGCAGAGGAAGGAGTCGGTATATATGCCATTTACCAGCTCCTTCCTCTTCTGAATAGATAGAGTCACTGACTGACAACTGTGTTTATAATGCTTCAGTTTATGAAGGGAGTTTCTGTCTCTGTTCTTTCATTTCAGTGCAGCTGAGGCTGCAGAGAAAGAGACTGGGGAATCTGTGTCCTCACTCCCTTTCATAAAATAAAACATATAAAAGAGAAGAGAGACATATGAGTATTTGATGGCAAAAAGTAAGCTTTCAGCTGCTTTATTGAAAGCCGCACAGAAAGATCTGTGATTGTAACTCCCCCCACACGATCACCCTCCACTGTCCCCTGTGTGATCCCCGGCTCCCCTCAGGTCCCCCTCTGGTCCTCCTCTGTCTTCTCCTCTGTGTGCTCATCCGGTCCCCCGGAGGATGCTGGGAATGTGACATCATAAGGGGCGGGGTCACCATGTGACATCTCCCAGTGACCCCGCCCCTTTTCCCTATATAAGTCGCCGCACAATGCGTCCCTGCCATTGCGGCCAGAGAGAGCGTTGTGTCAACATCGCAAGGAAGAAAAGAAGAGAAGAAGGTGACAGCGTCAGAAGACCGGGCCAACGCTAGTAAAAGAGCAGGAAGAAGAAAGCGGAAGTCCGGCAGAAGAACTGAAGAGCGGGACTAGACCCCCGAAGAGCGGGACAAGACCCCAAAGGCGGCGATGAAGAAGAAAGCCAGGCTCCTCCGGACTAGCACACAGACGGGCAGATTGTCAGCCAGACTGCCGAGTGCGAGGGACAATTTTGAGTCAAAACTTCTTTCTAAGTCCACCGGATAGTCCAATCGTGTGTACGCTGCATAAGGGTTACTAACTCACATTTATACATAAGTATATTAGGGGCAATTTAGCTACCAGCATGCCTTTGGGGTGTGGAAGACAATCATAGTACGTGGAGGAGACCCACCCATGTATAGGGAGAGCACACAAACCCCCTGCAGGTATTGCTTCGGTTGGGATTCAAACTGATGACCGCTAGCACTGCTAGGTGTGACAGAGAGTATTGCAACGACCACCATTTTATTCTCTAGGGTGTTAGAATAAAAAATATATATAATGTTTAGGGGTTCAAAGTAAAGGGAAGGAGATAGGCTGGCAGGCAGGGGAAGCTCAATTAGCATTGCTGGTTGTCATTCCAACGGCCACCACAAGAGGGCACCAGATTCCAGAAGGAACCATAGGATTGCAGAAGGCCTCAAAGCGGGCCGCCGGCGGCGCGGCCCGACACGATCACGCCGGCGGCGTCCACGGAGACAGGATACCCCCTGCTGTGCTGCCCCCGGCGCCAGGTCGCTAATTCTAGTCGCAAATGCGACCTGGCGCCCGGGTTTTGTCGAGCCCTGCCTTAATATCTGTGGATTCAGTACTATGTTTCTGTAAAGAGGGAGAGACTGAAAAGAATAGAGAGACACATGGCAGCCTATTTCTTTTTCCTTGAAAATTAAGAAATATTCAGTTTTCCTTTTTACATTTCCTTTTTAACTTGTTAGTAAAATCCATAGTACAAATTATTAAGATGGTATTTCAATTCGGTGCCTCCCACACAGTTGTGAATATTGTTATGAAAATGTGAATTGTAAAAGAGATCGGTGATCATCCAATAAAAAGCCTGTGTCTCACTGTATTGTCCAGGCTGCTCTACACTGGCTACTCACAGGTGCAATCCCACTACTGACCAGTATGGGGGGCTTTGACCTGCTCTGTTTCCAACCTGGGCCGGTTCACCCCTCCTTAGGACAACCTGGTGACCCCAGGCTCCCATAGAGCCACCATATTGATACCAGTCTTAGCATGGACACCCAATCAACATAGCGCAGGGTAGACCAGAACTCCTGGACTCAAGTAATCCAACAGCCTCAGCCTCCCATGTAGCTGGGATTACAGATGCACGCCACAGCACCCGGCAAAGGAAGTCGCTTGTTCTGAGATACTAGAATCAGAAGTCTTTTTAATCTCAATACGGCCCTCTAGTGTCAATATTGCTTATTGCAAGTGATTCAATAATATAATAATAAACATTTCCAAAGCACAACATAAAATAAAACATACAAAAAAAATCAAACATATAGAAACTAGAAGAGAGACATATGGGTATATGATATCATGAAGCTTCCAGCTGCTTTATTGAAACTTGCGCAGGGAGATCGGTGATTGTAACTCCCCCCCCCACACCGATCACCCCCCACTGTCCCCAGTGTCCTCCCCAGCTCCCCTCTGGTCCTTCTCTGTGTCCTCCTCCAGCCCCCCCTCTCTGTTCTCTGTGTGCTCCTCTAGTCCCCCGTGTTCTCCTTCAGTCCCCCTCTGTGTCCTCCTCTGGTCCCCCTTTGGTCCTCCTCTGTGTCCTCCTCCAGTCCCCCTCTGGCCCCCCTTTCTATCCTCTGTGTGCTCCTCCAGTCCCCCATGTTCTCCTCTGATCCCCCTCTGTGTCCTCCTCCGGTTCCACTCTGGTACTGCTCTGTGTCCTCCTCTGGTCCCCCTCTGGCCCTCCTCTGTGTTCTCCTCTGGTCCCCCTCTGGTCCTCCTCTGATCCTCCTCTGGTCCTCCTCTGTGTCCTCCTCCGGTCCCCCTCTGGCCCTCCTCTATGTTCCCCTCCGGTCCCCCTCTGGTCCTCCTCTGGTCCTCTTCTGTGTTCTCCTCTGGTTCTCCTCTGATCCTCCTCTGGTCCTCCCCTATGTCCTCCTCCGATCCTCCTCTGGCCCTTCTCTGTGTCCTCCTCCAGTCCCCTTCTGTGTCCTCCACCGGTCCCCCTCGGGACATCCTCTGTGTCCTCCTCCGGTCCCCCTCTGGCCTTCCTCTGTGTCCTCCTCTGATCCCCCTCTGGTCCTCCTCTGTGTCCTCCTCTGTGTCCTCCACCGGTCCCCCTCTGGTCCTCCTCTGTGTCCTCCTCCAGTCCCCCTCCGGTCCCCCTCTGTGTCCCCCTCCGGTCCCTCTCTGGTCCTTTTCTGTGTCCTCCTCTGGTCCCCCTCTGGCCCTCTGGCCCTCCTATGTGTCCTCCTCCGGTCCCCCTCCGGTCCCCCTCTGTGTCCTCCTCTGGTCCTACTCTGTGTGCTCATCTGGCCCCCCATGTCCTTCGGTCCCCCTCTGTATTCCTCCACCCCCACTGTCCCAGATCTTTCAGGATAGAGAGCAGAGGAAGGAGCCGGTATATATGTAATTTACCAGATCCTTCCTCTTCTGAATAGACAGAGTCACTGACTGACTGTGACCTGTGTTTATGATGTTTCAGTTTATGAATGGAGAGGAGCCGCTGTCTCCGTTCATTAATTTCAGTGCAGCTGAGGCTGCAGAGAAAGAGACTGGGGAATCTGTGTCCTCACTCCCTTTCCCTGTCTCAAAAGGGAGATGTCAGGGGTCTGTTTAGACCCCCCAACAGAATTGATAAAAATAAAAAAAATTGTAAAAATAATAAAAGATGAAATGAAAAAAAAACACTGACACCGTCCACTCTACCTCCCCAAAAAAGAAAGCATTGTAAAAAAATAAAAAATAAAATAAAAAAATAATAATAAAATAAAATAAAATAAAAAACTAATGACACAGTCCACACCTCATCAGTGCCACCTATCAGTACCCATCAGTACAGAGCCTTTCATTAGGACCCAGCAAAGGAAGTGGCTTGTTCTGAGATACTAGAATCAAAAGTCTCCTTAATCTCAATACTGCCCTCTAGTGTAAATATTGCTTATTGTAAGTGATTCAATAATATAATAATAAACACTTCCAAAGCACAACATAAAATAAAAACACATCAGAAATATTTCTCTCCTTATTGAATGTTTTTTTATTCATTGAAAATTTAATGGTACCGGAAATGATGATTTGTGACCACTAGCTGGAGCTAACAATTATAGTAAATAAGTATTTATTTCCTATGCTCATCATTGCCGTCTTGTGGCCATAATTGTTAATTTTCCTAAATTACTCTATTTTGTACAAATGAATAACATTAAACCTGGAAAAAAATAGCCTAGATATACTCAACTGTGCCCTCGTTTGCACAGAACAAATGTACACCCATTTCACAGGATGAATAGCTCTGCATCAATTTTTTTTATAAAACACCCCTTAATATCTGTGGATTCAGTACTATGTTTCTGTAAAGAGGGAGAGACTGAAAAGAATAGAGAGAGCAGTGGCAGCCTATTTTTTTTCCTTGAAAATGATGAACTACTCAGTTTTCCTTTTTAACTTGGTAGTAAAATCCATAGCACATATTATTAAGATGGTATTTCAATTCGGTGCCTCCCACACAGTTGTGAATATTGTTATGAAAATGTGAATTGTAAAACAGATCGGTGATCATCCAATAAAAAGCCTGCGTCTCACTGTATTGTCCAGGCTGCTCTACACTGGCTACTCACAGGTGCAATCCCACTACTGACCAGTATGGGGGCTTTGACCTGCTCTGTTCCCAACCTGGGCCAGTTCACCCCTCCTTAGGACAACCTGGTGACCCCAGGCTCCCCTAGAGCCACCATATTGATGCCAGTCTTAGCATGGACACCCGATCAACATAGCACAGGGTAGACCAGAACTCCTGGACTCAAGCAATCCAACAGCCTCAGCCTCCCATGTAGCTGGGATTACAGATGAACGCCACAGCACCCGGCAAAGGAAGTGGCTTGTTCTGAGATACTAGAATCAGAAGTCTCCTTGATCTCAATACTGCCCTCTAGTGTCAATAGTGCTTATTGCAAGTGATTCAATAATATAAAAATAAACATTTCCAAAGCACAGTATAAAATAAAACATATAAAAAAAATCGCATATAGAAGCTAGAAGAGAGACACATGGGTATATATTATAGCAAAAAGTAAACTTTCAGCTGCTTTATTGAAAGCCGCTCAGGGAGATCAGTGATTGTAACTCCCCCCCCCCCCCCACCGATCACCCCCCACTGTCCCCTGTGTCCATCCCCGGCTCCCCGCAGATCCCCCTCTGTGTTCTCCTCCAGTCCCCCTCTGGTCCTCCCCTGTGTCCTCCTCTTGTCCCCCTCTGGTCCTCCTCTGTGTCCTCCTCCGGTCCCCCCATGTCCTCCGGTCCCCCTCTATGCTCCTCCACCCCCACTGTCCCAGATCTTTCAGTATGGAGAGCAGAGGAAGGAGTCGGTATATATGCCATTTACCAGCTCCTTCCTCTTCTGAATAGATAGAGTCACTGACTGACAACTGTGTTTATAATGCTTCAGTTTATGAAGGGAGTTTCTGTCTCTGTTCTTTCATTTCAGTGCAGCTGAGGCTGCAGAGAAAGAGACTGGGGAATCTGTGTCCTCACTCCCTTTCATAAAATAAAACATATAAAAGAGAAGAGAGACATATGAGTATTTGATGGCAAAAAGTAAGCTTTCAGCTGCTTTATTGAAAGCCGCACAGAAAGATCTGTGATTGTAACTCCCCCCACACGATCACCCTCCACTGTCCCCTGTGTGATCCCCGGCTCCCCTCACGTCCCCCTCTGGTCCTCCTCTGTCTTCTCCTCTGTGTGCTCATCCGGTCCCCCGGAGGATGCTGGGAATGTGACATCATAAGGGGCGGGGTCACCATGTGACATCTCCCAGTGACCCCGCCCCTTTTCCCTATATAAGTCGCCACACAATGCGTCCCTGCCATTGCGGCCAGAGAGAGCGTTGTGTCAACATCGCAAGGAAGAAAAGAAGAGAAGAAGGTGACAGCGTCAGAAGACCGGGCCAACGCTAGTAAAAGAGCAGGAAGAAGAAAGCGGAAGTCCGGCAGAAGAACTGAAGAGCGGGACTAGACCCCCGAAGAGCGGGACAAGACCCCAAAGGCGGCGATGAAGAAGAAAGCCAGGCTCCTCCGGACTAGCACACAGACGGGCAGATTGTCAGCCAGACTGCCGAGTGCGAGGGACAATTTTGAGTCAAAACTTCTTTCTAAGTCCACCGGATAGTCCAATCGTGTGTACGCTGCATAAGGGTTACTAACTCACATTTATACATAAGTATATTAGGGGCAATTTAGCTACCAGCATGCCTTTGGGGTGTGGAAGACAATCATAGTACGTGGAGGAGACCCACCCATGTATAGGGAGAGCACACAAACCCCCTGCAGGTATTGCTTCGGTTGGGATTCAAACTGATGACCGCTAGCACTGCTAGGTGTGACAGAGAGTATTGCAACGACCACCATTTTATTCTCTAGGGTGTTAGAATAAAAAATATATATAATGTTTAGGGGTTCTAAGTAAAGGGAAGGAGATAGGCTGGCAGGCAGGGGAAGCTCAATTAGCATTGCTGGTTGTCATTCCAACGGCCACCACAAGAGGGCACCAGATTCCAGAAGGAACCATAGGATTGCAGAAGGCCTCAAAGCGGGCCGCCGGCGGCGCGGCCCGACACGATCACGCCGGCGGCGTCCACGGAGTCAGGATACCCCCTGCTGTGCTGCCCCCGGCGCCAGGTCGCTAATTCTAGTCGCAAATGCGACCTGGCGCCCGGGTTTTGTCGAGCCCTGCCTTAATATCTGTGGATTCAGTACTATGTTTCTGTAAAGAGGGAGAGACTGAAAAGAATAGAGAGACACATGGCAGCCTATTTCTTTTTCCTTGAAAATTAAGAAATATTCAGTTTTCCTTTTTACATTTCCTTTTTAACTTGTTAGTAAAATCCATAGTACAAATTATTAAGATGGTATTTCAATTCGGTGCCTCCCACACAGTTGTGAATATTGTTATGAAAATGTGAATTGTAAAAGAGATCGGTGATCATCCAATAAAAAGCCTGTGTCTCACTGTATTGTCCAGGCTGCTCTACACTGGCTACTCACAGGTGCAATCCCACTACTGACCAGTATGGGGGGCTTTGACCTGCTCTGTTTCACCCCTCCTTAGGACAACCTGGTGACCCCAGGCTCCCATAGAGCCACCATATTGATACCAGTCTTAGCATGGACACCCAATCAACATAGCGCAGGGTAGACCAGAACTCCTGGACTCAAGTAATCCAACAGCCTCAGCCTCCCAGGTAGCTGGGATTACAGATGCACGCCACAGCACCCGGCAAAGGAAGTCGCTTGTTCTGAGATACTAGAATCAGAAGTCTTTTTAATCTCAATAATGCCCTCTAGTGTCAATATTGCTTATTGCAAGTGATTCAATAATATAATAATAAACATTTCCAAAGCACAACATAAAATAAAACATACAAAAAAAATCAAACATATAGAAACTAGAAGAGAGACATATGGGTATATGATATCATGAAGCTTCCAGCTGCTTTATTAAAACTTGCGCAGGGAGATCTGTGATTGTAACTCCCCCCCCCACACCGATCACCCCCCACTGTCCCCAGTGTCCTCCCCAGCTCCCCTCTGGTCCTTCTCTGTGTCCTCCTCCAGCCCCCCCTCTCTGTTCTCTGTGTGCTCCTCTAGTCCCCCGTGTTCTCCTTCAGTCCCCCTCTGTGTCCTCCTCTGGTCCCCCTTTGGTCCTCCTCTGTGTCCTCCTCCAGTCCCCCTCTGGCCCCCCTTTCTATCCTCTGTGTGCTCCTCCAGTCCCCCATGTTCTCCTCTGATCCCCCTCTGTGTCCTCCTCCGGTTCCACTCTGGTACTGCTCTGTGTCCTCCTCTGGTCCCCCTCTGGCCCTCCTCTGTGTTCTCCTCTGGTCCCCCTCTGGTCCTCCTCTGATCCTCCTCTGGTCCTCCTCTGTGTCCTCCTCCGGTCCCCCTCTGGCCCTCCTCTATGTTCCCCTCCGGTCCCCCTCTGGTCCTCCTCTGGTCCTCTTCTGTGTTCTCCTCTGGTTCTCCTCTGATCCTCCTCTGGTCCTCCCCTGTGTCCTCCTCCGATCCTCCTCTGGCCCTTCTCTGTGTCCTCCTCCAGTCCCCTTCTGTGTCCTCCACCGGTCCCCCTCAGGACATCCTCTGTGTCCTCCTCCGGTCCCCCTCTGGCCTTCCTCTGTGTCCTCCTCTGATCCCCCTCTGGCCTTCCTCTGTGTCCTCCTCTGTGTCCTCCACCGGTCCCCCTCTGGTCCTCCTCTGTGTCCTCCTCCAGTCCCCCTCCGGTCCCCCTCTGTGTCCCCCTCCGGTTCCTCTCTGGTCCTTTTCTGTGTCCTCCTCTGGTCCCCCTCTGGCCCTCTGGCCCTCCTATGTGTCCTCCTCCGGTCCCCCTCCGGTCCCCCTCTGTGTCCTCCTCTGGTCCTACTCTGTGTGCTCATCTGGCCCCCCATGTCCTTCGGTCCCCCTCTGTATTCCTCCACCCCCACTGTCCCAGATCTTTCAGGATAGAGAGCAGAGGAAGGATCCGGTATATATGTAATTTACCAGATCCTTCCTCTTCTGAATAGACAGAGTCACTGACTGACTGTGACCTGTGTTTATGATGTTTCAGTTTATGAATGGAGAGGAGCCGCTGTCTCCGTTCATTAATTTCAGTGCAGCTGAGGCTGCAGAGAAAGAGACTGGGGAATCTGTGTCCTCACTCCCTTTCCCTGTCTCAAAAGGGAGATGTCAGGGGTCTGTTTAGACCCCCCCAACAGAATTGATAAAAATAAAAAAAATTGTAAAAATAATAAAAGATGAAATGAAAAAAAAACACTGACACCGTCCACTCTACCTCCCCAAAAAAGAAAGCATTGTAAAAAAATAAAAAATAAAATAAAAAAATAATAATAAAATAAAATAAAATAAAATAAAAAACTAATGACACAGTCCACACCTCATCAGTGCCACCTATCAGTACCCATCAGTACAGAGCCTTTCATTAGGACCCAGCAAAGGAAGTGGCTTGTTCTGAGATACTAGAATCAAAAGTCTCCTTAATCTCAATACTGCCCTCTAGTGTAAATATTGCTTATTGTAAGTGATTCAATAATATAATAATAAACACTTCCAAAGCACAACATAAAATAAAAACACATCAGAAATATTTCTCTCCTTATTGAATGTTTTTTTATTCATTGAAAATGTAATGGTACCGGAAATGATGATTTGTGACCACTAGCTGGAGCTAACAATTATAGTAAATAAGTATTTATTTCCTATGCTCATCATTGCCGTCTTGTGGCCATAATTGTTAATTTTCCTAAATTACTCTATTTTTTACAAATGAATAACATTTAACCTGGAAAAAAATAGCCTAGATATACTCAACTGTGCCCTCGTTTGCACAGAACAAATGTACACCCATTTCACAGGATGAATAGCTCTGCATCATTTTTTTTATAAAACACCCCTTAATATCTGTGGATTCAGTACTATGTTTCTGTAAAGAGGGAGAGACTGAAAAGAATAGAGAGAGCAGTGGCAGCCTATTTTTTTTTCCTTGAAAATGATGAACTACTCAGTTTTCCTTTTTAACTTGTTAGTAAAATCCATAGCACATATTATTAAGATGGTATTTCAATTCGGTGCCTCCCACACAGTTGTGAATATTGTTATGAAAATGTGAATTGTAAAACAGATCGGTGATCATCCAATAAAAAGCCTGCGTCTCACTGTATTGTCCAGGCTGCTCTACACTGGCTACTCACAGGTGCAATCCCACTACTGACCAGTATGGGGGCTTTGACCTGCTCTGTTCCCAACCTGGGCCAGTTCACCCCTCCTTAGGACAACCTGGTGACCCCAGGCTCCCCTAGAGCCACCATATTGATGCCAGTCTTAGCATGGACACCCGATCAACATAGCACAGGGTAGACCAGAACGCCTGGACTCAAGCAATCCAACAGCCTCAGCCTCCCAAGTAGCTGGGATTACAGATGCACGCCACAGCACCCGGCAAAGGAAGTGGCTTGTTCTGAGATACTAGAATCAGAAGTCTCCTTGATCTCAATACTGGCCTTTAGTGTCAGTAGTGCTTATTGCAAGTGATTCAATAATATAAAAATAAACATTTCCAAAGCACAGTATAAAATAAAACATATAAAAAAAATCGCATATAGAAGCTAGAAGAGAGACACATGGGTATATATTATAGCAAAAAGTAAACTTTCAGCTGCTTTATTGAAAGCCGCTCAGGGAGATCAGTGATTGTAACTCCCCCCCCCCACTGATCAGCCCCCACTGTCCCCTGTGTCCATCCCCGGCTCCCCGCAGATCCCCCTCTGTGTTCTCCTCCAGTCCCCCTCTGGTCCTCCCCTGTGTCCTCCTCTTGTCCCCCTCTGGTCCTCCTCTGTGTCCTCCTCCGGTCCCCCCATGTCCTCCGGTCCCCCTCTATGCTCCTCCACCCCCACTGTCCCAGATCTTTCAGTATGGAGAGCAGAGGAAGGAGTCGGTATATATGCCATTTACCAGCTCCTTCCTCTTCTGAATAGATAGAGTCACTGACTGACAACTGTGTTTATAATGCTTCAGTTTATGAAGGGAGTCTCTGTCTCTGTTCTTTCATTTCAGTGCAGCTGAGGCTGCAGAGAAAGAGACTGGGGAATCTGTGTCCTCACTCCCTTTCATAAAATAAAACATATAAAAGAGAAGAGAGACATATGAGTATTTGATGGCAAAAAGTAAGCTTTCAGCTGCTTTATTGAAAGCCGCACAGAAAGATCTGTGATTGTAACTCCCCCCACACGATCACCCTCCACTGTCCCCTGTGTGATCCCCGGCTCCCCTCAGGTCCCCCTCTGGTCCTCCTCTGTCTTCTCCTCTGTGTGCTCATCCGGTCCCCCGGAGGATGCTGGGAATGTGACATCATAAGGGGCGGGGTCACCATGTGACATCTCCCAGTGACCCCGCCCCTTTTCCCTATATAAGTCGCCGCACAATGCGTCCCTGCCATTGCGGCCAGAGAGAGCGTTGTGTCAACATCGCAAGGAAGAAAAGAAGAGAAGAAGGTGACAGCGTCAGAAGACCGGGCCAACGCTAGTAAAAGAGCAGGAAGAAGAAAGCGGAAGTCCGGCAGAAGAACTGAAGAGCGGGACAAGACCCCCGAAGAGCGGGACAAGACCCCAAAGGCGGCGATGAAGAAGAAAGCCAGGCTCCTCCGGACTAGCACACAGACGGGCAGATTGTAAGCCAGACTACCGAGTGCGAGGGACAATTTTGAGTCAAAACTTCTTTCTAAGTCCACCGGATAGTCCAATCGTGTGTACGCAGCATAAGGGTTACTAACTCACATTTATGCATAAGTATATTAGGGGCAATGTAGCTACCAGCATGCCTTTGGGGTGTGGAAGACAATCATAGTACGTGGAGGAGACCCACCCATGTATAGGGAGAGCACACAAACCCCCTACAGGTATTGCTTCGGTTGGGATTCAAAGTGATGACTGCTAGCACTGCTAGGTGATTGTGCTAACCACTTAGCCACTGTGCTTCAAGTAGTTACCATTGTCCTTAAAGCCGTATTAAACCCAAAAACAAAATTTTTGTTACCAATTCTTAGATGTCTCATATTGTCCCTGATCACCATCACACCATATATTGGTGGCTCAATGCCATATGTGGCTGAAACTGTGGACTATATAACTGTTCTGTGTGGAGACCTGAAGAGCTGGATACTGAGGGGAGTGTTTGTAAAAAAATCATAAAGCTTTTCATCCTTTGAAACTGATTTTTTTTGTACCAGTGGAGACAAAATGTAATACTATTTGGCTATTTTCTCTTCTGGTTCAATGTTTTTTATTTATTAAAAATGTAATGGTTCTGGAAATACTGATTTGTGGCCACTAGATATAGCTAACAATTATAGTAAATAAGTATTTATTTCCTATGATTATCACCGCCATCTAGTGACCATAATTCTTTATTTTCCTGAATTACTCTATTCTGTGCAAGTGAATAATATTCAACCTGGAGAGAAAATAGCCTAGTAACATTCAACTGTGCCCTGTTTGCATAGAAAAAATGTACACCCATTTCAGAGGATGAATAGCTCTGCATAATTTTTTATAAAACACCCCTTGAACACTTCAATACCCGGCCATAGTAAAATGATGTCCTTTCCTTTTAGGGGGGATATCTGAATGATGCCTGTAGCTAGAGGCATCATTCAGATATCATTCTTTGCAGCCGGCGATTCTTTGCACGATAAGAATGATCATAGCGGCAGTTGCACCACTTGATCGTCCTTATAGGCGATTGGGAGGGGGCACCCCCCTCCCTCCGCCATCCAGTGCTTCTCCTGGCTCTCCCGTGCCATCGGGGGCCCAGAGAAAAAATCGCCCACTGCCAGATGACGAGCATAGAGATTTCCAGTCATCTCTATGACTGTCGGAGGCCCGGGTGCGACGTTATGACGTCACGCCCGGGTTACCGGAAATAAATGAAGCAGCGATAGTGGCTGTCAGCGTGAAATCTGTGAATTTTTTTCCCGATCTCATGCTTTCCAGCCTGGAGGAGAGATGTGGGGACTTATTGACCCCACATCTCTCCATAAAGAGGACCTGTCACATAGATTCCCATTACAAGGGATGTTTACATTCCTTGTAATAGGAATAAAACTGATCAAAAAACAAAAATGTAAAAAAAGGGTAAAAATAAAAAAAATTAAGTAAAATAAATTTTTTTTTTAAATGCCCCTGTCCCCGCTAGCTTGCGCTCAGAAGTGAAGGCACACGTAAGTCCCACCCACATATGTAGCCGCCGCTCAAACCACACATATGAGGTATCGCCACATGCTTTAGAGCGTGTGCAACAGTTCTAGCACCTCCTCTGTAACTCTAAACTGCTAACCTGTAAAAAAATGTAAAGCCTCGCCTATGGAGATTTTTAAGCAATGAATTTTGGCGCCATTCCATGATTATGCGCAATTTTAAAGCGTGACATGTTAGGTATCTATTTACTCGGTGTAACATTATCATTCACATTATACAAAATTGGGCTAACTTTACTGTATTGTTATTTTTTAATTCATGAAACCGTTTTTTGTTTTTTAAATAATTGCGCAAATACTGTGTGAGATAAAAAGTTGCAATGACTGCCATTTTATTCCCCAGGGTGTCTGCTAAAAAAAACATATAGAATATTTGGGGGACCTGATTAATTTTCTAGCAAAAAAATTATGATTTTTACATGAAGGAGAGAAGTGCCAGAACAGGCCCGGTATTGAAGTGGTTAATATCTGTGGATTCAGTCCCATGGTTCTGTAAAGAGGGAGCCGCTGAAAAGAATAGAGAGAGCAGTGGCAGCCTATTTTTTTTCATTGAAAATGATGAACTATTCAGTTTTCCTTTTTAACTTGTTAGTAAAATCCATAGCACAAATTATTAAGATGGTATTTCAATTCGGTGCCTCCCACACAGTTGTGAATATTGTTATGAAAATGTGAATTGTAAAACAGATCGGTGATCATCCAATAATAAGCCTGCGTCTCACTGTATTGTCCAGGCTGCTCTACACTGGCTACTCACAGGTGCAAACCCACTACTGACCAGTATGGGGGATTTGACCTGCTCTGTTTCCAACCTGGGCCGGTTCACCCCTCCTTAGGACAACCTGGTGACCCCAGGCTCCCCTAGAGCCACCATATTGATACCAGTCTTAGCATGGACACCCGATCAACATAGCACAGGATAGACCAGAACTCCTGGACTCAAGCAATCCAACAGCCTCAGCCTCCCAACTAGCTGGGATTACAGATGCACGCCACAGCACCCAGCGAAGGAAGTTGCTTGTTCTGAGATACTAGAATCAGAAGTCTCCTTGATCTCAATACTGCCCTCTAGTGTTTCAATAATATAGTAATAAACATTTCCAAAGCACAACATAAAACAAAAACATAAAAAACATAGAGAAGAACCTATAAGATAGAGATATGGGTATATGGTGGTAAAAAGCATTTTGCCATATAATAATAATAAATCAAATAAGTCTGTGTGCCACTGTATTCTCCAGGCTGCTCTACACTGGTTATTCACAGACATAAACTCACTACTGTTCTGTTTTCATTGTGCACCATAACAACCTTTTAGCCGCTGGGGTCCTAACAACCAATGTTGTCAGTTGATAAGAAGGATGGCGGGTGCCTGCTCATCTTCTTTGTTTGCCCCTCTCCATCAGCATGAGGGTCACATTAGCTGGGTGGAGGAAAGAAACTGAGGGAGAAAAGAAACACCGGAATACTAGTCAGTACCAGTGTGGAAACGTTTATTTACTTTGGAAGAATAAATTACCTCTAATGTTCGATGCCTTATATGTGTGGAATTTACTGCATTATGTAAAACTATTATTTTAGGTATTTTTTTACATTAAAGAAGGGGGTGTCTCAAAATTGTACATAATTTTAAAGGGTGCCTTGACTGAAAAAAAGTTGAGAAACACTGATCCAGAATATAATGAATAAAAAAAAGAACATATATACAAAAACAATTAAAAAAACAAAACAAAAAAACAACAACCATTATCATCACATTTATATATAGGCATCAAAAAGTGGAGTTTCAGGACTTGCCAAGTGATTCGAGGGGTCCTGGAATCATTTCTGTGTAAGTATGGTGGGCTGGGGGGTGCAGTCAATGAATACAGGACCTGTATACTATTTAGTACCTGCGAGTTTAGCTCTATTCCTTTCCATTTTAGGGGAAGCAACTGAAATGGTAGTGTCAGACTAACAATGATTCTGCAATGAAAATGAAATGTTCACATTCAAATTGTTTGATCTTTCCCTATCTATATAGTACAGGTCTTATAGAGCACCATCATATTATATATATTGTACAATCATATCAGTCCTTGCCCTCAAGGAGCTTACAATCTAAGGGTTCCAGACTCATATTTATACAGTGGTGGCCCATCCATTAGGGGCACTGGGGCACTGCCCCCTCTCTTCTATCCACCCCCTATGTGCAGTGGATAGATGGCCGCCCCCTATTCATGTGTCTGGCCCCTTTCGGGGCACATGAATTACATTGGCTAGGGCTTTTTTTGACGCATCTGATTAGAACCATAGGCTCTAATCGGCTTCAAAATAGTGTGGTCTCGGGTCACAGAGCATGCGTCCTGAGCCCACCCAGGTGTGTTGCAACAGCGAATGAATTTTCGCTGTTGCAACACTGATCGTCAGGCGATTCTATTGGAGGCCTAGTGCCGGGAGGAGCAGAGAGGAGAGGATTACAGGAGAGGACACCGGAGACCGCCATGCTGGCTGATGGCCATAGCAGCTCTGACGGTAAGGCCATAATTCTTTATTTTCCTAAATTACTCTATTTTGTGCAATTGAATAACATTCAACCTGGAGAGAAAATAGCCTAGTTACATTCAACTGTGCCCCCATTTGCACAGAACAAATGTACACCCATTTCACAGGATGAATAGCTCTGCATAATATTTTATAAAACACCCCTTAATATCTGTGGATTCAGTACCATGGTTCTGTAAAGAGGGAGCGCCTGAAAAGAATAGAGAGAGCAGTGGCAGCCTAATTTTTTATGTGAAAATTATGAACTATTCAGTTTTCCTTTTTACATTTGCTTTTTAACTTGTTAGTAAAATCCATAGCACAAATTATTAAGATGGTATTTCAATGTGGTGCCTCCCACACAGTTGTGAATATTGTTATGAAAATGTGAATTGTAAAACAGATCGGTGATCATCCAATAAAAAGCCTGTGTCTCACTGTATTGTCCAGGCTGCTCTACACTGGCTACTCACAAGTGCAATCCCACTACTGACCAGTATGGGGGCTTTGACCTGCTCTGTTTCCAACCTGGGCCGGTTCACCCCTCCTTAGGACAACCTGGTGACCCCAGACTCCCCTAGAGCCACCATATTGATACCAGTCTTAGCATGGACACCCGATCAACATAGCACAGGGTAGACCAGAACTCCTGGACTCAAGTAATGCAACAGCCTCAGCCTCCCAAGTAGCTGGGATTACAGATGCACGCCACAGCACCCGGCAAAGGATGTGGCTTGTTCTGAGATACTAAAATCAGAAGTCTCCTTGATCTCAATACTGCCCTCTAGTGTTTCAATAATATAATAATAAACATTTCCAAAGCACAACATAAAATAAAAACATAAAAAACATAGAGAAGAACCTATAAGATAGAGATATGGGTATATGGTGGTAAAAAGCATTTTGCCATATAATAATAATAAATCAAATAAGTCTGTGTGCCACTGTATTCTCCAGGCTGCTCTACACTGGTTATTCACAGACATAAACTCACTACTGTTCTGTTTTCATTGTGCACCATAACAACCTTTTAGCCGATGGGGTCCTAACAACCAATGTCGTCAGTTGATAAGAAGGATGGCGGGTGCCTGCTCATCTTCTTTGTTTGCCCCTCTCCATCAGCATGAGGGTCACATTAGCTGGGTGGAGGAAAGAAACTGAGGGAGAAAAGAAACACCGGAATACTAGTCAGTACCAGTGTGGAAACGTTTATTTACTTTGGAAGAATAAATTCCCTCTAATGTTCGATGCCTTATATGTGTGGAATTTACTGCATTATGTAAAACTGTTATTTTAGGTATTTTTTTACATTAAAGAAGGGGGTGTCTCAAAATTGTACATAATTTTAAAGGGTGCCTTGACTGAAAAAAAGTTGAGAAACACTAATCCAGAATATAATGAATAAAAAAAAGAATATATATACAAAAACAATTAAAAAAACAAAACAAAAAAACAACAACCATTATCATCACATTTATATATAGGCATCAAAAAGTGGAGTTTCAGGACTTGCCAAGTGATTCAAGGGGTCCTGGAATCATTTCTGTGTAAGTATGGGGGGCTGGGGGGTGCAGTCAATGAATACAGGACCTGTATACTATTTAGTACCTGCGAGTTTAGCTCTATTCCTTTCCATTGTAGGGGAAGCAACTGAAATGGTAGTGTCAGACTAACAATGATTCTGCAATGAAAATGAAATGTTCACATTCACATTGTTTGATCTTTCCCTATCTATATAGTACAGGTCTTATAGAGCACCATCATATCATATATATTGTACATTCATATCAGACCTTGCCCTCAAGGAGCTTACAATCTAAGGGTTCCAGACTCATATTTATACAGTGGCGGCCCATCCATTAGGGGCACCCGGGCACAGCCCCCTCTCTTCTCTCCACCCCCTATGTGCGGTGGATAGATTCATGCATAGCATGAATATATCCATCTATCCATGGCCGCCCCCTATTCATGTGTCTGGCCCCTTTCGGGGCACTGGGCACATGAATTACATTGGCTAGGGCTTTTTTTGAAGCACCTGATTAGAACCATAGGCTCTAATAGGCTTCAAAATAGTGTGGTCTCGGGTCACACAGCATGCATCCTGAGCCCACCCAGGTGTGTTGCAACAGCGAATGAATTTTCACTGTTGCAACACTGATCGTCAGGCGATTCTATTGGAGGCCAAGTGCCAGGAGGAGCAGAGAGGAGAGGACTACAGGGGAGGACACCGGAGACCGCCATGCTGGGTGATGGCCATAGCAGCTCTGACGGTAAGGTCATATTTCTTTATTTTCCTAAATTACTCTATTTTGTACAAATGAATAACATTCAACCTGGAGAGAAAATAGCCTAGTTACATTCAACTGTGCCCCCGTTTACACAGCTCAAATGTACACCCATTTCACAGGATGAATATCTCTGCATCATTTTTTATAAAACACCCCTTAATACAGGGGTTGATAAATTTGCTTGGAATCTAGGAGCCAGCTAAAAAAGTTAGGAGCCAGGTCCGTGACAGCGATCTGGAACTGTCCCTGGTCTGACATGGAGACGAGTGAGGGGAACATAGCCCCCCCCCCCCCCCCCCCCCCCCCCCCCACCTGTCTCCACGTTATTGCCCATAGCTCTTAGAGGGACATTTTATTTATTTTATTTTTTTCAAATGACAAATTTTTTTTAAATTGCATTTTAGTGTAAATATGAGATGTGAGGTCTCTCTGACCCCAGATCTCATATATAAGAGGACCTGTCATGCTTTTTTCTATTACAAGGGATTTTTACATTCCTTGTAATAGGAATAAAAGTGACACACATTTTTTTTTAAAAGAACAGTGAAAAAAATAAAAATAAAAAGTTAGAATAAGAAAAAAATTATAATTTTAAATGCGCCCTGTCCCACCAAGCTTGCGTGCAGAACCGAACGAATATATGAAAGCGGTGTTCAAACCACACATGTGAGGTATCGGTGCGATCGGTAGAGTGAGAGCAATAATTTTAGCTCTAGGCTTCCTCTGTAACTTAAAATGCGCAACCTGTAGAATTTTTTAAACGTCGTCTATGGAGATTTTAAAGGGTAAAAGTTTGTCGCCATTCCATGTTCCGGCGCAATTTTGAAGCATGACATGTTGGGTATCGATTTACTTGGCATAACATTATCTTTCACAATATAAAAAAAAATTGGGCTAACTTTACTGCTGTCTTATTTTTTTTTTATTAAATAAATTTTTTTTCCCCCAAAAAGTGTGCTTGTAAGTCCGCTGTGCAAATACGGTGTGACAGACAGTATTGCAACGACCACCATTTTATTCTCTAGGGTGTTAGAATAAAAAATATATATAATGTTTAGGGGTTCTAAGTAAAGGGAAGGAGATAGGCTGGCAGGCAGTGGAAGCTCAATTAGCATTGCTGGTTGTCATTCCAACAGCCACCACAAGAGGGCACCAGATTCCAGAAGGAACCATAGGATTGCAGAAGGCCTCAAAGCCGGCCGCTGGCGGCGCGGCCCGATACGATCACGCCGGCGGCGTCCACGGAGACAGAATACCCCCTGCTGTGCTGCCCCCGGCGCCAGGTCGCTAATTCTAGTCGCAAATGCGACCTGGCACCCGGGTTTTGTCGAGCCCTGCCTTAATATCTGTGGATTCAGTACTATGTTTCTGTAAAGAGGGAAGGACTGAAAAGAATAGAGAGACACAAGGCAGCCTATTTCTTTTTCCTTGAAAATTAAGAAATATTCAGTTTTCCTTTTTACATTTCCTTTTTAACTTGTTAGTAAAATCCATAGTACAAATTATTAAGATGGTATTTTAATTCGGTGCCTCCCACACAGTTGTGAATATTGTTATGAAAATGTGAATTGTAAAAGAGATCGGTGATCATCCAATAAAAAGCCTGTGTCTCACTGTATTGTCCAGGCTGCTCTACACTGGCTACTCACAGGTGCAATCCCACAACTGACCAGTACGGGGGGTTTGACCTGCTCTGTTTCCAACCTGGGCCAGTTCACCCCTCCTTAGGACTACCTGGTGACCCCAGGCTCCCATAGAGCCACCATATTGATACCAGTCTTAGCATGGACACCCAATCAACATAGCGCAGGGTAGACCAGAACTCCTGGACTCAAGTAATCCAACAGCCTCAGCCTCCCATGTAGCTGGGATTACAGATGCACGCCACAGCACCCGGCAAGGGACGGAGCTTGTTCTGAGATACTAGAATCAGAAGTCTTTTTAATCTCAATAATGCCTTCTAGTATCAATATTGCTTATTGCAAGTGATTCAATAATATAATAATAAACATTTCCAAAGCACAACATAAAATAAAACATACAAAAAAAATCAAACATATAGAAACTAGAAGAGAGACATATGGGTATATGATATCATGAAGCTTCCAGCTGCTTTATTGAAACTTGCGCAGGGAGATCGATGATTGTAACTCCCCCCCCCCACACCGATCACCCCCCACTGTCCCCAGTGTCCTCCCCAGCTCCCCTCTGGTCCTTCTCTGTGTCCTTCTCTGTGTCCTCCTCCAGCCCCCCTCTCTGTCCTCTATGTGCTCCTCTAGTCCCCCGTGTTCTCCTTCAGTCCCCCTCTGTGTCCTCCTCTGGTCCCCCTTTGGTCCTGCTCTGTGTCCTCCTCCAGTCCCCCTCTGGCCCCCCTTTCTATCCTGTGTGTGCTCCTCCAGTCCCCCGTGTTCTCCTCTGATCCCCCTCTGTGTCCTCCTCCGGTTCCACTCTGGTACTGCTCTGTGTCCTCCTCTGGTCCCCCTCTGGCCCTCCTCTGTGTTCTCCTCTGGTCCCCCTCTGGTCCTCCTCTGATCCTCCTCTGGTCCTCCTCTGTGTCCTCCTCCGGTCCCCCTCTGGCCCTCCTCTATGTCCCCCTCCGGTCCCCCTCTGGTCCTCCTCTGGTCCTCTTCTGTGTTCTCCTCTGGTTCTCCTCTGATCCTCCGCTGGTCCTCCCCTGTGTCCTCCTCCGATCCTCCTCTGGCCCTTCTCTGTGTCCTCCTCCAGTCCCCTTCTGTGTCCTCCACCGGTCCCCCTCTAGACATCCTCTGTGTCCTCCTCCGGTCCCCCTCTGGCCTTCCTCTGTGTCCTCCTCTGATCCCCCTCTGGTCCTCCTCTGTGTCCTCCTCTGTGTCCTCCACCGGTCCCCCTCTGGTCCTCCTCTGTGTCCTCCTCCAGTCCCCCTCCGGTCCCCCTCTGTGTCCTCCTCCGGTCCCCCTCTGGTCCTTTTCTGTGTCTTCCTCTGGTCCCCCTCTGGCCCTCCGGCCCTCCTCTGTTTCCTCCTCCAGTCCCCCTCCGGTCCCCCTCTGTGTCCTCCTCTGGTCCCTCTCTGGTCCTACTCTGTGTGCTCATCTGGCCCCCCATGTCCTTCGGTCCCTCTCTGTATTCCTCCACCCCCACTGTCCCAGATCTTTCAGGATAGAGAGCAGAGGAAGGAGCCAGTATATATGTAATTTACCAGATCCTTCCTCTTCTGAATAGACAGAGTCACTGACTGACTGTGACCTGTGTTTATGATGTTTCAGTTTATGAATGGAGAGGAGCCGCTGTCTCCGTTCATTAAATTCAGTGCAGCTGAGGCTGCAGAGAAAGAGACTGGGGAATCTGTGTCCTCACTCCCTTTCCCTGTCTCAAAAGGGAGATGTCAGGGGTCTGTTTAGACCCCCCAACAGAATTGATAAAAAGAAAAAGATTGTAAAAATAATAAAAGATGAAATGAAAAAAAAAAAACTGACACCGTCCACTCTACCTCCCCAAAAAAGAAAGCATTGTAAAAAAAATAAAATAAAATAAAAAAAAAATAATAAAAAAAAAAAAAAAAAAAACGAATGACACAGTCCACACCTCATCAGTGCCACCTATCAGTACCCATCAGTACAGAGCCTTTCATTAGGACCCAGCAAAGGAAGTGGCTTGTTCTGAGATACTAGAATCAAAAGTCTCCTTAATCTCAATACTGCCCTCTAGTGTAAATATTGCTTATTGTAAGTGATTCAATAATATAATAATAAACACTTCCAAAGCACAACATAAAATAAAAACACATCAGAAATATTTCTCTCCTTATTGAATGTTTTTTTATTCATTGAAAATGTAATGGTACTGGAAATGATGATTTGTGACCACTAGCTGGAGCTAACAATTATAGTAAATAAGTATTTATTTCCTATGCTCATCATTGCCATCTAGTGGCCATAATTGTTAATTTTCCTAAATCACTCTATTTTGTACAAATGAATAACATTTAACCTGGAAAAAAATAGCCTAGATATACTCAACTGTGCCCTCGTTTGCACAGAACAAATGTACACCCATTTCAAAGGATGAATAGCTCTGCATCATTTTTTTTATAAAACACCCCTTAACCACTTGCAGACCGGACCATTTTGCTGGTCAAAGACCAGACCACTTTTTGCGATTTGGCACTGCTTCGCTTTAACTGACAATTGCGCGGTCGTGCGACGTGGCTCCCAAACAAAATTGACGTCCTTTTTTTCCCACAAATAGAGCTTTCTTTTGATGGTATTTGATCACCCCTGCGGTTTTTATTTTTTGCGCTATTAACAAAAATAGAGCGACAATATTGAAAAAAACGCATTATTTTTTACTTTTTGTTATAATAAATATCCCCCAAAAATATATAAAAAAACATTTTTTCCGTCAGTTTAGGCCGATACGTATTCTTCTACATATTTTTGGTAAAAAAAAAAAAAATCGCAATAAGCTTATTATTGGTTTGCGCAAAAGTTATAGCGTTTACAAAATAGGGATAGTTTTATAGCATTTTTATTAATAATTTATTATTTATTTTTTTACTAGTAATGCCGGCGATCAGCTATTTTTATTGTGACTGCGACATTGTGGGGGACCCATCGGACATTTTTGACACATTTTTGGGACCACTGTCATTTATACAGTAATCACTTCTATATAAATGCAGTGATTCCTGTGTAAATGACACTGGCAGTGAAGGGGTTAACCAGTGGGTGGCAGTGTAGGGGTTAAGTGTTCCTAGGGGTGTGTTACTAACTGTGGGGGGGTTGGGCTTTCATTTAGTGAACACTGATCTCTGCTCCAATCACATGGAGCAGAGATCAGCATCACTAGTTGCTAGGCAGAATGGAGAAATGCTGTTTACTCTGCATTTCCTCCATTCGGCCGCTCCGTGAGACGATCGCGGGGATGCCCGCGGTGATTGAGACCGCGGGTCCCGCGACCGGACTCACGGGGGTCCCGACCAGTGCGGGAGCGCGCCGCCCGCGGCGCGCTCCCGATGGCAGGGCGGCATCGAATATTGGACGTACCTGTACGCCAATATGCCTGCCCGTGCCATTCTGTCGACGTACATCGTCGTGCGCTGGTCGGGAAGTGGTTAATATCTGTGGATTCAGTACTATGTTTCTGTAAAGAGGGAGAGACTGAAAAGAATAGAGAGACACATGGCAGCCTATTTCTTTTTCCTTG
Organism: Lithobates pipiens; assembly: GCF_037356315.1. NCBI lineage: Eukaryota > Metazoa > Chordata > Amphibia > Anura > Ranidae > Lithobates > Lithobates pipiens. The sequence continues at coordinate 2,052,237 of NW_027507879.1, read as the reverse complement.
AAAATGATGAACTACTCAGTTTTCCTTTTTAACTTGTTAGTAAAATCCATAGCACATATTATTAAGATGGTATTTCAATTCGGTGCCTCCCACACAGTTGTGAATATTGTTATGAAAATGTGAATTGTAAAACAGATCGGTGATCATCCAATAAAAAGCCTGCGTCTCACTGTATTGTCCAGGCTGCTCTACACTGGCTACTCACAGGTGCAATCCCACTACTGACCAGTATGGGGGGCTTTGACCTGCTCTGTTCCCAACCTGGGCCAGTTCACCCCTCCTTAGGACAACCTGGTGACCCCAGGCTCCCATAGAGCCACCATATTGATACCAGTATTAGCATGGACACCCGATCAACATAGCACAGGGTAGACCAGAACTCCTGGACTCAAGCAATCCAACAGCCTCAGCCTCCCAAGTAGCTGGGATTACAGATGCACGCCACAGCACCCGGCAAAGGAAGTGGCTTGTTCTGAGATACTAGAATCAGAAGTCTCCTTGATCTCAATACTGCCCTCTAGTGTCAATAGTGCTTATTGCAAGTGATTCAATAATATAAAAATAAACATTTCCAAAGCACAGTATAAAATAAAACATATAAAAAAAATCGCATATAGAAGCTAGAAGAGAGACACATGGGTATATATTATAGCAAAAAGTAAACTTTCAGCTGCTTTATTGAAAGCCGCTCAGGGAGATCAGTGATTGTAACTCCCCCCACACCGATCACCCCCCACTGTCCCCTGTGTCCATCCCCGGCTCCCCGCAGATCCCCCTCTGTGTTCTCCTCCAGTCCCCCTCTGGTCCTCCCCTGTGTCCTCCTCTTGTCCCCCTCTGGTCCTCCTCTGTGTCCTCCTCCGGTCCCCCCATGTCCTCCGGTCCCCCTCTATGCTCCTCCACCCCCACTGTCCCAGATCTTTCAGTATGGAGAGCAGAGGAAGGAGTCGGTATATATGCCATTTACCAGCTCCTTCCTCTTCTGAATAGATAGAGTCACTGACTGACAACTGTGTTTATAATGCTTCAGTTTATGAAGGGAGTCTCTGTCTCTGTTCTTTCATTTCAGTGCAGCTGAGGCTGCAGAGAAAGAGACTGGGGAATCTGTGTCCTCACTCCCTTTCATAAAATAAAACATATAAAAGAGACGAGAGACATATGAGTATTTGATGGCAAAAAGTAAGCTTTCAGCTGCTTTATTGAAAGCCACACAGAAAGATCTGTGATTGTAACTCCCCCCACACGATCACCCTCCACTGTCCCCTGTGTGATCCCTGGCTCCCCTCAGGTCCCCCTCTGGTCCTCCTCTGTCTTCTCCTCTGTGTGCTCATCCAGTCCCCCGGAGGATGCTGGGAATGTGACATCATAAGGGCGGGGTCACCATGTGACATCTCCCAGTGACCCCACCCCTTTTCCCTATATAAGTCGCCGCACAATGCGTCCCTGCCATTGCGGCCAGAGAGAGCGTTGTGTCAACATCGCAAGGAAGAAAAGAAGAGAAGAAGGTGACAGCGTCAGAAGACCGGGCCAACGCTAGTAAAAGAGCAGGAAGAAGAAAGCGGAAGTCCGGCAGAAGAACTGAAGAGCGGGACAAGACCCCCGAAGAGCGGGACAAGACCCCAAAGGCGGCGATGAAGAAGAAAGCCAGGCTCCTCCGGACTAGCACACAGACGGGCAGATTGTCAGCCAGACTGCCGAGTGCGAGGGACAATTTTGAGTCAAAACTTCTTTCTAAGTCCACCGGATAGTCCAATCGTGTGTACGCAGCATAAGGGTTACTAACTCACATTTATACATAAGTATATTAGGGGCAATTTAGCTACCAGCATGCCTTTGGGGTGTGGAAGACAATCATAGTACGTGGAGGAGACCCACCCATGTATAGGGAGAGCACACAAACCCCCTGCAGGTATTGCTTCGGTTGCGATTCAAACTGATGACCGCTAGCACTGCTAGGTGTGACAGAGAGTATTGCAACGACCACTATTTTATTCTCTAGGGTGTTAGAATAAAAATATATATAATGTTTAGGGGTTCTAAGTAAAGGGAAGGAGATAGGCTGGCAGGCAGGGGAAGCTCAATTAGCATTGCTGGTTGTCATTCCAACGGCCACCACAAGAGGGCACCAGATTCCATAAGGAGCCATAGGATTGCAGAAGACCTCAAAGCCGGCCGCCGGCGGCGCGGCCCGACACGATCACGCCGGCGGCGTCCACAGAGACAGGATACCCCCTGCTGTGCTGCCCCCGGCGCCAGGTCGCTAATTCTAGTCGCAAATGCGATCTGGCGCCCGGATTTTGTCGAGCCCTGCCTTAATATCTGTGGATTCAGTACTATGTTTCTGTAAAGAGGGAGAGACTGAAAAGAATAGAGAGACACATGGCAGCCTATTTATTTTTCCTTGAAAATTAAGAAATATTCAGTTTTCCTTTTTACATTTCCTTTTTAACTTGTTAGTAAAATCCATAGTACAAATTATTAAGATGGTATTTCAATTCGGTGCCTCCCACACAGTTGTGAATATTGTTATGAAAATGTGAATTGTAAAAGAGATCGGTGATCGTCCAATAGAAAGCCTGTGTCTCACGGTATTGTCCAGGCTGCTCTATACTGGCTACTCACAGGTGCAATCCCACTACTGACCAGTATGGGGGCTTTGACCTGCTCTGTTCCCAACCTGGGCCAGTTCACCCCTCCTTAGGACAACCTGGTGACCCCAGGCTCCCCTAGAGCCACCATATTGATGCCAGTCTTAGCATGGACAACCAATCAACATAGCACAGGGTAGACCAGAACTCCTGGACTCAAGTAATCCAACAGCCTCAGCCTCCCATGTAGCTGGGATTACAGATGCACGCCACAGCACCCGGCGAAGGAAGTAGCTTGTTCTGAGATACTAGAATCAGAAGTCTTTTTAATCTCAATAATGCCCTCTAGTGTCAATATTGCTTATTGCAAGTGATTCAATAATATAATAATAAACATTTCCAAAGCACAACATAAAATAAAACATACAAAAAAAATCAAACATATAGAAACTAGAAGAGAGACATATGGGTATATGATGTCACGAAGCTTCCAGCTGCTTTATTGAAACTTGCGCAGGGAGATCGGTGATTGTAACTCCCCCCCCCACACCGATCACCCCCCACTGTCCCCAGTGTCCTCCCCAGCTCCCCTCTGGTCCTTCTCTGTGTCCTCCTCCAGCCCCCCTCTCTGTCCTCTGTGTGCTCCTCTAGTCCCCCGTGTTCTCCTTCAGTCCCCCTCTGTGTCCTCCTCTGGTCCCCCTTTGGTCCTCCTCTGTGTCCTCCTCCAGTCCCCCTCTGGCCCCCCTTTCTATCCTCTGTGTGCTCCTCCAGTCCCCCGTGTTCTCCTCTGATCCCCCTCTGTGTCCTCCTCCGGTTCCACTCTGGTACTGCTCTGTGTCCTCCTCTGGTCCCCCTCTGGCCCTCCTCTGTGTCCTCCTCCGGTCCCCCTCTGGCCTTCCTCTGTGTCCTCCTCTGATCCCCCTCTGGTCCTCCTCTGTGTCCTCCTCTGTGTCCTCCACCGGTCCCCCTCTGGTCCTCCTCTGTGTCCTCCTCCAGTCCCCCTCCGGTCCCCCTCTGGTCCTTTTCTGTGTCCTCCTCTGGTCCCCCTCTGGGTCTCCGGCCCTCCTCTGTGTCCTCCTCCGGTCCCCCACCGGTCCCCCTCTGTGTCCTCCTCTGGTCCCTCTCTGGTCCTACTCTGTGTGCTCATCTGGCCCCCCATGTCCTTCGGTCCCCCTCTGTATTCCTCCACCCCCACTGTCCCAGATCTTTCAGGATAGAGAGCAGAGGAAGGAGCCGGTATATATGTAATTTACCAGATCCTTCCTCTTCTGAATAGACAGAGTCACTGACTGACTGTGACCTGTGTTTATGATGTTTCAGTTTATGAATGGAGAGGAGCCGCTGTCTCCGTTCATTAATTTCAGTGCAGCTGATACTGCAGAGAAAGAGACTGGGGAATCTGTGTCCTCACTCCCTTTCCCTGTCTCAAAAGGGAGATGTCAGGGGTCTGTTTAGACCCCCCAACAGAATTGATAAAAATAAAAAAATTGTAAAAATAATAAAAGATGAAATGAAAAAAAAAACACTGACACCCTCCACTCTACCTCCCCAAAAAAGAAAGCATTGTAAAAAAATAAAAAAATAAATAAAAAAATAATAATAATATAAAATAAAATAAAAAACTAATGACACAGTCCACACCTCATCAGTGCCACCTATCAGTGCCCATCAGTACAGAGCCTTTCATTAGGACCCAGCAAAGGAAGTGGCTTGTTCTGAGATACTAGAATCAAAAGTCTCCTTAATCTCAATACTGCCCTCTAGTGTAAATATTGCTTATTGTAAGTGATTCAATAATATAATAATAAACACTTCCAAAGCACAACATAAAATAAAAACACATCAGAAATATTTCTCTCCTTATTGAATGTTTTTTTATTCATTGAAAATGTAATGGTACCGGAAATGATGATTTGTGACCACTAGCTGGAGCTAACAATTATAGTAAATAAGTATTTATTTCCTATGCTCATCATTGCCATCTAGTGGCCATAATTGTTAATTTTCCTAAATTACTCTATTTTGTACAAATGAATAACATTTAACCTGGAAAAAAATAGCCTAGATATACTCAACTGTGCCCTCGTTTGCACAGAACAAATGTACACCCATTTCACAGGATGAATAGCTCTGCATCATTTTATTTATAAAACGCCCCTTAATATCTGTGGATTCAGTACTATGTTTCTGTAAAGAGGGAGAGACTGAAAAGAATAGAGAGAGCAGTGGCAGCCTATTTTTTTTCCTTGAAAATGATGAACTACTCAGTTTTCCTTTTTAACTTGTTAGTAAAATCCATAGCACATATTATTAAGATGGTATTTCAATTCGGTCCCTCCAACACAGTTGTGAATATTGTTATGAAAATGTGAATTGTAAAACAGATCGGTGATCATCCAATACAAAGCCTGCGTCTCACTGTATTGGCCAGGCTGCTCTACACTGGCTACTCATAGGTGCAATCCCACTACTGACCAGTATGGGGGCTTTGACCTGCTCTGTTCCCAACCTGGGCCAGTTCACCCCTCCTTAGGACAACCTGGTGACCCCAGGCTCCCCTAGAGCCACCATATTGATGCCAGTCTTAGCATGGACACCCGATCAACATAGCACAGGGTAGACCAGAACTCCTGGACTCAAGCAATCCAACAGCCTCAGCCTCCCAAGTAGCTGGGATTACAGATGCACGCCACAGCACCCGGCAAAGGAAGTGGCAAAGGAAGTGGCAAAGGAAGTGGCAAAGGAAGTGGCTTGTTCTGAGATACTAGAATCAGAAGTCTCCTTGATCTCAATACTGCCCTCTAGTGTCAATAGTGCTTATTGCAAGTGATTCAATAATATAAAAATAAACATTTCCAAAGCACAGTATAAAATAAAACATATAAAAAAATCGCATATAGAAGCTAGAAGAGAGACACATGGGTATATATTATAGCAAAAAGTAAACTTTCAGCTGCTTTATTGAAAGCCGCTCAGGGAGATCAGTGATTGTAACTCCCCCCCACACCGATCACCCCCCACTGTCCCCTGTGTCCATCCCCGGCTCCCCGCAGATCCCCCTCTGTGTTCTCCTCCAGTCCCCCTCTGGTCCTCCCCTGTGTCCTCCTCTTGTCCCCCTCTGGTCGTCCTCTGTGTCCTCCTCCGGTCCCCCCATGTCCTCCGGTCCCCCTCTATGCTCCTCCACCCCCACTGTCCCAGATCTTTCAGTATAGAGAGCAGAGGAAGGAGTCGGTATATATGCCATTCACCAGCTCCTTCCTCTTCTGAATAGATAGAGTCACTGACTGACAACTGTGTTTATAATGCTTCAGTTTATGAAGGGAGTCTCTGTCTCTGTTATTTCATTTCAGTGCAGCTGAGGCTGCAGAGAAAGAGACTGGGGAATCTGTGTCCTCACTCCCTTTCATAAAATAAAACATATAAAAGAGAAGAGAGACATATGAGTATTTGATGGCAAAAAGTAAGCTTTCAGCTGCTTTATTGAAAGCCGCACAGAAAGATCTGTGATTGTAAACCCCCACACGATCACCCTCCACTGTCCCCTGTGTGATCCCCGGCTCCCCTCAGGTCCCCCTCTGGTCCTCCTCTGTCTTCTCCTCTGTGTGCTCATCTGGTCCCCCGGAGGATGCTGGGAATGTGACATCATAAGGGGCGGGGTCACCATGTGACATCTCCCAGTGACCCCGCCCATTTTCCCTATATAAGTCGTCCCACAATGCGTCCCTGCCATTGCGGCCAGAGAGAGCGTTGTGTCAACATCGCAAGGAAGAAAAGAAGAGAAGAAGGTGACAGCGTCAGAAGACCAGGCCAACGCTAGTAAAAGAGCAGGAAGAAGAAAGCGGAAGTCCGGCAGAAGAACTGAAGAGCGGGACAAGACCCCCGAAGAGCGGGACAAGACCTCAAAGGTGGCGATGAAGAAGAAAGCCAGGCTCCTCCGGACTAGCACACAGACGGGCAGATTGTCAGCCAGACTGCCGAGTGCGAGGGACAATTTTGAGTCAAAACTTCTTTCTAAGTCCACCGGATAGTCCAATCGTGTGTACGCAGCATAAGGGTTACTAACTCACATTTATACATAAGTATATTAGGGGCAATTTAGCTACCAGCATGCCTTTGGGGTGTGGAAGACAATCATAGTACGTGGAGGAGACCCACCCATGTATAGGGAGAGCACACAAACCCCCTGCAGGTATTGCTTCGGTTGGGATTCAAACTGATGACCGCTAGCACTGCTAGGTGTGACAGAGAGTATTGCAACGACCACTATTTTATTCTCTAGGGTGTTAGAATAAAAAATATATATAATGTTTAGGGGTTCTAAGTAAAGGGAAGGAGATAGGCTGGCAGGCAGGGGAAGCTCAATTAGCATTGCTGGTTGTCATTCCAATGGCCACCACAAGAGGGCACCAGATTCCAGAAGGAACCATAGGATTGCAGAAGGCCTCAAAGCCGGCTGCCGGCGGCGCGGGCCGACACGATCACGCCGGCGGCGTCCACGGAGACAGGATACCCCCTGCTGTGCTGCCCCCGGCGCCAGGTCGCTAATTCTATTCGCAAATGCGACCTGGCGCCCGGGTTTTGTCGAGCCCTGCCTTAATATCTGTGGATTCAGTACTATGTTTCTGTAAAGAGGGAGAGACTGAAAAGAATAGAGAGACACATGGCAGCCTATTTCTTTTTCCTTGAAAATTAAGAAATATTCAGTTTTCCTTTTTACATTTCCTTTTTAACTTGTTAGTAAAATCCATAGTACAAATTATTAAGATGGTATTTCAATTCGGTGCCTCCCACACAGTTGTGAATATTGTTATGAAAATGTGAATTGTAAAAGAGATCGGTGATCATCCAATAAAAAGCCTGCGTCTCACTGTATTGTCCAGGCTGCTCTACACTGGCTACTCACAGGTGCAATCCCACTACTGACCAGTATGGGGGGCTTTGACCTGCTCTGTTTCCAACCTGGGCCGGTTCACCGCTTCTTAGGACAACCTGGTGACCCCAGGCTCCCATAGAGCCACCATATTGATACCAGTTTTAGCATGGACACCCAATCAACATAGCACAGGGTAGACCAGAACTCCTGGACTCAAGTAATCCAACAGCCTCAACCGCCCATGTAGCTGGGATTACAGATGCACGCCACAGCACCCAACAAAGGAAGTAGCTTGTTCTGAGATACTAGAATCAGAAGTCTTTTTAATCTCAATAATGCCCTCTAGTGTCAATATTGCTTATTGCAAGTGATTCAATAATATAAAAATAAACATTTCCAAAGCACAACATAAAATAAAACATACAAAAAAAATCAAACATATAGAAACTAGAAGAGAGACATATGGGTATATGATGTCATGAAGCTTCCAGCTGCTTTATTGAAACTTGCGCAGGGAGATCGGTGATTGTAACTCCCCCCCCACACCGATCACCCCCCACTGTCCCCAGTGTCCTCCCCAGCTCCCCTCTGGTCCTTCTCTGTGTTCTCCTCCAGCCCCCCTCTCTGTCCTCTGTGTGCTCCTCTAGTCCCCCGTGTTCTCCTTCAGTCCCCCTCTGTGTCCTCCTCTGGTCCCCCTTTGGTCCTCCTCTATGTCCTCCTCCAGTCCCCCTCTGGCCCCCCTTTCTATCCTCTGTGTGCTCCTCCAGTCCCCCGTGTTCTCCTCTGATCCCCCTCTGTGTCCTCCTCCGGTTCCACTCTGGTACTGCTCTGTGTCCTCCTCTGGTCCCCCTCTGGCCCTCCTCTGTGTTCTCCTCTGGTCCCCCTCTGGTCCTCCTCTGATCCTCCTCTGGTCCTCCTCTGTGTCCTCCTCCGGTCCCCCTCTGGCCCTCCTCTATGTCCCCCTCCGGTCCCCCTTTGGTCCTCCTCTGGTCCTCTTCTGTGTTCTCCTCTGGTTCTCCTCTGATCCTCCTCTGGTCCTCCCCTGTGTCCTCCTCCGATCCTCCTCTGGCCCTTCTCTGTGTCCTCCTCCAGTCCCCTTCTGTGTCCTCCACCGGTCCCCCTCGGGACATCCTCTGTGTCCTCCTCCGGTCCCCCTCTGACCTTCCTCTGTGTCCTCCTCTGATCCCCCTCTGGTCCTCCTCTGTGTCCTCCTCTGTGTCCTCCACCGGTCCCCCTCTGGTCCTCCTCTGTGTCCTCCTCCAGTCCCCCTCCGGTCCCCCTCTGTGTCCCCCTCCGGTCCCCCTCTGGTCCTTTTCTGTGTCCTCCTCTGGTCCCCCTCTGGCCCTCCGGCCCTCCTCTGTGTCCTCCTCCGGTCCCCCTCCGGTCCCCCTCTGTGTCCTCCTCTAGTCCCTCTCTGGTCCTACTCTGTGTGCTCATCTGGCCCCCCATGTCCTTCGGTCCCCCTCTGTATTCCTCCACCCCCACTGTCCCAGATCTTTCAGGATAGAGAGCAGAGGAAGGAGCCGGTATATATGTAATTTACCAGATCCTTCCTCTTCTGAATAGACAGAGTCACTGACTGACTGTGACCTGTGTTTATGATGTTTCAGTTTATGAATGGAGAGGAGCCGCTGTCTCCGTTCATTAATTTCAGTGCAGCTGAGGCTGCAGAGAAAGAGACTGTGGAATCTGTGTCCTCACTCCCTTTCCCTGTCTCAAAAGGGAGATGTCAGGGGTCTGTTTAGACCCCCCAACAGAATTGATAAAGAGAAAAAAATTGTAAAAATAATAAAAGATGAAATGAAAAAAAAAACACTGACACCGTCCACTCTACCTCCCCAAAAAAGAAAGCATTGTAAAAAAATAAAAAATTAAATTAAAAAAAATAATAAAATAAAATAAAAAACTAATGACACAGTCCACACCTCATCAGTGCCACCTATCAGTACTCATCAGTACAGAGCCTTTCATTAGGACCCAGCAAAGGAAGTGGCTTGTTCTGAGATACTAGAATCAAAAGTCTCCTTAATCTCAATACTGCCCTCTAGTGTAAATATTGCTTATTGTAAGTGATTCAATAATATAATAATAAACACTTCCAAAGCACAACATAAAATAAAAACACATCAGAAATATTTCTCTCCTTATTGAATGTTTTTTTATTCATTGAAAATGTAATGGTACCGGAAATGATGATTTGTGACCACTAGCTGGAGCTAACAATTATAGTAAATAAGTATTTATTTCCTATGCTCATCATTGCCATCTAGTGGCCATAATTGTTAATTTTCCTAAATTACTCTATTTTGTACAAATGAATAACATTTAACCTGGAAAAAAATAGCCTAGATATACTCAACTGTGCCCTCGTTTGCACAGAACAAATGTACACCCATTTCACAGGATGAATAGCTCTGCATCATTTTTTTTATAAAACACCCCTTAATATCTGTGGATTCAGTACTATGTTTCTGTAAAGAGGGAGAGACTGAAAAGAATAGAGAGAGCAGTGGCAGCCTATTTTTTTTCCTTGAAAATGATGAACTACTCAGTTTTCCTTTTTAACTTGTTAGTAAAATCCATAGCACATATTATTAAGATGGTATTTCAATTCGGTGCCTCCCACACAGTTGTGAATATTGTTATGAAAATGTGAATTGTAAAACAGATCGGTGATCATCCAATAAAAAGCCTGTGTCTCACTGTATTGTCCAGGCTGCTCTACACTGGCTACTCACAGGTGCAATCCCACTACTGACCAGTATGGGGGCTTTGACCTGCTCTGTTCCCAACCTGGGCCAGTTCACCCCTCCTTAGGACAACCTGGTGACCCCAGGCTCCCCTAGAGCCACCATATTGATACCAGTCTTAGCATGGACACCCGATCAACATAGCACAGGGTAGACCAGAACTCCTGGACTCAAGCAATCCAACAGCCTCAGCCTCCCAAGTAGCTGGAATTACAGATGCACGCCACAGCACCCGGCAAAGGAAGTGGCTTGTTCTGAGATACTAGAATCAGAAGTCTCCTTGATCTCAATACTGCCCTCTAGTGTCAATAGTGCTTATTGCAAGTGATTCAATAATATAAAAATAAACATTTCCAAAGCACAGTATAAAATAAAACATATAAAAAAAAATCGCATATAGAAGCTAGAAGAGAGACACATGGGTATATATTATAGCAAAAAGTAAACTTTCAGCTGCTTTATTGAAAGCCGCTCAGGGAGATCAGTGATTGTAACTCCCCCCCCACACCGATCACCCCCCACTGTCCCGTGTCCATCCCCGGCTCCCCGCAGATCCCCCTCTGTGTTCTCCTCCAGTCCCCCTCTGGTCCTCCCCTGTGTCCTCCTCTTGTCCCCCTCTGGTCCTCCTCTGTGTCCTCCTCCGGTCCCCCCATGTCCTCCGGTCCCCCTCTATGCTCCTCCACCCCCACTGTCCCAGATCTTTCAGTATGGAGAGCAGAGGAAGGAGTCGGTATATATGCCATTTACCAGCTCCTTCCTCTTCTGAATAGATAGAGTCACTGACTGACAACTGTGTTTATAATGCTTCAGTTTATGAAGGGAGTCTCTGTCTCTGTTCTTTCATTTCAGTGCAGCTGAGGCTGCAGAGAAAGAGACTGGGGAATCTGTGTCCTCACTCCCTTTCATAAAATAAAACATCTAAAAGAGAAGAGAGACATATGAGTATTTGATGGCAAAAAGTAAGCTTTCAGCTGCTTTATTGAAAGCCGCACAGAAAGATCTGTGATTGTAACTCCCCCCACACGATCACCCTCCACTGTCCCCTGTGTGATCCCCGGCTCCCCTCAGGTCCCCCTCTGGTCCTCCTCTGTCTTCTCCTCTGTGTGCTCATCCGGTCCCCCGGAGGATGCTGGGAATGTGACATCATAAGGGGCGGGGTCACCATGTGACATCTCCCAGTGACCCCGCCCCTTTTCCCTATATAAGTCGCCGCACAATGCGTCCCTGCCATTGCGGCCAGAGAGAGCGTTGTGTCAACATCGCAAGGAAGAAAAGAAGAGAAGAAGGTGACAGCGTCAGAAGACCGGGCCAACGCTAGTAAAAGAGCAGGAAGAAGAAAGCGGAAGTCCGGCAGAAGAACTGAAGAGCGGGACAAGACCCCCGAAGAGCGGGACAAGACCCCAAAGGCGGCGATGAAGAAGAAAGCCAGGCTCCTCCGGACTAGCACACAGACGGGCAGATTGTCAGCCAGACTGCCGAGTGCGAGGGACAATTTTGAGTCAAAACTTCTTTCTAAGTCCACCGGATAGTCCAATCGTGTGTACGCAGCATAAGGGTTACTAACTCACATTTATACATAAGTATATTAGGGGCAATTTAGCTACCAGCATGCCTTTGGGGTGTGGAAGACAATCATAGTACGTGGAGGAGACCCACCCATGTATAGGGAGAGCACACAAACCCCCTGCAGGTATTGCTTCGGTTGCGATTCAAACTGATGACCGCTAGCACTGCTAGGTGTGACAGAGAGTATTGCAACGACCACCATTTTATTCTCTAGGGTGTTAGAATAAAAAATATATATAATGTTTAGGGGTTCTAAGTAAAGGGAAGGAGATAGGCTGGCAGGCAGGGGAAGCTCAATTAGCATTGCTGGTTGTCATTCCAACGGCCACCACAAGAGGGCACCAGATTCCATAAGGAACCATAGGATTGCAGAAGACCTCAAAGCCGGCCGCCGGCGGCGCGGCCCGACACGATCACGCCGGCGGCGTCCACAGAAACAGGATACCCCCTGCTGTGCTGCCCCCGGCGCCAGGTCGCTAATTCTAGTCGCAAATGCGACCTGGCGCCCGGGTTTTGTCGAGCCCTGCCTTAATATCTGTGGATTCAGTACTATGTTTCTGTAAAGAGGGAGAGACTGAAAAGAATAGAGAGACACATGGCAGCCTATTTCTTTTTCCTTGAAAATTAAGAAATATTCAGTTTTCCTTTTTACATTTCCTTTTTAACTTGTTAGTAAAATCCATAGTACAAATTATTAAGATGGTATTTCAATTCGGTGCCTCCCACACAGTTGTGAATATTGTTATGAAAATGTGAATTGTAAAAGAGATCGGTGATCATCCAATAAAAAGCCTGTGTCTCACTGTATTGTCCAGGCTGCTCTACACTGGCTACTCACAGGTGCAATCCCACTACTGACCAGTATGGGGGGCTTTGACCTGCTCTGTTTCCAACCTGGGCCGGTTCACCCCTCCTTAGGACAACCTGGTGACCCCAGGCTCCCATAGAGCCACCATATTGATACCAGTCTTAGCATAGACACCCAATCAACATAGCGCAGGGTAGACCAGAACTCCTGGACTCAAGCAATCCAACAGCCTCAGCCTCCCATGAAGCTGGGATTGATTACAGATGCACGCCACAGCACCCGGCGAAGGAAGTAGCTTGTTCTGAGATACTAGAATCAGAAGTCTCCTTGATCTCAATACTGCCCTCTAGTGTCAATAGTGCTTATTGCAAGTGATTCAATAATATAAAAATAAACATTTCCAAAGCACAGTATAAAATAAAACATAAAAAAAATCGCATATAGAAGCTAGAAGAGAGACATATGGGTATATGATGTCATGAAGCTTCCAGCTGCTTTATTGAAACTTGCACAGGGAGATCGGTGATTGTAACTCCCCCCCCCACACCGATCACCCCCCACTGTCCCCAGTGTCCTCCCCAGCTCCCCTCTGGTCCTTCTCTGTGTCCTCCTCCAGCCCCCCTCTCTGTCCTCTGTGTGCTCCTCTAGTCCCCCGTGTTCTCCTTCAGTCCCCCTCTGTGTCCTCCTCTGGTCCCCCTTTGGTCCTCCTCTGTGTCCTCCTCCAGTCCCCCTCTGGCCCCCCTTTCTATCCTCTGTGTGCTCCTCCAGTCCCCCGTGCTCTCCTCTGATCCCCCTCTGTGTCCTCCTCCGGTTCCACTCTGGTACTGCTCTGTGTCCTCCTCTGGTCCCCCTCTGGCCCTCCTCTGTGTTCTCCTCTGGTCCCCCTCTGGTCCTCCTCTGATCCTCCTCTGGTCCTCCTCTGTGTCCTCCTCCGGTCCCCCTCTGGCCCTCCTCTATGTCCCCCTCCGGTCCCCCTCTGGTCCTCCTCTGGTCCTCTTCTGTGTTCTCCTCTGGTTCTCCTCTGATCCTCCTCTGGTCCTCCCCTGTGTCCTCCTCCGGCCCTTCTCTGTGTCCTCCTCCAGTCCCCTTCTGTGTCCTCCACCGGTCCCCCTCTGGACATCCTCTGTGTCCTCCTCCGGTCCCCCTCTGGCCTTCCTCTGTGTCCTCCTCTGATCCCCCTCTGGTCCTCCTCTGTGTCCTCCTCTGTGTCCTCCACCGGTCCCCCTCTGGTCCTCCTCTGTGTCCTCCTCCAGTCCCCCTCCGGTCCCCCTCTGTGTCCTCCTCCGGTCCCCCTCTGGTCCTTTTCTGTGTCCTCCTCTGGTCCCCCTCTGGCCCTCCGGCCCTCCGGCCCTCCTCTGTATCTTCCTCCGGTCCCCCTCCGGTCCCCCTCTGTGTCCTCCTCTGGTCCCTCTCTGGTCCTACTCTGTGTGCTCATCTGGCCCCCCATGTCCTTCGGTCCCCCTCTGTATTCCTCCACCCCCACTGTCCCAGATCTTTCAGGATAGAGAGCAGAGGAATGAGCCGGTATATATGTAATTTACCAGATCCTTCCTCTTCTGAATAGACAGAGTCACTGACTGACTGTGACCTGTGTTTATGATGTTTCAGTTTATGAATGGAGAGGAGCCGCTGTCTCCGTTCATTAATTTCAGTGCAGCTGAGGCTGCAGAGAAAGAGACTGGGGAATCTGTGTCCTCACTCCCTTTCCCTGTCTCAAAAGGGAGATGTCAGGGGTCTGTTTAGACCCCCCAACAGAATTGATAAAAAGAAAAAAATTGTAAAAATAATAAAAGATGAAATGAAAAAAAAAACACTGACACCGTCCACTCTACCTCCCCAAAAAAGAAAGCATTGTAAAAAAAAAAATAATAATAATAAAATAAAATAAAATAAAAAACTAATGACACAGTCCACACCTCATCAGTGCCACCTATCAGTACCCATCAGTACAGAGCCTTTCATTAGGACCCAGCAAAGGAAGTGGCTTGTTCTGAGATACTAGAATCAAAAGTCTCCTTAATCTCAATACTGCCCTCTAGTGTAAATATTGCTTATTGTAAGTAATTCAATAATATAATAATAAACACTTCCAAAGCACAACATAAAATAAAAACACCTCAGAAATATTTCTCTTCTTATTAAATGTTTTTTTATTCATTGAAAATGTAATGGTACCAGAAATGATGATTTGTGACCACTAGCTGGAGCTAACAATTATAGTAAATAAGTATTTATTTCCTATGCTCATCATTGCCATCTAGTGGCCATAATTGTTAATTTTCCTAAATTACTCTATTTTGTACAAATGAATAACATTTAACCTGGAAAAAAATAGCCTAGATATACTCAACTGTGCCCTCGTTTGCACAGAACAAATGTACACCCATTTCACAGGATGAATAGCTCTGCATTATTTTTTTTATAAAACACCCCTTAATATCTGTGGATTCAGTACTATGTTTCTGTAAAGAGGGAGAGACTGAAAAGAATAGAGAGAGCAGTGGCAGCCTATTTTTTTTCCTTGAAAATGATGAACTACTCAGTTTTCCTTTTTAACTTGTTGGTAAAATCCATAGCACATATTATTAAGATGGTATTTCAATTCGGTGCCTCCCACACAGTTGTGAATATTGTTATGAAAATGTGAATTGTAAAACAGATCAGTGATCATCCAATAAAAAGCCTGCGTCTCACTGTATCGTCCAGGCTGCTCTACACTGGCTACTCACAGGTGCAATCCCACTACTGACCAGTATGGGGACTTTGACCTGCTCTGTTCCCAACCTGGGCCAGTTCACCCCTCCTTAGGACAACCTGGTGACCCCAGGCTCCCCTAGAGCCACCATATTGATGCCAGTCTTAGCATGGACACCCGATCAACATAGCACAGGGTAGACCAGAACTCCTGGATTCAAGCAATCCAACAGCCTCAGCCTCCCAAGTAGCTGGGATTACAGATGCACGCCACAGCACCCGGCAAAGGAAGTGGCTTGTTCTGAGATACTAGAATCAGAAGTCTCCTTGATCTCAATACTGCCCTCTAGTGTCAATAGTGCTTATTGCAAGTGATTCAATAATATAAAAATAAACATTTCCAAAGCACAGTATAAAATAAAACATATAAAAAAAATCGCATATAGAAGCTAGAAGAGAGACACATGGGTATATATTATAGCAAAAAGTAAACTTTCAGCTGCTTTATTGAAAGCCGCTCAGGGAGATCAGTGATTGTAACTCCCCCCCCCCCACACCGATCACCCCCCACTGTCCCCTGTGTCCATCCCCGCAGATCCCCCTCTGTGTTCTCCTCCAGTCCCCCTCTGGTCCTCCCCTGTGTCCTCCTCTTGTCCCCCTCTGGTCCTCCTCTG
This sequence comes from Lithobates pipiens, assembly GCF_037356315.1. Taxonomy (NCBI): domain Eukaryota; kingdom Metazoa; phylum Chordata; class Amphibia; order Anura; family Ranidae; genus Lithobates; species Lithobates pipiens. The sequence continues at coordinate 2,036,287 of NW_027507879.1, read as the reverse complement.
TGTCCTCCTCCGGTCCCCCCATGTCCTCCGGTCCCCCTCTATGCTCCTCCACCCCCACTGTCCCAGATCTTTCAGTATGGAGAGCAGAGGAAGGAGTTGGTATATATGCCATTTACCAGCTCCTTCCTCTTCTGAATAGATAGAGTCACTGACTGACAACTGTGTTTATAATGCTTCAGTTTATGAAGGGAGTCTCTGTCTCTGTTCTTTCATTTCAGTGCAGCTGAGGCTGCAGAGAAAGAGACTGGGGAATCTGTGTCCTCACTCCCTTTCATAAAATAAAACATATAAAAGAGAAGAGAGACATATGAGTATTTGATGGCAAAAAGTAAGCTTTCAGCTGCTTTATTGAAAGCCGCACAGAAAGATCTGTGATTGTAACTCCCCCCACACGATCACCCTCCACTGTCCTCTGTGTGATCCCCGGCTCCTCTCAGGTCCCCCTCTGGTCCTCCTCTGTCTTCTCCTCTGTGTGCTCATCCGTTCCCCGGAGGATGCTGGGAATGTGACATCATAAGGGGCGGGGTCACCATGTGACATCTCCCAGTGAACCCGCCCCTTTTCCCTATATAAGTCGCCGCACAATGCGTCCCTGCCATTGCGGCCAGAGAGAGCGTTGTGTCAACATCGCAAGGAAGAAAAGAAGAGAAGAAGGTGACAGCGTCAGAAGACCGGGCCAATGCTAGTAAAAGAGCAGGAAGAAGAAAGCGGAAGTCCGGCAGAAGAACTGAAGAGCGGGACAAGACCCCCGAAGAGCGGGAAAAGACCCCAAAGGCGGCGATGAAGAAGAAAGCCAGGCTCCTCTGGACTAGCACACAGACGGGCAGATTGTCAGCCAGACTGCCGAGTGCGAGGGACAATTTTAAGTCAAAATTTCTTTCTAAGTCCACCGGATAGTCCAATCGTGTGTACGCAGCATAAGGGTTACTAACTCACATTTATACATAAGTATATTAGGGGCAATTTAGCTACCAGCATGCCTTTGGGGTGTGGAAGACAATCATAGTACGTGGAGGAGACCCACCCATGTATAGGGAGAGCACACAAACCCCCTGCAGGTATTGCTTCGGTTGCGATTCAAACTGATGACCGCTAGCACTGCTAGGTGTGACAGAGAGTATTGCAACGACCACCATTTTATTCTCTAAGGTGTTAGAATAAAAAATATATATAATGTTTAGGGGTTGTAAGTAAAGGGAAGGAGATAGGCTGGCAGGCAGGGGAAGCTCAATTAGCATTGCTGGTTGTCATTCCAACGGCCACCACAAGAGGGCACCAGATTCCATAAGGAACCATAGGATTGCAGAAGGCCTCAAAGCCGGCCGCCGGCGGCGCGGCCCGACACGATCACGCCGGCGGCGTCCACGGAGACAGGATACCCCCTGCTGTGCTGCCCCCGGCGCCAGGTCGCTAATTCTAGTCGCAAATGCGACCTGGCGCCCGGGTTTTGTCGAGCCCTGCCTTAATATCTGTGGATTCAGTACTATGTTTCTGTAAAGAGGGAGAGACTGAAAAGAATAGAGAGACACATGGCAGCCTATTTCTTTTTCCTTGAAAATTAAGAAACATTCAGTTTTCCTTTTTACATTTCCTTTTTAACTTGTTAGTAAAATCCATAGTACATATTATTAAGATGGTATTCAATTCGGGGCCTCCCACACAGTTGTGAATATTGTTATGAAAATGTGAATTGTAAAAGAGATCGGTGATCATCCAATAAAAAGCCTGTGTCTCACTGTATTGTCCAGGCTGCTCTACACTGGCTACTCACAGGTGCAATCCCACTACTGACCATTATGGGGGGCTTTGACCTGCTCTGTTTCCAACCTGGGCCGGTTCACCCCTCCTTAGGACAACCTGGTGACCCCAGGCTCCCATAGAGCCACCATATTGATACCAGTCTTAGCATGGACACCCAATCAACATAGCGCAGGGTAGACCAGAACTCCTGGACTCAAGTAATCCAACAGCCTCTGCCTCCCATGTAGCTGGGATTACAGATGCACGCCACAGCACCCGGCGAAGGAAGTAGCTTGTTCTGAGATACTAGAATCAGAAGTCTTTTTAATCTCAATAATGCCCTCTAGTGTCAATATTGCTTATTGCAAGTGATTCAATAATATAATAATAAACATTTCCAAAGCACAACATAAAATAAAACATACAAAAAAAATCAAACATATAGAAACTAGAAGAGAGACATATGGGTATATGATATCATGAAGCTTCCAGCTGCTTTATTGAAACTTGCGCAGGGAGATCGGTGATTGTAACTCCCCCCCCCACACCGATCACCCCCCACTGTCCCCAGTGTCCTCCCCAGCTCCCCTCTGGTCCTTCTCTGTGTCCTCCTCCAGCCCCCCTCTCTGTTCTCTGTGTGCTCCTCTAGTCCCCCGTGTTCTCCTTCAGTCCCCCTCTGTGTCCTCCTCTGGTCCCCCTTTGGTCCTCCTCTGTGTCCTCCTCCAGTCCCCCTCTGGCCCCCCTTTCTATCCTCTGTGTGCTCCTCCAGTCCCCTGTGTTCTCCTCTGATCCCCCTCTGTGTCCTCCTCCAGTCCCCCTCCGGTCCCCCTCTGTGTCCTCCTCTGGTCCCCCTCTGGTCCATTTCTGTGTCCTCCTCTGGTCCCCCTCTGGCCCTCCGGCCCTCCTCTGTGTCCTCCTCCGGTCCCCCTCCGGTCCCCCTCTGTGTCCTCCTCTGGTCCCTCTCTGGTCCTACTCTGTGTGCTCATCTGGCCCCCCATGTCCTTCGGTCCCCCTCTGTATTCCTCCACCCCCACTGTCCCAGATCTTTCAGGATAGAGAGCAGAGGAAGGAGCCGGTATATATGTAATTTACCAGATCCTTCCTCTTCTGAATAGACAGAGTCACTGACTGACTGTGACCTGTGTTTATGATGTTTCAGTTTATGAATGGAGAGGAGCCGCTGTCTCCGTTCATTAATTTCAGTGCAGCTGAGGCTGCAGAGAAAGAGACTGGGGAATCTGTGTCCTCACTCCCTTTCCCTGTCTCAAAAGGGAGATGTCAGGGGTCTGTTTAGACCCCCCAACAGAATTGATAAAAAGAAAAAAATTGTAAAAATAATAAAAGATGAAATGAAAAAAAAAACACTGACACCGTCCACTCTACCTCCCCAAAAAAGAAAGCATTGTAAAAAAATAAATAAATAATAATAATAATAATAAAATAAAATAAAATAAAAAAATAATGACACAGTCCACACCTCATCAGTGCCACCTATCAGTGCCCATCAGTACAGAGCCTTTCATTAGGACCCAGCAAAGGAAGTGGCTTGTTCTGAGATACTAGAATCAAAAGTCTCCTTAATCTCAATACTGCCCTCTAGTGTAAATATTGCTTATTGTAAGTGATTCAATAATATAATAATAAACACTTCCAAAGCACAACATAAAATAAAAACACATCAGAAATATTTCTCTCCTTATTGAATGTTTTTTTATTCATTGAAAATGTAATAGTACCGGAAATGATGATTTGTGACCACTAGCTGGAGCTAACAATTATAGTAAATAAGTATTTATTTCCTATGCTCATCATTGCCATCTAGTGGCCATAATTGTTAATTTTCCTAAATTACTCTATTTTGTACAAATGAATAACATTTAACCTGGAAAAAAATAGCCTAGATATACTCAACTGTGCCCTCGTTTGCACAGAACAAATGTACACCCATTTCACAGGATGAATAGCTCTGCATCATTTTTTTTTATAAAACACCCCTTAATATCTGTGGATTCAGTACTATGTTTCTGTAAAGAGGGAGAGACTGAAAAGAATAGAGAGAGCAGTGGCAGCCTATCTTTTTTCCTTGAAAATTATGAACTACTCAGTTTTCCTTTTTAACTTGTTAGTAAAATCCATAGCACATATTATTAAGATGGTATTTCAATTCGGTGCCTCCCACACAGTTGTGAATATTGTTATGAAAATGTGAATTGTAAAACAGATCGGTGATCATCCAATAAAAAGCCTGCATCTCACTGTATTGTCCAGGCTGCTCTACACTGGCTACTCACAGGTGCAATCCCACTACTGACCAGTATGGGGGCTTTGACCTGCTCTGTTCCCAACCTGGGCCAGTTCACCCCTCCTTAGGACAACCTGGTAACCCCAGGCGCCCCTAGAGCCACCATATTGATGCCAGTCTTAGCATGGACACCCGATCAACATAGCACAGGGTAGACCAGAACTCCTGGACTCAAGCAATCCAACAGCCTCAGCCTCCCAAGTAGCTGGGATTACAGAGGCACGCCACAGCACTAGGCAAAGGAAGTGGCTTGTTCTGAGATACTAGAATCTGAAGTCTCCTTGATCTCAATACTGCCCTCTAGTGTCAATAGTGCTTATTGCAAGTGATTCAATAATATAAAAATAAACATTTCCAAAGCACAGTATAAAATAAAACATATAAAAAAAATCGCATATAGAAGCTAGAAGAGAGACACATGGGTATATATTATAGCAAAAAGTAAACTTTCAGCTGCTTTATTGAAAGCCGCTCAGGGAGATCAGTGATTGTAACTCCCCCCCACACCGATCACCCCCACTGTCCCCTGTGTCCATCCCCGGCTCCCCGCAGATCCCCCTCTGTGTTCTCCTCCAGTCCCCCTCTGGTCCTCCCCTGTGTCCTCCTCTTGTCCCCCTCTGGTCCTCCTCTGTGTCCTCCTCCGGTCCCCCCATGTCCTCCGGTCCCCCCATGTCCTCCGGTCCCCCTCTATGCTCCTCCACCCCCACTGTCCCAGATCTTTCAGTATGGAGAGCAGAGGAAGGAGTCGGTATATATGCCATTTACCAGCTCCTTCCTCTTCTGAATAGATAGAGTCACTGACTGACAACTGTGTTTATAATGCTTCAGTTTATGAAGGGAGTCTCTGTCTCTGTTCTTTCATTTCAGTGCAGCTGAGGCTGCAGAGAAAGAGACTGGGGAATCTGTGTCCTCACTCCCTTTCATAAAATAAAACATATAAAAGAGAAGAGAGACATATGAGTATTTGATGGCAAAAAGTAAGCTTTCAGCTGCTTTATTGAAAGCCGCACAGAAAGATCTGTGATTGTAACTCCCCCCACACGATCACCCTCCACTGTCCCCTGTGTGATCCCCGGCTCCCCTCAGGTCCCCCTCTGGTCCTCCTCTGTCTTTTCCTCTGTGTGCTCATCCGGTCCCCCGGAGGATGCTGGGAATGTGACATCATAAGGGCCGGGGTCACCATGTGACATCTCCCAGTGACCCCGCCCCTTTTCCCTATATAAGTCGCCGCACAATGCGTTCCTGCCATTGCGGCCAGAGAGAGCGTTGTGTCAACATCGCAAGGAAGAAAAGAAGAGAAGAAGGTGACAGCGTCAGAAGAGCGGGCCAACGCTAGTAAAAGAGCAGGAAGAAGAAAGCGGAAGTCCAGCAGAAGAACTGAAGAGCGGGACAAGACCCCCGAAGAGCGGGACAAGACCCCAAAGGCGGCGATGAAGAAGAAAGCCAGGCTCCTCCGGACTAGCACACAGACGGGCAGATTGTCAGCCAGACTGCCGAGTGCGAGGGACAATTTTGAGTCAAAACTTCTTTCTAAGTCCACCGGATAGTCCAATCGTGTGTACGCAGCATAAGGGTTACTAACTCACATTTATACATAAGTATATTAGGGGCAATTTAGCTACCAGCATGCCTTTGGGGTGTGGAAGACAATCATAGTACGTGGAGGAGACCCACCCATGTATAGGGAGAGCACACAAACCCCCTGCAGGTATTGCTTCGGTTGGGATTCAAACTGATGACCGCTAGCACTGCTAGGTGTGACAGAGTGTATTGCAACGACCACCATTTTATTCTCTAGGGTGTTAGAATAAAAAATGTATATAATGTTTAGGGGTTCTAAGTAAAGGGAAGGAGATAGGCTGACAGGCAGGGGAAGCTCAATTAGCATTGCTGGTTGTCATTCCAACGGCCACCACAAGAGGGCACCAGATTCCAGAAGGAACCATAGGATTGCAGAAGGCCTCAAAGCGGGCCGCCGGCGGCGCGGCCCGACACGATCACGCCGGCGGCGTCCACGGAGACAGGATACCCCCTGCTGTGCTGCCCCCGGCGCCAGGTCGCTAATTCTAGTCGCAAATGCGACCTGGCGCCCGGGTTTTGTCGAGCCCTGCCTTAATATCTGTGGATTCAGTACTATGTTTCTGTAAAGAGGGAGAGACTGAAAAGAATAGAGAGACACATGGCAGCCTATTTCTTTTTCCTTGAAAATTAAGAAATATTCAGTTTTCCTTTTTACATTTCCTTTTTAACTTGTTAGTAAAATCCATAGTACAAATTATTAAGATGGTATTTCAATTCGGTGCCTCCCACACAGTTGTGAATATTGTTATGAAAATGTGAATTGTAAAAGAGATCGGTGATCATCCAATAAAAAGCCTGCGTCTCACTGTATTGTCCAGGCTACTCACAGGTGCAATCCCACTACTGACCAGTATGGGGGATTTGACCTGCTCTGTTTCCAACCTGGGCTGGTTCACCCCTCCTTAGGACAACCTGGTGACCCCAGGCTCCCGTAGAGCCACCATATTGATACCAGTCTTAGCATGGACACCGGATCAACATAGCACAGGGTAGACCAGAACTCCTGGACTCAAGTAATCCAACAGCCTCAGCCTCCTAAGTAGTTGGGATTACAGATGCACACCACAGAACACGGCCAAGGAAGTGGCTTGTTCTGATACTAGAATCAGAAATCTCCTTGATCTCAATAATGCCCTCTAGTGTCACTATTGCTTATTGCAAGTGATTCAATAATATAATAATTTCCAAAGCACAACATAAAATAAAACATACAAAAAAAATCAAACATATAGAATCTAGAAGAGAGACATATGGGTATATGATGGTATGAAGCTTTCAGCTGCTTTATTGAAACCCGCGCAGGGAGATCAGTGATTGTAACTCTCCCCTACACCGATCACCCCCCACTGTCCCCTGTGTCCTCCCCAACTCCCCTCTGGTCCTTCTCTGTGTCCTCCTCCAGCCCCCCTCTCTGTCCTCTGTGTCCTCCTTCGGTCCCCCTTTGGTCCTCCTCTGTGTCCTCCTCCAGTCCCCCTCTCGCCCCCCTCTCTATCCTCTGTGTGCTCCTTCAGTCCCCCGTGTTCTCCTCTGATCTTCCTCTGTGTCCTCCTCCGGTTCCACTCTGGTACTGCTCTGTATCCTCCTCTGGTCCCCCTCTGACCCTCCTCTGTGTTCTCCTCTGGTCCTCCTCTGGTTCTCCTCTGATCCTCCTCTGGTCCTCCTCTGGTCCTCTTCTGTGTCCTCCTCTGGCCCTCTTCTGTGTCCTCCTCCGGTCTCCCTCTGTGTCCTCCACCGCTCCCCCCACGGCTCTCCTCTGTGTCCTCCTCCGGTCCCCCTCTGGCCTTCCTCTGTTTCCTCCTCCGGTCCCCCTCTGGTCCTTTTCTGTGTCCTCCTCCGGTCCCCCTCTGGTCCTCCTCTGTGTCCTCCTCCGGTCCCCCTCTGGTCCTCCTCTGGTCCCTCTCTGGTCCTACTCTGTGTGCTCATCTGGCCCCCCATGTCCTTGGCTCCCCCTCTGTACTCCTCCACCCCCACTCTCCCAGATCTTTCAGGATAGAGAGCAGAGGAAGGAGCCGGTATATATGTAATTTACCAGATCCTTCCTCTTCTTAATAGACTGACTGTCAACTGTGTTTATGATGCTTCAGTTTATGAATGGAGAGGAGCCGCTGTCTCCGTTCATTAATATCAGTGCAGCTGAGGCTGCAGAGAAAGAGACTGGGGAATCTGTGCCCTCACTCCCTTTCCCTGTCTCAAAAGGGAGATGTCAGGGGTCTGTTTAGACCCCCCAACAGAATTGATAAAAAAAAAAGTAAAATTGTAAAAATATAAAAGATGAAATGAAAAAAAAACACTGACACCATCCACCCCCGCCCCCCCCCCCCCCCCCCCAAAAAATAAAGCATTGTAAAAAAAATGTTTTAAAATTAGAAAAAAAATAATAAAAGAAAAAGCTACTGACACAGTCCACACCTCATCAGTGCCACCTATCAGTGCCCACCAGTGCAGAGCCATTCCAAAGCACCCAGCAAAGGAAGTGGCTTGTTCTGAGATGAGATACTAGAATCAAAAGTCTCCTTAATCTCAATAATGCCCTCTAGTGTTTCAATAATATAACACTAAACATTTCCAAAGCACAACATAAAATAAAAACATATCAGAAATATTTCTCTCCTTATTGAATGTTTTTTTATTCATTAAAAATGTAATGGTACTGGAAATTATGATTTGTGACCACTAGCTGGAGCTAAAAATTATAGTAAATAAGTATTTATTTCCTATGCTCATCATTGCCATCTAGTGGCCATACCTAAATTACTCTATTTTGTACAAATGAATAACATTTAACCTGGAAAAAAAATAGCCTAGTTATATTCAACTGTGCCCCTATTTGCACAGAACAAATGTACACCCATTTCACAGGATGAATAGCTCTGCATAATTTTTTTTATAAAACACCCCTTAACCACTTCCCACCCGGCCAATGCATATATACGGCCGGGTGGGAGCCGTCTACTCCTGATAGGACGTTCAGGAACGTCCTTCAGGAGTAGCGGTATCGCGCGTGCGCGCGCCCACGCAGCGGCGCGATCCCGATGTGCTCGTGTCACCCGGACACGGCACATCTCAGATCGGCAGGAGGGCTCTTTGATTGGCCCTCCTGATCACATGACGGCCGTGTCCAATCACGGCCGTCATGTGATGTAAACAAACAGCCGGTTGCTAGGCAATCGGCTCTCCTCTCCTCACACGGAAGTCACCGCTGAGGAGAGGAGAGCAGATCGCTGCAGCCGGCTGGTGATCAGTGAGTATGGGCTGCTTTTTACAGCTTTTTACTCACTGATCATCAGTGTAGTGTAAACACAAAACACACCACACAGTACAAACACAGTCCCCACATATGTCCCCAAAACACACATGTCCCCAAAACATACATGTCCCCAAATAATAAAAACACATGTCCCTAATAATAAAAACATGTCCCCCACATATGTCCCACTAAAATCACATGTCCCAATGATTATCTGCACACACATGTACGTGATCACCTGCACACATATGTACATGATCATTTGCGTACATATGTCCGTGATCACACAAACCAATTATTATACACTTAACGGAATTTTTTTTACCAAAAACATGTAGCAGAATACATTTTGGCTTAAATTTATGACAAAATTTGATTTTATTGGATTTCTTTTCAAATAGAAAAAAGAAAATATTGTTTTTTTCCAAATTTCCGCTATTTTTGCGCTTATATCGCAAAAAAAAAAACGGAGTCGTGAATAAATAACACCAAAATAAAGCTCTATTTGTGCGAACAAAATGATAACAATTTCATTTGGGTACAGTGTAGCATGACCGCGCAATTGTCACTGAAAGCGCTAGAGCGCTGAAAGCTGAATATTGGGCTGGGAAGGAAGGGGGTGAAAGTGCCCTGTATTGTAGTGGTTAATATCTGTGGATTCAGTAACATGGTTCTGTAAAGAGGGAGCTGCTGAAAAGAATAGAGAGAGCAGTGGCAGCCTATTTTTTTTCCTTGAAAATTATGAACTACTCAGTTTTCCTTTTTAACTTGTTAGTAAAATCCATAGCACATATTATTAAGATGGTATTTCAATTCGGTGCCTCCTAACAGCCTCAGCCTCCCAAGTAGCTGGGATTACAGATGCACGCCACAGCACCAGGCAAAGGAAGTGCCTTGTTCTGAGATACTAGAATCAGAAGTCTCCCTGATCTCAATACTGCCCTCTAGTGTCACTATTGCTTATTGCAAGTGATTCAATAATATAATAATAAACATTTCCAAAGGACAACATAATAATGTAAAAACATATCAGAAATATTTCTCTTCTTATAGAATTTTTTTTATTCATTAAAAATGTAATGGTACCGGAAATTATGATTTGTGACCACTAGCTGGAGCTACCAATTATAGTAAATAAGCATTTTTTTCCTATGCTCATCATTGCCATCTAGTGGCCATAATTATTTATTTTCCTAAATCACTCTATTCTGTACAAATGAATAACATTTAACCTGGAAAAAAATAGCCTAGTTATATTCAACCGGATAACAAAGGAAAGACACACACCTATACAGGCTAAAGAGCGCTGCTCACCCCTGAAGTATAAGGAAGAATTCAAAGATACTCCCCCAAAAATTAGATCTTTAGGCAGCAGAATTATGGGTCAAGTCGTATTTTTATACATAATCCCAAATTTTATTATTAAAAGATGTGTAAACAAGATGGTTAAAATATAAGCTCCAGCAGGACAATGATACTATCACAAATAAGTATATGGGTATACAAAGCAGACTGAAATGTTCATACAGACAGATAATAGCAGTAGTCCATCATGTAGATAAGCCCTAACGCGTTTCTAACCGCACTGATGGGGTCTTCTTCAGAGAGACAGTCTGCTGGGTAAAACACATCATGAATACATGTATCGGATAGTAAATACAGACAATACAGGTACAAACATGACATAAATATTTCACATAGTTACCCCAAAATGTATATCCATAGCATAAGTGATTGGAACACAGCCGGACTACGCCTGCAGCGGAAGTCAACCAAGGAAAGACACCGTGTAAAATAGACTATATCTCAAAAAGTATTTTTTTTAAAGAAATTTTTTTGTTGTTGTAGTATTGGCCACCACCGATGTAAATATCGCGACACCGCATGTGTAGAGAATTAATCAGATTCTCCCGTTTGCACAGAACAAATTACAGTACACCCATTTCACAGGATGAATAGCTCCAGGCATGTTCCGGCCATCGGGACTACTGGGAGTTTCCCGGTGGGCCAGTGGCTCAGTGGGCCACTCTGATGTAAGGGGGCTGGTGATGGGACACTCTGATGTAAGGGGGCTGCTGATGGGACACTCTGATGTAAGGGGCTGCTGATGGGACACTCTGATGGGACACTCTGATGTAAGGGGGCTGCTGATGGGACACTCTGATGTAAGGGGGTTGGTGATGGGACACTCTGATGTAAGGGGGCTGCTGATGGGACTCTCTGATGTTAGGGGGTGCTGATGGGACACTCTGATGTTAAGGAGTGCTGATGGGACACTCTTATGTAAGGGGGCTGGTGATGGGACACTCTGATGTAAGGAGGTGCTGATGGGACTCTCTGATGTTAGGGGGTGCTGATGGGACACTCTGATGTTAAGGATTGCTGATGGGACACTCTTATGTAAGGGGGCTGGTGATGGGACACTCTGATGTAAGGGGTGGTGATGGGACACTCTGTTGTAAGGGGGTGCTGATGGAACACACTGATGTTAGGGAGTGCTGATGGGACACTCAAAATGTAAGTGGGCCGGTCTGGATGAAGTCCAGGGCCAAATTTCTGTCCCAGTCCAGCCCTGAATAGCTCTGCATCATTTTTTATAAAACACCCCTTAATATCTGTGGATTCAGTACCATGGTTCTGTAAAGAGGGAGCCACTGAAAAGAATAGAGAGAGCAGTGGAAGCCTAATTTTTTTGTTTGAAAATGATGAACTATTCAGTTTTCCTTTTTAACTTTAGTAAAATCCATAGCACTAATTATTAAGATGGTATTTCAATTCGGTGCCTCCCACACAGTTGTGAATATTGTTATGAAAATGTGAATTGTAAAACAGATCGGTGATCATCCAATAAAAAGCCTGCGTCTCACTGTATTGTCCAGGCTGCTCTACACTGACTACTCACAGGTGCAATCCCACTACTGACCAGTATGGTGGCTTTGACCTGCTCTGTATCCAATCTGGGCCGGTTCACCCCTCCTTAGGACAACCTGGTGACCCCAGGCTCCCCTACAGACACGATATTGATACCAGTCTTAGCATAGACACCCAATCAACATAGCACAGGGTAGACCAGAACTCCTGGACTCAAGTAATCCAACAGCCTCAGCCTCCCAAGTAGCTGGGATTACAGATGCACGCCACAGCAATCAGCAAAGGAAGTGGCTTGCTCTGAGATACTAGAATCAGAAGTCTCCTTGATCTCAATACTGCCCTCTAGTGTCAATATTGCTTATTACAAGTGATTCAATAATATAATAATAAACATTTCCAAAGCACAACATAAAATCAAACATATAAAAAAGATCAAAAATATAGAAGCTAGAAGAAAGACATATGGGTATATGATGGCAAAAAGTAAGCTTTCAGCTGCTTTATTGAAACCCATGCAGGGAGATTGGTAATTGTAACTCCCCCTACACCGATCACCCCCCACTGTCCCCTGTGTCCTCCACAGCTCCCCTCTGGTCCTCCTCTGGTCCCCCTCTGTGTGCTCATACGGCCCCCATGTCCTCCGGTTCCCCTCTTTGCTCCTCCACCCCCACTGTCCCAGATCCCAGATCTTTCAGGATGGAGAGCAGAGGAAGGAGCCAGTATATATGTTGTGACAGACCTAGCTGGGACAGAGGCTTTTGGAGAGGATTGAATGCTAGCCTCTCGCATTCTGATTATGGGCCCTGGATTTTAAGGGAACAATACTCTGTGTGAGGTGAATGGGAAATACAGTCTGATCTGTACTAATCGGACTCAATCTTGTATATATCTATATATTGTCTCATGCTGTTGTGTACTATTTGCTGTGATCGTTTGGGGTGTGACTGTATTCTATTGTTATATTGTGGCTGTCTGCCTCTAATTTGATGGGATGCGTAAGTGTGTTTGCTGTGAGGAAAGAGGGAGGGGAATTCCTCCAGCAGCCCCCCTGATAGGGCTGTTTATTGATGAGAAGTTGAACACACCTGACCTGTGTGTCTGTTGTCATTGGACAGTTTACCCTGCCCTGTTTTACAAGGATGGGGGGAAAGAGTCTCTGAGTATGTTATCTGTTGTGTTCATGTGTGATAATAAATGAGTTTGTTGTTTGCCACTCTAAGACTGGTGTTATCTGGAGACTGGGTGGGCTAAAGGGTCTTGCATAGTGCTGGTTCTGGACAGAGGAAGCATAGACGGCGGACAGAGTCCTGTTTGAGGACAGGGGTTCGTCACATATGTCTTTTACCGGATCCTTCCGCTTCTGAATAGACAGAGTCACTAACTGACTGTCAGCTGTGTTTATGATGCTTCATTTTATGAATGGAGAGGAGCCACTGTCTCCGTTCATTAATTTCAGTGCAGCTGAGGCTGCAGAGAAAGAGACTGGGGAATCTGTGTCCTCACTCCCTTTCCCTGTCTCAAAAGGGAGATGTGAGGGGTCTGTCTAGACTCCCCCAACAGAATTGATAAAAAAGTAAAATTGTAAAAATAATAAAAGCTAAAACAAAAAACACTGACAACGTTCACACTCACCCCCCCCCCAAAAAAAGAAAGCGTTGTAAAAAAAATAACAAAAAAAAGTGAAAAAAATTATAAAATAAAAATAAAAACTACTGACACAGTCCACACCTCATCCGTGCCACCTATCAGTGCCCATCAGTGCTGCGTATTAGTGCCACTGTCACATGACATTAAAAAAAGTATTGGTAATCGGTATCAGTGAATACTTGAAAAAAGTATTGGTAATTGGTCCTAAAAATGTTGCATTGGTGCAGCCCTAACTGTAATCATGGACACCAGATCAACATAACAGAGGATAGACAAGTAGACAAGAAATTCTGGACTCAAGCAATTCAAAAACCTCAGCCTCCCAAGTAGCTGGGATTATAGAGCCATTCCTCCGCACCCGGCAAAGGAAGGGGCTATTAAGATGATATTTCAATTCAAAACAGATCGGTGATCATTCAATATAAAGCCTGCGTCTCACTGTATTGTCCAGACTGCTCTACACTGGTTACTCACAGGTGCAATCCCACTACTGACCAGTATGGGGGGATTTGACCTGCTCTGTTTCCAACCTGGGCCGGGGTCACCCCTCCTTAGGACAACCTGGTAACCCCAGGCTCCCCTAGAGACACCATATTGATACCAGTATTAGCATGGACACCTGATGAACATAGCACAGGGTAGACCAGAACTCGCAGACTCAAGCAATCCAACAGCCTCAGCCTTCCAAGTAGCTGGGATTACAGATGCATGCCACAGCACCCGGCAAAGGAAGTGGCTTGTTCTGAGATACTAGAATCAGAAGTCTCCTTGATCTCAATAATGCCCTCTAGTGTCACTATTGCTTATTGCAAGTGATTCAATAATATCATAATAAACATTTCCAAAGCACAATATTAAATAAAAACATATCAGACATTTTTCTCTCCTTATTGAATGTTTTTCTATTCATTAAAAATGCAATGATATCAGAAATGATGATTTGTGACCACTAGCTGGAGCTAACAATTATAGTAAATAATTATTTATTTCCTATGCTCATCATTGCCATCTAGTGGCCATAATTCTTTATTTTCCTAAATTACTCTATTCTGTAGAAATGAATAAGTTTTAACCTGGAGAAAAAATAGCCTAGTAACATTGAACTGTGCCCCCATTTGCACAGAACAAATGTACACCCATTTCACAGGATGAATAGCTCTGCATTGTTTTTTTATAAAACACCCCTTAATATCTGTGGATTCAGTACTATGTTTCTGTAAAGAGGGAGCCGCTGAAAAGAATAGAGAGAGCAGTGGCAGCCTACATTTTTTTCTGTGAAAATGATGAACTATTCAGTTTTCCTTTTTAAATTTCCTTTTTAACTTGTTAATAAAATCCATAGCACAAATTATTAAGATGATATTTCAATTCGGTGCCTCCCACACAGTTGTGAATATTGTTATGAAAATGTGAATTGTAAAACAGATCGGTGATCATCCAATAAAAAGCCTGCGTCTCACTGTGTTGTCCAGGCTGCTCTACACTGGCTACTCACAGGTGCAATCCCACTACTGACCAGTATGGGGGGATTTGACCTGCTCTGTTCCCAAACTGGGCCAGTTCACCCCTCCTTAGGACAACCTGGTGACCCCAGGCTCCCCTAGAGCCACCATATTGATACCAGTTTTAGCATGGACACCTGATCAACATAGCACAGGGTAGACCAGAACTCCTGGACTCAAGCAATCCAACAGCATCAGCCTCCCAAGAAGCTGGGATTACAGATGCTCACCACAGCACCCAGCAAATGAAGTGGCTTGTTCTGAGATACTAGAATCAGAAGTCTCCTTGATCTCAATACTGCCCTCTAGTGTCAATATTGCTCGCTGCAAATGATTCAATAATATAATAATAAACATTTCCAAAGCACAAAATAAAATAAAACATATGAAAAAAATCACATATAGAGGCTAGAAGAGAGACACATGGGTATATGATGGCAAAAAGTGAGATTTCAGCTGCTTTATTGAAAGCCGCTCAGGGAGATCGGTGATTGTAACTCCCCCCCCACACCGATCACCCCCCACTGTCCCCTGTGTACTCCCCAGCTCCCCTCAGGTCCCCCTCTATGTTCTCCTCCTTTATATAAGAGATGAACCATAAAGGAAAGCATAAAACTTTCCAATATCATTGCCACCAACATCCCAAAATGTGTGAATAGAAAGATCCCCTAACACGGAGATCACAGTACCCCCCGGTACAGCAGGACTTTTAAGGCAGACCAAAATATAAGTAAAAAACATATTACAAATTTATTCACAAAAATGATACACAAAATCGTTTTAGGCCGCGTACACACGCGCGGACTGTTGGCCCAACTTTGTCCGTCCAACAGTTTGAGCGAACAGTCCGCTCAAACTTAGCATGGACGGACATGGCCACACACGACGGACGAACAGTTTGCTGAAACCGTGCGCGATGACGTGAACGGCACGTACGACGGGATGAAAAATACGACGTCCTATACACTGCAATGCAACCTTCCGACGTGGAAATCCTTTCTGAGCATGCGCGAGACTTAGTTGGCCGAACAAGCCTACACACGAGCGAACAGTCCGCTGAAACCTTGTTTCAGCGGACAGTTTTTCGGAATTTCCGTAAGACCTTGTTCGGCCAACTGTCCGCTGAAACTGTCCGCTGAAGCCCCACACACGAGCGGACTGTCCGCCCAAACACTGTTCAGCGGACAAGGTTGGGCGAACAGTCCGCGCGTGTGTACGCAGCCTTACAGAACAGTATAAAAATCCATACAAATATCAATGTGTGGAATCATACATATAAATATATAGTCTGCACAACATCAAAGGTTTCATATATGGTTTTATGATGTGAACTCCAAAATGCCTGACATGTTTCAGGAAAACATTCCCTTCCTCAGAGGCATATCTAAGGTGAACAAATAGCTGTAGTCTGAAAAGGAATCAAAACAAGAGAAATTTCTTTAACGGCATGTTCAACAAGGCAAGATTCACATAGTTTCAAACATATACATCCAGGGTACATACCATTTATTTGTAAGTAAATAGAGATCAGTGGCAGCCTATTTTTTTTCCTTGAAAATGATGAACTACTCAGTTTTCCTTTTTAACTTGTTAGTAAAATCCATAGCACATATTATTAAGATGGTATTTCAATTCGGTGCCTCCCACACAGTTGTGAATATTGTTATGAAAATGTGAATTGTAAAACAGATCGGTGATCATCCAATAAAAAGCCTGCATCTCACTGTATTGTCCAGGCTGCTCTACACTGGCTACTCACAGGTGCAATCCCACTACTGACCAGTATGGGGGGTTTGACCTGCTCTGTTCCCAACCTGGGCCAGTTCACCCCTCCTTAGGACAACCTGGTGACCCCAGGCTCCTCTAGAGCCACCATATTGATGCCAGTCTTAGCATGGACACGTGATCAACATAGCACAGGGTAGACCAGAACTCCTGGACTCAAGCAATCCAACAGCCTCAGCCTCCCAAGTAGCTGGGATTACAGATGCACGCCACAGCACCCGGCAAAGGAAGTGGCTTGTTCTGAGATACTAGAATCAGAAGTCTCCTTGATCTCAATACTGCCCTCTAGTGTCAATAGTGCTTATTGCAAGTGATTCAATAATATAAAAATAAACATTTCCAAAGCACAGTATAAAATAAAACATATAAAAAAAATCGCATATAGAAGCTAGAAGAGAGACACATGGGTATATATTATAGCAAAAAGTAAACTTTCAGCTGCTTTATTGAAAGCCGCTCAGGGAGATCAGTGATTGTAACTCCCCCCCCACACCGATCACCCCCCACTGTCCCCTGTGTCCATCCCCGGCTCCCCGCAGATCCCCCTCTGTGTTCTCCTCCAGTCTCCCTCTGGTCCTCCCCTGTGTCCTCCTCTTGTCCCCCTCTGGTCCTCCTCTGTGTCCTCCTCCGGTCCCCCCATGTCCTCCGGTCCCCCTCTATGCTCCTCCACCCCCACTGTCCCAGATCTTTCAGTATGGAGAGCAGAGGAAGGAGTCGGTATATATGCCATTTACCAGCTCCTTCCTCTTCTGAATAGATAGATTCACTGACTGACAACTGTGTTTATAATGCTTCAGTTTATGAAGGGAGTCTCTGTCTCTGTTCTTTCATTTCAGTGCAGCTGAGGCTGCAGAGAAAGAGACTGGGGAATCTGTGTCCTCACTCCCTTTCATAAAATAAAACATATAAAAGAGAAGAGAGACATATGAGTATTTGATGGCAAAAAGTAAGCTTTCAGCTGCTTTATTGAAAGCCGCACAGAAAGATCTGTGATTGTAACTCCCCCCACACAATCACCCTCCACTGTCCCCTGTGTGATCCCCGGCTCCCCTCAGGTCCCCCTCTGGTCCTCCTCTGTCTTCTCCTCTGTGTGCTCATCCGGTCCCCCGGAGGATGCTGGGAATGTGACATCATAAGGGGAGGGGTCACCATGTGACATCTCCCAGTGACCCCGCCCCTTTTCCCTATATAAGTCGCCGCACAATGCGTCCCTGCCATTGCGGCCAGAGAGAGCATTGTGTCAACATCGCAAGGAAGAAAAGAAGAGAAGAAGGTGACAGCGTCAGAAGACCGGGCCAACGTTAGTAAAAGAGCAGGAAGAAGAAAGCGGAAGTCCGGCAGAAGAACTGAAGAGCGGGACAAGACCCCCGAAGAGCGGGACAAGACCCCAAAGGCGGCGATGAAGAAGAAAGCCAGGCTCCTCCGGACTAGCACACAGACGGGCAGATTGTCAGCCAGACTGCCGAGTGCGAGGGACAATTTTGAGTCAAAACTTCTTTCTAAGTCCACCGGATAGTCCAATCGTGTGTACGCAGCATAAGGGTTACTAACTCACATTTATACATAAGTATATTAGGGGCAATTTAGCTACCAGCATGCCTTTGGGGTGTGGAAGACAATCATAGTACGTGGAGGAGACCCACCCATGTATAGGGAGAGCACACAAACCCCCTGCAGGTATTGCTTCGGTTGGGATTCAAACTGATGACCGCTAGCACTGCTAGGTGTGACAGAGAGTATTGCAACGACCACCATTTTATTCTCTAGGGTGTTAGAATAAAAAATATATATAATGTTTAGGGGTTCTAAGTAAAGGGAAGGAGATAGGCTCGCAGGCAGGGGAAGCTCAATTAGCATTGCTGGTTGTCATTCCAACGGCCACCACAAGAGGGCACCAGATTCCATAAGGAACCATAGGATTGCAGAAGGCCTCAAAGCCGGCCGCCGGCGGTGCGGCCCGACGCGATCACGCCGGCGGCGTCCACAGAGACAGGATACCCCCTGCTGTGCTGCCCCAGGCGCCAGGTCGCTAATTCTAGTCGCAAATGCGACCTGGCGCCCGGGTTTTGTCGAGCCCTGCCTTAATATCTGTGGATTCAGTACTATGTTTCTGTAAAGAGGGAGAGACTGAAAAGAATAGAGAGAAACATGGCAGCCTATTTCTTTTTCCTTGAAAATTAAGAAATATTCAGTTTTCATTTTTACATTTCCTTTTTAACTTGTTAGTAAAATCCATAGTACAAATTATTAAGATGGTATTTCAATTCGGTGCCTCCCACACAGTTGTGAAAATTGTTATGAAAATGTGAATTGTAAAACAGATCGGTGATCATCCAATAATAAGCCTGTGTCTCACTGTATTGTCCAGGCTGCTCTACACTGGCTACTCACAGGTGCAATCCCACTACTGACCAGTATGGGGGGCTTTGACCTGCTCTGTTTCCAACCTGGGCCAGTTCACCCCTCTTTAGGAAAACCTGGTGACCCCAGGCTCCCATAGAGCCACCATATTGATACCAGTCTTAGCATTGACACCCAATCAACATAGCGCAGGGTAGACCAGAACTCCTGGACTCAAGTAATCCAACAGCCTCAGCTTCCCATGTAGCTGGGATTACAGATGTACGCCACAGCACCCAGCAAAGGAAATAGCTTGTTCTGAGATACTAAAATCAGAAGTCTTTTTAATCTCAATAATGCCCTCTAGTGTCAATATTGCTTATTGCAAGTGATTCAATAATATAATAATAAACATTTCCAAAGCACAACATAAAATAAAACATACAAAAAAAATCAAACATATAGAAACTAGAAGAGAGACATATGGGTATATGATGTCATGAAGCTTCCAGCTGCTTTATTGAAACTTGCGCAGGGAGATCAGTGATTGTAACTCCCCCCCACACACCGATCACCCCCCAATGTCCCCAGTGTCCTCCCCAGCTCCCCTCTGGTCCTTCTCTGTGTCCTCCTCCAGCCCCCCTCTCTGTCCTCTGTGTGCTCCTCTAGTCCCCCGTGTTCTCCTTCAGTCCCCCTCTGTGTCCTCCTCTGGTCCTCCTTTGGTCCTCCTCTGTGTCCTCCTCTGTGTGCTCCTCCAGTCCCCCGTGTTCTCCTCTGATCCCCCTCTGTGTCCTCCTCCGGTTCCACTCTGGTACTGCTCTGTGTCCTCCTCTGGTCCCCCTCTGGCCCTCTTCTGTGTTCTCCTCTGGTCCCCCTCTGGTCCTCCTCTGATCCTCCTCTGGTCCTCCTCTGTGTCCTCCTCCGGTCCCCCTCTGGCCCTCCTCTATGTCCCCCTCCGGTCCCCCTCTGATCCTCCTCTGGTCCTCTTCTGTGTTCTCCTCTTGTTCTCCTCTGATCCTACTCTGGTCCTCCCCTGTGTCCTCCTCCGATCCTCCTCTGGCCCTTCTCTGTGTCCTCCTCCAGTCCCCTTCTGTGTCCTTCACCGGTCCCCCTCTGGACATCCTCTGTGTCCTCCTCCGGTCCCCTTCTGGCCTTCTTCTGTGTCCTCCTCTGATCCCCCTCTGGTCCTCCTCTGTGTCCTCCTCTGTGTCCTCCACCGGTCCCCCTCTGGTCCTCCTCTGTGTCCTCCTCCAGTCCCCCTCCGGTCCCCCTCTGTGTCCTCCTCCGGTCCCCCTCTGGTCCTTTTCTGTGTCCTCCTCTGGTCCCCCTCTGGCCCTCCGGCCCTCCTCTGTGTACTCCTCCGGTCCCCCTCTGTGTCCTCCTCTGGTCCCTCTCTGGTCCTACTCTGTGTGCTCATCTGGCCCCCCATGTCCTTCGGTCCCCCTCTGTATTCCTCCACCCCCACTGTCCCAGATCTTTCAGGATAGAGAGCAGAGGAAGGAGCCGGTATATATGTAATTTACCAGATCCTTCCTCTTCTGAATAGACAGAGTCACTGACTGACTGTGACCTGTGTTTATGATGTTTCAGTTTATGAATGGAGAGGAGCCGCTGTCTCCGTTCATTCATTTCAGTGCAGCTGAGGCTGCAGAGAAAGAGACTGGGGAATCTGTGTCCTCACTCCCTTTCCCTGTCTCAAAAGGGAGATGTCAGGGGTCTGTTTAGACCCCCCAACAGAATTGATAAAAAGAAAAAAATTGTAAAAATAATAAAAGATGAAATGAAAAAAAAAACACTGACACCGTCCACTCTACCTCCCCAAAAAAGAAAGCATTGTAAAAAAAAAAATAATAATAATAAAATAAAATAAAATAAAATAAAAAACTAATGACACAGTCCACACCTCATCAGTGCCACCTATCAGTGCCCATCAGTACAGAGCCTTTCATTAGGACCCAGCAAAGGAAGTGGCTTGTTCTGAGATACTAGAATCAAAAGTCTCCTTAATCTCAATACTGCCCTCTAGTGTAAATATTGCTTATTGTAAGTGATTCAATAATATAATAATAAACACTTTCAAAGCACAACATAAAATAAAAACACATCAGAAATATTTCTCTCCTTATTGAATGTTTTTTTATTCATTGAAAATGTAATGGTACCGGAAATGATGATTTGTGACCACTAGCTGGAGCTAACAATTATAGTAAATAAGTATTTATTTCCTATGCTCATCATTGCCATCTAGTGGCCATAATTGTTAATTTTCCTAAATTACTCTATTTTGTACAAATGGATAACATTTAACCTGGAAAAAAATAGCCTAGATATACTCAACTGTGCCCTCGTTTGCACAGAACAAATGTACACCAATTTCACAGGATGAATAGCTCTGCATCATTTTTTTTTATAAAACACCCCTTAATATCTGTGGATTCAGTACTATGTTTCTGTAAATAGGGAGAGACTGAAAAGAATAGAGAGAGCAGTAGCAGTAGCAGCCTGTTTTTTTTCCTTGAAAATGATGAACTACTCAGTTTTCCTTTTTAACTTGTTAGTAAAATCCATAGCACATATTATTAAGATGGTATTTCAATTCAGTGCCTCCCACACAATTGTGAATATTGTTCTGAAAATGTGAATTGTAAAACAGATCGGTGATCATCCAATAAAAAGCCTGCGTCTCACTGTAATGTCCAGTCTGCTCTACACTGGCTACTCACAGGTGCAATCCCACTACTGACCAGTATGGGGGCTTTGACCTGCTCTGTTCCCAACCTGGGCCAGGTCACCCCTCCTTAGGACAACCTGGTGACCCCAGGCTCCCCTAGAGCCACCATATTGATGCCAGTCTTAGCATGGACACCCGATCAACATAGCACAGGGTAGACCAGAACTCCTGGACTCAAGCAATCCAACAGCCTCAGCCTCGCAAGTAGCTGGGATTACAGATGCACACCACAGCACCCGGCAAAGGAAGTGGCTTGTTCTGAGATACTAGAATCAGAAGTCTCCTTGATCTCAATACTGCCCTCTAGTGTCAATAGTGCTTATTGCAAGTGATTCAATAATATAAAAATAAACATTTCCAAAGCACAGTATAAAATAAAACATATAAAAAAAATCGCATATAGAAGCTAGAAGAGAGACACATGGGTATATATTATAGCAAAAAGTAAACTTTCAGCTGCTTTATTGAAAGCCGCTCAGGGAGATCAGTGATTGTAACTCCCCCCCCCCACACCGATCACCCCCACTGTCCCCTGTGTCCATCCCCGGCTCCCCGCAGATCCCCCTCTGTGTTCTCCTCCAGTCCCCCTCTGGTCCTCCCCTGTGTCCTCCTCTTGTCCCCCTCTGGTCCTCCTCTGTGTCCTCCTCCAGTCCCCCCATGTCCTCCGGTCCCCCTCTATGCTCCTCCACCCCCACTGTCCCAGATCTTTCAGTATGGAGAGCAGAGGAAGGAGTCGGTATATATGCCATTTATCAGCTCCTTCCTCTTCTGAATAGATAGAGTCACTGACTGACAACTGTGTTTATAATGCTTCAGTTTATGAAGGGAGTCTCTGTCTCTGTTCTTTAATTTCAGTGCAGCTGAGGCTGCAGAGAAAGAGACTGGGGAATCTGTGTCCTCACTCCCTTTCATAAAATAAAACATATAAAAGAGAAGAGAGACATATGAGTATTTGATGGCAAAAAGTAAGCTTTCAGCTGCTTTATTGAAAGCCGCACAGAAAGATCTGTGATTGTAACTCCCCCCACACGATCACCCTCCACTGTCCCCTGTGTGATCCCCGGCTCCCCTCAGGTCCCCCTCTGGTCCTCCTCTCTCTTCTCCTCTGTGTGCTCATCCGGTCCCCCGGAGGATGCTGGGAATGTGACATCATAAGGGGCGGGGTCACCATGTGCATCTCCCAGTGACCCCACCCCTTTTCCCTATATAAGTCGCCGCACAATGCGTCCCTGCCATTGCGGCCAGAGAGAGTGTTGTGTCAACATCGCAAGGAAGAAAAGAAGAGAAGAAGGTGACAGCGTCAGAAGACCGGGCCAACTCTAGTAAAAGAGCAGGAAGAAGAAAGCGGAAGTCCGGCAGAAGAACTGAAGAGCGGGACAAGACCCCCGAAGAGCGGGACAAGACCCCAAAGGCGGCGATGAAGAAGAAAGCCAGGCTCCGCCGGACTAGCACACAGACGGGCAGATTGTCAGCCAGACTGCCGAATGCGAGGGACAATTTTGAGTCAAAACTTCTTTCTTAGTCCACCGGATAGTCCAATCGTGTGTACGCAGCATAAGGGTTACTAACTCACATTTATACATAAGTATATTAGGGGCAATTTAGCTACCAGCATGCCTTTGGGGTGTGGAAGACAATCATAGTACGTGGAGGAGACCCACTCATGTATAGGGAGAGCACACAAACCCCCTGCAGGTATTGCTTCGGTTGGGATTCAAACTGATGACCGCTAGCGCTGCTAGGTGTGACAGAGAGTATTGCAACGACCACCATTTTATTCTCTAGGGTGTTAGAATAAAAAATATATATAATGTTTAGGGGTTCTAAGTAAAGGGAAGGAGATAGGCTGGCAGGCAGGGGAAGCTCAATTAGCATTGCTGGTTGTCATTCCAACGGCCACCACAAGAGGGCACCAGATTCCAGAAGGAACCATAGGATTGCAGAAGGCCTCAAAGCCGACCGCCGGCGGCGCGGCCCGACACGATCACGCCGGCGGCGTCCACGGACACAGGATACCCCCTGCTGTGCTGCCCCCGGCGCCAGGTCGCTAATTCTAGTCGCAAATGCGACCTGTCGCCCGGGTTTTGTCGAGCCCTGCCTTAATATCTGTGGATTCAGTACTATGTTTCTGTAAAGAGGGAGAGACTGAAAAGAATAGAGAGACACATGGCAGCCTATTTCTTTTTCCTTGAAAATTAAGAAATATTCAGTTTTCCTTTTTACATTTCCTTTTTAACTTGTTAGTAAAATCCATAGTACAAATTATTAAGATGGTATTTCAATTCGGTGCCTCCCACACAGTTGTGAATATTGTTATGAAAATGTGAATTGTAAAAGAGATCGGTGATCATCCAATAAAAAGCCTGTGTCTCACTGTATTGTCCAGGCTGCTCTACACTGGCTACTCACAGGTGCAATCCCACTACTGACCAGTATGGGGGGCTTTGACCTGCTCTGTTTCCAACCTGGGACGGTTCACCCCTCCTTGGGACAACCTGGTGACCCCAGGCTCACATAGAGCCACCATATTGATACCAGTCTTAGCATGGACACCCAATCAACATAGCGCAGGGTAGGCCAGAACTCCTGGACTCAAGTAATCCAACAGCCTCAGCCTCCCATGTAGCTGGGATTACAGATGCATGCCACAGCACCCAGAAAAGGAAGTAGCTTGTTCTGAGATACTAGAATCAGATGTCTTTTTAATCTCAATAATGCCCTCTAGTGTCAATATTGCTTATTGCAATTGATTCAATAATATAATAATAAACATTTACAAAGCACAACATAAAATAAAACATACAAAAAAAATCAAACATATAGAAACTAGAAGAGAGACATATGGGTATATGATGTCATGAAGCTTCCAGCTGCTTTATTGAAACTTGCGCAGGGAGATCGGTGATTGTAACTCCCCCCCCCACACCGATCACCCCCCACTGTCCCCAGTGTCCTCCCCAGCTCCCCTCTTGTCCTTCTCTGTGTCCTCCTCCAGCCCCCCTCTCTGTCCTCTGTGTGCTCCTCTAGTCCCCCGTGTTCTCCTTCAGTCCCCCTCTGTGTCCTCCTCTGGTCCCCCTTTGGTCCTCCTCTGTGTCCTCCTCCAGTCCCCCTCTGGCCCCCCTTTCTATCCTCTGTGTGCTCCTCCAGTCCCCCGTGTTCTCCTCTGATCCCCCTCTGTGTCCTCCTCCGGTTCCACTCTGGTACTGCTCTGTGTCCTCCTCTGGTCCCCCTCTGGCCCTCCTCTGTGTTCTCCTCTGGTCCCCCTCAGGTCCTCCTCTGATCCTCCTCTGGTCCTCCTCTGTGTCCTCCTCCGGTCCCCCTCTGGCCCTCCTCTATGTCCCCCTCCGGTCCCCCTCTGGTCCTCGTCTGGTCCTCTTCTGTGTTCTCCTCTGGTTCTCCTCTGATCCTCCTCTGGTCCTCCCCTGTGTCCTCCTCCGATCCTCCTCTGGCCCTTCTCTGTGTCCCCCTCCAGTCCCCTTCTGTGTCCTCCACCGGTCCCCCTCTGGACATCCTCTGTGTACTCCTCCGGTCCCCCTCTGGCCTTCCTCTGTGTCCTCCTCTGATCCCCCTCTGGTCCTCCTCTGTGTCCTCCTCTGTGTCCTCCACCGGTCCCCCTCTGGTCCTCCTCTGTGTCCTCCTCCAGTCCCCCTCCGGTCCCCCTCTGTGTCCTCCTCCGGTCCCCCTCTGGTCCTTTTCTGTGTCCTCCTCTGGTCCCCCTCTGGCCCTCCGGCCCTCCTCTGTGTCCTCCTCCGGTCCCCCTCCGGTCCCCCTCTGTGTCCTCCTCTGGTCCCTCTCTGGTCCTTCTCTGTGTGCTCATCTGGCCCCCCATGTCCTTCAGTCCCCCTCTGTATTCCTCCACCCCCACTGTCCCAGATCTTTCAGGATAGAGAGCAGAGGAAGGATCCGGTATATATGTAATTTACCAGATCCTTCCTCTTCTGAATAGACAGAGTCACTGACTGTGACCTGTGTTTATGATGTTTCAGTTTATGAATGGAGAGGAGCCGCTGTCTCCGTTCATTAATTTCAGTACAGCTGAGGCTGCAGAGAAAGA
Source organism: Lithobates pipiens (assembly GCF_037356315.1). Taxonomy (NCBI): domain Eukaryota; kingdom Metazoa; phylum Chordata; class Amphibia; order Anura; family Ranidae; genus Lithobates; species Lithobates pipiens. The sequence continues at coordinate 2,010,487 of NW_027507879.1, read as the reverse complement.
GACTGGGGAATCTGTGTCCTCACTCCCTTTCCCTGTCTCAAAAGGGAGATGTCAGGGGTCTGTTTAGACCCCCCAACAGAATTGATAAAAAGAAAAAAATTGTAAAAATAATAAAAGATGAAATGAAAAAAAAAAACACTGACACCGTCCACTCTACCTCCCCAAAAAAGAAAGCATTGTAAAAAAAATAAATAAAAAATAAAAAAAAAAAAATAAAATAAAATAAAATAAAAAACTAATGACACAGTCCACACCTCATCAGTGCCACCTATCGGTACCCATCAGTACAGAGCCTTTCATTAGGACCCAGCAAAGGAAGTGGCTTGTTCTGAGATACTAGAATCAAAAGTCTCCTTAATCTCAATACTGCCCTCTAGTGTAAATATTGCTTATTGTAAGTGATTCAATAATATAATAATAAACACTTCCAAAGCACAACATAAAATAAAAACACATCAGAAATATTTCTCTCCTTATTGAATGTTTTTTTATTCATTGAAAATGTAATGGTACCGGAAATGATGATTTGTGACCACTAGCTGGAGCTAACAATTATAGTAAATAAGTATTTATTTCCTATGCTCATCATTGCCATCTAGTGGCCATGATTGTTAATTTTCCTAAATTACTCTATTTTGTACAAATGAATAACATTTAACCTGGAAAAAAATAGCCTAGATATACTCAACTGTGCCCTCGTTTGCACAGAACAAATGTACACCCATTTCACAGGATGAATAGCTCTGCATCATTTTTTTTATAAAACACCCCTTAATATCTGTGGATTCAGTACTATGTTTCTGTAAAGAGGGAGAGACTGAAAAGAATAGAGAGAGCAGTGGCAGCCTATTTTTTTTCCTTGAAAATGATGAACTACTCAGTTTTCCTTTTTAACTAGTTAGTAAAATCCATAGCACATATTATTAAGATGGTATTTCAATTCGGTGCCTCCCACACAGTTGTGAATATTGTTATGAAAATATGAATTGTAAAACAGATTGGTGATCATCCCATAAAAAACCTGCGTCTCACTGTATTGTCCAGGCTGCTCTACACTGGCTACTCACAGGTGCAATCCCACTACTGACCAGTATGGGGGCTTTGACCTGCTCTGTTCCCAACCTGGGCCAGTTCACCCCTCCTTAGGACAACCTGGTGACCCCAGGCTCCCCTAGAGCCACCATATTGATGCCAGTCTTAGCATAGACACCCGATCAACATAGCACAGGGTAGACCAGAACTCCTGGACTCAAGCAAACCAACAGCCTCAGCCTCCCAAGTAGCTGGGATTACAGATGCACGCCACAGCAACCAGCAAAGGAATTGGCTTGTTCTGAGATACTAGAATCAGAAGTCTACTTGAGCTCAATACTGCCCTCTAGTGTCAATAGTGCTTATTGCAAGTGATTCAATAATATAAAAATAAACATTTCCAAAGCACAGTATAAAATAAAACATATAAAAAAAATCGCATATAGAAGCTAGAAGAGAGACACATGGGTATATATTATAGTAAAAAGTAAACTTTCAGCTGCTTTATTGAAAGCCGCTCAGGGAGATCAGTGATTGTAACTCCCCCCCCCACACCGATCACCCCCCACTGTCCTCTGTGTCCATCCCCGGCTCCCCGCAGATCCCCCTCTGTGTTCTCCTCCAGTCCCCCTCTGGTCCTCCTCTGTGTCCTCCTCCGGTCCCCCCATGTCCTCCGGTCCCCCTCTATGCTCCTCCACCCCCACTGTCCCAGATCTTTCAGTATGGAGAGCAGAGGAAGGAGTCGGTATATATGCCATTTACCAGCTCCTTCCTCTTCTGAATAGATAGAGTCACTGACTGACAACTGTGTTTATAATGCTTCAGTTTATGAAGGGAGTCTCTGTCTCTGTTCTTTCATTTCAGTGCAGCTGAGGCTGCAGAGAAAGAGACTGGGGAATCTGTGTCCTCACTCCCTTTCATAAAATAAAACATATAAAAGAGAAGAGAGACATATGAGTATTTGATGGCAAAAAGTAAGCTTTCAGCTGCTTTATTGAAAGCCGCACAGAAAGATCTGTGATTGTAGCTCCCCCCACACGATCACCCTCCACTGTCCCCTGTGTGATCCCCGGCTCCCCTCAGGTCCCCCTCTGGTCCTCCTCTGTCTTCTCCTCTGTGTGCTCATCCGGTCCCCCGGAGGATGCTGGGAATGTGACATCATAAGGGGCGGGGTCACCATGTGACATCTCCCAGTGACCCCGCCCCTTTTCCCTATATAAGTCGCCGCACAATGCGTCCCTGCCATTGCGGCCAGAGAGAGCGTTGTGTCAACATCGCAAGGAAGAAAAGAAGAGAAGAAGGTGACAGCGTCAGAAGACCGGGCCAACGCTAGTAAAAGAGCAGGAAGAAGAAAGCGGAAGTCCGGCAGAAGAACTGAAGAGCGGGACAAGACCCCCGAAGAGCGGGACAAGACCCCAAAGGCGCCGATGAAGAAGAAAGCCAGGCTCCTCCGGACTAGCACACAGACGGGCAGATTGTCAGCCAGACTGCCGAGTGCGAGGGACAATTTTGAGTCAAAACTTCTTTCTAAGTCCACCGGATAGTCCAATCGTGTGTACGCAGCATAAGGGTTACTAACTCACATTTATACATAAGTATATTAGGGGCAATTTAGCTACCAGCATGCCTTTGGGGTGTGGAAGACAATCATAGTACGTGGAGGAGACCCACCCATGTATAGGGAGAGCACACAAACCCCCTGCAGGTATTGCTTCGGTTGCGATTCAAACTGATGACCGCTAGCACTGCTAGGTGTGACAGAGAGTATTGCAACGACCACCATTTTATTCTCTAGGGTGTTAGAATAAAAAATATATATAATGTTTAGGGGTTCTAAGTAAAGGGAAGGAGATAGGCTGGCAGGCAGGGGAAGCTCAATTAGCATAGCTGGTTGTCATTCCAACGGCCACCACAAGAGGGCACCAGATTCCAGAAGGAACCATAGGATTGCAGAAGGCCTCAAAGCCGGCCACCGGCGGCGCGGCCCGACACGATCACGCCGGCAGCGTCCACGGAGACAGGATACCCCCTGCTGTGCTGCCCCCGGCGCCAGGTTGCTAATTCTAGTCGCAAATGCGACCTGGCGCCCAGGTTTTGTCGAGCCCTGCCTTAATATCTGTGGATTCAGTACTATGTTTCTGTAAAGAGGGAGAGACTGAAAAGAATAGAGAGACACATGGCAGCCTATTTCTTTTTCCTTGAGAATTAAGAAATATTCAGTTTTCCTTTTTACATTTCCTTTTTAACTTGTTAGTAAAATCCATAGTACGGTATAGCATAGCTGAGGCTGCAGAGAAAGAGACTGGGGAATCTGTGTCCTCTCTCCCTTTCCCTGTCTCAAAAGGGAGATGCCAGGGGTCTGTTTAGACCCCCCAACAGAATTGATAAAAAGAAAAAAATTGTAAAAATAATAAAAGATTAAATGAAAAAAAAAACACTGACACCGTCCACTCTACCTCCCCAAAAAAGAAAGCATTGTAAAAAAATAAAAAATAAAATAAAAAAATAATAATAAAATAAAATAAAATAAAAAACTAATGACACAGTCCACACCTCATCAGTGCCACCTATCAGTACCCATCAGTACAGAGCCTTTCATTAGGACCCAGCAAAGGAAGTAGCTTGTTCTGAGATACTAGAATCAAAAGTCTCCTTAATCTCAATACTGCCCTCTAGTGTAAATATTGCTTATTGTAAGTGATTCAATAATATAATAATAAACACTTCCAAAGCACAACATAAAATAAAAACACATCAGAAATATTTCTCTCCTTATTGAATGTTTTTTTATTCATTGAAAATGTAATGGTACCGGAAATGATGATTTGTGACCACTAGCTGGAGCTAACAATTACAGTAAATAAGTATTTATTTCCTATGCTCATCATTGCCATCTAGTGGCCATAATTGTTAATTTTCCTAAATTACTCTATTTTGTACAAATGAATAACATTTAACCTGGAAAAAAATAGCCTAGATATACTCAACTGTGCCCTCGTTTGCACAGAACAAATGTACACCCATTTCACAGGATAAATAGCTCTGCATTATTTTTTTTATAAAACACCCCTTAATATCTGTGGATTCAGTACTATGTTTCTGTAAAGAGGGAGAGACAGAAAAGAATAGAGAGAGCAGTGGCAGCCTATTGTTTTTCCTTGAAAATTATGAACTACTCAGTTTTCCTTTTTAACTTGTTAGTAAAATCCATAGCACATATTATTAAGATGGTATTTCAATTCGGTGGCTCCCACACAGTTGTGAATATTGTTATGAAAATGTGAATTGTAAAACAGATCGGTGATCATCCAATAAAAAGCCTGCGTCTCACTGTATTGTCCAGGCTGCTCTACACTGGCTACTCACAGGTGCAATCCCACTACTGACCAGTATGGGGGGCTTTGACCTGCTCTGTTCCCAACCTGGGCCAGTTCACCCCTGCTTAGGACAACCTGGTGACACCAGGCTCCCCTAGAGCCACCATATTGATGCCAGTCTTAGCATGGACACCCGATCAACATAGCACAGGGTAGACCAGAACTCCTGGACTCAAGCAATCCAACAGCCTCAGCCTCCCAAGTAGCTGGGATTACAGATGCACGCCACAGCACCCGGCAAAGGAAGTGGCTTGTTCTGAGATACTAGAATCAGAAGTCTCCTTGATCTCAATACTGCCCTCTAGTGTCAATAGTGCTTATTGCAAGTGATTCAATAATATAAAAATAAACATTTCCAAAGCACAGTATAAAATAAAACATATAAAAAAAAAACACATATAGAAGCTAGAAGAGAGACACATGGGTATATATTATAGCAAAAAGTAAACTTTCAGCTGCTTTATTGAAAGCCGCTCAGGGAGATCAGTGATTGTAACCCCCCCCCCACACCGATCACCCCCCACTGTCCCCTGTGTCCATCCCCGGCTCCCCGCAGATCCCCCTCTGTGTTCTCCTCCAGTCCCCCTCTGGTCCTCCCCTGTGTCCTCCTCTTGTCCCCCTCTGGTCCTCCTCTGTGTCCTCCTCCGGTCCCCCCATGTCCTCCGGTCCCCCTCTATGCTCCTCCACCCCCACTGTCCCAGATCTTTCAGTATGGAGAGCAGAGGAAGGAGTCGGTATATATGCCATTTACCAGCTCCTTCCTCTTCTGAATAGATAGAGTCACTGACTGACAACTGTGTTTATAATGCTTCAGTTTATGAAGGGAGTCTCTGTCTCTGTTCTTTCATTTCAGTGCAGCTGAGGCTGCAGAGAAAGAGACTGGGGAATCTGTGTCCTCACTCCCTTTCATAAAATAAAACGTATAAAAGAGAAGAGAGACATATGAGTATTTGATGGCAAAAAGTAAGCTTTCAGCTGCTTTATTGAAAGCCGCACAGAAAGATCTGTGATTGTAACTCCCCCCACACGATCACCCTCCACTGTCCCCTGTGTGATCCCCGGCTCCCCTCAGGTCCCCCTCTGGTCCTCCTCTGTCTTCTCCTCTGTGTGCTCATCCGGTCCCCCGGAGGATGCTGGGAATGTGACATCCTAAGGGGCGGGGTCACCATGTGACATCTCCCAGTGACCCCGCCCCTTTTCCCTATATAAGTCGCCGCACAATGCGTCCCTGCCATTGCGGCCAGAGAGAGCGTTGTGTCAACATCGCAAGGAAGAAAAGAAGAGAAGAAGGTGACAGCGTCAGAAGACCGGGCCAACGCTAGTAAAAGAGCAGGAAGAAGAAAGCGGAAGTCCGGCAGAAGAACTGAAGAGCGGGACAAGACCCCCGAAGAGCGGGACAAGACCCCAAAGGCGCCGATGAAGAAGAAAGCCAGGCTCCTCCGGACTAGCACACAGACGGGCAGATTGTCAGCCAGACTGCCGAGTGCGAGGGACAATTTTGAGTCAAAACTTCTTTCTAAGTCCACCGGATAGTCCAATCGTGTGTACGCAGCATAAGGGTTACTAACTCACATTTATACATAAGTATATTAGGGGCAATTTAGCTACCAGCATGCCTTTGGGGTGTGGAAGACAATCATAGTACGTGGAGGAGACCCACCCATGTATATGGAGAGCACATAAACCCCCTGCAGGTATTGCTTCGGTTGAGATTCAAACTGATGACCGCTAGCACTGCTAGGTGTGACAGAGAGTATTGCAACGACCACCATTTTATTCTCTAGGGTGTTAGAATAAAAAATATATATAATGTTTAGGGGTTATAAGTAAAGGGAAGGAGATAGGCTGGCAGGCAGGGGAAGCTCAATTAGCATTGCTGGTTGTCATTCCAACGGCCACCACAAGAGGGCACCAGATTCCATAAGGAACCATAGGATTGCAGAAGACCTCAAAGCCGGCCGCCGGCGGCGCGGCCCGACACGATCACGCCGGCGGCGTCTACAGAGACAGGATACCCCCTGCTGTGCTGCCCCCGGCGCCAGGTCGCTAATTCTAGTCGCAAATGCGACCTGGCGCCCGGGTTTTGTCGAGCCCTGCCTTAATATCTGTGGATTCAGTACTATGTTTCTGTAAAGAGGGAGAGACTGAAAAGAATAGAGAGACACATGGCAGCCTATTTCTTTTTCCTTGAAAATTAAGAAATATTCAGTTTTCCTTTTTAACTTGTTAGTAAAATCCATAGTACAAATTATTAAGATGGTATTTCAATTTGGTGCCTCCCACACAGTTGTGAATATTGTTATGAAAATGTGAATTGTAAAACAGATCGGTGATCATCCATTGAAAAGCATGTGTCTCACTGTATTGTCCAGGCTGCTCTACACTGGCTACTCACATGTGCAATCCCACTACTGACCAGTATGGGGTGCTTTGACCTGCTCTGTTTCCAACCTGGGCCGGTTCACCCTTCCTTAGGACAACCTGGGGACCCCAGGCTCCCATAGAGCCACCATATTGATACCAGTCTTAGCAGGGACACCCAATCAACATAGCGCAGGGTAGACCAGAACTCCTGGACTCAAGCAATCCAACAGCCTCAGCCTCCCATGTAGCTGGGATTACAGATGCACGCCACAGCACCCGGCGAAGGCAGTTGCTTGTTCTGAGATACTAGAATCAGAAGTCTCCTTGATCTCAATACTGCCCTCTAGTGTCAATAGTGCTTATTGCAAGTGATTCAATAATATAAAAATAAACATTTCCAAAGCACAGTATAAAATAAAACATATAAAAAAAATCGCATATAGAAGCTAGAAGAGAGACATATGGGTATATGATGTCATGAAGCTTCCAGCTGCTTTATTGAAACTTGCGCAGGGAGATCGGTGATTGTAACTCCCCCCCCCCACACCGATCACCCCCCACTGTCCCCAGTGTCCTCCCCAGCTCCCCTCTGGTCCTTCTCTGTGTCCTCCTCCAGCCCCCCTCTCTGTCCTCTGTGTGCTCCTCTAGTCCCCCGTGTTCTCCTTCAGTCCCCCTCTGTGTCCTCCTCTGGTCCCACTTTGGTCCTCCTCTGTGTCCTCCTCCAGTCCCCCTCTGGCCCCCCTTTCTATCCTCTGTGTGCTCCTCCAGTCCCCCGTGTTCTCCTCTGATCCCCCTCTGTGTCCTCCTCCGGTTCCACTCTGGTACTGCTCTGTGTCCTCCTCCGGTCCCCCTCTGGCCCTCCTCTGTGTTCTCCTCTGGTCCCCCTCTGGTCCTCCTCTGATCCTCCTCTGGTCCTCCTCTGTGTCCTCCTCCGGTCCCCCTCTGGCCCTCCTCTATGTCCCCCTCCGGTCCCCCTCTGGTCCTCCTCTGGTCCTCTTCTGTGTTCTCCTCTGGTTCTCCTCTGATCCTCCTCTGGTCCTCCCCTGTGTCCTCCTCCGGCCCTTCTCTGTGTCCTCCTCCAGTCCCCTTCTGTGTCCTCCACCGGTCCCCCTCTGGACATCCTCTGTGTCCTCCTCCGGTCCCCCTCTGGCCTTCCTCTGTGTCCTCCTCTGATCCCCCTCTGGTCCTCCTCTGTGTCCTCCTCTGTGTCCTCCACCGGTCCCCCTCTGGTCCTCCTCTGTGTCCTCCTCCAGTCCCCCTCCGGTCCCCCTCTGTGTCCTCCTCCGGTCCCCCTCTGGTCCTTTTCTGTGTCCTCCTCTGGTCCCCCTCTGGCCCTCCGGCCCTCCTCTGTATCCTCCTCTGGTCCCCCTCCGGTCCCCCTCTGTGTCCTCCTCGGGTCCCTCTCTGGTCCTACTCTGTGTGCTCATCTGGCCCCCCATGTCCTTCGGTCCCCCTCTGTATTCCTCCACCCCCACTGTCCCAGATCTTTCAGGATAGAGAGCAGAGGAAGGAGCCGGTATATATGTAATTTACCAGATCCTTCCTCTTCTGAATAGACAGAGTCACTGACTGACTGTGACCTGTGTTTATGATGTTTCAGTTTATGAATGGAGAGGAGCCGCTGTCTCCGTTCATTAATTTCAGTGCAGCTGAGGCTGCAGAGAAAGAGACTGGGGAATCTGTGTCCTCACTCCCTTTCCCTGTCTCAAAAGGGAGATGTCAGGGGTCTGTTTAGACCCCCCAACAGAATTGATAAAAAGAAAAAAATTGTAAAAATAATAAAAGATGAAATGAAAAAAAAAACACTGACACCGTCCACTCTACCTCCCCAAAAAAGAAAGCATTGTAAAAAAAAATAAAAAAAATAATAATAAAATAAAAAACTAATGACACAGTCTACACCTCATCAGTGCCACCTATCAGTACCCATCAGTACAGAGCCTTTCATTAGGACCCAGCAAAGGAAGTGGCTTGTTCTGAGATACTAGAATCAAAAGTCTCCTTAATCTCAATACTGCCCTCTAGTTTAAATATTGCTTATTGTAAGTGATTCAATAATATAATAATAAACACTTCCAAAGCACAACATAAAATAAAAACACATCAGAAATATTTCTCTCCTTATTGAATGTTTTTTTATTCATTGAAAATGTAATGGTACCTGAAATGATGATTTGTGACCACTAGCTGGAGCTAACAATTATAGTAAATAAGTATTTATTTCCTATGCTCATCATTGCCATCTAGTGGCCATAATTGTTAATTTTCCTAAATTACTCTATTTTGTACAAATGAATAACATTTAACCTGGAAAAAAATAGCCTAGATATACTCAACTGTGCCCTCGTTTGCACAGAACAAATGTACACCCATTTCACAGGATGAATAGCTCTGCATTATTTTTTTTATAAAACACCCCTTAATATCTGTGGATTCAGTACTATGTTTCTGTAAAGAGGGAGAGACTGAAAAGAATAGAGAGAGCAGTGGCAGCCTATTTTTTTTCCTTGAAAATGATGAACTACTCAGTTTTCCTTTTTAACTTGTTGGTAAAATCCATAGCACATATTATTAAGATGGTATTTCAATTCGGTGCCTCCCACACAGTTGTGAATATTGTTATGAAAATGTGAATTGTAAAACAGATCAGTGATCATCCAATAAAAAGCCTGCGTCTCACTGTATTGTCCAGGCTGCTCTACACTGGCTACTCACAGGTGCAATCCCACTACTGACCAGTATGGGGGGTTTGACATGCTCTGTTTCCAACCTGGGGCGGTTCACCCCTCCTTAGGACAACCTGGTGACCACAGGCTCCCCTAGAGCCACCATATTGATGCCAGTCTTAGCATGGACACCCGATCAACATAGCACAGGATAGACCAGAACTCCTGGACTCAAGCAATCCAACAGCCTCAGCCTCCCAAGTAGCTGGGATTACAGATGCACGCCACAGCACCCAGCTAAAGGAAGTGGCTTGTTCTGAGATACTAGAATTAGAAGTCTCCTTGATCTCAATACTGCCCTCTAGTGTCAATAGTGCTTATTGCAAGTGATTCAATAATATAAAAATAAACATTTCCAAAGCACAGTATAAAATAAAACATATAAAAAAAATCGCATATAGAAGCTAGAAGAGAGACACATGGGTATATATTATAGCAAAAAGTAAACTTTCAGCTGCTTTATTGAAAGCCGCTCAGGGAGATCAGTGATTGTAACTCCCCCCCACACCGATCACCCCCCACTGTCCCCTGTGTCCATCCCCGCCTCCCCGCAGATCCCCCTCTGTGTTCTCCTCCAGTCCCCCTCTGGTCCTCCCCTGTGTCCTCCTCTTGTCCCCCTCTGGTCCTCCTCTGTGTCCTTCTCCGGTCCCCCCATGTCCTCCGGTCCCCCTCTATGCTCCTCCACCCCCACTGTCCCAGATCTTTCAGTATGAAGAGCAGAGGAAGGAGTCGGTATATATGCCATTTACCAGCTCCTTCCTCTTCTGAATAGATAGAGTCACTGACTGACAACTGTGTTTATAATGCTTCAGTTTATGAAGGGAGTCTCTGTCTCTGTTCTTTCATTTCAGTGCAGCTGAGGCTGCAGAGAAAGAGACTGGGGAATCTGTGTCCTCACTCCCTTTCATAAAATAAAACATATAAAAGAGAAGAGAGACATATGAGTATTTGATGGCAAAAAGTAAGCTTTCAGCTGCTTTATTGAAAGCCGCACAGAAAGATCTGTGATTGTAACTCCCCCCACACGATCACCCTCCACTGTCCCCTGTGTGATCCCCGGCTCCCCTCAGGTCCCCCTCTGGTCCAACTCTGTCTTCTCCTCTGTGTGCTCATCCGGTCCCCCAGAGGATGCTGGGAATGTGACATCATAAGTGGCGGGGTCACCATGTGACATCTCCCAGTGACCCCGCCCCTTTTCCCTATATAAGTCGCCGCACAATGCGTCCCTGCCATTGCGGCCAGAGAGAGTGTTGTGTCAACATCGCAAGGAAGAAAAGAAGAGAAGAAGGTGACAGCGTCAGAAGACCGGGCCAACGCTAGTAAAAGAGCAGGAAGAAGAAAGCGGAAGTCCGGCAGAAGAACTGAAGAGCGGGACAAGACCCCCGAAGAGCGGGACAAGACCCCAAAGGCGGCGATGAAGAAGAAAGCCAGGCTCCTCCGGACTAGCACACAGACGGGCAGATTGTCAGCCAGACTGCCGAGTGCGAGGGACAATTTTGAGTCAAAACTTCTTTCTAAGTCCACCGGATAGTCCAATCGTGTGTACGCAGCATAAGGGTTACTAACTCACATTTATACATAAGTATATTAGGGACAATTTAGCTACCAGCATGCCTTTGGGGTGTGGAAGACAATCATAGTACGCGGAGGAGACCCACCCATGTATAGGGAGAGCACACAAATCCCCTGCAGGTCTTGCTTCGGTTGCGATTCAAACTGATGACCGCTAGCACTGCTAGGTGTGACAGAGAGTATTGCAACGACCACCATTTTATTCTCTAGGGTGTTAGAATAAAAAATATATATAATGTTTAGGGGTTCTAAGTAAAGGGAAGGAGATAGGCTGGCAGGCAGGGGAAGCTCAATTAGCATTGCTGGTTGTCATTCCAACGGCCACCACAAGAGGGCACCAGATTCCATAAGGAGCCATAGGATTGCAGAAGACCTCAAAGCCGGCCGCCGGCGGTGCGGCCCGACACGATCACGCCGGCGGCGTCCACAGAGACAGGATACCCCCTGCTGTGCTGCCCCCAGCGCCAGGTCGCTAATTCTAGTCGCAAATGCGACCTGGCGCCCGGGTTTTGTCGAGCCCTGCCTTAATATCTGTGGATTCAGTACTATGTTTCTGTAAAGAGGGAGAGACTGAAAAGAATAGAGAGACACATGGCAGCCTATTTCTTTTTCCTTGAATATTAAGAAATATTCAGTTTTCCTTTTTAACTTGTTAGTAAAATCCATAGTACAAATTATGAAGATGGTATTTCAATTCGGTGCCTCCCACACAGTTGTGAATATTGTTATGAAAATGTGAATTGTAAAACAGATCGGTGATCATCCATTAAAAAGCATGTGTCTCACTGTATTGTCCAGGCTGCTCTACACTGGCTACTCACAGGTGCAATCCCACTACTGACCAGTATGGGGGGCTTTGACCTGCTCTGTTTCCAACCTGGGCCAGTTCACCCCTCCTTAGGACAACCTGGTGACCCCAGGCTCCCATAGAGCCACCATATTGATACCAATCTTAGCATGGACACCCAATCAACATAGCGCAGGGTAGACCAGAACTCCTGGACTCAAGCAATCCAACAGCTTCAGCCTCCCAGGTAGCTGGGATTACAGATGCACGCCACAGCACCCGGCAAAGGAAGTAGCTTGTTCTGAGATACTAGAATCAGAAGTCTTTTTAATCTCAATAATGCCCTCTAGTGTCAATATTGCTTATTGCAAGTGATTCAATAATATAATAATAAACATTTCCAAAGCACAACATAAAATAAAACATACAAAAAAAATCAAACATATAGAAACTAGAAGAGAGACATATGGGTATATGATGTCATGAAGCTTCCAGCTGCTTTATTGAAACTTGCGCAGGGAGATCGGTGATTGCAACCCCCCCCCACACCGATCACCCCCCACTGTCCCCAGTGTCCTCCCCAGCTCCCCTCTGGTCCTTCTCTGTGTCCTCCTCCAGCCCCCCTCTCTGTCCTCTGTGTGCTCCTCTAGTCCCCCGTGTTCTCCTTCAGTCCCCCTCTGTGTCCTCCTCTGGTCCCCCTTTGGTCCTCCTCTGTGTCCTCCTCCAGTCCCCCTCTGGCCCCCCTTTCTATCCTCTGTGTGCTCCTCCAGTCCCCCGTGTTCTCCTCTGATCCCCCTCTGTGTCCTCCTCCGGTTCCACTCTGGTACTGCTCTGTGTCCTCCTCTGGTCCCCCTCTGGCCCTCCTCTGTGTTCTCCTCTGGTCCTCCTCTGATCCTCCTCTGTATCCTCCTCCGGTCCCCCTCTGGCCCTCCTCTATGTCCCCCTCCGGTCCCCCTCCGGTCCTCCTCTGGTCCTCTTCTGTGTTCTCCTCTGGTTCTCCTCTGATCCTCCTCTGGTCCTCCCCTGTGTCCTCCTCCGGCCCTTCTCTGTGTCCTCCTCCAGTCCCCTTCTGTGTCCTCCACCGGTCCCCCTCTGGACATCCTCTGTGTCCTCCTCCTGTCCCCCTCTGGCCTTCCTCTGTGTCCTCCTCTGATCCCCCTCTGGTCCTCCTCTGTGTCCTCCTCTGTGTCCTCCACCGGTCCCCCTCTGGTCCTCCTCTGTGTCCTCCTCCAGTCCCCCTCTGTGTCCTCCTCCGGTCCCCCTCTGGTCCTTTTCTGTGTCCTCCTCTGGTCCCCCTCTGGCCCTCCTCTGTGTCCTCCTCTGGTCCCCCTCCCTTCCCCCTCTGTGTCCTCCTCTGGTCCCTCTCTGGTCCTACTCTGTGTGCTCATCTGGCCCCCCATGTCCTTCAGTCCCCCTCTGTATTCCTCCACCCCCACTGTCCCAGATCTTTCAGGATAGAGAGCAGAGGAAGGAGCCGGTATATATGTAATTTACCAGATCCTTCCTCTTCTGAATAGACAGAGTCACTGACTGACTGTGACCTGTGTTTATGATGTTTCAGTTTATGAATGGAGAGGAGCCGCTGTCTCCGTTCATTAATTTCAGTGCAGCTGAGGCTGCAGAGAAAGAGACTGGGGAATCTGTGTCCTCACTCCCTTTCCCTGTCTCAAAAGGGAGATGTCAGGGGTCTGTTTAGACCCCCCAACAGAATTGATGAAAAGAAAAAAATTGTAAAAATAATAAAAGATGAAATGAAAAAAAAAAAACACTGACACCGTCCACTCTACCTCCCCAAAAAAGAAAGCATTGTAAAAAAAATAAAAAATTAAATAAAAAAATAATAATAAAATAAAATAAAATAAAATAAAAAACTAATGACACAGTCCACACCTCATCAGTGCCACCTATCAGTACCCATCAGTACAGAGCCTTTCATTAGGAGCCAGCAAAGGAAGTGGCTTGTTCTGAGATACTAGAATCAAAAGTCTCCTTAATCTCAATACTGCCCTCTAGTGTAAATATTGCTTATTGTAAGTGATTCAATAATATAATAATAAACACTTCCAAAGCACAACATAAAATAAAAACACATCAGAAATATTTCTCTCCTTATTGAATGTTTTTTTATTCATTGAAAATGTAATGGTACCGGAAATGATGATTTGTGACCACTAGCTGGAGCTAACAATTATAGTATATAAGTATTTATTTCCTATGCTCATCATTGCCATCTAGTGGCCATAATTGTTAATTTTCCTAAATTACTCTATTTTGTACAAATGAATAACATTTAACCTGGAAAAAAATAGCCTAGATATACTCAACTGTGCCCTCGTTTGCACAGAACAAATGTACACCCATTTCACAGGATGAATAGCTCTGCATCATTTTTTTTATAAAACACCCCTTAATATCTGTGGATTCAGTACTATGTTTCTGTAAAGAGGGAGAGACTGAAAAGAATAGAGAGAGCAGTGGCAGCCTATTTTTTTTCCTTGAAAATGATGAACTACTCAGTTTTCCTTTTTAACTTGTTAGTAAAATCCATAGCACATATTATTAAGATGGTATTTCAATTCGGTGCCTCCCACACAGTTGTGAATATTGTTATGAAAATGTGAATTGTAAAACAGATCGGTGATCATCCAATAAAAACCCTGCGTCTCACTGTATTGTCCAGGCTGCTCTACACTGGCTACTCACAGGTGCAATCCCACTACTGACCAGTATGGGGGGCTTTGACCTGCTCTGTTTCCAACCTGGGCCGGTTCACCCCTCCTTAGGACAACCTGGTGACCCCAGGCTCCCATAGAGCCACCATATTGATACCAGTCTTAGCATGGACACCCAATCAACATAGCGCAGGGTAGACCAGAACTCTTGGACTCAAGTAATCCAACAGCCTCAGCCTCCCATGTAGCTGGGATTACAGATGCATGCCACAGCACCCAGCAAAGGAAGTGGCTTGTTCTGAGATACTAGAATCAGAAATCTTTTTAATCTCAATAGTGCCCTCTAGTGTCAATATTGCTTATTGCAAGTGATTCAATAATATAATAATAAACATTTCCAAAGCACAACATAAAATCAAACATACAAAAAAAATCAAACATATAGAAACTAGAAGAGAGACATATGGGTATATGATGTCATGAAGCTTCCAGCTGCTTTATTGAAACTTGCGCAGGGAGATCGGTGATTGTAACGCCCCCCCCACACCGATCACCCCCCACTGTCCCCAGTGTCCTCCCCAGCTCCCCTCTGGTCCTTCTCTGTGTCATCCTCCAGCCCCCCTCTCTGTCCTCTGTGTGCTCCTCTAGTCCCCCGTGTTCTCCTTCAGTCCCCCTCTGTGTCCTCCTCTGGTCCCCCTTTGGTCCTCCTCTGTGTCCTCCTCCAGTCCCCCTCTGGCCCCCCTTTCTATCCTCTGTGTGCTCCTCCAGTCCCCCGTGTTCTCCTCTGATCCCCCTCTGTGTCCTCCTCCGGTTCCACTCTGGTACTGCTCTGTGTCCTCCTCTGGTCCCCCTCTGGTCCTCCTCTGATCCTCCTCTGGTCCTCCTCTGTGTCCTCCTCCGGTCCCCCTCTGGCCCTCCTCTATGTCCCCCTCCGGTCCCAATCCGGCCCCCCTCTGGTCCTCCTCTGGTCCTCTTCTGTGTTCTCCTCTGGTTCTCCTCTGATCCTCCTCTGGTCCTCCCCTGTGTCCTCCTCCGATCCTCCTCTGGCCCTTCTCTGTGTCCTCCTCCAGTCTCCTTCTGTGTCCACCACCGGTCCCCCTCTGGACATCCTCTGTGTCCTCCTCCGGTCCCCCTCTGGCCTTCCTCTTTGTCCTCCTCTGATCCCCCTCTGGTCCTCCTCTGTGTCCTCCACCAGTCCCCCTCTGGTCCTCCTCTGTGTCCTCCTCCAGTCCCCCTCCGGTCCCCCTCTGTGTCCTCCTCCGGTCCCCCTCTGGTCCTTTTCTGTGTCCTCCTCTGGTCCCCCTCTGGCCCTCCGGCCCTCCTCTGTGTCCTCCTCCGGTCCCCCTCCGGTCCCCCTCTGTGTCCTCCTCTGGTCCCTCTCTGGTCCTACTCTGTGTGCTCATCTGGCCCCCCATGTCCTTCGGTCCCCCTCTGTATTCCTCCACCCCCACTGTCCCAGATCTTTCAGGATAGAGAGCAGAGGAAGGAGCCGGTATATATGTAATTTACCAGATCCTTCCTCTTCTGAATAGACAGAGTCACTGACTGACTGTGACCTGTGTTTATGATGTTTCAGTTTATGAATGGAGAGGAGCCGCTGTCTCCGTTCATTAATTTCAGTGCAGCTGAGGCTGCAGAGAAAGAGACTGGGGAATCTGTGTCCTCACTCCCTTTCCCTGTCTCAAAAGGGAGATGTCAGGGGTCTGTTTAGACCCCCCAACAGAATTGATAAAAAGAAAAAAATTGTAAAAATAATAAAAGATGAAATGAAAAAAAAACACTGACACCGTCCACTCTACCTCCCCAAAAAAGAAAGCATTGTAAAAAAAAAATAATAATAATAATAATAAAATAAAATAAAATAAAATAAAAAACTAATGACACAGTCCACACCTCATCAGTGCCACCTATCAGTGCACATCAGTACAGAGCCTTTCATTAGGACCCAGCAAAGGAAGTGGCTTGTTCTGAGATACTAGAATCAAAAGTCTACTTAAAGTGGGGTACCCCCTAAAAAAAAAAAATTAAAAGTCAGCAGCTACAAATACTGCAGCTGCTGGCTTTTAATAATCGGACACTTACCTGTCCCAGGGTCCAGCGATGTGGGGGAACGAAGCCCCCCTCTCGATCCCCGCCCCGCTCGCGGTGCAATCATGCATACTGTGGGCACCCGGCTGTGGCTTCACAGCCGGGCACCCACTGCGCATGCGCGAGCGGCGCAGGGCGCCGTGATACGCCGTACAGTCACCTGGGACACATGACAGGTCCCAGGTGAATGTGCGGCGCGAGGGGAAGTGATGTCACCAGCCTGGGCAATGAGGGAGGCAGATTACGAGGGACCCCCTAGCGACCGGTATTTACAGGTGAGTAAAAAATTTTTTGCCAATTATTGTTTTATTTTTTTTATGAATTTTAAGCACTTTTAATTTTAATCTCAATACTGCCCTCTAGTGTAAATATTGCTTATTGTAAGTGATTCAATAATATAATAATAAACACTTCCAAAGCCCAACATAAAATAAAAACACATCAGAAATATTTCTCTCCTTATTGAATGTTTTTTTATTCATTGAAAATGTAATGGTACCGGAAATGATGATTTGTGACCACTAGCTGGAGCTAACAATTATAGTAAATAAGTATTTATTTCCTATGCTCATCATTGCCATCTAGTGGCCATAATTGTTAATTTTCCTAAATTACTCTATTTTGTACAAATGAATAACATTTAACCTGGAAAAAAATAGCCTAGATATACTCAACTGTGCCCTCGTTTGCACAGAACAAATGTACACCCATTTCACAGGATGAATAGCTCTGCATCATTTTTTTTATAAAACACCCCTTAATATCTGTGGATTCAGTACTATGTTTCTGTAAAGAGGGAGAGACTGAAAAGAATAGAGAGAGCAGTGGCAGCCTATTTTTTTTCCTTGAAAATGATGAACTACTCAGTTTTCCTTTTTAACTTGTTAGTAAAATCCATAGCACATATTATTAAGATGGTATTTCAATTCGGTGCCTCCCACACAGTTGTGAATATTGTTATGAAAATATGAATTGTAAAACAGATCGGTGATCATCCCATAAAAAACCTGCGTCTCACTGTATTGTCCAGGCTGCTCTACACTGGCTACTCACAGGTGCAATCCCACTACTGACCAGTATGGGGGGCTTTGACCTGCTCTGTTCCCAACCTGGGCCAGCTCACCCCTCCTTAGGACAACCTGGTGACCCCAGGCTCCCCTAGAGCCACCATATTGATGCCAGTCTTAGCCTGGACACCAGATCAACATAGCACAGGGTAGACCAGAACTCCTGGACGCAAGCAATCCAACAGCCTCAGCCTCTCAAGTAGCTGGGATTACAGATGCACGCCACAGCACCCAGCAAAGGAAGTGGCTTGTTCTGAGATACTAGAATCAGAAGTCTCCTTGATCTCAATACTGCCCTCTAGTGTCAATAGTGCTTATTGCAAGTGATTCAATAATATAAAAATAAACATTTCCAAAGCACAGTATAAAATAAAACATATAAAAAAAATCGCATATAGAAGCTAGAAGAGAGACACATGGGTATATATTATAGCAAAAAGTAAACTTTCAGCTGCTTTATTGAAAGCCGCTCAGGGAGATCAGTGATTGTAACTCCCCCCCACACCGATCACCCCCCACTGTCCCCTGTGTCCATCCCCGTCTCCCCGCAGATCCCCCTCTGTGTTCTCCTCCAGTCCCCCTCTGGTCCTCCCCTGTGTCCTCCTCTTGTCCCCCTCTGGTCCTCCTCTGTGTCCTCCTCCGGTCCCCCCATGTCCTCCGGTCCCCCTCTATGCTCCTCCACCCCCACTGTCCCAGATCTTTCAGTATGGAGAGCAGAGGAAGGAGTCGGTATATATGCCATTTACCAGCTCCTTCCTCTTCTGAATAGATAGAGTCACTGACTGACAACTGTGTTTATAATGCTTCAGTTTATGAAGGGAGTCTCTGTCTCTGTTCTTTCATTTCAGTGCAGCTGAGGCTGCAGAGAAAGAGACTGGGGAATCTGTGTCCTCACTCCCTTTCATAAAATAAAACATATAAAAGAGAAGAGAGACATATGAGTATTTGATGGCAAAAAGTAAGCTTTCAGCTGCTTTATTGAAAGCCGCACAGAAAGATCTGTGATTGTAACTCCCCCCACACGATCACCCTCCACTGTCCCCTGTGTGATCCCCGGCTCCCCTCAGGTCCCCCTCTGGTCCTCCTCTGTCTTCTCCTCTGTGTGCTCATCCGGTCCCCCGGAGGATGCTGGGAATGTGACATCATAAGGGGAGGGGTCACCATGTGACATCTCCCAGTGACCCCGCCCCTTTTCCCTATATAAGTCACCGCACAATGCGTCCCTGCCATTGCGGCCAGAGAGAGTGTTGTGTCAACATCGCAAGGAAGAAAAGAAGAGAAGAAGGTGACAGTGTCAGAAGACCGGGCCAACGCTAGTAAAAGAGCAGGAAGAAGAAAGCGGAAGTCCGGCAGAAGAACTGAAGAGCGGGACAAGACCCCTGAAGAGCGGGACAAGACCCCAAAGGGGGCGATGAAGAAGAAAGCCAGGCTCCTCCGGACTAGCACACAGACGGGCAGATTGTCAGCCAGACTGCCGAGTGCGAGGGACAATTTTGAGTCAAAACTTCTTTCTTAGTCCACCGGATAGTCCAATCGTGTGTACGCAGCATAAGGGTTACTAACTCACATTTATACATAAGTATATTAGGGGCAATTTAGCTACCAGCATGCCTTTGGGGTGTGGAAGACAATCATAGTACGTGGAGGAGACCCACCCATGTATAGGGAGAGCACACAAACCCCCTGCAGGTATTGCTTCGGTTGGGATTCAAACTGATGACCGCTAGCACTGCTAGGTGTGACAGAGAGTATTGCAACGACCACCATTTTATTCTCTAGGGTGTTAGAATAAAAAATATATATAATGTTTAGGGGTTCTAAGTAAAGGGAACGAGATAGGCTGGCAGGCAGGGGAAGCTCAATTAGCATTGCTGGTTGTCATTCCAACGGCCACCACAAGAGGGCACCAGATTCCAGAAGGAACCATAGGATTGCAGAAGGCCTCAAAGCCGGCCGCCGGCGGCGCGGCCCGACTCGATCACGCCGGCGGCGTCCACGGAGACAGGATACCCCCTGCTGTGCTGCCCCTGGCGCCAGGTCGCTAATTCTAGTCGCAAATGCGACCGGGCGCCCGGGTTTTGTCAAGCCCTGCCTTAATATCTGTGGATTCAGTACTATGTTTCTGTAAAGAGGGAGAGACTGAAAAGAATAGAGAGACACATGGCAGCCTATTTCTTTTTTCCTTGAAAATTAAGAAATATTCAGTTTTCCTTTTTACATTTCCTTTTTAACTTGTTAGTAAAATCCATAGTACAAATTATTAAGATGGTATTTCAATTCGGTGCCTCCCACACAGTTGTGAATATTGTTATGAAAATGTGAATTGTAAAACAGATCGGTGATCATCCATTAAAAAGCCTGTGTCTCACTGTATTGTCCAGGCTGCTCTACACTGGCTACTCACAGGTGCAATCCCACTACTGACCAGTATGGGGGGCTTTGACCTGCTCTGTTTCCAACCTGGGCCGGTTCACCCCTCCTTAGGACAACCTGGTGACCCCAGGCTCCCATAGAGCCACCATATTGATACCAGTCTTAGCATGGACACCCAATCAACATAGCGCAGGGTAGACCAGAACTCCTGGACTCAAGTAATCCAACAGCCTCAGCCTCCCATGTTGCTGGGATTACAGATGTACGCCACAGCACCCGGCAAATGAAGTAGCTTGTTCTGAGATACTAAAATCAGAAGTCTTTTTAATCTCAATAATGCCCTCTAGTGTCAATATTGCTTATTGCAAGTGATTCAATAATATAATAATAAACGTTTCCAAAGCACAACATAAAATAAAACATACAAAAAAAATCAAACATATAGAAACTAGAAGAGAGACATATGGATATATGATGTCATGAAGCTTCCAGCTGCTTTATTGAAACTTGCGCAGGGAGATCGGTGATTGTAACTCCCCCCCAAACACCGATCACCCCCCACTGTCCCCAGTGTCCTCCCCAGCTCCCCTCTGGTCCTTCTCTGTGTCCTCCTCCAGCCCCCCTCTCTGTCCTCTGTGTGCTCCTCTAGTCCCCCGTGTTCTCCTTCAGTCTCCCTCTGTGTCCTCCTCTGGTCCTCTTTTGGTCCTCCTCTGTGTCCTCCTCTGTGTCCTCCTCCAGTCCCCCTCTGGCCCCCCTTTCTATCCTCTGTGTGCTCCTCCAGTCCCCCGTGTTCTCCTCTGATCCCCCTCTGTGTCCTCCTCCGGTTCCACTCTGGTACTGCTCTGTGTCCTCCTCTGGTCCCCCTCTGGCCCTCCTCTGTGTTCTCCTCTGGTCCCCCTCTGGTCCTCCTCTGATCCTCCTCTGTATCCTCCTCCGGTCCCCCTCTGGCCCTCCTCTATGTCCCCCTCCGGTCCTCCTCTGGTCCTCTTCTGTGTTCTCCTCTGGTTCTCCTCTGATCCTCCTCTGGTCCTCCCCTGTGTCCTCCTCCGGCCCTTCTCTGTGTCCTCCTCCAGTCCCCTTCTGTGTCCTCCACCGGTCCCCCTCTGGACATCCTCTGTGTCCTCCTCCGGTCCCCCACTGGCCTTCCTCTGTGTCCTCCTCTGATCCCCCTCTGGTCCTCCTCTGTGTCCTCCTCTGTGTCCTCCACCGGTCCCCCTCTGGTCCTCCTCTGTGTCCTCCTCCAGTCCCCCTCCGGTCCCCCTCTGTGTCCTCCTCCGGTCCCCCTCTGGTCCTTTTCTGTGTCCTCCTCTGGTCCCCCTCTGGCCCTCCGGCCCTCCTCTGTGTCCTCCTCCGGTCCCCCTCCGGTCCCCCTCTGTGTCCTCCTCTGGTCCCTCTCTGGTCCTACTCTGTGTGCTCATCTTGCCCCCCATGTCCTTCGGTCCCCCTCTGTATTCCTCCACCCCCACTGTCCCAGATCTTTCAGGATAGAGAGCAGAGGAAGGAGTCGGTATATATGTAATTTACCAGATCCTTCCTCTTCTGAATAGACAGAGTCACTGACTGACTGTGACCTGTGTTTATGATGTTTCAGTTTATGAATGGAGAGGAGCCGCTGTCTCTGTTCATTAATTTCAGTGCAGCTGAGGCTGCAGAGAAAGAGACTGGGGAATCTGTGTCCTCACTCCCTTTCCCTGTCTCAAAAGGGAGATGTCAGGGGTCTGTTTAGACCCCCCAACAGAATTGATAAAAAGAAAAAAATTGTAAAAATAATAAAAGATGAAATGAAAAAAAAAACACTGACACCGTCCACTCTACCTCCCCAAAAAAGAAAGCATTGTAAAAACATAAAAAATAAAATAAAAAAATAATAATAAAATAAAATAAAAAACTAATGACACAGTCCACACCTCATCAGTGCCACCTATCAGTACCCATCAGTACAGAGCCTTTCATTAGGACCCAGCAAAGGAAGTGGCTTGTTCTGAGATACTAGAATCAAAAGTCTCCTTAATCTCAATACTGCCCTCTAGTGTAAATATTGCTTATTGTAAGTGATTCAATAATATAATAATAAACACTTCCAAAGCACAACATAAAATAAAAACACATCAGAAATATTTCTCTCCTTATTGAATGTTTTTTTATTCATTGAAAATGTAATGGTACCGGAAATGATGATTTGTGACCACTAGCTGGAGCTAACAATTATAGTAAATAAGTATTTATTTCCTATGCTCATCATTGCCATCTAGTGGCCATAATTGTTAATTTTCCTAAATTACTCTATTTTGTACAAATGAATAACATTTAACCTGGAAAAAAATAGCCTAGATATACTCAACTGTGCCCTCGTTTGCACAGAACAAATGTACACCCATTTCACAGGATGAATAGCTCTGCATCATTTTTTTTATAAAACACCCCTTAATATCTGTGGATTCAGTACTATGTTTCTGTAAAGAGGGAGAGACTGAAAAGAATAGAGAGAGCAGTGGCAGCCTATTTTTTTTCCTTGAAAATGATGAACTACTCAGTTTTCCTTTTTAACTTGTTAGTAAAATCCATAGCACATATTATTAAGATGGTATTTCAATTCGGTGCCTCCCACACAGTTGTGAATATTGTTATGAAAATATGAATTGTAAAACAGATTGGTGATCATCCCATAAAAAACCTGCGTCTCACTGTATTGTCCAGGCTGCTCTACACTGGCTACTCACAGGTGCAATCCCACTACTGACCAGTATGGGGGGCTTTGACCTGCTCTGTTCCCAACCTGGGCCAGCTCACCCCTCCTTAGGACAACCTGGTGACCCCAGGCTCCCCTAGAGCCACCATATTGATGCCAGTCTTAGCCTGGACACCAGATCAACATAGCACAGGGTAGACCAGAACTCCTGGACGCAAGCAATCCAACAGCCTCAGCCTCTCAAGTAGCTGGGATTACAGATGCACACCACAGCACCCAGCAAAGGAAGTGGCTTGTTCTGAGATACTAGAATCAGAAGTCTCCTTGATCTCAATACTGCCCTCTAGTGTCAATAGTGCTTATTGCAAGTGATTCAATAATATAAAAATAAACATTTCCAAAGCACAGTATAAAATAAAACATATAAAAAAAATCGCATATAGAAGCTAGAAGAGAGACACATGGGTATATATTATAGCAAAAAGTAAACTTTCAGCTACTTTATTGAAAGCCGCTCAGGGAGATCAGTGATTGTAACTCCCCCCCACACTGATCACCCCCCACTGTCCCCTGTGTCCATCCCCGTCTCCCCGCAGATCCCCCTCTGTGTTCTCCTCCAGTCCCCCTCTGGTCCTCCCCTGTGTCCTCCTCTTGTCCCCCTCTGGTCCTCCTCTGTGTCCTCCTCCGGTCCCCCCATGTCCTCCGGTCCCCCTCTATGCTCCTCCACCCCCACTGTCCCAGATCTTTCAGTATGGAGAGCAGAGGAAGGAGTCGGTATATATGCCATTTACCAGCTCCTTCCTCTTCTGAATAGATAGAGTCACTGACTGACAACTGTGTTTATAATGCTTCAGTTTATGAAGGGAGTCTCTGTCTCTGTTCTTTCATTTCAGTGCAGCTGAGGCTGCAGAGAAAGAGACTGGGGAATCTGTGTCCTCACTCCCTTTCATAAAATAAAACATATAAAAGAGAAGAGAGACATATGAGTATTTGATGGCAAAAAGTAAGCTTTCAGCTGCTTTATTGAAAGCCGCACAGAAAGATCTGTGATTGTAACTCCCCCCACACGATCACCCTCCACTGTCCCCTGTGTGATCCCCGGCTCCCCTCAGGTCCCCCTCTGGTCCTCCTCTGTCTTCTCCTCTGTGTGCTCATCCGGTCCCCCGGAGGATGCTGGGAATGTGACATCATAAGGGGAGGGGTCACCATGTGACATCTCCCAGTGACCCCGCCCCTTTTCCCTATATAAGTCACCGCACAATGCGTCCCTGCCATTGCGGCCAGAGAGAGTGTTGTGTCAACATCGCAAGGAAGAAAAGAAGAGAAGAAGGTGACAGTGTCAGAAGACCGGGCCAACGCTAGTAAAAGAGCAGGAAGAAGAAAGCGGAAGTCCGGCAGAAGAACTGAAGAGCGGGACAAGACCCCTGAAGAGCGGGACAAGACCCCAAAGGGGGCGATGAAGAAGAAAGCCAGGCTCCTCCGGACTAGCACACAGACGGGCAGATTGTCAGCCAGACTGCCGAGTGCGAGGGACAATTTTGAGTCAAAACTTCTTTCTAAGTCCACCGGATAGTCCAATCGTGTGTACGCAGCATAAGGGTTACTAACTCACATTTATACATAAGTATATTAGGGGCAATTTAGCTACCAGCATGCCTTTGGGGTGTGGAAGACAATCATAGTACGTGGAGGAGACCCACCCATGTATAGGGAGAGCACACAAACCCCCTGCAGGTATTGCTTCGGTTGGGATTCAAACTGATGACCGCTAGCACTGCTAAGTGTGACAGAGAGTATTGCAACGACCACCATTTTATTCTCTAGGGTGTTAGAATAAAAAATATATATAATGTTTAGGGGTTCTAAGTAAAGGGAACGAGATAGGCTGGCAGGCAGGGGAAGCTCAATTAGCATTGCTGGTTGTCATTCCAACGGCCACCACAAGAGGGCACCAGATTCCAGAAGGAACCATAGGATTGCAGAAGGCCTCAAAGCCGGCCGCCGGCGGCGCGGCCCGACTCGATCACGCCGGCGGCGTCCACGGAGACAGGATACCCCCTGCTGTGCTGCCCCTGGCGCCAGGTCGCTAATTCTAGTCGCAAATGCGACCTGGCGCCCGGGTTTTGTCAAGCCCTGCCTTAATATCTGTGGATTCAGTACTATGTTTCTGTAAAGAGGGAGAGACTGAAAAGAATAGAGAGACACATGGCAGCCTATTTCTTTTTTCCTTGAAAATTAAGAAATATTCAGTTTTCCTTTTTACATTTCCTTTTTAACTTGTTAGTAAAATCCATAGTACAAATTATTAAGATGGTATTTCAATTCGGTGCCTCCCACACAGTTGTGAATATTGTTATGAAAATGTGAATTGTAAAAGAGATCGGTGATCATCCAATAAAAAGCCTGTGTCTCACTGTATTGTCCAGGCTGCTCTACACTGGCTACTCACAGGTGCAATCCCACTACTGACCAGTATGGGGGGCTTTGACCTGCTCTGTTTCCAACCTGGGCCGGTTCACCCTTCCTTAGGACAACCTGGTGACCCCAGGCTCCCATAGAGCCACCATATTGATACCAGTCTTAGCATGGACACCCAATCAACATAGCGCGGGGTAGACCAGAACTCCTGGACTCAAGTAATCCAACAGCCTCAGCCTCCCATGTAGCTGGGATTACAGATGCACGCCACAGCACCCGGCAAAGGAAGTAGCTTGTTCTGAGATACTAGAATCAGAAGTCTTTTTAAGCTCAATAATGCCCTCTAGTGTCAATATTGCTTATTGCAAGTGATTCAATAATATAATAATAAACATTTCCAAAGCACAACATAAAATAAAACATACAAAAAAAATCAAACATATAGAAACTAGAAGAGAGACATATGGGTATATGATATCATGAAGCTTCCAGCTGCTTTATTGAAACTTGCGCAGGGAGATCAGTGATTGTAACTCCCCCCCCCACACCGATCACCCCCCACTGTCCCCAGTGTCCTCCCCAGCTCCCCTCTGGTCCTTCTCTGTGTCCTCCTCCAGCCCCCCCTCTCTGTCCTTTGTGTGCTCCTCTAGTCCCCCGTGTTCTCCTTCAGTCCCCCTCTGTGTCCTCCTCTGGTCCCCCTTTGGTCCTCCTCTGTGTCCTCCTCCAGTCCCCCTCTGGCCCCCCTTTCTATCCTCTGTGTGCTCCTCCAGTCCCCCGTGTTCTCCTCTGATCCCCCTCTGTGTCCTCCTCCGGTTCCACTCTGGTACTGCTCTGTGTCCTCCTCTGGTCCCCCTCTGACCCTCCTCTGTGTTCTCCTCTGGTTCCCATCTGGTCCTCCTCTGATCCTCCTCTGGTCCTCCTCTGTGTCCTCCTCCGGTCCCCCTCTGGCCCTCCTCTATGTCCCCCTTCGGTCCCCCTCTGGTCCTCCTCTGGTCCTCTTCTGTGTTCTCCTCTGGTTCTCCTCTGATCCTCCTCTGGTCCTCCCCTGTGTCCTCCTCCGATCCTCCTCTGGCCCTTCTCTGTGTCCTCCTCCAGTCCCCTTCTGTGTCCTCCACCGGTCCCCCTCTGGACATCCTCTGTGTCCTCCTCCGGTCCCCCTCTGGCCTTCCTCTGTGTCCTCCTCTGATCCCCCTCTGGTCCTCCTCTGTGTCCTCCTCTGTGTCCTCCACCGGTCCCCCTCTGGTCCTCCTCTGTGTCCTCATCCAGTCCCCTTCCGGTCCCCCTCTGTGTCCTCCTCCGGTCCCCCTCTGGTCCTTTTCTGTGTCCTCCTCTGGTCCCCCTCTGGCCCTCCGGCCCTCCTCTGTGTCCTCCTCCGGTCCCCCTCCGGTCCCCCTCTGTGTCCTCCTCTGGTCCCTCTCTGGTCCTACTCTGTGTGCTCATCTGGCCCCCCATGTCCTTCGGTCCCCCTCTGTATTCCTCCACCCCCACTGTCCCAGATCTTTCAGGATAGAGAGCAGAGGAAGGAGCCAGTATATATATAATTTACCAGATCCTTCCTCTTCGCCTAGAGGCGATTCAGTTCGCATTGTGCGCTATATAAGTATTTCATTCATTCATTCATTCATTCTGAATAGACAGAGTCACTGACTGACTGTGACCTGTGTTTATGATGTTTCAGTTTATGAATGGAGAGGAGCCGCTGTCTCCGTTCATTAATTTCAGTGCAGCTGAGACTGCAAAGAAAGAGACTGGGGAATCTGTGTCCTCACTCCCTTTCCCTGTCTCAAAAGGGAGATGTCAGGGGTCTGTTTAGACCCCCCCAACAGAATTGATAAAAAGAAAAAAATTGTAAAAATAATAAAAGATGAAATGAAAAAAAAAAACACTGACACCGTCCACTCTACCTCCCCAAAAAAGAAAGCATTGTAAAAAAATAAAAAATAAAATAAAAAAATAATAATAAAATAAAATAAAATAAAAAAATAATGACACAGTCCACACCTCATCAGTGCCACCTATCAGTACCCATCAGTACAGAGCCTTTCATTAGGACCCAGCAAAGGAAGTGGCTTGTTCTGAGATACTAGAATCAAAAGTCTCCTTAATCTCAATACTGCCCTCTAGTGTAAATATTGCTTATTGTAAGTGATTCAATAATATAATAATAAACACCTCCAAAGCACAACATAAAATAAAAACACATCAGAAATATTTCTCTCCTTATTGAATGTTTTTTTATTCATTGAAAATGTAATGGTACGGGAAATGATGATTTGTGACCACTAGCTGGAGCTAACAATTATAGTAAATAAGTATTTATTTCCTATGCTCATCATTGCCATCTAGTGGCCATAATTGTTAATTTTCCTAAATTACTCTATTTTGTACAAATGAATAACATTTAACCTGGAAAAAAATAGCCTAGATATACTCAACTGTGCCCTCGTTTGCACAGAACAAATGTACACCCATTTCACAGGATGAATAGCTCTGCATCATTTTTTTTATAAAACACCCCTTAATATCTGTGGATTCAGTACTATGTTTCTGTAAAGAGGGAGAGACTGAAAAGAATAGAGAGAGCAGTGGCAGCCTATTTTTTTTCCTTGAAAATGATGAACTAATCAGTTTTCCTTTTTAACTTGTTAGTAAAATCCATAGCACATATTATAAGATGGTATTTCAATTCGGTGCCTCCCACACAGTTGTGAATATTGTTATGAAAATGTGAATTGTAAAACAGATCGGTGATCATCCAATAAAAACCCTGCGTCTCACTGTATTGTCCAGGCTGCTCTACACTGGCTACTCACAGGTGCAATCCCACTACTGACCAGTATGGGGGCTTTGACCTGCTCTGTTCCCAACCTGGGCCAGTTCACCCCTCCTTAGGACAACCTGGTGACCCCAGGCTCCCCTAGAGCCACCATATTGATGCCAGTCTTAGCATGGACACCCGATCAACATAGCGCAGGGTAGACCAGAACTCCTGGACTCAAGCAATCCAACAGCCTCAGCCTCGCAAGTAGCTGGGATTACAGATGCACGCCACAGCACCCAGCAAAGAAAGTGGCTTGTTCTGAGATACTAGAATCAGAAGTCTCCTTGATCTCAATACTGCCCTCTAGTGTCAATAGTGCTTATTGCAAGTGATTCAATAATATAAAAATAAACATTTCCAAAGCACAGTATAAAATAAAACATATAAAAAAAATCGCATATAGAAGCTAGAAGAGAGACACATGGGTATATATTATAGCAAAAAGTAAACTTTCAGCTGCTTTATTGAAAGTCGCTCAGGGAGATCAGTGATTGTAACTCCCCCCCACACCGATCACCCCCCACTGTCCCCTGTGTCCATCCCCGGCTCCCCGCAGATCCCCCTCTGTCGTCTCCTCCAGTCCCCCTCTGGTCCTCCCCTGTGTCCTCCTCTTGTCCCCCTCTGGTCCTCCTCTGTGTCCTCCTCCGGTCCCCCCATGTCCTCCGGTCCCCCTCTATGCTCCTCCACCCCCACTGTCCCAGATCTTTCAGTATGGAGAGCAGAGGAAGGAGTCGGTATATATGCCATTTACCAGCTCCTTCCTCTTCTGAATAGATAGAGTCACTGACTGACAACTGTGTTTATAATGCTTCAGTTTATGAAGGGAGTTTCTGTCTCTGTTCTTTCATTTCACTGCAGCTGAGGCTGCAGAGAAAGAGACTGGGGAATCTGTGTCCTCACTCCCTTTCATAAAATAAAACATATAAAAGAGAAGAGAGACATATGAGTATTTGATGGCAAAAAGTAAGCTTTCAGCTGCTTTATTGAAAGCCGCACAGAAAGATCTGTGATTGTAACTCCCCCCACACGATCACCCTCCACTGTCCCCTGTGTGGTCCTCCTCTGTCTTCTCCTCTGTGTGCTCATCCGGTCCCGAGGATGCTGGGAATGTGACATCATAAGGGGCGGGGTCACCATGTGACATCTCCCAGTGACCCCGCCCCTTTTCCCTATATAAGTCGCCGCACAATGCGTCCCTGCCATTGCGGCCAGATAGAGCGTTGTGTCAACATCGCAAGGAAGAAAAGAAGAGAAGAAGGTGACAGCGTCAGAAGACCGGGCCAACGCTAGTAAAAGAGCAGGAAGAAGAAAGCGGAAGTCCGGCAGAAGAACTGAAGAGCGGGACAAGACCCCTGAAGAGCGGGACAAGACCCCAAAGGCGGCGATGAAGAAGAAAGCCAGGCTCCTCCGGACTAGCACACAGACGGGCAGATTGTCAGCCAGACTGCCGAGTGCGAGGGACAATTTTGAGTCAAAACTTCTTTCTAAGTCCACCGGATAGTCCAATCGTGTGTACGCAGCATAAGGGTTACTAACTCACATTTATACATAAGTATATTAGGGGCAATTTAGCTACCAGCATGCCTTTGGGGTGTGGAAGACAATCATAGTACATGGAGGAGACCCACCCATGTATAGGGAGAGCACACAAACCCCCTGCAGGTATTGCTTCGGTTGGGATTCAAACTGATGACCGCTAGCACTGCTAGGTGTGACAGAGAGTATTGCAACGACCACCATTTTATTCTCTAGGGTGTTAGAATAAAAAATATATATAATGTTTAGGGGTTCTAAGTAAAGGGAAGGAGATAGGCTGGCAGGCAGGGGAAGCTCAATTAGCATTGCTGGTTGTCATTCCAACGGCCACCACAAGAGGGCACCAGATTCCAGAAGGAACCATAGGATTGCAGAAGGCCTCAAAGCCGGCCGCCGGCGGCGCGGCCCGACACGATCACGCCGGCGGCGTCCACGGAGACAGGATACCCCCCACTCTGGTACTGCTCTGTGTCCTCCTCTGGTCCCCCTCTGGCCCTCCTCTGTGTTCTCCTCTGGTCCCCCTCTGGTCCTCCTCTGATCCTCTTCTGGTCCTCCTCTGTGTCCTCCTCCGGTCCCCCTCTGGCCCTTCTCTGTGTCCTCCTCCAGTCCCCTTCTGTGTCCTCCACCGGTCCCCCTCTGGTCCTCCTCTGTGTCCTCCTCCGGTCCCCCTCTGGCCCTCCTCTATGTCCCCCTCCGGTCCCCCTCTAGTCCTCCTCTGGTCCTCTTCTGTGTTCTCCTCTGGTTCTCCTCTGATCCTCCTCTGGTCCTCCCCTGTGTCCTCCTCCGATCCTCCTCTGGCCCTTCTCTGTGTCCTCCTCCAGTCCCCTTCTGTGTCCTCCACCGGTCCCCCTCTGGACATCCTCTGTTTCCTCCTCCGGTCCCCCTCTGGCCTTCCTCTGTGTCCTCCTCTGATCCCCCTCTGGTCCTCCTCTGTGTCCTCCTCTGTGTCCTCCTCCGGTCCCCCTCTGGCCTTCCTCTGTGTCCTCCTCTGATCCCCCTCTGGTCCTCCTCTGTGTCCTCCTCTGTGTCCTCCACCGGTCCCCCTCTGGTCCTCCTCTGTGTCCTCCTCCAGTCCCCCTCCGGTCCCCCTCTGTGTCCTCCTCCGGTCCCCCTCTGGTCCTTTTTTGTGTCCTCCTCTGGTCCCCCTCTGGCCCTCCGGCCCTCCTCTGTGTCCTCCTCCGGTCCCCCTCCGGTCCCCCTCTGTGTCCTCCTCTGGTCCCTCTCTGGTCCTACTCTGTGTGCTCATCTGGCCCCCCATGTCCTTCGGTCCCCCTCTGTATTCCTCCACCCCCACTGTCCCAGATCTTTCAGGATAGAGAGCAGAGGAAGGAGCCGGTATATATGTAATTTACCAGATCCTTCCTCTTCTGAATAGACAGAGTCACTGACTGACTGTGACCTGTGTTTATGATGTTTCAGTTTATGAATGGAGAGGAGCCGCTGTCTCCGTTCATTAATTTCAGTGCAGCTGAGGCTGCAGAGAAAGAGACTGGGGAATCTGTGTCCTCACTCCCTTTCCCTGTCTCAAAAGGGAGATGTCAGGGGTCTGTTTAGACCCCCCAACAGAATTGATAAAAAGAAAAAAATTGTAAAAATAATAAAAGATGAAATGAAAAAAAAAAACACTGACACCGTCCACCCTACCTCCCCAAAAAAGAAAGCATTGTAAAAAAATAAAAAATAACATAAAAAAATAATAATAAAATAAAATAAAAGACTAATGACACAGTCCACACCTCATCAGTGCCACCTATCAGTACCCATCAGTACAGAGCCTTTCATTAGGACCCAGCAAAGGAAGTGGCTTGTTCTGAGATACTAGAATCAAAAGTCTCCTTAATCTCAATACTGCCCTCTAGTGTAAATATTGCTTATTGTAAGTTATTCAATAATATAATAATAAACACTTCCAAAGCACAACATAAAATAAAAACACATCAGAAATATTTCTCTCCTTATTGAATGTTTTTTTATTCATTGAAAATGTAATGGTACCGGAAATGATGATTTGTGACCACTAGCTGGAGCTAACAATTATAGTAAATAAGTATTTATTTCCTATGCTCATCATTGCCATCTAGTGGCCATAATTGTTAATTTTCCTAAATTACTCTATTTTGTACAAATGAATAACATTTAACCTGGAAAAAAATAGCCTAGATAGTCTCAACTGTGCCCTCGTTTGGTCCTCCTCTGTGTCCTCCTCCAGTCCCCCTCTGGCCCCCCTTTCTATCCTCTGTGTGCTCCTCCAGTCCCCCGTGTTCTCCTCTGATCCCCCTCTGTGTCCTCCTCCGGTTCCACTCTGGTACTGCTCTGTGTCCTCCTCTGGTCCCCCTCTGGCCCTCCTCTGTGTTCTCCTCTGGTCCCCCTCTGGTCCTCCTCTGATCCTCTTCTGGTCCTCCTCTGTGTCCTCCTCCGGTCCCCCTCTGGCCCTTCTCTGTGTCCTCCTCCAGTTCCCTTTCTGTGTCCTCCACCGGTCCCCCTCTGGTCCTCCTCTGTGTCCTCCTCCGGTCCCCCTCTGGCCCTCCTCTATGTCCCCCTCCGGTCCCCCTCTAGTCCTCCTCTGGTCCTCTTCTGTGTTCTCCTCTGGTTCTCCTCTGATCCTCCTCTGGTCCTCCCCTGTGTCCTCCTCCGATCCTCCTCTGGCCCTTCTCTGTGTCCTCCTCCAGTCCCCTTCTGTGTCCTCCACCGGTCCCCCTCTGGACATCCTCTGTGTCCTCCTCCGGTCCCCCTCTGGCCTTCCTCTGTGTCCTCCTCTGATCCCCCTCTGGTCCTCCTCTGTGTCCTCCTCTGTGTCCTCCACCGGTCCCCCTCTGGTCCTCCTCTGTGTCCTCCTCCAGTCCCCCTCCGGTCCCCCTCTGTGTCCTCCTCCGGTCCCCCTCTGGTCCTCTTCTGTGTCCTCCTCTGGTCCCCCTCTGGCCCTCCGGCCCTCCTCTGTGTCCTCCTCTGGTCCCTCTCTGGTCCTACTCTGTGTGCTCATCTGGCCCCCCATGTCCTTCGGTCCCCCTCTGTATTCCTCCACCCCCACTGTCCCAGATCTTTCAGGATAGAGAGCAGAGGAAGGAGCCGGTATATATGTAATTTACCAGATCCTTCCTCTTCTGAATAGACAGAGTCACTGACTGACTGTGACCTGTGTTTATGATGTTTCAGTTTATGAATGGAGAGGAGCCGCTGTCTCCGTTCATTAATTTCAGTGCAGCTGAGGCTGCAGAGAAAGAGACTGGGGAATCTGTGTCCTCACTCCCTTTCCCTGTCTCAAAAGGGAGATGTCAGGGGTCTGTTTAGACCCCCCAACAGTATTGATAAAAAGAAAAAAATTGTAAAAATAATAAAAGATGAAATGAAAAAAAAAAACACTGACACCGTCCACCCTACCTCCACAAAAAAGAAAGCATTGTAAAAAAATAAAAAATAAAATAAAAAAATAATAATAAAATAAAATAAAAAACTAATGACACAGTCCACACCTCATCAGTGCCACCTATCAGTACCCATCAGTACAGAGCCTTTCATTAGGACCCAGCAAAGGAAGTGGCTTGTTCTGAGATACTAGAATCAAAAGTCTCCTTAATCTCAATACTGCCCTCTAGTGTAAATATTGCTTATTGTAAGTGATTCAATAATATAATAATAAACACTTCCAAAGCACAACATAAAATAAAAACACATCAGAAATATTTCTCTCCTTATTGAATGTTTTTTTATTCATTGAAAATGTAATGGTACCGGAAATGATGATTTGTGACCACTAGCTGGAGCTAACAATTATAGTAAATAAGTATTTATTTCCTATGCTCATCATTGCCATCTAGTGGCCATAATTGTTAATTTTCCTAAATTACTCTATTTTGTACAAATGAATAACATTTAACCTGGAAAAAAATAGCCTAGATATACTCAACTGTGCCCTCGTTTGCACAGAACAAATGTACACCCATTTCACAGGATGAATAGCTCTGCATCATTTTTTTTATAAAACACCCCTTAATATCTGTGGATTCAGTACTATGTTTCTGTAAAGAGGGAGAGACTGAAAAGAATAGAGAGAGCAGTGGCAGCCTATTTTTTTTCCTTGAAAATGATGAACTACTCAGTTTTCCTTTTTAACTTGTTAGTAAAATCCATAGCACATATTATTAAGATGGTATTTCAATTCAGTGCCTCCCACACAGTTGTGAATATTGTTATGAAAATGTGAATTGTAAAACAGATCGGTGATCATCCAATAAAAAGCCTGCGTCTCACTGTATTGTCCAGGCTGCTCTACACTGGCTACTCACAGGTGCAATCCCACTACTGACCAGTATGGGGACTTTGACCTGCTCTGTTCCCAACCTGGGCCAGTTCACCCCTCCTTAGGACAACCACCTGGTGACCCCAGGCTCCCCTATTGATGCCAGTCTTAGCATGGACACCCGATCAACATAGCACAGGGTAGACCAGAACTCCTGGACTCAAGCAATCCAACAGCCTCAGCCTCCCAAGTAGCTGGGATTACAGGTGCACGCCACAGCACCCAGCAAAGGAAGTGGCTTGTTCTGGGATACTAGAATCAGAAGTCTCCTTGATCTCAATACTGCCCTCTAGTGTCAATAGTGCTTATTGCAAGTGATTCAATAATATAAAAATAAACATTTCCAAAGCACAGTATAAAATAAAACATATAAAAAAAATCGCATATAGAAGCTAGAAGAGAGACACATGGGTATATATTATAGCAAAAAGTAAACTTTCAGCTGCTTTATTGAAAGCCGCTCAGGGAGATCAGTGATTGTAACTCCCCCCCACACCGATCACCCCCCACTGTCCCCTGTGTCCATCCCCGGCTCCCCGCAGATCCCCCTCTGTGTTCTCCTCCAGTCCCCCTCTGGTCCTCCCCTGTGTCCTCCTATTGTCCCCCTCTGGTCCTCCTCTGTGTCCTCCTCCGGTCCCCCCATGTCCTCCGGTCCCCCTCTATGCTCCTTCACCCCCACTGTCCCAGATCTTTCAGTATGGAGAGCAGAGGAAGGAGTCGGTATATATGCCATTTACCAGCTCCTTCCTCTTCTGAATAGATAGAGTCACTGACTGACAACTGTGTTTATAATGCTTCAGTTTATGAAGGGAGTCTCTGTCTCTGTTCTTTCATTTCAGTGCAGCTGAGGCTGCAGAGAAAGAGACTGGGGAATCTGTGTCCTCACTCCCTTTCATAAAATAAAACATATAAAAGAGAAGAGAGACATATGAGTATTTGATGGCAAAAAGTAAGCTTTCAGCTGCTTTATTGAAAGCCGCACAGAAAGATCTGTGATTGTAACTCCCCCCACACGATCACCCTCCACTGTCCCCTGTGTGATCCCCGGCTCCCCTCAGGTCCCCCTCTGGTCCTCCTCTGTCTTCTCCTCTGTGTGCTCATCCGGTCCCCCGGAGGATGCTGGGAATGTGACATCATAAGAGGCGGGGTCACCATGTGACATCTCCCAGTGACCCCGTCCCTTTTCCCTATATAAGTCGCCGCACAATGCGTCCCTGCCATTGCGGCCAGAGAGAGTGTTGTGTCAACATCGCAAGGAAGAAAAGAAGAGAAGAAGGTGACAGCGTCAGAAGACCGGGCCAACGCTAGTAAAAGAGCAGGAAGAAGAAAGCGGAAGTCCGGCAGAAGAACTGAAGAGCGGGACAAGACCCCCGAAGAGCGGGACAAGACCCCAAAGGCGCAGATGAAGAAGAAAGCCAGACTCCTCCGGACTAGCACACAGACGGGCAGATTGTCAGCCAGACTGCCGAGTGCGAGGGACAATTTTGAGTCAAAACTTCTTTCTAAGTCCACCGGATAGTCCAATCGTGTGTACGCAGCATAAGGGTTACTAACTCACATTTATACATAAGTATATTAGGGACAATTTAGCTACCAGCATGCCTTTGGGGTGTGGAAGACAATCATAGTACGTGGAGGAAACCCACCCATGTATAGGGAGAGCACACAAACCCCCTGCAGGTATTGCTTCGGTTGGGATTCAAACTGATGACCGCTAGCACTGCTAGGTGACTGTGCTAACCACTTAGCCACTGTGCTTCTAGTAGTTACCATTGTCCTTAAAGCCGTATTAAACCCAAAAACAAAATTTTGTTACCAATTCTTAGATGTCTCATGTTGTCCCTGATCACCATCACACCATATATTGGTGGCTCAATGCCATATGTGGCTGAAACTGTGGACTATATAACTGTTCTGTGTGGAGACCTGAAGAGCTGGATACTGAGGGGAGTGTTTGTAAAAAAATCATAAAGCTTTTCATCCTTTGAAACTGACTTTTTTTGTACCAGTGGAGACAAAATGTAATACTATTTGGCTATTTTCTCTCCTGGTTCAATGTTTTTTATTTATTAAAAATGTAATGGTTCTGGAAATACTGATTTGTGGCCACTAGATATAGCTAACAATTATAGTAAATAAGTGAATAATATTCAACCTGGAGAGAAAATAGCCTAGTAACATTCAACTCTGCCCTGTTTGCATAGAAAAAATGTACACCCATTTCACAGGATGAATAGCTCTGCATAATTTTTTATAAAACACCCCTTGAACACTTCAATACCCGGCCATAGTAAAATGATGTCCTTTCCTTTTAGGGGGGGATATCTGAATGATGCGTGTAGCTAGAGGCATCATTCAGATATCATTCTTTGCAGCCGGCGATTCTTTGCACGATAAGAAGGATCATAGCGGCAGTTCCACCACTTGATCATTCTTATAGGCAATTGGGAGGGGGCGTCCCCCCTCCCTCCACCATCCAGTGCTTCTCCTGGCTCTTCCATGCCATCGGGGGCCCAGAGAAAGAATCGCCCGCTGCCAGATGACGAGCATAGAGATTTCCAGTCATCTCTATGACTGTCGGAGGCCCGGGTGCGACGTTATGACGTCACGCCCGGGTTACCGGAAATAAATGAAGCAGCGATCGTGACTGCCAGCGTGAGATCTGTGAATTTTTTTCCCGAACTCATGCTTTCCAGCCTGGAGGAGAGATGTGGGGACTTATTGACCCCACATCTCTCCATAAAGAGGACCTGTCACATAGATTCCCATTACAAGGGATGTTTACATTCCTTGTAATAGGAATAAAACTGATCAAAAATCAAAAATGTAAAAAAGGGTAAAAATAAAAAAAATTAAGTAAAATAAAAAAAAATTTAAATGCCCCTGTCCCCGCTAGCTTGCGCTCAGAAGTGAAGGCATACGTAAGTCCTGCCCACATATGTAGCCGCCGCTCAAACCACACATATGAGGTATCGCCACATGCTTTAGAGTCTGTGCAACAGTTCTAGCACCTCCTCTGTAACTCTAAACTGCTAACCTGTAAAAAATTGTAAAGCCTCGTCTATGGAGATTTTTAAGCAATGAATTTTGGCGCCATTCCATGATTATGCGCAATTGTAAAGCGTGACATGTTAGGTATCTATTTACTCGGTGTAACATTATCATTCACATTATACAAAATTGGGCTACCTTTACTGTATTCTTATTTTTTAATTCATGAAACCGTTTTTTTTTTTTAAATAATTGCGCACATACTGTGTGAGATAAAAAGTTGCAATGACTGACATTTTATTCCCCAGGGTGTCTGCTAAAAAAAACATATATAATATTTGGGGGACCTGATGAATTTTCTAGCAAAAAAATTATGATTTTTACATGAAAGAGAGAAGTGCCAGAATAGGCCCGGTATTGAAGTGGTTAATATCTGTAGATTCAGTACCATGGTTCTGTAAAGAGGGAGCCGCTGAAAAGAATAGAGAGAGAAGTGGCAGCCTATTTTTTTTCCTTGAAAATTATGAACTACTCAGTTTTCCTTTCTAACTTGTTAGTAAAATCCATAGCACATATTATCAAAATGGTATTTCAATTCAGTGCCTCCCACACAGTTGTGAATATTGTTATGAAAATGTGAATTGTAAAACAGATCGGTGATCATCCAATAAAAAGCCTGCGTCTCACTGTATTGTCCAGGCTACTCTACACTGGCTACTCACAGGTGCAATCCCACTACTGACCAGTATGGGGGGCTTTGACCTGCTCTGTTTCCAACCTGGGCCGGTTCCCCCCTCCTTAGGACAACCTGGTGACCCCAGGCTCCCCTAGAGCCACCATATTGATACCAGTCTTAGCATGGACACCCGATCAACATAGCGCAGGGTAGACCAGAACTCCTGGACTCAAGTAATCCAACAGCCTCAGCCTCCCATGTAGCTGGGATTACAGATGCACGCCACAGCACCCAGCGAAGGAAGTGGCTTGTTCTGAGATACTAGAATCAGAAGTCTCCTTGATCTCAATACTGCCCTCTAGTGTCACTATTGCTTATTGCAAGTGATTCAATAATATAATAATAAACATTTCCAAAGCACAACATAAAATAAAACATAGAAAAAAAATCAAACATATAGAAACTAGAAGAGAGACATATGGGTATATGATGGTATGAAGCTTTCAGCTGCTTTATTGAAACTCGCGCAGGGAGATCGGTGATTGTAACTCCCCCCACACCGATCACCCCCCCCCCCCCCCCACTGTCCCCTGTGTCCTCCCCAGCTCCCCTCTGTTCCTTCTCTGTGTCCTCCTCCAGCCCCCCTCTCTGTCCTCCGTGTCCTCCTCCGGTCCGCGTCTGGCCCCCTCTCTATCCTCTGTGTGCTCGTCCAGTCCCCCGTGTTCTCCTCTGATCCCCCTCTGTGTCCTTCTCCGGTTCCACTTTGGTACTGCTCTGTATCCTCCTCCGGTCCCCCTCTGGTTCTCCTCTGATCCTCCTCTGGTACCCCTCTGGTCCTCTTCTGTGTCCTCCTCTGGCCCTCTTCTGTATCCTCCTCCGGTCCCCCTCTGGCCCTCCTCTGTGTCCTCCTCCGGTCCCCCTCTGGTCCTCCTCTGTGTCCTCCTCCGGTCCCCCTCTGGTCCTCCTCTGGTCCCTCTCTGGTCCTACTCTGTGTGCTCATCTGGCCCCCCATGTCCTTCGGTCCCCCTCTGTACTCCTCCACCCCCACTGTCCCAGATCTTTCAGGATAGAGAGCAGAGGAAGGAGCCGGTATATATGTAATTTACCGGATCCTTCCTCTTTTGAATAGACAGAGTCACTGACTGACAACTGTGTTTATGATGTTTCAGTTTATGAATGGAGAGGAGCCGCTGTCTCCGTTCATTCATTTCAGTGCAGCTGAGGCTACAGAGAAAGAGACTGGGGAATCTGTGTCCTCACTCCCTTTCCCTGTCTCAAAAGGGAGATGTCAGGGGTCTGTCTAGACTCCCCCAACAGAATTGATAACAAAAAGTAAAATTGTAAAAATAATAAAAGATGAAATGAAAAAAAACACTGACACCGTCCCCCCCCCCCCCCCAATAAAAAAGAAAGCATTGTAAAAAAAAAAATAATCAAAAATTAGAAAACAATAATAAAATAAAAACAAAAAACTAGTGATAAAAAAAGTAAAATTGTAAAAATCCTAAAAAATAAAAAAAACACTAACACCGTCCACTCCCTATTCCCCCCCGCAAAAAGGAAAGAATTGTAAAAAAAAAAAAAAAACATTTAGTACTAGACTCCCCCAACAGAATTGATAAAAAAAAGTAAAATTGTAAAAATAATAAAAGATGAAATAAAAAAAATAAAAAAAACACTGACCCCATCCACCCCCCCCCCCCCCCCCCCCCAAAAAAGAAAAGCATTGTAAGAAAAAATAAAAAATTTGAAAAAAATAATAATTAAATAAAATAAAAAACTACTGACACAGTCCACACCTCATCAGTGCCACCTATCAGTGCCCATCAGTACAGAGCCATTCATTAGTACCAGGCAAAGGAAATGGCTTGTTCTGAGATACTAGAATCAAAAGTCTCCTTAATCTCAATAATGCCCTCTAGTGTCAATATTGCTTATTGCAAGTGATTCAATAATATAATAATAAACATTTCCAAAGCACAACATAAAATAAAAACACATCAGAAATATTTCTCTCCTTATTGAATGTTTTTTTATTCATTAAAAATGTAATGGTACCGGAAATGATGATTTGTGACCACTAGCTGGAGCTAACAATTATAGTAAATAAGTATTTATTTCCTATGCTCATTATTGCCATCTAGTGGCCATAATTATTTATTTTCCTAAATTACTCTATTTTGTACAAATGAATAACATTTAAACTGGAAACAAAATAGCCTAGTAACATTCAACTGTGCCCCCGTTTGCACAGAACAAATGTACACCCATTTCACAGGATGAATAGCTCTGCATCATTTTTTATAAAACACCCCTTAATATCTGTGGATTCTGTACTATGTTTCTGTAAAGAGGGAGAGACTGAAAAGAATAGAGAGAGCAGTGGCAGCCTTTTTTTTCCCTTGAAAATGATGAACTATTCAGTTTTCCTTTTTAACTTGTTAGTAAAATCCATAGCACATATTATTAAGATGATATTTCAATTCGGTGCCTCCCACACAGTTGTGAATATTGTTATGAAAATATGAATTGTAAAACAAATCGGTGATCATCCAATAAAAAGCCTGCGTCTCACTGTATTGTCCAGACTGCTCTACACTGGCTACTCACAGGTGCAATCCCACTACTGACCAGTATGGGGGGCTTTGACCTGCTCTGTTTCCAACCTGGGCCGGTTCACCCCTCCTTAGAACAACCTGGTGACCCCAGGCTCCCCTAGAGCCACCATATTGATACCAGTCTTAGCATGGACACCCGATCAACATAGCACAGGGTAGACCAGAACCCCTGGATTCAAGCAATCCAACAGCCTCAGCCTCCCAAGTAGCTGGGATTACAGATGCACGCCACAGCACCCGGCAAAGGAAGTGGCTTGTTCTGAGATACTAGAATCAGAAGTCTCCTTGATCTCAATACTGCCCTCTAGTGTCACTATTGCTTATTGCAAGTGAGTCAATAATATAATAATAAACATTTCCAAAGCACAACATAAAATAAAAACATATAAAAAATATAGAGAGCCGTCAGAGCTGCTGTGGCCATCTTCCAGCATTGTCCTCTCCTGCAGTCCTCCTCCCTGCTCCTCCCAATAGGATCACGGATGTTTTGATCAATTGGAAAACGGATTTCATACCTGTTTCCCAATTGGCCGGGAGGAGGATCAGTGTTGCAAATGCAAAAATTTATTTGCTGTTGCAACACACCTGGGTGGGCTGCGGACGCATCCTCTGGGACAGGAGCCCACGCTAATTTGAAGCCTATTAGAGCCTATGGCTCTAATCAGATGCTTCAAAAAATAAACCCTGGCTGCTGTAATTCATGTGCCCGGTGCCCCGAGGGGGGCTGGACACATGAATGGGGGGGGGGGGGCAGTGAATTTTCTATAAAAGGGAGACTGCGTCTCACTGTATTGTCCAGGCTGCTCTACACTGGCTATTCATAGGCACAATCCCACTACTGATCAGTATGGGGGCTTTGACCTGCTTTGTCTCCAACCTGGACAAGTTCTTGGGAGAAACTGGTGGCCCCAGGCTCCCCTAGAGCCACCATACTGATACTAAACTTAGTGTGGACACCCAACTGACATAGCACAGAACTCCTGGGCGCAAGCAATCCAACAGCCTCAGCCTCCCATGTAGCTGGGATTACAGACACACACCACTGTGCCTGGCAAGAGAGCAAGCTTCCCTCTGTAACCAGAAGCTGAAAGATAAGTGATGATCGGAGATTAATACTGCCATCTAGTGTCAATATTGCTAACTGTGTGTGCTTTGTTAGCGCAGGGCAAGGGTTGTGGGGGTGAGGCCCTTCTCCCTATCAACATGGGGACAAAGTGCTTTGGGGCTACCTGAAGGGCCTGGTATGGAATTTAGGGGGACCCCCACTCATTTTTTTTTTTTACATTTTGGTTTGGGGTTCCCCTGTGGGGAAATTCCATGCCGTTTTTATCAATGAATTTTTATGTGTATTGTCGGCCCGACAATTCATTATAGCCGCAAATAGTTTTAAATTACTTTTTTTCCTTTAGAGATGTAATTTTACTGTCAGACTGTTCTAACATGGGAAACAAGCGCCCCTTTACAGGCATACTATAGACACCCCCCAGGTACGAAATTTAAACGAATATTACGCTTTTATTGTTTCACTTTAACCATTATTAAAATCACTGCTCCCGAAAAAACGTCTGTTTTTAAAACTTATTTTTGCATTGATACATGTCCCCTGGGGCAGGACCCGGGTCCCCAAACACTTTGTATGACAATGACTTGCATATAAGCCTTTAAAATTAGCACTTTTGATTTCTCCCATAGACTTTTAAAGGGTGTTCCGCGGCTTTTGAATTTGCCGCGAACACCCCAAATTGTTTGCTGTTCGGCGAACTGGGGAACAGCCAATGTTCGAGGCGAACTCATGTTCGACCCGAACATAAAGCCCATGCCTAATTACCACTTTCCATCCCCCACCTTCCCAACATCCCAACATCCCATCCCACATAAAACCTTAAAGACATCCTTCCCTAACTGACTCACCTCTGCCAACAGACAACCCCCCACAGCCTACTCACACCCCCATCCCTCTCCAACATGCACCACCTGTATACCATTCATATTGCTCTCCTGCATATACTGCCTTCCGCTATACACTCACCGGCCACTTTATTAGGTACACCTTGCTAGTACCGGGTTGGATCCCCCCTTTGCCCTCAGAACTGCCCTAATTCATATTAAATGATAACATCACGCAGTTGCTGCAGAGTTGTCGGCTGCACATGCAGGATGCAAATCTCCTGTTACACCACATCCCAAAGGTGCTCTATTGGATTGACATCTGGTAACTGTGGAGGCCATTGGAGTACATTGTTCTGGAATCGTTGATACAAGGCAGGATGGATCCATGCTTTTATGTAGTTTATGCCAAATTCTGATCCTACCATCTGAATGTCGCAGCTAAAAGCAAGACTCTTCATACAACATTTTTCCACCCTTCAATTGTCCGATTTTTCTGAGCCTGTGCAAATTGTAGCCTCGGTTTCCTGTTCTTAGTTGGGAGGAGTGGCAACTGGCATGGTCTTCTGCTGCTGTAGCCCATCTTCTTTAAGGTTAGATGTGTTGTGCGTTCAGAGACACTATTATGCATACCTTGGTTGTAACGGGTGGTCATTTGAGTTACTGTTGCCTTTCTATCATCTTGAACCAGTCTGCCCATTCTCCTCTGACCTCTAACATCAACAATGCATTTTCCTCCACACAACTGCTCCTACAAGTCTCTAGGTGTAGAACTACAAGTCCAGCATGCACTGCCAACAAAAGGGCTTGCAGACTTCACTAGATTGGGACCTGCACAGAAGCTGTAGGGAAATGTTGGCCTCCTTTAGTGCTGGGATATCAATACACATTTCTAGAGATATCAGCTACACATGACATAATGACCACTGAGCGCTGTGATGACAGCCTCTATATCTATGGTGTTCTATCTATCCATCATTCTTCTGTGCCGTCACAGAACCTTCTACTATTGCTGCTCCCAGCTTCTATCTTCTCTCTTGCATGCAGAAAAAAAAAAAACAATCTCTGAGTTCAACTTTCTAGGACAGTGGTCTCCAAAACTGTGGCCCTTGGCTAGCCTTTATCTGGCACTTGGGGCACTATTCCATAGACTGACATCTATGATGGGGTACCATTCCCCTACTACACCATCAATGGGACACTATTCCTCTCAATGACCAACACTAGTGCCATATTCTTCCTATTAAAACCATGATGGGGCACTAATGCTGGGGCAATTTTTACTCCCACTGGCCACACTCCGGCCCCCCTAAAGCCTGAAGGACACCAAACTGACCCTGCTCAAGGAGATTTAGGAATCTGAGCTGGGAGACCTCCAGTGGCGATCATGGAAAATTGCATTCAGCTAGAAATGCATTATTTGTCGTTCACCAGCAGGGGTCAATGCTGCCTACACAATTGCTTGTGTTTCTAAATGCATACAAATATATTTGTGACATCCTATAACCAATAATAATTTTATTCAGCTATGGAATATCATTCATTTATTTTATTTTTTACAAATTCCTTATTTATAGTAATCAAAGGCATTGAGATTGCAATGAAAAAAATGATGTTCAGATTTGTATAAAAAAAAGTCTTACAGATGTAAGTCAATCTGAATGAGCGTACATAAATACAGTAATACAACAATGGTAGTGTAAATTACCAGGAAATTAATTCTAGAATGTAATTTATCACTAATAAATCATAGATCGGAATGCAGTATGTATTTTGTGGATGCGAGTCTATACAGTGATACAATTGAAAAATGTATTTGGATACCTTTAGGGCCGGTTCACACAGCGGGCGATGCGAGGCGACACGACTCGCCTCGCCTCGCTCCCGCAAGTCGCCCCCGTTCTGTACAATGGAACCGTTCTGAGAGGAGCGACTCGAGTCGCTCCGACTCAGAAAATAGGTTCCTGTACTACTTCTGGGTGACTTCGGGGCGACTTGCATTGACTTCTATACAGAAGTCATTTGCAAGTCGCCGCCGAGGCCGCTGCAGGTCGCGGCGAGGCAAGTCGGAGTCGCCTCGCCTCGCCTGCAGTGTGAACCGGCCCTTACACTGACGAGAGTATTGATACAATGTATTTTTGATGTGAGGATAATTAGACTATAAATAAAAAAAGTAACAATGAAGTTGATGACTGTTTTCTATAAAGCTGCGTCTCACTGTATTGTCCAGGCTGCTACACTGTATATGCAATTTCACAGTATAAAGGTATAGTGTCAACTCTACCCAATTTACTTTCATACTTAAATAGGTCCAACCCGGCTTGGGGGGGGGGGGGGGGGCGGGCGGTGTAT
This sequence comes from Lithobates pipiens, assembly GCF_037356315.1. Taxonomy (NCBI): domain Eukaryota; kingdom Metazoa; phylum Chordata; class Amphibia; order Anura; family Ranidae; genus Lithobates; species Lithobates pipiens. The sequence goes on along the minus strand of NW_027507879.1, from coordinate 1,966,144 downwards.
CGAGTAGTGACAGCTCTTACCCATTACTATATTCCATAGCGTAATCCAGGCATGTACTGGCCATTGGGACTACCGGGAGTTTCCCGGTGGGCCGATGGCTCAGTGGGCCACTCTGATGTAAGGGGGCTGGTGATGGGCCACTCTGATGTAAGGGGGCTGGTGATGGGACACTCTGATGTAAGGGGGTGCTGATGGGACACTCTGATGTAAGGGGGTGCTGATGGGACACTCTTACGTAAGGGGGTGCTGATGGGACACTCTGATGTAAGGGGGCTGCTCATGGGACACTCTGATGTAAGGGAGCTGCTCATGGGACACTCAAAATGTAAGTGGGCCGGTCTGGATGAAGTCCAGGACCAAATTTCTGTCCCAGTCCAGCCCTGGCGTAATCTCACCTTTCTTCCTTTATGTTCGGAGATTAATACTGCCATCTAGTGTCAATATTGCTAATTGTGCATGCTTTTTAACCCTTTCATGACTAAGCCTATTTTTGGCATTTGGTGTTTACAAGTTAAAATCCATATTTTTTGCTAGAAAATTACTTGATTTATGTCTCTCTAGAGAATTCGCTGATGTGGCAAAAAGAAAATTACTTGGAACCCCCAAACATTATATATATATATTTTTAGCAGAGACTCTAGAGAATAAAACGGCGATTGTTGCAATATTTTATGTCACACGGTATTTGCGCAGCAGTGTTTTAAACGCAACTTTTTGGGAAAAGTGACACTTTCATGAATTAAATAAAAACGAAACAGTAAAATTAACAATTTTTTTTTGCATAATGTAAAAGATAATGTTACGCCGAGTAAATAGATACCAAACATGTCACACTTTATAATTGCACGCACTCGTGGATTGACGACGAAGTACGGTACCTAAAAATCTCAATAGGCGACGCTTTAAAAAATTTTTTACGGTTACCAGGTTAGCGTTACAGAGGAGGTCTAGTGCTAGAATTATCGCGGCGATACCTCACACGTGTGATTTGAACACTGTTTACATATGCGGGCGCGACTTCCGTATGCTCGAGCTCGCAAAAAAAAATTGATCACTTTTATTGCTGTCACAAGGAATGTAAACATCCCTTGTGACAGTAATAGGTGGTGACAGGTACTCTTTATGGAGGGATCGGGGGTCTAAAAGACCCCCCACCCCTCCTTTACACTTCAATGTATTCAGATCGCCGAATACGGCGATTCTGAATACTGTATATTTTTTAAAAATGGGTGCCATTGGCAGCCGAGTAAACGGGAAGTGACGTCATGACGTCGCTTCCGTGTTTACTATTAGGATTCTGGAACGAAGCCGATTACGGCTTCGTTCCAGTTCCTCCCCAGCAGCCGGAGGCATCGGATGTTGAATCGGTGCTCCCGATCGAGCGGGAGCAGCGGTAACAGCCGCGGGAGGTGCGCGGGAGGGGGGACGTCCCCTCCCACTCCTCCGGCATAACAGCTGAGCAGCTTTTAGCCGCTTCGGTTATTATGGCTGGATAGCCAATCGCCCGCTGGAAAAAACGATACTGGGATGATGCCTGCAGGTACGGGCATCATCCCGGTATACCCCCCGGAAGCCGAGTATGCAGATCTGCGTACGCTTGGCGGGAAGGGGTTAAGTTCACCAAAGTACAGAGTAGTTGTTATATTCACATATGAGATGTTATATTATTTTTTATAAATACATTTTTTAAATGATTAGGCGGTTGTAGACCAAGCGTTCTAGAAGTTTAAAGGTGAATGGGAGCAATGAGATGGGTCTTAAGTTGTTCAAGTAGGTGGGGTCCAGTGAGGGTTTTTTAAGTATGGGGGTGATCTGTGCATGTTTTAGAGGGGGGGGGAAGGTGTCGTTAGAGAGGGAGAGATTGAAGATGTGAGTGAGGGAGCATAGGATAGAATAAGAGGGTGACCTTAGTAGTTGTAAGGGGACAGGATCCAAGGGACAGGATCCAAGGGACAGGATCCAAGGGACAATTGGTTAGGTGGGCATCTGAGAAAAGTTTTGAGTGTTGAATGTGCCATTAGGCCAGGTATGTTGGGTGGGGAAATCTTCCACTGCATCCCAAAGGTGCTCTATTGGATGGAGATCTGGTGAGTGTGGAGGCCATTGGAGGACAGTGACCTCATTGTCATGTTCAATAAACCAGTGGTGAGATGATTGGAGCTTTGTGACATGGTGCATTATCCTGCTGGAAGGAGCCATCAGAAGATGGGGACACTGTTGTCATAAAGGGATGGACATGGTCAGCAACAATACTCAGGAAGGCCATGGCATTTAAACCATGATCAGTTGGTACTAAGGGGTCCAAAGTGTGCCAAGAAAATATCCCCCACACCATTACACCACCACCAACCTGAACCATTGATATAAGACAGGATGGATCCATGCTTTTATGTTGTTACGCCAAATTCTGACCCGACCATCTGAATGTTGCAGCTGAAATCGAGACTCCTCGGACCAGGCAACATTTTTCCAATCTTCTATTGTCCAATTTTGGTGAGCCTGTGCGAATTGTAGCCTCACCGGTTCTTAGCTGGTAGGAGTGGCACTCAGTGTGGTCTTCTGCTGCTGTAGCCCATTTGCTTCAAGGTTCAATGCATTGTGCGTTCAGAGATGGTATTCTGCATACCTTGGTTGTATTGAGTGGTTATTTGAGTTACTGTTGCCGTTTTACCATCTCGAACCAGTCTGTCCGTCCTTCTCTGACCTCAACCAGGCATTTTCCTACACATCACTGGATATTTTCTCTTTTTCGGACCGTTCTCTGTAAAGATGGTTATGCAAGAAAATCCCAGTAGATCAGCAGTTTTTGAAATACTCAGACCAGCCCGTCTTACATCAACAGTCATTCCACGATCAAAGTCACGTAAATCCCCTTTCTTCCCCATTCTGATGCTCTGTTTGAACTTCAGCAAGTTGTCTTCACCACATCTAGATGCCTAAATGCATTGAGTTGATTGAATATTGGTTGGCTAATTAGCAATTTGTGTTACCAAGCAATTGAACAGGTGTACCTAATTAAGTGGCCATTGAGTGTATAACCAACACATTTCGGGGTTCTCCCCCCTTCTTCAGGGCTCTCTATATTTTTTATATGTTTTTATTTTATGTTGTGCTTTGGAAATTTTTACTATTATATTATTGAATCACTTGCAATGAGCAATATTGACACTAGAGGGCATTATTGAGATCAAGGAGACTGCTGATTCTAGTATCTCAGAACAAGCCACTTCCTTTGCATGATGTGGATAGGGCCCAGAACCTTGGCGTCCTAAGAATGTCCAGGTTATGACCCAGTGGATGTGGAGCTACAATTTAGAGACACTTTAAGGGTAGATAGGAGTTCCTTGTTGGCAGACCGACCCCAACGAGCGTCTGATGATTCTTATAGGTGGTCAATATTAACCTCTTATTCAATCCAACATAGAGATATTAAAGCCATTTTAACCGCTTCAGCCCCGGAAGATTTTACCCCCTTCCTGACCACAGCACTTTTTGCAATTCGGCACTGCGTCGCTTTAACTGACAATTGCGCGGTTGTGCGACGTGGCTCCCAAACAAAATTGATGTCCTTTTTTTTGCCACAAATAGAGCTTTCTTTTGGTGGTATTTGATCACCTCTGCGGTTTTTATTTTTTGTGCTATAAACAAAAAAAGAGCGACAATTTTGAAAAAAACACATTTTTTTTTTTTACATTTTGCTATAATAAATATCCCCCAAAAACATTTTTTCCCCTCAGTTTAGGCCGATACGTATTCTACATATTTTTGGTTAAAAAAATTGCAATAAACGATTATTGATTGGTTTGCGAAAAAGTTATAGCGTTTACAGAATAGGGGATAGTTGTATGGCATTTTTATTAATAATTTTTTTTTTTTACTAGTAATAGCGGCGATCAACGGTTTTTATTGTGACATTATGACATTATGGCGAACACGTGGGACATTTTTGACACATTTTTGGGACCACTGTCATTTAACCACTTCAATACCGGGCACTTAAACACCTTCCTGCCCAGACCAATTTTGTGCTTTCAGCGCTGTCACACTTTGAATGACAATTGCGCGGTCATGCTACACTGTACCCAAATGAAATTTGTATAATTTTTTTCCCACAAATAGAGCTTTCTTTTGGTGGTATTTGATCACCTCTACGTTTTTTATTTTTTGCTAAACAAATAAAAAAATACCGAAAATTTTGAAAAAAAAAATGTTTTTTTTTGTTTCAGTTTCAAAACTTTGCAAATAAGTAAGTTTTCTCCTTCACTGATGGGCACTGATGGGGTTACACTGATGGGCAATGATAAGGCGGCACTGATGGGCACCGATGAGGTGGCACCAATGAAGTGGCACTGATGAGGTGGCATTGATGGACACCGATATGTGGCACTGATAGGCGGCACTGATGGGTGGCACTGATGGGCGACACGGATGGGCACTGATAGGTGGCACAAATTGGCACGGATTGGCATGGATGGGCATGGATAAGTGGCACAGGTGGGCATGGGTTAGGCGGCACAGGTGGGCATGGGTAGGCGTCACAGGTGGCCATGGGTAGGTGGCACAGGTGGGCATGGGTAGGCGGCACAGGTGGGAATTGGGTAGGCGGCACAGGTGGGCATGGGTAGGCACTGATAGGCGGCACAGATGGGAACTGATAGGCGGCATTGTATTATAATATATTACACTAATGGATGCCAATCAGTGCCAATCAATAATGCATGCCAATCAGTGATGCCCATTGTGCACATACAGATCCAACTACTTTTAGCTGATTTCCTTGCATTGCAACTCTGCATTAGTCAGTGGTAAATGTGGTATACACTATATACAATCACCCAACACTAGTTCGTTTCCACAATCCATGACTTAACTTCACAGTTCACACAAATATTTTTTAAATTCAAACTGTAGCACCGACATAAGTCTTTTTTTTTTCCACAGTAGCGTGACAATCCCTCCACCTCCGGTCTAACTAATCACTCTCACCTTATGGCATGGACCCCTGTGCAAACAGGTGGTCATGCAAGCGGGTATCAAAAGGGTTAACACGGACCATAAACTTCTCTCACGTCTCCTTAGATCTCAGTAAGGACGCCAAGTCATGGGTAGAAAGAAAAGATCTAAGTGCTCATCAGATTGAATTTTTGTGTTCAAACACAAACTACTCACATAAAGATGATAAAAACACAGCATGTAAAGCCGACAAACTTGTTAGTTCCGTAGGGCAGCAGCGGGTGACGTCATGCATAGCTCCTCCCCCCTGTATGCAGTACGTTCAATCAGTACTTCAGCGTCACCAGACTCCTCCCCCCTTCCCTTCATTAGCAGACAGAGGCACTTGGGGAAGGGGGGAGGAGTCTGGTGACGTCGATGTCACCGGATGTCCGACGGAACTCCCTGAAGACACGGAAGCCGACGGAGAGGTGAGTATTTTGATTGATCAAAAAAATTTTGATCAATCAAAAAAATTAATGATTAATCGAGGAATTTATCTTTATTTCCACAGCCCTAATTTAATTGTATGATATAAGGTAGCCAATTTGTTATGCTCATTCACTTGACATAATGTCGGGTTGTAATTTTGTGGCCCAATATTTTGAATCAGATGGTTCAACATCTACCCTCTGCTTAATACTACTTCAGAGGTGTAGCTTCAGTATGATTTTAATAGTTTCTGCCCAAAAGAGATAAGAACACTGCCTCCTGTTTCTGATTTTGATTAAACATCTTAATTTTTATTTATGTGGCGATGCTTCGCTTAATGCCCTTTTAATCTATGGCTTTGAAAGTGAGGCTTGAACCGCATTTCCTTGCAACATTCATTCTGTTTACATTTTTCCTCGCCATTTTGGCGGTGACTGGAATTGGAGGCCGATGGTTTTGGTTCTCGCCCCATTTTGGCGGCACCCGGAAGTGAACATCCATCCATCAGGAGGATAGTGGCTGCTAGGCAGCAGTGCGGTACACAAGTTGTGGCCGTTTCTGCTGCATGTCGCACTGGAGTGAGGTCTGAAACATTGTACATCTAGTGGTAATGTAATCTGTGGCAATGCGCGGACTGCGTGCCTCTGCGTCATATCTCAAGAATGAGGCGTGAATTCCATACCATCGACATTAATATATTTCAGAGTGAGGCACGCACCGCACGCCTCACCGCCATTTTGGCTATGACCGGAAGTAAGTGAAATTGCATTCAATTGCCGGAGAGCTGTTACTCATTAGGGGGTACACAATAATGTATATATATATATATATATATATATATATATACGCAGTGGCTGCAGTGGACAGGCACCAAAGATGATGTCTCTTTAGACGAAACACGTTAGGACAGGCTCTGCTGATACCACTGTGTCACTTTCCATACTTTTTATTACAAAGCGCTTTTTATCTTCACCAAATGCGAGTGTTCCCCTTTTTATATACATTAAATGTCTTTATATTGAAATGGAATCACACTATGTGGCCTATTCCCTCTTCTTCCTATAAAATACATCATTTGGGAGAAGCTTTCTGACCCATCCTCTGGTCATCGTCCCTCTGGTGGGCATCCATTTGGAAGCAGTGCTGTGATGGACCATAGGAGTCTGTATCCCCAACTGGATGCTGCATGTGCCGATGAAAAATTACCCTGGGTGTATTACACCACAAGCTTTACTGACTCATTAGGCGTAGACAAAGTGTCTGCACCAAGTATTTATTTCAAGTCACTATTTCATCATACATGCCTGTTTCCGGACTTTAATATTTACTCATGAATGCATATATATTAAATTTTTTGCTTCACAGTATTATTTTTCACTACTGCCAGCTAGTTTTGTTCACTTGCGTCTATGTGATTATATGGGGATTGTATGACCTTTCCATTATAGAGCATATATTTAATATATAGTTACTAGCACTTGTATTACATGCATATGTGGTCATTGTACTGAGTATGTAGTTATATCAGTTTGTGGTTTATTCCATTGATATCACACCCGCGCTGCACTTCTTTACGCACACAGTTTCTCACTTCGCTGTGCCGGCTGCTAATATACCATTTAAAGACTCACCTGATCTATAAATTTACACTCATTAAAGAGGAAGTTAACCCTAAACAAAATAAAAAATAAAAATAAACCCTGCAAGGCAAAGGCATAATGAGCTAGTATGCATAGCATACTAGCTCATTAGGAATAACTTACCTGAGATCGAAGTGTGCACGGGAGCCATCATTGATGGCATGTCCGCCTTCACTTGCGGCGTGACAACGGTGCCCTTTTTTTTGTAAAATACCTCCTTAACTGTGTAGGTTAAGGAGATATTTCTTGGACCTACAGGTAAGCCTTGATCTAGGCTTACCTGTAGGTCAAAGTGGTCTGTAAGGGTTTACAACCACTTTAAAATAAGTGTTCCTGAGGCAGGGGGATGACCTGCAGGAACTACTTCAACATGACCCAGGTGTGACTTCAAATTGATATCTTAATTTCTCAAGGTAACAGGGGCATTCCCCACCACGCAGAATGCCCCTTGCATATCTGCGTCTATAGGCCGGGCAATGCCTTTGTCGCCTATGATTCACTGTCAGCTTTGACAGCTTCCAAGTTTCGGACTCTTGTCTGATTACAACTGAGCTATACTGCGCTGATCCCCAATGGCCCTCCTTTCCAGTCCATCCAAGGCGCTTGTGAGTGACATCACGTGGGAAGGAAGAGAGACCAGCAGGGATCAGCACAGATGGACAGGTAGATCTGCCACAGCAGCTTCCCTGCGTGCTATGCATGAAGCCCCCTGTAGTATGCCCTCCTGACCCCCAGTACCATGCCCTCTAGACCCCCAGTACCATGCCCTCAAGACACTCCGTACTGTGTCCTCCTGACTCCACTGTACCCTGCCTGCCTGACCCCCTGTGCCATGTCTTCCTGACCTCCAGAACCATGCCCCTTTGACCTCCCTGTACTGTGCCCTCCTGTACCGTTCCCTCTACCCGTCCTGTCCTATACCTTGCTAAACGCTGTCCTCTGCCCTACTGATCCCTGTACACTACGTTACATACTACTGACCTCCCTACACTGCTCTACATACTACTGACCTCCCTACACTGCTCTACATACTACTGACCTCCATACACTGCTCTACATACTACTGACCTCCCTACACTGCTCTACATACTACTGACCTCTCTACACTGCTCTACATACTACTGACCTCTCTACACTGCCCTACAAACTACTGACATCTGTACACTTCCCTACATCCCATTAACCTTTGTACACTGCCCTACATCCTACTGACCTCTGTACACTACAATACATCTTGCTGCCCTCTGTACGCTGCCCTCCACCCAACTAACCTCTGTACACTGCCCTACAAACTACTGACCTCTGTACACTGCCATACATACTACTGACTTCTATACACTGCCCTACATACTACTAACCTCTGTACACTGCCCTACAAACTACTGACCTCTGTACACTGCCATACATACTACTGACTTCTATCATTGCCCTACATACTACTAACCTCTGTACACTGCCTTACATACTACTGATCTCTGTACACTGCCCTACAAACTACTGGCCTCTGTACACTGCCCTGCATACGACAGACCTCTGTACACTGCCATACATACTACTGACCTCTGTACACTGCCATACATACTATTGACCTCTGTACACTGCCCTACATACTACTAACCTCTGTACACTGCCCTACAAACTACTGACCTTTGTACACTGCCCTACATACGAAAGACCTCTATACACTGCCCTACATACTACTGACTTCTATACACTGCCCTACATATACACCTCCAAGATGACCACTGCCTTTCTAAAGAAGCTGAGGGTAAAGGTGATGGACTGGCTAAGCATGTCTCCAGATTTAAACCCTATTGAGCATCTGTGGGGCATCCTCAAATGGAAGGTGGAGGAGCGCAAGGTCTCCAACATCCACCAGCTCAGTGATGTCGTCAAGGAGTGGAAGAGGACTCTAGTGGAAACCTGTGAAGCTCTGGTGAACTCCATGCCCAAGAGGGTTAAGGCAGTGCTGGAAAATAATGGTGGCCACACAAAATATTGACATTTTGGGCCCAGTTTTAACATTTTCACTTAGGGGTATACTCGCTTTTGTTGTTTAGACATTAATGGCTGTGTGTTGAGTTATTTTGAGGGGACAGCAAATTTACACTGTTAAACAAGCTGTGCACTCACTACTTTACATTGTAGCAAAGTGTCATTTCTAATATAATAAAATATTTACAAAAATGTGAGGGGTGTACTCACTTTTGTTAGATACGGTAACTGACAAACTACACATACCAATGACACAAAACCAGCCAGGTGATTTTTACAGCAGAACTTTGGGCTGGCAATGCAGAGCTGGAAAATCCAGCTACACATCAGGTCAGTCAAGCTCCAAAAAAAAAAAATTTGGAGTTAAGGAACAACTCCGAGCAGACTGCAGGTTCAGGAGACAGGGCTTGACAGTACTCCCAGTCAAATTAAGGCAGGCATGCACAGTGGTGGTTGTAGCAGATAGTGTTAAGCCAATTCAGAAGCAGAAGAGTAGTCACCGGGGAAAGCCGAGGACAGCAGCAGATGAGCAACAAGGTACAGAGGCAGAAGCAGAATCAGGGTCTTAAAGCAGGGGAGGAATCTGGGGGGGGGGGGGGGGCAACGGGGCAATTGCCCCCCCCCCCCCCCCAGAATAAATTACTGACTCGCCGTGGCAAATCAGAACCATGGTCGGGACAACTCCCAGCCATTCCCAACATGAGGAATTACTTTCCCGGACACATCGAGACTGGACTCTCTGCCCCTTGCACCTCCCCCGGAAATTTTCCAGCCTCTCTCCTGCAGGATGCTGCTTGAGCGGGTGGGATGGGGATGTGCCTGACCCCTTAGATCGCCCTCCGCCTGGAAGAGGGAGATGTGAGCAGCTGAGCAGAGGGAGCCTAGTGAATGTTCCTGGAGGTATGCTCAGGTAGTAGTGCTTCGTGGATTAGTTTACATGCACCTCTATGCTACGTCTGCATTACTGCAGCTTAGCATAGAGGTGCTGTTAGCTGACAAATTCGATTGCATATCATTTTTATGCAGCACAGTGAGAAATTGGGCTCATTAAAGCATTGTGACTGCCCCCTGGTGTGTGCCCTACCGACCCCCCCTGATGTATGCCCTCCTGACCTCCCCCCCAGTGGTTGCCCTTCCGACTCCCTAATGTGTACCCTCCTGACCCCCTGTGTGTGCCCTCCTGACTCCCTGGAGTGTGCCCTCCCAACCCCCCCGGTGTATGCTCTCCCGGCCCCCCGGTGTGTGCCCTTCCAACCCCCCAGTGTATGCCCTCCCGGCCCCCTGGTGTGTGCCCTTCCGACCCCACCGTTGTGTGCCTTTCCAACCCCACAGTGTATGCCCTCCTAACCCCACAGTGTGTGCCCTCTTGACCCTGTACTGTGTCCTCCTGAACTCCCTGGTGTGTGCCCTCCTGACCTCCCTGGTATGTGCCCTCCTGACCTCCATGGTGTGTGCTCTGCTGACCTCCCCCTCTTGGTGTGTGCCCTCCTGACCTCTCTGGTATGTGCCCTCCTGACCTCCCTGGTATGTGCCCTCCTGACCTCCATGGTGTGTGCCCTCCTGATCCTCCCCTGGTGTGTGCCCCCCCCCCCCAGTGTGTGCTCTTCTGACCCCCCCCCCCCCCCGGTGATAGGATATCTGATCTCCTAAATAATATTGATAAAGCAAAGGCATTATTATTGATAGTTATTTTGTCACGCGCTGTTGGAACAAAGGCAGAAACAGTTTATTAGGCAGACGGGAGATGCTATTTTTCTAGACAACTCAGGAAACTAACAAAAGAAAGAGGAAGTGTTGTCATGCACCAGCTAACCACATAAGAATAGAATTTCACAATGTCTTTAGTAAGCAAATATTGGTTATCAGAATATATATTTAGACTTCTGGTAAAATGGACACAGACTGGGTGGTATTCTAGGGGTAATTGTATCCACCCATAAGAAAGGAATTATGTCCTATTAGGATTGAACAATGAGCGGGTGCCACCTTTTATATCACATGATATCTTATGCTGTCAACACTGTACAGTATATTGTAATTTGTTTTGTATAAAAGTTTTGTCATGGAAATAAACCATTGGATATCACGCTGACTAAAATTGTGTCATGTGTGGTATCTCCCCGTGTGGTATCTCTTGGCAAATTGAACAGAAGGTATGTGGTTAACCTCAGAATATACTGCAGAAAAGGTATATTAGAAGTGTTTTACAGGTGTAATAGGCTAGATTTCCTATTACCTGGTGACACTTAGTCCTTTGCTGTACTGCTCCCTGGACACTGTCCTACATTCTAATGACCTCTGTCCACTGCTCTTAATCACACTGACCCCTGTACATTGTCCTGTACCCAGGGCTGGTACAAGGATTTTTGACACCCCAAGTGAAACCTCATTTTTCCGCCCCCCTGGCTCTGCCCCTGAATCCACCCCCTTTGCCCAAGCATCAGTGTGACAGAAGCTGGTGCTAGCACGTGGCTGCAGTAGAGAGCACTGATCATAGATTTAGGGCATGTTTGCTTCCTTGTGCTCTCTGCTGCATGTTACTCAAGCACGTCCCCCTAGATATGCACGCTTTATCCCAGCAGCTCCCAGTAGAGCTTATAACATTTATTACAGACGTATTTACAGTATAATACAGCACCAAAAACTTACATAGCATGGAGATGGAGAGTAGGGAAACCAGCAGCCGGGGTGCCCTAGGCAGCAGTGCGCCCTAGGCGGCCACCTAGTTTTCCTAGTGGTAGCATCGGCCCTTCCTGTACCCTTCTTACCCCCTATCCTCTGTCCAGGCAACTGCTGTCCTCTGCCCTGCTGACCCCATGTTCTCTGCCCTACTGTTCCCTGTACATTGCCCTACATCCTACTGACCTCTCTACACTACAACTAAACTACAAACTACTGGTCAATGTACACTGCCCTACATACTACTGACCTCTCTACACTGCCCTACATACTACTGACCTCTGTACACTGCCCTACATACTACTGACCTCCGTACACTGCCCTACATACTACTGACCTCCGTACACTGCCCTACATACTACTGACCTCTGTACACTGCCCTACATACTACTGACCTCCGTACACTGCCCTACATACTACTGACCTCCGTACACTGCCCTACATACTACTGACCTCTGTACACTGCCCTACATACTACTGACCTCTGTACATTGCCCTACATACTACTGACCTCCGTACGCTGCCCTACATACTACTGACCTCCGTACACTGCCCTACATACTACTGACCTCTGTACACTGCCCTACATACTACTGACCTCTGTACACTGCCCTACATACTACTGACCTCTGTACACTGCCCTACATACTACTGACCTCTCTACACTGCCCTACATACTACTGACTTCCGTACACTGCCCTACATACTACTGACCTCCGTACACCGCCCTACATACTACTGACCTCTGTACACTGCCCTACATACTACTGACCTCTCTACACTGCCCTACATACTATTTTTAAAAAGTCCAAGATAATTTTAATTATTGGTGAGTACATCCATTTAAAAACAGCCAACATGTTTTGGGTGCAACACACCTATTTCATCAGGGTTCTACACAGGGTAAAATTTGAATGGAAGTAACAACTTTACAGCAGTCAGCGGACATGATCAATAGGTATTTGTGGCACTTTGCAGGGGAAATAATAAAAACATTGTAAATTCACCTATCATTAAGTGCTTTAACAGATTTGTTAATGGAAGGCCATGCATCTACCCTAAGGAACTACAATTATCTGCTTAATGTGTACTAGTTTTTGTTTTATTTAGCCTTCTAACTCACAAGGTCACAGAGCTTTTCCATCCACCTGCTATGCGTACTATTCAACCATTGCATCTTCAGTAAAGTCAGCATGCTAAATGTTCTGTCTTTGAATGCTTTTACCTAAAAAATATTATACTATAAAGATTTGGCTAAACTTTTCTACATATAAATGGCATGTGTATAAAATGGCTCAATGCCACCGGCAAGATGCAATGCCAAGTTATTCCAGTCTTACTGGAAAGTGACAAACCATTCCTCTGTACTAGGCTCTTCAATGATGTGGAACATTTTCAAGATAGGCTGCTAGGAGACGCCGAGTGATTAGGAACCAAACAAACGCTGCTTGAGCAAACATTTTACAGTTTGATAAATTGCTGCAATTTAATATCTTAACTCATAAGCCACAGACACATTCAAGGTCAAAAAGTGACACGCTAACTGAAAATGTAAGACATAATTAAAGGTATACCAAATTCCTGGGTTACCTTCATATCTGGTCAGCAAGGAATGATGGCGTTGAAAATAAAAATTCTAATTTGAAATTACATTTTTTATATCTTTTTTTTTTGTACTTTTCCATTGCGCGGAAGAGAGCAGAGGCGAAACAGAAGCTGCACGCAAGAGAGCAGAGGTGGAAACAGAAGCTGCACGCAAGAGAGCAGAGGTGGAAACAGAAGCTGCACGCAAGAGAGCAGAGGCGGAAACAGAAGCTGCACGCAAGAGAGCAGAGGTGGAAACAGAAGCTGCACGCAAGAGAGCAGAGGCGGAAACAGAAGCTGCACGCAAGAGAGCAGAGGTGGAAACAGAAGCTGCGCGCAAGAGAGCAGAGACGGAAACAGAAGCTGCACGCAAGAGAGCAGAGATTGAAGCTTTGAAGAAACAATGTGAGCATGCAACAGCCATGGCAAGATTAAAGGTTTTAGAGCAAACTGCTTGGATCGTATGCATCATATTCCTCACACTCTCTCCCAAAACATCAGCTCCCAGGCATAGGAGCTACTGTATATCCATCAACCAAGGTCAGTACACCATGCCTACCACCTCTCAAGACAATCTTCCTACTCATCCCTCAGTACACCAGGCTTTTGCACCACAGCAAACTGTAGACACTGGTATGCAGATAATAGACAATACATCTTACCATGAGGCTAGTCAATTACCTCCTATCAAGTACCCTGCTTCACAGCCACGACCCAACATGGCAATCAACTCTAAACCAATGTCAGGTATTAACGCTTTTGCACCACCATTCCTCCAAACGTCGCTCAATTTCAGCACACCACCTAATGTAACTGACATTGTTCCACATGCAACTGTGCATCCAAGGTCTGAAAACACAGACATGTCCCAGTTTGGTAAATACATGATCCCCAAAGAGCTTGCCAAGACATGTCTCATTAAGTTCGATGACAGACCAGAAAACGACAGAGTTTGGAAATCCATCTTTAAAACCGCAATCAGTGATCTACAATGTTGTAGATGTCACAACTACAGAAGAACTAAATCTGCTTATCATGTGGCTAGGTCCTTATTCTACCAAATGTCTCAGAAGACTCAAAGCTGTTCACATTGACAACCCTGCCTCAAGTCTTAATGCTGCCTGAGACTTGAGCATAGCTTCGGCAACTCAGAAGCGATTGGACGTGTTTTATTTAAAAGGTTGTCTAAACTTTCAAGAGTTCAATGACCTTCTCAGTGACCTTCAACTTGCTAAAGCCAATACCCACCTACCTGGCCTAATTTACCTACTGTATGTACCACACTTGGGGTTAACCCAATAGTCTTCAAGTTACAGGAAAATATGCATCTCTTGGATCAAGTTACAAGGAAGAAAATAAAGTTTCCTTTCCTCAATTTTCCTACTTCTTTGAGTTCATTAGGAGAATTGCAGACACTAAGAATGATCCAACTTTCTCCTTTGAGAAGTCAAACCCTCTGAAGGGAATGTAGATTGTCTAGAGGTGGCTTTTTAACCCCTTGATGTCTGTTAAAGTGTGATGTCCAATCCCCACACAGGCCTGTGAGATTAGCCCATTGAGACAATGACATAAAACAGCAAAGTCTCTCCGAGCAAATCTAATCTTTATTCTTTGGTGTGAATATTTAAAGGGGGCTTTCAGAAAGTACCGCCCTTTGAATGTGTCATACAGATTATCCAATCATATACAAGTAGAGCCTACAACAAAAGTGAAACTAGTGATTCCTCAAAATCATGTGCTTTCCAAGAAACGAAACAACTGAAAGAAGATAACAGCAACATGAGAAACTAAACTAGATTAGCAAAACTAGAGCATATCTGAAGTGGATGTTGGAGAGACACAAAATGGAAACCGATTTTCTTAAAGAATGAAAGCGGTTAAGCTAAATATCCCTTCAATCCCCTCATAGATCATATAAGATGATTTCTACATTCTGTGTTGTGTTTTTATACTTCTTTGGGATTGTGGCATTGATTGCCTGATGACTCTTCATGTATCTCATGTAGGATAGAACCTTATCATCAGGAGATTGAAGGCATGCAACTATGCAAGTGTAACACTTAAAGCAGAGGTAAAGAATCAGAGCAAGGATAAATATCATAACAATAACAAGGACAATGTCTTTTAACCATGAAAATACACCTCCAAGCCCAAATCTTGCATTGGCAAATGGGCTCCATGTTTTAGCAATGTCCCTAGCTTCCTGCTGGAGCTGACCTCTAAGGGATGTCCCCTTTTATCATCCCCTACCACTCCTATGACAGGTACCAAGGATGCAAGGTAACAACATCCCTTACACCCCTTTCACACCAGGGCCTTTTGCAGGCGCTATAGCTATAGAAATAGCGCCTGAAATCCACCCTAAAGAATCTGCACCATTGTGTATAGTGTGAAAGCCCCGAGGGCTTTCACACTACAGTGGTGCGCTGGCAGGACTTCAGAAAAAAGTCCTGCCAGCAGCTTCTTTGGAGCGGTGAAGGAGCGGTGTGTTTACTGCTCCTCCACCGCTGCTCCCCATTGAAATCAATGGGGCAGCGCTGTAATACCGGCGGCAAAACGCCGCTATTGCGGCGTATTGACGGCGGTTTTAACCCTTTCGCGGCCGCTAGCGGGGGTAAAAGCGGCCCGCTAGTGGCCGAAATGAGCCGCAAATCCGACGATAAAACGCAGCTAAAAATGGCGGCGTTTTACCGCTGACACAATGGGCGGTGTGGTGTGAAAGGTGTCTTAACATGAAGGGGCACCTAGGGATAACACACTTTCCCACAACACACATAGATACTTTGTCCTAGTGCAAAAGGTCTCTTAGCGACAATCTCATGAGTGTCCTGTGTCGTGATTATAAATTGATGCAATGTTTCACCTACATTTTTAAAGAAAGAAGAAAAGTTATGCAAAGTACGGTTTAGCCCTGGCAGAGACTCTGGATTCGTGCATGGAGATATTAAATATTGACCGGCTGCAGAAAGAGGGGTTAGTCTGTGTCTCATTCCCTAAATTAAAACACCAATCAGGGGAATGACTTCTACCTGCTATTGGAAAAGTAACAAAGTTGTTTATGTACAGAGTGGATATGTTAGTCAGGAATACAGGAGTCGTCTCGTTGAGAAAGGAGGAAATATTTAAAAGTACAGCCAAAAGGGGAATTCAGGCTGTGCTAGGATATAACTTGCTACATATCCAGCATTCATACCTGGATTTTTTCGAGCATAAGCATACTTAAATTTTAGCAAAAGCATCTTATCAGTAAAACTATCTCCAGTCTCTCTCTTGATTCTAGCTTGTGTCACTGTAATGCTCTCTTGTGTGTGTGTTTGTGTGTTCCCACAGATACTTTTAATTGCACACAAATCTTCAGGGTGGTAGATCGAACTTTTTTTTTTATAATTGCAGTACTGTATAAATCATTTTCCTATGAACTTCTCAGAGTTCGTGAAAGCTCTCCCAGGGCTTTCTCCCTGTTTACATGGAACAAGTGCTGCTTCTTAAAGCAGTCTTATTAAATGGACTTCTCAGAGTCCATAAAGCCCTCCCAGGGCTTTCTCACTGTTAACTCAGAATAGCCTTTTTTTACTGCTTCTCGGAGCAGTTAAACTTATCTTTGAGGTCTGAAAACAACTTCTACATAAATTACAGGTCTCTTTAAAGGAAACGATTTCTAAATAAGTATCACGGTGAGAGAAGATACATATATCAATTCAACTCACCATATAGACATATAGACATATATTATAATCGACTCCAGACCAAGCCCCCAATCTGTAGATTGTCTAGAGGTGTTTTTTTTTAACTCCTTGATGTCTATTAAAGTGTGATGTCCAATTCCCACACAGGCCTATGAGATTAGCCCATTAAGACAATGACACAAAACAGCAAAGTCTCTCCGAGCAAATGTAATCTTTATTCTTTGGTGTGAATATTTAAAGGGGGCTTTCAGAAAGTACCACCCTTTGAACGTGTCATACAGATTATCCAATCATATACAAGTACAGCCTACAACAAAAGTGAAACTAGTGATTCCTCAAAATCTTTTCAAGAAACAAAACAACTGAAAGAAGATAACAGTAACATGAGAAACAAAACTAGATTAGCAAAACTAGAGCATATCTATTTGTGAAGTGGATGTTAGAGAGACACAAAATGGAAACCGATTTTCTTAAAGAATGAAAGCGGTTAAGCTAAATATCCTTTCACCCTCTCGCTCCGCCATCTCCAAGGCCTGCAAGTTCACGCATTCCACTTGGGACTGCAGAGGTCCAGTGTCTGTGAAAAGGACTGATATTCTACCTGAAACGATTCCAGTCTCTGAAAAGACTGATAAGAACAAGAAAATCGAGAACCCAAATCGCCAATGTCCCATACATAACAAATCACACCCATTTAGGAAGTGGATTGGCTTCAGAAAGAAACCCTTACAAGAAGGCAAAGAGTTTTAAAAGAAAATTGGGGTTTGCTTCAAATGCTGTGCTTCCACAGAACCCCATGCTAAAGACTGTACAGCTCTTATTAAGTGCATAGAATGCAACAGTAATGATCATGTGCAAGTGTTTCATTCACTTCAAGACCCACTCCGTCCACTCTGTCCATAGGTAACTGATACTGACCACAGTATGTTGCTAAATTACTTTAAAAAAATAGTGAAAAAAAAGATTTTTTTAAATTTAATTTCTTAATTTTCCAAAAAATTGTGACAAAAAATTACAACTTCAAAATACTCGCCACGACTCTCTTACTAAATACCATGGACTGTCTATTTTCCAAAAAGTGGAAATTTGGGGGGTATTTGTACTGTCTTGGCTTTTTAAGGTCCTCAAGAAATGCGAGGCTGTCAGTTCATCAGGACTGATCAATTTTTAAATAAACTGTATCTACCATAGTCTGTAGACGCTATAACTTTCATACAAACCAATTAAAATACACTTATTGGGATTTTTTTTATTTTTACAAAGACACGTAGTAGAATACATTTTGGCCTCTACCTGTCAAAGGATTTGAATTTCTGACTATCTAGTCAGGATATTTACACAAACCTACAACACAGAATATTCAGGTGGATAACACTGCTTAGAGGTAAGGAATACAGGGAGGTCATTTCTCCACTCACAGCCTTCTGACTGCAAAGGGAATAAAAAGCAGCAGATAGATGATGTCATCCTTCCCCTTACTTTTATCCTTGTGAGCAAATTTGTATGCAGCACACCTGATTGGATCCCGAAAAAGTTCCTCCTTTTCCCAGCCCAAGTGTTGCTGTACAGGGAAACTAAAATGAAATCAATTACAAAGTCAGTAATTATACTAGTTAGATTTTTAAAAACACAACAAATTACCGTATTTATCGGCGTATAACACACACCCCAAGTTTAGGAGGGAATTTTAAGGAAGAAAACTTTTGGGAGGGAAGTTTAAGGAAAAAAAACTTACATTTAAATGCCCATGCAGCCTTATCAGTGTCCATATGCAGCCTTGTCAGTGTAATTTGCAGCCTTGTCCATAATTTGTAGCCTTGTCATGCAGCCTTGTCCATCATTTGCAGCCTTGTCATGCAGCCTTGTCCACCATTTGCAGCCTTGTCATGCAGCCTTGTGCATCATTTGCATCCTTGTCATGCAGCATTGTCCATCATATGCAACCTTGTCATGCAGCCTTGTCCATCATATGCAGCCTTATCCATCATTGCACACTTGTCAGTGTCATTTGCAGCCTTTCCTTTTAAAAATAGCGCCACCAAGATACAGAGCCGTGTGTCCTGTGTATCTCGGCGGTGCTCGGTAGTTCTCGGCGGCTTTCAGCCGCCTTCAGGCGTTCTCTGAAGATTTCGGCCGCCTTCAGCCGTTCTCGGAAGATTTTAGCTGCCCTCGGCCATTCTTGTCGGCTGAAAACTGAGAAGAGCCGAAGGCGGGCGAAAGCCGCCGAGAAGGGCGGAAAGCAGGCGAAAGCCGACGAGAGGAGCCGAAAGGTGGGCGAAAGCCGCAGGGAAGAGCCGAAGGCAGGCGAAAGCCGACCAGAGAAGAGCCGAAAGGTGGGCGAAAGCCGCAGAGAAGAGCCGAAGGCAGGCAAATGCCGACGAGAAGAGTCGAAAGGTGGGCGAAAGCCGCAGAGAAGAGTCAAAGGCGGCTGAAAGCCGCCGAGAAGAGCCGAAGGTGGCCGAAAGCCGTCAAGAAGAGCCGAAGGCGGCTGAAAGCCGCCCAGAGGATCACAACAGCTGGGTATCTGCATATAAGCTGGAGAGAATGGCCGAAGGCCGCCGAGAAGAGCTGAAGGCGGGCGAAAGCCTCTGAGGAGAGCCGAAGGCAGGCGAAAGCCGACAAGAAGAGCCGAAAGGTGGGCGAAAGCCGCAGAGAAGAGCCAAAGGCAGCTGAAAGCCGCCGAGAAGAGCCAAAGACGGCCGAAAGCCCCGAGAAGAGCCCAGAGGCTCACAACGGATGGGGATCGGCATATAACATGCACCCGCGATTTCCCCCTGATTTTAAGGGGAAAAATGCGTGTTATACGCCCATAAATACGGTATTAAAGCCATATCTGAGCATCACAAACTGAATATGCTGTTGAATTCATTTTTAATATTCAAAGTTAAGTCCACCCGACATCCATATCTTCATACTTTATTTTGTCTAGAAATCATTTTGAAAAACGCTCCCTAGCATTTCTAGCGTGACCATCTTGAGTAAGGGCAGATGGTTCATGTAGCATTTACTTACTGGAATCCACCTGCCCTTAACCCAGGCATGCCGGCAAGAGGAAAACCCCTCCTCCTGATGAAAGAAAATAAATGCCAATGAAGACCCCTGGGATATTTGACATAATTTTGGCCTAGGCCAGAAACCAGGAAGCAAGTGAAGAAAAGTGTATAAAAAAAGAAAAAAAAACTGTAAATCTGATATACCTTCCTTTCTATTTACTAATGCTAGCAGCATTAAGGTTACAATAGTTAATGTTGATTGAAAGAGTTTAGTGCATTAATACATGGCTGCATTCATTAGTTAATTTACATTTGCTTGGTATTCACTTTTAAATCAGAACTTAATCCTCATTAAAGAGGAGCTGCACCTTTTAAAAAATATATTAAAAGCCAGCAGGTACAAATATTGCAGCTGCTGACTTTTAATAAATTGACACTTACCTGTCCCAGGATCCAGCGATGTCGGCGGCAGATGACGAGCAATCGCTCGTCTCTCTGCTGCCCCCTCCGCCATCCTCTGTCAGGGAATCTGGAAGTGAAGCATTGCGGCTTCACTGCCCGGGTTCCCAACTGCGCATGCGCGAGTCGCGCTGCGCATCTCTACTGGTCGCCGCTGTGTCCTGGGAACTGTGTGTTTCCCAGAACACAACGGGGGGGCGGGGCATCTGCGGTGGTCTGCGGCGGTCTTGTCCCGGAAGTGGGTGCAGATACCTGGATTATCCAGGTAACTGCACCCCCCTCCCCCCACGTGACAAGTGACAATCCGCAATGCATGGCAGGCTACGTGGCAAGTAACAATCCGCATTTGCTGACAAGTGACGTGGCAATCCGCAATGTGTGGCAGGCTACGTGGCAAGTAACAATCCGCATTTGGTGACAAGTGACGTGGCAATCCGCAATGTGTGGCAGGTGACGTGGCAAGTAACAATCCGCATTTGGTGACAAGTGATATGGCAAGTGACAATCCGCGTTTGGTGGCAGGCGACATGGCGAAAGACACCCTCAGGGCTCCCATTGATTCTGCATTATGGTGAGTTGAACCATTTAATTTTATATTACAATGTATTAATAGAAATAATGCACTTCAATCATCCTGACACCATAACAGCCATGGTGCCGTAATGATTGAAGTGCCAATACCAGCCATTTCCCATATAAATTGCCCCCAAAAAAACATATTTTATAGAAGTGCCCCTCTCGAGATTAGACTCTGGATCCGCCCCTTAGGAGAAAGCGTAAGGCCACAAAATGGAATCAGTGTGGGATCAGAAGAGGCACCCATTCAGTAAAATGATGCTTCCAAGTGGATTCTTCAGGAAGCTTGGTATTTATTGATCATAAAAAAAACAGGTTAAAACATCATCAATGTGTTTTAACTTGTTTTCTTGATCAATAAATACCGGTCCTCCTGAAGAATCCACTTGGAAGTACCATTTTATTAAATGGGCGCCTCTGCTGACCACACACTGGTTGCATTTTGGGGCCTTACGCTATCTACTAAGGTGAAGTCTTATCTCCAGGATCTTACTGAGTGTCTTCAACCCAAAAACTGTGTAATCAGATCAAAAAATCAGACCTTAGACAAAACCCTTTTGCTTCAGCTTTGGATATAGTAGGAAATAGTTAAAGCGGAGCTCCAGCCCCTCCACCAATAACTTTACGTTTAAAAATGGATATCATTTGAAAGTAATTCAAAGTCGCATTGCTTTTAATGGTCGATTTTGGAACAAATAGACTTTACCAAACAAAAACCACTTACACTGGTAAAAATCCATTCATTTTAAGTGGGAATAAACGCCCATGGTTGAGATTTGAATATAGGTAAGCCTATAATAAGGCTTACCTATAGATACAGTAAATACACTATATTACCAAAAGTATTGGGACACCTGCCTTTACACGCACGTGAACTTTAATGACTTCCCAGTCTTAGTCCATAGGGTTTTGGCAGCGCTACATTGTGTTATCATTTGTTCACTTTACAATATTCAATATACACTATATTGCAAAAGTATTGGGATGCCTGCCTTAACACACATTAACTTTAATGGCATCCCAGTATTAGTTCGTAGGGTTCAATATTGTGTTGGCCCACCCTTTGCAGCTATAACAGTTTCAACCATTGTGGGAACGCTGTTCACAAGGCCTCTATGGGAATGCTTGATTATTTTTCCAGAAGTGCTTTTGTGAGGTTAGGCACTGATGTTGGAGCAAAGGCCCTGATCGCTTTCTCCACTCCAATATTTCCCGACCAACTGGGCCGGACGGACCTAATCCGATCATGTGTAGAGCATTTTTATCGGACCAAGTCCCACGCATGCTCAGATCAAATTCCTACATGAAAGCTATTGGCTACTAGCCTGAATGTAGTCCCATCGTAACAAAATTACGTCATCACGTTCTGAAAGATCGGGTTTTTCGCCAACTTGGCCCAACCGTGTGTATGCAACAGTTTCGGACACAATACGTTGGACTAAATCCGACGGGCAAAATCCGACGGATTTGGTTGCCAAAATCTCTGACCGTGTGTACGTGGGCTTATTCATCCCAAAGGTGTTCTATTGGGTTGAGGTCAGGACTGCATGCAGGCCAGTTAAGTTCCTCCACCCCAAACTCGTTCATCCATGTCTTTATGGACCTTGCTTTGTGCACTGGTCCAAATCGTTTGGTGGAGGGGGGATTATGGTGTGGGGTTGCTTTTCAGGGGTTGAGCTTGGCCCCTAAGTTGCAATGAAGGGAACTCTAAGCCCTTGTACACACGGTCGGACATTCTGACAACAAAATCCGTTGGATTTTTTCCGTCCCGATTTTGTCGGACAAAGTTGTCGGAAAATCCGATCGTTCGGGAACGTGATAACGTTCGTTCGTTGTGACATGACTATATTGCGGCTAGTAGCCAATAGCTTTGGTCTCGTAATGTGATCTGAGCATGCGTGGCACTTTGTCTGAATTCTCTACAAGCGATCAGACAAAGTCCGATCGGATCATTTTGTTGGACAATTTTATATCCAGTTCTCAAACTTTGTTGGTCGGACATTCCGATGGAAAAAGTCCGATGGAGCCCACACATGGTCGGATTATCCGACAACACGGTCCTATCGGACATTTTCCGTCGGAATTTCCGGCCGTGTGTACAAGGGCTTAAAGTGGTTGTAAACCCTTACAGACCACTTTTACCTACAGGCAGGGCAGGACTTAGGGTGGTGGGGGCCCCTGTGCTTGAGTCACTTTCGGGCCCTACCTTCTATAAATTACAGTGTTTATCGGCGTATAACACGCACCCCAAGTTTAGGAGGGAATTTTAAGGAAAAAAACTTTTAGGAGGGAAGTTTAAGGAAAGAACTTACATTTAAATGCCCATCAATGCAGCCTCATCAGTGTCCATCTGCAGCCTTGTCCATTGTCATTGCAGCCTTGTCAGTGTCATTTGCAGACTTGTCAGTGTAGCCTTGTCATTTGCAGCCTTGCCCCAGTGTCTTTGGCAGCCTTGTCATTTGCAGCATTGTCATTGCAGTCTTGAAGTTTAAAAATGGTGCCACGGAGATACAGTGTCCTGTGTATCTCGGCGGCTCTCGTGTCCTCTTGCAGTCCCGAGCGGAGCCGAGAGTAGCCAAGTGTACTCGGTTCGGCTCACAGTCATGACCAGTCCCTGTGTTATGTCCATCATAGTGCGGGACTGGGCATGACTGTGAGCGGAGCGGAGCCGAGTACACTCGGCTATGTATCTCGCCGGGGACCATAGGGCCCCCTATTTGGCGGGGCCCATGGGCTTGAGCCCACTCAAGCCCAATGGTAAGTCCAGCCCTGCCTACAGATAAGCCTAGATTAAGGCTTACCTGTAGGTGCAAGAAATATCTCCTAAATATACACGGTTTAGGAGATATTTGCAAAAGACAGGCACCGCTGTCTACAATGCATGTGCTGCAGACAGCTGCGCACAGGCGCACTGAGCATGGTGCTGCTAACGGCGATCATGCTGGGAGTGACGTCAATCACAGCCCCGGAGCCGCGATAACCAGAAGTCACTCAGGGATAGATGGCGGTGTCGGAGGAGAAGAACGAGGGTCGCTTTGGGGGCTTCCATCTCAGGTAAGTTATTCATAATACTATGCATACTAGCTCATTATGCCTTTGCCTTGCAGGGTGTATTTTTTTGTTGTTGTTTGTTTGGCTTTACTTCCTCTTTAAAGCGTCAGCACACCATGATATTTTGGAAAATTTCATGCTTCCAACTTTATAAGTACAATTGGGTGCAATTTGAGGATGGCCCCTTCCTGTTCCAATATGACTGCGCACCAATGCACAACAGGAACATGCGCTGTTCCTTCAGAGTCACCTGTCAGGAATTTTCTCGTCACATCTCGTCATTTGAAATCGATTGCTGATTTGACCCTACTAATGCTTAGAAAATCGAACAGCTGTTCTTAAAACAAACAACTCCTGCATGGGTGTCCGCAGGTAGGGGCAAGGGGGGGTCAAATGCCCCCCCCCCCCGGAATCAAGGATCTGATCTTAAATTCAGCACAGCCGCTATCGGGGTGGGGGCAACCCGCACCTGGGTGCCACCCGCCAGTGGGGTGACACCATCAAAGTGCTGTGAAGCCCCCCCCCCATCAGTGTAGTGTGACTTCAGGCTTTTTTTCCCTGCTTAATTCAGCAGAGAACTCAGCGGCACTGCGACAGGAGAAAGGCGAGATGCAGGCTATAAGAGGTTTCTCCCGCTCACCTCCCCTTTCTCCTGTTAGGGAGAAGAGACTGCGGCTCTCACCAGGTTCCCCGCCCAGCTTCCTGCCCGCTCCATTCCTTCCCTATTGGCCATAACTGAGGGCAAATCAAAGGAGACTAGGAGAGGAGAGCATCATGGGACATGTAGTCCCAAAGATTGACATCCCCATTTTCCACAGGGAGAAGGCTACAGCCTCAATCAAGAGAGAGATTGAGAGACTGCAGCCTGGAAAAAAGCAGAAGGAGAGAGTGCTACAGGACAAAGAACGAGGAGTGTGCTGGACAGAAGCCAGAGAGAGAGAGAGAGCCACACTGCCCAGCACCACCAGCGAGAGAAAGTCTGAGCCACTACCAAGGTACAGACATACACTACTGACCAGAGTTGCCCACAGTAAGCGATCGTCCAGCCAGAGGGACCACTGCTGTAATTTTGCTGGGTCTGGTGAGAGGGCCTGTTGGCCATTATCCATTACTTACCCTACGAACTGTACTACGTCTGCAGTCTCTGACCATGATAATGTGATAATGACATTGCTGAAAAGGGGTGGTGCATGGGTGACCCTAAAATGATGCCCCCCCCCCTGAAAAAAGTTCTGCGGACGCCCATGAACTCCTGTATACCCAGCTTAAAGGGATTGTAAAGTAAAAAAAAATGTTTTTTTTTAAATAACAAACATGTTATACTTACCTCCACTGTGCAGCTCGTTTTGCACAGAGTGGCCCCGAACCTGCTCTTCTGGGGTCCCTCGGCGGCTGTCTCAGCTTCCTCCCGCAGGTGCTTCTCACGTTCATGCGAGCTCCCTCGCATGGTGAGAAGCATCTGCGGGCGCGCTCCCGTGATACAGCTGGCGGCTATAGCCGCTCGCTGTATCACACGGCCCCGCCCCCCGGCGCTCCGCGTCAGTGGATGTGATTGACAGCAGCGCGAGCCAATGGCTGCGCTGCTTTTCATCCATCCACTCCAGCCAATCAGCGGCCAGGCTGCGTGGTGAAGAGGAAGTCGGGGACGAGCGCGTGATTTTCAAAGGGGTGAGATAAGTAAAACGGGGAGGGGCTGGGGGGGTCGGCACAGTCAGATGTTTTTTCACCTTAATGCATAGAATGCATTAAGGTGAAAAAACATTTACCTTTACAACCCCTTTAAGAATCTCCATCAATTTTTATAATATTGTCGGTGTCTCCCCTTTTTTAGGTGACTCTGGCATGTTAGATGTCACGTACAGTATATTGACTGTGTCACCCAGAGAAGTTAAATATTAATAGGTGAACGGATTCATATTCAAAAAGCTGATTGACCTTGAGAACATCACCATAGTTTCCACAGCAACAACATTCTGCTCGTTAGCATGGAAATTCATTTAGTGAACAGTACTTTTTTCTGTAGCTGGCAGGCCCTGAGGGTTTGTAACTGAGGAAATGTTGTGTAATTAACTGTGTGGGTTTTTAAAAGAGGGATTTTATTATGACTTTGTAAACTTCAATCAGAATTAGCGTTGAACACAATCTTAATGGCACTCGGCGTAATGTAAATTCCAAGCCTTGAATGGCGACGGCACGTTTGTCACAGTGACACTTACAGCCTAAGGACGCAAACTGTACAAGCAGAGGCAGGCGAGTCTTGCTGAAATATTAACCTGCTTATTGAAGTGTTTGACTGGCACTGGTAGAAGGTTTGTATTACATAAACTTTTAAAATATACATAGCATCAGATATATTCCTTTTAAAGCCCCGTACACACGATCAGACTTTTCTGACGGGACATGTTGGAAGTGAGCTTGTTGGCGGTAAGTCCGACCGTATGTACGCTCCATCGGACAATTGTTGTCAGACTTTCCGCCAACAAATGTTGGCTAGCATGTTCTCAAATTTTCCGCCAACAAATGTGTGTTGTCGGACTTTCCGATCGTGTGTACACAAGTCCGTCGGACAAAAGTCCAAAGTACAAACACGCATGCTCGGAAGCAGAAGCGATCGGTCTTGTAAACTAGCATTCGTAATGGAGAATGAACATTCGTGACGCTGCAAATTTTGAAACCTCCAAATGCAGTGCACAATTCTTTTCTTCTTTAATGGGATAATAATAAAGCTGCTTTGCTGGTGATACTGATGGAGTTATTGCAAACAAATTTTCAAAGGCTTTTTTTTTTTCTAGTGATATCAAGAATAATATTATTATGTTTTTTTTTTTTTTTTTTTTTTATTTGTGCAAGTTACCACAACACCATTATCCCGTAGTTTTTAAGAACAAAGATACAACTATGTTGGTGTTCCTTGTCAATTTTACATTGTATTTTTTAAAATGTAACTGCCTACTCCCAAACTGTCATTTGTAGCAGTAAAACACACAGCCAAATATTATTCTATGCAATTTTTTTTTTGTGCATAAAAAAACAAAAAAAAAAATAGACATGCTATCTGCCAATAGAACTTAACCAAAAAGTGCATTTTATGCATCCAAAAATACAGAAAATTTACCAAGTCAAATCATTATTCAACCAAAAAAATAATGTCAAAGCAATAACTCCAAGGCCAATAATAAATAACACGTTATCTCCTCCGATTCCGCAACATGTCTGGTTGACAAACGGGCATTTAGAAACTGAAGAGCACAAAATGAAAAGCTCAAACTAAAAAACGCTAAATAAAAAAAGAAAAGCGTGAATCAACACTCACCAGACTTCTACTAACACGAAATTAGCAGAAGGAGCCCAAAGGGTGGCGCTAAAGAGCTGGAAAAAAACATAGTACGTAACTATGTTCGTAATTGTTGGCCAACATTTGTGTGACCGTGTGTACGCAAGACAAGTTTGAGCCAACACCCTTCGGACAAAATTCCACGGTTTAGTTGTCGGAAAGTCCGATCGTGTGTACGAGGCATAGGTGTTAACTTTGCACATTACTTAGCATGCACCTAACATGAAAAAAAATACACTGATCAGACACAACTTCATGACCATCCTCCTAATATTGTTTAGGTCCCTCTTTTGCTGCCAAAACTGCCCTGACCTATCAAGGCATGGAAACCTCTAGACCTCTGAAAGTATGCTGTGATATCTGGCACCAAGCTGTCAGTAGCAGATCCTTTAAAGCGGGGGTCCCCAACCCCCGGTGTTGGTCCGTGGCCTGTCTGCTGCTGGGCCACAAAGGCTGTACTGTGAGAAGTGCGGAGGGCGAGATGACATAATTTCTCACTGTCCGCCCCCGCATCACCACTGTTCCGCTCTCACTCTAGGTTAGGATGAAAACTAGCAACTGCGCATTTGTGCCGGTTTCCCCATGCAGATGCCATAGCGCTGGGGGGAGGCTCAGAGAAGAGCCTTTCAGAGTAGAAAAAAACCCCTTACAAATTACCTTAAATTATAAAAGTGACACGCTGCATCTGGTTGCAGGCTATGGGTGGCAAGTGACAAGCTGCATCTGGTTGCAGGCTATGGGTGGCAAGTGACAAGCTGCATCTGGTGGCAGGCAAAGGTGACAGGTGACAGTGGCAAGTGACACACTGCATCTGGTGGCAAGTGACAAGCTGCATCTGGTGGCAGGCAAAGGTGACAGGTGACAGTGGCAAGTGACACACTGCATCTGGTGGCAGGTGACAGTGGCAAGTGGCACACTGCATCTGGTGGCAGGTGACAGTGACAAATGACAAGCTTCATCTGGTGGCAGGCCACAGTGGCGAGTGACACCCTGCATCTGGTGGCAGGTGATGGTGGCAAGTGACAAGCTGCATCTGGTGGCAGGCGATGGTGGCAAATGTCAAGCTGCATCTGGTGGTAGGCGATGGTGGCAAGTGACAGGCTGCATCTGGTGGCAGGTGATGATGGCAAGTGACACACTGCATCTGGTGGCAGGTGACAGTAGCAAGTGACACATTGCACCTGGTGGCAGGTGACAGTGACAAATGACAAGCTTCATCTGGTGGCAGGCCACGGTGGTGAGTGACACCCTGCACTTGGTGGCAAGTGACAAGCTGCATCTGGTGGCAGGCGATGGTGGCAAATGTCAAGCTTCATCTGGTGGCAGGTGACAGTGGCAAGTGACAGGCTGCATCTGGTGGCAGGCGAAGATGGCAAATGACAAGCTGCATTTGGTGGCAGGCGACGGTGGCAAGTGACAGGCTGCATCTGGTGGCAGGCGACGATGGCAAATGACAAGCTGCATCTGGTGGCAGGCAATGGTGGCAAGTGACACGCTGCATCTGGTGGCAGGTGACAGTGGCAAGTGAAAAGCTGCCTCTGGTGACAGGCGACAATGGCAAGTGACACCCTGCATCAGGTGGCAGGTGAAGGTGGCAAGTGAAAAGCTGCATCTGGTGGCAAGCGATGGTAGCAAGCGACATGCTGCATCTGGTGGCGGGCGATGGTGGCAAATGACAAGCTGCATCTGGTGGCAAATGTCAAGCTGTATCAGGTGGCAGGTGACGTTGGCAAGTGACACGCTGAATCTGGTGGCAGGCAACATGGGAAATGACAAGCTACATCTGGAGGCAGGCAATGGTGGCAAGTGACACGCTGCATCTGGTGACAGGCGACGGTGGCAAGTGACAAGCTGCATCTGGTGGCGGGCTATGGGTAGCAAGTGACACGCTGAATCTGGTGGCAAGCTATTGGTGGCAAGTAACATGCTGCATCTGGTGGCAGGTGATGGTGGCAATCAACAAGCTGCATCTGGATGCATGCAACGTGGTGACAAACTGCATCTGATGGCAGGCAAAGAGGTAAGTGACAAGCTGCATCTGGTGGCAGGCAAAGTGGTAAGTGACAAGCTGCATCTGGTGGCAGGCAAAGTGGTAAGTGACAAGCTGCATCAGCATGGTAAGTGACAAGCTGCATCTGGTGGCAAGCAAAGTGGTAAGTGACAAGCTGCATCTGGTGGAAGGCAATGTGGTAAGTGACAAGCTGCATCCGGTGGCATGCGACGGCTGTAAGTGACAAGCTGCATCTAGTAGCAAGTGACACACTGCATCTGGTGGCAGGTGACAGTGGCAAGTGACACACTCTGGGCTCCCACTGATTGTGCATTATGATGAGTTGAACTATAATAATAATAATATTCCTGACACCATCCATATCAACCATAGTGTCGTGATAATTGAAGCGCTAACATCAGCTATTGCCCAGACAAATCAACCATGGAGACCGCCTCTATCACCTAGCCCCCCAACCTAGCCCCCCATGCCAGCAGCTATGAATCAACGTGGTAGTTCATTCATGCTTCCTGTCAGATTGTATCTGCTTACCCGTATGGCAGATACACTGGCAGATCTGCTGGAGACCTGTATGGCACCAGCAATTGTCGGTTGCAGGGGACGAGGGGGGGCGGAGGAGGAGGACAGGTAGCCGGAGAAGAAGGGGGGGTGAAGGACATGGAGGGGGGGGGCTGTAGAAGAATGGGGGAGAAGGACACAGAGGGGACTGGAGGGGGGGGGGGGGGAACAGGGAACAGTTGGGGATGACCGATGCGAGAGAGGGAGAGAAGGAGAAGCGGCTGATGGCTATACAAGGAGATCGGTGTTCACAGCTGTCCCTCCTGCTGCACTGATCATCCCCAACTGTGAACTAGGGGACAATCCAGGATCAGCCCCACAGCCAACATATCGGGCAGCAATTGCGGGTGTCTGGAAGCCGCCCCCGAAATGCGGGAGGCTTCCGCACCTCGCGGGAGACTTGGGATGTCTGCACATTATCCTGCTGAAAGAGGTCACTGCCATCAGGGAATACCGTTTCCATCAAGGGGTGTACTTGGTCAGAAACAATGTTTAGGTAGGTGGTAAATCTCACAGTAACATCCACATGAATTACAGGATCCAAGGTTGCCCAGTAGAACATTGCCCAAAGCATCACACTGCCTCTGCCGGCTTGTCTTCTTCCCATACTGATTCTGGTGCCATCTCTTCCCCAGGTGACGCACACGGACCTGGCCATCTACATGATATTAAAGGAGAAGTCCAGCCTGAGCTTGTTTGGCTGGGCTTCTCCTATGGGTCACAGGGGCAGGGCCGTTTTTAAGGCAGGGCAAAAGGATAGTTGGCAAGTATGAGGCAGCTGCTTTGGGCCCCACAACAATAGCAGGGCCCAAAGCAGCTGCCTCATACTTGCCAACTATTCTGGTTTAAATTTCCTCATCCCTTGAGGTTTTAGTCCTGTGCTGTATCCCGATATCTCAGTGTGAAGTGCTGCTACTAATGCTGTCAAGCTCTGCCCTATTGTGTACAGATGACTCACTTGCAGACTCTGTTTACATGTAAATAGCGGCGGCATTCTTTTGTAAATAGTGGAGGCTTGGGCATTGATATATATATCATGCCCCCCTGAGGTCATTTCCACAGTAATCTCTAGCAACCAATAAACAAGCAGAAATCATGTGCTGTAACCTCTAGTAACTAATCAGTGAGCCGTAATGTGTGCTGTAACCTCTAGCAACCAGTCAGGGAGCGGTAATGATACACTGTAACCTCTGGCAACCAATCGCAATAATTGCCTGATCTGATTCAGTAAACTGATTTTGAGTCTAGCTGCTATTTATTGTATGTCTCAGAGCAGGTGGAGTGCAAAACTTCATGGGGGGAGGGACCCCAAGAAAAGTTTTGCCCAGGGTCCAATCAATATTAAAGATGGCCCTGCACAGGGGTGCAATTCGTTTTGCACTCCTGAAGCCTGAAGTCCGCTCTCAGCTGACGTCACTGCAGTCAGTCCAGGCACCACGTCATCACAACAATAAAGTCTGGATCCGCCAGGTGCCTGGACTGACTGATACCCGTCTCAGCCTCTGAGCGAGCTGCTAAGAGCCTGAGGCGGCGGCTCCCTATCTCTCCACAGCTCAGCTTTCCAGTGAGCACATGGGGGGGCAGAGCGGGGAGAGATTTTGCCTGACAGTCAGCGGCTCTCTGCTCGGGGGGCTGTGAGAACCAAGCCCTCGGCGGTGTTCGATCGCTCGGTTAGCAGTGCAAAGGCAGCGGGGGATTGATGCTACATCCACCTAGGTAAATATGAATCTGGAATATATACTTCTGTAGCATTGACTTCCAAAGGAACTGCTGGTTTTATTGGGCTTTTTTCATCTCGATTTGCGTGTCTAGGGGGTTCCCGTGGTAGGTGGCCCAGAAACTTTAGAGACTGAAGACAGATCCAATTAAAGGGATTTTTATTTGCAAAAACGTAGTTAACGAACAGTCTCTTAGTATAGGATCAGAGGGTTAGGAGAAAAGTTTAGGTACTCTTAGTGTCAAAGTCAATAATAAAGGACTTGCTTACTTTGACTAAATCCAGAGAATAGCCATTCACAGCTGGATGTCACTCAAGTTGGACAATCCCTCTCTCACAAGGCCTAGCAGCCAACAAGGTGCTCAAATCAGGAATAAGTCTTTGCCACAGACGTTGTTGTAGAACATGTAGGAAACTAGAACTTGTAGAACACTCGTGTGGTACCAGTATCTTTCACCTGGTTTGGCGATACCTCATGAGATTGGATTCACTTAGGTCCTTCAGCCTTACCAGGCTCTTGCTAAGAAGCCAGCCCTTGCATGGCCTTCTTCTGAAGAGTCCTCCCCTGGATAGCTACAAAGTTGCTGGGCCTCTCCACAACCGGAGACGGCACCGGACCACCTCCGAATCCTTTCCTTAGTTTCCTTGCCTCGGGCTAGCCATCCCCGAGACAAAGTTGGGTGGATCCGCACCCCAGGCCATAGCCTTCCTGGGAGCTGGTCAGGAAGACCAGGACCATAGAGTCAGAACATACTTCTGGACCGGAACCCCGAACCACGTGACGTCCGCATCTTAAGTACCCTCTCCCAGAAAGCACAGCAAGAGTGACACTCCCACTGGGCGGGCTCCGAGAGAAAGTAACCTTAAAGCACCCAACCAGACTGTGGTTCCATGCCTGCCAGAAGAGACAGTGCCCCCTATGGCCAGGCTGTACACCCTAAAGTCCAGTCAGACTGATGCTGAGGTCAAAATTTTGAATAATTATACCCAAACCAAACTGCAGTTCAGGTGTAACATTAAATTTCAAAAACATAACGCATGCTCTTCAGGAGCTGGAGCTACACTTCTCTTCTAAAGAAATTGCAATTCATCAGACCAGGCCACCTTCTTCTTTTACTCTGTGGTCCCGTTGTGAAGCTCATGTGCCCGTTGTAGGCACTTTTGGCTGTGGACACAGGTCAGCATGGGCACCCTGACTGATCTACAGGCCCATGCACAACAAACTGCGATGTCCGTGCTTTTATACACATCAAGTTCATGAACAGTATGTTTACTCGCTGCCTGGTATATCCCACTGATTTTCAGATGCTGATGTAACGAGATAATCAATGTTATTCACTTGTCAGTGGTCATAATGTTATGGCTGAACGGTATATATTTCTTCTCATAGAGATCGCAGTACTAGCTACATCAATACCTTCAGCTGTTTTTCTCCTCCTCAATAAAGAAAATGTAATAAAGCAAAACAGGTGCATGTGCAAATCTCAGTTTTTATGAATGTCTGACACTGATCTATCCCTGATGAAGACTCTT
Source organism: Lithobates pipiens (assembly GCF_037356315.1). NCBI lineage: Eukaryota > Metazoa > Chordata > Amphibia > Anura > Ranidae > Lithobates > Lithobates pipiens. Next base: position 1,932,904 of record NW_027507879.1, on the reverse strand, counting down.
GCCTTGTGACTTGCTACAAAGATTGCGGAGAGAGGAGACTGAGGAAATGCTTCATCGTGCCTGCAGCAACAGGTCAGAAATTAATTCATAATGACTTGTAAAATTAGACAGCGCTTCTTTAAAAGCAGCGCTGACTTTTAATATTTGGACACTTACCGTCCCAGGGTCCAGCGTTGTGGGGGAACGAAGCCCCCCCTCGTTCCCCGCTCCGCTCGCAGAGCAGGCATTCTTACTATGGGCCACAGCTGGGCACCCACTGCGCATGTGCGAGTGGCGCAGGGCGCCGTGATACGCCGTATAGTCATCTGGGACACGTGACAGGTCCCAGATGACTGTGCGGCGTGAGGGGAAGTGATGTCACCAGCCCTGGCATTGAAGAAGGCGGAGTACGAGGGACCCCCTAGCAACAGGCATTTTGAGGTAAGTAAAAAAAATTTTTTTTGTTCCAATTACTTTTTTTTTTATTTTTTTTATGAATTTTAAGCTATTTTTAATTTTTTTGGGTGACAACACCACTTTAAGCACTTCCCACCTGGCCAATGTACATATACGGCCGGGTGGGAGCTGCCTCCTTCTGACTGGACGTTCCTGAACGTCCATCAGAAGGAGGGGGATCGCGCGTGCGCGTGCCCGCACAGCAGCGCGATCCCGATGCGCTCGTGTCACCCGGACAGGGCACATCTCAGATCGGCAGGAGGGCTCTGTGATTGGCCCTCCTGATCACATGACGGCCGTGTCCAATCACGGCCATCATGTGATGTAAACAAACAGCCAGTTGCTAGGCAATCGGCTCTCCTCTCCTCACACGGAAGTCATCGCTGAGGAGAGGAGTGCAGATCGCTGCAGCCGGCTGGTGATCAGTGAGTATGAGCTGTTTTTACAGCTTTTTACTCACTGATCACTAGTCTAGTGTAAACCTACAGTGTAAACACACATGTCACCACAATACACATGTCACCACAATACACGTCACCACACATGTCCCCAAAACACACATGTCCCTCACATATGTCCCAATGATTATCTGCACACATATGTACGTGATCACCTGCACACATATGTACATGATCATTTGCGTACAAATGTCCGTGATCACACAAACCAATTATTATACACTTAACGGAATTTTTTTTTACCAAAAACATGTAGCAGAATACATTTTGGCTTAAATTTATGACGAAATTTGATTTTATTGGATTTCGTTTAAAATAGAAAAAATAAAATATTATTTTTTTTTAAAATTTCCGCTTTTTTTGCACTTATATCGCAAAAATAAAAAACGGAGTCGTGAATAAATACCACCAAAATAAAGCTCTATTTGTGCGAACAAAATGATAAAAATTTCATTTGGGTACAGTGTAGCATGACCGCGCAATTGAAAGTGCGAGAGCGATGAAAGCTGAAAATTGGGCTGGGAAGGAAGGGGGCGAAAGTGCCCTGTATTGTAGTGGTTAAGGAGAATTAATAATAATAAAAAAAAGGTTAATTAAATCCACAAGGATTTTTTTTTTTACCACTGCTATTCCCTTATATTGGCTTTTAAAATGTATAAATGCAGCAATTTAGAATTTGGAAGAAAGGTTCAGGGCTGGGGAACACTTTTTGATAGATAAAAAGTGAATTTTATATACAACTACAGTGGTGTGAAAAAGTGTTTGCCCCCTTCCTCATTTCCTGTTCCTTTGCATGTTTGTCACACTTAAGTGTTTCGGAAAAATCAAACCAATTTAAACAATAGTCAAGGACAACACAAGATGTAAACACAAAATGCAATTTGTAAATGAAGGTGTTTATTATTAAAGGTGAAAAAAAATCCAAACCATCATGGCCCTGTGTGAAAAAGTGATTGCCCCCTAAACCTAATAACTGGTTGGGCCACCCTTAGCAGCAACAACTGCAACCAAGCGTTTGCGATAACGTGCAATGAGGCTTTTACAGCGTCCTGAAGGAATTTTGGCCCACTCATCTTTGCAGAATTGTCCTAATTCAGTTACATTAGAGGGTTTTCGAGCATGAACGGTCTTTTTAAGGTCATACCACAACATCTCAATAGGATTCAGGTCAGGACTTTGGCTAGGCCACTCCAAAGTCTTCATTTTGTTTTTCTTCAGCCATTCGGTGGTGGACTTGCTGGTGTGTTTAGGATCATTGTCCTGCTGCAGAACCCAAGTTCGTTTCAGCTTGAGTACACGAACAGATGGTCGGACATTCTCCTTCAGGATCTCTTGGTAGACAGCAGAATTCATAGTTCCTTTTATCACGGCAAGTCTTCCAGGTCCTGAAGCAGCAAAACAGCCCCAGACCATCACACTACCACCACCATATTTTACTGTTGGTATAATGTTCTTTTTATGAAATGCAGTGTTCCTTCTACGCCAGATATACTTGGACACACACCTTCCAAAGAGTTCCACTTTTGTCTCATCGGTCCACAGAATGTTGTCCCAAAAGTCTTGGGGATCATCAAGATGTGTTGTGGAGAAATTGAGACGAGCTTTGATGTTCTTTTTGCTCAGCAGTGGTTTTCTCCTTGGAACTCTGCCATGCAGGCCATTTTTGCCCAGTCTTTTCCTGATGTTGGAGGCATGAACGCTGACCTTAACTGAGGCAAGTGAGGCCTGCAGTTCCTTGGACGTTGTTGTGGGGTCTTTTGTGACCTCTTGGATGAGTCGTCGCTGCGCTCTTGGGGTAATTTTGGGCGGCCGGCCACTCCTGGGAAGGTTCACCACTGTTCCATGTCTTCGCCATTTGTGGATAATGGCTCTCACTGTGGTTCGCTGGATTCCCAAAGCTTTGGAAATGGCTTTATAACCCTTTCCAGACTGATAGATCTCAATTACTTTCTTTCTCAATTGTTCCTGAATTTCTTTGGGTCTCGGCATGATGTGTAGCTTTTAAGGATCTTCTGGTGGACCTTACTGTGTCAAGCAGCTCCTATTTAAGTGATGCCTTGATTGTGAACAGGTGTGGCAATAATCAGGCCTGGGTGTGGCTAGAGAAATTGAACTCAGGTGTGGACAACCACAGGGCCATGATGGTTTGGATTTTTTTTCACCTTTAATAATAAACACCTTCATTTACAAATTGCATTTTGTGTTTACTTGTGTTGTCCTTGACTATTGTTTAAATTGGTTTGATGTTCCGAAACACTTAAGTGTGACAAACATGCAAAGGAACAGGAAATGAGGAAGGGGGCAAACACTTTTTCACACCACTGTATGTAGATCAGACAAAAATGAGGGACAAATGAGGAGGAATGAGGGACAGAGGGACATTGCTCCAAATCAGGGACAGTTGGGAGCTATGCTGACTTTTAATAATAGAACACTTTCCTGTCCTGGAGTCCAGAGATGTCGGCACCGCAGCTGATGTTTCCATCAGCTGTCGGGTGCTGCCGCTGCCATTGCCGGTAAGGAACCCAGTAGCGAAGCATTATGGCTTCACGATGGGTCCCTATTGCACATGCGCGAGGCACCGCTGCGCTCTCCCACTGGCTCGGTGGTGAGGGAAGGAGTCGAGCTGTTGAGGTAATGCACCGTGGTCTCCCAGAAGAGGGGAAGGGTAACTGTATCTGCTCCCTCCCAGAAGGTGCTAAATGTGGCACAGCGGGGGGGGGGGGGGGGGAGACAAATGAGCAGAGGTTCCACTTTTGGGTGGAACTCAGCTTTAACATGGTTCCAAAGGTGCAAGGTTTATTACCTTCATGTATGAAGGAAAAAACCTTCTCTACAGCCCCCCCCCCCCAATCCCTACCTGAGGGCCATCGCATTTCTATAAAGTGCAGGAGAGCCTCAGCATTCCAAGGACTCACCCTCATTGGCCAAGACAGCAGTGGGAGTTATCGTGTCATGCTACTGTCAATCACAGCCAGTAAGCCAACAAGGAGAGAGAGGGGCAGGGCTGAGCCAGAGCTCTGTGTGTGAACAGACACACAGAGCAGTGGCTCGGAAGCAAGCCTGCTTGGGTGCCCTCGCAGCAAGCTGTGCACTCTGGGGGCACTCTGCAGGAGGGAGGGACCAGGAGCACTGGTGGGGGATCCGAAAGGAGGAAGATCTGGGCTGCTCTGGGCAAAACTATGACACAGTGCAGGTATGACGGGCTTGCTACATAGAGATACAGTGGATATAAATAGTCTACACCCCCCTGTTAAAATGTCAGGTTTCTGTGATGTAAAAAAATGAGGCAAAGATAAATTATTTCAGAACTTTTTCCACCACGTGACCCATAAACTGTACAACTCGGTTAAACAAAAAACTGAAATCTTTTAGGTGGAGGGAAGTAAAAATTAAAATAATATGGTTTCATAAGTGTGCGCACCCTTAACCACTTCAATAAAGGGCACTCCCCCCCCCCCCTTCCTGCCAAGACAATTTTCAGCTTTCAGCACTGTCGCTTTTTAAATGACAATAGCGCGGTCGTGCTACACTGTACCCAAACAACATTTTTTATCATTTTCTTCCCACAAATAGAGCTTTCTTTTGGTGGTATTTGATCACCTCTGGGATTTTTAGCTTAAAAAATTATCTGTTTCGGTTATAAAACTTTGTAAATAAGCAAATTTTCTCCTTCACTGATGGGCACTGATAGGTGGCACTGGCAGACATTAGTGATGGGCACTGATTGGCATCCCTGGTGGTCCTGGTTGGGTATCTTCGGGGGGGGGGGGGGGGGCGGGGCTGCGCTGCACAGCCCCCCCGTCAGAGGATCAGTCGATTGGCTCTCCTCTACTCGCTTTTCCTGTTTCCACCATGATCAGCTGTGATTGGACACAGCTGATCACGTGGTAAAGAGTCTCCATCAGACTGACACACCGCACCAACGATCGCTGCGTGTCAGCTCGTTATCCTGATAACGTCATATGATGTCTGATCAGGATAACTACACCACTTTGCCGACGTCATTTTGCTATATGGCAGGTGGCAAGTGGTTAAACGAATCCATCCTTTGTTGAAGCACCATTTTTTTTCTTACAAAACTCAGTCTGGGTATGAGTCTATCAGCATGGCACATCTTTTTTTTTTTTTTTCAAATATAAAATTTTTATTGAACACCAAGAAAGAAAGGGAGAATTCCTAGCATGACAGAGCAAAACAGAGTAAACAGTCAAAATGTATAGCATGTTACAGACCACATATACAACAGGGCATAAAACAGATAATAAGATAAGGGTCAAACCACAGCTAATACTGTTCTGATAGGGACCAAGTAAGGCGACATGGTCGTGGTAGTAACCAATTTGTTGGGTCTCGTTCGGCATTAGCCGGTACTCCTCCCTTCATTTTCCATTTTCTAACAGACTTAGAAAGGAGATAAGTATAGGGATGTAAAGGGGAAGAGGGGAGCAAGGATGGATAAGGACTGGAGAATGAAAAGAGAAGAGAGGGGAGGGGGAAACAGAGAAGAGAGGGGAGGGGGAAACAGACAAGCGGGGGGGGGCAGCAACCAGGGCGTGGGAATCCATACCGCCGTTATCATCAGAGTTTTGTGTGAACCCAGAGTATTCGTGTTCCTTCATCCGAATAGATAAACATTGTCCAATTTAACCAGGTTGCTAGATATGTTTTGTGTGCCTGTTGAGCTGTAAGAACCAGATCCTACGCAGCCTACGCATTTCCTCCACCCTCCCCAGCCAATCCGCTACTGTTGGGGGGCAAGTTTGTTTCCAGCGCAAAGGAATGCATGCCTTTGCGGCGTTCAGCAGATGGCGAATTAAGGAGGAAGGCCGCATCCCCCGGTATCACATATTCCGTAAACTTCTGAGTGATGCGAAGAACTTCCCCCCAGAATCCCTGTAGGCTGGGGCAAGACCAAAACACATGGAGCAGTGAACCCTCCTCCCTCCCGCATCGCCAGCAGCGATCTGAGGAATTGGGAAAGCACTTATGCAATCTGGAGGGTGTGAGGTACCAACGAGGCATGATCTTGTAATTTGTTTCCTGTATTCTAGTGCACATGGATGTCTGGAGGGCATAACTGATGATCTTTTGTTTTTGTGGCTCAGAAATGTGCGATTGAGGTCCCTCTCCGATTTGGCGATGTAGGATAAATGTGGTGGCAACGTAGCTGTGCTGAGCAGGGAATACATACGGGACAAGTCTTTCGCTGCTGGGTCAGTATCCTGACATAATGCTTCAAACTCCGTCGGTTGTCTAGTGAAATCTCTAGGGTTGGGTAGTGAGGGGAGAAAGTGATGCAACCGCACTGCCCTCCAAAAAGGGAGACGAAACGCTCCCGTCAAATCTGTCAATTCCGACATGGAGGGCCCGCGTCCATCGATCACAAAAGCAGCGGCACAATCCAGACCCGCCTCCCTCAAACTGCCGTACTCATTGGGTTCTAGACCCGGCAAAAAATCCGGGTGACCCAATACTGGGAAGAGTGGTGAGTGCGTTAAGGTCAGGGAGAGTTGGAAGGAGCATTGTTTACCTTGGCGCAGCGTGGTACCCAATAGCGGGTGATTTCTCAAATCCCCAGGTGCTGAGGTAAAGCACCAGAGCGTGCTTTTCAATGGGATAGGCATTTGGGCCTGCTCAATTCCAACCCAGATTTTGGACTGCCCATTGCGCCTCCAGTCTAAGATGCGGCCTAAGTGCGAGGCCAGGTAACACTGTTTGATGTCTGGCAGCACCAGACCTCCCTGTCTTTTGGGCAGGGAGATGTATATTCTGCTGATTCGGGGTTATTTGCCCAGATGAGGCGGGTGAACATTGCATGAATTAGTTTAAAAAAGGACCGGGGAATGTGTATAGGGAGAGCCTGAATGAGGTACAGAAATTTGGGTTCAATGCACATCTTTAGTAAATTACACCTCCGGAACCAGGAGTGCAATCCACTATTCCATTTTTCTAGGACACGAGCCCTGGACAAAGCTGGGGGGAAGTTTAGCTCAAATGTATGTTTGATATTAGGTGGGATGAGGGTTCCTAAATATTTCAATGTTACACTGGTCCACTTAAAGCGAAAATGTGTTGGCAAGGGGAGTAGAACACGGGCGGGCATATCGATTCCCATGACTGCAGATTTTGAAAAGCATGGCACATCTTGACAGTCCTCTTCAGATCATCCTACAGATTTTTAATCAGATTCAGATCTTCTTCGGTTGAAGCCATTCCTTTGTTCATTTAGATGTATGCATTGAGTCATTGTCTTGCTGAAAGATGAAGTTCCTCTTTATGTTCATCTTTTTCGCAGAAGTGTGAAGGTTTTGTGCCAGTATTGACTAGTATTTGGAATTGTTCATAATTTCCTCTACCTTGACTAAGGCCCCTGTTCCAGCTAAAGAAAAACAGCCCCATAGCATGATGCTTCTACCACCATGCTTCACTGTGAGTATGGTGTTCTCTTGGTCATGTGCAGTGTTTTTGCACCAAACATATTTGGAATTATCAGACCATAACACATTTTCCCACATGCTTTTGGGAGACTTCAGAATTCAAAATTTAGCTAGGCTTGGATATTTTTCTTGGTAAGAAAAGGTTTCCGTCTTGCCACTCTAACAAGGGAGATTGTCAGATGTACCACACAGCCAGTACTTGCCAGTAAGGATGGGCAAACGGTTCAGCCTGAGCTTAAGAAAAAACAGCATGGGTTCCCCCCCCGCCCCAGTCCATTACCAGACCCTTCGGGTTTGGTATGAATATTAAGGGGAACCCCGAACCAAAAATGAAAATAAATTGTGTGAGCCCCCCCCCCCCCCCAAATCCATACCAGGCCCTTCATGTCTGGTATAGAAATTAAGGGGAACCCTACACCAAATTAAAAATAAAATTGTGTAGGGGTCCCCCAAATCCATATTAGACCTGAATGGGGAACCCTGCGCCACAATGAAAAAAAAATGGCATGGGGCCCCCCACAAAATCCATACCAGACCCTTATCCAAGCACGCAGCCTGGCAGGCCGCAGGGGTGAGAGAGCGCGCCCCCCCCCCCCCCTCCTGAACTGTACCAGGCCACATGCCCTCAACATGGGGAGGATGCTTTGGAGTAGCCCCCCAAAACACCTTGTTCCCATGTTGATGGGGACAAATTGCTTTCCAGCACATTTTGACATGTGAAGTAAGGGTCTTCTTCAGGGAAAGAGCTTAAAGACTTCCATATAATTACGAACAATCTTGTGTTTGATGCTGTAAGCACTGGAGATCTAATGCTAAAGGCAAGAAAGAGAAAACAAGGATGCCCACATAAAGAAACCAGCAGAATGTCATGTGAGATGCAACTTCTTCCTGTGTGCCACCAGAATATCACCCAGAAAAGAGGATGAGGGGCAGAAAAAGGGGGAAGGGAGATGGGAGGGGAAACAGGTGAAGCGAACTGTCTCAAAGTAAGGATAAGCGAGAGGCAATTCTCAGTGTTAATTTTAAGGATCACTTCTGATCAGGGAAGCCACAATGTTGCAGTGCAGTCTGACACCAGAGGAGGATTTTTCCAAAGGAGTCTCATTGATGGAAAAATTTCATAAGCCACAAATGGCAAGACAAAGGATAACACCTATATTAAATATAGATAGGTGAAAGGGCAAAAAAAAAAAAAAAAGTGCTGTCTTACACCAACGTGGACATGTTTCCTTCAGAGTGCCTGGCGTAGGGGTCCCCCCCCCCCAAAGGGCCGGGCAACTTGGTGACGTAAACAGGTGACCCAGCCTTCCTCTGACATCATGTGGCGTTTACGTGACCGGGTGGCCCCGCCCTCAGCTATAGAACAGCTGTCACCGAGAAGCATCGTCACTCAGCCATGGAGGCGGAGCTGTTTTTTTGGCTCGTTGGTGGCATGAGATGGGACGTGTTTTTTTTCTATCTTTTAATAAAGGACTTGTCCCGAAGTGTCTCCCGTCTTTTTGTAAATATTTTTGACACTTCTTGTGAAATGGTAGGGGTACAATGCACCCTTTACCAATTCAAATTGGGGGGCAGAATCTGAGAGTCCCCTTGTTAAAAGGGGCTTCCAGAGTCTGATAAGCCACCCACAGACCCCCACAACCACCAGGCAAGGGTTGTGGGGATGAGGCCCTTGTCTCCATCAACATGGAGACAAGGTGCTTTGGGGGGGGGGCTACTCCAAAGCACCCTCCCCATGTTGAGGGCATATGGTCTGATACGGTACTGGGGGGGCACTCCTTTTTAAATTTGGTGCAGGGTTCCCCTTACTATTCATACCAGACCCAAAAGATCCTGGTAATGGACTGAGGGGAGCCCATGACTTTTTTTTTTTTTTTAAATGACAATTCATTACAGCCAGTTTTAAAATTACTTCTCTCTCCCCCCCCCCCCCCCTTTAGAAATGTAATTTTGCTGTGGTACTGTTCTAAACATGGGAAAAAAATGCACCACTTTACAGGCATACTATAGACAACCCCCCGGCATGATATTTAAAAGGAATATTCTTTTTTTTGTTTCACTTTAATTATTAAAATCACTGCTCCCAAAGGAAAAAAAAAGTTTTTAAAACTTTTTGCATTGATACATGTCCCCTGGCGCCCCAAATACTTTGACAATAACTTGCATATAAGCCTTTACAATTAGCACTTGAATTTTTTATGTTGATGTCCCATAACAGCGTTCGCATGTTCTGGTGTGAACCGAACAGTGTTTGGCTCAGCCTTACTTTACAGATATTCCTTTAACTTCTTTAATGTTGCTGTAGGCCTCTTGGCAGCCTCCCTGACCAGTTTTCTTCTCGTCTTTGCATCAATTTTGGAGGGACATCCAGTTCTTGGTAATGTCACTGTTGTGCTGTATTTTCTCCACTTGATGATGGTCTTCCACAGTAGAGCTAATGTTTTAGAAATTATTTTGTACCCTTCTCGTGGACTGATACCTTTTAACAATGAGATCACTAATGCTTTGGAAACACCAAGGACCATGGCTTTTGCTGTAGGATGCGTCTAGGACAATATCAAGGACCTACTAGAAGAGTAACTTTAATTTTGGGTTAATCAGAGGCTCTTTAAATGATGGCAGGTGTGTACCGACTCCTATTTAACATGAGTTTGAATGCGATTTCTCAATTCTGACCACTGCTACATCCCCGTACAAAAGGGTGTGCACACTTATGCAATCACATTGTTTTCTTTATTTTTACTTCCCCTCCTAAGATCATTTTGTTTTTCAATTCAGTTGTAAGGTCTGAAATTTAGCTTTGTTTTTTTAATTAAAATTTCACTTTTTCTTTTTTTTTTTTGAACAGGGGTGTAAACAAAAAAAAAAAACAAAAAATTTTGAAAGGGCTGTCCCTTTAACAAAGTATTCTGAATCGTAAAAACTCAAATCCCATCCCAATAAATGCAAATGATATAAAATTAATCAAACCTCAAATTTGGTTGGGATTTTTAAGGCAATATAAAATATATTTTATTATAAATACAAAAAGAAGAACACATTACTACTGTATATACAGTAGTAATGTTTCCTTTGTATACAATATATTTTATTATAAATACAACTAGTACATTCTTTATATTGCCTTAAAAATCCCAACCAAATTTGAGGTTTGATTAATTTCATCTACTATTCAGGGATGATGGCAATAACATGCCACAGCATACGAGTTTAAAAATATTCTTAACATTGATACACAATAAAGTCCAGCATATTCATTCTCTCATGCATATTTCAATGCAGAACAAAAAATGTCCAGACTATTAGAGTTAGGACGGTTGACATTTACAGGCATGGGGGAAGTTACTCCTGTAATGAATTTTGGACCATGTTTAAAGGTAGTCCTAGTAATAAGTACGGTACCAATCTTCTAGTAGTTTGCCATGCAGTGTGCCAGTCATTTCCATTGATAGTTGTGCTTGCCAAGACCTACAAAATCAAGCCCCCCCCCCCCCCCCCGAGTTATAAAGATTGGATACTTCAGCATACAGCTCCCCTTACTCTTGGTTTACAATTGTGGCATTTGGTGGGCTAGGAGGAGTAGCAGCTCACTAGCAATATCTACCCTTTGAGTGGCGTTGGGTGTATAGCCTTGCAAGTCAGGTTTCCCAGGGTAACCAATTTGCATAATCGACATGTAGACCACATTTTAAAAAACATCAAATATAACTAGGAGATTGGTAAAAGTAACTGTATTGCACATTTGTCTTAACCTGAAGAGATTTTATATCTGCCAGAAACAAGACGTGACATCTTGACCAAAATCTCAGCTGTTCCAGTTGAGTGGTTGCATATGGAGGCAAGGTACTAGAGGTACACATAGCATGTCCCACCCAAAAGTCATCCGCTTTCACCATGGTAAAAACACCCCCCACACAACACCTCAGACTCCTAGCTCTCCAGTGGTTCAAGACGATCAAGTTGAGGAAAAGCCTTCATCAGCAAAACTGTTCATAGAAATTGAAGCTTCAATATTAATCCAGCCAGTTGTAATTGTCAATAGTGTAGCTGGTATTTGACACCCTCTAAGTTGCTGGGTATCTAAATGAAAACCCTCACACTGATTTCACTCTTCCATCACTGAAGGCTTGAACCAGCAAACCCTGAAAGTCAAGCTTAGCAAGTTCACAGAATGCAAAAATTCGAGGCAAGACCAGGGTTTTATTTCTATTTTTTTCATAACATTGCAGCCATCAAGAAAAAAATAAAATAAAAATAAAAACTAAGAAAAAAAACCATGAACAGATGGAAGACATTTCTACATTTACTAAGCAGGAGTTGGGTCCCAAAGGTCTCAGTGAGGCTATTTATCCAATAAATTAGAGCGCATGGCCATTAAAGTGCATTCATTTCTGTGCTGGGATGAGGTCATCGATAGACTGGCCCTTCTCCAGACGCTTTTCCATTTCTATTAGAAGTTTGACACCATCAACCACCATCTGAACGAGTTCCACCTCTGAGAAGCCAAGACGGTCGGCGTTTGATAAATCAAAGACTCCCCCAACTGCTGCAGTGTCAACTCCACCTAGTGCAAGAAAAAAAAAAAAAAAAAAAAAAGGGAGTTAGTACTAAACAGTATACAGAAATCACAGTCCAGATATGTGCCACACATTTGCTCATTTGTAAGATCTGAAAGAAATCAAACACAGCAAGTAATGCTGGTAGTTTGGGCAGGGTTTAATGACAATTATGTGGTCTAGCAACACAATTGACCACTGTGTCTGCCAAGTACCAGTAGATTGCGCAAAGATAACTGCAAAAATTACAAATACAAAATTGGTGCCTAGCAAGTATAGACATGCATGCTGCCTGTATTGTTATACACAACCAGTATTTAGTCACATTTCAATGGACTTGTAATGCAGTATTACCCTTGTACACACGGTTGAACATTCTGACAACCAAATCCGTTGGATTTTGTCCAAAACTGTTGCATACACACGGTCGGACAAAGTTGTCGGAAAATCCGATTGTACATAACGTGATGACGTTATTTCGTTACGATGGGACTACGTTCAGGCTAGTAGCAAATAGCTTTGGTCTAGGAATTTGATCTGAGCATGCGTGGCACTTTGTCCGTCGGAGTAGGCCCGATCTGAGCATTTTGTTGGAAAATTTTATGGACAAGTTGGAAAACTTGGTCCGGATATTCCGACGGAAACCACAGTCGGATTATCTGACAAAACGGTCCGATAGGACACATTCCGTTGGAATCTCCGACTGTGTGTACAAGGGCTTACAATGTTAACTGCTTCAGCAGTAGAATATAATATATATATTATATATATCCTATTCTTCAGTCTAAAAAGACAGCCATTTATAGATTAGGATATGAAAAAGCTGATTGTTCTCAGTCCTGTACATCCCATCATACAAGAAAGGTGCTCAACTTGTATACACTGGCTTATAGGACAGTCCACTCATTTCATTTTCCAGCCATCTTAGGCTAAAGGCTTTCACAGAATCAGCCATTTGACACATCTCAGTATAAAAGTAACCCAGTGTTTCCCATACATAGAACAGAACTCCTCTGGTCATAAGACCTTCAGCTGAAAGCATCATTTTGAAGAAAAATTGTCAAGTCTTGCATGAACAGCTATCATGTAGACAAGAGGTCGGTTACAATCTGGCCTGTGCACACCTCGCCCTCCAGAAACTGCTCAACATATCCAATGATCTTCATTCAAGAATCCTCCACTTGAACTACCTGAATGCCATTTTTTGGCATGACAAGAAAATGCTATGCATGTATTCCAAGGAGACTATGGTTCCCCCAAAGCTCTGCACAAATTGCCGTCTTTACCTGTTCCTCTCTTTTGCAGTCTGAGCCTCTTCAGGGTCTCTTCAAACTTTGCGTGCTTGCTCAGGTTTGGCAACTTGATGTGGACCCCAGCACGGAGACCAGTTCCAAGGTTGGATGGGCAGGTGAGAATGTAGCCAAGATGCTGATTCCACATAAACTGGAAGCCTTTTTCCTTGAATAGAGATTCAATCTGGGAGAGAAGAAGAAAAGGGCAGTTTTTCTTTTTAAGCCAATACCAAGATTTAATCAATACACTCAAAAATTGCAGAACCAGGTACCAACAACAATGACCAATTCTGATAAAGTGTTAAAACACTAGTTGAAATCCCAACCCTCTTGCTTCAACACTTTTGAGTCATTTGTTTAGAACGAGTATGTAGAAAGAACTTTCTCCTGCATCTTTGTTGATAAAATGTAGGCTCAATGCAAAATGCACAATTGCAATATGTTCAGATCACACAGGTGTAGTGTGTAAAAAAAAAATGCAGCATGTATGCTTTATTCTGTGCAAAGGCACAGCATGTCAATGTTGCAACACCCTGTGGTTTATGACATTTAAATTCAGATTCTTAAAAAAAAAAAAAAATAAAATAAACCCCACACAACCCCAAACACACAGTGCAAGGTTATCAATACATTGTACTGCCATTCACAATGCAAACCACACATTAAACAGTGCATAATGTGTGCAGGCTGGTGCTTCAAGTTCAGAAGAGATGAATTTAAAGGAGAAGCATTACTACTTGTGACCACTAGAGGGGAGAATTGATTAACTGGAAGTTGCCGCCAATACAAGTTTGCTTTGCATGATCTTACATTGCATCACTCTTTATAAATATTCAAAATTGTGAAATCCCCCCCCCCCCCCCCCCCCTTCCTGCAGCATTGTTATCTTTCTATGATAAACTAGAACAATGCATAGAATAGACACCATTATACTGCATCTGATCACCTACCCTTGTAAGGCCATCACAGAACCTTTTGAAGACTTCCTTCATGTTTCCACCCTTCTGCATGGAGATGACACGGAGATGATCCTCCTCATTGATCCAGACAAGGAAAGTCTTGCTGTCATTGTGCCTTAGAGAAAGTACACATTGCATTCATTAGAAGCAGGAAACACATAACCTGCAAGCAGTCCTACGTCAGTTTAAAGCATTAGGACGGACCACCAGAATAATCATTGGCAGTGGCGGCAGGTGCTCAATATTTTTTGGGGGAAATTGCAAGCAAACCTGGCTCCCTCACTCACACTTCCCTCCTGGACGGGTCCATGGCCTTCTGAGGACAGGGAGGTGCCGGATTCGGGGCTCCTGGAGGTGGCTGTTGCAGCTCGCCAAGGAAAGCGCAGGGGCTGTTGCTTCCCCTCCAGGCTGGATAGGAAGCAGGCCTGAGACCCGATTGGGAGTCTTATGACTGTTGGGGGGGGGGGGGGGGGTCGCAGGACCAGCTTCCTGATTGGCTGGGAAGAGAAGCAGGACAATAGCAAATTGTAATTTGCTAGTGCCACAACTGGGTGGGCCCAGCCAATTAGAGTCTCAAGCGCTAATCATGTAAACCACACAGCACCCGCCTTTAAAATATGTAGTCATGCCAAACCTGAATCAAGCATCTGTGGATGCAGCAATGCCCAACAGCTGGCATGGTGTACAGCAGTAGATTGTAATCATTTTGAACCTTTTGGCCCGTTTCTATGAACCTTGGGTTCAGCATGTAAACCATTGTTTAAAAAGTGTAATTTTAATAGTATCTAGCTATCCACACACCCACTTTCTATATTGCTGTACCAGTTTCCATTATATTCAAGGAATGTTATAGGTGACAATAAGTGCTGGAAGGATGCCATCGTCCAAAACATGTCAGGCATCAATCTCTGTACAGGGCAGCCAAGTTTCAGGTCTATCAATTTTTGTAATGTCTTTATGATGAACCTGATACAAAATATGTTATTTGAACCATTATGAATATTTACTATACATTTGGTCCGTCATTTAAAATCCTGGAGCGGGGGTCATACTGTGCCTTGTACAATAGTTTTTACATCAATAGATTAGGTCACCAGCACATCATATTCTTGTAGAAAAAGGTTTGGGAACAATGAGGACTCAAAAGTATGATGTTTAGACCCCCAAGGACTCCTACACATGCATTGGCAAAAGTGTATTGCAATTCTTTAGAGCAGGGGTCTCTAACTGGCAGCCCTCCAGCTGTTGCAAAACTACAAGTCCCATGAGGCTTTGCAAGGCTGACAGTTGCAAGCACGACTCCCACAGGCAGAGGCATGATGGGACTTGTAGTTTTGCAACAGCTGGAGGGCTGCCAGTTCGAGACCCCTGCTTTAGAACTTTGAAGTTTTTACAAGAAGTCTAGGGTGCTGGTTGGGTTTAATAAACCCAGAATGATGTAGCAAGATGTCAGTGCTCCTGATCACTCATTTCTATTGGTATAGATTTTATTTGACCAGACAGGCAGTCTTACAGTTCAAACTGTGGGTGTTCTGCTCAGAAGTCGAGATTGAAGCAGCACAAGGCAAACAAGACTAAAGGCTTCAACAACTGTTGCATTGTACAGAGATTTCTCGAGATACTCCAGAAGTGACACTTCCTGCTCTTACTGCAAAGTACTGACAACCGAAACTATTCAGAACAGCCAACATAGAATAACCATCATGCCAAGAAAAAGATATTCCACATCTTACCAGATGCAAAAGATTTAATGTTTAATTTTTTCCACTTGCCTTGTATTCAGAAAAAAAAAAAAAAAAAGTCAGACAAGCATGGCAGAATCCAGTTTGTTTTAACCTCTTGACATCCACATAAGGCATATGTGTGGCAGAAAAGAGGATGAGCTTTACTGAAAGCATGCTCCTGGTCTTTAATAATGATTGGGGGCCAGCAGGAATGGTACCTGATCATTCCATGATTGACAGCCAATTCTGTTACTGAGGTATAGAGACCTTGTTAAGCGACTGGGCAGGAAGCCGTAAATGGCAAACCTCAAAGTTGGACCTGGTATACATTTGTGGTGCTCTGAAGGGTGATCTACATTTGTAATGCTCTTCAGTCTGGATTCACACTGCTGTGTGATTGAAGTTGTGCAAGTTCAGCTGAACTCACATGATTTCATACACGCACGCCAGTCTGACTTCAGAGACATCTGCGCATGCACAGATGTCCATTGGAAAAAAAAATAAAAAATTTTGCATACAAAGTCACCAAAAGCAGTACAAAAACTACTTTTGGGAATTGGTTCTGCAACGATTTGGATGGTGCCATTGCTGGCAATAGATGCCAATTTGGCATGCGATATCACAGTGTGAACCTAGGCTCAGAGCATTTGACAGGTGGCGCAACTCTTCACAGCTGTGTCACCCCCTAAAAGCCGGACAACCCTGCTGAAACTGAGGCCCCATTCGGCAGTTGGTGCCCACTGAGCACAGTTTAAATCCTGCCATGGCATGTGTATACCCTGGTCACTCCCTTTCCAGATAAAAAGGAAACCATTGTGGGGCACTGAAAAACATGGGTTTTACTGCCCCCCCAACTGCAAGTCCTTACCCTGTGAGATATTATCCACAGAGACACAGGACAAAAATAAATAAATGTCAGAATGGCAAATTTCAGCCAGACTTCAGACATGTGATCGATAAAAGCCTCCTACAATGTGTGCATGCGCTCTGGTGATGTCACTCCAGTTGATTGGGAAATCAACTGGAGCCCCCTTCTGTTCTGCGCATTCCTGGGCACCAATAGATAGAACACTGGTCTCTGCTCAGAGCTGTAAAAACAAAAAATATAGGAAAAAAGCAGCTGGAAAAAAATTAGAACATTGAGATAAACATTTGGTTCTTTTAGATTAAAAAAGGAACAAACTTTGAACTGCAAATGAGAGCAGTTTAACCACTTAGGCAACACACACTTTCCCTTATGCTGAAAGCTACTGGCTCATGGATAAGCTATACACAGAGTGTTGGCTGCCCTACTAGATTCCTGATGGGCCATGACAATTAGTCCCTGGTGACCTCTACATTCTTGTCGCCAAGATGCTACTTCCCCATCCAAAAAAGGGACATTACAACTCACTTCCACAGGAAATGTCAGGACACCTACCAAATTCCTCTGGCATCAGGCCAGTCCCGGGCCATCCCTGAGGCCAGAAGCAGGGGAGATACCGGCTTGTCAAACAGGAAGTGATCATCGATGAGTTGCTGCTGCTCTGCATCAGTCATGCTCTTGAGAGCATAGTACTTTCCTTTCAGATCTCCATCCAGGCTGTCCAGAGCTGGAAACAGAAATATCCATTATATAAGGCGCCAGCCACAGCCAAACACTAGATTACAGATCACAGAGGACTTGACCTGTTGGTTTACAGAAGGCTTGTTAACCTCCACCTTGCTACATATAGGTAAACTGTGCCGAGCTGACATATTTAGCTGCCAGAGTACACCCCTTACTGAGCACTGATAGGCATAAGTGCTGCAGAGGTTTGGGGGGGGGGGGGGCAGTCTATCTCCCAAAGACAACCTCTAGATACAATGCTGAGCACGTGCATGCAACTTCTTTGGTCGACAATGGCAAGACCTGTTCTGAGTGGAACCTGTCCTGTTAAATGGCTGTATGGTCTTGACCACTGTGCTGCAGTTCAGTTTCAGGGTCTTAGCATTCTTATAGCCTAGGCCAGGGATATGCAATTAGAGGACCAAAACTACAAGTCCCAACATGCCTCTGCATGTCATGCCTGTGGCTGTCAGTCTTGACATGCCTCATGGGACTTGTAGTTCAACAGCTGGAGGTCCACTAATTGCATATCCCTGGCCTAGGCCATCTCTATGTAGAACAATTCTTTTCAGATCCGGTTTGGAATGAGCACTGCATGTTCATTACGGTTATATGCACTGCTCTATACCCACAACACATCCCATAGTCAGTTTTGGGAGCGAGTGATTAAAAAAAAAAAAAAAATAAAAGTGTGGTTATGCTCCAACATACAGTGGGGACCATGGAGAACTAGCATACCAACCCTCCAACAGAGAGATGGATCACAGCAGCAAGAAAGGACTTCGCATTGCCTTCTGTTGCGCCCAGCAACTCTAAACAGATGGTTTTACAACCCGAGTTTAGGGTCACTTTAAAAATGGAAACTCCCTTATATAAAAATGTAAGCACTGCCCTTGAAAGGCTAAATCTGAGCAAGCTAAGCTTTTTATTATTATTAACCAAGATCAATTATGGGTAAATTGCAAATTAATATTTTTTTAGTGGGATCCTTCCCTTAGAAGATGATCTGCACAAAAAGATTACAACTTCAGTAAATGTTAAAAGATCTCCCCCCCCCCCCCCCCCTTGAGGACTTTAGAAATACAAGTGACAGTACAAATATGGATTGTTGCACTCATGTTACTATATCTGGCTGTATGTTAGAACACATCTTATTCCATATTAGAGAAAGGAAAGAATGTTTGTGCCATAAGCCAAGACCGACTATGTAACATGACCATATACAGACAGGTATTCATTGGATCTTCCAGAGGGGGGGGGGGGGGTTCCCTTCCCTAAAAGGGTTTACAATAGATAAGTCTGAAATGTGCTCCAGTCTGTTACTTCACAGTACATTTAAACACCATCCACACTTGAAAAAGCAAACACCAAATTTAAAAACGCCCCATTTCTCATTTGCTTCCTTTTGGTATGCAAAATATACTATTAAATGTTAGAAGGAATAGTATTGTGGGGGGGGGGGGGGGGGGGGATGGGATTATTGTGGTGCCCATTTATCTAGCAAGCAAAGAGATTTGGTTTAGTATAAGAATAACAATGGATACAAAATTTGTGTAGAGTACATAATTGAGAAAAAAAAAATATTTTTTTTTTGCATTAAATAAATAAGTACAAAAATACATAGATTAAAATACACATCTACTTAATATACTTGGGTGCATTAAGTACTAGATTCAATCTTATTTAACGGCCCAGCAGCATATAATAATTAACTTTGTTTAAGAGTTAGGTTTCCTTTTGTTCACCTCTTCTTGGGTCGAGTATTGGTTCCCCTGAAGAAGCTATTTAATGGCAAAACATGTTGGGACATTTCTGACCATCAAATAACTTTCAACCAAGTAGACGTGTATTTTAATCTACGTATTTTTGTACTTTGGTCTATTTGACCATTTTACTGTATTTAAGAATGTTCTCCTTAATTATGTACTCTAAATATTTTGTATCCATTGTTATTCTTATATTCAACCAAATCTCTTTGCTTGCTAGATAAATGGGCACCGCAATAATCCTATTCCCCCCCCCCCCAATACCATTCCTTCTATAGTAATCCATGGATGAGGTGCTTTATTGAATCAGACTCCCCCGCCCGATCTCCTTTCTTCCATACTATTAAACGTCTTTGTATTTTGTTTTCAGGTTCAGGGAAGCTTTAATGGCTGTAGCGCTGCCGTCATTGGGTAGACTGCTGCATGATTAGTGCAGAAAGCAACTACCAATCCCTCAATTCATTGCCATCACTAGAATGAATGTTATGGTGCTAGTAATCTTATAACAGGCAGTTTGCATCTGCCAAGAGCTTTGACATCAGCTATCTGGACCACTTCCAAGCCCCAGCAAGTGGAGGTCAAGAGCGCCTACTACTAGAATTGCCATGGCCTGGCACCCCTGAGGCACCAGTCCATCCCAAGAAGCTCTTATGTTGACCGAGTAAAATGCTAGTACCAGGGCATACTATAGCACTGCAGCATCATGCACTATTAGCTGCCCTGGAATTAGGAACACTGCTGGAATTCTGGCAACCTCCAGTAGGTAGATAGGAAATAAGTTACTTGTACTGTAAGCATGCAGCTAAATAAGATCTACTGGCAGGATCATCAGGCAATAAAAAGTTACGGGGGGAACACTGCTCATTAGTATGCCCTTTGTTACTTACTGTCACATTAAGACTTGTAGCTTCCTAATGCCCTTAACCTGCTTCCTTTATAGATTTCTTATGGAAAGGTCTCAGTATAGTATATTTTATCAAGGCAGAACATTTATTCACAAGGATTACCTTCAATGGAGAGTTTTTCAATGGCTCGTCTTTCCCCACGGCTGCAGTGAGGTGGGAGGCAAAAACCACGGATACTTCTGCCAGTTCTAACACGGGAACTAAGGACGTAGTTTGGGTCCAGGTCATCACCACCCTAAATGTGGGCAAAAAAAAAAAAAGTGAATGGCCAAATCCAGTCTTTAGAAATGTATAGTTTGCCGACCAAGGAGGGAACCATTTTATGAAGAACTTTTTTTAAAGGGCAACAAAAGATTTTCTCCAACAGTAACATTCCTGGTCAAGAGGAATATATATATTTTTTTTTTTTTTTTATTATACTTACCCTAGGGCAGTGATGGCAAGCCTTGGCACCCCAGATGTTTTGGAACTACATTTCCCATGATGCTCATGCACTCTGCAGTGTAGTCGAGCATCATGGGAAATGTAGTTCCAAAACATCTGGGGTGCCAAGGTTCGCCATAGGTGGATGCCACATAGGTCTGATGCTGCATCTGTCCAAACACAGAGCCAAGCAAACCCTGATTGTTAGGTTCTCAGCCCCCCCTCCTCTCTTACTGCAGCACAGGGCTGTGGAGGTGGCAGGAGCAGGAGGCTCAGTGGCTTGCCGAGAGGCCAAGCCAGGTTCATTGTCGTGAGCTTGCTTGAGCCTGGCCCAGCTCTGAGACATCAGCAGGCTTCAGCCCGCTGTCTGCTGAAAACAGGTCACAGGAGTGCAGAACAATCAGCACTCCTATGAGCCACAGCCCAACAAGCTTTGGCTGTACTGCTAAAGAGCATGGCCCAAACACATTCAATTTGCTCACTACTAGTCCTGTCCATGAGCTCCTCCACAGATACAGCAGAGAAGTGAGCATGGTCACCTTAGGAGGAGAATTAGTGGGTCACCAACCCCCATTACCAGGCGAAATGTTTCTAATACAGCGAAGATCTAGCAAGCGGCAATATTACATTGTTCTTGGGTTTAGATTTCCTATAGGAGCCATTTTTCTCAAATACAAAAATAAAATACATATATCTCTCATTTATCATATTTTGTGATACCAGGGCAAAGCAGCACATGGCCCATCCAGTGAATAAAAAAAAAAAAAAAAAATTATAAAAATAGACCAGCGTACCACTAGAACAGGCAACCAAAATGCTTAAGGCTGGGTTCATACATGAGCCGCAGCAGGAGGTCCGCTGCATCCTGGTTCCGTTTCAGACCAAATTTTGGGCTGAATTAGGACCTGAAATGGCAAAAAAAAAAAAAAAAAAAAATAGGATTTGTCCAAAACCTGCTGGGGAGATGTGAACTGGCTTGAAAGAGCCGGTCAAAATCTGCTATTGCAAATTGGAGGTGGGAAACCCGCCTCCAATTTGCAATGGTGTGACCCCAGCCTAAAAGGGTTATCTAGCACCACACTTAATACTGTACATATAGATGCACGCAACATAAGGAACCTACATTTTAAAGCAGTAGTATATCTGTACACATCCACCATCCCACCTGAACCAAGGTTGCTTAGGACAGTTGTCCTAAACTACAAGTGCAGTTTTTAAAGGATGGGTTCAATCCATCTGAACAGGACATACACAACTACATCTAGGATGGAGGGTACTAGTAGATTGGCTCAGCAATGGCATGCAATGCCAAATTACTGCTAACAAAGCAAACTAAATATTGGCATGCAATAAGGGGATTAAACGCCAGAGATAAAAAACGATAATTCTCCCACTGTACAATACTCTGGTCTGGCCGCACCGCTGTCCAGTTCTGGGTACCAGTCCTTGGGAAGGTGGTACTGGAAATGCAGCAAGTACGAAGGGCAACAAAGCCAATAAAGAATCTGCAGGATATTAGTTATGAGGAAAGGTTGCAAGCATTGAACTTATTCTCTCTGGAGAAGAGACACAATTTCAATTTATAAATAACATACTGGTGACCCTACAATAGGGATAAAAAAGCTTTTGCAGAAGGGAGCTTAACAAGACATATGGCCAGTCATTAAAGTTAGAAAAGATGTTTAATTACATAGAGGGTTCTTCACTGTAAGAGCGGCAAGTATGTGTAATTCCCTTCCACAGGCTGTGGTCTCAGGGCAGATAGTTTTTGGAAACTATTAGATAAGCACCTGAATGGCCACAACATACAGGGATATACAAATGTAATACTGACATAGACAAATCCAACCTATGAGATTTTTTTCAACCTCACCTACTATGCAACTAAAAGATTTGGTGTAAAAGCCCAATAGCTACTCGGAAAGCTTCTCGATACAGATTCTTTATTGGTTACCAACACAGAATCCAAAAGTGCTAATGCATTTCGGCTTACAAATGCGTTACAAGCCAAAATGCATTAGCACTTTTAGAGGCGTCAGTGTGCAAGAAAGAACTTGTATCAAGATGCGTTCCGAGTTACCAGCTAGAATTATGGACTTAGGCTGTGGAAAGTGAACATCTTAGCCAGATCACTGCTCTCCTGTCTCCACACTCCAAATACAGCAGTCGAGCTTAGCAAGACTGGATTCTCTAAACCAGGCAGATAAAGGGCTGCAGTCATCTAGATGTGTTGACTTTTCAAGAGTAGTTTAAGTCAGGACTAAGAACTTTTGAGATCCACCACTGATCTGAGGGTAGAGATGAAAGTTTATTTTTGAACACATATACCCCCTTCTTCCCATACTTTCAGCGCCGCATTTACCATGATCAGAAGAGCCATTGAAGGAACCTGGTTTGCTTCTCTTTATCTCAAGAGGGAAGCAGAAGTCAGGCCTTGCAACAGCACACATCATTCTACCACTTACTGCTGGAATACTTGCACTGCTCATGCTGACGACTTCCAGGCACCTACTCTACTGGCAGTATATCCTTGACGCTAGTAGTTTGTGTTACATTATAGTCTCACTGCACCCAATGAAAGACCCACAATTACCATTATGTAGAAAACACTAGAATGTATTACTACTGTAGTTGGCAAGACTGGAGATTTTTAAAAACAAGGCTACAGGCAAGGCAAAATGCAGTAATGAGCCCCAAGATTATCTCTAGCTGTGCTTGTTCTCTTGTGATGCACTTACGTTCAGGAAGAAGCTAATGATACGCATCAAATTTCAGCCATTAGGACTCCAAGGTCCAATTGCAACATGAGGATGTCTGCATGTTGTCAGAAAAGTGCTGGTCATTACACAGCCAAAGATAGCAATATAGCTGGAAACTGGAATTATGTTTTATCAGAGAGATATCATACACAATTGCCAAAAGGCACATAAGCCCCAATAGGTACATTTTCAAATATACAGAAATCTAGGCCAACTCGAAATGCACATCACTATTTCCCAAGGATTAACAATCCCCCCCCCCCCCCCACAAGGAAGGGGGGGGGGGTTATTTTTCAGTTTAGCTTTTAGACAGATACCAATTCACCATCTAGCCGGAAGGGGAAAGAGGACACTGGAGGCTGCAGAGTTAAAGCAGGTATTCATCTACCTCACTGCTCAGTGTGGCAGGAGTGTGATGCCTAAAACTATCCAAACAGCATTATAAAAATATTGGGGAGGTTAAACATTACATTTGCACGTCACGTGTAGCCATTATCCTGGAACTGCATTTAAAGCCTCAAAACTGCAAAATAAATAAGCCTCCCCTAATACTAGGTAATCAGCTGCTGCTAGACGTACCTGCCTGGCACAGCAGATGAGTATCAAGGCCACTATTAGCAAAAAATAAATAAAAACATTTTTATACACATACAGAGATTGCTTATAAGCAGCAACATTAAAAACACTCACCTTCAAGTGTTCAGATTTCAGGTCAGTCTTGTGCTGGTCTCCTGGCTTATAACCACCATGTCGGTCTTCAATGACGGGGTCAAACAGATCGCAGAACACATCATAGCACTCTTCATCCCCAGCGACAGCTCCCACGGTCAGAATATAAGGGTGGCCTGAATAAGCACAGCACATCTTAAGTAACAGAAACACTTGTCAACAACCCAAGGAGTTGGGTAGAAGAGAGAGCAACACATAGGGAGATCCCCAAACTTTGCAGACACTCCCCCCTTTATGCACATCCATATTTAAAAAAAAAAAAAAAAAAAAAAAAAAGACAGCCAAATGTCCCAGTATTGAATATCAGAGCAATGCCTCAGCTGGGATGAGCAAAGTAAGAGTTTGGCTTAAACATTAAGCTGGTAAACACCACATTATGATCACAATTGACTTTCATTTGGGTCACAGAGTAAAGCTGCCATTTACAACCTTTGGGAAAAGAATTGTTAGACCGCTGTGGTTTTCCAATAGTTGCATTACTTTTATTTGCACACATTTTTTTCAGATATATGCATAAGCTGCAGTGCCCACAAGGCTCCTCTGCAAACGGTGGTCTTAAAAAAAAAAAAAAAAAATATATATATAAATGTATTATTTTTATAATCTAAAAATATTATAAATCTGCATTGTAATAAAGCAATAAAATGTACCTGTGCCAGAAAAAATAAAATTAAAAAAAATATATATAATATACCCTCCACACAGCATGCCTCTGAATCTCCTCTTTCCAACTTACAGTTCCAGTGGGCTGGGCCGTGCACTCCCAACATCAGCCAGGGAGGAGAGGGAAAGCGGAGTGCCAGGGAGCCACACTGTTAAGCAAATTTACTACCCAATAGTGTGGCTCCCTGGCACTCCGCTTTCCCTCTCCCTCCTGGCTGATGGTGGGAGCGCTCAGCCCACTGGAACTGTAAGTCGGAAAGAGGAGACCCAAGGAGGCAGATGAGTGCTGGAAGCCGCGCTGGTAGATACAGATAAGCATCTTAGCCAACACAGACACATTTACTGCTATATTAGGGCACAGATGGGATGTTTAATGAAATATGAGAGCAGCAGGAGTGGGTGCTGACACAGTGGGGGGGGGGGGGGGGGGGGACGACAGAAGCAGGCTGCGGATAATGGAGGCATGCAAACAGACCACAATGTCAAGGGCTCAGCAGCCATGATTGTGGTCTGTTTGCAGAGGAGAGGCTATAGCTAGGCAGGATCAGCCAGGTATCACAGGGTGCCAAATCACAGCACAATCACTGTGCAACATGCTTAAAATAAAATTCTGTTTTTTTTTTTTTTTTTTTTGAGTTAACAATGCTTTAACCATTTTAAGAGGCTCCCAAGCTGGAGCACATATAGCAGTGGATAGAGCAAAGGCATGTGTGCCTGGGAGCTCAACCCTCTAAAAAAGGCACAGGGATGCATGCATGCAACCCCTACCCTCAACTCCTTGACCTCGTTTTCTCTCACCTTTGCACTCCATGCAACCTCTCTAACTATCCATTCCCTCTCTCTGATCACCACCTTATTAGTTTCACTCTCTCCCTCTCCTTCACCTCCTCTCCCTCCAACCGCATTAAAGTTACCCGCAGAAACCTACGTCATCTCAAGCCTTCCCTTCTCTACTCTGCTCTTGACAACCTCCACGACAAAATCTCACCCCTATCCTGCACCAACCTAGCCACTTCTGTCTACAACACTTCACTTCTGGCCTCTCTGGACTCTCTGGCCCCCCTCACCACACACAGGATCAAGCCCCGACCCCTTCAACCTTGGCAAACAGATGTCACTAGAAGTTTGAAAAAACGTAGTCGT
Source organism: Lithobates pipiens (assembly GCF_037356315.1). Classification (NCBI taxonomy): domain Eukaryota; kingdom Metazoa; phylum Chordata; class Amphibia; order Anura; family Ranidae; genus Lithobates; species Lithobates pipiens. Next base: position 1,907,064 of record NW_027507879.1, on the reverse strand, counting down.
GCTCATGAGCGCCTGTGGCGCAAGACCAAGTCTCAGAGAGATTTCAACCAATATAAATCTGCCCTCCAAAACTACAATTCTAGCCTCCTCTCTGCCAAGCAGAACTATTTTATCACTCTCATCAGCAACCTATCATCCCGCCCCCGTCAACTCTTCTCTACTTTCAACTCTCTACTTCGTCCTCCACCACCTCCACCCACCAACTCACTCACTGCCCAGGAGATTGCTAATCACTTCAAACAGAAGATTGATACAATTCGCGCAGAGATCTCTACTGTTCTAATACCCCCCACGCTTTACACTTCATGCCCACAGTCACAATCATTACTTCCCTCTTTCAACCCCACCACTATAGACGAAGTTGCTAAACTACTTGGTAATGTCCACCTTACCACCTGCCCTCTGGATCCTGTTCCCTCGCAAATGCTACATTCACCCTCTGACTCTATGCTACACTCTCTAACTCACATCTTCAATCTCTCACTCTCTTCTGGCATCTTCCCCAACTCTCTAAAACATGCACTTGTCAAACCCATACTTAAAAAACCCTCACTGGACCCATCCAATCTTAACAACCTACGCCCCATCTCCTTGCTCCCCTTTTTATCCAAACTACTCGAACGTCTGGTCTACAACCGACTGAGTGACCACCTCGCTGATAATGGCCTTCTTGATCCCCTTCAGTCTGGATTTCGTCCCCAACACTCCACAGAAACTGCTCTCCTAAAACTAACAAACGATCTACTAACGGCCAAAACCAATCGACATTATTCTGTACTCCTCCTCCTGGACCTCTCTGCTGCCTTTGATACAGTTGACCACCCCCTCCTTCTCAAAAAACTCCACACCTTTGGTCTCTGTGACCGTACTCTACAATGGTTCTCTTCCTACTTATCCAACCGCACCTTTAGCGTTTCTTACAACTCTACTTCCTCCTCTCCTCTTCCTTTCTCTGTTGGGGTCCCCCAAGGTTCTGTCCTTGGACCACTCCTATTTTCAATCTATACCTCCTCTCTGGGTCAACTGATAGCCTCCCATGGCTTCCAATACCACCTCTATGCTGACGACACCCAAATCTATCTCTCTACCCCTCAGCTCACTCCCTCTGTCTCCTCACGTATCACTAATTTACTATCAGAAATATCAGTCTGGATGTCACACCACTTCCTCAAAATCAATCTATCCAAAACCGAACTTATAATTTTTCCTCCCCCATATGCCCCTTCCCCTGATCTCACTGTCAAAATTGATGGCACAACCATAAGCCCATCCCCTCATGCCAAGATTCTAGGTGTAGTCTTGGACTCTGAACTCTCCTTCAAGCAACACATCCAATCACTGTCCAAATCTTGCCGCCTCAACCTCCGCAACATCTCCAAAATACGCCCCTTTCTAACCAATGAGACAACAAAGCTCTTAATTCACTCGCTGGTCATCTCTCGCCTTGACTACTGCAACTCCCTCCTCACTGGCTTACCTCTACATAGTCTAGCACCTCTTCAATCCATTATGAATGCCGCTGCCAGACTCATCCACCTTACCAATCGCTCGGTGTCTGCTACCCCTCTCTGTCAATCCCTCCACTGGCTCCCGCTCAGCCAAAGAATTAAATTCAAAATACTAACAATTACATACAAAGCCATCCACAACTCTGCCCCCAGCTACATCACTGGCTTAGTCTCTAAATACCAACCTACTCGTCCTCTTCGTTCCTCTCAAGACCTCCTGCTCTCTAGCTCCCTCATCACCTCCTCCCATACTCGCCTCCAGGACTTTTCCAAAGCCTCCCCAATCCTATGGAATGCCCTACCCCAATCTGTCCGCTTATCTCCTACTTTATTAGCTTTTAGACGATCCCTGAAAACACTTCTCTTCAGAGAAGCCTACCCTACCCCCACCTAACTGTATCTTCATTTTCTCCATCAGCTCATCCCCCCACAGTTAAAACCTTTTGTTTCAACTTGACCCTCCCTTCTAGATTGTAAGCTCTAACGAGCAGGGCCCTCTGATCCCTCCTGTATCGATTCGTATTGTAAGTGTACTGTCTGCCCTCATATTGTAAAGCGCTGCGCAAACTGTTGGCGCTATATAAATCCTGAATAATAATAATAATAACTCGCAGCACGAGAATAATGGCAGCATAGGCATCCAGTGTGCCCCCCCCCCCATACCCAATTCAACCTACAACCTTTATAGTAAGGTGCACATGGAAGAGCAACAAACCATTTTCAGCCTGGCAGGTAAATTGGCCTTCCATGTGCAAAGGCTAGTTGCCATTTTTTTTGAACTGCTGGTTGATTCGTTTGGGGTGCACAGGACACCTTCGCCACCGTTGTGCTCTTGCTTGGTGTCACGTGCATCACTGAGTCTCAGAAGGGTGAGCTCCCTCCAGGCACACCTAAACACCCCCCCCCCCCCCAAAAAGAAAAAAAAAAAAAAAAAAAAAAAGTTGATGAAGACTGTTAGACAGGGTCAATTTGGTTGTTTTGCAGGCTGGCAAATCTTTTAAGTTTATGGATGGGCATTGCCCTTCCTTGTGCACATTACTGCAAAGGCTAGTTATAGGGTGTGGGGGGGGGGTGGGCGATTGCCACTTTTTTGGTACAGTCATCCAACACTCCTGAAGTTACAAACTGCACAGCAATTAACTCCACAGCTTGCATGGAGCGGCAGAAGTCATCTTGTGATATGAACCAATGTGCGAAGTAAACTCTTGCCAATAGTAGATGTAGAGACACCTAGAAAAACCCCCAAGTAGAGCAGCGGTACCCCACATCAATCAGGGGCTGTACATCATTGAAAGCTGTATGGGTGCAGTAGGTTAGTGCACACCTCTGACCTTTGTAATGCATTATGAAGGACAGGGGTCATACAATCAAACTAGGCAAGGATCTGACCTATGGGGTAAATTCTCAGGGCAAAGGACTGCTTACACGTTCAAACCTTTCTATACAGTGGACTTCCAGAATGAAGGTAGGTGCTCAAGAGTCACACGCCCTCTTCCCTTCTCTGCTCCATGGCTAATCTGACCTCCCAAAGACGATCTCTGACCATCTTTCGTCCGATTTACCACTAGCTGCCCTGGCATCACCACAGCCTCAGTACTTAGCAAGTCAATGACCTGAAACAAGGTCAGAACTTTGGCTAAATAGGTGTTCAGAATTTTCCAAGCCATCGATATTGAAGCACCTTGGCTAGCACAATAGGCAACTAGCTGAAAAAAAAAAAAAAAAAAAAAAAAATAAAAAAAAAGGGGGGGGAAGTTCAGCAAGGTAGGTGGTGTCTAGCAAACAATTTATAGTTAGCGTGGTTAAGGGTTAAACGCACTTTATTACAGTACAAGGTTTAATTGGGATGTTTCTACTCAGTTCCTGATAACCTCAAACAGGAGCAAGGAAAAATCTGCAACAGGTACAGAAAAAAATAAATAAATAAATAAAGGGCTTATGGGGCTCTAGGCTTCCCCTAGGAAAGCCACACATGTTCCTGCTGGATATAACCCCTCACTCCTTGACTGGGTGGAAATAAAATGGCACTATAAGGAGAAACTTTTGAGTGGAGCCTTGGATAGCAGTAAAAATATGAGGTTCTAACCCCCACACACTTTTGGATTGGAAATGGGAAACCACCACACAAACTGGTTTGTGCGACTCTTAAATCAAGGTTCCCCTCCCCCAATTTTATGGATCCAAAGAAGTCTAGGGAGAAGTCTTGCACCATTATGGAGGTCACAATACACGACTCCTTCCTCTGGTCTGCAAGAAGCTGCCCTTCACTACAGCATGTCACACACAAGTTTAATAGGTTTTAAAGATGGCGCCAATTTTCATTCCAGTCACAATGATGGCTTCATCCACTCTATGAAAGCAACAGAACAGTTAATCTTTCCAATCCATGCACGCTCTTAATAGGATTGTCTACCCCAGTTCGGATCACATCATCCAATGTGAAGCCACTGGAAGTCAGTCTGTTGCCTCAAACTCTTGAGCACATCAAAAGTTAAGACTTTAGCCATGTGGTTGTTGCACAGGTCTGAACTCCTCTGCGGAAAGCCTCTTAATGACTGGCCAGGCAAGGTTACCTTTACAATCAAAACAACCTGTACAGGTTAGAATCTGCTCCCCCTTACCAAGAGTGCTTTTTGCCCTTTACCAAAATATAGTAGATGATCACCATATTGCTTTTTTTTTTAATGTTTACTACCTTTGTATCAGCTTAAAAAGCAGCAAAGGGAAAAAAAAAAAAAAAAAAAAAAAAAAAAAAAAAAAAGGTTGGAAAGATTATAACCCACTGAATGGTTTTGCTTGTACAGTCCGACTTCTTCAGGTCACCAAATGAGAAAGCCAAGCTTGGCTGGTTTCCATGTTGATCTGTAGATGCAATCACCTATGGTTTTTAAATTTTTTTTTACACTATACACAACCATATTGCCACCTATCATTTCCCCACAAATATCTTCCCAATGGGTACAACTGGTAATTAAAGTAACTAAAGGCTAAAGTTTTGGTTAGAGAGCAGAGGGACTAGAACACTGGTCAGTTTTTATTGCCGTCTGCATCCCCATTCGAGAGATGCACCCTCCATTTGATTTGCTTACCCATCATTTAATGTAAAAGAAAATCCAAAATTTTGGGTTGTCCCCAGAAAATAGGAGAAATCTTCCAATTGGGACACTAGTTCTGGTGACCTGGGGTCCTCAAGAAAGTCCCTTAACGACTTAAGGACCGCCTCACGCCGATGCAAGTCAGCAGAATGGCACAAGCACGTACCTGTACGTTGCTTTTTAAGTACCCAGCCGTGGGTCGGGAGTGCGTTGCCGGCAGCGCACTCCCGACCTGGTCCTGTGACCATGGGAACAGTGGACCCGATCGCTGCTGGTGTCCCATGATCGGGTCACAGAGATGAACGAGGAGAGGTCTGTGTAAACAAACCTCTCCCCGTGCTTCCCTGTGGCTGTCACCGATCGTCTGTTCCCTTTTATAGGGAAAGACGATCAGTGACATCACATGCCAAGCCACACCCCCTACAACAAACACACACACACACACACCTACACTGCCCCCTAGTGGTTAACTCCTTCACACAGGAACCAGTGCATTTAAATAGCACTGATTGCTGTATAAATGACAATGGTTCCAAAAAGGTGTCAAAAATTTCCCCATCACAATAAAAAAAAAAAAAAAAAAAAAAAAAAAAAAAAAAAGTTTAGATATTTTGGGGGATATTTATTATAGCAAAAAATATTGCATTTTTCTCAAAATTGTCGCTCTGTTTTTTTTTGGCGCTAGAAACAAAGTAATTTTGTGTGGGAGCCACGTCACCCGACCAATTGTCAGTTTGAACGACGCAGTGCCAAATTGCAAAAAAAAAGGGCCTGGTCCTTTGGCTGCAAATAGGTCCGGGGCTTAAGTGGTTGATTTGCTGAGATGTCCTCACTTCCCTTTTGGCTATGGGTCTAGCTGCAGCGTAAAGTTGATTTGGAGTCTCTGCCAAAGATCAGTTTTGTTCAGCCCTCTACTAAAAATTCCAAGACCAACTCAGACCTCTACTAAACTCCAAACTTGAATATCAAATCACTGTAGTGAAAGATATTGGTATACAAAGACCATAGGCATTAGCATATGATGCGTTCATAAAATTGCCTTCATCAACCCCTGTAGAATATATGTTTCCTAGATTTCTGGTACGGTCCGTTTGATGGCCAATCCTGTTGCAGGTCCCGATAGAGAAAATGAAGTATGGAGGAAGACCAATGTGGTCTCTTAACCACGAGTCAAATGATTTAAAAATATTAATCTTCCCATCTCGAGCCATCAGACGGCTAGCCTTTGCCTTTAATAAGACCTCCACACAAGGCCTTTAGTCACATTGACAGCTCAGCACTTCTAGTAATGAGGTAGAACAGATGGCAAAGTGGATAAAGATAAAACAATCTGTGCGTTTTTTTTTTACCTGGGTTGTCAACCCCGGTCTGAATGACATCATCCACGGTAAATCCACTTGGTGTCGCCTTGTCCCTCAGCTTTGCGTACAGCTCTTTGGTGAGCACCTTGGCCATATGGTTGTTGTGGCAACTCAAGTCTGGAAACTCGTCATCCACGCTATACTTCAGCTTCAGTTTGTTGTGGGAGTTGCCGAAAGGCATGATTGCACTTTACTGCAGGAATTACAGAACAAAAAAGTGTTAACAGATATAGGACAAAAAAAAAAAAAAAAAAAAAAAAAAAGGGGGGGGGGGGGGGGGTGACCTTGGAGCAAGCTGATGTTGGAACAGGAAATCTAGGCCACAACATGGCTACCGGCAAACCAAATCTCCCATGATCTTCAGGAAAAGCTTAAGGATACAAGATTGGTCATAAACCGTACCTGATTTTTGCCTGCAACATGACAGGCTTGTGCATTCTTAGAGATTTAAAAAAAATAAAAAAAATAAAGGGTATAATGCAGGAACACAGGCATTACAAGTTTCAGAACTCATTTAGTAGATGGGCAAAGCTCAGTCTTTCGGGGCCTGCCAACATTGAGTTCCTCCAAGGTCACAAATTTTACACAGAAAAAAAAAAAAAAATTTATAATATATATATATATATATATATATATATATATATATATATATATATATATATATATATATATATATATATATATATATATATATATATATATATATATATATACCATGGAAAGCTATAGAATAGCCAACAACCACCTCTAAGCCCTTGTACACACGGTCAGACATTCCGACGGAAAATGTAAGATCAGACCGTGTTGTTGGATAATCCGACTGCGTGTGGGCTCCAGCGGACTGTTTCCGTCGGAATATCCGACCGACAAAGTTTTAGAGCTGGGCTATAAAAATTTCCGACAACATGATCCCTGATCGTTAGTAGAAAAGTCCGAACAGACAAAGTGCCACGCATGCTCAGATCAAAATTACAAGACCAAAGCTATTGGCTACTAGCCTGAACGTAGTCCCGTTGTAAAGGAACTAACGGCATCGCCTTCTGAACGATCGTATTTTCCGACAACTTTGCCCGACCGGGTGTATGCAACACCAGTTTCGGACAAAATCCGACGGATTTTGTTGTCGGAATGTCCGACCGTGTGTACAAGGGCTTAGAAGCGATACCCCAACTTATACAGAGCTGGTATAAAATATAAAGACATCTACTACAGTGGAGGTCAATTGTGCTCAATTATTGAGGTCAGGGTGGGGGGGTGGGAAGAAAAATTGCAAGCAAAGGGCCACAGTTTGGAGACCACTTGGCTGGTGGCGAACAACCCAGGATGGCAGAGAGCGGAGCAACCCACTATCTGAAATATGGCATGCATCAGCTCTACAACCATGTCTTAGGTCCCCATTCACACTCGAGCCGAGCGTCTTTGGTGGGTTTTTGTGCAGGCATTTTTTTTTTTTGGCATTTGTTAAGACTTCAGTGGGGTTTTATTTTGTATTTTTTTTTGTTAAGCCAATAGAAAACTAGTTACTAGGCATTGCACATTTATTTTTAGCTCATGGAAAGCAGGTTACTAGGGCGAACAGACTTTGGCACCTTTTTCCCCCAGATGCACGTATTGAAACGTATTAGGGCCAAAATGCACACTCTGCCCCAAAAGAAGCTCGCACTTTTTTGGGGGCGATGAGCTTTAAGTAACACCATGCATAGGTGTGAACAGGTACCAATCCTGGGGGGGGGGTTTGGGGGTCAAGCATTGAATCCCTTTTCGGGAAATTTCAAACTACTTAAGCACCTGAGCATTTTTGTTTTCAGGCAGAAAGTCATGCGTTTATATTATAATATATTCCCGCAAAAATCATACAACTGTCACAGAATAATGTTATATATTAATACTACATTTAAATTTTTTTTTTTTAGATAGATTATATATATATATATATAAACACATATATATACACACACACACATAAATGATATCTTAATGTAAACAACTCATAGCTCTGCATATGTCAGGCTTTATAGACAATGACATAGGCTGCATCTCCTTCCTATCACTGATACAAGTTACTGCACTTCGGCATCTTCTGATTAAGGAAGTCTGCACTGTACACTCTGCCTGCCAATCCCATTGCTACACGTTTGTAGCTTGAAGGTCAATAAAAAAAAAGTATGCCGCCATTGCTGGTCTGTGGTAAAAAAAAAAAATTATATATATATTTTGCAAAGGCATGCTGTGACTTGTAGTTCCATCGCAGCCCAATAGGCTATAGCATCTAAAGAGAATGCTTAGAATTTACAGTATCAAGAACGAGCTGCATCAATTACTTCCAATCTTTCAAAAGCCAAATTAGCTGTCAAGGTAGATGGATGGACTCATTCAATATTAATGTCCAAGAGGAAGTCGTGTGCTGAACCTCGGCGCAACCAGATTACTCTGCACTTCCCTGAGCGGACAGCTCTGATATCCCAACCCAATGCCCTATAGGGTGCGAGCGATTAAGCCGGCCATACAATCGGATCTCATTTAGATTTAAACCAAAAAAAATATGTATGGAATACAAGAACAAGCCTAAACAAATTCAGTGCATTTGTATGAAATCAGGTAGGCCCTTGCACTACATAGGTCGGTGGTAGATCTAAAAAAGGAGGAGGATGAAGAAGCAGATTATGTAGTGTATGGCTAGCATAAAGAAGGTGACCGTGCTCTATACAATCACCTCTAGATAGAATTATTTCCCCCCCACTATCTCTCTCCCTCTCTCATGACAAACCAACAACTCATTCTGTATGAAAACAGGCAGGGCCTTTGCATAGTTGATGGCAGATCTCAAGGAGATCATACAACCAGATTGTATCATTTATGGTCTGCCTACTACCACACATTCACATACTTAAAATACAACCTCCTTTAGATCATTTATCAAAGTTATACAATGTGAAGGATACATACATACATACTTTTAACACACACCAAAATAGCAAGAAGACCGCACAGATTGTAACATGTGTGGTCATATCAAGATGCAAACGAAGGATGAACTAAAAGGGCATCAACTGTCTCAATGGGGTACTGAACAGTTTGGTAAATGGGATCACATAGGGCAGGAAACCCACCCAGTCCATCCTTCCCCAAACTGCATTCAATAGACTAAAATCTGTATTGCCGGTATGTGTCTGTGCACATCCAACTGGAAAGCTGCTCCTTAACAAGACACACTTTCCCCATTCTGAAAATGCCCACTGCCTGGCTGCCACGCTTCTGCATTTCCGTTTCCAGCCAGTGGGGACTGCTGCAGATAGCGAGTTTTGACCTCGCCATCTGCATGCTTGTTCCAGGTCAGCGACTCACGGCAGCCAGACAACTAGCATTTTCAGAAGGACCTGAATAAGCCCAGTCTAGTGTAGTAAACCACATTAATGATCGGTTAATAGCACTCTCTTCTTCCCCCCCCAGTAGTAGACATGATGATGCTGCAGCAGTAATAAGTCATCCCATGCCCAGCTGGCCCCATCCCAGAGGCTGCAGCAGTGACATGAGAAGAAGGCGGCCAGCAGGGGGCAGCACTGAGCCGGCCAAACTTCAACACACTCCATTAACCCCTTCCCTGCTGGAGGCAATCCATTAGAGCAGAGCAGAGGCATCCCATGCACAGACATCCCTGTCCCTCCTCCTCCAGCAGTCCCATCCTCATCGCTATGCACTGCCATTGTGCTGCAACGCCCCAGCCAGGACAGGGACACATCCCAAGGACATGAGCTGTCCCTGAGGACCCTCCATCCATCTATAGTCATCCCCCTCCCCCACCCCAGATGACTGCACAGCGCTGCTTCTATGCAATCTGCAAATGGTTCCTCCTCCATGCAGACTAATACATGGAGGGTGCACCCTGCTCCCCTCCCCCTCCATGCAGACTAATACATGGAGGGTGCACCCTGCTCCCCCATGCAGACTAATACATGGAGGGTGCACCCTGCTCCCCCCCCCTCCTCCATGCAGACTAATACATGGAGGGTGCACCCTGCTCCCCCCCCTCCTCCATGCAGACTAATACATGATGGGTGCACATTCTGCCCCCCCCCCCTCCTCCATGCAGACTAATACATGGAGGGTGCACCCTCTGCTCCCCCCCCCTGCTCCATGCAGACTAATACATGGAGGGTGCACCCTGCTCCCCCCCTCGATGCAGACTAATACATGGAGGGTGCACCCTGCTCCCCCCCTCGATGCAGACTAATACATGGAGGGTGCACCCTGCTCCCCTCCGGGTGATGTACTCACCAGATGTGTTTTACTGGAGGAAACAAAAAAGATTCTTAAGCAGCTTCCCAAACACAACAACTCCCCAGACCTGGAGGGATGTGAGTGAGAAGAGGCTGCCAGCGCTTTTATATAGTGTGCGCTGCCCCCTCTGCCATTGGCTGCTATTATTATTCCATTCATTGGATTGGATGGCCTGGCGGAGAGGGGGCGGATCCCGTAGAGCAATGCTCGGTCTGTGCTGCATTGTGCGGGACGTGCCGCTGATTGGGGGGGGGGGGGGGGACGACCCCGCAGAACCAATGCGCACCAATCACCTGTCACCTGTCACCTGTCACACCTCCAAGGGGATCTGCAGGCTTTACATGTTAAAGGGAACCTGTCACCGAATTCTTCGAAAAATGGCACCAAAAAAAATAAAAATCTATAATATTAACCGCTTTAGCTTCAGATTTTACCCCCCTTCCTGATCAGACCACTTTTTGCGATTCAGCGCTGCGCCGCTTTAACTGACAATTGCGTGGTCGTGCGACGCGGCTCCCAAATTAAATTGATGTCCCCCCCCCCCCACAAATAGAGCATTCTTTTGGTGGTATTTGATCACCCCTGCGGTTTTTATTTTTTTGCACTATAAACAAAAATAGAGCGACAATTTTGAAAAAAAAACGCATTATTTTTTACGTTTTGCTATAATAAATACCCCCCCAAAAAAATATAAAAAACATTTTTTTCCCCTCAGTTTAGGCCGATACGTATTCTACATATTTTTGGTAAAAAAAAAAAGAAGAAAAAAATCGCAATAAGCGTTTATTTATTTGTGTTGCACAAAAGTGATAGCGTTTACAGAATAGGGGATAGTTTTATGGCATTTTTATTAAAAAATTTTTGTTTTACTAGTAATGGCGGCGATCAGCGATTATTATGGGGACTGCGACATTATGGCGGACACGTCGGACACTTTTGGCGCTATTCTGGGGCCATTCGCATTTATACAGCGATCAGTGCGATTAAAAATGCACTGATTACTGTGTAAATGTGACTGGCAGTGAAGGGGTTAACCACTAGGTGGTGCTGTAGGGGTTAAGTGTGTCCTGGGGAGTGATTCTAACTGTGGGGGGGAAGGGGCTGTGTGTGACACTGATCACCGCTCCCGTTCACAGGAAGAGCCGATCAGTGTCCTTGTCACTAGGCAGAACAGGGAAATGCTTGTTTACATCAGAATTTCCTCCTTCTTCCTCTCCGTGAGATGATTGTGGGTATCCCCGCGGATATCAAGTCCGCGGGAACTGCGGTCGGACTCACGGAGCTCTTAGCGGGCACACGCGCACGTGCCTGCTATACAAGCCTCGCAAGATCACGTACAATAACGCGATTTTGCGCAGCGGAGCCAACCTTACGCAGTAAAACTGCGGCGGCTGGTCTGCAAGCAGTTAAAGCAGAACTCCAGCCCAAAATAACGGGACGAAGTCATTGAAACACCATAGCGCCCAACTGTCCCTGATTCCGAGGGACTGTCCCTGATTTGGAGCGATGTCCCTCTGTCCCTCATTCCTCCGCATTTGTCCCTCATTTTGGTCTGATCTATATAGTTTTATATAAAATGCACTTTTTATCAATCAAAAAGTGTTCTCCAGTGCTAAACCTTTCATCTGATTTCTAAATTGCTATATTTGTAAATTCCAGAAGCCAATATAAATGAATAGAAGTGGTAAAAAAAAGCCCTTGTGGGTTTAACCAATCTTGATTATTTTGTACAATACCCCTTTAAGGGGGTGTGGCAGGGGGTGTGTCCTGTGCCTGTATACTTTTGCTGATAGGTGTCCCTCATTCCCATCTCAAAAAGTTGGGAGGTGTGGAAATACACTCACCGGCCACTTTATTAGGTACACCTTGCCAGTACCGGGTTGGACCCCCTTTTGCCTTCAGAACTGTCTTAGAGGAGTTCCAGCAGTAGCCCCCCCCCCCCCCCCCAATCCATGCCCCCGTCCCTAATCTACATGCAGGGCGGATGCATGGATTTAAATGGGGTTTTTATTTTATTTTATTTATTTTTTGTTAGATGCATGTGATTATAGCCCGAGTTTCTAATTGGGTTCAAAAAAGGGTGGGCTCGGGGCGCAAAGCGTTGTGCCCTGAGCCCACCCAGTTAAGTGACAATAGCAAATTAATATTCGCTATTGTCTTCCTGATTCTTCTCCCAGCCAATCAGGAAGCGGGTCCTGAGACCCGATTGGCTGAGAGGAGAAGCGATCGTATTGGAGGAGGAGGAGAAGCCAGGTGAAGCCACCGCCCAGGGGAAGCGCTGCCCGTGACCTAGATGGGGCAAGTGCGAGGCTGGTGACCAACCAATGGAGGGGGGGGGGTGCAGGGGATCCATCTGACCGACGTGGGGGGGGGTATTGTTTTCCATTCCCCCACCCCCCAAAAAAAAAAAAAAATTATATATATATATAGCACCAGCCGCCACCGAGTTCCAGCTTGTAAAAAAAAAAAAAAAAAATCAGCAGCTACACATACTGTAACTGCTAACTTTTAATAGAAAGACACTTACCTGTCCAGGGAGCCCGCAATGTCAGCACCCGAAGCTGATCCGTCCATCAGCCCCAGGTGCAGGTGTCGGCATCTTCACTAAGGGGAACAGCAAGTTAAGCCTTCCGGCTTCACAGCCTGCTTCCTACTGCGCATGCGCGAGTCGCACTGTGCTTTCTGGTCCCGCCGTCTTCTGGGGCTGGTGTGTTTCCCAGAAGGCAGCAAGGGGGAAGGAGGAGGGGGCCATAGATCGCCGTGGTCGTTGTGAGGCGATCTTACCCGGAAGTGGGAGTGGGTACCTGGTTTTGACAGGTATCCCCTCCCCCCCCCCCAAAAAAAATACCAAATTGGTGGGGGGAGGGGTGTGAACAAGTGGGGCTTCCCCTTTTGGGGGGAGCTCCGCTTTAATTCTTCTTGGCATAGGTTCAACAAGATGTTGGAAACATTCCTCAGAGATGTTGCTCCATAGTGACACATGATAGCATCACACAGTTGCTGCAGATTTGTTGGCTGCGCATCCATGATGCTAATCTCCCATTCCACCACATCCCAAAGGTGCTCTATTGGATGGAGATCTGGTGAGTGTGGAGGCCATTGGAGGACAGTGACCTCATTGTCATGTTCAAGAAACCAGTGGTGAGATGATTGGAGCTTTGTGACATGGGGCATTATCCTGCTGGAAGGAGCCATCAGAAGATGGGGGCACTGTAGTTATAAAGGGATGGACATGGTCAGCAACAATACACACGATTTCGTGGCATTTAAACAATGCTCAATTGGTAATAAGGGGTCCAAAGTGTGCCAAGAAAATAAATCCCCCCCCCCCACACCATTACACCCCCACCACCAGCCTGAACCATTGATACAAGACAGAATGGATCCATGCTTTCATGTTGTTTACACCAAATTCTGACCCCACCATCTGAATGCCGCAGCTGAAATCGAGACTCATCAGACCAGGCAACGTTTTTCTAATCTTCTATTGTCCAATTTTGTTGAGCCTGTGCGAATTGTAGCCTCAGTTTCCTGTTCTTAGCTGACAGGAATGGCACCCAATGTGGTCTTCTGCTGCTGTAGCCCATCTGCTTCAAGGTTCACTGGGTTGTGTGTTCAGAGATGGTATTCTGCATACCTTGGTTGTAACGAGTGGTTATTTGAGTTACTGTTGCCTTTCTATCATCTCAGACTAGTCTGCCCATTATCCTCTGACCTCAACAAGGCATTTTCATTCACACAACTGCAGCTCACTGGATATTTTCTCTTTTTCGGACCATTCTCTGTAAACCTTAGATGATTGTGTGTGAAAATCCCAGCAGATCAGCAGTTTTTGAAATACTCAGACCAGTCGTCTGGCACCAACAACCATGTCACATTCAAAGTCACTTAAATCCCCTTTCTTCCCCATTCTGTTGCTCGGTTTGAACTTCACCAAGTCCTCTTCACCACATCTAGATGCCTAAATGCACTGCCATTGTGCCGCCGTGTGATTAGCTGATTAGCTGATTGGCAATACTGTATGACTATGTGTTAACGGCTTAAGGACCGCCTCCTGCACATATATACGTCGGCAGAATGGCACGGCTGGGCACAAGCACGTACTGCTACGTTGCTCTTAAAGTGCCCAGCCGTGACCGTGGCCGCGAAACCAGCGGACCCGATCACCGCTGGTGTCCCGCGATCGGGTCACAGAGCTGAAAAACGTTTGTGTAAACAAACCTCTCCCCGTGCTTCCTCCTGAGCCTGTCACTGATCTTCTGTTCCCTGTTATAGGAAAAGACGATCAGTGACGTCACATGCCAGGCCACGCCCCCCTACAATAAAAAAACCACTTTGCGTCATACATAACCCCTCCCCAACCCCTAGTGGTTAACTACTTCACTGCCAGTGTCATTTACACAGGAATCAGTGCATTTAAATAGCACTGATTGCTGTATAAATGACAATGCTCCCAAAAATGTGTCCGATGTGTCCGCCATAATGCAGTCACAATAAAAATCGCTGATCGCTGCCATTACTAGTAAATTTTTTTATAAAAATGCTATAAAAATATCCCCTATTTTTTAAACGCTATAACTTTTGCGCAAACCAATCAATAATCGCTAATTGTGAGGTTTTTTTTTTTTTTACCAAAAATATATAGAAGAATACATATTGGCCTAAACTGAGGAAAAAAATGTTTCTTTTTGGGGATATTTATTATAGCAAAAAGTAAAAAATATTACATTTTTTTTTTCAAAATTGTCGCTCTATTTTTGTTTATAAAGCAAAAAATAAAAACCGCAGGGGTGATCAAATACCACCAAAATAAAGCTCTATTTGTGGGGAAAAAAGGACGCCAATTTTGTTTGGGAGCCACGTCGCATGACCGTGCAACTGTCGGTTAAAATGACGCAGTGCCGAATCGCAAAAAGGGGCCCGGTCCTTTGGCTGCAAATTGGTCCGGGGCTTAAGTGGTTAACAAGCAATTGAACACGTGTACCTAATAAAGTGGCCAGTCAGTGTATGTGAGTTTGGTAAATCTAACATTTAGTTATTTTAGTACTTACATTGAGGCCCTGATCACAGCCGTATGGCAAACAAATTCTTTTTTGCGACTTTTTAGCATGACCTCATGGGATACCCATTTAATTGAATGGGCTGCCTTACATGTGACAAACGTGCCAAAAAAAGCTCCCGCACCGCAAGGGGTGCTGAGCTTCAAGCCTTTTTTTTTTTCTTTACGCGCATCTTAGCATGCCTCAAAAAACGCATTTCCTAGCCGCGTTTGGGTGCCGTTGCCAATTAATGACAAGCATGACGCACATTTTTTTTGTGCATTTTTCGCTTGTTTTTGCATGTCTTCCCAGAACACACAGATGTGAATGGGGCCCTATGGAGACTTGTCCCTTGTGCTAGTGGCGGGTCACATAGATGGAATCTGGTGTTCTCTGAAGTCCCTTGTAGGGATGACCTTCTGGTCAGTGGCGGTGCGTCCATAAAGGGCGCAGGAGCGCCGCCCCCTCTATCCTGTCACCTCTCTCTCACCATAGACAGATTCATGCATTGGTCGCTGCTGCCGCCCCCTATTCAGGTGTCCGGCCCCTTGTTGGGCGCCGGTCGCCTGAATGACAGCAGCAGGTTTTTTTTGGAAGTGCCTGATAGGCGCTAATATGCTTCCAACATGGTAAACAGCGGGTCCAATGGTGTGCGTTCGCTGTCCCTTCTCTCAGCCAATCAGGTGTGCGGGCCTGATTACCTGTCACCTGATTGGCTGAAACAACAGGCGCTGTGATTGGACGCCTGATAGGGAGGACCGGAGACATCGAGGATCGTAAACGTGGAGGACGCCACCGTGACCTGCTTCAAGACTGGTAAGTCCCGACTCCCGGGCGATGCACACTGGCAGCAATTGATGGGGCACAGTAGCGGCAATTGATGGGCATACTGGTAGCAGTTGATGGGTACAGTGGCTGCATTTGATGGGGCACAGTAGCGGCAATTGATGGGCACACTGACAGCAATTGATGGGGCACAGTAGTGGCAATTGATGGGCACACTGGCAGCAATTGATGGGGCACAGTTGCAGCAATTGATGGGCACAGTAGCTGCAATTGATGGGCACACTGGCAGCAATTGATGGGGCACAGTAGCAGCAATTGATGGGCACAGTAGCTGCGTTTGATGGTACAGCGGCTGCAATTTATGGGTACAGTGGCTGCGTTTGATGGGGCACAGTAGTGGCAATTGATGGGCACACTGGCAGCAATTGATGGGGCACAGTAGCAGCAATGGCACAGTGGCGGCAATTTATGGGTACAGTGGCTGCGTTTGATTGGCACAGTGGCTGCACTTGATGGGCACTCCAAATTAAGTATTCCTGTTTCCCCACCCTACAATCTATGGAGTACGGTTCAGTGGTATAGCGAATGACCAATCAGCTTCTAACTTCAGCTTGTTCGATTAAGGTTTCACAATAAAACCTGGAAGCTGATTGGTTACTATGCAGAGCTGCACCAGATTCTGTGTGCACCAGTTTTAGTATATCTCCCCCCATAAAGACGCATGGCAAGTCTAAATCTCTTTATTTCAATGGCACCCGTTCCAATCTACTGTATGTGACTAAGGTCGTGCCGTCTTTAAAAAAAAAGGTCTCTGTACTACTTCTATGCGACTTTTCTTGCAACTTGAATGGCATAGAGTGTAATAAGTTGCATTTAAGTCGCGCTGGAAATTGCACAACTTTAGAGTCGCACTAGTGGGAACCCAGCCTTACTATGCAGGCTAGTGTAGTGACAGCTCCGGAATGGAGCCATGCCATGTGCATTTCAGCACACTGTGCTGTTTTTTTATTTATTTTTGCTTTTTTTTATTTGCGTTATCACACAGTGACACTTCATTTGTATCTCTGCACAGCAGTCTAATGCATTGCGCTACTGTACGGTGGCATATGATGGCATCTAGTGCGGTGCTGAAAAACGCAGACATGCTGCACATCCCACCAGCATTGCGGTGTGAACAAGGCACATAAACAACAATTTTCTATGTGCCCTAGCGGTGACCTGCGTTTATCCAGAGCGGAGAAATGCAGGTCACCGCACATAATGCGAACAGCACAAGTCGTCACATCTGCAGATGCAAAATGAACCACAGAGGAGACCAGAAGCCAGCATGTGCTGACTGCCATGGGGCCCACAGACCTTCCGCCAAAGCAAACAGGCCCTCGTTCTTTGTCAGCTGGAAATCGCACGTGTGACATCGTGTGACATACAGATGGCCAATACAGGAAGAATGTACAGTGTTGTATGCAATACCACAGTGCAGCAATGACTCTTTTATTCCAAGGACCTAATAGTGGCATTGTGATTGCTTAGGGGATTGCACTCCTGCATTGCAGCACTTGGGTCCTTGGTTTAAATCCCAGACAGGAAAGCCATTGTATTGCTCCCATATATTTTCTTTTTGACATTTTAAATGCTCTGCACATGCTCCAATCTTTCATATGTGTCTGTACCCAGGGCTGGTGCTACCACTGGGCAAACTAGGCAACCGCCTATAGCGCCCTGCTGCCTAGGGCACCCGGCCACTGGTGTTATTACTCCCTTCTCTCTGCAGCAAGAAATTAAGTCTTAGCATCAGCAGGCAGCCATCGCTCAGTTCAGGCGCAGCGGCGGCGGAGGAGGAGGACTGTGTCTGTGTCCCAGCTCCTGAATGAATGGAAGCAAGCAAACATTCATTGATGGGCACTGGTAGGCTGCATTTGATGGGCACTGGTGAGGCTGCATTGATAGGTGCTGGTAGGCTGCATTTGATGGGCGCTAGTGAGGCTGCATTGACGGGTGCTGGTAGGCTGCATTGATGGGTGCTGGTAGGCTGCATTTGATGAGCGCTGGTGAGGCTGAATTTGATGGGCGCTGGTGAGGCTGAATTTGATGGGCGCTGGTGAGGCAGCATTTGATGGGCGCTGGTGAGGCAGCATTTGATGGGCGCTGGTGAGGCAGCATTTGATGGGCGCTGATGAGGCTGCATTTGATGGGTGCTGGTAGGCTGCATTGATGGGTGCTGGTGAGGCTGTATTTGATGGGCACTGGTGAGGCTGCATTGATGGGCGCTAGTGAGGCTGTATTGATGGGTGCTGGTGAGGCTGCATTGATGAGTGCTGGTAGGTTGCATTGATGGGTGCTGGTGAGGCTACATTTGATGGGTGCTGGTAGGCTGCATTTGATAGGCACTAGTGAGGCTGCATTGATGGGCACTAGTGAGGCTGCATTTGATGGGCACTGGTGAGGCTGCATTTGATGGGCACTGGTGAGGCTGCATTTGATGGGCGCTGGTGGGCTGTATTTGATGAGAACTCTATTAAAATGGCGGTGTATACATGGGCAGGGCAAAGGGGTGGAGTCAGGGGGCGGAAAAATGAGGTTTCGCCTAGGGTGTCAAAAATCCTTGCACCAGCCCTGCCGGGCAGTAGGGGGAGTCGGCACAGCACATAGTGATTAGGGTGTGCTCGGGCACACCTGGCACACCCGCTGCGCATGTTTATGACCATCACCCCTCTGAAAATATGATTGACGATACAGACAGGGCTGGTGCAAGGATTTTTGACACCCTAGGCGGAACCTAATTTTGCCCCCCTTGATTCCCCCCCCTGACCCCCACCCCCTTTGCCCTGCTCATGTATACCCCAACTTTTTAATGAAGTGCCCATCAAATGCAGCCTCACCTGCGCCCATCAATGCAGCCTACCAGCGCCCATCAATGCAGCCTACCAGCACCCATCAATGCAGCCTCACCAGTGCCCATCAATGAATGTTTGCTTGCTTCCATTATACATTCGTGAGTTGGGACACAGACACAGTCCTCCACCGCCTCTGACACTATGTGCGAACGGAGCAGTGACTGTCTGCTGATGCTGAGACTTAGTTGCTTGATTCAGAGAGCAGAGAGTAGGAACACCAGTGGCTGGGGGCCCTAGGCAGCAGTGCACCCTACGCGGCTGCCTAGTTTGCCTAGTGATAGCACCGGCCCTGATATGGTACCACAGGCACATATCAGGAATATGAAGTGTTGGGGTAACAAACATTAGTGGAAGTAACTGGATTTTGGTCTCCTGCAATGCCCTGTGCAACTGCACTCAGTCGTAGCCCAGGTTCACAATGAACTTGCATGATTTCACTCCCGCATGTCAGT
The DNA here is from genome assembly GCF_037356315.1 of Lithobates pipiens. Taxonomy (NCBI): domain Eukaryota; kingdom Metazoa; phylum Chordata; class Amphibia; order Anura; family Ranidae; genus Lithobates; species Lithobates pipiens. The sequence goes on along the minus strand of NW_027507879.1, from coordinate 1,887,651 downwards.
CCCAATTTCAGCTGCGATTTCACATACATTTGTGCGGGTTTCTGCCAATGTCAATGGATGTCAATGGAAATCGCACCCCAAAATCACCAAAAATAATACAGAAACAACTTTTTTTAAATTGGTGCAGCGCCGTAAATGCGGCAGTGCGCCGATTACGGCGGTGCCATTGCCGGCAATTGGAGCTGATTTGACATGCGATTTGACATGTCAAATCGCACCAGTGTGAACCAGGGCTTAGAGAGAGAAGTTCTTCGTAAAACATACCACCCAACATTTTGAGATGGGAATAAGGGACACCTACTGCCAAACGTATGAGGGCATAGGACATGCCCCCTGTCACACCCCCTTAAGGGAGAATTAACCAAAAGTGCATTTTATATACAACTATATAGATCAGACCAAAATGAGGGACAAATGAGACGGGAAAAGGGACAGAGGGACATTGCTCCAAATCAGGCACAGTCCCTCCAAATCAGGGACAGTTGGGAGCTATGAATAAAGCAGTGCTGTCACTAGGTTGGCGGTCAAGGGCTTGGCTGTGCTGCCTGGCTGGGGTGCCTAGATCTTAAGACAGACTTCACAGAAGTACAAATGTCTTGATAGTTTCCATGTATTTTGCTAATTGATAGGAATGCAGTGGGAACTGCCAGTCCCAAGCAATTAGGCTCCGTTCCCAAAGCTAAAACAGCAGGATAATTCCAATGAGATTGGAAAATTGCAGCCACTTGTCTGAAAGTATTGCATTGAGCCTAAAGTGTCTAGTTGTCGTTCTTCTGTGCAAAAATCGAAATGTTCCCATTCCTGACTGCGCTATTTATTTTGAAGCATGGATAAAAAAAAAAAATTTAACACTACGTGGTTCCAGTAAATTGTCAAATTACTCTGAAAACGTGACGGACAGCACAAATATTTTACATCCCTGATGCCCAGCTTGCAGCCCGAGGGCAGGTACGCAATGTGCGGACCTCGGGAGTCTGTAGAGGGAACATTGATTGGGATAATAGCATTGATCCCAACTAGCCTCATGTAACGTGTTCCTAGTTTCATATTGTCTTATGCAGCATATCTCCAGCCAGCAATGTATCCTGACCCTTGTTTCCTCTATTAGGTCTGCAGTTTCTGACACTCCTCTCAAGCATTACATACATTATATTGTCAAAAGTATTGGGACACCTGCCTTTACACGCACATGAACTTAATTGGCATCCCAGCAGTGGCGGCTGGTGCTCAGAATATTTAGGGGGGGGGGGGCGCAAACAAACTGAAAAATTCTGAACCCCCCCCCCCCCATTAATTGCAGCCTCACTGTACCATCAATCACATCCATTGTGCCATCAAACGCAGCCACTGTGCCCATCAGTTGCTGCCACTGTGCCATCAAACACAGCCACTGTGCCCGTCAATTACTGCCACTGCGCCATCAAAGGCAGCCACTGTGCCATCAAACGTAGCCACTGTGCCCCTTCAAACGCAGCCACTGTGCCCATCAAACGCAGCCCCTGTGCCCGTCAGTTGCTGCCACTGTGCCATTAAACGCAGCCACTGTGCTCATCAATTGCTGCCACTGTGCCATCAAACGTAGCCACTGTGCCCCTTCAAACGCAGCCACTGTGCCCATCAAACGCAGCCACTGTGCCCCTCAATTGCTGCCACTGTGCCATCAAACGCAGCCACTGTGCTCATCAATTGCTGCAACTGTGCCATCAAACGTAGCCACTGTGCCCATCAAACGCAGTCACTGTGCCATCACCACAGCCACTGTGCCCATCAATTGCTGCCTCACTGTGCCCATCAAATTCAGCCTCACATTGCCCAGAGGGGTGGTTCGAGAGAGGGGGTGGCGCCCGTGCGCCCTTATGGACGCACAGCCACTGCATCCCAGTCTTAAGGCCCATACACACGCTTTGATTTTCGGAAGTCAATTGTGTTACGATGACCGATCGCCTGCAAATCTTACCATTAGTACGGTGCTTTCGACAGCCGATTTCACTTTTTCGTCAGACAGAAGCTGGATGTGCAGACGATAACATTCTTTTTCCATCGTCTGATTTTCGTTTCATTAGTACGGTTTTCGTATGAAAAAAATCGTAAGAGCAAGACTAGGCATGCTCAGAAACAAAAGAATACATACAAAACTACTCAACACGTTTCGTCACTTCTGACATTGTATTCTGTTAAACTAAAATTCTCGTATTGTTAGTAGCCTCTTCACTTTCGACATGAGACTAGCATGCCACGTTCCGTCGTTCGAAAATCAAAGCGTGTGTACGAGGCTTTAGTCCGTAGGGTTCAATATTGAGTTGCCCCCCCCCTTGCAGCTATAACAGCTTCATCTCTTCTGGGAAGGCCGTCCACAAGGTTTAGGAGTGTGCCTATGGGAATGTTTGACCATTCTTCCAGAAGCTATTGTAAAAAGTCTGCTGCTCTAGTAATCAATCTTAAATCTCTAAATAAACAAATAGTCCTTCAAGTAGCCAGCACAAAAAATGGATGAACATCAATGCAAAAAAATTGGGGGGAAAAAAAAAAGGTGCAGATATTGTCCTTAAAGCGGGAGTCCGCCGGGACTCCGCGTTTTTTTTTTTTTTAAAAGCCAGCAGCTACAAATACTGCAGCTGCTGACTTTTAAAATAGTGACACTTACCTGTCCAGCGTGCCCGCGATGTCGGCACCCGAAGCCGATCTGTAGATCGTCTCTCGGGTGCTGCCGCCGCCATCTTGGGTATGGGAATCAGGAAATGGAGCCTTTCGGCTTCATTTCCCGGTTCCCTACTGCGCATGCGCGAGTCGCGCTGCGCAATAAGGACGGTCCCCGCTGCCTCAGGGATCTGTGTGTTTACCCAGCAGGCAGCGGGGCACTTGCGGAAAGGGGCGGGCACTTGCGGAAAGGGGCGGGCACTTGCGGAAAGGGGCGTAATATACGCCCCTTTCCGCAGAGAGCTATCCCGGAAGTGGGTGCAGATACCTGTACTGTACAGGTATCTGCACCCCCCTCCCCCCTGAAAGGTGCCAATTGTGGCGCCGGAGGGGGGGAGGGTTCCGATGAGCGGAAGGTCCACTTTAGGGTGACCTCCGCTTTAAGTTAATGAATCCTCAAAGATGTATCGCATTTCATGGTAAGAAACCTCTTTCCCGATCTGTTTCTTACCATGATATGCAATACATCTTTGAGGATTCAATATCTTTAAAGTGGTTGTAAACCCTTACAAATCATTTTGACCTACAGGTAAGCCTAGATTAAGCCTTACCTGTAGGTCCAAGAAATATCTCCTAAACCTATACGGTTTAGGAGATATTTACAAAAAGACAGCCACCGCTGTCTACGGCGCATGCGCCGTAGACAGCGGTGCGCAGGCGCACTGGGCAGGCCGCAGATCGCGGTGATATGCCGCGAGTGTCGGCTCTCGTGCACATGCGCGGGAGTGACGTCATTGCTGCTCTGGCGAATCACAGCGCCGGAGCAGCGAGACCCGGAAGTCACTCCGGGATCCATGGCAGACATGAAGACGGAGGACCGCTTCGGGGGCTTCGTTCTCAGGTAAGTTATTCATAATGAGCTAGTATGCTATGCATACTAGCTCATTATGCCTTTGCCTTGCAGGTTGCTTTTTTTTTTATCCCATGGGTTTACAACCACTTTAAGCACTGCACTTTTTTTTTTTACATTATTCCAGAAGTGCACTGATGTTGGACGCAAAGGCCTGGCAAACAGTGTCCGCTCAAATTCAACCCAAAGGTGTTCTATATGGTTGAGGTCCAGACTTGCTGCAGGCCAGTCAAGTTCCTCCACCCCAAACTTGCTCATTCACACTATATTGCCAAAAGTATTGGGCCACCCCTCTAAATCATTTGGTGGAGGGGGGTTATGGTGTGGGGTTGTTTTTTAGGAGTTGGGCTTGGCCCCTTAGCTCCAGTGAAGGGAACTCTTAAGGCGTTTTAGCCCAACCCCTGAAAACCATTCCCACACCATATTCCCCCCTCCATCACATGATTTAGACCAGTGCACAAAGCAAGGTCCATAAAGAGATGGATGCGTGAGTTTGGGTCAGAGGATCTTGACTGGCCAGTGAAAGGAACACATTTTGGACAATTTCATGCCCCCATTTTCGTGGGGACAGTTTGGGGATGGCCCCTTCCTGTTCCCACATGACTGCCCACCAGTGCACAAAGCAAGGTCCATAAAGACATGGATAAGCAAGTTTGGGGTGGAGGAACTTGGCTGGCCTGCACAGCGTCCTGAGCTCAACCTGATAGAACACCTTTGGGATGAATTAGAATGGAGACTGCAAGCCAGGCCTTCTCCTCCTCAGTGCCTGACCTCACAAATGCTCTTCTGGAATAAATGGTCAAACATTCCCATAGACACACTCCTAAACCTTGTGGACGGCCTTCCCAGAAGAGTTGAAGCTGTTATAGCTGCAAACGGTGGGCCAACTCAATATTGAACCCTACAGACTAAGACTGGGATGCCAATAAAGTTAATGTGTGTTAAAGCAGGTGTCCCAATACTTTTGCAATATAGTGTATATTGAATATTGTAAAGTGAACAAATAACATGATGTAGCACTGCCAAAAAAACTAAAAAGTAAAGTATGAAGTGTAAAGTATAATAATACACAATGTGCAAAACTAAAGCAAACAGAAAATATAACTGCTTGATCCATACACAGTGCAATCTAGAATATGTGCACACTAAAATTGTCCATTAACAAATGACAGTCTAGGAAGAAAGTGCTTCCAACCCCATGATGTTAGTGACCTTCCTTGCCAATAAAGTGACTCACTCTGCTGTAGCCGATAGTGATCTTAATATTACACAACACCTCGTGCTCCTTTCCAGTCTCCTAGAACTCTCACCTCCACTACGTGGGATAAAGACAAACACTATATTACCAAAAGTATTGGGACACCTGCCTTTACACACACATGAACTTTAATGACAGCCCAGTCTTAGTCTGTAGGGTTCAATATTGAGTTGGCCCACCCTTTGCAGCTATAACAGCTTCAACTCTTCTGGGAAGGCCATCCACAAGGTTTAGCAGTGTATAGAAATGTTTGACTATTCTTCCAGAAGCGCATTTGTGAGGTCAGACACTGATGTTGGACTGGAAGACCTGGTTCACAGCCTCCGCTCTAATTCATCCCAAAGGTATCGGGTTGAGGTCAGGTCTCTGTGCGGGCCAGTCAAGTTCCTCTACCCCAAATGCACTCATCCATGTCTTTATGGCCCTTGCTTTGTGCACTGGTGCACAGTCATGTTGGAACAGGAAGGGGTCATCCCCAAACTGTTCCCACATAAATGGGAGCATGAAATTGTCCAAAATGGTCTTGGTATGCTGACGCCAAAAGTTCCTTTCACTGGCCAGTCAAGTTCCTCCACCCCAAACTCGCTCATCCATGTCTTTATGGACCTTGCTTTGTGCGCTAGACCAAATCATTTGGTGGAGGGGGATTATGGTGTGGGAATGTTTTTCGGGGGTTGATCTTGGCTCCTTAGTTCCAGTGAAGGGAACTCTTAGCCCTTGTACACGCGGTCGGAGATTCCGACAACCAAATCCGTCGGAGTAATTCCGATGGATTCATTCCAGAAGAGGTCCGGAAGTGATGTTGCATACACACGGTGGGACTAAGTTGTCGGAAAATCCGATTGTACATAACGTGATGACGTTATTTCGTTACGACGGGACTACGTTCAGGCTAGTAGCCAATAGCTTTGGTCTAGGAATTTGATCTGAGCATGCGTGGCACTTTGTCCGTTGGAGTAGGCTACACATGATCGGAGTATGTCCGATCGGAGCATTTTGTCGGAAAAAATTTTTACCGACAATTTGGAAAACTTGGTCTGTCGGATATTCCGATGGAAACAGTCCAATGGAGACCACACACAGTCGGAATATGCGACAAAATGGTCCGATAGGAAACATTCCGACTGAATCTCCGACCGTGTGTACAGGGGCTTAAAGCGGAGGTCCACCCTAAAGTGGACCTTCCGCTCATCGGAACCCTCCCCCCCTCCGGTGCCACAATCGGCACCTTTCAGGGGAGAGGGGGGTGCAGTTACCTGGATAATCCAGGTAACTGCACCCACTTCCGGGACAGCTCTCTGCGGAAAGGGGCGTAACTTACGCCCCTTTTCCGCAAGTGCCCGCCCCTTCCCGCAAGTGCCCCGCTGCCTGCTGGGAAACACACAGCTCCCAGAGGCAGATGGGAGCGTCCTTATTGCGCAGCGCAATTCGCGCATGCGCAGTAGGGAACCGGGAAATGAAGCCGAAAGGCTCCATTTCCTGATTCCCATACCCAAGATGGCGGCGGCAGGACCCGACAGACGACCTAGCGATCGGCTTCGTGTGCCGACATCGCGGGCGCGCTGGACAGGTAAGTGTCACTATTTTAAAAGTCAGCAGCTGCAGTATTTGTAGCTGCTGGCTTTTAAAAAAAAAAAAAAAAACGCGGAGTCCCGGTGGACTCCCGCTTTAAGGCGTCAGCATACCAAAACATTTTGGACAATTTCATTTCTCCCAACATTGTGGGAACAGTCTGGGGATGGCCCCTTTATGTTTCAACATTACTGTGAACCAGTGCACAAAAAAGGTCCACAAAGACATGGATGAGCGAGTTTGGGGTGGAGGCACTTGACTGGCCTGCACAGAGCCCTGACTTCAACCCGATAGAACACCTTTGGGATGAATTAGAGCGGAGACTGTGAGCCAGGCCTTCTTGTCCATATCAGTGCCTGACCTCACAAATGCACTTCTGGAAGAATGGTCAAACATTCCCATAGACACACTCCTAAGCCTTGTGGACGGCCTTCCCAGAAGAGTTGAAGCTGTTATAGCTGCAAAGGGTGGGCCAACTCAATATTGAGCCCTACGGACTAAGTCTGGGCTGTCATTAAAGTTCATGTTTGTGTAAAGGCAGGCCAATACTTTTGGTAATATAGTGTATATAAAGCCAATCCTCCAGGTACACAACTTCCAATCTACGGGATACTTGTACCTCCATCCATAGGGGTCTCCCTTAGTGAAGTATCTTCATGAATGTAATAATGTGGTTCCTTTAAATATTCATGCGGCCTTACTGCATAGCTCTCAGTGAAGCAAATACAGAGGTTGACAACCAATGGTTTACACATATAAAAGCACAGGCGTTTTTATTATTCAGATGATCAAACAAATTTAAATGATTCATCAAACACATTTTAATATTGCACAACCATAAACCTATGTAAATACAAAATGTCGTTTTTGAATGATGATTTTATTTGGATTAGTATGGAAGGGTTAAAACCACTGTTAGTTTTTTTTTTGCCATCTGTGTCTAATTAGGGAGATTCCTTGTCACTTCCTATCCTGTAGACTCAACAGGAAGTGATGCTGTCTTTACAATGTGAGGGATATCCCCCCTTAGCCCTTGTACACACGGTCTGAAATTTCCGACGGAAAATGTCCGATCGGACCGTGTTGTTGGATAATCCGACCGTGTGTGGGCTCCATCTGACTTTTTCCGTCGGAATGTCCGAACAACAAAGTTTGAGAGCTGGAGATAAAATTTTCCGACAACATGATCCGATAGGACTTTGTCCGATCGTTTGTAGAGAATTCCGATCGGACAAAGTGCCACGCATGCTCAGATCAAATTACAAGACCACAGCTATTGGCTACTAGCCTGAACGTAGTCCAGTCGTAACAAAAGAACGTCATCACGCTCCGAACGATCGGATTTTCCGACAACTTTGTCCGACCGTGTGTATGCAACACCAGTTTCGGACAAAATCTGTCGGAAAAAATCAGTCGGATTTTGTTGTCGGAATATCCAACCCGTGTGTATGGGGGCTTAGAGTTGTCATGGCAAGACATGCCCTTATTGAAAGTTTTTCAATCTGTTAAATGGTCCAGAGGTTTTCCTCCAGGAGCCCCCTGAAGGTGCTCTCCTTCATGATCTCCAACCAGGCTTTTTGCCACACCTTTATCAACATCAGTAATCAGTGTGTACAACGTGGGACCAGTGGTCATATCCAATCCTGATCACATGACCACTGCCCCTGCATTGGACGTGATGACATAGGGCTGCCAGTCCACATTTAGGTGTTGAGAAGAAGACAAGTCCATCAGATGTCACTGGACCATGGAGTAAGATATAAAAAAAAAGTATTAAAGTGGGAGTAAACCCGCTGATGTGTTTTTTTTTTTTTCTACCTGCAAAGGAAAAGGCATAATGAGCTAGTATGCACCGCATACTAGCTCATTATGAAATACTTACCTTAGAACGAGGCCCCGACATCTGGTCCGATCCACGCCGAGGGAGCTGACATGCTCCCTCTGTGTTTCTTCCGGGTATCGCGGCTCCGGCGCTGTGAGTGGCCGGAGCCGCGATATCGTCACTCCCGCCCATGCGCGCGGGAGATTTCTTCCCGGTAGCATCCGTAGTCTGCCGGTCTTTCAGCCGGGAATCCCCTGTGCGCATGTGCCGCTGCAGTCAGTGGCGCATTGCGAAGGGAATATCTCCTAAACCGTACAGGTTTAGGAAATATTTTTTTTACCTACAGGTATGCCTTATTATAGGCTTTCCTGTAGGTAAAAGTCCCAAAAAAGGCTATACAACCACTTTAAGTCCTTTATCAGCTGGAAGGGGGTGCAATGAATGACAATGTTATTTATTTTATCTTTGCCTGGAACAAGAATTTATGTAGTTAGAATCATTTTTATCATATGCATTTTATTTCTAATGGCAAAAATTCCCTGTCTGTATAATGCTTGTAGAAGGTCACCCCAGCGTACATACACACTCATACAACTCAACACACATACAGTTTAGCACACCACTATGCAGGAATGCAAACTTTTTGTGCGTAGTGTCGCACCTTATTGACTTAAAAAAAGAAACGAATGCCTTAAAACATGCAGTGCCGTCAATAATGTATGTCAATATTATGAGTCTGACCTTAGTGCAGCGGTGGACTCAGGGCCATCTTTAATATTGATTGGACCCTGGGCAAAAAATTTCTTGGGGCCCCCCGATGCAATTTTGCTCTCCACCTTCTCTGAGACATACAATAAATAGCAGCTAGACTTAAAATCAGTTTACTGTATCAAATCAGGCAGTGATTACAATTGGTTGCCAGAGGTTACAGCATATCATTACCGCTTATTGACTGGTTGCTAGAGGTTACAGCACACATTAAGGCTCACTGATTAGTTGCTAGAGGTTACAGCACATGATTTCTGTTTGTTGATTGGTTGCTAGAGATTACTGTACAGTAATGCTGCTCACTGGTTGCTATAGGTTACAGCACATCTTCTCCTCATTGCAGGGGGGGCATGATACACATATGAATGCCACCTTTATTTACATATCAGTGCCTCTGGCCTCAGCTATTTACATATGCATGTCACTGCTATTTACATATGAATGCCGGTTATTTACATGTAAACACAGGGTCTGCAGGTGAGTCATCTGTAATAGGGCAGAGCTGGGCAGCATTAGTAGCAGCACTTCACACTGAGATATCAGGACACAGCACGGGAATAAAACTTCAAGGGACGAGGGAATTTAAACTGTGATAGTTGGCAAGTATGAGGCAGCTGATTTGGGCCCCACAACAATGACGGCCCAGGGCAGCTGCCCCTTTTGCCCTGCCTTAAAGACGGCCCTGGGTGGACTGACAACCCATGGGGCCCCAGGGCAATAGGAGATTATGGGGCCCCCAGGCAATCCGATATTATGGGGCCACACAGTATACACACACACACAGTATACAATCATACAGTATACACATACATGTACACACAGTATACACAGACATGTTTCTATTGGCTGAGAAGGTACTGGAGAGGTGGGGCAGCTATAATCTTGGGATTTTTAGACCAAAAGGATGTCGGTAAGGGACATATCAGAGACAGATGTAAAAAGAAAAACCACAGATTTTTACATGCTGTCCCTGGTTTTACTGAGGCTGGCAACCCTGATGGGGCCCCCTAGTGGCCCGGGGCCCTCGGGCAGTGCTCGAGTGGCCCAATGGTCAGTCCGCCACCTACCTTAGTGTACACCAGGGATATGTAATTAGCGGACCTCCAGCTGTTTCAAAACTACAAGTCCCATCATGCCTCTGGGTGTCATGCTTGTGGCTGTCAGGGTCTTGCTATGCCTCATGGGACTTGTAGTTCTGCAACAGCTGGAGGTCCGCTAATTGCATATCCCTGGTGTACACCAAAGATCTTTGCAATGGTAGGTTAATTGGCTTCTGTCCAAAATTGGCTCTAGTATATGAATGGGGACCTTGGATTGTGGGCTCATTGAGGGTAGGGACCGATGTGAGTGTGTAATGTACAGGGATAGGGACAATTGTAGACACTCACAATTGTAGACACCCAACCTTACTAACTATGTAACTATGTAATGTCTTGTTAAAAACACTTGTATATACCTCAACAGTTTTTCTGCATAATTTTCACAGTCGGTGTATTAGATAAGAATAAAATAAATTTGCTTTATTTCATCCGTAAGTGTATTTTTTAGCACTTTATTTAACACAGAACGGTGCAGTAATATATGCAGCGACATAAAATGCAAGCTTAACAGTGGAGATTGTTAACAAATATATGTAGAAGTAATGCAGACGACATATATCTTCAATAATGTAGCAGATCCCTTTAATGTAATGTTCCACTTAATAATTTAGATGGAGCAAGACCTTGGAGGATTAACAGTAAATGGGACTTTTCTTCTAGACATTGGCGTTAAAGAATTACATATGCACAGTGCAAGTTATCCAGATCTGCAGACCATCGAGGACATTTAGTATAATGTTGATGCAGCGCTTAGACCAAATAATCAAATAAAGTTCATTTTGATATCATTAATTAAAAGGTCTTCCCAATCATGCTTCAAATATTAAATGGAAAATAGCAATTGATATGGATAAAAGAAAGGAGCAACCAGAAAGGAGCCGTCACCATCATCCGTCCGCACTGCTCGCGATATCTTTGATACGCCCCTGATGACGTCATTGATGATAAAACGCGCAGGGAGGAGTCGAGACTTGTGATGTCATCGTGCACCGGGACGAGGCAGACATTTTTTTGGTTGGAAACTTGTCTTCCTTTGTATTGATGCCTGCATTGACTTTTTTTTATCAAGTGAGTGTACTACTTTTTATACAATAAAATGTACTGGATATACCACACTGTCATATTCCCCTCTTATCCCTACATACCTTCATGGGAGTATCAAGGATATCATGGACAGTGGAGGCATGTCTAATTACAAGGAGCCGGGGGATACAACTTCAGTGACACCATCACAGGATTATTGTGAACACGCTTGTTTGACCTTCCTTGGTGGGGGTCCACATTGAGGGGTAGAAGGCAGTGTGAATGGGTGATGGTGAGGACTCTTTTCTGGACACGTCTTCCTTTTATCCATATTGATTGCTATTTTCCATTTCATATTTGAAGCAGGATTGGGAATGCCTTATATGGATTAATTAATGAGATCAAAATGGACTGTATTTGATTATTTGGTCTAAGAGCTGCACCTACGTTATACTATTTTCTTTATGTTGTTATTCCACCAGCATATATGTGCTAGCTTATACTTTGTACTTTTTATTCTAACCAGAGCACAGCCTATTTTGTATATTACTGTTTGATCATAAATGACATTTGATTAAAAAAATGCAAAAAAATAAATACTTGCATATTTGTTCACATTTTTTTTTTTCAGCCTGGGAAAGAAAAACAAGAATCTAAGTGGTCCCCATTGGCTCTTCCGCTTATTCCTTTTTTTAGCCATATTTTAAAATTGTACATACTTTCCCCCATCTTCTCCAACACTCCAAAACATGGTGCTGACAGCTAGCCTGACCTCTACCGCCTTCAAAAAGCTTCCTATTGGTCATTAAAGCTGCCCACAACATAGAAGAACCAATTGGAAGCTGCCAGAGGGACAGGCCAGCTTTTGACTTTCCTTGTAGAAGTCAAGGTTTATCATACCTGAATGACCAGTTTTATGTTTAATTGTAATGGAAAATCGTTATTATATAGCTGATACTTGCTTATGAATAATGCGAGCAAATCCCATAGCCAGCTCCATAACATTGGGCTGCTATGGGGTCTGGGGTAGATGGGGGGGGGGCCCATTAGGGAGACTATTAGGAAAAGTAAACTGAGAAAGTTCAAATTTCGAAAGGACTGGAGTTATTATGTATAATTGCTAATCACAGACCCTCCTCTGGCTATATTTTTCCAGGTTCTATTCCCTCATGGATGCATGGAAGCCAGGCACACAGCAGCTTCTCAATCACATCAGCAAATAACCATAAAGATAGTGTCTTTTTAAGATTTATTGCTCAGGAAAACTTGAATAGGGTATAGGGTTAAGCCTAGTATCCACAGGCTGAAAGTCAGTGTGTATTGGAGTTTTTCCAACAGAAGTCAGGCATTCGGAAGGAGCATTACCGGTGTTCTGGCAGACAGTGTCCTGCCATCATATAGTGTCCGCCCCATACTGCGCATGTGCTGTACGGGGCAGACGAAGCTTCGAAAAATCTCCGAAGATGAACTGCGCCCCGCGAGTGGAGGTGTTAGCCCCCCCATCCAAGCGGACACAGGATTGTGAAAATTAGACTGCCCCTCGCGGGTGAGCTTCGCTCGCCACGCTTCGGGCTCAGCCTCGCTGCGCTCGGCTCTTTTTTATTCTAACTCTATGTCCACTTGGATGGTGGGGATAGAACCTGGACTCACGGCGCAGGCGCCGTTCATCCGCAGCTATTTTCAGAATCTGTGTGTGCTGTGTACTGCGCATGAGCAGTACACAGCGGACACTATCCGATGGGGGACCATATTTTATAAGACACCAGCTCCTGGTAATGGCTGAGAGCGCTGACTGCAGAGTTCTGTCAGAGAACAATAGCTCAGAGGGGGAGATCGCTGTACTATCGCTGTATAGTTAGTACGGTGGCTCCTCCTAAACTATCAGCTTTTTTTTTCGTCCAGCCCTACAGGGCTGGATGAAAAAAACTACAAGTGTATATGTAATGTTTATGCAGAATTACTGTGACCCTTAACCCCTTTCTCCTGATGCATGCTGGGAGAGGGGCTATACCAGGAAGTCATTCACAGTGTGTGTGGGACTGGAAGCAGCAGCATGATACTTAGGCTGGATTCACGCCTATGCAATTTTAGTGCTTTTTGCATTTTTCAGATTTGAACTACAGCCCATTTAACATGGTTTCCTATGGAACACGTTCTGTAGTGCAAATCTGCAAAATGCAAAAAGCACTAAAAATGCCATAGGTGTGAATCCAGCCTCAGAGGGAGATCTTTTGTATATGACTCCTCCATGTAAGAATGTACATTGCTTCCTGAGTAAGTAATAAACCCTTCCCTGGTTAAGAAGTGCATCCAGCCTGTGTGTAACTTGCTGAGCAGATACTGGCAGCATTGCTAGCAACACCCTGAGAGACCCTGTGTCAAAGGGACATAACAGTATACTAGGCTTAAAGGAGAAGTTCAACCTGAGCTCGTTTGGCTGGGCTTCTCCTATGGGTCACAGGAGTGCAATTCGTTTTGTACGCCTGTGACCTGTTTTCCCGTTACACAGATCAGTCCAAGCACCGCGCCATCCCGACTCCGGGAGTCTGGATCTGCCGGGTGCCTGGCAAGCTGAGACGGGCACTTCCCGCCCCTCCACCGCTCAGTGCTCCAGTAAGCATGGAGGAGCAGAGCAGGAGAGCTGCTGATTGACAGGCAGCAGCTCTCTGCGTGGGGAGCTGAGAGAACCGAGCCATCGGCGGTGTTCGATCGCTCAGTTCTCCGTGAAGAGGTCTGATTCTGCATTCACCTAGGTAAGTATGACTCTGGAAAAAAATAAAAACCCATACTTCTCTTTTAAGCCTTGGGATACTACAGGACTAGAGAAACTTTAACAGGGGACTCTTTGTAGTTAACCTTCTCCAGATAGGCCTCTAGAGCAAAAAATGTAGACATACAACTTCAGGGGACTCCCACGCTGAAAACAGCCCTGAGTCAGCAATCTGGAACAGTCTCTGAAAGAAGAGGTACAGCAGTGTCAGCCTCTCTTCCTCTCTGACCTCTACTTACTAGGCTTAATTTTACTGGAGAGTGCAAAATCAGGTGCAGCCGTGCATAGAAGGCAATCAGCTTCCATGATTTCTGTCAAAGATTAAAGGGGTTTTAAAGCTTCATTTTTTATTTTCTAAATAGGTTCCTTTAAGCTAGTGTATTGTTGGTTCACTTACCTTTTCCTTCTATTTCCCTGCTAAATGTTTTTTTTCTTTGTCTGAATTTCTCACTTCCTGTTTCTCCTCAGTAAACTTCACACCATCATCCGAGTGGTGTTTAGTCAGCCAGAACAGCTTACTGAGGAGGAACAGGAAGTGAGAAATTCAGACAAAGAAAACAAAGAAAAAAAAACATTTAGAAGGGAAATCAAAGGAAAAGGTAAGTCAACCAACAATGCACTAGCTTAAAGGAACCTATTTAGAAAATAAAAAACAAACCTTTACAGCCCCTTTAATGGAACAAGCTGAAGTTAGAAACTGATTGGTCACCATGCAGAGCTGCACCAGATTTTGTACATTCCAGTTTTAGTAAATCAATCCCACTGTGTGCCTGGCTATTTTGGGGGACAATTCCCTTTTTTCTATTACTACTCGGGGTGTGCAGCATTTTTTTATTTTCTCCAAAGTGTCCTTTGTTCTACTGATTAAGATTTGTTCTTCTGCATAGTGTGACCCCCTTCCAGTATCAGTCAGACCTTTCTCCAGGAGTCTACAAGCCAGATCCTTGACAGACTTCTCTCAACTGTTCTCCACGCTTTAGCAGTAGGCCTCCACCTCTCCCTAAGCTAGGACCTTGAACAACCTCCTACAGCCCTCAGAATCTAGCCCAGGAGGGCAGACAGCCCCTCCAGGCTGGGACTCTCGCCACCAGGGCAAAGGACCTGGCTGCTGCTCTAGGCTCCAGACTATTTATACACACCTCAGTCCCTTGCTGGTCACTTTCTCAACCGGGGATTGGCTGGCTGAGGTTGCACGAATATTCTGTCCAGTGTCTTTCTCTCCCAACCCACTAGATTTCAGAACTCACGGAACGCAGGGGGAAGTAGGCGAACCTGCAGCCAGCAGAGCCCAGAGCAGCCAGTAACAATCAAATCTTGCTCCACTGGCTACAGAAAAGACAAAAACTTAATTTTTCTGAGCCCTAATGACAGCCTAACTAAGAGGGTACTAAGTCCTGTTGAAAGTGAAATGTGTTGGTGGTGTGACCAGGAGCGGCATTGAACTGTAAAATAAAATTATAATGATTGATCTTTAAAGTGACTGTAAACAGTCACCTTGTAAAATGGCCCATTCAGTTTAAAATAGAAATGAAAGGCAAAAAATGTGTGTATAACTATAAAAAATAATTATAAATACTTTTTTTAACCCTTTATAAGTGATCCCCATAAGTGATCACATCTGTTCCCTCTGTTCTCAGCTGCATACGAGCACAGGGAGGAGAAGCTGCAGCACACTGAGCTTCCCAGTGAAAGGTTGTCAGGAGAGCAGGCTGAATTTCCAGCACAGCAAGAGTAGGGAACTGATCAAGATTGTCCTTATCCGTGGTGTGCCGGCCGACACAAAAATGTGTCAAAAGTGTCCGATGTGTCCGCCATAATGTCACGGTCACAAAAAAATAAAAATAAATCGCAGATCACCGCCATTACTAGTTAAAAAAAAGCCTATTTTGTAGATGCTATAACTTTTGCGAAAACCAATCAATAATTGCTAATTGCGATTTTTTTTACCAAAAATATGTAGAAGAATACGTATCGACCTAAACTGAGGAAATAATTAGCTTTTTTAAAAAAAAAAATTGGATATTTATTATAGCAAAAAGTAAAAAATATTGTGTTTTTTTTTCAAAATTGTCGCTCTTTTTTTCTTTATAGTGCAAAAAATAAAAACCGCAGAGGTGATCAAGTACCACCAAAATAAAGCTCTATTTGTGGGAAAAAAAGGACGTCAATTTTGTTTGGGTGCAACGTCGCACGACTGCGCAATTGTCAGTTAAAGCGACGCAGTGCCAAATCGCAAAAAGTGCTCTGGTAAAGAAGGGGGTAAAATCCTCCGGGGCTGAAGTGGTTAATAATTGTAACCTTCTTTACAGCGCTTAATCCTCTGAAGATGACCCGGCGGAGTCGAAACGCGTCAGTGTTCGTTCAAACTACATCATCCCAGTGCTTTCATATCTCTAACACTGTGTTTCGTTTTATATATGCCGTTTTGCTGTTACCTCCTGGATCATAGCTCATAATTTACTGCTATTGTCACTCCTGATACTTATATGTCCTATTAAAGCCTTTTCTATTTCTAAATATTGATATATATATTTTTTTTCTAATTCGTTGCTGCCTAGAAAACCCCATTTTGGGGGACACTTCCCTTTTTTCTATTACTACTCAGGGGTGTGCAACGTTTTTTTTTTTTCTCTCCAAAGTGTCCTTTGTTCTACTGATCAAGATTTGTTCTTCTGCTTAGTGTGGCCAGTCTTTAGTAGGAAAGCAAAGCTACTTGCAGATCACCAGGGATTTCATACAAATGAAGCAATAGGAAGAGCAGGATACTTTTTCATACAAATATCTGGTACAGCGGGCAACATATCAGGAATATGAAAGGTGGGGTTTACAAACACTTGAAGATCAATGACTGTATTTTTACAGTTGGCACTGCCAACTGCTGCAGAGAGAGATGGTGGGGGGGATCCCTTTAGAATTTTGCCATGGGGCCCCATGATTCATAGTCACGCCTCTGCTTTTTTCATATCACTGCATCTATTGTCAATGTGATTTTCTTCCGTCTGGCACTTTGTACATAGAATATTCTTCCCACATCTGTAACATCCCACATGTGGAGCAGTCAACCAAAGTACTCACAGGGAGTGTCAGATGATCTGGAAGCATTTGAGGAGTATTTCGGAAGCATTTTTAGTTTTTTATGATAGTGTTTTATTCCTGCGCTACCACTGGTGATCTATCAAATGTCAGGGGCTGCTGCTACTACCGGAATGGATCACACCGTATCCACTTAATATGAAACTAAAGATATGTTGGTATTGCGCTGCCCCTATATTAAATAACCCTCCGAGGGTGATAAGTATAATGCCTAGTTACATAAATCAATAGTGTAATATAAAAATATATATCTATAAATGTATACTGAATAGTATCAAAAAGTGCAAAGTGCTACATTAAATAAAATAAACACACCACAAAGGTGATAGAATCCAAATAAATGAAAATCAAGTGAACAAAGGTAAGTAACTAAAAACAGTCTCTTAAAAAATTACTATTTTGATAAAGTGCAGAAAAAATGCAAAAAAAAAAAAAAAAAGTAAACGCACTACAGAGTCAATTGAAAACCTCCACGGAAACACAACTGCTTCAATTGAGTGCAAAGCCAAAAAAACAGTGAATTGATCATAAAGTGCCAAGTGCGTCTTATAAATGTGCAAATAAGTAAACACTCTCCAGAGGTGATATAAGTGAACCACCCTAATAATAAACAAATGATATACAAGAAAATAAGAAACAGTATACCTTTATACCAAAAAGAGGGTACCCTCTCCTGATCACATGGGAATAAACAAAAAATATATATAGTAGTAAACGCACTACAGAGCCGGCTGTAACATAAGTTATATCAGAATGAATCCGGCCTCTATAGATTAAATATACATATTGAAATCCATCAAAAATAAAAAGATATAAATATTCAAGTCCATAAATAAACAACAGTCTCCTTTAAGTGCAAGTGCTTTGTGCAAACTTGTGCAAATTCAACTGAGGTGTGGATCTCCCAGTGCTTAATCCCGCTGTGATCACACTTTAGTGGGCAGTGGCCCCTTACCTACAGCAAGGAGGGATTCGCATAGAGGTATATAGATTTCTTTATATGTCTTCTCTCCTGGTAAATTCGGTCACCTTCTCCTTTGAATTTTATTCTTATTGCTCCAGAGGACCCAATAGATTAATAGAGAGGGAATACCATAGTGTAGTATTTCACAAATAGCATTTATTAAAAATTTTCATACACGGGGTACTCACACATTAATAGATAGAAAAAAGCCTTTTTCTAGTAATCAGCAGCCAGTGCATCCACAGTCAGCTTCCTTCCCGTCCCTACGCGTGACATCACATCACGTGACTTCATCAGGGGATGCTGGGAAGGCATGCTATATCAGTATAGCGCCCGTTCGGGAGACACATTAGCATGAGAGTAAACATGGCCACTTCCTATGACACTATAGTGGCCTCATGGGATTATAGAGTGAGTACAACTGAGGTAGAATGATGCACAGTGTATGTGTATAGTAGGCTCAGCTACTAGGGCTGCAAAAAAATGGCGGCTGTATACACATGTATTGTAAACCACCAAGAAAATGGCGCCCGGAATGAGGACAAAATGACTATAAATACTGATATAGCATGCCTTCCCAGCATCCCCTGATGAAGTCACGTGATGTGATGTCAGGCGTAGGGACGGGAAGGAAGCTGACTGTGGATGCACTTGCTGCTGATTACTAGAAAAAGGCTTTTTTCTATCTATTAATGTGTGAGTACCCCGTGTATGAAAATTTTTAATAAATGCTATTTGTGAAATACTACACTATGGTATTCCCTCTCTATTAATCTATTGGGTCCTCTGGAGCAATAAGAATAAAATTCAAAGGAGAAGGTGACCGAATTTACCAGGAGAGAAGACATATAAAGAAATCTATATACCTCTATGCGAATCCCTCCTTGCTGTAGGTAAGGGGCCACTGCCCACTAAAGTGTGATCACAGCGGGATTAAGCACTGGGAGATCCACACCTCAATTGAATTTGCACAAGTTTGCACAAAGCACTTGCACTTAAAGGAGACTGTTGTTTATTTATGGGCTTGAATATTTATATCTTTTTATTTTTGATGGATTTCAATATGTATATTTAATCTATAGAGGCCGGATTCATTCTGATATAACGTATGTTACAGCCGGCTCTGTAGTGCGTTTACTACTATATATATTTTTTGTTTATTCTAAAGTTTATTCCCATGTGATCAGGAGAGGGTACCCTCTTTTTGGTCTAGGTATACTCTTTCTTATTTTCTTGTATATCATTTGTTTATTATTAGGGTGGTTCACTTATATCACCTCTGGAGAGTGTTTACTTATTTGCACATTTATAAGACGCACTTGGCACTTTATGATCAATTCACTGTTTTTTTGGCTTTGCACTCAATTGAAGCAGTTGTGTTTCCGTGGAGGTTTTCAATTGACTCTGTAGTGCGTTTACTTTATTTTTTATTTTTTGCATTTTTTCTGCACTTTATCAAAATAGTAATTTTTTAAGAGACTGATTTTAGTTACTTACCTTTGTTCACTTGATTTTCATTTATTTGGATTTTATCACCTTTGTGGTGTGTTTATTTTATTTAATGTAGCACTTTGCACTTTTTGATACTATTCAGTAGACATTTATAGATATATATTTTTATATTACACTATTGATTTATGTAACTAGGCATTATTTTTAGTTTTTTAGTTTTTTTCCCCTCAGCTTTCCATAGAAATCATAAGCTATAAAATCTAACCGACTTTCCATATTATTCTTCTTTCCTTCTGTGAAGTTTCCAGTATAGAAGGGCTGATCTGCGGTGTATTGCTTTTCAGAGGGCATTTGACAGGCAGTGAAAAGGTGATATATTGCCACCATCTGCTTTAAAGCGGTTACCTACAGGAAAGCCTATAATAAGGCTTACCTGTAGGTAAAAAAAAAAAAAAATCTCCTAAGACCCCATTTCACACCACACCGCCCATAGCACGGGCGGTAAAACGCCGCTATTTTTAGCGGCGTTTTACCGCTGGATTTACGGCGCATTTCGGCCGCTAGCGAGGCACTTTTACCCCCCGCTAGCTGCCGAGAAAGGGTTAAAACCGCTAGCAACACGCCGCAACAGTGATGTTTTGCCTGCAGTATTACAGCACTGCCCCATTGATTTCAATGGGGAGCAGCGGTGGAGGAGCCGTAAACACACCGCTCCTTCACCGCTCCAAAGAAGCTGCTGGCAGGACTTTTCCCTGACGTCCTGCCAGCGCACCGCTGTAGTGTGAAAGCCCTCGGGGCTTTCACACTACACATAATGGTGCAGCTTCTTTCGGGCGGATTGCAGGCGCTATTTCTAACGCTATAGCGCCTGCAAAACGCCCTGGTGTGAAAAGGGTCTAAACCTGTATGGTTATTCCCCTGGCAATGAGCCGCTGACTGCAGCGGCGCATGCGCACAGGGGTTTCTCGGCTGGGAGCCCGGCAGGCGCCGGACTTTGCTGGAGAGAAATGCTCGGGAGTGATGATATCACTGCTCCGGCCACTCACAGCGCCGGAGCCGCGATATCTGGAAGACACGCCAAGGGAACGTGTCAGCTCCCTCTGCGTGTATCGGGCGAGATGTCAGGCCTCGTTCTAAGGTAAGTATTTCATAATCAGCTAGTATGCAGTGCATACTAGCTCATTATGCCTTTTCCCTTACAGGTATGAAGAAAAAAAAATTCAGCGGTTTTACTACCACTTTAAAGAGGAAGTAAACCCTGATGGGTTTTACTTCCTCTTTTTCTCCCTGCAAAGGTAAAGCATAATGGACTACGATGCATCGCATCGTAGCCCATTATGTGTCACTTACCTGTCACAGGAGCCAGCGATGTCACCGCTGTCCCCTGTAGTCCGGAGCCTCCATCTTCTTCCTGGTATCGCTGCTCTGGCCACTCACAGCGCCGGAGCAGCGATAACGTCACTCCCGCGCATTCGCATGGGAGCCGCCACTAACGGCATTTTGCATAGCATGCCGCTAACGGCGATAGTGCGCCTGCGCATGCGCCGTAGACAGCTGTCACTGTCTTTTAGTAAATATCTCCTAAACTGTGTAGGTTTAGGAGATATTTATTGGACCTACGGGCAAGCTTACTTGTAGGTCAAAGTGGTTTGTATGGGTTTACAACCGCTTTAACCCTGAAATTTCAGTGTTTACTAATGTTCATATTACTTAGGCGCACGTGAAAATATTTCTGAAGGCTCTGGGTAAGCTATGTATGTAACACGTTCTAAACATCTTAAAAATGCTATAGGAATTCAATAGAGATTGGATTTAAAGTGCATGAGTATTAAGACACTTTCCTGAGCTCGGGGGAGATACAGAAAATACATTATTTAAGTTCTCTCTTTTACAGTGGAAAAAAAAAATCAAGAATTCCAGGAACGATGGAGAGGCATATTACACATGGGAGCACGGGCGTAACCAGGAATCATGGGGCCCCTGACTAACCCTCTCCATAGCAGCTGGCAGTGTTAACTGTAACAATATGTGTCATTGATCTTACCATACAGTATGTCTAATCGAGGGAAGGCCTCAGTAAGGCCTCAGGAAGGCCTCAGTAAGCCATCAGCATAATCAGACTACTAGAGATCACTGTTGTAGATAAAAGGTAATCGTTTTAGCAGAAATAATAATAATAACTTTAATGGATATTGTATATTATGACAAAATAATTTTTCGTTATGTAGCAGAAGCTCAGAGGGGAATAAATCTACCCTGCTATAGCCATACCTCCTAACTTTTTTAATGGGACTAGGTGTCCACCTATTAGCAAAAGTATACAGGCACAGGACATGCCCCCTGCCACGCCACCTTAAGGGCTCCTTCACACAGACGTGTCCGTGTACGGAGCCCGCTCTGCTTAGCAGGCCGATCGCTCCGTCGATCCCTGCTGAGCGGGCAGATGACAGGTCCGCCACTGCCCACTGTGCAGGGACGGACCTGTCAGAGCGCTGCTCTCCCCTATGGGGGATCGGATGACGACGGACCGCAGAGTCCAATCCGCAGACGGATGAAAAAGTAGGTTTTCTTCTCCATCACATTTTTTCGGAACGGAGCGGGTCAGATGCCACCCACCGCTGACATCCGACGCTCCATAGAGGTCTATGGAGCATCTGTTCAGGTCCGCCATAAAAAACTAGTGGATCGTCCGTGTGAAAGAGGTCTAAAGGAGAATTATAAAAAGAAAAATTATTTAAACCGCTACTATTCCTTTATATTGGCTTTTGAAATTTACAAATGCAGCAATTTAGAAATCAGATGAAAGGTTTAGTACTGGGAAAGACTTTTTGAAAGATAAAAAGTGAATTGTATATACAACTATATAGATCAGACCAAAATGGAGGGACAAATGAGGAGGCAAGAGGGACAGAGGGACTGTGTTCCAAATTAGGGACAGTTGAGAGCTATCTAAGGGCTCGTTCTGATAAGCGGCCATCATTGCCAACCCTCCAAAAAGTGATCTGCGGTGCATTGATTTTTATAGGGCATTTGACAGGAAATGAAGAGGTGATATATTGGGGTTGATTTACTAAAGACAAATAGATTGTGCACTCTGCAAGTGCTGTTGCTCTAGAATAAATTAGCAGAAGCTCTGCTGACTTCCATCATCCAATCATGTGCTAGGCAAAATGCTGTTCTTTTAATTGTCCTTGCACGTGATTGGGTATTCTTTGCAAAGTGAAGTTTTACCTCATTTACTAAGCTTTGGAGCAACTGCACTTTGCAAATTGCACAGTCTGTTTGCCTTTAGTGAATCAACCCCTGTGTGTTACGCTCTCCTGACCCGTGCCCTCTGTATATTACACTTTCCTGACCCCTGCCCTCTGTGTGTTAGGCAGTCCTGAGCCCTGCAGTCTGTGTGTTATACAAGCTAGACCCCTGCACACTGTATGTTACGCACTGTTGACCCCGGCGTTCTGTATTATACTCGCCTGACCCCTTCCCTCTGTGTGTTACGCTCTCCTGACCCCTTCCCTCTGTGTGTTACGCTCTCCTGACCCCTTCCCTCTGTGTGTTACGCTCTCCTGACCCCTTCCCTCTGTGTGTTACGCTCTCCTGACCCCTTCCCTCTGTGTGTTACGCTCTCCTGACCCCTTCCCTCTGTGTGTTACGCTCTCCTGACCCCTTCCCTCTGTGTGTTACGCTCTCCTGACCCCTTCCCTCTGTGTGTTACGCTCTCCTGACCCCTTCCCTTTGTGTGTTACTCTCTCCTGACCCCTTCCCTTTGTGTGTTACTCTCTCCTGACCCCTTCCCTCTGTGTGTTACGCTCTCCTGACCCCTTCCCTCTGTGTGTTACTCTCTCCTGACCCCTTCCCTTTGTGTGTTACTCTCTCCTGACCCCTTCCCTTTGTGTGTTACTCTCTCCTGAACCCTTCCCTTTGTGTGTTACTCTCTCCTGACCCCTTCCCTCTGTGCGTTATGCTTTCCTGACCCCTTCCCCCTGTGTGTTATGCTCTCCTGACCCCTTCCCTCTGTGTGTTACGCTCTCCTGACCCCTTCCCTCTGTGTGTTACTCTCTCCTGACCCCTTCCCTATGTGTGTTACTCTCTCCTGACCCCTTTCCTATGTGTGTTACTCTCTCCTGACCCCTTTCCTCTGTGTGTTACTCTCTCCTGACCCCTTTCCTCTGTGTTTTACACTCTCCTGACCCCTTCCCTATGTGTGTTACTCTCTCCTGACCCCTTCCCTATGTGTGTTACACTCTCCTGACCCCTTCCCTATGTGTGTTACTCTCTCCTGACCCCTTCCCTATGTGTGTTACACTCTCCTGACCCCTTCCCTATGTGTGTTACTCTCTCCTGATCCCTTCCCTCTGTGTGTGACGCTCTCCTGGCCCCTTCCCTCTGTGTGTTACGCTCTCCTGACCCCTTCCCTCTGTGTGTTACTCTCTCCTGACCCCTTCCCTATGTGTGTTACTCTCTCCTGACCCCTTCCCTATGTGTGTTACTCTCTCCTGACCCCTTTCCTCTGTGTATTACTCTCTCCTGACCCCTTTCCTCTGTGTTTTACACTCTCCTGACCCCTTCCCTATGTGTGTTACTCTCT
The DNA here is from genome assembly GCF_037356315.1 of Lithobates pipiens. Lineage (NCBI taxonomy): Eukaryota > Metazoa > Chordata > Amphibia > Anura > Ranidae > Lithobates > Lithobates pipiens. Next base: position 1,863,694 of record NW_027507879.1, on the reverse strand, counting down.
CCTGACCCCTTCCCTATGTGTGTTACACTCTCCTGACCCCTTCCCTATGTGTGTTACTCTCTCCTGACCCCTTCCCTATGTGTGTTACACTCTCCTGACCCCTTCCCTATGTGTGTTACTCTCTCCTGATCCCTTCACTCTGTGTGTGACGCTCTCCTGGCCCCTTCCCTCTGTGTGTTACGCTCTCCTGACCCCTTCCCTCTGTGTGTTACGCTCTCCTGACCCCTTCCCTCTGTGTGTTACGCTCTCCTGACCCCTTCCCTCCGTGTGTTACGCTCTCCTGACCCCTTCCCTCTGTGTGTTACGCTCTCCTGACCCCTTCCCTCTGTGTGTTACTCTCTCCTGACCCCTTCCCTTTATGTGTTACTCTCTCCTGACCCCTTCCCTCTGTGTGTTATGCTCTCCTGACCCCTTCCCCCTGTGTGTTTTGCTCTCCTGACCCCTTCCCTCTGTGTATTACGCTCTCCTGACCCCTTCCCTATGTGTGTTACTCTCTCCTGACCCCTTCCCTATGTGTGTTACTCTCTCCTGACCCCTTCCCTATGTGTGTTACTCTCTCCTGACCCCTTCCCTATGTGTGTTACTCTCTCCTGACCCCTTCCCTCTGTGTGTTACACTCTCCTGACCCCTTCCCTCTGTGTGTTACGCTCTCCTGACCCCTGCCCTCTGTGTGTTATACTCACCTGACCCCTTCCCTTTGTGTGTTACTCTCTCCTGACCCCTTCTCTCTGAGTATTATGCTCTCCTGACCCCTGCCCTCTGTGTGTTATGCTCTCTTGAGTCCCACTGTGTTGTACATTTCATACTCCTCACCACTGCACTCACAGTCATTAAAGCATATTTTGTTTGTAAAAGGCCAGTGGCGTAATGTTTTCTAAATATTTTATGCTAAATGTGTTTGCAAATTGTTTCTTTTCAGTGTGTGGGCAGCACTCCGTTCCCGATGCAGTGAGATGGTGGTAGGGGGCAGTGTGGGTGTGATGTGCATTTTACCAAATCACACAGCTCCTTCTTTTATTTTGTACAAACTTTATTTCAAGTGTCTCATAGTGACACTTCATGTCACTGTACAGCAGCACAGTGCGTTGCACTGCTGTAGTGACATGTAGCGCCTTCCTGTGCCCTGTGGTAAAATGCAGCACGTATGCCTTTTATTGCAGCTCACTGCACCGAGGCTCTGATGTGTCCTCACTGTGACTGGTGTGCAGTGCAGAAACTGCCAGTCACCACACTATGTTTGTGTAGCACCCCTCTAGCTAGTGTGCTAGATGTAAATATTTTTCTTAATGTAGGATAATTTTGTTTGGCTGAGAGCCAGGCCTAGGTTGAATCTGGTCAGGGTGAGTGACTCAGCAAGCAGCACTTCTGGTACCTCCCCCTGTTTTCTGGAACCTTGGAGAAGCTTCCAGATATAGTGGGCAAAAGCTAGGAGGAGCTTTTTGGCATATTTATGAGGGTCCCAGGCAATCCCCAGAAAATGGGCTGACATTGGGCAGGCACCTCATAAATAGACATGAGTCATACCAGCAAGGGCAGTCAGGTGGAAGATGGAGATTAAGTGCTCAGGAGGCTGTTGGTGGCCCTTGAGGGTGCCCCCTAGTCTGGGGGAGGGTGACCTCGGGCCTGGGACTCGTGTGCTGGAAGGATCCCCCACAAAACATGGAGGAACCCCTTCCTGGAGGCATGGGAGCAAGGAGAGAACAAGTCAGCACATCTGGGATGATATTCTGAGAAGTCAGCCGGTGGGCTGCTGAGTGTCAGTCTGGGAGGACTGTGGGGAGAAGTTAGCCTGGAGGGCTAGAGAAAGGGGCAGCTGCAGCCAGTGCTGTGTCAGCTCTCCCATCAGTGTGCCAGTGGAGTTCTGCAAGTAAGTGGCTGGAGGAAGCAGGGGAGTGTATATAGACCAGGGATATGCAATTAGCGGACCTCCAGCTGTTGCTAAACTACAAGTCCCATCATGCCTCTGCCTCTGGCTGTCATGCTTGTGGCTCTAAGAGTCTTGCTATGCCTCATGGGAATTGTAGTTCTGCAACAGCTGGAGGTCCGCTAATAGCATATCCCTGATATAGACTGTATATAGTCGTGTCCTTGAAGTTTGTTCGGAAGCTGAGTGGGCATCCCATAATACCCTTATCCATATCCAAGTTTATTACCCTTAATAAAACAAAGAAAAAAAAAAGAACAAAGTCAGGGACTGCTCTCTGGCTCTGAGTGACTGCGAAAATTTGGTGTGCCTGGCTGTGCAGGGTGGGGGATCACAGTTCACCTGCGGCCCTTAAAAGGGGTACGCTACATGTGAACAGGCATTTAGCGTCTGAGTCAACAAAATGAACTTGCAACATGAACTATATTGTCCAATTTACAAGATGTTTTGTTCAAATTCTATCATGCATTGTGGAATATGTCCTGCCTCTTATGCTTGACCTTGTTGATGACTCAATAAAATGTGAAAAATAATAAATGCCAGAATAAGTTGCATACAAGGCACTTTAATAAGCATTACAGCAATCATCAGTTCTAGGTGGATTAAGGCGACAAGACACGTATTACCACAACAATGTACAGTATATAGTTTCCTTTTTACAATATTTCAGGAAACCATTGCTCATAAGGAACCATCATCTTTACCACAGTGATAAAAATAGTACATTTACCATGAACTGGATTATTCTTGCTTTGAAACAGAAAAAATAAAAGCACAGCAATATCTGTAAATGTGATGATAAACTGCATATCAACACCCAATTTTCCACATTTTGTCACGTTACCACCAAAAACGTAAATGTATTTTATTGGGATTTTATGTGATAGATAGACCAACACAAAGTGGAGATTTACTACAACTGGAGCATTCAGAATTTGGTGCAGCTGTGCATGGTAGCCATTCAGCTTCTAAATTCAGATTGCTCAATTAGGCTTTGGCAATAAAACCTGGAAGCTGATTGGTTTCTATGCAGAGCTGCACCAGATTTTGCACTCTCCAGTCTTAGTGAGGCTGGATTCACACCTATGGCATTTTTAGTGCTTTTTGCATGTTGCAGATTTGCACTACAGAACTTGTTCCATAGGAAACCATGTTAAATGGTCTGTACTGCAAATTTGCAAAAAGCACTAAAAATACATAGGTGTGAATCCAGCCTAAATCCCCCTTAAGGCCCCTTTCACACTGGGGCGGTGCGGCCATCGGCGGTAAAGTGCCGCTATTTTTAGCTGCGCTTTAACGTCGTTTTAGCGGCGGTCTGCGGGCGCTAGCGGGGTGGTTTTAACCCCCGCTAGCGGCCGAAAAAGGGTTAAAACCGCCCGCAAAGCGCCGCGATGTCCCATTGATTTCAATGGGTAGGAGCGGGGAATACACCGCTCCAAAGATGTGGCTAGCAGGACTTTTTTCACCGTCCTGCCAGCGCACCGCTCCAGTGTGAAAGCCCTCCGGCTTTCACACTGGAGTGAAAGGGGCCGGTTTTTTCAGGCGCTACACAGGCGCTATTTTTAGCGCTGTAACGCCTGAAAACCGCCCCAGTGTGAAAGGGGCCTAAGGCTGGATTCACACCTATGGCATTTTTAATGCTTTTTGCATTTTGCAGATTTGCACTACAGCCCATTTAACATGGTTTCCTATGGAACACGTTCTGTAGTGCAAATCTGCAACATGCAAAAAGCACTAAATATGCCATAGGTGTGAATCCAGCCTAAAGTGGCACATAACTGTGAAGTGGAAGGAAGATGATAAATGCTCTTTCAAATTTTTTTACAAAAAAAATCTGAAAAATGTGGTGTACATTTGTATTCAGCCCCCTTTAATCTGATACCCCTATCTAAAATCTAGTGGAACCAATTGCCTTCAGAAGTCACCTAAATAATACATATAGTCCACCTGTGTGTAATTAAATTTCTGTTTAACTACTGCTGTACGGCTGCGCAAATCGCCGTGCTTCTTTTTAGACGTCGCAGTCATGACCGCCGGGCACTTGCAATCACTGGTGACAGAGAGTGAGAACCCGGGATTGGCGTGTTTGTAACAGAAGAAAATATTACAGCGCACACATGCAAAAATTACATTTACATAACCAGCAAGGCTTATTTAAAACACCTAGACATTTTTCAAAAAACATTATCAAAAAATATAGGGATTTGGTCACACCATATTGCTATATGGTGCTTAATCCCACTTACTGTGACAAAGTACCCCATTATTAGGAGGTCCTACACTATCCATAGACTGGGATATCCTGCTTCTCTAAACCATGGGAGCTATACTCCTCTATATGGGAGAACTAGAGGTCTCCACCCATGACACAGGTGGACACTAATGAGAGGCACTGGTGAGGGAGTGAGGTGCTCCATGGCCAAAAGGATTTGGTCAGAATCCATACAATAGACAAACAAGATATTTGGGGGGCACACCCTAAAATATACATTAAAGATGGTGCAGCCATAAGATCATACAACAGAAGAAAATATTACAGTGCGCACATGCAAAAAATACCTATCTTGTTTGTCACTTGTTTGGATTCTGACCAAATCCTTTTGGGCACAGAGCACCTCACTCCCTCACCAGGTCAATGAGTTTCTGCACTCCTGACAGACCCTTGCATCTCTCATTCAGTGCTGCTGCACTGACGTATCTGGATTCTGAGTCATGGAGAAAGCAAAATAATTGCAGGAAAAGGTAGTTGACAGGAAAGGGATATAAAAAGATATCCAAGGAATTGAGAATGCCAATCAGCAGTGTTCAAACTCTAATCAAGAAGTGGAAAATGAGGGGTCCTGGTGAAACCAAACCATGGTCAGGTAGACCAACTAAAATTTCAGCCACAACTGCCAGCAAAATAGTTTGGGATGCAAAGAAAAACCCACAAATAACTTCAGGTGAAATACAGGACTCTCTGTAAACATGTGGTATGGCTGTTTCAAGATGCACAATAAGGAGGCACTTGAAGAAAGATGGGCTGCATGGTCGAGTTGCCACAAATTATTCCACTTACAATACGCCAAACAGCACAGAGACAAGCCTCAAACCTTCTGGCACAAAGTTATTTGGAGTGATGAGACCAAAATTGAGCTTTTTGGCCACAACCATAAACACTACATTTGGAGAGGAGACAACAAGGCCTAAGATGAAAGGTCCACCACTCCTATTGTGAAACACGGAGGTGGATCGCTGATGTTTTGGGGATGTGTGAGCTACAAAGGCACAGGAAATTTGGAAAAAATGAATGGTAAGATGAATGTATGTTACCAAAAAATACTGGCGGACCGTTTGCATTCATCAGCCAGGAAGCTGCGCATGGGACGTACTTGGACATTCCAACATGACAATGATCCAAAACACAAGGCCAAGTCGACCTGTCATTGGCAACAGCAGAATAAAGTGAAGGTTCTGGAGTGGCCATCTCAGTCTCCTGACCTCAATAGAGCCATTCTGGGGAGATCTCAAATGTGCAGTTCATGCAAGACAGCCTAAGAATTTACAGGAATGGGTAGCTTTACCATCTGAGAAGATAAAGAGCCTCATCCACAAAAGACTTCAAGCTGTCATTGATGTAAAAGGGTATTTAGAAATGGGGTATGTAAACTTTTGATCAGGGTCATTTGGGTAGTTTCTGTTGTCATTGTGATTTAAAAACAGTAAACACAGTTGATTGATCATAAATGGCTTCAGCCAAACACTAACTATAAGTGAAAGAAAAGTTTTTTGTGTTATCATTCATATTCTCAGGAAAATGGCCAAGAAATCATCAATTCTGCCAGGGTATGTAAACTTATGAGCCAAACTGTATTTATTTGTAAAAAGTTTTCAAAAACATTTACACTTTTTACATATGCATATCTAAAAAGTGTGATTTAGTGCACCCCAAACTCCCTTTTTGCTCACAGCTGCACTGGTGTGCCCCGTTTCTCTCCATTTGGAACTTCCTCTGCATCTCCTGCATGGTGCTCTGATTCCCTGCCTACGATCCCCTGCCAACTGCCATTGCAGTAGCCGGCATCTCTCCCGGCTGGCTGCCTGAAAATGTAAGCTGAGAACTTTTTCCGGTCTTCTGCTCTGGGCTAAAACCCAGACCTGCGGAACTTGGTTGAAGTTCCCGGAAGTTCCCACAGGATTCGGGACAGTTTGGAGGCATTACCACTCACCTCCACCATAACAGCAGTGAGCCTTTTCTCTGGTTCAAACCACCTTGCATGTGCTTTCTCTCCCTGATGCAGTAGTTCTGAGATCAGTGTTTTAGAGCTCACTCCTGTGATGGTGAAGGCGAGCAGTAATGACTAGGCCTCACTTAACAACATCCTAGCAATGTCCTGGGAGTATTCCAGTAAGGCTTCGGGGGGAATATATAAATGTCCCGTGTCCAACACACTTGCTCTTATGTATGTGTTGCATTAGGAGGGACAGGCTTAACATCTGCCCACTTCACCAGTCAACGTACCTCTGTTACCTTACTCCCAATCTGTTACCTTACTCCCAGCTCCTGCTGATCACATAGCATGGACCTCATACATGCTCTCACTTAAAGTGATCCTAAAGCTTTAAAGTGGTTGTAAACCCTTACAAACCACTTTGACCTACAGGTAAGCTTAGATTAAGGCTTACCTGTAGGTCCAAGAAATATCTCCTAAACCTACACGGTTTAGGAGATATTTACTAAAAGACAGTGACAGCTGTCTACGGCGCGGCACGCAGGTGCACTATCGCCGTTAGCAGCATGCCGCTGCTAACGGCGATATGCCGTTAGTGGCGGCTCCCGTGCGCATGCGCAGGAGTGACGTTATCGCTGCTCCGGCGCTGTGAGTGGCCGGAGCAGCGATACCCGGAAGAAGATGGATGCTCCGGACTACAGGGGACAGCGGTGACATCGCTGGCTCCTGTGTCAGGTAAGTGACACATAATGGGCTACTATTGCAGGGAGACAAAGAGGAAGTAAACCCATCAGGGTTTACTTCCTCTTTAAGGGGTTTCACCTTAATGCATTCTTTACATAAAGGTACACAACCTTCTGTGCTGTAGAATCGCCACCAGCCCCCGTCTATGCTTACCTAAGCCTGATCCAGCGATATGCACTTGAGCAGCGACTCTCAAGGTTTTCCTCCTCCATGTGCAGATTTATAGCAGTGGGAGCCATTGGCTTCTGCTGCTGTCAATCAAATGATTTGCCAAGCAAGCGGGTGGTGGGGCCAAGCTGCCCGTTCTGAGCTAAAAGACGCAGACAAGGCATCTCGGAAGCGAGTACGCACGGGTGCCCCCATAGAAAGCTGCTTTCCATGGGGGCACTTGCCAAAGAGAAGCACCAATGGGAGACCCCAGAAGAATGGGGGTTGCTCTGTGCAAAACTATTGCACAGAGCAGGTAAGTATAACATGTTTGTTATTTTACTAAAAAAAAAAAAAAAAAGAATGAAGCTTTAATATCGCATTAACTCTTCCCTTTCCATACAAAGTGACCAGGCATAGATCTCCATAACGCTAGTCTTCTCCCAGTGACCGACAGACAGACAGCTAGGGAGGGAGTCCAAACAGCAACGCTACCGGAGAATCTCTCACCTATCAGGTACTACGGCAACGTGGTTGCTGTTGCTGTTTATCCTTGTAGTTACTCATGAACCTTTGCCATAGTAATGTTACACATACCCCATTGTGTGGTTAACCACCCAAGTTCTTTAATTTGTCAGGACATCACATGCAACCCTTTGAATGACTTTAGACCAGGCTCTGAGCAGTAGAATCAATGTTTACCGTAAACTTGGCAATATGTATAATATGCATTAACACTTCGTTCAACTGAATCTAACTGCGTCTGCCCCAGGTTACCTGCACAGAAGAAGTCTCCGAGACGAAAGTCCAAACTTGGCAGTGCCCTAACAGGTGTTCCAGAGCAGACCATATTTCCCAGCAAGTCTTTTGCGTAGGTTCCTCATGCATTTTCCCAAGTGTCCCCGGTACCCCCAGTTAGGAGGGTATGGGAGGGAGGCTGGACCCAAGGGAAAGCCCGCACACACACACAGGGTAATAGGCAGCAAAAACTTTAAAGTAATACAAAAGTCTTGTTTTTTTTTTTTTCTTTAAAAATAACAAACATGTTATACTTACCTGCTGTATGCAGTGGTTTTGCACAGAGCAACCTTGATCCTCCTCTTCTCGGGTCCCTCTCTGGTGCTCCTTGTCCCTTCCTCCTGTTGAGTGCGCCCACAGTAAGCAGCTTTCTATGGGGGCACCCAAGCTGAGCTCTGTGTGTCCATTGGGACACACAGCCACGGTTCGGCCCCCTCTCTATCCTCATTGGCTAACTGACTTTGACAGCAGTGAGGAGGAGGGAGAGTCCCAGATGGCCAAGGCACTCGTACGCATCGCTGAAATGAGATGGGGTTCAGGTGAGTATTAGCAGGGCTGCTGCACACACAATTTTTTTTATCCTAATGCATAGAATAAGATAAAAAAAAAAATAATTCTGCCTTTAGAATCACTTTAACCCCTCCCCCCTGACCTGGGCAGCCAGGTGCTCAGTACACATACAGTAGGCTACGTGCTGATGGCTCTATAGGCTGCTGGGTTTAAAGTGGAGCTAAACCCTCTTATATTTTTCAGCCAAGGAAGCTGCCATTTTAGCTTAAGTTTGATCTGCTACGACACGTGATCAGTTATGACTCCAGCCATTTGATGATTTGACAGTTCTGTTGAAAGCACAAGCAAATGTGACAGCATTCCCAAGGTGTCAGAAATGTAACTGTTTTTTTTTTTTAAAACTGTTCAATTTTAAATTGATAGGTTTAGTCCTGGTTTAAATGGACTCTGTTGTCCATTTATATCAGCTACCCTCAATTCATCACATTTAGGTCTGCAAAAAGAGAAAAGGAAGCAGTCCTTTTCTGTATTTTTTTCTCAGAACCTGGATGGACTCAGAGGTAGTTGGACGTAAACGGACACAAGTCTGTTTACATTCAACTGTCCATAGGGCTGCATGGAGCATCGGATCGGGTCCACCTGAGAGACTGACAGGCTGACCCGATTGGAATGCCCATGTGAAAAAGCCTTAAGTTCTTTCTGAATCACCAGCTGACAGAACATGAAGATGCCGCTCGTGAATTCTGATGCCAGACTATGTCATCTTGACCCTGATGGACACAAGTCTGTTTACATCCAACTGTCCATAGGGCTGCATGGAGCTTCAGATCTGGTCCACCTAAAAGGCTGACAGGCTGACACGATCGGAATGCCTGTGTGAAAGAGCCCAAAGTTCTTTCTGAATCAAGAACAGAGCAAAAAAATCTGGATGGCCGCACTCCAATGAAAAATGATTTCTTTATTGTTCTAAATCCATACAAGCAAGGATAAGACCACTGACACATTTCACACTGTTAAGGCAGGTGCTTATTCATAGCTCCTGAATAAGGATGAGCTCAGGCGTGTTGGCATGCTCCACGTGCAGAGCCCGCCAGGAAGTCGCAATATGCAACCATATACGAGAACAAAACAAAAAGGTCTGGATGACCACACTCCAATGAAAAACAATTACTTTATTGTTATAAATCCATACAGCAAGGATAAAATCACTGACACGTTTCACACCATTAAGGCAGGTGTTATTCAGGAGTAGGGATGAGCTGAGGCGTGTGCGCATGCTCCACGTGCAGAGCCCGTCAGGCGCTGCTCTAATCACAGGCAGTGAGACATTGCCCCAATGCACAGCTGCAGAGATCGGGCAATGTCTCACTGCCTGTGATTAGAGCAGCGCCTGATGGGCTCTGCACGTGGAGCATGCGAACACGCCTCAGATCATCCCTACTCCTGAATAAGCACCTGCCTTAATGGTGTGAAACGTGTCAGTGGTTTTATCCCTGCTGTATGGATTTATAACAATAAAGAAATAGTTTTTCATTGGAGTGCGGCCATCTAGACCTTTTTGTTTTGTTCTCGCCTATTGTTGCATATTAAGCAGGAGAGAGATCATTGGAAACAGATATCTGGATCTCTTTGTTTCTTTCTGAATCACCAGCTGAATGCCAAAGATGCCACTCATGAATCCTGAAAACATAGAAACCATTGCAGCTATAGGATCAACATGACAGCCAGGCAGCTGGCATTTCCCGAAGCACCTCAGCAATGGCAGCCTATTCATTTGTCTCATAACAGAACCCCTTTCACATCTGCTGCGACTGCCAATATGTTGCTGGAACAAGTATTGCAAGATATAGTGATATTTGTACACTACACTAGCGGCATACACTGCCAGACGGAGACAGCAGGGGAGGGAGGGAGGAGGGGCCCAGTTACATGTTTTAATGTCTATTTTTGCTTGGAATATTTGATCAATGAGCTTTAATTGGAACCAAAATAGAACCAGAGGCAGAGACATCCTGCCAACAAGGCTCCAGTGACGTCATCAGGGAGCGACCAGGAAGCGCCTCCACGTGTGTCACTGGGGGAGACAGATGCTGCAGAAATCACATCGCTGAGAAGTTTTAGCATCCCTTATCATTGTATTAAAGGGACTGGACGTGTTCACAGGTAACTGGAGACCCCTGATCTTCTCATAGGCGGCAGAGTCCAGCCACCCTCACCCTAAATAGATCAGAGAATAGAGATAATGCAGACAGAAGTAATCCATTGAGATTGTTTTCCCCGATTCAGATTTGATTGTTGTAAGAAACACAGCTGGACTGCCGTGGCTGTAAAATTCAAAGAAATGCTTATTTAGGGCTGAGCTAATTGCTTGTAATTAGGAAACCATTCCTATTTCTGAATTAGAAATGGCAGTTCTCATATTGCTAACAGAATGCGTTTTGTTTTTGATAGAGAAGAGATTAGAAGCCCTCTGGCTTTTATTGTAAGAGCTCTTTCACACGGGACGGATCCGTGATGATCCGCCCTGTGAACATCCGCTTGCTTGGCGGGGGATCGCTGTGTCGATTCCCACTGAGCAGGAAGATGACAGGTCCGTCTCTGCACACTGTGCAGGAACGGACCTGTCAGAGCACCGCTCTCACCTATGGGGGATCGGATGAGGACGGACCTTAGAGTCCATCGTCATTTGATCTGCAGATAGATGTAAAAGTAGGTTTTTCCTCCTTCACACTTTTTCAGATCGGAGCGGGTCGGATGTCAGCGGACATGTCACCGCTGACATCCGATGCTCCATAGACCTCTATGGAGCATCTGTTCAGGTCCGCCTAAAAAACTGACAGGCGGACCTGAACGGATCGGTCATGTGAAAGAGCCCTTACCTGTGACCCCTGATGAGCAGGATGACTTCAAGTGTGCGGACCCAACTGATCTATCCCACCAGGAACCTGTCAAAGTGGACAGCCTATCATAGGTGTGGAGGCGAGTCCTGCACCCACATGTATACACTACCCCTATATATTATGGGTGGTGGAGAATGCACTTTGTCAGCTTCCTGGTGGGATTAATCACGAGGGTTTGGACTTGTGTCTGAACACAACTGGGGTAGTTGCACCCTTGCCATTTATCCTGATGACCAGGAATGAGCTCAGGCATATTGTGATCCTAGTCCTGCACGTGTTTGCATACTCCATGTGCAGAGCCCGCCAGGAAGTCGGCGCTGCGCTAATCGCAGTGACACATCAATGCGCAGCTGCAGAGATCGGGCAATGTCTCACTGCCTGTGATTAGCACAGCGCTGCGCCAACTTCCTGGCGGGCTCTGCACGTGGAGTATGCAAACACACCGGAGCTCATCCCCATTCCTCACACTGCAGCCAAATGTATACAAGGGGCATGCATATGTGCCGCTGCAGGGTGGGGAATGCATCGGCACAGTATAGTGGCAGCTTCCTGGTGGGCTCTTGTAGGTGGGTCTGCACTGGGAACCTGAAAATGCCTGAGCTCATCCCTGCTGTTGACTGTTATCACCGGACAGAAAGTGATGAGAAATTTAAATTTGTTACCAATAAACTTTCCCATCGCTTTCCGTTGTCACCGCAACTGGAAGCGATGGGAATGTTTTTCAATGAGGACATCTGTTTCGGTGAGAACTGTTGAAGAGGGGATTCTTTTGCTTTGTAGGGGTGACCTTTCATATCCTGTTGCATCTCTATAATGTGGGAGGTAACTCCCATGTATGATGTTTACCTATAGGTAAGCCTATAATAGCAAGGCTTACCTATAGGTACAGTAAATATGTCCTAAACGTGCACCGTTTAGGAGATATTTACTCTAGATGCAGCCGGTGATGTCACCAGCGCATGTGTTTTGAAGGAACGGCATACCCGTACTGTAAACAGCAACTCCCACATGCACGGGAGTGATGTCATCGCTGGCTTGGCCACTCCTATCCCCGAAGACCAGGTGAAGATGGAAGCACCTTCAGCGGGTACATAGTGCCACTGGGGGGCTTTGTTTTCAGGTAAGTCTGTCGTAATGTGCTAATATGCGATGTATACTAGCACATTATGACTTAAACTGCCCAGTACCATTTTTTTTTTTTTTTTTTGGGATGTGGTTTACTACTGCTATTAATGGGTTACAGACAGCAACAAGATATTCAGGGGGTTTAAAGTGAATGTGAACATGGACTATCCTAAAATATTTAAATTAGCTACTATACTGATCTAAGGCAAAAAGATGTGACCCTGAGAGTACAGACATGCAGAATATGGGGAGCGTGTCCATAGAGATCTGACCACATGAGTACAGGCACGTCCTGTAGCTCCAAAACAGAAGGTACAGACACAAACTGACCACGTTATGACTGATTTGCATCCGTGCCTAGCGTGGTCAGAAGTGAACAGGGTAAAGGGACTTCATACTTACTCAGTGTGGTTTTTGCACAGTGCAGTTCCAATCCTCCTCTTCTTGGGTCCCCCGCCGGCTCCAGGCCCCGCCCTCTTGCTGAGTGCCCCCATAGCAAGTGGCTTGCTATGGGGGCACTTGTGCATGTTTGCTCCCGAGTCGCCTGTGTTTGTCCATAAGACACACAGAGCGTAGCTTGGTACCACACTGCTCCCTCCTCACTGGCTGTGATTCACAACAGTGGGAGCCAATGGCTCCTGCTGCTGTATTTCAGGAAATGAGGATGGAGAGACTCGGGAGAGCCGCTGCTCTCATGCACATCACTGGATCGAGGTGGGGCTAGGGGGGATGCAGCGCACAGAAGTTTTTTTGTTTTGTTTTTTTTACCTTCATGTAAACCTTCAGCCTTTACAACCAGTTGAATGTTATTTAACACTTCTCAGTTAGTAAAAAAAAAAAAAAAAAAAAATTTCTACACATTGTCTGATTGGTCCATCTACGTATGCATATGCCATAACCGTGAGATCCCTGTGCAAGCAAATAATCACTGTAGTAGGCTCAGGGCACCTTGTTTTCAATAATACCACAAAGAATTGGTTCTTAATATTCAGATTCTTGCATAAAATGTTGCTTGGCTTAAGATTCTGGTTCTCATATAGGCCCAATAATGTTAACTTTATGAGATTTTACTGATCTCTTTATTAACTTTTTACTGACTTATTCATTTTTTATTTTATTTTAAGATTGTACGGCATGAGTTTTGTGGAATACAGAGAGCAAATCCAAGATGGTGACACAGCCATTATCTTTCTGGGACATGACTCCATGTTCCCGGTGACTATCAAACAAGGAAGCCAGACTCAGACTAAATATGGGGTCATCAGGCACTCCACCGACCTTATTGGGAAGAACTATGGCTCCAAGGTGACCTGCAGCAAAGGAGGATGGGTATACATTCTGTATCCAACCCCGGAGCTCTGGACAATGAACCTGCCTCATCGAACTCAAATCCTTTATTCTACGGACATCTCGATGATCACCATGATGCTGGAGCTGAAGCCAGGCTCTGTGGTCTGTGAGTCAGGTAATTATGTTTTATTACAGGTATATTTTAGGAAGGTTATTCCATCCATTCCATTACATCGGTATTGCTGAACTGGTACATGGAGTAATAGGCAATTCCAAGCTGTCCTAGGAAATGAATGCTTTTCTTTATATAGTAGAGAAGTGAATAAAAAAAAAAAAAAAAAAAAAAAAAAGACCTATTCAACTGTATTCCAAACAATTGATAATACTTATAAAAAGGGTCAGCCCTGCCAAATCTGATTTGGTCACCTTTTTTAGGTTGAATTATTCTATCCCTTCGTAGGTCTGACCCTTAGCCCCCGTTCACACCTATGCGAATTAGATGTGCGCTTTGCCGCATCTAATTTGCATAGCAGGAGAATGTGATTGGCTCCCTATGGAGCCGGTTGGGTCACATATCTCCGGGGCGGCTGCGGAGCGCACTGCAGAAAAAACGTGCGTCTTTGGCTCCATTTCAGTGCCAAATTCAGGCATAGAATCGGCCCTGATTCATCTCTAAAACGGGGAACAGGGACGCACAGCGCTCCTGTGCGTTCTGCAGCGGGTTATAGTGTGAACCCGGGCTTAAAGTATAAAAGGCAAAACTTCTTATTTTTGTTTAGTGGGGGGGGGGGGGTTAACATCTGTCAGGTTCTTATTGCTGTCAGTGACCCTTTTAGGGATATTCATCCTCTTTATTTGTCCTGGTGAACCTTATCACCAAAGAAGGCCACAGATAGATCAAAATTTTACCGGTTCAACACTGACTGTGACCGCTCTCATTGAGAAAATGTATCCAACAAGCCCAATCAGCTGCTGATGAGGGTCTTCTGAGAGCAGAATACAATGGCACCACAGGGGGGATTCCTCCATGTACCTCACTTGAGTTGATGGGGGGGAACCCATTAGTTTTTTCGTTTTGCCCACTGGGTGATCCAAAAAAAAAAAAAAAAAAAAAACTCCTCTATGGCAAGCTTAGGAGTGGAAGTGAATGCACACACCAAATTTGTAGTTGTCACCAGAACAGGGATACAGAAGTCTTCCACTAATTCTGATGAGCTTGGTGACAACCAGGGAGCCCCTCTTGATGTTGTGGTTATGGGACAGAAAGTGAAGGAAAATGTCTCTATTGAGTGACAGATGGCAAAGAAAAACCCTGAATGGAGTTATAAAATAAAATTACAAATTGTTTTGCCTTTAGTTCTACTTTAAGGCCTCATGCACACAGGACATGCAGTGCACTCCTTGGGGTGTCTGGTGTTTTTTTTTTTTTTTTTTCTGCTACTAAACTCCCCTGTGTGTTAGTCTGGGTCTCCATGCACACATAGACGTTTAGCAGTGTTTATGGGCAGGGGAAAAAAAAAAACACTGCCGGTGTGTCCAGGAGCAGCAGAGTTTGGGCAGAAGAACTGCTTGGCATTTGTAAACGTGTCTAAATGAGCGTAAACGCTTGTTAACCACTTGACCACTGGGCACTTAAACACCCTTAATAACCAGACCAATTTTCAGCTTTCGGTGCTCTCGCATTTTGAATGACAATTACTCAGTCATGCAACACTGGACCTATATGAAATTTTTGTCCTTTTTTTTCACACAAATAGAGCTTTCTTTTGGTGGTATTTAATCACCGCTGGGTTTTTTTTTTTTTTGTGCTATAAAAGAAAAAATACCGAAAATTCTGTAAAAAAAACGAATTTTTCTTTGTTTCTGTTAGAAAATTTAGCAGATTAGTAATTTTTTCTTCATAAATTTTGGCCAAAATTTATACTACTACATATCTTTGGTAAAAATAAGTACAAATTGGTGGATATTATTTGGTCTTTGTGAAAGTTATAGAGTCCACAAGCTATGGTGCCAATATCTGAAAATTGATCACACCTGAAGGACTGACGGCCTATTTCAATTCTTGAGACCCTAACATGCCAGAAAAGTACAAATACCCCCCAAATGACCCCTTTTTGGAAAGAAGACATTCCAAGGTATTTAGTAAGAGGCATGATGAGTTTTTTGAAGTTGTCATTTTTTCCCACAATTCTTTGCAAAATCAAGATTCTTTTTACTTTTTTTTTTTTTTTCACAAAATTGTCATATTATCAGGTTATTTCTCACACACAGCATATGCATACCACAAATTACACCCCAAAACACATTCTGCTATTACTCCCGAGTATGGTGATACCACATGTGTGAGACTTTTACACAGCGTGGCCACATACAGAGGCCCAACATGCATGGAGCGCCATCAGGTGTTCTGGAGCACCCAGGACAATTCTGACATTTCTCTCCTACATGTAAAAATCATAATTTATTTGCTAGAAAATTACATAGAACTCCAAAACATTATATATGTTTTTTTAGCAAACACCCTGGAGAATACAATGGTGGTCTTTGCAACTTTTTATCTCGCACGGTATTTGCGCAGTAATTTTTCGAATGCTTTTTTTTGGAAAAAAAACTGTTTTGTGCTTAAAAAAAAAAAAACACAGTAAAGTTAGCCCAATTTTTGCATAATGTGAAAGATGAAGTTACGCTGAGTAAATAGATACCTAATATGTCACTCTTCAAAATTGCACACGCTCGTGGAATGGCGGCAAACGTCGCTACTTAAAAATCCCCATAGGCGACGATTTACATTTTTTTTTACTGGTTATATGTTTTGAGTTACAGAGGAGGTCTAGGGCTAGAATTATTTCTCTCGCTCTAACGTTCGCAGCGATACCTCACATGTGTGGTTTGAACACCGTTTTCATATGTGGGCGGGACTTACGCATGCGTTCGCTTCTGCATGCGAGCACATGGGGACAGGGGCGCTTTAAAAAAAACATTTTTTTTTATTGTTCATTTTACTTTATTTTAGTTTGACATTTTTTTCCCCAAAAATAATTTTTTTGATCACTTTTATTCCTATTACAAGGAATGTAAACATCCCTTGTAATAGGAATATGGCATGACAGGTCCTCTTTACAGTGAGATGTGGGGTCAATAAGACCCACATCTCACCTCTAAGCTGGGAAGCCTGAAAAAAAAAAAGATTCTGGCTTTGATCGTATTAGCGATTCGGTAGAAGCACCGGAGGGCGGAGGGCGGCGGGAGATGTCTATGGCTGGGTATTGCAGGGTATCACCGACTATGGCTGGGTATCTCAGAGCATGGTGTTGCAGAGTACTGCGTTGCAGAGCATTGCAGGGTATTGGCGGGTGTTGCAGAGCATTGCAGAGTGTTGCAGGGTATCGGCGGGGGTTGCAGAGCATTGCAGAGTGTTGCAGGGTATCGGCGGGGGTTGCAGAGCATTGCAGAGTGTTGCAGGGTATCGGCGGGGGTTGCAGAGCATTGCAGAGTGTTGCAGGGTATCGGCGGGGGTTGCAGAGCATTGCAGAGTGTTGCAGGGTATCGGCGGGGGTTGCAGAGCATTGCAGAGTGTTGCAGGGTATCAGCGGGGGTTGCAGAGCATTGCAGAGTGTTGCAGGGTATTGGCGGGTGTTGCAGGGTATTGGCGGGTGTTGCAGAGTGTTGCAGGGTATTGCAGAGCGTTGCGGAGTGTTGCAGGGCATTGCGGAGTGTTGCAGGGCATTGCGGAGTGTTGCAGGGCATTGCGGAGTGTTGCAGGGCATTGCGGAGTGTTGCAGGGCATTGCGGAGTGTTGCAGGGCATTGCGGAGTGTTGCAGGGCATTGCGGAGTGTTGCAGGGCATTGCGGAGTGTTGCAGGGCATTGCGGAGTGTTGCAGAGCGTTGCAGGGCATTGCAGAGCGTTGCAGGGCATTGCAGAGCGTTGCAGGGCATTGCAGAGCGTTGCAGGGCATTGCAGAGTATTTGCAGGGCATTGCAGGGCATTGCAGGGAATTGCAGAGTATTTGCAGGGAATTGCAGAGTATTTGCAGGGAATTGCAGAGTATTTGCAGGGAATTGCAGAGTATTTGCAGGGAATTGCAGAGTATTTGCAGGGAATTGCAGAGTATTTGCAGGGAATTGCAGAGTATTTGCAGGGAATTGCAGAGTATTTGCAGGGAATTGCAGAGTATTTGCAGGGAATTGCAGAGTATTTGCAGGGAATTGCAGAGTATTTGCAGGGAATTGCAGAGTATTTGCAGGGAATTGCAGAGTATTTGCAGGGAATTGCAGAGTATTTGCAGGGAATTGCAGAGTATTTGCAGGGAATTGCAGAGTATTTGCAGGGAATTGCAGAGTATTTGCAGGGAATTGCAGAGTATTTGCAGGGAATTGCAGAGTATTTGCAGGGAATTGCAGAGTATTTGCAGGGAATTGCAGAGTAATGCAGAGTATTTGCAGGGAATTGCAGAGTAATGCAGAGTATTTGCAGGGAATTGCAGAGTAATGCAGAGTATTTGCAGGGAATTGCAGAGTAATGCAGAGTATTTGCAGGGATTTGAGGGGTTAATTTTCGGTGAGCAGCGATGTGGGCACTGCAGATGCAGCCCACATCGCTGCTGACACCGATCTCTTCCCCCTCCGCTGTACCGATCGGTACAGAGAGGGGGAGGGAGGAACCGGCGTCATAACATGACGCCGGCTTGTTTACAAGTGATCACTCCGTCATTTGACGGAGCGATCACGTGGTAAACGGCCGCGATGAGCGGCCGTTTACCGTGATTCGTGATGCGCCGGGTCCACTGGACCCAGCGGTCACGGATGCTCTCGTGTGCGCGCCCCAGGGGGCGCGCGAGAGCAGAATTCTGGGAGGCCGTTAATTAACGGCCTCTTAGAGTTAAACAACCGCCCTGATGCCGTTAATCGGCAATGGGCGGTTGTTAAGTGGTTAAAGTGGTTGTATAGTCTATTTTTTGACTTTATCTATAATAAGGCTTACCTGTAGGTAAAAAAAAAAAATCTCCTAAACCTGTATGGTTTAGGAGATATTCCCCTGTCAGTGAGGCGGTGCATGCGCACAGGGGTTTTTTGGCTGGAAGCCCGGCAGATGCCGGACCCTGCCGGAAAGAAATCTCCCACGCGCACGCGTGGGAGTGACGATATCGCGGCTCCGGCCACTCACAGCGCCGGAGCCGTGATATCTGGGAAAACACACCAAGTGAACATGTCAGCTGCCTCTGCGTGTATCGGGCCAGATGTCGGGGCCTCATTCTAGGTTAAGTATTTCATAATGAGCTAGTATGCAGTGCATACTAGCTCATTATAACTTTTCCTTACAGGTATGAAAAAAATAAATAATTTCAGTGAGTTTACTACCGCTTTGACGCTAGGCATGTTTAGCAGTTGAGCATTAATTTCAATGAATTAATAATTAATTTGGCCAATGAATTAACGCCTTGACACCTGTAAATTCACTTAAATGCTCGTAAAAGCGTTGGACACTTTTAGAGCATCAGGTGGTTTTTCTGCAAAAATACTGCAGGCTTCTAGGTGAGTTAAAACAAAAAAAATAAAAAAAAATAAAAGATCCTGTGTGTATGAAGCCTAAAGAGGAACTGAAATCTGGAAGCTGTGCCCAAAAAGCACGTAGAGGACAAAGAGCTAGTCATCAGTATTACAATGTGAAAAATAAAACAGATATACCGCGCTGTCTATTAAGGATGTTAAAGTGGTTGTAAACCCTTACAAAACACTTTGACCTACAGGTAAGCCTAGATTAAGGCTTACCTGTAGGTTCAAGAAATATCTCCTAAACCTACACGGTTTTGGAGATATTTACAAAAAGACAGGCACCGTAGACAGCGGTGCACTGAGCAGGCCGCAGATCACGGCGATATGCCGCTCGTTTCAGCTCTCGTGCGCATGCACGGGAGTGACGTCATCGCGGCTCCGGCGAATCAGCGCCGGAGCGGCGAGACCCGGAAGTCACTCCGGGATCCATGGCAGCGGTGAAGATGAAGGAGGACCTCTTCAGGGGCTTCGTTCTCAGGCAAGTTATTCATAATGAGCTAGTATGCAATGCATACTAGCTCATTATGCCTTTGCCTTGCAGGTTGCATTTAAAAAAAAATATATATATATATATATAAAGTGCCTTTACTTCCTCTTTAAGAAAGCAGCTAGCACAGCAATAGATCAATTGCAAAAATCAAAAAATATGTGGAAAATAAGTGCAGCGCTAAAATTGATCTCAAAGTGAACTGAAACAATATAAAACTGTGTGTGTGTGTGTATGTGTGTATATATGTATGTATATATATATATATATATATATATATATATATATCTTTTTAGATATATATTAGTGCCTTTCAGCTCCACAGCTGACCGTTAATAATGAAATCACTCCCGTTAGACTCACTCAGTACAGAGGCACAGGCAAACACAGAGGGATTTCTTCAGAATAACAAAAGGTAGGAATCGGCAACAAAGGTTGTTATAATCCTTGCAATGTACAGAGATCACCCAGAGGGGGATGTGCGTTTTTTCTTAACAAAAGTGGAGTTACACTTTAACCGATGGCGGACCAGCCACTGCAGTTTTACCGAGGAGGGTTGGCTCCGCTGCGCAAAATCACGTTATATTATATTACGTGATCTCGCGAGGCTTTCATAGCAGGCGCACGCGAGCTCCGTGATTCCGACAGTGGGTCCCGCGGACTCGATGTCCGCGGGGATACCCGCGATCGTCACACGGAGAGGAAGAACAGGGAGATGCTGATGTAAACAAGCATCTCCCCGTTCTGCTTAGTGACAGTACACTGATCACAGCTTGCTGTAATCTGGAGCGGTGATCAGTGTTGTGTCACAGCTAGCCCATCCCCCCCCTACAGTTAGAATCAATCCCTAGGACACACTTAACCCCTGCAGCGCCCCATCCTGGTTAACCCCATTCACTGCCAGTGACATTTTTTACAGTAACCAATGCAATTTTTTAGCATTGATCGCTGTATTGATGCCAATGGCCCCAAAAATGTGTCAAAAATGTCCGATGTGCCCGCCATAATGTCGCAGTCACGATAAAAATCGCTGATTACCGCCATTACTAGTAAAAAAAATAAAAATTATCAATAAAAATGCCATAAAAATATCCCCTATTTTGTAGACTCTATAGCTTTCGTGCAAACCAATCAATAAACGCTTGCAATCTTTTTTTACCAAAAATATGTAGAAGAATATATTGGGCTAAACTGAGCAAACATTTTTTTTTATATATATTTTTTGTGATATTTATTATCGCAAAAAGTATAAAATATTGCTTTTTTTTTTTTTATGGTCGCTCTTTTTTTTTTTTTTTTTCTTCTTTGTTTATAGCGCAAAAAGTAAGAACCGCCAAGGTAATCAAATACCACCAAAAGAAAGCTCTATTTGTGGGCAAAAAAAAAGAGTGGATTTTGTTTGGGAGCCACGCTGCACGACCGCGCAATTGTCAGTTAAAGCGACACAGCGCCGAATCGCAAAAAGTGCTCTGGTCTTTGGCCAGCCAAATCCTCCGGTGGCTGAAGTGGTTAAAATTAGCAGGCAGGTGCCCTGTGATGTGGGCCTATTTTTTTGTCTAATTTTGCTTTGCAAACGAGGCCACGGATACGATGATCTACTTGTCGCAGATCCCTCAGTCCAGTCGCTGTGTCCGTACTGTAATGCACCTCTGCACATTTCATTTTGATAATGGCCTGCCATCCGCAAGCCGCTTGGTAAGCCTGTGTTCAGGAAGCTTAGTCAGGACATGTGATCTGAGCCTCGGCTGGAGGTCACAGATGGTATCTCAGCAGCAGCAAAAGAACATTTTAGGTGGAGATTCAACGCCTGCTTTGCTCCTTCAGCTGTGCTCAACTCTTAACCCCTGAGCTGCTGGATCAGACCGCGGCGTGCCACCGCACCGCCTGATTAGATTGATACCAAATCATATCTGTTAATATTTGTGAAGGCCCTTGTCAGTCACCTCAATGTCAAGGCTTTGTGTGGAAAATTCCACTAGTTAGAATTAATTAATTGATTTTGCCCACACTCCGAAGTGAATTATGGGCATTCCCCATGTCTAGGTGCTTCAGTCTGCAGGGTAATGTTATGGAGAAAAATAGTTTGCTCCATAAGAATCGTAAAAGTGGAACTCTAGCCAAGACTCCCTTTTTTTTTTTTTTTTATATAAACCCCCCCCCCCCCCCCCCCAAATTATATATATATATAATAAAAAATTTTAGATAAATTTTTTTATTTTTATTTTTTATGTGACAACACTAAAAAATTTTACACACACGTTATATCATCTACAAAATAGGGAATAGATTTATGGCTTTTTTTTTTTTTTTTTCTTCTAGTAATAGCGGCAATCTGCTATTTTTATTGGGACTGCGACATTGCAGCGGACAGGTCAGACACTTTTGACACGTTTTTGGGACCATTGACATTTATACAACGATCAGAGCTATTAAAAAGGCACTGGTTACTGTGTAAATGTCGCTGGCATGGAAGGGGTTAACACTGGGGGGCGAACAAGGGGTTAAATGTGTTCCCTCTGAAGTCTGCTCTCCACTGACGTCACCAAGTTTAGTCGAGGCAGCGAGTCATCCTGTCTTCCGAAGTCTGGATCCGCCAGCTGCCTTGACTGCTGGAGTGGTGAACTCACCACTCCTCCATTGATTCGGGGTCTCCAAACTGTGGCTCAGGGGCTGGTTTTTACATGGCCCTTGGGGTCATCCACTGACACCAATGAAGGGGCACAGCTCCTCCCAATGACTCCAGTGATGGAATCCAGTTATATAGTTAGTCAGCTTGGAAAAAAGTCCATCCAGTTCAACCACCAATTCCTCTCACTGGCAACCAACAATGGTGCCCAATTCCTCTCACTGGCAACCAACAATGGTGCCCAA
This sequence comes from Lithobates pipiens, assembly GCF_037356315.1. Lineage (NCBI taxonomy): Eukaryota > Metazoa > Chordata > Amphibia > Anura > Ranidae > Lithobates > Lithobates pipiens. Next base: position 1,841,133 of record NW_027507879.1, on the reverse strand, counting down.
TTCCTCTCACTGGCACCAAAGATTGGGGTGTTGTTTACTCCCACTGATCCTGGGATATTTTCTACTTTTAGAGTTTCCAGTCCAGCCCCTTTAAAGTCTGAATGACAGTAAACTGTACCTTTTTGTTTAGAGAACTTGGAGACCACTGCTCTAGGAGAATGCAGCAGTTATACAGACATAACCACTTGTGCTAGGTTGATAGGTGTGCAGGGGTGGCTGACTGACCCTGAACCCGCACAGACTTCAGGGGCCGGTTATCTGCCCCTTCACGTCTGTAAAATTAGAATGAGTGGCTGTGTCTGAACAGCTACTGCATCCTCATAGAGTAAGAGCCCTTTCACATCGAAAGCAACCCGGGCGTCATGTATATATGTGTATAGCGGCGCTTTACTGTTTTAGCGGCGCTATTCAGTCGCTAGCGGAACAGTTTTGACCCCCCGCTAGCAGCCGAAAAAGGGTTAAAAACACTGCTGCGGTGCTTTGCTGGCGGTTCGGCAGCACTACCCATTGATTTCAATGGGCAAGGGTGCTTTAGGAGAACTGTATTCACAGCTCCTGCTTGCAGGACTTTTTGTGACGCCCTGCCAGCGCAGCGCCCCAGTGTAAAAGCACTCTGGCTTTCACACTGGGATTGCAGCTGAGGCTTTTTTCAGGCTCTTTACAGGAGATATTTTTAGCGTTAAAGCGCCGGAAAAATCGCCTCCAGTGTTGAAGGGGTCTAACAATAGGCTGCCTGCATGCAGCTGCGTGCGGCTCCAGCCCCATAAACGGTCCATTCTCGCTGCACAGGCCACAGCACGAGTGTAAACGAGGCCTTGGAAACGAATTCAAGAAAAAAAAATCCATCCTACTTTTTCGAATTGGTTTGTCGCTGCAATACGATTCGACCCCAATAATGATTAGAAATTCCAAAAAATGTTTAGAATATGACATTTTTAACAAAATTCTACTAGTGTAAGGCCAGCTTAAGAGTTAATAGCTGTGCATGTGGCCCATAGCCTTCTGTAAGACGTCAGGAGTCTTATCATGCCGCACTTTCCAGAGCGTTCCGTAATGCTCTATCCCTGGTGTCAATCATACATTGTTCTGAGAACAAGGGATAAACTGTCTGGGCTCTGCATGCGTATGTATGTGTGTACAGGCCTTTCAGGCAGCTCTGCCCATAGACGCTCTGTTTGTTTGCTCTGTAAGCAGACTGTTTAGAATCTTTTGCTTTATCCATCAATCGATATTGATTTTGTTTCTCCTTTTGGCCGTCCCAAAGCAAACAGAGATTGCAGACCTGTAGGTTTAAATGAAACTGCGGTGAATATAATGGATCCATTCCTGTAAGATGGAACACCCCCTGGAGTGTGCTTTAAAGTGATATTCAAGTTGTGTTTTTTTTTTTTTTTAACCCCTTCCTTCGGAACACAGCTGATCACAGATCGGGGTGAAGAGCCAATCATAACTGCTCTTTACCATGTGACCAGTTGTGTCTAATCACAGCTGATAACAGTGTAAACAGGACTTGCCAGTTGTCTGCACACCTCTCTTCATGCTGACGGCACGTGAGGAGAGGAGACCTGATGAGCGGCAATCCCCATGGGGCATTTACACTGATAATCCGAGCACTGATTACCAGTGCAGCCAATCAATTTCTATCAGTGATGTCCATCGTTGCAGCCTATCGGCGTCCATCATTGCCGCTTATTCATACCCGAGATTTCCGCATATCAGTGCCGACTGACCAGTGCCCATCATTGCCGCTTATCCATACCCGAGAGTGCAATTTTGACACGTATTGGTAAAACCGTACATATCATCACAGCTACTTTGTGCATCCAGTTGTATTATACATTGTGTTTTTGTTTTTTTTAGGACAAACTGTTTTTGTTTGTTTTTTGGTGGTAAATGGTAATGGATAGCTCCTGATTTTATTTATTTAAAAAAAAATTCCATTCTCAAAACTGGACCAAAATAGTAAAAAAATAAAATAAAAAAGAAATGTATAAATATCTTTTTTTATTTATTTATTTTTTTGGAAATTTTAGCTGTATATCTCTTGTTACTACCATAACCTACCACCAAAGAACAACTAAAAATAAATTCTGCTCCTGACGATTGTAGCGATACCACATACGTGTGTGTGTTATTTGTTTGTTCCTGTAGTACAATCCACAAACAATAGTGCACATTATTTTTTTTTGTCCTACCTAAAACACGCTGATGCTAATTAAAAAAAAAAAAAAAAAATCCTGCCCAAAGTATACTGACCTTGACCTTTGACCGTTACTTGACCTAAACACTAACCCTGGCACTGACCTAGATCTAGGTTTATATTTTTTTAAATTATTATTTATTTAGATTTTTAATTTTTTTTTCCTCTGCAAGGAGAGCGACTGCAATGTATCTCTCCCCTCTATTCACAGAGAGAAACACAGGGGTGGGCTTCACAGTGACTGATGACTGTCTTAGCCAATCAGAGGCTATTACAGCGATCAGGTGACCCAGAATCGGGGATTCTAGGTCCTGATTATTACGGGACTCAAGGCTCTCGGTAAGACCCCGGTCTTTGTGTTGGGAGTGCTCTGTGCGGCGTGCTCCCAGCACGAAGACAGATACGTGTATATGTGGCCCCACGGCAAAAAGCCTAGTCCAGTGAGGCCACATAGTTGTGTTATGTTGGCGCAAAGGGGTTAAAAGCAAAAGTAGGCCAATTAAAGTGTCAGCTTGCGGTCTGTAAAACCAGGTGCCACCTGGGGGAGAGGCATAAGAGGAACACCACCAACCACAGGCTATCACTCGTATCTGGTTGTATAGCATAGCCCTCATGCCCTGAAGAAAAACCCGTCTCCTTCACAAGGACCAAAAGACTAACATGGGCTCACCAAGAATCCGATTGCATTATACCAATCTCAAAACCTAGCTGTGCTCCCAAATAAACTTGGGTGCCATGGTCCAAGAGGGTCTATGTACAAAAACCTTTTTAGAAATTCTACAACCTTCAGATAAAAGCAGTCGCTAATGTAGTGTTTAACCCAAATTACATTCTTTATAGGTACTGGAAGTGGCTCTCTTTCCCACGCCATCATACGGACAGTGGCACCGACGGGTCACTTGTACACTGTGGAGTTCCACCAGCAGAGAGCTGAGAAGGCCATTGAGGAGTTCCAACAGCACAAAGTGGATCATCTGGTAACCGTGAAGAATCAGGATGTGTGTAAGAATGGCTTTGGAGTATCTCATATTGCAGATGCCGTGTTCCTGGATATACCATCACCCTGGGAGGCCATCGGTCATGCAAAGGATGCTTTGAAGATTGAAGGTATGCTGAATAAACGGAGAATTTGAATGTGTTTTTACCATACCAACCAGTCAGATGTTTGCCTTCCTTGTCTATGAGAACACTATCTCCTGCCTTGACATAGACATATTTAAATTATGTTTTTGTCGTTAAATTATTGTGAACATTTCTGGTACAATGTTCAAACCCATAGCTTATATCCCTTTTGGAGTGGGAAAGGCTTTGACGGGACAGATTGCTGTCTGTGTCTGCATTGGAGTGACCACTTCCCTCCTCCATACCCACTAACCAGCTAACAATGGTGGTGGGATATTAAATTTTGATTGATGGAGGCTTCACCTCCCTGTTCTAAGATGCAGGCTGGAGGGCCTGTGACTGCCAGAAATCTGTCCACACCGTGTTATTGCCAAAAATAATAAATATGTTTCAAATATATATTTGGACGGCAATTTAAAACAGTTTTATTGATGTCGATTGTTTTGTTTGTTTGTACTTTGTATCCCAAAGGCTGTTTTTTTTTTTTGTTTTGTATTTTTTTTTCTTGTGAACAGCAGCAGAGGACTGCGAAAGTGCTGGGTCATGTGACACAGGTGTATTGATCCAGAAAAAGTTTTCTAATTAAAAAAAAATTACAGTGCCATCATCCACATACTGAAAGAGAAGGGAGAATGTAAATAAAACTGTATTTGTTTAGGATCACTTTACAGGTATACAGTATTTCTCCAGTGTGGACTGATATAGTAGCTTTCATATGATTTTAAAGCGGTTTTCAATTCTGAATGGTTTTAAATACCCTTCTCTTTCTGGCAATGCACATCCCAACATTTTCTTCACTCCAATGCCCAGAGAGGTGTGTCTGATCAGGCAGGTAAGATTAGAGAATACACTGGACAGTGTGGGCCAACTCTGGTGCCCATCAGGCTGTACAGTCTTATTTAGACACATTAAGGTTGATTTACTAAAGGCAAATATGGCTGTGCACTTTGCAAAGTGCAGTTGCTCCGTAGCTTAGTAAAGGAGCAGAAGCTCTGCTGACTTCCATCATCTAATCATGTTCAAGCAAAAATGCATTTTTTTAAAGATTTCCTTTCACGTAATTGGGTATTCTTTGCAAAGTGAAGCTTTACCTCCAGGGCCGTCTTTAAGCCAGGGCAAAAGGGGCAGCTGCCCTGGGCCCTGTCATTGATGTGGGGCCCTATGCAGCTGCCTCATACTTGCCAATTATCCCAGTTTAAATTCCCTTGTCCCTTGAAGTTTTAGTCCCGTGCTGTGTCCTGATATCTCAGTCTGAAGTGTTGGTACTAATACTGCCCAGCTCTGCCCTACTGTTGTGTATGGATGACTCGCCTGCAGACCCTGTGTTTATATGTAAATAACCGACATTCATATGTAAATAGGGGCTGCATTACTAAGTAAATAGCTGCATTCGGCAGCATTGATATGTAAATAAAGGCGGCATTCATATGTACAGTATATCATGCTCCCCTGCAGTGAGGAGATGATGTGCTGTAACCTCTAGCAACCAATCAGTGAGCAGTATTACTGTACAGTAATCTCTAGCAACCAATAAACAAGCAGAAATCATTTTGCTGTAAACCTCTGCCAACTAATCAGTGAGCCGTAATGTGTGCTGTAACCTCTAGCAACCAGTCATTAAGCAGTAATGATATGCTGTAACCACTGGCAACCAATCGCAATCGCTGCCTGATCTGATACAGTAAGATGATTTTAAGTCTACCTGCTATTTATTGTATGTCTCAGAGCAGGTGGAGAGTGAAATTGCATGGGGGGGGGGCCAAGAATTTTTTTTGCCCAGGGTCCAATCAATATTAAAGATGGCCCTGTTTATCTCATTTACTAAGCTCTGGAGCAACTGCACTTGCACAGTCTATTTGCCTTTAGTAATTCAATCTCCACTGTGCAACATTGGAGTTGTTGTTCTCTGTTGGAGATCTCTTCACTTCCTGTCTTGTAAAAAAAAAGTTGTCCCCGGGACAAGAAGTGAGGGGAAATCTCGCTAACCACAACAGACAGACGTAGAAATGCTTTTTTAGATTAAAGTGGAGTTCTAGGCTTTTCTGTGTCTTTATTAAAAGTCAGCAGCTACAAAAAGTGTAGCTGCTGAATTTTTTTAATAAAAAGACTCGCCTGTCTCACAGTCCAGCAATGTGGCCCCCCAAACCCTCAGTTCTCTCTCTGTCTCCACTCCCCGGCGCCAGCATTACAACTGTGGGCACCTGGCTGTGACAGCTTTTGGCTTTACAGCCGGGTGCGCACTGTGCATCCGCGGTTAACGTGCTGCTCCTCCTCAATGTTCGGGCAGCCTTCTGTGACCTGTAAGGTGTCCCAGAAGATTGCACAGAGGGAGGGGGAGAGAAGAACTTCCGGTCGGATCACCTAGGTGGTCCCACCGGAAGTTGGAAGGGGTACCTGTCAAAACTAGGTACCTGCTTCCCCTCCTAAAAAAAATGACATGCCAAATGTGGCATAGGAGGATTGGAGCTCTGCTTTAAATAGGGGGATGCTAAAACCTCTGTCAACTACTTCTTGTTGTCCTACTCCCTGGTGCAGGTTTTCCCTCATTTCCTGTCTGGTAGAAGGTTGTCTTCAGAACAGAGAGTGAGGCACGGTTCACACAGGGGCAACACGACTTTTGGAGGCGACTTGACGTTGACTTGGAGGCGACTTGACGTTGACTTGGAGGCGACTTGACGTTGACTTGGACGTGACTTGGACGTTGACTTGGACGTGACTTGGACGTGACTTGGACGTGACTTGGACGTTGACTTGGACGTTGACTTGGACGTGACTTGGACGTGACTTGGACGTTGACTTGGACGTTGACTTGGACGTTGACTTGGACGTTGACTTGGACGTTGACTTGGACGTTGACTTGGACGTTGACTTGGACGTTGACTTGGACGTTGACTTGGACGTTGACTTGGACGTTGACTTGGACGTTGACTTGGACGTTGACTTGGACGTTGACTTGGACGTTGACTTGGACGTTGACTTGGACGTGACTTGACGTTGACTAAGGCTCCGTTCACACAGGGGGCGACGCGAGGCGACACGACTTGCCGTGACGCGACCTGACAAGTCGCCCCCGTTCTGTACTACGGAACCGTTCTAAGAGGAGCGACTCGAGTCGCTCCGACTTAGAAAAAAGGTTCCTGTACTACTTTTGGGCGACCTCGGGGCGACTTGCATTGACTTCTATACAGAAGTCATTTGCAGGTCGCCGCTGAGGTCGCGGCGAGGCAAGTCGTGTCGCCTCGCATCGCCCCCTGTGTGAACCGAGCCTCACAACACTACTTTAAGTCGCCCCAGGCCAGGCGACTTGCCGTGGCCAATCAGAGAATGAGCTCTCGGGGGGAACTCCTTTTGAGAGCTGATAATTCTCTGAGAGTCGCCTCTGTATAGACGGAAATCCGACTTGGAGGCGACCTCCATTGAAATCAATGGGTACCAGTCGCCTACAAGTCGGATTGAAGTAGTACAGGAACCTTTTCTGAAGTCGGAGCGACTTCAGTAGTGTGCATTAAGACAGCTCTCATTCACTTACATTGATTTCTACATGTTGTGCGACCTGAGGTGACTTGGGGCGACTTGAAGTCAGATCTGAGTCGCCCCTGTGTGAACCGGCACTAAGGGAAAATCTCTGTAACAAAACACCGAATAGCAGCAAAACCTGATGGGGTTCTTGCCTTTCTTCATTCTATCTCAAACTAAATAAACAGTTTTGGGTAAGAATACACATTGAAGTGGTAGTATACTGCTGCAATTACAAAAAACATTTTCCTGCACAATAATAGCATAATATGCTAGTATGCATTGCATATTATAAAATACTTGCCATAAAACTTAGCTCTTCAGTGCCGCACTGTCACCGATAAGAGGGCTTCCATCTTCCCCCGGTATTTCTTCCGCATTCACGGACTCCGGCTGTGTGAGTGATAGGAGCTGCGATGGCGTCACTCTCGCAAATGCGCACAGAAGCCCTCAGTTATGGCACGGAGCGCTAAAGTGCACCTTCAGAATGCATGTGCTGGTGATGTCCCCGGCTACATCCAGGGTGACTATTTGCTAAATGGTGCACGTTTAGGAGATATTAATTTTACCTACAGGCAAGCCATATTATAGGCTTAGGTAAAAATTACTACTGCTTTAAAAAGAAGTTCAGTGTTCAGGAAAAATAAATCAAATAATCGCTTAGGTGGATGCAGCATCGATGCGATGCTGTATCTGTCCCCCGCCGCCTCTACACCGAGATCAAAGACCACTGATCGCTCAGTTTTCAGGTCCGTTCTGAGCACAGCGTGGGGACTTTCCATCACCACGCTGTGCTCTGCCCCTCTGGCGCTCACTGGAGCAGCAGACTGTGGCAGAGACAGGAGCAGTTCGCTCAGCCTCTCCGTGGTACATGGAGAGGCTGAACCAGCTGGCTCTCGGGCACCTGGGGGGATCCCTGTAGAGCCTGAAATTACTTGTCATGTCCGCTAGCAGTGGACTTTAGCCCACTGTTGGCTGAATCTGGGTCAGAAGAGTGCAGAACTAAGTGCATTCCTGTGATCTACAGAAGTATGGCTAAAAAAGGCTTTTGGTCATGCTTCTCCTTTTTAGGTTTGATGTGCCATTTGTAATGTTTGTTCTTTCCCTATAAAAAGCTATATAATGCTGGAGTCAAATGGCAACAACATCTGGTCATATACCCCCCTAAGCCTGTTTTTGGTAAAAAGTAGAAAAAAAATCTAGCCATGGCCTGGACCATTCCTACCAAATGGGGGCAAGTTGAGATTTTCATCTTAGAAGGTGCCACCTAGGGGCAAAATTAGAGAGGCACATTTTCTACTGCTCATAGTCTCCCAACTGCGGCTCCCTGCTAAGCACAATGAGGAGACGGCAACCAGATTAAAAAAAAATCATCCTTATGGGTTGCTTGGTGACCATGGCATCTGTTGAGTGAGTGGTTTTGGCTAAAACCAGTAGGTATCTTTTTTTTTTTAATTTTTTTTTTTTTTTTTAGTGTCATCACAGGCATAATGAATTGTTAAGGTCCTGCTAGCATGGCTATTTTTTAACAGAACCCATTTCTGTTTACCTCCTACATTCCATTTTTCATGAAACAATAAGCGCCTGAAATTAATCTGCGTTTGGGCCTGGGTGACTCGCAGTAATCTAATGTTTTCTCCTAATGGATTCTGTCTGCTGGAAATGAAAGCAGATTTTAACATAGCTGGAAATGGCTGTTATGGGGGAAAAAAACAGATTATGTCTCAGGGATTCATGAAATTGCTCACAGATTATAGATTTGTAATATGTTGTATTTCTTTAACCTTAAATAGTCTGCATGTGACCGAAGGTGACCCAACGATGGTTCTTTGGCAAAGCTTCTGTGTTTCCTGTACCAACCATTGACTGTTGTGATTAAAATGGTATTTCTATATACCTGACAAAGACCAGCTAGGTATAATTACGGCAATTACCATACTTACAAAAACCCTACTTAGCACTGCAGACTAAGGAGACAACATCTTGCTGAACACAAGAAGAGATGAGTCAAGATTGATGTTCAGGGGTTGTCTGATTTTATTCTGGGAGGGTCTACAATCTATATGCACCATTATCAGCCAATTATTGCATAGAACATGGGTGTGGTTAATACAGAGGTGTACATTACATATCATTAATTATGTCATCTGCTTTCATGAGTCACAGTCATGAGTTCTGTGGCCCAGACGTATTGTGACACAATTTCTTTATTTAGACAGTACAAAATAAAACTACTTATGCAAGCTATATTTTCTTATATGTATGCTTTATAGGAAAACTGCTACAGTCTGTAAATATAGAGTTTAAACTAACTAATAGGTTAACCCAAGTTAATCTTATATGAACTTATAAAGATGGAGTCACTCTGGTTCAGCCATATCACAACATTGACCTCCCGGACTGTGTCATTGCTCCAATAGAGGTTTGAAAATGAGAAAGGAACAATGGTATTGCTTAGGATATCATAAACAATTTGATGCCTTGGACTTGCCCTCTACTCACCCCCTATTGGCAGACCGTACACTCCCTGCTTCAATCCATCTTCGAGACTGGGATGGCCTTTGATCCGAAAACTTTCCTTCTGTGCCTACTATCACTAAATTAGGAGGAGATAAAATTTGAAATGGCTTTATAATTATGGTGTTGGACCCCCTGGTATGTTTTTTTTTTTTTTTTTTTTTTTTTGGATTAATCCAAAAGAATAATTGGTACTTTAAAGGCCAACTGTGTTGAAATCTGTTCAGTGCCTTTAGAAATTATTAACAAAGAAAAATAAAAAAAATAAATGTGCAATGATAAAATGTGGTGTATTCTTATTGAATAATAATTCAAAAATGATAAAATCAATATGTGAAAGTGAAGTAAAATAAAGTGAATAAATGAACGAGTTAATAAATAAATGCAGTGTTAAATAATTAAATAAGAGTGTGAGAAATGAGAGACAAAAAATTGATTAGATAAATTTAATAAATACAATTCGGTGTTGGAAACCTCGGTACTTAGCCCAAAAAAATATATATACACACCAAACTACGTGCCTAACTTTTTTTTTAAAAATGCCGATGTAATTAAAACAATAAATATGCATATAAATAATTTAAATTAATAGTCCAAAAACATGATGAAAGTGACTTGTGCACAGTTGACTACTTCTTAAAGAGGCAGTAAACCCTGATGGATTTACTTCCTCTGTCTCCCTGCAAAGGTAAAGCATAATGGACTACTATGCATCGCATCGCATCGCATAGTCCATTATGTGTCACTTACCTGACACAGGAGCCAGCGATGTCACCGCTGTCCCCTGTAGTTCCGAGCGTCCATCTTCTTGGTGGGCCTCGTTGCTCGGGCGCTGTCATTCGCCGGAGCAGCGATGATGTCACTCCCGCGTATGCGCACGAGAGCCGACACTCGCGGCATATCGCCTTGCCCAGTGCGCCTGTGCGCCGTGGACAGCGGTGGCTGTCTTTAAGTAAATATCTCCTAAACCGTGTAGGTTTAGGAGATATTTCTTGGACCTACAGGTAAGCCTTAATCTAGGCTTACCTCTGTAGGTCAAAGTAGTTTGTAAGGGTTTACAACCACTTTAATCCTAATTGTGTAAAAAGACTGTTTGATTCTGTCTTCTCTGATCATCCGCTTCTTTTACTGTCCATTGCCATCCTGATAAGACAGAGTCTTTGGAGTCACTCTGCACATGCTCAGTTTGGTGTGTATTGCTAGAGAGGTTTTTCTTTTCTTGGGGAAGAAAGATACCCGGTGCCTTTTTTCGTGCAAGGTGATGGTTTTGCACTCACCAGATACCCTGCCCCGGCAGGGGTAAATGTGCCTTCACAATGTGAGCCCCTGTGTTGCTTTATGGTATCTCCCTGGGAGCTTCGTTTTCCTCAGCATGGGTTAATCATTCATATGTTTAATGAGAGACAGGAATATCCATAGTGTAGTATATTTTGGAATATCCAATTTATTAAGTTAAAAATCTACTCACAATCATCAGTCTTTGTAAACCGCAATATTATGTCTGCCGCCGATCGCTGCAGCTTTAGGAGAGAGCGTGCGTCCTATGGCCACGCACTCTATTATGCCAGAAGTACTACTACTACAGCAAAACTTATTTTCCTGTATCTTATGTTGGAATTTCTCCTCTTCCTCTTGAAAAGCAATAAAAATTGTTAGTTCTCAAAAAAACAATTTGATGCCAAGAGACACCAATAAGTGCATACAGTAAAATAGAGTGGCAATGTGCAGATCGTTATATCATTCTATTAGAATTGTACTCTTTACAGTGAACAAATGACCAACAAAACGTAGATACAAGCCGCTCTGTGTTCTTGCTGTCACTAAATAAAATATTTGAATGCTCTTCACGAGGCTCCTGTGTGCCCATCCAATCCAGGCACTCTACCGGAACCCATTGTTAGGTGTAATATTCTCACAAAATCACTCTAAAACTTTTAAAGACCTATCGTCACGTTTTGCATACCTTCTGTTACACAGAGGGACCAATGGGAGTCAGACGGATTTTAAAAATACAGTACTCTGTAGATTTTTTATTTTTTTCAAAATTGATTTATTTTTACAAAAACAGAGGTCAAGACATGCCATTTGAGTTACTTATTCACTTACGAAAAAATAATGTAATTTAGACGACAACCATCCTCTTGAATGCATCTTTCATTCCTTCTCTCGGGCCAACAGCTGTTGATCAATCATGAGCCCTTCTTGTCAGATAGCATCCTTTAATTCATTGAAATTATGGAGCTTATGAGTGTACACACGGCTGTTCAGTAGAGCTGCACGATTCTGGCTAAAATGAGAATCAAAATTTTTTTGCTTAGAAGACGTAACATCATCTTTCACATTAAAACAAAAAAAATTGTGCTAACTTTACTGTTTTGTTTTTTATTTAATTGTATTTTTTTCCTCAAAAATTGCATTTGAAAGACCGCTGGGCAAATACAGTGTGACATAAAACATTACAGGAATTGCCATTTTATTCCCTAGGGTCTCTGCTAAAAATATATAGATAGATAGATAATGTGTGTGTGTGTGTGTGTGTGTGTGTGTATATGTATATGTATATATATATATATATATATATATATATATATATATATATATATATATATATATATATATATATATATATATATATATATATATATAATGTGTTTGGGGGTTCCAAGTAATTTTCTAGCAAAAAATATTGATTTTTAACTTAAAGTCTCAGAAAAATATTTAGACTTTAAGTGGTTAAACTTCCTGCTTTTACACCTGGTTGAAAGCTTGGCAGACTGCCCAGATTATTTGTTTACACAAGAAGTTCTATCCCTTTTGATCTAAGTAAGCATTAGTTACAATGTTTCAAGTTCTAAATTTGGCAGATTACCCGGGATGCTTTCTTTTGATGGCTGAGTGAGCAGATAATCTCTCCACTTGCTTATATGAAAGAATCGGCTACTCTCAGCGGGAGAGATCGTGGGGGGGGGGGGGTGGATCGAGATCGCAGTTTTTTAACGATTAATCGCGCAGCTCTACTGTTTAGGTACCTCCACAGGAAGAAATAACATGATGACAAATCGGGAGACCTTGAGGGGGGTCACGACTCTTAGGCAAAACGTGAACTGAGGTGCCCAGGGAACATGTTTGACAGTTCAGTTAAGAGCACAAGCAACTGTGAAAGTTTTTTTTAAGTTCTTTTTTTTTTTAATTCACAGCATGCCTTAAATTTAATGGTTTTGGAAAGCAGTTTAAAATTGGCTTGTTTAGTTCCCCTTTAAACCTTGCAGTGTGAATGGAGGGTCGTCACCTCTACAGGGTTTTTGTTTTGTTTTTTTCGTTATGCTTGGAAATGCGTTTTTTATCATTTTGCTGTATACAATAAGTAAAGACTATTTCTGTTTATAGAGTGACAACACTCTTTCTTTCATGCTCAACCCATCTGTCTTCCTGTGTTGTCACCCTGTCACAGGGGCTTCTGATGGAGTGGCCATTTCAGCACACATTATGCCCACTGTTATCACCGTCAGGAAAGCATGCCTGAGAAATGCAATTCAGCAATGGCTGGATGGCGTGTAGACAGGAAGTGGCTGCAAAGGGACTGTACAAGGTCAGCAGCGCTGAGATGAAATAAAGGATGAAAAGAATAAGCGTGAGTGGATGATGAGAATAAAATAATACACAGTGCTTTGGCAAATTCATCTAATTGTCTCAGGTAGGGACATAGTTATAAAGTAGTGAATCTGACATTCACCAAACGTGTAAATGACAGTGATTAATTCTTCACTGCAGAACGTTAGGTGAAAGTCGCATTCAATTCTTCATAAATAGGCCCAAGTGTTTACATGTACTTTTAAAGTGGTGTTGCCACAAAAAAAAAAAAATTGGTTAAAAAAATGTAAAAAAAAAAAAATTTGAATTTTTTTTTTTTTTAATCATCTCTAAATGCCTGTTGTTAGGGGGTCCCTCATAGTCTGCCTCCTTCATTGCCCGGGCTGGTGACATCACTTCCCCTCGGCGCCGCACAGTCATCTGGGACCTGTCACGTGTCCAAGGTGACTGTGCAGCGTATCGCGGCGCACGGTGCCGCTCGCGCATGCCCAGTAGGTGCCCGGCTGTGAAGCCCACAGTAAGAATGCCGGTTCCGCGGAACGGGAAACGAGGGGGGGGATCTTCGTTCCCCCGCATCGCTGGACCCTGGGACAGGTAAGTGTCCCATTTATTAAAAGTCAGCAGCTGCAGTATTTGTAGCTGCTGACTTTATGTTTTTTATTTTATTTTTATTTTTTTTAGGGGGCACCCCACTTTAAATGTGGCTTTCCATTATTTTAAAGGAAATCTTCATCATCCCAAACCATTTGCTTAAAAAAAAAAAAAAAAGAGACTGGATAGATCCTGTGTATACAGGAAAATTGTGTTACATTGAGATTATGTTGGAAGGATGAATGATCTCTTGTGAATTTTATTACATTTTCCTGGCGTACGTGGCTTGGCTTTAGCTAGTTAACCTTTCCACCCGCCGTGCGATTAAATGAAGACCTTCCCAGACAATCACGTCTTCTGATCCTTCCGATGAAAAGCACGCAGGGTACATTTTGTGTGGCAATAAAACCATGCAAGGAATCGTGTAAAACCCGCAATAATGGATATTAGATGATAAGGATGCACAGAGACACTGAAATGATGGCAGATACTAAAAGGACCTAGAAACCAATATATTTTTTCATGATAACGTATATATCTACGAGTGTTACTTGTGCCTAGGCAGGAGCCTAAAAAAAATCCATTGTCTGTAATTCCTCCTGAAAAACTGCATTGTACTTCCTAGTATGTGAGGGTGCCTAGGCACACCTGTGGCTGCAGTCTCATAGCTGTATATCTGCAGTCAAGGGGGGGTATCAATGCTGATACTGAGCAATTTGCATGAGTATTTGTACTCGTGCAAATGCTCCAATGCCTGAACCAATACATTTTTGATGAACTGTTTGAGCCCATACAAAATGTACGGGCTCAAATTGCACTGCAAAGAATCGCATGCAATTTTAACAGGAATGCAGTGTGATTCCTGTCCGAATTGCATGCAGTTTGGCCCACCACGCCTGTGAGAACCCAGGCTTGTTATAGCGACTGTAGCATAAATGTTCCTTCCCTTTTCCTAGCTATCCAGCCTAACCTGGAAAAAAAAAAAAAAAAGATCCTGATACATACCAATTTTCCAATCTTGTCCGGTCACATGATGCTGCAGCTCTGCGCAAGGGAGCATGGTGGGCCTTGAACCTGATCTTAGGACAGAATGTAGTGCGCAGGTGCTGTGTAGAGCTGACGATCAGCTGTTCATCTTCGGAGACTTTCGGTGGCTCCGTAGTCGTACGTACTACACAAGCGCAGCTAATGAGCAGTACAAGGAGGGTCCTTATCCACCGGGGGAACTTTCTAGACACCGGCAATGCAGATAAGTCATTGAAAAAAAAAAAAAACAGCATGGGACCCCCCCCAATATTAAGGGGAACCCCGAACCAAAATGAAGAAAAAAAATTGTGTGGGGGTCCCCCCAAATTCCATATCGGACCCTTATCCGAGCACGCAACCTGGCAGGCCGAAGGAAAAGAGGGGGGGCGAGAGAGAGCTCGCCGCTCCTGAACTGTATCAGGCCACATACCCTCAACATAGGGAGGGTGCTTTGGGGTAGGGCCTCATCCCCACAACCCCCAGAACTGTCACCTGGGAGCCTCCCATGGAGGCAGATCGGTGGCTGTTTTTTTTGTTTTTTTTTGGTCCATCGGCGGAGCCATAGAAGATTAATGGACTTCGTGGGACATCTTTATTTTTGAATTTTTTAATAAAGGACTCCTGAGGTGTGTCTTGTGTGTGTGTGTGTGTGTGTGGTGTTGTTTATTATAAAAAAAAAAAAAAAGTTATACTTGCCTCCACTGTGCAGTTCGTTTTGCACAAAGAGGCCCCGATCCTGCTGTTCTGGGGTCCCATGGCGGCTGTCTCGGCTCCTCCCTGCTAAAGCTAACCCCCTCTGGGAAGCTCTTTCCCGAGGGGGTTAGCTTGCGGGCACACTCCTGTGTCATACAGTTTTTCACCTTAATGCATAGGATGCATTAAGGTGAAAAAACACAAACCTTTACAACCCCTTTACAAACACAAACCTTTTGGCACATATTTTTTTTAATTTTTTTTAAATGGTATGGGTACAATGTACCCGTTACCATTTCAAACGGGGGGGGGGGGGGGGTGGGATCTGGGGCTCCCCCATCGGGCTCATCCCTAGAGAAGAGTCCAAGAGATATCTGAGGTTGGCAGTGGAGATAGAGGGAAAGGAGTATCATTTTTAGAGCAGAGTTTTTCCTTTCGGGCTATTCTTATCTGCAAGGATATTTTACCAAAGTCCTAGCAGAAGCCCTGGTTCCTCTCAGGTTGAAGATGACTGTAGTATTGTACCTAGATGATCTACTATTCGCAGCACCGTTAGAAGTACAGCTGGTAAAAGATCTGGCGGAAGTTCAACTATGGCTGAAGTCACTAGGCTGGATTTTAAACATTGAAAAATTCAACCTGTGTCCCACTCGGAACATCCGGTTTTTGGGATATCTGCTCAACTCCATAAAGCAGAAGACGTCCCTACTGCAGAAGAAGATCCAAGGCCCCGTCAAGAGAGTAAGTTCTGTACCGAACAACCTCCCGATATCCATCAGGGAGCTGATGTCAGTTCTGGGTCTGATGACCTCAACAATACCAGCGGTACAATGGGCCAAATATCATCTAAGGTCCCTGAAAGTCTCTACAAAAAGATCTGGACAGGACGCTCTTATTCCCAACATCTGTTAAGAGGTCCCTCTGGTGGTGGAGGATACACATAAATTTAAACCAGGGTCTGGCATGGTCTTTCCCAACCTCACAGAAGTTGACCAGTTGGCAGTTGGATGGGGAGCTCACCTAGCAGGTCAACCTGCTCAGGGGAGTTGGTCCCCAGTAGAAGCCCAGGCATCGTTGAATTGGAGGGAGCTTATGGCAATAGCCAAAGCCATAGAACACTTCTAAGACCAACTAAGGAGTCATCACACCCTGATCCTTTCAGACAACGCCACCGCAGTGGTTTATGTAAACAAACTCTAGGGATAGACGCACTCCAAAACCCATGGAATTTCAAGATGTGCCATGCCTTCCCTCTGGTACATCTGATTCCTTGGGTAGTGCAGAAATTCCTTCAAGAGCAAACCAAGCTCATACTGATAGCACCATGTTGGCCCAAGAGAGCCTGGTTCTCTCAGCTTCTCAGTCTCTCAGCAGAAGAACCATAGCCACTTCCTCGCAGGGGTGACCTGATGTGTCAGGGACCACTAACAGCCCTAAGACAAGAAAGCTTCCAATGGGCGGCCTAGTCGTTGAGGACGACATCTTGAGATCGAAAGGACTCTCCGATAAAGTGGTGACGATGCTTCTGAGCGCTAGGAAGCTGAACACCAGGGCCATCTACAGAAAGACCAGGAGAAAATGTAACAGCTGGTGCGCTAAAAATAACAGACAAAAGATGGATACACCGACTATTCTCGAGTTCCTTCTAGATGTTGCCTTCAGTATCTGGAAGTCACCAATGAGTTCAGAGCATCAGACACTCTATTTGTCCTGTACGCTGGCAAACTGGTAAACAAGCGTCCAAGAAAACGCTCGCCAGATGGATAAAGGCAGCTATACTGGAATGCTACAGAGTTATGGATATAACACCACCAAAAGATCTAAGGGCTCATTCAACAAGGGCTTCAGCAGCTTCGTGGGCAGAGTAGGCGGGAGCCACTCCGGAGCAAATTTGCAGGGCAGCAACTTGATCAAGATTCTCAACCTTTCGTACAGCATTACTGGCTGGATCAGATATCCAGCCAGGACCAGGCTTTTGGTAGGAAAGTCCTCCAAGCCTTTGTTCCACCCTAGTCTGGTGAGTACTTGGTTATCCTCTCAAGGGCTGACCTGGAAGACGACTGGGGGAAAAGCAGAGTTGGTTCTTACCGGTAACTCTGTTTCTAGTAGCCTTCCAGGGCAGCACAATCCCACCCTAATGTCTAACCTTTGTGGGGTTGGGTTTTTATGTCTTTCAGGATTAATTCTCTTGGATGACTGACCAGGGACCTGGGGGATCGCCTTTTAAAGAAATTACCTGCAATGCGTTTCCTGTGTGTGTGAGGCGGAGCTCCATCTCTCAAGGGCTGCCCTAAAAGACTACTGGAAACTGGATGTTTGCGAGAATACAGTGATCAAAAGGAAAAAAGTGACAGACTGGTTGTACTGAATTAGATCCAGTACAACTAGCCTGCCCATACTTGGATCGAAATTTGTCTGGTTCCTGCTGAACCAACCAAATCTCAATCTTTCTACGGCCAGTTTTAGGCTTTTCTCGCACTTTAATTTCAAAATGTAGCTGACGTGAGGAGGGGAATCATCCAGGAAATTTGCAGGGGGTCTGTATGACAACACACACGAAATTTGTAGGGAAACAGAGTGAGAAGTCCATCGTGGAAGCTTTGAGTTGAACGAGGAAAGGGAGTTTTTGAAGTTATACTACTGGTGTGGACCTTTTGAGTGAAGTGTGTCGTAGATCGTTTAGAGCAGCCATTCTCAACCTGGGTTCCTGCAGAGGTTGCTAGGGCTTCCTTGAGCTGTGGCTGAATGGCCTCTCATTTATGGTGCCTGCATGGTTCAAGGTCCAACACCACTTGGAAAAGCCAGTAGCATGACACTAATTAACAAGGTGGCATTCTGACCCCCAATGTAAGGGGCATTCTTCCTACTGACTTCCAATGTAAGGGTCATTTTCCCCATTGACCCCCAATTAAAGTGGCATTCCACACACAAAAAAAAAGATTAAAATTCATAAAAAACAAACAAAAATTTGCTAATTTTATTTTTATTTTTTTAACTCGCCTCTAAATGCCTGTTGCTAGGGGGTCCCTCGTAGTCTGCCTCCTTCAGTGCCTGGGCGGGTGACATCATTTCCCCTCGGCGCAGGAAGGGCTCAACTCTGCCCCCTCCCTCCTGTCAGTCATCTGGGACACATGACAGGTCCCAGATGACTGCGCGGGCCAATCACGGGGGGCCGTTTGCACATGCATAGTGGGTGGCCAGCTGTGAAGCCACAGCTGGGTGCCCACAGTTGCAATGCTGGCGCCGCTGAGTGGAGGGGGGGACAAGCGGGGCTTCGTTCCCCTGTATTGCTGGACCCTGGGACAGGTAAATGTCCGATTATTAAAAGTCAGCAGCTGCAGTATTTGTAGCTGCTGACTTTTTTTTTTTGTTTTTTTTTTTTTAGGGGAACTCTTAAAAGGGAAAAGTGAAGTTTGCCCTGTGATGTCCTTCAAACTGACTGACTTTAATACCACTAAAAACTACATGACTGATAAGTCAAGTACAGTCCTTACATCTCCTCCTATCTTTCTGCTTCACAGTAAAGGGCTGGTGTGCTTTCATTCCAAGTCCGCTACCTTTTATTCTGTACCGCTCCGCTCCGAATAAATCATCCCAGAAGCTCTGATTTGGCTGTAGACTCTTAATTAATGTCTCTTAGCAGCAGACTTTTCTTTTTTTGGCATCCAATCTTTTTACTTCACTTGATTCCTTCCAAATTATTTCCCTATCAATCTTGATAATTAAGTTTTTTTATATGAGAACACAAAAAAAAAAAAGTTTGGCTCTGATTTCTATAGAAGCAGCAAACCAGATCTTTTGTTCAGTTTTGCTATGACGAGCCAGTTTTTAAAGAAGCACTCTATGGTCTTATGCCACGTACGCACGACCGGACTTTTCCGCCTGAATGAATTTTTGAGGGAGTTCCGCTGAAACGGACTTGCCTACACACGATCACACCAAAGTCCGACCATTTAACGCGATGACGTACGACTGTACTAGAAAAAGGAAGTTCGATCGCCAGTAGCCAATAGCTGCCCTTGCGTCGCCGTTGGTCTGTCAGACCTGCATACAGACAAGCGGTTTTCTCGATAGGAGCTGGTTCCGGTGGAAAGATTTGGAACGTGTTCTATTTCTTAAGTCAGATTTTTTGACAGAAAAGGTCCGATGAAGCCCACACACAATCGAAGTGTCCGATGGATTCGTTCTGTCAGAACTTTGCTGTCAAAGTCCGGTTGTTTGTACACGGCATTAGCAGAATGATGCTGTAAAACTTAAGAAGACCTGTATAAAACCATAAAACCTGTGTATTTGGTTTTATAATATGTCCTAAAACTAGGACTCTGAAATGAGGACCTGATGCAGAAGCAGGGTTTGGTGTCTGTGAACTCTATTTGTCATAGCTATCAGTAGAGGTATAGACAGATATATTTATGTTTAAATTTAAAGCGGAGCTCCACCCTAAAGTGGAACTTATGCTCATTGGAACCCTCCTCCCCTCCGGCCCCACAATTGGCACCTTTCAGGGGGGAGGCGGGTGTAGATACCTGTATAGTACAGGTATTTGCACCCACTTCCGGCATAGATATCCGCAGAATCTGCGGATATTTACTCCACTTCCTGCAGGTCCCCCGCTGTCTGCTGGGAAACACACAGATCCCAGAGACAGCGGGGACCATCCTTATTGCACGACTCGCGCATGCGCAGTAGAGAACCGGGAAGTGAAGCCGCAAGGCTCCACTTCCTGATTCCCATACCTAAGATGACGGCGGCAGCACCCGAGAGACGATCGAGAGATCGACTTTGGGTGCCGACATCGCGGGCGCGCTGGGCGGGTAAGTGTCCTTATTTTAAAAGTCAGCAGCTGCAGTATTTGTAGCTGCTGACTTTAAAAAAAAAAAAAAAAACGGCGGAACTCCCACTTTAAGACTTTAAGACTTTTTTTCTATTTAATGTCACGTCTAGGCTGGCCGTAGACATTTGAATTTTGACGGATTCCTGCTGATATGGCTGAAATTTTAAGCTGTGGATGGCCCGCCAAGAACCAGTCGGCTAGACAAACATTCAATTCAAAAATCATCTGAGCCGGATGAAAAATTATTGGCTGAACAGCGACTGCATCCTATCGGATACAGCCACTGTTCAGGTATTCCAGTAGCTGCAGTAGCCAGGGCTACATCAGTACAGTGGCCATCAGTGGAAATTCCTCCATCCACACTGTTGATGTTTTTGGGGTAATCAATTGATTTTCTCTTGTTCAGCCCTTCAGAAGAGATCACTCAATCACAGGAATTGACAACAGGGAACCCGACCCACCTGAGTCTACTAAAAAAAAATGAATCATTTTTGATGGCCTAACCTTTTTTAGCCCATAATATTCAAAAACCTGAAAAAAAAACGAACATCTGCAAGAATCTGTCCACCCAAAGCTGATATTTCAGAGTTAAATTGATATCAAAGGTTGGTTTGTTTTTTTTTGTTTTGTTTTTTTACCTGCTCTGTGTAATGGTTTTGCACAGAGCAGCCCCCGTCTTCTGGAGAAGCTGGAACACACAAGGGTGGTGAGAAAATCTCAATGTCGGTGTATCCGGGACCTATAAGAAGCCAGGTGCTGACTTGGCCCACCTGGGTTCACTTATAACTAAAATGAAACCTTTCAATGTACTGACAGTTTAAGTTGAACTTAAAGTAGGACTAAATGCTTAGTGTTTTTAAGCTTACTGCATTGTAAGCAAGAAGTTATACTTGCCCCACGCAACATTTTTTTTATTTTTATTTTTGTGGCCAACACTAAAGCCTCGTACACGCTATAGTTATTTTTTTTCCATTCAACCCAGTCGATTGAATGGAAAAAAAATTGTCCGCACCGATTTGGCGCTGATGCAAAGCAAGCACAGCAATCTCCCCCACTGAGCTGTTTTTTTTTCCGACAGGGGCATGGCCCACCCGCCAGAACACTCTGGTCAGCGCTCTCCGCCATTGGCTAAGAGCACTGATTGGGAGTCGATCAGATGCTGTTTTTTTTTGTCGGAAAGACCGGCATACACACTGGCTGAATGTCGGGTGTTTTTATTTTTTATTTTTTTATAATTCAAACCAGCCAATGTCTCCTGACTTTCAGCCAGTGTGTACCCGGCTTACCATAGGAGGATAACCACTACTGCCGGTTCCAGGTCTCACAACTTCCACTTCCTCGAACGTCTGGCCATGTAGCCCGCACTTCATGTTCCATGACCCCTTGCTCAGCCATCACAATGTGCATTTGCACTCTAAAGCCCCATACACACGAACAGATTTTCTGCTGATTTTTTTTTTTTTTTTTTCCTTCAGATTTACCAAAACCATATAATATGAGGTCAAACCTTAGGAGTTTCAATTTGTATGCAACCAGGTAGTCCCTTGCACTACATGGTTTTGGTAAATCTGAAGACAAAAATCAGCAGAAAATCTGACAATGTGTACGGGGCTTAAAGTGGTTGTAAACCCTTACAACACACTTTGACCTACAGGTAAGCCTAGATTAAGGCTTACCTGTAGGTCCAAGAAAATTTGCTGAAAGACAGGCACCGCTGTTTACGGCGCATGCGCCAAAGACGGTGCGCAGGCGCACTGAGCGTGCCACGGTCAACGGCGATATGCCGCGAGTGACGGCTCCCGTGCGCATGCGCGGGAATGACAACATCGTGGCTTCACTGAATGACAGCGGCGGAGCAGCAAGACCCACCGAGAAGATGGATGCGACGGACTACAGGGGACAGAGGTGACTTCGCTGGCTCCTGTGTCAGGTAAGTGACACATAATGGACTACTATGCGATGTGATGCGATGCGATGCATAGTAGTCCATTATGCTTTACCTTTGCAGGGAATGAAAGAGGAAGTAAACTCATCAGGGTTTACTTCCTCTTTAATGCACCCCATAACATGGAAATGTGACATCTTGGCCCTTGTACACACGGGTCGGACATTCCGACAACAAAATCCGTCGATTTTGTCTGACGGATTTTGTCCGAAACTTGTGTTGCATACACACGGTCGGACAAAGTTGTCAGAAAATCCGATCGTTCAGAACGTGATGATGTTATTTCGTTGCGACGGGACTACGTTTAGGCTAGTAGCCAATAGCTTTGGTCTAGGAATTTGATCTGAGCATGCGTGGCACTTTGTCTGATCGGAATTCTCTACACACAATCGGACAAAGTCAGATCGAATCATGTTGTCGGAAAGTTTTATTGCCCAGCTCTTCCGATGGAAACAGTCTAATGGAGCCCACACACAGTTGGATTATCCGACAACACGGTCCGATCGGACATTTTCCGTCGGAATGTCCGACCGTGTGTACAAGGGTTTAGAGTAGAAACTCCCAGAGAAGCTGGATATAGAACTTCACATTTCAACATGTAATGACCACTGTGCAACCCGGACTGGATGGTTCTAGCATTGCAGCCCTCTTAAGATCAGGGAAGCTGTATGTGTATGAAAAAAAAAAGGGGGCGCAACTGCCTAGTGCATTATCTAAAGGACTTTATTAAAAAGTGAAAGATAAAAATATAATCACAAGCTCACTGTGAAACAGAGCGCATCATACGGTACACTTTCTTTCACTGTAAGCTTGTGAGTATATTTGTATCTTTCACATTTTAATAAAGTACCTAAGATAATGTGCTGGGCGGTTGCATCCTTTTGTTTTGTTTTTTGTCGTTTACACTATGAACCCCAACCACATTGTATCAGTGTGCCCCTAACACCGCAACCAAGCTGGCACACTTCTAAGGTCCCCAGCTACATTGTGTTTGCACATCCTATGCCTGGCACTCGAGCCTGCCACACTGTGCATGTATAAGAGTATGCAAAGAATAGGATAAACCCATCAGGGAGAAGTGTACAAGTCAAAGGTGTCCCCAGTAGGACCCTGCAACATAATGTCACCCTTACACAGAAAATGGGGGCCAGTGATCGGATGTTAAAAAATATTTTTTTTTTAAATGAGCGTATAGATCAGAAGCACATGTCAACACAACGTCATATATTGTATGTGACAGACCCAAGTAGGACATGGGCTTTTGGAGAGGACTAGGGGCTAGCCTCCTACCCACTGATTATGGCCGTTGGAGAAAGCCGATCATTCGATAATGATGGAGAATCACATAATGGGTGCTGAGAGCAAAGATTGGATTACTTCTCTGAATACGGACAATAAACTTCCCTTCTGGAGTGGATGGAAAGGTGTAATATTAATCCTGTACAGGTTAATGGTCAGAGGTAATATGGTGGCCCTCCTGGACACTAGGTTGGAGAGGCTGCTTCACTTGGGGCAGAAATATTTATGAACAATATCCCTCAAGGGATCTATCAAGATAATTCCACCTTTTTGGACTGCTGGAATATTGTATGAGTTTGTCTCGTAGACTGTTGCTGACTTTTAATAATCAGACACTCACCTGTCTCACAGTCCAGCGATGCAGGAGCACAAAGCTCCACTCCTCTCCGCGACGCCAGCATTCTAACTGTGGGCACCAGGTTGTGGCTTCACGGCCGGGCATGCACTGCGTGCTGTGAATGGCCAGGCAATCTTCTGGGACCTGTGACGTGTCCCAGAAGATTGTAGGAAGGGGGGAGAGGTGACCTCCTGGTGTCACAGCGCCAGGGGAGGAAGTGGGAGCTGGGTGCCTGTAAAAACAGGGTACCCGCTTCCCCCCCCCCAAAAAAAAGTGGCATGTCAGGGGGTCACCAACATTTAAAACAAAAGTTCAATTTTTTGGTGCCACTCCGCTTTAACTTTTTACTTAATTTACTGGTTTTAATTAAGATCATTGTTGGCCGTTAATTGGATTGGTGTTTTGAAGTTTGCATTGTCATGCTAATATCCTCAAGAGGGGAATGTCCTCCTGTGGGGTATAAAGTATGTGTGAGTTTCAATAAACAGTCATTCCTTTGGTTGTTATCTCAACATCTTGTCTGTACGATGCTCGGGGTAAAAGGACTGGTATTAGCTCTCAGGAGGCACTGTTTGGCGGAGGAACCTAATCGGGGTGCCCAAGCGGATCTGTCACATTGTATATAAAAAAAGTTCAATATTGCTCTAATTTTTTTCACAACTTTATCTTGCATTTTCTTATAGACAGCAGCTCTGCTAGTTGAACCTGTTGCTTGGGGGTTCTGGGGACATTAGCTTGATGGACCATGTATGTTTTCCCAAAAGTGGAGTCCTTCTTGTATATTTAATATTACAGATTCATGGTTGGGCACCAGGGTATGTACGGAGAAAAGGCTCTGCTGGAATGTGAAGGTGATAATCTTCTCGCCATCCTCCATGAGCTTCTTGGGATGTTCACAAATCCTTTACGCTGTGAAAATAAATAGGCAGTTTGACATTTTCATCACTTGCTCTGCTGCTGTGGTATGCACACAGCAGACATCTTGGATGGTGAATGTCTCTAGAGCTACCTCTTAGTTTTTCTTTTCCCCCACTAAACAACAGATCTGCATTGCTCTGGCAGTAGGAAAATATAGTTCACCCTCCGTTTATTCTCTCTGTCTTTGGAAGCTGCTGATAGCATTTTGTTCCCCGTGTCCCTGGCTGGCATTGTGAAGCAGAGAAACAGATACACCGCAACTGTCGTCTGATTTCATAATCGCCCTCTCGGTGGCTTCTCCAAAGCCACTTGTCATGTTGAAGTGATATCAGCCTGATGGGGCCAAATGTCGGAGCTGTCAGTCGTGTCCTGATTGCCGTCTAGTGAACACGTGTTGGCAGAGAACGGGGGGCATTGATAACTTGCGGCAGTATCCAGCCAACACATTATTGTGAAGATCATGTTCTGGTATCTAGGGGGTTACTGATTCGGTTGGCAAGATAAAGGTCAAGTATCCAGACGAAATAATCTATGCTCAACATAATCCAGATATTGTAGATTTGTAGTGAAAGCTTTTTATTTTTTGATTCTTTTTTTATTTTATTTTAATTTTTTTTGCTTGTGGCAACCACCCAGTTTCTTTCTACCATTTCCAAACCGGAAATAAAATCTAAGGTTACAACCTTGGTAATATAATTATTTTTCATCGGTGTGCCTAATGGAGAGATTTCTTATCGCCTCCTGTCCTGGCAGGAAATAGGGAATAGCTTGACTACAATTGCATTTCAGCCAAGCCATACTGGTCAGCATACTGGTAGGCCATGACATTTAAACAATGCTCACTAAGGGCCAAAAGTGTGCCAAGAAAATACCCCCCCACCACCATTACACCACCTCCAGCCTGAACCGTTGATACAAGTCAGGATGGATCCATGCTTTCATGTTGTTTACGCCAAATTCTGACCCGACCATCTGATGTTTCTACGCCTTCATTTGCAATCTTCATGCGTGCAATAAAATAAAGTGAAATTCTAATCTAACTGATAGTAGAGCCCCTTTATATTGGCAGATGTTCAGACGCTGGAATTCAAGCACAGATTTTATAACTGGAATCCCTAAGATATAAGGCTGTTAGTTGGCTTATCTCTCCAGTGTCCAATGCTGAATTAATCAACAGTTTTGGGTGTGCTGACCTTTTGTATGTTTTCAGACAATTTTTTTTATTTTTTTTATTTACAGTTGTGCTCATAAGTTTACATACCCCTGCAGAATTTCTGATTTCTTGGCCATTTTTCAGAGAATATGAATAACCGACTTTTCTTTCACTCATGGATGGCGGGTGACTGAAGCCATTTATTAATCAACTGTGTTTACTCTTTTTAAATCATAATGGGCAACAAACTACCCAAATGACCCTGATCAAAACTTTACATACCCCGTTCTTAATACCGTGTTTTGCCCCCTTTAACGTCAATGACAGCTTGAAGTCTTTTGTGGTATTTGTGGATGAGGCTCTTTATCTTCTCAGATGGTGAAGCTGCCGATTCCTCTTGGCAAAAAGCCTCCAGTTCCTGTAAATTCTTGGGCTGTCTTGCATGAACGGCACGTTTGAGATCTCCTCAGAGTGGCTCAATGATACTGAGATCAGGAGACTGAGATGGCCACTCCAGAACCTTCACTTTATTCTGCTGTAGCCAATGACAGGTCAACTTGGCCTTGTGTTTTGGATCATTGTCATGTTGGAATGTCCAAGTACGTTCCATGCGCAGCTTCCTGGCTGATGAATGCAAATGTTCCTCCGGTATTTTATGATAACATACTGCATTCACCTTGCCATCAATTTTGAACAAATTTCCTTTGCCTTTTGTAGCTCACACATCCCCAAAACTTCAGCGACCCTCCTTCGTGTTTTACAGTAGGAATGGGTATTTCATCATAGGCCTTGTTGATGACTCCTCTACAAATGAAGCATTCATTGTTTTGGCCAAATAGTCACTCCAAATGACTTTGTGCCAGAAGGTTTGAGGCATGTCTCTGTGCTGTTTTGTGTATTGTTATCGAGATATTTTGTTGCATTTGCGTAGTAATGGCTTTATTCTGGGGACTTGACCATGCAGCCCATCTTTCTTCAAGTGCCTCCTTATTGTGCATCTTGAAATGGCCACACCACATGTTTTCAGAGAGTCCTGTATTTCACCAGAAGTAATTTTGGGTTTTCTCTTTGCATCTCAAACAATTTTCCTGGCAGTTTTGGCTGAAATTTTAGTTGGTCTACCTGACTGTGGTTTGGTTTCAACAAGAACCCCTAATTTGCCACTTCTTGGTTAGAGTTTGAACACTGCGGATTGGCATTCTCAATTCCTTGGATATCTTTTTATATCCCTTTCCTGTTTTATACAGTTCAACTACCCTTTTCCCGCAGATCCTTTGACAATTCTTTTGCTTTCCTCATGACTCAGAATCCAGAAACATCAGTGCAGCACTGGATGAAAGATGCAAGGGTCTGTCAGGAGTCCAGAAACTCATTGACCTTTTATACACACACACTAATTGCAAGCAAACAGATCATAGGCAAGGATGGTTATCTTTAATAGCCGTTCAAACCCCTTTGTGTCAACCTGTGTGCATGTTATCAGGCCAAAATCACCAGGGTGTGTAAACTTTTGATCAGGGTCATTTGGGTAGTTTCTGTTGCCATTATGGTTTAAAGAGTAAACACAGTTGATTGATAATAAATGACTTCAGCCAAACACTAACCATGAGTGAAAGAAATTTCTTTTTATTTATATTCTCTGAAAAATGGCCAAGAAACCATAAATTCTGCCAGGGTATGTAAACTTATGAGCACGACTGTAATTAAAATCTGTGATGCTTTTATTGTCTGTCTGTGTGCCTGCCAGGCAGATTCCCATACTTGTGTATGTGATCACTGAGTGAGGAAGTAAATAAAAACTGATGGCAATTATAGTGGTTGTAAATCCAATATAAAATACATTATAGCCTCTCAAATAAAATGTTGTAATAGTCTTTTTTTATTTTTTTTTTATTTTATTTTTTTTCCATTTGTAAAAAAAAAAAATACCTGTTAGACCCCTTTCACACAGACGGACCTCCTCCTATCTGTTTTTGTTCCATCGGTCAATGGCCGACAATGCATTCCTATGAGCAAACGGATGACCTCCGCTTCCGTTTTCATCCGTTTTTTATTTATTTTTTAACATACAAGGCTACGTCCAGATACATCAAAATGGATATTAAGTGAAGTTAACGGACAATGTCCTTCAACGTCCGATCAGTTAACATCCGTTTTGAAGAAATCTTTTTTTTTTTTTGTTTATCTGTATGGGAGGAGCAATGCTTTCTGGGTAATTTCCTTAAAAGCACAGAAACTGCTGTAAACAGATCAAAACAGATGTAAACCTGTACATTAACGGATGAAAACTGATATTAACGGAATAGAAGACGGATGAAGAAATGGAGAAGAACTGATACGTTTTTAACGTGGCTAAACTGATGGTGTCCGTGTGAAAGGGACCTAGAAAAAAACAAAAGGCAGAGGTTCTAAGGCAACTGTTGACTCTCATGGTACAGTAAGGACTTGCATACACATTTGTATAAAAATATAAAGATTTATTGATGATTAAAAAGTTCCTAAGAAGGAGCATACAATTCATATAAATTCTCTGAAGAAGAACTGAGCAATTGGACGTGCATCCATCCAGGGAAAGGAATCAGAACGTCGTCCTAGATCAATTCAAACTTGACATGTTTTGCGGTATGACCTCTTCTAGCAGAAGTTCAATGTAAGAAATACACAGGAGAAAATGCATGTTCACAAGGGGAGTGTAGAGGTGGGCGGAGAATCTACTGACATCACGACTCCACCCACCGAGCTCCAGACAACAGACCCACCCACAGAATCTGCAGTTTTTCAGGTTTCCTAACAGAGGGGGAGACATTTGACAGATAAGCATACATGCAGGAGACATCTATATCCTTATAGATAACCACTATGGCAGTAGTTTAGAAAGGATGATAGCGGGATTGCATCCACTTTAAGGACCGTACACACAGGCCGAATATCAGGAGGCATCGGCTGGTTTAAAAGAGACTAGCTGACATTTGGCCCATGTGTATGGCAGCCAGTCCGACAGAAGCTGGCAGCTCAACTTGCTTCTGCCCAAGGGGCATGACTGCAAAGGGTCTGCTGATCGGCATCCGGTGTGTTTTGGCAGGGGGGCTGTCCACCTGTCAGAACACAATAGCTCAGTGGGGGGGAGATCGATGTACTAACAATGCATAGTTAGTACAGCCGCTCCTCCCAAGCTCTTCAGTGTTATATTTTGTTCAGCCTGCTGGGTAGAACGTACCAGTAGTACGTACCAGGCTTTAGTCATACTTCAATCTATTGGGTAAGTGGACATATCTGAGATGTCGTTCATTAAGACAGATAAGAAGTTGATGTTTTATTCAGCCTGCCAGTATCTAAATAAGGTGGCATTCCAAATTTAAGTGGGCTGACTCTTTAAAAGTAAATGTTAAGTGGCATGGTAATAAACAGAATTGTAAGGGGAACAGATTAGACACACAAACAGCTTTCCCTGTCTGCAGCCTGTTAAAGGCCATCAACTTAAAGAATCCTGAATGAATGCTTCAATTTCTCTTCATGCTTAACACAATTCTGAAAAGACAAAACATGTATTGTATTCAAATGAATCAGAAATTTCCGACACATCTTTCTCGCTTGCTAACCATTGACCATTCAAGGAGTGTCTGCTAGGAAACGTTTTACTACAATGGCCTTTGTTCAATCTCATTCACTATATATTTACTTAAGTAGGTCAGGCTCTGTTGTGAATGGATGCCAAAATGTAAGCTTAAAGCACAAGATCACTCAAAAGGGAAAGTTCCACTCACTGTTCTGCCTCCCCCCCCCCCCCCCCCCAAATTGTGGTACTTGGCTTTGCCCGGTACCCCCTCCCACTTCCACCTGGATATCCGAGAAGAAGTTTGGTCCCGCCTCTCTTTACCCGCAGCCGGTGTGGGACACGGGCACAGGTCCCAGAAGGCTGCGGGACCGGCCACAAGAAATCACAGCTTGGCTTCCCACACTAAACATACCAACAACAGGGACCCAAAGACCAGCAAAGTAGCCGCCTGGGTATGGACAGCGCTGGATCCTTGGACAGGTTAAATGTCCTTTCTTTGTAGGGTGAAGATCCTCTTTTTAAAGTAGAAAACTTGGCTATGGCAGTTACAGCGCAATATGAAGTCTTTATTGGGATAGCAAAAATCCCCCTGGGTACGAAAAATAAAAAATGGGCATTAAGGAGGCAGTTATCCTGTAAACTGGCTAGGGCTGAAACAACTAATCGATTAATCGACAACTAATCGATTATGAAAATAGTAATCGATTAATTTTCATAATCAATTAATCGGCCAGTAACAAAATGGGGTTAAAGTTAGAGTCTGGGGATATTTACCAGATTGACCCTTTAATAGTATATCTCTCCTCTAATAGTATATGCAGTATATATCCTCTAATAGTATATGCAGTATATATCCTCTAATAGTATATACAATATATATCCTCTAATGGTATATACACTATCTCTCTCCTCTAATAGTATATACAGTATATCTCTCCTCTAATAGTATATGCAGTATTTATCCTCTAATAGTATATGCAGTATATATCCTCTAATAGTATATGCAGTATATATCCTCTAATAGTATATGCAGTATATCTCTCCTCTAATGGTATATACAGTATATCTCTCCTCTAATAGTATATGCAGTATATATCCTCTAATAGTATATGCAGTATATATCCTCTAATAGTATATACAGTATATCTCTCCTCTAATGGTATATACAGTATATCCCCTCTAATATATACAGTATATCTCTTCTGTCTGTTATTCTCAGAATGGATTAGATATTTTTCTCCCTAACCATATAGTTGGTTTATATTCACCACTGCATATAGAGATATTTAAGAATAAATTGCCTTTTTTTTTAAACTTTACATATTAACTAAATTATACACCACGCTTTTTTTTTTTTTTTAAAGGGTATTAACCGATTAATCGAAACAATAATCGGCCAACTAATTGATTATGAAAATAATCGTTAGTTGCAGCCCTAAAACTGTCTGTCAGCCGTATTCTGAACGTCAGTCCACAACAGATCCTTCTTTTAAAGGGCAGTAGAGCCCTCTTTCAGCCACAATATTGAGGCCAATGCTTCCTAGGATTTTTGATGTGAACTTCAGGAGAAGAGGGGACATCATTCTTGCCGAGGAAAGAATGGAGAGGGCGAGCTAGAATGTGTAAAAAAAAAAAAAAAAAAAAAAAACGGGGGGGAAATACCACTTTAGATTGCGTGGGAGTTGAGGAAGTCGTAGGTGTAAATTTGGAGTAAAGGTTCACTTTTAGACCCCTTTCACACTGGGGCGTTTTTTAGGCGTTTCTCAGGCACTTTAGCGTTAAAAAAAGCGCTTGAAAGAAGCCTCATCTGCAATCCCAATGTGAAAGCATGAGTGCTTTCACACTGGGGCGTTTTTTAGGCGCTTTAGCTTTAAAAAAAAAAAAAAAAAAGCGCCTGTAAAGCACCTAAAAGAAGCTGCAACTGCAATCCCAATGTAAAAGCCCGAGTGCTTTCACACTGAGGCGCTGCGCTGGCAGGGCGTCAAAAAAAGTCCTGCAAGCAGCTTCTTTGCAGTGCTTTTGGAGCGGTATAAACGCGGCTCTTAAAGCACCCCTTCCCATTGAAATCAATGGGAAGCGCCTGAAAATCGCCTGAAAGGCGCTTTTGGCAGCAGCAATTTGTGGACGCTTTTATCCCTTTATATGGCCACTAGCAGGGGTTAAAAGCGCTCCAATAGCGCTCGAAAAACGCTGGTAAAGCGCCACTAGTTTAAGCGGCGCTTTACGAGTGTTTTTCGGTGGTGCTGACACTGTGAAAGGGCTCTTAAAGCTTTCACATTGGGATTACAGATGAGGCTTCTTTCAAGCACTTTACAGGCGCTTTTTTTTTTTTTTTTTTTTTTTTTTAACGCTAAAGCGCCTGAAAAACGCCCTAGTGTGAAAGGGGTCTAAAGGACAATGCTTTACTATACCTTCCCTTTTCTCTTTTTTGTTACAGGGTCTCTATAGCCATTTTATTCCTCTTTGAGAAGGTTGCCAAGAAGAGAGCAAATCCATAAAAATGTGTATTTTTGTTGGGAAACCGTCATCACATCACTGGAATTTTTCTTTTTGGCTCGCTATCAGACTTGAATGTGTTTTTTTTTATTTTTTATTTGGGAGAACAGAGCTGCGTATTAAGCCGAAAGGTAATTTCTTTGATTAAACCCGCCTCAAGTCTACGGATTAGACTTTGATCAAAAGCTCATACTAATGTGAGTGGAATCATCCTGGCCCTTTGTACATTTCTTACCAAAGAATCATATTCGTGTGAAGAAATGGATCTTGTTGCTGAGCACAGATTATACTCTGGTATATATTCTGTGAGCTCGTCTTTATGCACGGGAGGACGGGGACATTTACAATTTTTTTTTTTTTATTGCTGTGACAAGGAATGTAAACCTCCTTGTGACACCAATAGGCATATGACAGCTACTCTCTATGAAGAGATCTGCGGTCTTTAAAGAGGAAGTAAACCCTGATGGGTGTTACTCCCTCTTTGATTCCCTGCAAAGGTAAAGCATAATGGACTACTATGCATTGCATCGCATCGCATAGTAGTCCATTATGTGTCACTTACCTGACACAGGAGCCAGCGATGTCACCGCTGTCCCCTGTAGTTCCGAGCGTCCATCTTCTTGGTGGGTCCCGTGCGCATGCGCGGGAGTGAAGTCATCGCTGCTCCGGCGAATCACAGCGCCGGAGCAGCGATGACGTTACTCCAGCGCATGCGCACGGGAGCCGACACTCGCGGCATATCGCCGCGATTTAAACGGTGTCAAATGTGGCACCAGAAGGGGGGGGGGGGGGAGCAGATAAGTGGAGCTTCCACTTTTGGGTGGAACTCCACTTTAAAACGGTAGTAAACCCTCCGATACTAGCATTATAATTACCATATTCATAAAAAAAGGTATTTATAAATCGATTGATCGCTATATATGCATCTAAATTATTTTTCTTACTGTAGATAATCTTCATCTTGTAAAACGTTTTTCAGCATATAAGCCCACGCCATCTCGACTGTGGTCTTCTGCGTCTGAATCTATTTCTATTTCCGCCCACAGTTCATCCTTGTCTCCGTAATCCCGCGCGTGCGCACTAGGATCAAAATATTCAAGACTCTTTTGTAAGCAGTCTTTGTATCTCGCGCCATCTATCTGACGTGCAAGTCACATGTTAACCATGATGCTCTTAGCATCTTGATGAAGCATCGGGGGATGTCACGGCTGATGCCTACAACAGGAAATGACGTAGCCTCGACAAACAAGGAAGTCTTGGCTTGCCAGAATGAAAGAGGATATGGCGCATGCGCGTTACACATCTCCACTTTTCAAAATATTGATAACTTGAAAAGGAAACGGGTATTGTAAAAATGACTACTGGCAATCGGTTTGTAACAATAAGAGGCAAAAAGACATGCAAAGTGATCATTTTGAGTATACAACCGCTTTAACAAGCACATTTTTTAACCACCTAAGGACCGCTCATAGCATATATACTGCGGAAGGGTGGCCCTATTGCACGACATGATGTTCCTGTATGTTGTTTTGGACACCCACTGTACGGGGGGGGGGGGGGGGGGGGGCAATGCGCGGCTCTGCCAGCCACCCGCGATCGCTCTACAGAGAGGCAGAACAGGGATCTGCCTATATAAACAAAGCAGAACCCCATTCTGACTGTGAAGTACAGAGAGATCGTCTGTTTCTTGTGATCCCAATCAGTCCACTTCACCCCACAGTTATATAGCACCTCCCTAGGACACACTTAACCCCTAGTGTTAACCCCTTTCCTGCCATCGTCATTTATACAGTGACCGTGCATATTTTTATCTCTGATCACTGTAATAATGTCACTGGTCCCAAAAAAGTGTCCGATCGATCCCATCAAAAAGCACCGATCACCGCCATTACTAGTGTAGCACTAACCCCCGAAGGAGCTGCTGGTTTGAATTGGGCTTACCGTTACCTTCTCCTCCTCGATCTGTGTCTAGGGGGTTCTTGTGGTAGATGGCCCAGTAACTTGAGAGACTGATGACAGAATCCGCATAAAGGGATTTTTATTTGAAAAACGTAGACAACGAACAGTCTCTTAAATTGGGATCAGAGGGTCAGGAAGAAAGTTCAGGTACTCAGGTATTGTCAAAGTCAAAAATGAAGGACTTGCCATTCGCAGCTAGATGATCACTCAGGTTGGACAGTCCCTCTCACAAGGTCTAGCAGCCAACAAGGTGCTTTACTCAGAAAACAAGTCTCTGCCACAGACGTTGTTGTAGAACATACAAGAATGAGTCTCTGCCACAGACATTGTAGAACACGTAGGAAAACTAAACTTGTAGAACACTCGTGTTACCTGAATCTTTCAGCCAGCTTGGCGATATCCACAAGACCGGATTCACTTGGGTACTTCAACCCTTCTAGGCTCTTGCCAAGAAACCAACCCGTACGTGGACTTCTTCTGAAGAGTCCTGCCCTGGAATGCTGTGAAGCTACTGGGTCTCTCCCAAACCGGAGACGGCACACAAACCCCTCAGAATCCTTCTTTTAGTTTCCTTGCCTCGGGCTAGCCAGCCCCGAGACAACAAGTCGGGTGGATCCGCACCATAGGCCATAGCCTTCCTGGAGGCTGGTTAGGAGGACCAGGACCATGAACTCAGCACATCCTTCTGGACCGGAACCTCGAATCACGTGACATCCGCATCTTAAGTACCCTCTCCCAGAAAGCACATCAAGAGCGCCACTCCCACTGGGCGGGCTCTGAGAGAGAGTAAACTTAAAGCACCCAACTAGACTGTAGTTCCATGCCTGCCAGAAGGGACAGTGCCCCCCTGTGGCCAGGCTGAACATCCCATAGTCCAGTCAGACTGATGCTGAGGTCCAAATTTTAAACAATTTTACCCAAACCAAACTGCAGTTCAGGTGTAACCTTAACTTGAGAAAAAACAGCGCGCGCTCTTCACTAGTAAAAAAAAAAATAATAATAAAAATTCCATAGATCTATCCCCTATTTTTTACACCCTATAAATTTTGCGCATACCAATCAATATACGCTTATTGCAATTTTTTTTTTCTTTAAAAAATTTTTTTTCCAATAATATATAGAAGAATACATATTGGCCTAAACTGATAAATACATTTTTTTTTTTTTTTTTTTTTTTTTTTAAATATTTTATTGGATATGTATTCCAACAAAAGGTAAAAAATAGTTGTGTTTTTTTTTCAAAATTGTCGGTCTTTTTTAGTTTATAGTCCAAAAAATAAAAACCGCAGGGGTGATCAAATACCACCAAAAGAAAGCTCTATTTGTGGAGAAAAAAATACATTCATTTTTTTTGGGGGTACAATGTGGCAGATCCACGTAATTGGCAGTTAAATGCATTGTCGTATCGCAAAAAAAAAAAAATGGCCTGATCGTTAAGGGGGTAAATCGTCCTGGGCTGAAGTGGTTAAAAAGAAATGTGTTTTTTCTACCAGATAAATTAAGCTCGTAATTTTAGGAATATGAGCGTAGTAAGTTTGTGGAAGTCTCTTTTATTAGCTGGCACTAGATAATATTTGGATTATTGGTTTTCATTAGACCTGCGTGTGTTTTATGACGTTTACCCTTCATTCCAGTCCTGCTGTGGTTTTTAGCTGCGCTCAGTGACTGGAATATCTATTGCTTGGTTGCTTTTGTATAGAATTGTAATTACCAGTCGCTGTATTGGCTGCATAATTTATTACATCGTAGCTTGGGAGATGTGGCCACAGACACGGAATGCTATGTCTTCGGGATTGCGGTTTTGCAGTCGGGAACTGAGCTTTGCGGATCAGCCAAGTAATAAAGGGACTTTATTTAGTCTTGCTTTATTAAATCGAAAACAAATTGTCTTGAATGATGTGCCGTCTGAGCATACCCCTGCTGGCTACTACTAGTCCCTGGTAGTTTAATTACACGTTAGTCAAAACCTAATTCAATCCGAAACTGCATGCAGCGCACGTCCTACACGTACAGGGCTCTTTTCTTATCCAGATTTTTTTGGAGTTCTTTTAGGAAATGCCTCGGGCATTCCCGTAGTATTGTTTTTAATATGTGGTGTTGCATGTCATTGCATGTCGAAATTTCATTCATTACTATGTTGATGAAAAGGCAGGACGTAAAAACACTACAAAGCTCTGACATGCAAAGCAGAAAGTAGACTTACTAAAAAAACAAAAAACAAAACAAAAAAACAGCTTTGATGTTAAGACGCTGCATCTCCGTGATTTTGATTGTGGCGTTTGGCACTATGTGTCTGCAGATATTGTTATGTAACAAAAATTGAAATTGAAGCGCCGCAACACTGCTATGAGGTACAGATACGTTATTCCGATATAAGGGCTGTAGCTGCTTGTTTTATTGGGCTTACCGTTACCTTCTTGACCTCGTCTCCGTCTAGGGTTTCCCATGGTAGATGGCCCAAAGAAATGCAGAAACTGACACCGGATCTCCTTTTAGGTGATTTATTTGAAATAGAAACAAGATCTCTCAGTTTAGGGTAGAGGGTCAGGAGGAATTTCAGGTACTTTTGAACTGCAAAATTCGGAAGTCTCTTCTAGAAGAAATCCAGAGAATAACCGCTTCACAGCTGGATTCTTACAACCCCCGGATAGACCTCCTCTCACTAGGCCTAGCAGCCGGTAGGGTGTTAAGTAAAGAAAAGTCTCTGCCACAGACTTGAATGTGAAATACTTGAGAAAAGTCTCTGCCACAGACTTGAGTGTAACCGAGGGACATAGACAAATTTAGAGAACTATCATACGGTACCAGTATCTCTCAGCCGGTCCGGCGATACCGTATGAGTGTAGATCCATGTAGTGTCCTTCAACTGAGCCTCCAGGCTCCTTCAGAGAAACCAGCCTGATGCATGGCCTTCTCCTGAAGAGTCCTCCCCTGGATGCTTCTCCAGTTGCTGGGCGGCTCCTTGGATGAGACGGCACGGGACCACCTTTGAATCCTTAGGCCTCGATATCCAGTCAAGCCTGTCCCTGCAGTTACTTTGCCTGGGGCTATCCAGCACCGAGACTCGGAATTGCATGGATCCACACCCCAGGCCAGGAGGGTCATGGTGGCTGGTCAGGAGGACCAGGACCAAACAGACAGAAAAACTTCTGGACCGGAACCCAGAAGCACGTGATGTCCGTACCTTTAAATACCATCTCCCAGAGTGTACAGCAGGAGAACACTCCCACTGGGCTGGTTCTGAGAAAACGTGGCACCCAATACACCCAGCTAATCTGCGTTCTACCACTTGCCGGCGGTGACAGCGACACCTGCGGCTAAGGAGAACTCAGTGCAGTCCAGGCAGACTGGTACTGAAACCATAATTTATCAAAATTAGCCCCAAAACCCAACTGTGGTTTCAGGAATATTAATTTTCAAAAACATATAGCGCATGCTCGTTGGGAGCCGGCGCTACAGGCGTATAATCCCAAAAATAACCAATGCGCTTGGGGGTTCCAAAAAGTATCCCGCGTGTTTTGGGGGCCCAAGAGTACCCCCTTCATCAGAAGCTGGTCTGGCAGCCTAAGGCTAAGTTCGCCCTGGCATTAAAAGCAGATGTTTAAGAGGTGTTACAAACGCCTATGTAAAGGATACATGGACAGCATAAATCTTTAGCGTTGCGTCAAAATTGAAGCCTCGTGTCGAGTCAGGAGGCGGTTGAAGCCTTTTAAGTCTCTGGTAACGTAAATGCTCTGGCAGGCAGTTGCGGTGCGGTTGTGGGGCATTAAGATTAATATGTTTCCTGTAATGGAATAGGCGTTTGTGGAACAGTTTTAATGTTTATCAAACACTTCAAAACTGCCCATAGGGCATTTGGGGCACCATTAACGCTTGCAAAATACCAGTCTAACGCCCATACTACAGCTCATTACCGCGAGTCTAACGCCCATAGGAGCATTTGTTGAGCGTTAGAAATTTGTTGGGGTGTAGAAGTTGCCCGCCCAGGAATCAGATCTACATTTCTATCAACATAAATACTTTAAAGTGGTTGTAAACACTTACAGAGCACTTTTCGCTACAGGTAAGGCTTACCTGTAGCTACCCAGGATATCCCCTAAGCCTGCACAGTTTAGGAGATATCCCCTGTATTTGCATGTGCCAACGTCATCGGCACTGACACAAACTTCCGTGAGTGTGCCTTTACCACCTGCATGGAGTGACGTCATCGCAGCTGTGGCCAATCACAGCGCCGGAGCCGCGATACCCAGATGTAACCCCCGGGAGTGATGTCGCAGGCCGGTGCTGTGTACGGGCACCACAGCAAGGGCTTCGATCTTAGGTGAGTATTACATAATGAGCTAGTATGCTATGCATACTAGCTCATTATGCCTTTGTCTTGTTGTCTTGCAGGTGCTAGTTTTTTTTTTTTTTTCTCCAAGTGGGTTTACAACCACTTTAAGATAACAATACCAGCGAGATAACCCGATGGGTTCAGCACTATTTTCCACTTTCCTTGCATATATTGTCACTGTACATTTTTCTTTTGTAAAAATGTCACAACAATCTTTATAAAAACAACATGGCTATATAGCGACTGTGAATATAGAAATTGCTGTATAATGAATTTACATATATAGGCTGCAGCTTAATCACTTGCCACCAAATCACTTACCTGTACATCATTTGGCTTCAAGTGGTTGTACCGGGGTGATGCCTGCATCTGCTTTAAAGTGGTTGTAAACCCTTACAAACCACTTTGACCTACAGGTAAGCCTAGATTAAGGCTTACCTGTAGGTCCATGAAATATCTCTTTAAACCTATACGGTTTAGGAGATATTTGCCGAAAGACAGGCCCCGCTGTCTACGACGCATGCGCCATAGACAGCGGCGCGCCGCAGTTAACGGCGATATGCCACGAGTGGCAGCTCCCGTGCGAATGTGCAGGAGTGACGTCATCGCGGCTCCGACGAATGACAGCGCCGGAGCAGAAGATGGAGGCTCCAGACTACAGGGGACAGCGGTGACTTCGCTGGCTCCTGTGTCAGGTAAGTGACACATAATGGACTACTATGCGATGCGATGCGATTCATAGTAGTCCATTATGCTTTACCTTTGCAGGGAATCAAAGAGGAAGTAAACTCATCAGGGTTTACTTTCTCTTTAATGTGTTACTAAAACCACAACAGTAAAATCAGTCTGTATATGCAGTAAAGCATGCTTGTTGTACTCGCTGTGGAACCTAAGGGGTTAAAGAGGAAGTAAACCCTGATCCTCTGTCTCCCTGCAAAGGTAAAGCATAATGAGCTACTATGCATCGCATAGTAGTCCATTATGTATCACTTACCTGACACAGGAGCCAGCGACGTCACCGCTGTCCCCTGTAGTCCGGAGCATCCATCTTCTTCCGGGTATCGCTGCTCTGGCCACTCACAGCGCCGGAGCAGTGATGACGTCACTCCCGCGCATGCGCACCGGAGCTGCCACTAGCGGCATATCGCCGTTAGCAGCGGCATGCTGCTAACGGCGACAGTGCGCCTGCGTGCCGCTTTCTACAGCTCATGCGCCGTAGACAGCTGTCACTGTCTTTTAGTAAATATCTCCTAAACCGTATAGGTTTAGGAGATATTTCTTGGACCTACAGGTAAGCCTTAATCTAGGTTTACCTGTAGGTCAAAGTGGTTTGTAAGAGTTTACAACCACTTTAATCCTAATTGTGTAAAAAGACTGTTTGATTCTGTCTTCTCTGATCATCCGCTTCTTTTACTGTCCATTGCCATCCTGATAAGACAGAGTCTTTGGAGTCACTCTGCACATGCTCAGTTTGGTGTGTATTGCTAGAGAGGTTTTTCTTTTCTTGGGAGGGTGCATGTGATCAGCACAGGGCCAAACAGCACTGTCCAGACAGAGGGTCAGGGGTCCTGCAGCCTCATAGGACAGTCAGAGGAGAATGAAAACTCTTGCAAGCTTTAACCAGATACTGATAGAAGTCACAAGACTGCTATATACAGCTGATGAGAAAAAGGTATTTACCTGTTTATATTTACAAAAATTATTACATTTCCATCTCCTGTGTACTGTTGGAGACCAGATATAGTAAATGCAGGGTCCTGGGTTTAGTAACACTTTAACTGTATACAAAATGAAAAGCTTCTAAATAAATGGAATATGTTAACTGAACTTTTTTTTTTTTTTTCCCCTCCAGGTGGTAGAGTGTGTTCCTTCTCGCCATGTATAGAGCAAGTACAGAGAACCTGTCTAGCCCTGGAGGAACACGGCTTCACCGAGATCAACACCCTGGAGATCCTCCTGCGTGTTTATGATGTCAGAGGTATCAGTCTGCCGGTTCCAGATTTCGGGACGCCTGCAGAGGAGAAAGGAGAAAGTTTGGTTGCCGATAAAGCCAAACCGATCTCCACTTCCCAGCCCGGCACAGTGCAGTTTAAAAGCGGCGTATCGCCCAGAGAAATGGTGGGTCACACCGGGTACCTGACCTTTGCCACCAAGAACTTATTTTAGGATTTTGCTTGGTAGCCCTTGAGCCTTGTGCATGTCTGTGGGGGGGAGAAAGATCCATATATAGCCAGACTCGGCTGAAGAATGCATTTATGTAAACAGCACATTCACGCTGAATGGCAGAGACTGAACCAGGAACGTTACAGTGCACATCAGCAGCTCTGCCAAGAAATGAAGACAAATCGTCTTGCTGCAACCGTTTTTTTCCACTGTCTATAAATAATAAAAGTTACTTTTTTTTTTTAAATGTTTGCTTGATTGTAAGATTGGTCTTATCCTTTAAAGATTACGATCATCTGCTATCTCGGAGATTGTCACATTGAACAGTTTGCAAGTGTTTTCATCCTGCTGTCTTTTACTGCAC
Source organism: Lithobates pipiens (assembly GCF_037356315.1). Taxonomy (NCBI): domain Eukaryota; kingdom Metazoa; phylum Chordata; class Amphibia; order Anura; family Ranidae; genus Lithobates; species Lithobates pipiens. The sequence goes on along the minus strand of NW_027507879.1, from coordinate 1,800,520 downwards.
TGCAGATAACTGCTGCACCGTACTGTTCATTCAGCTCTTGTACAATGCTGAGGGTTGTTATACTTCAGGGGTGTCCAAACTTTTTTTCAAAGAGGGCCAGATTTGACGAAGTGAACATGCGTGAGGGCCGACTAGTTTGCCTGACATTCTTTGACCGAATTTTAATGGTTCAAAGTGTGTTTTTGTTTGAGCACTAATACGATGCCCAACAAGAATTCTCTTGCCTTTGTGGCTGTGTGCGAGTAAAGAGATGAGCTCAGGTGTATTATTTGGATATACCGTATTTATTGGCGAATGGCACGCACCTTCACTTTAAGAGGGAAGTTTCAGGAAAAAAAATAAATAAATTTAAATAAAGAACTGTGAAACAAAATAAGGGTCAGTGCTCATCTGCAGACCCCCAATTGGCTGGGAATGCAGACCCCCAATTGGCTGGGAATGCAGACCCCCAATTGGCTGGGAATGCAGACCCCCAATTGGCCGGGAATGCAGCGCGCCCACCATTGGCCTGGGAATGCAGCGCGCCCACCATTGGCCTGGGAATGCAGCGCGCCCACCATTGGCCGGGATTTTACTCACAATTGCCGGGATTTTACTCACAATTGCCGGCAATGCACCCACCATTAGCCGGGATTTTACTCACTATTGCTGGGAATGCACCCACCATTAGCCGGGATTTTACTCACTATTGCCGGGAATACACCCACCATTAGCCGGGATTTTACTCACTATTGCCGGCAATGCACCAACCGTTTGCCAGGAATGCACCCACCATTGGCCAGGAATGCACCCACCATTGCCATCAGTGCAGCCATGGAGGAGGCAGGACAAGCGCCAAAGAATAGGAGAATCTCCTGTTTACACAGTGGCCTCTTTAAGAGAAAGTCCCGCCTCCTTTAATGGACAGAACAGTCGTCCAATGGCGGAGGCGGGACTCCCTATTACAGAGGCTGCCTGTGTGCCCCGCACTCGTACCGCCTCCTATCTCCGAGGCAGCCAGACTGAGCCTATATATCTTTTTTGGTCCCGGCGCTGGGAGGGCCACAAAAGATATGTATGTTTAGATAACCAGGCGGGCCGTTCAAAACCGGACCATGGGCCGGACTTTGGACATGCCTGTTATACTTTGTACTATAGTGGTCTCAGGCCCGGTTCACATTGATGCGGTGTAGGAACCACGGTTATTCCTGTGCGGTTTCCGCACCACATCAAAATTGGAGGAAGTTCACACTGTGGTCTGCGAAACACTGCGGGTGTCGGTATTAAGTTAATGACACCCCCCCCCCCCCAAGTCAGTTTGCAGAACACTGTGTGAACTATTGAATTGGATCACGTGGGTCTGAACACCCATGCGTTCCGATTCCAGTGCGGACAAAAAGATTTTTGGTGCGGATCCAGTGCAAATTGAGACATACATAATGTATGGATCAATTCACACCGCACTGAATTCGCATGTTATTTGCACAGGAATCTGCTGCGATTTCCTGTACAAATGAAATGCGATGCAGCAGACCGCATCATTGTGAACCTGGCCTCAGAACTGGTGTTTAATAATATTGTTGCTGGTACAAGTTTTTTTTTTTTTTTAATCATCACTTGTTCAGAATAGTAGGCATGTATGGTGGCAGTACTGCTTCTGGGTGAACCATTTTTTAAAATCTCATCATTCCTTTTCTTTAACAAAGATTATTTTTTTTTTTTGTTTTATTACAAAAGTAGGTAAAGACAAGATATTTTGAATAACATTAAATTGTACAGAAAATCTGAAAAGAAAAAAAACAAAAAACATTTGGCCGGACATTAAAGGTAGACGAGAACGCTTACTTATAGAAAAATTCTTTATTTTATCAGTAAACAAATTATAAAAAGCTTGTAAAAACATGCATTAATAAAGACGTGTGCTTGTATACAGCAATAACAAGACTAATCCATCAGATTACACCATGGATATTGAGTAAAATGAGCCCTTGTTAATCAACACGTTTCGCTTGTCTGCTTTCTCAGGACACAAACGGGATTCACTACACAAATAAAAAAAAGAGTAAGATTACAGCGTCCACAAAGTCATAATCATCTTATTACTTTTACATGTCTGTAAGGCTCCATTCAGACTTGTACAACTCCAAAGTTGTGCCGTCTTTGGAGTGAAACTTTGGCGCAACTTTGTATAGTTGCGACTTGGATACAACTGGTGATGATGGACAATTGTTGCCCACGAGTTGCTTTGCATAACATTCAGGTACGACTTTACTGCAACTTCTGAAGTGTTAACTTTGAAGTCTATGGCCCTCACGTTGCATAAAAGTTGGACCCATGAAAGTGATCGCATTCCCCCTGTTCTCAGCTGCATAAGAGCTGGGGGAGGAGTAGCGGCAGGACACTGATCTTTCCAGCGAATGGCTGTGTAGGGGTGGGGAAGGTGGACGTGCCAGCACAAGTCTGATCGTAGGAGAGCAGGCTGAGTCCCAGTATAGCTAGAGAACTGACTACGGTGTGCTCTACAGCTTGGAGTGGTCAGTTTTATAGAAAAGCAGAGGGACTGGCAGAGAACACCAGGGAGTTCACACAGAGGAAGCAATACAAAGCGTACAGAATACTTTTTCATACAAGTACATATCAGGAATATGAAATGTTGCTAGAGATGCACTGAAATTTTGTCTGAAACTGCATTTGCAGATTAGAGAAAAAGGTGCTGATAATAGTACCCAAAACGCACATGGTTTTGCAGCGATTTTACCACCATCGTACTGTGCTTATGGTGTGTTTTTCTTAGGTTCTGTGACTCAAAAACCACATCAAAAAGGTAACACCGGTTCATTATTGATGATTGCTGATAGCGTGAGGAGAAAAAAAAAAGCCGATCACCGGCTTATGTTCAAGGGACATCGGTCCCGAAGAGGAAGGAGGCACATCTGCCTCCTCCTCTGTGCCAATCAATACCCCCTGCCAGTGCCACCTATCAATGCCCACCAGTGGTGCTAATCAGTGCCCATCACTGCCACCTATCAAAGCCACCTATTAGTGCCACTTCTCAATGCCCTTCAGTGCCACCCATCAGTGTCACCTCTCATTGCACACCAATGCCGCCTATAACTACCCAGCAGTGCTGCCTCATCAGCGTACATCAATGAAGGAGAAAAATCACCTGTTTGCAAAATATAAAAAATATATATATATATTTTTTTTTAATTCGGTCTTTTAAATTTTTTTTTATCAAAAAATAAAAACCGCAGAGGTGATCAAATACCACCACCAGAAAATTGGTCTGGACGGGGGAGGGGGGGGGGGTTTAAGTGCCCAGTAAGCAAGTGGTTAAAAGAGTGCAAAGAAGCCCAGTATTAATTAATATTAATCCCTTGTGAAACCGATCCATGCTGTCTTCTAGAGATAAGCTTGCTGACGAGTCGTCAGCATCTGGCACACTTCCCTCTGTCATATGCCTGTTCCCCCCTGTTGCACTTTGTGGTTTCATCCATGCAGGCCACAATAATAGTCTAGGAGCCGAGGGAAGGAACCAGGGAAGGAACCACAGATTGCATTGCCAAACCACCCGACTGCACTGGATGCTAAAGAAACTTCAGCAAGCTTATCTCTTGAGGACAGGTGAGTTTGGCATTTGCTAAAGGCAACTGCTGTGGAGCTCCGCTTACCTATACATATATTAATATTCATGCCACCATTCGAATCCAAATCTCCTAAATAAATCTCGGGATCCAAGGAAGGGGGGTGCCTTCTGATCTCCAAAAACACAGATGTAACAGATCTGTTAGAAAAAAAAAAAAACACCTACATTCGGACTCGCACCTTGCATTTTTCCCTTTTGTTTCTTTACTAGTAAAAGCCTTACATGGGCTCCAAGCTTACCTTACTGTAATCAAAACTTTAAAATGCATTGGCTTCAGATACACTTTAATTAAAATGAATAGATACACTCCATGTTTGGTGGATTCGCACCCCCCCTTTCTTTTCTAGCATCCCACATAGGTCACATAGGTATGCCAAGGCCCCTCAGTATGCCCTGAAGGCTTCGCGGAATGTGGGATGAGGATATTCCTATGATTCCATTTAAAGCGGAGCTCCACACTAAAGTGGAGCTTCCGCTCATTGGAACCCTCCCCCCCTCCGGCGCCACAATTGGCACCTTTCAGGGGGAAGGGGGGTGCAGGTACCTGTGCAATACAGGTATTTGCACCCACTTCCGGCATAGATATCCGCAGAATCTGCGTATATTTACGCCCCTTTCCGCAGGTCCCCCGCTGTCTGCTGGGAAACACACGGATCCCAGAGACAGCGGGGACCATCCTTACTGCGCAGCGCGACTCGCGCATGCGCAGTAGAGAACCGGGAAATGAAGCCACCACTTCCTGATTCCCATACCCAAGATGGCGGCGGCAGCACCTGAGAGACGATCAAGAGATTGGCTTCGGGTGCCGACATCACAGGCGCGCTGGGCGGGTAAGTGTCCTGATTTTAAAAGTCAGCAGCTGCAGTATTTGTAGCTGCTGGCTTTTAAAAAAAAAAAAGAAGTGAAGTTGGCGGGCAAATCATATGCCGAAATTTTATATTACGTCATTTATTTATGTGTTTTCGATTATGATGATTTCTGTCATAATGGTTTTGCTTTTTTTTTTGTTATTATTTACTTTTGAAAAGGGTGTAAACGGTGTGAATGGCCTGGCAATCTTCTGGGACCTGTGACGTGTCCCAGAAGATTGCAGGGAGAGGTGATCTTCCTTCCGGCGCCGTGGGACCTGGGTGCCTCTAAAAACAGGGTACCCGCTAGCCCCCACCCAAAAAAAAAAATGACATGCCAAATTACATAATAAATCATACACCACACTTTAAGGTTAATATCCAATTAATCAAAACCATAATCTGCCAACTAATCGTTTATGAAACTTTCCCGTCTGTGTATAACTGCCTGCTCAGCTCATACCAACTGACAAGTCTGCAGGAGTATTGCATGGCACCTGCAATCTGCTGATCGTGGGTGCAAAGCGTTCCTAGGCTCCTACTAAAAAAAATAATAATAATAAATGCACATTTGTTTATCTGCAAAAAAGGTGTGCATTTATTTGTTTTTTAAAAAAGGTAAACGTATTCATTTAAACGCATTCCTCTGCAGGTTGCTAGTAATCATTAAACTGCAAATCCGTTAAAACAGCGAATTTTTATTGGGTTCCAGATATCAACATTAATTACCTTTGTGATTTTTCATCAAGGCAAATGGCAGTGATGCCACCCATGCATGGTAACCCATAGGTGCCAATCAGATCTCCTCTTTCATTAGAGGCGGTAGAACAATGATGAATACATTCTGATAGGTTGCCATTATTGACCTACATAAAGCAACTTGTTTTTCCAAGAAAAATAATGCAGCCGGTATATCAAGTACTTGTGGCTTGAGAAGTCTTTCATCAGGCTATATGAATAAACCTTCTCAGGAGAGGCTGTGAAAAGGGAAAGATAACTGCCCACGCTTCTTTTATGTGGAAAAAACAGTCCCATATAGAGAATGCAAGAGGACTTCTTTCAGGGCTGCATAATATTTGTCAATATTGATGATATTGGTTCTTTAAGAACTATCCAACTCTTTGGTGGGTGATATTTATTTACCCATATCAACATAATCATTTTACAAAAAAAGTGGCTCTAGGGAGGAGGGGATTATTATGGTGCCTAGTAATGATAGAATATGCCATGAGGTACCAGAATTAGAAACAATTAGGTGCAATACATGGCATAAAAATTTAACATGAATTCTTTATTTGAAAAAAAGTTCCATAGAAATTATGTATTATCAAAATTAATGCACAATACAATTGATAAAATAGTCGACTACTCAATGTAATGTAGTCAAAATTCAATAGCTGGTCAGGAGAGTCCCAACATGTTTCGCCATTACCATGGCTTCTTCAGGGGAACCATTTTTTTGACCCAAAGGAATACGAACAATAGCCCTGGCTCATCCACAAGCCCATAATTGATGAGGCGCTTTCACGGGGGGAAAAAAGATGAAACTGGTTCTCTGGGGACACCGTCCTGCGTAGCACACGGAAACAACGTTGCCTGACAGTGCGTCCTTTCTATCCCAAATTTTTCCAAATTTTCGGTGTCTTTGATATGTAGTTTCTCTACATTAACCCTGCATTTGTCACCATTGGTGATACATAGGGCTGGATGTTTCATCCTTTTTTCCCCCCGTGAAAGCGCCTCATCAATTGCGGGCTTGTGGATGAGTCAGGGCTATTGTTCATCTTCCTTTGGGTCAAAAAAATGGTTCCCTTGAAGAAGCCATAATGGTAATGGCGAAACATGTTGGGACCAGCGATTAAATTTTGACTACATTACATTGAGTAGACGACTATTTTATCAATTGTATTGTGCTGTGTTGTGTATTCATTTTGATAATACATAATTTTATGGAACTTTTTTTTCAAATAAAGAATTAATGTTAAATTTTTATGCCATGTATTGCACCTAATTGTTTCTAATTCTGGTACCTCATGGCATATTCTATCATTACTAGGCACCGTAATAATCCCCTCCTCCCTAGACCCACATTTTTTTCTCAAATTTTGGGATGAGGTGCCCTATGAATTTGATTTTCTCGCCGAATTCCTCCATTTCTCTATAATCATTTTACAGTTTTCTCTTGTTTTTGGGAAACAATTTTTTTTTTTTTTTTGCAGAAGAACTAAGCTTCTCTGGATACAAGTAGTAAAAGTGAGGGAGATCCTTACTTGGGAAATTGTCACTGGAACGAGTGTCCCCATTGGAAGATTTACCCTCTATTCCTATTCTAGTGACAACTCAAAACTTGAAGAAGAGCTGTGGCTGTACTTCTCCAGTTCCTTCTGCACTCCTGTGACCTGTTTCCCCAGACAGCGGGCTGAAGTCACAGAGCGAATCAAGGCTGTGGAAAGCTCACCATAATATGATCAGGATCTGCCCACAACTTTGGGCCGCTGAGAGCCTGAGCAATCCGCTGAGAGCCTGAGCCATCCGCTTCCACCCCCTCTACAGCTCAGCGCTCCAGTGAGCACAGGGGGGCAGAGCAGACAGCGTTGACTGACCAGCTCTCGGCACACAGAGCCATGAGAACCGAGTGATCAGTTGTTTGATTGCTCGGTTCTCCGTCTTAGAGCGAACGGGGGACCGATGCAGCATTGCAGCGATTCTATATCCACCTAGGCAAGTTTGATTCTTAACCACCTGCCGCTTGCCATATAGCAAAATGACGTCGGCAAAGTGGTAACGATATCCTGACCAGACATCATATGACGTCAGGATATCGAGGCGGGCATTGCAGCGATTGTTGTCTGCAACTCTGATCTAGGTAAAGAGTCTCTGACAGAGACTCTTTACCACGTGATCAGCCGTGTCCAATCATGGCTGATTACGATGTGAACAGGAAGAGCCGTTGATTGGCTTTTCCTCACTCGCGTCTGACAGACACGTGTAGAGGAGAGCCGATCGGCTGCTCTCCTGACAGGAGGGGTCTGTGCTGATTGTTTATCAGAGCAACCCCCACCCCCTCGGATGCCCACCCAGGACCACCAGGGAAATGTCAATCAGTGCCCATGAAAAATGGCTGCCGGTGATGCCTATCAGTGAAATACAGTGTCAGCCATCAATGACCATCAGTGCCACCCATAAGTACCCATCAGTGCCATCTCATTGGTGTGCCCCATCAGTGAAGGAGAAAACTTACTTATTTACAAAATTTTATAACAAAAACAAAGAAGATGTTTTTTTTTTCAAAATTTTCAGTATTTTTTTTATTCGTTTAGCAAAGAATAAAAACTGCAGAGGTGATCAAATACCACCAAAATAAAGCTCTATTTGTGGGAACGAAATGACAAAATGTGAAAAATTTCAAGGGGTATTGAAGGGGTACTGTAGTTACATCAATGAACAATTTAATATTATATGTAATCATACACCTTGCCACAGCACCAACAAGCTCCTTGGCGTTAGCTGCCAATGCACCCATGTGTATTCAACCCGTTAGTTAACAGACACACTTTTTCGCATGTAATTACCGTATTTATGGGAGTATAATATGCACTTTTTCCCACTTAAAATCAGAGGAAAATCATGCGTGCGTGTTATACACCGAATGGCTGCCTTGTAGGGGAAGGAGAGAACGGGCGCCGCTGAAATAGACAGAATCTCCTGTGTACTCTGCTCTGCTCGCAGTCACGCCCAATCCCGCCTCCTAGCATTGATGTCCCGCCATTGGACTGGTGTTATGTCAAGGGGCGGGACTGCAAGCTGAGGAGAGTACACAGGAGATCCCGTTCTGTTCATTTCGACAACAACAAGGCTGCAGATGGGCACCGATCATGCTGCAAAGAGGGGCACGGCTGCTGATGGGCACTGATCAGACTACAATGATTGGCAAGGCTGCAGATGGGCACTAATCAGGCTGCAATGATGGGCAAGGCTGCAGATGGGCAAGGCTGCAGATGGGCACTAATAATGCTGACATAATGGGCAAGGCTGCAGATGGGCACTGATAATGCTGCAATGATGGGCAAGGCTGCAGATGGGCACCGATCATGCTGCAATGATGGGCAAGGCTACAGATGGGCACTAATCAGGCTACAATGATGGGTAAGGCTGCAGATGGGTACTAATTATACTGCAGTGATGGGCAAGGCTGCAGATGGGCACTGATCATGCTGCAATGATGGGAAAGGCTGCAGATGGGCACTGATCATGTTGCCATGATGGGCATTGATCAGACTCCAATGATGGGTAAGGCTGCAGATGGGTACTAATCAGGCTGCAATGACGGGCAAGGCTGCAGATGGGCACGGATCATGCTGCAATGATGGGCAAGGCTGCAGATGGGCACTGATAATGCTGCAATAATGGGCAAGGTTGCGGATGGGCACTGATAATGCTGCAATGCTAGGCAAGGCTGCAGATGGCCACCGATCATGTTGCAATGATGGGCAAGGCTGCAGATGGGCACTAATCAGGCTGCAATGAAGGGTAAGGCTGCAGATGGGCACTGATCATGCTGCAATGATGGGCAAGGCTGCAGATGGGCACTGATCATGCTGCCATGATGGGGAAGGCTGCAGATGGGCACTGATCAGACTGCAATGATGGGTAAGGCTGCAGATGGGTACTAATTATGCTGCAATGATGGGCAAGGCTGCAGATGGGCACTGATCATGCTGCAATGATGGGAAAGGCTGCAGATGGGCACTGATAATGCTGCAATGATGGGCAAGGCTGCAGATGGGCACCGATCATGCTGCAATGATGGGCAAGGCTGCAGATGGGCACTAATCAGGCTGCAATGATGGGTAAGGCTGCAGATTGGCACTAATCAGGCTGCAATGATGGGTAAGGCTGCAGATGGGTACTAATTATGCTGCAATGATGGGCAAGGCTGCAATGATGGGCACTGATCATGCTGCAATGATGGGCAAGGCTGCAGATGGGCACTGATCATGCTGCCATGATGGGCAAGGCTGCAAATGGGCACTGATCAGACTGCAGTGATTGGCAAGGTTGCAGATGGGCACCGATCATGCTGCAATGATGGACAAGGCTGCAATGATGGGCACTGATCAGGCTGCAATGATAGGCAATGGCAAGGTTGCAGATGGGCACTGATGAGGCTGCATTGATGGGCGTTGACCATTATTTTGCTTCAAAGTAGCTTATTTAAAAAAAAAAAAAATTTCCTGAAACTTCCCTCGTAAAAGGAAGGTGCGCGTTATACACCGATACGCGCATACGGTATATAAAAGTGTGGCCACAATAAATTTACTTTCATGTTTTGCCGACATCACCTTTGTGATATGATAGTTTGAGTGCCTGTTGTCGGCACTGAGCTCCAGCAGACAACTCTTTTCTAAGGAGCGAACCCAAGGTGGCTCACAAAGCCCAATAGGGCTGTTACTGGTACTGACCTGTCAAAAAATAATAATGATTCACCCTGGCAGCAAGGTGATAGATGGTTTGCCCCCACAGCCCTGGAATATTTGCCCTGCACTATGGCTCGCTGTCGATAGTTTACTCATTGGCACGGTTGCCTCGAGTCCTTGGCTCTTTAGCTTTGACTGTTGATTGTTATGATGTTCTTCAGAACACCTTTGTTTTTGTGTAACTACACTTTGAATATGTACCGAAACCTCACGGGCGACATGTGAGCTTTGTTTTATATCGACAATGCGATATTGTGGAAAAATGTTATGACAACCTTCCAGCCTTCCAGGGTACTCATGCAGGTCAACATTTAAAGCAATATTAAACCCAAAACCAATAATGGAATATATTGCAACTTACAAATCCTTACCGTAGATGTGGTGGCTACAATAGTTTTATTTTTCTTCCCTGTTTTTTCACCTGGTGATCTTGCCAGTAACACACCTCCCGAATTAAAGTGCTCCCAATCTGGATGAAGGAGCACAGGGGGCACCTTAGGACAGCAGAATTGTTAATCTGGGGGAGGGGATAGTTAGATGTACTAGCAGATTTAGATACACTAACAAATTCAGCTAATAATTTATAAATAATTAAAGCAAACAGGGTTTTCCCTTTTGGGATAAAGGTTTTACATTAAAAAAAAGCTGATCATTTTAAGCACCCTTGTGGGTAGCAAGGCCCCGTTCACACCTGCGCGATTTTCTGCTTGAAACTTGCAGCTCTTAAAACGCTCAACAAGCCAAATCCCATTCATTTCAATGGCCCCTTTTCACATCTGAGTGTTCTGCCACCGGAGGCCAAATGGCTGAAGCTCAAAAAAGTTCATATGCTTTTTTTTTTTTTTTTTTTTGGCCAATTACAAGTATTTATGCCGCATGGACTTCAACAGAAACACCTGACTTGATCGTTTTACGAGTGTTTTCTGCTCAAATAGCAGCTTTCCACCCCTAATTTCTTCTCCCTCTACTCCCCCTGCTGCTTTCTATTGGCTAAACAAAAACACCCAAAGCTGTAAAATGCTTGTTAAGCCTCATACACACGATTTTTGTACAAAGGGCGTTGGCCGTGAACTTGTATTGCATACACACTGCAGGACTTTTTCAGCCAACTTTCACCAAATCACGTGGTTTTTCTGCTCTTTATCACCACCCTTTGGTCAACTTCTGTATTGTTGTCTGATCTTTTGCACTGGTTCTGAGCATGTGTGTTTTTGAACTTTGTACAAAAGTCCGATGGTTTTCTGTACACACGATCGGACTTTGCGCCATGGGACTTTTGTTGCCGGAAAGTTTGTTGGTTCGCACAGCCAACAAAAGTCCAATGAAAACCAAAAAAGTTTGTCCGATGGAGTGTACACACAGTTGGATGTTGCTCCAAAACAGCTAATTTGCATGTTGTCAAAAATCAGATCGCGTGTATGGGCCTTAAAGAGGAAGTAAACCCTGATGGGTTTACTTCCTCTTTGATTCCCTGCAAAGATAAAGCATAATGGACTACTATGCATCGCATCGCATCGCATAGTAGTCCATTATGTGTCACTTACCTGACACAGGAGCCAGCGAAGTCACCGCTGTCCCCTGTAGTCCAGCGCATCCATCTTCTCGGTGGGTCTCGCTGCTCCGCCGCTGTCATTCGACGAAGCCACGATGACGTCACTCCAGTGTATGCGCACGGGAGCCGCCATTTGCGGCATATCGCCGTTGACAGCGGTGCCTGTATTTTGGCAAATATCTCCTAAACCGTGTAGGTTTAGGAGATATTTCTTGGACCTACAGGTAAGCCTTAATCTAGGCTTAACTGTAGGTCAAAGTGGTTTGTAAGGGTTTACAACCACTTTAATACACTTCTAAAGCCCCATACACACGATCGGACTTTGTACAAACTTTCCCGTTGACTTTTGTACAAAGGGCGTTGGCCGTAAGTTTGTATTGCATACACACGATCTGACTTTTTAGGCAACAAACATGAACGTAGTGACGTTTCAACATACTGACGACACAAAAGAGGACGTTCAATTACGCCGGCGCCACCCTTTGGTCAACTTCTGTATTGTCTGATCTTTTGCATTGGTTCTGAGCATGCGTGTTTGTACTTTGTACAAAAGTCAGATGGTTTTGTGTACAGACGATTGAACTTTGCTCCATCGGACTTATGTTGTCAAAAAGTCAGATGAAAACCGAAAGTTTGTCCGATGGAGCGTACACACGGTCGGATAATTGATTTTATTATTTACACGGTTATTATTTTATTATTTACACGGATATTATTTTTTACACGGGTTTAAAAAAATTAAAAAAAGTATCACTTTTATTCCTATTACAAGGAATGCAAAACATCCCTTGTAATAGAAAAAAGCATGACAGGTCCTCTTATATATGAGATCTGGGGGGTCAAAAAGACCTCAGATATCATATTTGGACTTAAATACAATAAAAATAAAAATAAAAAAGTAATTTGAAAAAATGACATTGAAAAAATGTGCCTTTAAGCCCTTGTACACATGGTCGGACATTCTGACAACCAAATCCGTTGGATTTTGTCCGACGGATTTTGTCCGAAACTGTTGCATACACACGGTCGGACAAAGTTGTCAGAAAATCCGATTGTACATAACGTGATGACGTTATTTCGTTAGGACAGGACTACGTTCAGGCTAGTAGCCAATAGCTTTGGTCTAGGAATTTGATCTGAGCATGCGTGGCACTTTGTCCGTCGGAGTAGGCTACACATGATCGGAGTATGTCCGATAGGAGCATTTTGTCGGAAAATTTTACGGACAATTTGGAAAACTTGGTCCGTCGGATACTCCGACGGAAACAGTCCGATGGAGACCACACACGGTCGGATTATCCGACAAAACGGTCCGATAGGACATATTCCGTCGGAATCTCCGACCGTGTGTACAAGGGCTAAGAGTTATGGGCGGAAGTGACGTTTTGACGTCGCTTCTGCCCTCCTATGGTATAGAGACGAGTGGGGGGGCCATCTTAGCTTCACTCGTCTCCATACCCAGGCACAGACAGGACCCGATCGCCTCCGGCGGGAGAGTGGCGGGAGGGGGGGGGGTGGCACCTCTCCCGTTGCCGATAAATGGTGAACCCACCGCAGAGACCACCATTATTGTACACAGGACCGCCTCCTGAAGAGATGGATATCTCGGTTGTGTTTTTTTTTTTTAATGGCCAAAAAACGTCTCTAAACGAAACGCGTCTAAAACTTCGGAAACGTCAGCTTCTGAACTCATTTTTTTTACCTTAAAAAAAAAAAGGCCTATAAACGCAACTGCCTAAAAACGACAGTAAATGAACCTGTGTACATGTACACATAAGATAGCATTGGATGAGTTCAGCGGCAGCTGAAAAAAGTGTCCAACTGCCACTGAACGTCCGTTTAGCAGCAGCCGTGTACATTGGGCCAACTGACATCGTATTCTGAAGCCCGATCATCTGTATTGCCTTTAACAAAATCTCAGTTTTCAGATGTCTTTCCTTAACCCGCACTAAAGAAATGATCTTTCTTTCTCACCCTCTGAATACAGAGTTTTCTTATCTCTATTTTTATAAAGCAGCCCATTAGTAGTGTGTGACAATGCACTGCACAGTGTCCTCAATCGCCCGTCTCCTGTGATTACAATCATAGCACCTGCCTGTAGCCGCAGACGCAGCTGGTACTTCTTTTCTTTTTTTTTTCCTTATTTAGAAAATGAAGTCGGAACTTGTGCGATGGCCACATATGGCAGCGGGCTGGCCTGGCGTTTCTCCATATTAGCATACAACATTGCTGCGCTTGAATCTGCCACTGACGCTCATTATTCACTCAAAGCCCAGAAGCAAAAAGTCATTCCTGTATCTGGGAATATCTGCAGGGAGGTTTTGCTTTGGTGCATTTGTGTGTTCAGTCTGCACAGGAAAATTAGGTCTCATTTATCAAAGTGCCAGCATGTATGATGAGACTGGATGTAAGCCCCTGTACACGCGGTCCGACATTCCGATGGAAAATGTCCGATTGGATCGCGTTGTGGGATAATCCGACCGTGTGTGGGCTTCATCTGACTTTTTCCATCGGAATGTCCGACCAACAAAGTTTGAGAGCTGGATATAAAAATTTCCCGACAACATGATCCGATCGGACTTTGTCTGATCGTTTGTAGAAAATTTCGGACAAAGTGCCGCGCATGCTCAGATCAAATTCCTAGACCACAGCTATTGGCTACTAGACTGAACGTAGTCCTGTCGTAACGAAATAACGTCATCACGTTCCGAGCGATCGGATTTTCCGACAACTTTGTCCGACCGTGTGTATGCAACACCATTTTCGGACAAAATCCGTCGGAAAAAATCAGACGGATTTTGTTGTCGGAATGTCCGACCTGTTTGTACAAGGGCTAAGAGAGAATTCCCTTGTATAGTTGTTTTGACTTGCAACAGGGTCAAAATGGTACCCTTGGGGTCATTTATCAATGTGTAATATATAGAGGATAACTTGGGGACTCCAACTACTTTTCCTTAATGAACTACATCCAGGGCTGGCCCAAGACATTGTGCTGCCTGGGTCCAAGAATTAAATGCTCCCCTCCCCCCGAACCCCCTACTCCCGTGGCTTTGGTTCTTCTACCCCCTATGTGCATACCCATGTCCTCCTCCTCCATGTGAGTGCCCAGGTCCGGCCCTGGCACTGTCCCAGTGTCCTATCGGATAGTGTCTCCCTGTCGCATGCGCAGTACACAGGACAAGCAGATTACGAAAATAGCCGAAGATGAACGGCGCCTGCGCCGTGAGTTCAGGTTCTAGCCCCACCATCCAAGTAGACATAGAGTTAGAATAAAAAGAGCTGAGCGAAGGGAGGCCGTGCCCGAAGCATGGCGAGCGACCCTCTAATATGTGCAGGCTGCAGCCCTATGTCCACTTGGATGGTGGGGCTTGCACCTCGACTTACGGCACGGGCGCCGTTCATCTTCGGAGATTTTCAGAATCTCCTTCTGCTCCGTACTTCGCAAGCGCTGCGCCTGCGCAATACAGGGCGGACACTTTTCCATGGCCAGACTGTATATGTCACAACACCGGGAATCATACACAGGCTGGTGAGGTTAACAAGCAGCCCGCCAGCCCCAACCATCACCACCTACTGCTAGACAGCCTACAAACTTTTGCACCCAAAACTATCTTTTCCAATGCAAAGCGAGCTGAGGATCCCACCAAGCTACTGACACCTGCCAGCCAACGCTAAGCCGGACGGAGGGTGTGCACAGCCTGAGTAAGTGGGGTGGCCTTTGTATGGGGCATCACAGCAGCTCGGGGGCAAATTGACAATCTTTCCCCCCCAGGGTGACCACATTTCCAAACTGCCATTAAGGGACAATTTTGCAAAGGATTGGGGGGGGGGTTGATCGATCAGCAACAGGTGCGATTTGTCAGGTGAATGGCTGGTGTTAACACTTAAAGTGGATGTAAACCCGCTCTCATCCTTTCTAAACTACTGCAGTATTGGTTATCTAGAAGGATATACATGCCTCCTGCATGTATACTTATCTGTCAAATCTCTCCCCCTCTGTCTGTTATGAGACCCAAAAAACTGCAGATTTTGTGGGTGGGTCTGTTTTCCAGGGCTCAGTGGGTGGAGTCGTGATGCCAGTAGACTCCCCGCCCACCTCTACCCTCCCCTTATCAACATGCATTTTCTCCTGTGTATTTCTTACACTGAACTTCTGCTATGATCTTTAACATCCCGTCAAAACCCTGAAAAGTCCCCACATGACTTCAGCATGCCCAATCATGCTGAGATGTGGAACAGCCAATCCTTGCAGAGCTGCTGAAGAAAGGAGTGGGGTGGGAATTAAAAAATAATTTATGTCTTAGCCTAGTGCATGAGATATGTAAATCATCTGTCACTCACAGCAAGGGGGAAGAACAAGAAAGATTCCACCTTTTCACTATCCCTTCCCCACTTTTTATTTATTTTAGTGTGTGTTTGTCACGTCTTGTTTTGTCACTTTGCACGTTTGCTGTGATGAGTAGGGTCACAGGTCCCAGGGCCTGTCCTGAAAGTCTGGGGAGGGGGTGGACATGGCCTTTTGGCTTAGTTCGCCCTCTTCCTTAGGGTTGGGGTCTCCCTTCGGGGGAGCCTCACCTAGTATTTGGGTGGGTCTGTTTCGGCAGACCATCCAAAGAACGGGGTCTGCCTGGTTTCGTCCAGGAAGACCAAGTTTTAAGTGTCCTTGTCCCTGTCAGGAGCCTAACGCCCCACGAGATTCAGGTCAAGGACCTCTGATTTTAGAGGGATTGTGTACCCGTCTGCACTTTTTTTGTGTCACTCTTTATGTGTGTGCACATTTTTTATGCACCGGCTGAAGTTTTTGAGTGTGTTTTGCACGCCACAGGCTTTCAGTGGTGCTGTACTCACTTTTATTAACGTGTTCTGTCCCCCGGGGGACAAAGTACATATGTGCTGTTTAACCACTTCACCCCCAGAAGAATTTACCCCAATCCTGACCAGAGCACTTTTGTGATTCAGCACTGCGTCGCGTTAACTGACAATTGCGCGGCCGTGCGACGTGGCTCCCAAACAAAATTGATGTCCTTTTTTTCCCACAAATAGAGCTTTCTTTTGGTGGTATTTGATCACCTCTGCGGTTTTTATTTTTTGCGCTTTAAACAAAAAAAGAGCGACAATTTAAAAATAAAGAAAAAAAACATTTTTTTTCCCTCAGTTTAGGCCGATACGTATTCTTCATATTTTTGGTAAAAAAAAAAAAAAAAAAACGCAATAAGCGTGTATTGATTGGTTTGCGCAAAAGTTATAGCGTTTACAAAATAGGAGGTCGTTTTATGGCATTTTTATTCATATTTTTTTTTTTTTACTAGTAATGGTGGCGATCAGCGATTTTTATCGTGACTGCGACATTATGGCGGACATTTTTGGGACCATTTGTCATTTATACAGCAATCGGTGCTATACAAATGCACTGATTCCTGGGTAAATGACACTGGCAGTGAAGGGGTTAACCACTAGGGGCCAGTGTAGGGGTTAAGTGTGTCCTGGGGAGTGTTTCTAAATGTGGGAGGGGGGGCGTGGTTACGTGTGACACGTCACTGATCTCTGCTCCCGATCACAGGGAGCAGAGATCAGTGACACTGTCACTAGGCAGAACGGGGAGATGCTAGTTTAAATTAGCATCTCCCCATTCTTCCTCTCCGTGAGGCGATCGCGGGTATACCCGCAGCAATCGAGTCCGCGGGACCTGTGACCCGACTCACGGAGCTTGCCACCTCTTAAAGGACGAAGTACGGGTACGTTAGTTTGCCCGTACGAGCCCTTCTGCCGACGTATATCGGGCTTGAGACGGTCGGCAAGCGGTTAAGGCTAGCTGCAAGGGGCAGACAGGGTGCTCCCCATGGCCATCCAATAACGCAGATAGCAAGGAGATGGCTGCTTTGGCAGATGCCACTTTTTTCTGCCGCCGTGCACTTCCGATCTTGCCTGAAACTATTTATTTCAGATAGTCCACCCCAACCTGCCCCCCGAGCAATCTTTGTCAGTAACTTTTTGTCTCCACCAAGTGTTTGATGATGGCGGAAAGTGCCCTTTGGCAAAGCAGCCATCTCCTCCTAGGGAGAACCTAGGACATGGGTCTTCAAACTATGGCCCTCCAGTTGTTCAGGAACTACAATTCCCATCATGCCCAGTCATGTCTGTGAATGTCAGAGTTTTAGAATGCCTCATGGGATGTGTAGTTTCACAACAGCTGGAGGTGCCGTAGTTTGAGGATCCCTGACCTAGGAAGTGGGACAAAGTATTAGATGCAATTGGTCCCCTGGGGAACAAAGTGTATTAATAAATGTCGAAGCGAGACTTCTTTCAAATAAAGAAAATGCCTCTTCTTTTGGAATACTATTCCAGCGCTGTCCTCTGCAGGCTCACTGCTCTTCAATCAAACAGCGCTAATCCTTTGGGGTGAATGATGTCTAGCATCCTATGAAGATGGGACAAGGTACTACATGTATTTTATCCCCTGGGGAACATAACACATTAATAAAAAGTAAGACTTCTTTAAAAACATAAAAAATTAATATAAAAAACACAGAGTTGGGCTTTAAAGTGTTTCTAAACCCAGGACCCTGCATTCACTATATCTGGTCTCCCACAGTACACAGAGCATGGAAATGTAATCGTTTTAGTAAATATAAACTTCTAAATACCTTTTCTCATCAGCAGTAGATATCAGTCTTGTGACTTCTATGCGTGTCTGGTTAAAGCTTGTGGGAGGAGTTTTCATTCTGCTCTGACTGTTCTATGAGGCTGCAGGACCCCTGACCCTCGGTCACTGGACAGTGCTGATTGGCCCTGTGCTGATCACATGCACCCAGGGGCGGACTGACAACTCATGGGGCCCCCGGGCAATAGAAGATAATGGCGCCCCCAGGCAATCAGAGATTATGGGGCCACACAGTACACACACACACACACACACACACACACACACACACACACACACACACACACACACACTATACAATCACACAGTATACACAGACATCACAGCCACACAGTATACACAGACATGTTTCTATTGGCTGAGAAGGTACTGGAGAGGTGGGGCAGCTATAATCTCAGGATTTTTAGACCAAAAGGATGTCGGTAAGGGACAATTCAGAGACAGATGTAAAAAAAAAACACAGATTTTTACATACTGTCCCTGGTTTTACTGAGACTGGCAACACTGATGGGGCCCCCTAGTATGCTATGCATACTAGCTCATTATGTTTTTGTCTTACAGGGTGTGTTTTTTTTTTTTGCCTTTACTTTCTCTTTAAAGAGGAGCTGCACCTTTCAAAAAAAATATTAAAAGTCAGCAGCTACAAAAACTTACCTGTCCCAGGGTCCAGCGATGTCTGCGGCAGATGACGAGCGATCGCTCGTCTCTCAACTGCCCCCGCCGCCATCCTCTGTCAGGGAATCGGGAAGTGAAGCATTGCGGCTTCAGTGCCCGGGTTCCCTACTGCGCATGCGCGAGTTGCGCTGCGCGTCTCCACTGGTCCCCGCTGTGTCCTGGGAACTGTGCGTTTCCCAGAACACAACGGGGGGGGGGGGGCATCTGCGGCTAGCTTGTCCCGGAAGTGCCCGGTTCCCTACTGCTCTTGCATGAGTTGCGCTGCATGTCTCCACTGGTCCTCGCTATGTCCTGGGAACTGTGTATTTCCCAGAACACAATGGGGGGAGGGGCATCTGTGGCTAGCTTGTCCCGGAAGTGCCCGGTTCCCTACTGCGCATGCACGAGTCACGCTGCGTGTCTCCACTGGTCCCCGCTGTGTCCTGGGAACTGTGTGTTTCCCAGAACACAACGGGGGGGGGGGGGGGTATCTGCGGCTAGCTTGTCCCGGAAGTGGGTGCAGATGCCTGAATTATACAGGTATCTGCACCCCCCTCTCCCCGAAAGGTGGCAATTGTGGCACCGGAGGAGGGGGGGAGGGTTCCGATAAGCGGACCTTCCACTTTAGGGTGGAGGGCCGCTTTAACATTTTCGTAACATACGTGTCACAAATGCGGCATTAGCGAAAATGTGCATCACAGCTTTTGATCCGTCTGCCTACCCCTAGTAAACAAATTTGCTCATTATATATATATATATATATATATATATATATATATATATATATATATATATATATATATATATATATATATATATATATTTTTTTTTTTTTTTTTTTTCAAACAGAAGCAGAGCTCTTTAATCATAACTAAACATATGCACGATGTGTTGATACAATCTTTCATCGCAGAATCTAAAGGCTGAGATTAGCATTTCTATAGAGTTGCGCTTTATGCTATCCATGCATCTGTCGCGGGGACGGTTGTAGAATCAGAATGAGGCGCGGGGGCCGGTGTTATATAATGGCAGATGAAGGGGTTGCAGAGCATCAAATATGCAGAGGATGGAGGGAGAGCCTGGCCTGCAAAAAGCAGCTTATGCAACGCAGAGAAGAGGCTTTACCTGACCAGGCACTGTTATATAAGCCTGGATTAATGTGCGCAGCGGTCATGAGAAAGCTGACCTTTCCTCTAACGGGGGGGGGTGACAGCATCCGCTTCATCCTGGCCCTGCATGTGAATCAAGCCTTGGGGGCAGAGGTAGCATTAATGCCAGTTTTAAATGCCAATCTGTCACATGTTAGATAGGATTAGAAAGGGGAAATCTAGCTGTATTACAAGAAAATAAATAAAACAAACAAAAAAAAATAACAAACAAATTTTAGTCGAGATATAATCTCATTTAAAATCTATATATTGTATTTATATACAGCTATATTAATTACCTAAAAAAAATATATATATTGATTTACAATAAATTAATCAATTTTCCTTGTGCGGAATTCAGTTGCTGCAGGAGGGAAATACAGCCAAATCAGGTCTAGTAAATACCACCCCTCTGGTTTAGGTTCCTGCTGCCCCCCCCCCCCCCTTAGTGCCGCTGGCTTCCCCCCTCTTCTATCCCACTGGCTGCCGCGGGGATCATTTTAGAATGGAGAGTGAGGGAAGGGCCCAGTAAATATGTAATTTAGTGGCCCTTTCCTTTTCCGAGTGAACACAGTGCGCGATCAATACCTGTCGCTCTTGCGTCCATTTATAACCGAAGCATAGTAAACTTTTTTTGTTTACTACGCTTCAGTGGATGAATGAACAGGAAGCCACTCTGCACAGAGCTCTTTTATTCACTCACTGTGGATAGGGTTGCTACCTTTTCTTCAAGCCAAACCCGAACACTTTTAAGGGAACAGGGCAATTTTTTTTATTATTTTTTTGTTGTAAACACTACAGGATTATATAAGACCTGGGATACATTTGGGTGCCCCAAGGAGAGAAGTAATGGAATGCACAGACGTGCCTTGGCACACAGTGGGTGTGGCCAAATCACTCAGCTACAGCCTGGTCTGAATAATGTGTCCGGGCTTCAGGTGGACTGAACCCCAAACACATGATTGAAAACCTGAACTGTCCGGGTGAATCCTGGACAGGTGGCCCTAGCTGTGGAGTGCAGCTGAGGCTGCAGAGAAAGGGATTGGGGAAGTTCTGTCCTCAGTCCCATTCTCTGTTTTAAAAGTGAGACATTAGGGGTGCTGATATTTCACAAAAGACCCTAACAAGGCTCCTAAAAAAAAAAAAAAATTGTAAAAAGAAAATAGTAAAAAATAATATGGTAAAAAATAATAATAAAAATTAAAAACTACCGACACTGCCTGATGCCCTAGTGACACTAATACCTGCCCTACTTACACCATGGTCAGTCCGCCCCTGGCCCAACCCCTGAAAAACAACCCCGCACCATAATCCCCCCTCCACCGAAGGATTTGGACCAGTGCACAAAGCAAGGTCCATAAAGACATGGATGAGCGAGTTTGGAGTGGAGGAACTTGACTGGCCAGTGAAAGAAACTTAAAGTGGTTGTAAACGCTTACAGATCACTTTGACCTACGGGTAAACCTAGATTAAGGCTTACCTGTAGGTCCAAGAAATATCTCCTAAACCTACACGGTTAAGGAGATATTTCCCTAAAAACCGGCACCAATGTCTACGACGTATGCGTGCCATAGACAACTGTGTAGGCGCACTGAGTGTGCCGTTAGTGAAGGCGATCATGCCGTGACGGCTTCTGTGCGCATGCGCCGGAGTGACATCATCGCTACTCCAGCCAGTCACAGCGCCACAGCAGTGATACCCAGAAGTCACTCGGGGTATCATGGTAGCGACAGAGCAGGTGGACGAGGGTCGCTTCGGGGGCTTCGATCTCAGGTAAGTAGTTCATAATGAGCTAGTATGCTATGCATACTAGCTCATTATGCCCATTTCTTGTAGGGCGTTTTTTTTTTTTTTAGAATAGTTGAAACTGTTATAGCTGCAAAGGACGGGCCAACTCAATATTGAACCCTATGGACTAAGGGCCGGTTCACACTATTGCGATGCGAGGACCCTGCAAATCCACTGCGGGTTCCCGCATCGCACCCAACACGCACGGCAGTTCACACTGCCATATGCGAACTGCTGGGGAGTGTCATTATATGTTAACGACACCCCCATTTCAGCTCGCATATCGCACTGCGAACTGACAGTTCAGACATGAATCGAATCGCATATGTGTGAACACAGATGCGATCCGATTCTGGTCCGAACAGAAAAAAGGTCCTGTGCGTGTTTGCACTGAATGCGTTGCGATATCAGCCATACTATCTGTATGACTGACATCGCACCCGCACAGACATCGCATGTAATGTGAACAGCAGTGGCGCTGCGAATTACATGCAATGTCTGTTATCACAATAGTGTGAACCGGTGTTCTGGCATATAGTGTCCTGCCATCATATAGTGTCCGCCCCCGCTTGCGCAGTACAGAGCAGAAGAAGCTTCGGAAAATCTCCGAAGATGAACGGCGCCTGCGGACATAGGGCTGGGAAAATTAGAGGGCCCCTCGCGGGCTCGCTACGCTCGCCACGCTTCTGGCACGGCCTCGCTGCACTCGGCTCTTTTTATTCCAACTCTATGTCCACTTGGATGGTGGGGCTAGAACCTGGACTCACGGCGCAGGCGCCATTCATCTTCGGGTATTTTCGGAATATGTGTGTGCTGTGTACTGCGCATGCACAGTACACAGCGGACAATATCCGATGGGGGACTGTATATGATAGGACACCGGCCCTAAGAGTGGATTCACCCCTATGGCATTTTTAGCGCTTTTTGCATTGTTAAGATTTGCACTACAGTCCATTTACCATCGTTTCCTATGGAACACGTTCTGTAGTGCAAATCTGCAAAATGCAAAAGCACAAAAAAAAAGCATAGGTGTGAATCAGGCCTTAGCCCTTGTACACACAGTTGGACATTCCGACAACAAAATACGACGGATTTTGTCCGAAACTTGTGTTGCATACACACGTCAGACAAAGTTGTCGGAAAATCCGATCGTTCAGAACGTGATGACATTATTTCGTTACGACGGGACTACATTCAGGCTAGTAGCCAATAGCTTTGGTCTAGGAACTTGATCTGAGCATGCGTGGCACTTTGTCCGATCGGAATTCTCTACACACAATCGGACAAAGTCCGATCGGATCATGTTGTCGGAAAGTTTTATAGCCCAGCTCTAAAACTATGTCGGTCGGATATTCCGACGGAAACAGTCCGATGGAGCCCACACACAGTCGGATTATCCGACAACACGGTCCGATCGGACATTTTCCGTCGGAATTTCCGACCGTGTGTACAAGGGCTAAGGCTGGATTCACATCGATGCAGTTTTAGTGCATTTTGCAGATTTGCACTACAGTCCATTTACCATGGTATCCTATGTAACACGTTCTGTAGTGCAAAATGCAAAAAGCACTAAAACTGCATAGATGTGAATCCAGCCTCACTCAGGTTGAACTGGATGGACTGGTGTCTATTCAACCTTACTAACTATGTAACTGACCCTTATGGCCCGTACACACGATCCGAAGATCATACGACCGTTTCCGCTTAACAGTCGCAAGTAGGGCTGAAACAACTAATCGATTACTCGACAACTAATTGATTATGAAATTAATCGCTTACTATTTTCATAATCGGCCAGTAAAATAATGGGGTTAAAAAAACTAAAATGAGCCCTTTATAATTCAAAAATATAATCACTACTGTAAATATTACTTTCACTGTTCTACAGTAAAAAAATGAACCCCTTCCAGTAGTGAGTATTTGCTTTTTTGTTTTATAAATGGCTAATTTTAGTCTTTTTAACCCCAATATGTTACTAAACATCTTAGGCCTGGTTCACATCTATGTTTTTATTGGTTCTTTTTTGTACTACAGTTCATTTACATGGTTTCCTATGGGACACCTTCATATCTGTGCTTTTTTCAGCCGCTGCATCTTTGGAAAGGGTCAGAAAAGCATGTGATGCGTTTTTGCAGCAATTTGCGTTTTTTAATTTGCCCAAAAAAATGCAAAAAATGCAAATTGCAGTAAAATCACGTGCGCAAAAAATCAAAACAAACAGCAAAACGCATGGCAGAAACAGATCAAAAGCAAAAACTGCATAGGTGTGTACCGAGCCTTATGCTGGCATCACGGATACATTTTCAAGTGAGAATATTCAGAATATTCAGATAAAAAATCTTTGTACATTCGCTCAATAAAAGAATTTTGTTTGAAATTTTCATTTAATTTCTAAAACAAAAACCACACACACTGTCTGAAAATTCCTTTGACCGAGAAGTTTTCTATTATTTCCAAATTTTCCCACCACTGTGGTTGAAAATGAAAGTCAATTTGACCCACTTTTTTTTTTTTTTAAGGTTATTAACTGAATTAATCGAAACAATAATCGGCCAACTAATCGATTATGAAAATAATCGTTAGTTGCAGCCCTAGTCGCAAGTAGAAATGGAATAGCTAAATAAAGTCACGAAAATTCTCGTACGACAGAAAAAAATAAAATCGGAAGTGATGTCATGTGTTGTAATGTATTTGTATTGAATTTTCGGACGACGACTGAACTGACTAACCCGAAAATCGTACGATCTGGAATCGTGCGAGGAAAATGATCGCACATGACCGACCGAAGAAGATCGGATGAACGGTCGTGATCGGCTGTCGAAAGTAGTGTACGCACGATCCGAAAATCGGACGATCCTTCCTCGGACGAGCGTTTTCGTACGATATTCGGATCGCGTGTGCGGGCCATTAGGCTAGAGTTACACAGGTGAATTTCTTTTTTTAATGATTTTTCTTCAGTTGAAAAAAATCGCTTTAGTAGAGGAATTTAATAAATTCTTTACTTTTATTTCTGCAGACAGTTTGATAAATGGGTGGCAACAGGGTGGCATGACTTTAGGCAGGGGTGATGAACTTGTACAATGATCACATGAGTGTTTTTATATTAGGAATATGTGGTCTGTTGACTGGTGTGCAGTTCAGGCGGTTTGGCCTGGCTAGTTCTTACAGTTCCAGTAAAATCCCACGATGATGTAATAATATTTGCTCTTATATACGGTAACTGTATGCGAGTTGAGCTGGCTGGACTTTGCCCAGATAAACCACTGCTGGGTTACACTGGGTGTGTTCTATGAAAAAAAAATGCTTTGCAATCTTGGCGAATTTTAGACAACTGGTTTCTGCTTTTGCGCTTTTCACTGATCAAGAATTTAAAGGTTAAGTCACCTTTACAAAAACACATCAGGGATAAAAAACAAACTGCGCAGCTCTGACTAAATCTGAATAATGCCCTTGATATGGGTGACGTCCATTTACATACCACCTGAAGCCTGAATGGAATACTCCCAGGACATTGCTAGGGTGATGCTAAGTGAGGCCTAGTCATTAACCACTTCAGCCTCGGAAGGATTTACCCAGGAGCACTTTTTGCGTCGCTTTAACTGACAATTGCTCGGTCGTGCGACGTTGCACCCAAACAAAATTGACGTCCTTTTTTTCCCCACAAATAGAGCTTTCTTTTGGTGGTATTTGATCACCTCTGCGGTTTTTATTTTTTGTGCTATAAACAAAAAAATAGCGACAATTTTGAAAAAAAAAAAACCTATATTTTTTTTACTTTTTGCTATAATAAATATCCCCAAAAAATATATTTAAAAAAATGTCTCTCTCAGTTTAGGCCGATACGTATTCTTCTACATATTTTTGGTAAAAAAAAAAATCTCAATAAGCAATTATTGATTGGTTCGCTCAAAAGTTATGTCATCTACAAAATAGGGGAAAGTTTTGTGGCATTTTTTTTTTTTTTTTTCCACTGGTAATGGCGGCGATCTGCAATTTTTATCTGGACTGTGACATTATGGCAGACACATTGGACACTTTTGACACTATTTTGGGACCTTTGTCATTTATACAGCGATCAGTGCTATATAAATCCACTGACTACTAATGTAGTGTAAATAGCACTGGCAGTGAAGGGGTTACCCACTAGGGGGCAGTGTAGGGGTTAAGTGTGTCCTGGGGAGTGTTTCTAACTGTGGGGGAGGGGGGCGTGGCTACGTGTGACACGTCACTGATCTCTGCTCCACACGTCACTGATCACAGGGAGCAGAGTTCAGTGGCACTGTCACTAGGCAGAACGGGGAGATGCTTGTTTACATCAGCATCTCCCCGTTCTTCTTCCCCGTAAGGCGATCGCGGGCATTTATACAGCAATCAGAGCTATAAAAACGCACTGATTGCTGTGTAAATGACACTGGCAGGGAAGGGGTTAAACACTAGGGTGTGATCAAGGGGTTAAGTGTGTCCTAGGGATAGGGAATGATTCTAACTGTGGGGCGGATGGGCTACCACTGACATGTCAGCAATCACTGCTCCCGATGACAGGAAGCAGTGATCTCTGTGATGTCACTAGGCAGAACAGGGAAATGCCTTGTTTACATAGGCGTCTCCCCATTCTGCCGCTCCGCGACATGTTTGCGGGCCCCCCGGCAGACATAGATTCTGCGGGCGCACGCCCACTATGCTGCGATTTAAAGGGGACAAACCTGTACGGCCATTTGCCCAGCCATGCCATCGCCGTGTGCTGGTCAGCACGTGGTTAATGCTCGCCTCCTCCATCGCAGGAGTGAGATTTTTCTTTAGTTCAAACCTCCTCACATGTTCTTTCTCTCCCCTGATGCAGTAGCTGTGAGCTCCTGTGAGCTCGCTCCTGTGATGGAGGAGGTGCGCAGTAATGACTAGGCCTCACACCCAAGCAATGTTCTGGGAGTATTCCAGTCAGGCTTCATAAGGTACTTAATTGGCCCATACCTAGTACAGTTTGTTTTTAGCTACAGACAACCCTTATCTGTGTAGGCAGTTTTTTTGGTAATGATGAATTAACCGTAAAAACGTCCTGGGAGTGTTCCAGTCAGGCTTCAAGGGTTACATAAATGGCTTTGACTTAGAGCAAGGCCATATTTCAACTTTAGTCTAGCTGCATAGTTTGTCTTTATCTACAAACACACCTTACCTGCAGAGACAGTTTTTTTTGTATTTATTTCAGGTACTTGTATAGCACTGTCAATCAGGGCTGGACTGGGAAAGAAATGTGGCCCTGGACTTCATCCAGACCGGCCCACTTACATTTTGAGGGTCTCATTACCAGCCCCCTTACATCAGAGTGTCCCATTAGCACCCCCTTACATCAGAGTGTCCCATTAGCACCCCCTTACATCAGAGTGTCCCATTAGCACCCCCTTACATCAGAGTGTCCCATCAGCAGCCCCCTTACATCAGAGTGTCCCATCAGCAGCCCTCTTACATCAGAGTGTCCCATCAGCAGCCCTCTTACATCAGACCCATCAGCAGCCCCCTTACATCAGAGTGTCCCATCACCACCCCCCTTACATCAGAGTGTCCCATCAGCACCCCCTTACATCAGAGTGTCCCATCACCACCCCCCTTACATCAGAGTGTCCCTTCACCATCCCCCTTACATCAGAGTGTCCCATCACCACCCCCCTTACATCAGAGTGTCCCATCACCATCCCCCTTACATCAGAGTGTCCCATCACCACCCCCTTACATCAGAGTGTCCCATCACTAGCCCCCTTACATCAGAGTGGCCCACTCAGCCATCGGCCCACCGGGAAACTCCTGGTAGTCCTGATGGCCAGTACATGCCTGCTGTCAATTTACACAGCACTTTACATATACATTACACATTCACATCAGTCCCTACCCTCAAGGAGCTTACAATCTAAGGTCCCTAACAAACATTCATACATACTAAGGACAAGTTAATTAATCCAATTAACCTACCAGCATGTCTTTGGAGTGTGGGAGGAAACCAGAGTTCCCGGAGGAAACCCACACAGGCACAGGGAGAACATGCAAACTCCAGGTGGGTAGTGTCGTGGTTGGGATTTGAATCAGCGACCCTTCTTACTGCCAGGCAAGAGTGCTAACCACTACACCACTGTGCTACAGGTAAACTTTTGCTTTAAGGTATATGGTTGCCACTAGAGATGGGCTCAGGCGTGTTCGGGATCCTAGTCCCAACCCACCTACTCAGTCCAGCCAGGAAGCCGACACTGTATACCGCTAATCACAGGCAGTGACACATTTCCTGGTCCGCAGCTGCACAGATCGGGAAATGTCTCAATGCCTGTGATTAGCGGTGTGCAGTGTCGGCTTCCTGGCAGGATCAGGCAGGTTAGTTGGGACTAGGATCCCGAACACGTCGGAGCCCATCTCTAGTTGCCGCCTCATCTCTTTAAAACCAAACGCTAATATAATGCACATAAGCCACTTAGGGCTGGTTCACACCACAAAAATCGCACTTCAGATGCATTTCTGCATGTGCATTTTTATTGAATTCCTGTGCATTTTTGATACATTCCAGGTGCTTTTTTCTTATTTTTCCTGTTTTTTGGGGTCTAGTGCATTTTTGATGCATTCCGGTGCGTTTTTTAAGCGTTTTACCACTTTCCAATACAGTTCAGTGCAGGAAAAATGCAGCATGTTCTACTTTCATTTCTGTAACTAGAACGTCCTGGAACTGACCACACTGTTGTGAACTATGCCATTGGAAACCATATAACCTACTTGTCATGAATTTTTGATGCAGAAAAAAACCACAATGGACTGCGTGTGGTGTGAACTGGACCTAAGTGAGTTTATTTACCACTTTAATCTGCCACAGAATCTGTGTTTGTTTTAAATGGATGAGGTGGCAACTTTAGGTATAACTAAAGGCATTTTTATTTTAGGATAGAATGGAGAAGGATGGGTGTAGCATAAGGGGTTGCAGGGGTCACAATCGCAACCCCACCCCTAGCTCCAGGGGGGCCTCTGCAGCCTCCCTCCTCATATTATCATATCCTCCACAAAATCCAGCTCTGATCTGCCCTAGGGCCTCACAGGCGCGCCTCAGTACTGGGATTCTACTTTGTCTTCCACAGTCCACACCTCTCTGTTCTCATTGGCTGGGGAGAAGCTGCGAGCCATTTCCTGAATGGAGAGGAGCACGAGGTGAGAACACCCCAGGGTGGGGAAGTGTCTGTGCTGTGTGCCGGCAACATGGAATTGTAACCAAGCTCAGCGAGGCAAGAGGAGGAGAGGACCGTCCTGTAGCCACGATAGGACCGATGTCACTGGTGAGGTACGACACCGCTCAGTGTCTCCTAATCACCACCCGGGATTCTCTGTACCCCCCTCCTGGGGATGTCTACTTACCCCACTTCCCTGACAACTGGGGAAATGTTCCCAGGTCAACTTTTGCATCGGGGCCCACAAGCTTCAAGCTACACCTCTGATTAGAACCCCTGTCAGGTTTGTTTGTGTCTGTGCCACTGTTAGGGAGATCTACCCTCTATTTGCCCTGTTTACCACTATAACCGAAAGTGAAAGAAAACCCACATTTTCGGTTGTTATCAGAACAGGAATAGATAGGAAATCTTTCAATGGTGACCCTGATGACATCCAGGGATTCCCTTACTTTGGAGGGATGTTCTCTCACTTCCTATTTTGACCACTAGACAGGAAGTGAAGGGAAATCTCCCCAAAGGGACACAGATGGCAAAAAACTGACAGAGGTTTTAACTCTCCCTTACTCTCTTCAAAATGGGATAAAAAAAGTTTGGCCTTTAGTTCTATTTATGAAAATAATTCCGGAAAACGTATCTTTAGCTAACAGCATATGACTTTAGGCTTCCTATGCTTGTACTTCATGTGACCAGTATCAAAGCATTACTCCTGTAGTACATTCGGGGAATAAGGTGCACCGTGCAGGCACATCTAATGCTTGGCCATTGCTGCCTAAACATATGCAACATACGAAATTTCATATATGTTTCAATGCATTGAGGGTCTTCTGAAACTGCTTTCCAATATGTTTTCCCAAGACCCTAGGATAGTTAATGTAGGTACTACATTGCTGCTCCTATCCTGAAAGGAGGTTTCAAAAGCAGCCAATCAAAAAATATTAAAAGAGAAGGATGGTCAAAGCATTTTTGACCATATTTCACTGGTGGATCCCAGAAGTGTACTTACTGTTGAACTCCTGTGACCCAGAGTCGGCTTACAGTGGGATAGAGCCTGTTCTCAGCTGGTGTCACAGAGCTGCCCTAGAACAGGCGTTCTCAACCTTCTAACCCTAGAGGAACCCCAAAAATAATTTTCATGTCTCAAGGAACCCTTCCTAAAACCAACTCGTAAGGGTTCAATAGGAACAATACTCCTTATATTGGTGGTCAATAAGAAAAATGTCCCCCTTAAAGTGGTGTTTAGAATGCCACCCTTAAAGACATCTAAAAATATATTTGGTATCATGCTGCTGGCTTTGCTAAGTGGTGCTGAACCTTGTACTCTGTAGGCATCATCAAATAGGTGGTTCAACAGCCACAGCTCAAGGAACCTCCCTAGCAACCTCTGGAGGAACCCCAGGGTTCCACAGAACCCTGGTTGAGAATGGCTGCTCTAGAAGGATCCAGACCCTTTCGACAGGATCCACCTATCTGCCTGATTGATAGCTGGCTCCAGCTCTTAGTGCGTGGCTGAAAACCGAAGTGAGCTGTGCCCACCCCTCTTCTGCCCGGCACTCCAATGAAAGCTGGAAAGGCAGAGTGGTGACTGACAGTCACCACTCTCCACTCCAAGAGGTCCAAGAACTGAGCGATCAGCGGTCATGTTCTTGGTTTTAGAACTAGCGTGGGACAGCTGCAACCTCACAATGATGCTGCAGCATAGAGGTGTTTCTTTCATAAACCCTCCTTTAATAAATTCAGCCAATATCCTTCCAATGTTCTTATACTGTGTAAAGCAAGCGGCAAAATATCTGGTCAGGTTTTCTGTAGGGTGCCCCCCCCCCCATGAGCCCCAAATACTTACACCTGATATGCAAATAGCACCTACTTTGTATAATCTTTGGGTCTGCCCATCTTCTTCTATCTCATGAACCCTACATATTGACCCATGCTAACCAGTAGTAAGGCTCTGGAGGCAGGAGGTGGAGATGGGGACTATGGGAAATGGTTGCATATCAAGACACATTTGTTTTTTCACGGCTCAAGCAGCGCTCTGCAAAAAAATGGAACAAGCTGTCCAGGCACCATCATTACTCAGCAATTGGCAATTCTATTAATGTACTATATACAGGGCTCAAGTCCTGCAGGAACGCATGGGAACGGAGTTCCTGTACATTCTCCACAACAGGAACTCAGTTCCCGTTAGCAGCCGCGTCCTGCATATGCCTGAGTAACTGGTTGTTAGGCTGAGCAGCGCCTCCGAGAGAGAGCAGCCAGCCACAGACACCACACCAGACAGAGCCATACTTACTGCTGGTAAGGATCCAACCTGTGCCCACTGCACAGTCAGTGCCAGACAGTCCTGGGGCCCGCTGCCGACTACTCCCTCAGCCGCTGTAGCACTTTGCCAGGAGTGCAGCCCAACTCTGAGCTGCCAGACTTCTCCAGTTCAACTTCTCCTCTCCTGAGCTGAGCCTTCGAGTCCTCCCGCCCACGAGGTTTGCCACACGCCAGAGTCATTGACAAACTTCCAGGTTAGTGTGTTACACACACTTTGTTAGTTACAGTGTGCATGCTCCCCCTCCGTTCTGCTGCTGTGTCCCCCACTCCCCCTCCATTCTGCTGCTGTGTCCCCCACTCCCCCTCCGTTCTGCTGCTGTCCCCCACTCCCCCTCCATTCTGCTGCTGTCCCCCACTCCCCCTCCATTCTGCTGCTGTCCCCCACTCCCCCTCCATTCTGCTGCTGTCCCCCACTCCCCCTCCATTCTGCTGCTGTCTCCCACTCCCCCTCCGTTCTGCTGCTGTCTCCCACTCCCCCTCCGTTCTGCTGCTGTCCCCCACTCCCCCTCCATTCTGCTGCTGTCCCCCACTCCCCCTCCATTCTGCTGCTGTCCCCCACTTCCCCTCCATTCTGCTGCTGTTCCCCACTCTCCCTCCATTCTGCTGCTGTCCCCCACTTCCCCTCCATTCTGCTGCTGTTCCCCACTCTCCCTCCATTCTGCTGCTGTCCCCCACTTCCCCTCCGTTCTGCTGCTGTCCCCCACTCTCCCTCCGTTCTGCTGCTGTCCCCCACTTCCCCTCCATTCTGCTGCTGTCCCCCACTTCCCCTCCTTTCTGCTGCTGTCCCCCACTTCCCCTCCTTTCTGCTGCTGTCCCCCACTCCCCCTCCGTTCTGCTGCTGTCCCCAACCCCCCCTCCATTCTGCTGCTGTCCCCCACTCCCCCTCCATTCTGCTGCTGTCCCCCCACTCCCCCTCCATTCTGCTGCTGTCCCCCTCCAGTTTTCCTCCATGTCCCCTTGCGTTCTGCTGTCCCCCTTGCGTTCTGCTGTCCCCCTGCGTTCTGCTGTCCCCCTGCGTTCTGCTGTCCCCCTCTGTTCTGCTGCTGTCCTCCTCCAGTTTTCCTCCACGTCTCCCTCCGTTCTTGTGGTGATTATTCTGTTGGTTTGACAAGTTAACTTATTTTGTTGCACTTTACAATAAATGTTGCACTGTATTTTCTGTGAAATATATATGCATATGAGCGTATCATTTTCTTATTTATTTTTAGGTGGCGGAGTGGATCTTGGGTGGGAGATCCCACACTTTTTCCGACCAGGACTTGACCCCTGACTATATACCTTCCTTCATTTTCATGTTTATGGAATCCAACATGATTATCTTGCTGGAGAATCATCACAAGCACAAATTTAAAACAATTACCTGGCCCTTTCCATAAATCCATTAAAGTGTATAAAATATGCAGGAGAATTGAATACTCCAAACACCTTGTTTAGTGATTACAGTCTGATGTGACGTTTGTGGAAAATGAACCTTCTTCCTCTTGTTTCATCTAACAATGCCTCCTCGCTTCCAGATTCTTTCCTGACCTAATTGCAGAAAATATGTGCATTTTCCCTGAACTTGGAGATAGGGCTATTTATACACAGTGAGCTTGTGATTGCAATTAAGTCATCAGCGACTTAACTGATTAGTAGCGGCAATGGTGTGAGCTGCTTCACACCGCTATAAAATCAAGGTATTCCTGAGATTACCATTAGGGGGGGTTTAATAATTTAGGTAGTCACAGGACATCTCTAGTGGGCAAACACCCATCAGTAAAGACTCAACGATGTCGTCTTCTATTCCCCAATGTGACCCCAGTAACTCTAAACCACATTGTTGAGGGTTGTGGGACTTTGCATGTTGCTGTTTCACTGCCTTGCTATTAGGCCCCTTTCACACTGGAGCGGTGCTGGCGTCGGCGGTAAAGTGGTGCTATTTTTAGCGCCGCTTTACTGTAGTTTTAGCGGCGGTATGTGGCCACTAGCGGAGCGTTTTTAACCTCCGCTAGCGGCCGAAAAAGGGTTACAACTGCCCGCAAAGCGCAGTTGCAGCGGCGCTTTGCTGGCAGTATAGCCGCGCTGCCCCATTGATTTCAATGGGTAGGAGCGGTTTAGGAGCGGTGAATACACGGCTCCCTCACCGCTCCAAAGATGCGGCTAGCAGGACTTTTTTCACCGTCCTGCCAGCTCACCGCACTCCGGCTTTCACACTGGAGTGAAAGGGGCCGTTTTTTTTCCGGCGCTATTTTTTGCATTGTAGCGCCTGAAAACCGCCTCGGTGTGAAAGGGGCCTTATAACCTGTGCTAGCCAAATTACAACTGTAACTTGAATGGTTGTTTTCGGCAACACCTCCCATTATGTTTTTTTTTTTTACTTTTTATACTTTCAGAATTATTTTTTAGGCATTTTGGCTACGCCCTTTAAATTGGTTATGTAGACTAAATCTAAAAACACTGTTGGAAGACTGCTAAAAACTTTTGTTGAGATAAAACATTTCCCTCTGGGTGATCTCTGTACATTGCAGGGATTTTAACAAACTCTGTTGCAGATTCCTACCTTTTGTTATTCGGAATAAATTGCTTTTTGTGTGTTTGTGTCCATGTGCAATGTGAATTTGACTTTATAATTCTCATTCAGCAGTTGGTTCTAATGAGGAAAATGGCAGGGTCTGCATCCCATAAACTGTAGAGGAGGAGGAGGAGGAATGTAGGCGCCACCAGGTGAAAAAAAAAAAGCCTTATACTATAAAGCCCATCTATATATTTATAATCAGTGGAAACACAGGGGAACGCAGTTCAGGAATCTCTAGCACTGAATGCATGCAGTGGCAAGGGGTAGCGGGGTGTGCTAAAGGGTCCAATGATGCCATCTGCTGATGTATCTATTGTTGCTAGTGAGTCAATTCTTGCTGGGAGGCATCTACTGTTGTGGGAGGGGTCTATTGTTGCTGGCTGCTGGCGGGTCTATTAATGCTGGCTGCTGGGGGGGTCTACTGTTGAGGGAGGGGTCTATTGTTCCTGGGGTGGATCTGTTGTTGCAAGGCAGTAGGGATGAGCTTGGTGTTCGACTCAAATGCATGTTCGACTCGAACATCGGCCCGTTCGTCTGTTCGGCGAATTCAGAACTTTGTGGACCGTTCGCACCAAATTCGTATGGCACGAACGGCCCACAATGCACTACGCCATCGCAGTGCATTGCTGGCTCATGATTGGCCAAGCATGCACTGTGACCCTGCATGCTTGGCCAATCACAGCACCAGTAGCGAGGAGAGCCATAATTGGCCACAGGCAGGATGCCTGTGGCCAATTATAGCTCAGGGGGTTTAGTACACGCCCCACACTATATAAGGCCGCCAGCGCGGCGGCCTTGTGTAGTGTGTTCTGGCGTGCAAGGAAAGAGCAAGATAGGCAGGGACAGTGTTCTTTTCTCAGGCATCTGCAGGAGTTAAAGTGGGTGTTGTGTGCCTCCAGCACAGTATAAACCTGTATCTACCCTTTATTGCTGGTGTTCTCTAATACAGGCATGTGCAGGAGTTAGTGGGTATTGTGTGCCTCCAGCACAGCACAGTATACACATGTATCTACCCTTTAATGCTGGTGTTCTCTAATACAGGCATCTGCAGGAGTTAAAGTGGGTATACACCTGAAGATATTATATTGCTGGTGTTGTCTGTTGCATGTTCTGCATATTAGCCTTTAAAATGAGCACTTTTGATTTTGACCGTTCAAGTCCCATAGACTTTAATAGGGTTCTAAAGTTTATACAAATTTTTGGTCCGTTCGAAGGTTCTGCTGCAAACCGAACTGGGGGTGGGGGGGGGGGGGTGTCTTCGGCTCATCCCTACAAGGCAGTATTTTGTTGAAAGGGGTCTATTGTTGCTGGGGGATCTGTTATTTTTTGGGGCTGTCTATTATTGATGGAATCCGTTGTACTGCTTTTCTTATTATAATTACCAAATTTCATACAGATTACTTAGCACCACAAAAATTATAGTTCTGTTTTCTCTAAAAGAGGTGGTACTGGGAGGTGGCTAGGGGGGTGGAAACAAGCGACGATGCTTGGAGGTGGGTAGGGGACGGAGACAAGTGGAGACTTGGGAGATGGGAGTTCCTGCGCCTATTCTCTGAGAAAGAAGCCCTATATATAATATCAGGGGCGGACTGACAATTCATGGGGCCCCCAGGCAATAGGAGATTATGGGGCCCCCGGGCAATAGGAGATTATGGGGCCACACATTAGACGACACAAACACACACACACAGTATACAATCACACAGTATACGCAGACACGTTTCTATTGGCTGAGAAGGTACTGGAGAGGTGGGGCAGCTATAATCTCAGGATTTTTAGACCAAAAGGATGTCGGTAAGGGATATTTCAGAGACAGATGTAAAAAAAAAAACACACACATTTTTACATACTGTCCTTGGTTTACTGAGGCTGGCAACCCTGATGGGGCCCCCTAGTGGCATGGGGCCCCCGGGCAGTGCCCCAGTGGCCCAATGGTCAGTCCGCCCCTGTATAATATAGTAAAAACATGCAGAGTCCATAAAAATTAGTCTAATCCATAAAAGTCCAATAATGTCCAAACACTAGGGCAGGCTCTTCAGCGAGCAGGACCAGGCTCTGTATGTAATAGCAGAGGAGAGGAAAAGTGCTTCTAAGTCCAGACTGGTAAAGTTAGTTTATTGGGGCAAGAAAAGACAAAAGTGGCCAATCACATTTGTTAGGTAAGAAATAGGCTCATCAAAAGATATATGGTCCGGGATGTTACCGCACGTGTCAGCTAAGGGGCAGCCAGGGTCCGCTGCTGTGGATCAGTTAAAACGTTATGGATCGTTTTGGAGCATCTCACGAATACTGTAATTTTTGTTCCAGAGGAGGCAAAGTTGCTCAAAATTTCAATTTGTTTCTTCTGGGAAAATCAGTGAGCCAATCACACAAGCAGGAAAAATGGTTTTCTCTGGTATACTCATTATCCACTTCTGGATTTTTACTGATTTTACCAAAAGTGACTCATCAGGTTTGATTAATTTACCTGCTGAAAAAGCCTGCTGTGGATACGAACTGTACACTTCAAACTGAACTCCGGTCAGCCATTAAAACTTTTTGCTCACCAACCCTTCACTGTATAGTGAAGGTCTAATGCTCATTTAGCCTCATGTAGGGGGTAAAGCAAAGGAATATTTATCATATCCTTGCTCTAGCAGGCATCTTCCCCACTGGTTCTGGGATGGACGTCCAGTCCCTCAAAGCTGCTCTTCCTCTCCGGTCATGTGAAGGCTCCCGCACTGATATAAACACTGCAGGACCAGCAGTCCTGCACTGTATATGAGGACATCAATAGTCTTCTCATATTCTCCAGTTCCCGTGGATCGTAGGATGTCATGGAAGTGAGGAACAAGTTCAACTTTCAGTTTCTTGATGATGACATGGACATCACAAGGAGGGCCTGTCCATTGTGGGTGCATGGGTACTGCCCTCCCTATCCATGCACCTGGCAAATTCCTATGGCGGGGGTGGGTAGGGGTGTGTTTTTTGAAGCACTGATTAGATCCAGAGGCTCTAATAGGCTTCAAAATAGGGTGGCAACAAAAAAGATAGTGTGGATTCCCACAGACGGGTAACCCCAGAGAAAAGTGAGGATCACTGAGGAACAATGACCACTGATATATAACCATTTCAAAAAGTTATTAAATACAAAAATATTAACTATCTAACGTTACCAAATGAAAATTCATGGATATACAGTGCCTTGCAAAAGTATTCGGCCCCCTTGAACTTTTCAACCTTTTGCCACATTTCAGGCTTCAAACATAAAGATGTAAAGATATAAAATTTTAATTTTTTGTGAAGAATCACCAACAAGTGGGACACAATTGTGAAGTGGAACGAAATCTATTTGGATATTTTAAACTTTTTTAGCAAATAAAAAACTGAAAAGTGGTGCATGCAAAATTATTCGGCCCCTTTACTTTCAGTGCAGCAAACTCACTCCAGAAGTTCAGCGAGGATCTCTGAATGATCCAATGTTGTCCTAAATGACTGATGGTGATAAATAGAATCCACCTGTGTGTAATCAAGTCTCTGTATAAATGGACCTGCTCTGTGATAGTCTCAGGGTTCTGTTGAAAGCGCAGAGAGAATCATGAAGACCAAGGAACACACCAGGCAGGTCCGTAATACTGTTGTGGAGAAGTTTAAAGCCGTATTTGGATACCAAAACATTTCCCAAGCTTTAAACATCCCAAGGAGCACTGTGCAAGCGATCATTTTGAAATGGAAGGAGTATCAGACCACTGCAAATCTACCAAGACCTGGCCGTCCCTCTAAACTTTCAGCTCAGACAAGGAGAAGACTGATCAGAGATGCAGCCAAGAGGCCCATGATCACTCTGGATAAACTGCAGAGAACTACAGCTGAGGGGGGAGAGTCTGTCCATAGGACAACAATCAGTCGTACACTGCACAAATCTGGCCTTTATGGAAGAGTGGCAAGAAGAAAGCCATTTCTCAAAGATGTCCATAAAAAGTCTCGTCTAAAGTTTGCCACAAGCCACCTGGGAGACACACCAAACATGTGGAAGAAGGTGCTCTGGTCAGATGAAACCAAAATCCAACTTTTTGCCCACAATGCAAAACGATATGTTTGGCGTAAAAGCAACACAGCTCATCACCCTCAACACACCATCCCCACTGTCAAACATGGTGGTGGCAGCATCATGGTTTGGGCCTGCTTTTCTTCAGCAGGGACAGGGAAGATGGTTAATATTGAGGGGAAGATGGATGCAGCCAAATACAGGACCATTCTGGATGAAAACCTGTTGGAGTCTGCAAAAGACCTGAAACTGGGACGGAGATTTATCTTCCAACAAGACAATGATCCCAAACATACAGCAAAATCTACAAAGGAATGGTTCACAAATAAACGTATCCAGGTGTTAGAATGGCCAAGTCAAAGTCCAGACCTGAATCCAATCGAGAATCTGTGGAAAGAGCTGAAAACTGCTGTTCACAAACGCTCTCCATCCAACCTCACTGAGCTCGAGCTGTTTTGCAAGGAAGAAAGGCAAGAATTTCAGTCTCTCGATGTGCAAAACTGATAGAGACATACCCCAAGCGACTTGCAGCTGTAATCGCAGCAAAAGGTGGCTCTACAAAGTATTAACGCAAGGGGGCCGAATAATTTTACACGCCCCACTTTTCATATTTTTATTATTTAAAAAAGTTTCAAAAATCCAATAGATTTCGTTCCACTTCACAATTGTGTCCCACTTGTTGGTGATTCTTCACAAAAAATAAAAATGTTATGTCTTTATGTTTGAAGCCTGAAATGTGGCAAAAGGTTGAAAAGTTCAAGGGGGCCGAATACTTTCGCAAGGCACTGTATGAATGAAATAGCGCACACTCAGACACGTAGAACATAATATGTGAAAAGGCAGCCTTGAAAAAACCTTATGAAAAATAGGTATCCGAGATTCGAAAATTCTCTCCAATCCTGGCAAGCACTAGTCTAGGGGGGATAATAATAATATTGACCATCCTTTTTCTTTATGGTTCAAAATAGGGTGGGCTCGGGGCACAGAGCATTGTGTCCGGAGCCCACCCAGGTGTGTTCTAACAGCGACTGATACCCGTCACCCATTTGGCTGAAGGGACAGGCGATCCTATTGGATGCTTAGGAGAAGAAAGGGGGAGCCGCACAGTAGACACAGGAGCTCGCCCACCGTCCATAGAAGCTCCCTGCCATCAGAGCCCGTAACCCGCCGCTGCCTGCTGGAGCCTGCAACCTGCCCACCGGGTCCTGCTGCGGGCAGGAGGTGCAGAGATGCCACCGACCAATGGGGAGGTTGTTTGTCACCCCCCAAAAAACAACAAAAATAAAAAATAAACACAGGCCGCCACTGGTGTATTGATTTTGTTTTTGTTTGTTTTTTTGTTTTTTTGTTTTTTTCCTTTTGTTATGAGGAATGCAACAAGAGCATTGAGA
Source organism: Lithobates pipiens (assembly GCF_037356315.1). Lineage (NCBI taxonomy): Eukaryota > Metazoa > Chordata > Amphibia > Anura > Ranidae > Lithobates > Lithobates pipiens. Next base: position 1,761,289 of record NW_027507879.1, on the reverse strand, counting down.
TAACTAGAGGGGTGACACTATCCCTCTATCTCTGCTATTATAGATTAACCCCAATAATGACCTTTGGGAACTTTTAAAGAATTGTCTTTGGTTTTAATCTTTATATTTCGGCTGATTCTATATTTTCTATATCTGTATTCCTGCATCTATCTAGTGCTTTCAGGATAAAGCTAGTACTTGTTGTAGAAGACAAGTGTTTTATTGAGTGTTTTATTGAAAAGACACATTTCTTTGACATTGTAAAATGCGAACTTTGCCTCTATTTGACTGTAATATCAGCCAACAGCTTATGTGCTTAATGTCATATCTACAGGCAATGAATCAACCTTCAGCATTGATGTCCGATATGCCCTTTATACTACCTGCTAGTCTGCAATCTTTGCAAGTACCTGTACAATCATAGCTGCATTTTAAAATAAGGCACATTTTGCTGGTGCCAAGGGTTACAGGGTTAGAGGGAAAGAAGGATTGAGTCAAGTAAATGTCTACCCAGTCATTTTTTAATAGAATGAGGAAGTCACGTTTGTATTGCCTTACTAAAAAAAAAAAAAAAAAATTAAAAAAAAGCTGTTGTTTACAGACTTCAGTAGCTAAACCTGAAATCACACAAGTGACCTAGTTAGAACAGTGACTTCTACTTCTCTCTCTCTTTCTCTGAGGTTTCAAATATAGACAGCTTGTTTTGCTCCCTCCCCCTATAGAAAACCTATAATGCTTTGGGAATCCTACATCATGCATGCACTCTGTATTAAATGTTTATTAGTAAAATAAAAATGTTATATCAATTGTCCTTAAAGTGGTTGTAAACCCCGCTTTGTTATTTTTACATACAGATAAGCCTATAATAAGGCTTACCTGTAGGTAAAATGAATATCTCCTAAACATACACCGTTTAGGAGATATTCACCTTGCATGCAGCCGCTGATTTCAGTGGCGTGTGCGCTCTGAAGGTCCATCGTACCACGCCAGATCTTCTGAGCTTCATGCCGGAACGGAGGGCTCCCACGCGCATGTGTGAGATTGACGTCATCGCAGCTCCGACCACTCACAGCGCTGGAGCCTGCGATCCCGGAACGAAGGCCAGGGGAACATGTCAGCGATGCATACTAGCACATTATGTCATTGTCTTGCAGGGTTTTTTGTCTTGTTCTGTTTTTTCAGTGGTTTACAACCACGTTAAAGCCCAACATATTTTTATGCACCCCCTGCAGGTATTTAAAAAAGCTCTGGCTGCAATACTCACCTCCTCTGTGTCGTTGTCCCGTAGATGTCCCCAGTCTTTCAGAATTATTGATGCCGAGCTTCCAGGTATGGGGGGTAGCATCTGATTTCACCTATGTAATATTGTGGAGGCCATTTGTCAGCTCAGATGGCCATTTGTCAGCCCTGACAAAGCTGGCAAATGGTAATCCTACATCAAACCGATGCCCGAGCTTACCAAGAGGGACTGCTGCAGGGATGTAGCCAGTGGCGGCTGATGGAATTTTTTTGGGGGGGAGCAGGAAACAGTATGCCAACCTTTGCGACCTGAGCCCACCCTATTTTTAAACCTATCAGAGCTTCTGGCTCTAGCCAGGTGCTCAACCAAAAAACCCTGGCCGCTGTAATTCATGCTCCCCGGTGCCCTGAAAGGGGCTGGACGCATGAATAGGGGGTGCCCGTGGCGGCCATGGATAGATTCATACTATGCATGAATTTATCCATTGTGCATTTAGGGGGTGGCGAGGAGAGAGCAGGTGGCGCCCGGGTGCCCCTAATGGACGGGCCACCACTGGAGGTGGCAGGGGAGCATAAATGGATGAGTATACCTTACTGGTATGGTGGCCCATAAGAAAACACTGGGAGTTATTTGCTAAAGGCAAATCCAATTTGCAGTACAAGTGCAAACTGCAAGTGCAAAGAGCACTTGAAATTGCACTGAAAGTGCACTTGGAAGTAAAGTCGCTGTAGATACGTGGGCGACATGCAAGGAAAATAAAAAACAGCATTTTAGCTTGCACTTGATTGGATGACAAAATCAGCAGAGCCTCCCCTCATTTCAGATCTACCCCTCAGATTTACAGCGACTGCACTTCCAAGTGCACTTTCAGTGCAATTTCAAGTGCACTTCCCACTTATAGTGCAAAGTGGATTTGCCTTTTGTAAATAACCCATTGCTACTAATCTCTAAATGAGCAGATGACATTTTTTTTTTTTCAATTACTATAGTTTCTCTTTAAAGTGGTTGTATACCCGCTGAATTTTTTTTTTCCTCACCTGCAAAGCAAAAGGCATAATGAGCTAGTATACTAGCTCATTATGAAATACTTACCTTAGAACGAGGCCCTGACATCTGTCCCGATCCACGCCGAGGGAGCTGACATGTTCCCTCGGCGTTTCTTCCGGGTATCGCAGCTCCGGTGCTGTGAGTGGCCGGAGCCGCGATATCATTTCTCTCCGGCAGGTTCCAGCCGGGAACCCCCTGTGCGCATGCGCCGCTGCAGTCAGCGGCGCATTGCGAGGGGAATATCTCCAAAACCGTACAGGTTTAGGAGATATTTTTTTTTACCTACAGGTAAACCTTATTATAGGCTTTCCTGTAGGTAAAAGTCCCCAATTTGGCTATACAACCACTCTAAATGCCAGTTTGGCACTTGCATACCTCCCAACTTTCTGATGTGAATGAGGGACACCTATTAGCAAAACTATGTAGGCATAGGATACACCCCCTACCTACCATTGTACAAAAAAAATGATTGGCTAATCCCACAAGTGCTTTTTTACCACTACTATTCCTTTATACTGGCATTTGGAATTTACTAATGCAGCAGTTTATAAATTGGATGAAAGCTTTAGCACTAGGAAACACTTTTTGATAGATAAAAAAATGCATTTCATATACAATTATATAGATCAGACCAAAATTAGGAGGAAAGAGGGACAATAGGACTTTGTTCCCCAAATGAGGGACAGTCCCTCAAAATCAGGGACAGTTGGGAGCTATGCACTTGGTGCTGGCCAGGTAGAATTCTGTGTGCAACCTCTAAATGCCATTTTTATAGGCTTGGCTCCAGTATACCTTTACGTAATCTGGAATGAGTCATAAACAATTCATTGCACGAGGAATACAACAGGCCTTGACACCGTCAAGGTTAAATGAAGGGCAAACCATAAAAGCTTGTGTAGTGTTTGTGAACATATTGTCTCTCCTCCAGCCTCAGCCTTCCTCACTCTAATTACTCGGTGAATCTCCAGATAGATCTGTAGCTTCCCAGCACAGGACAGCCACAATGTACTTCAAAGCCCCCTACGGAGGCAAGCAATTTGCTTCTGACATATCCAGTCTGAAATATGCAGATACGGTCAGGTGAATGTAACAAAGCTTCATTGCAGGTCAGCAAATCATCAGTGAAGAATAATTGCATTGATTTACTGTAGTCATTCAGCTGGAGAAGAGTTGGCTGTAGGGTGACCAGAAAGATTTTTTTTTTTATTAGTGACAGTTACTAATTAACTTCAGATATCTTCGTTTTTTTTCCCATTCTAAACTCAAGGGGTAAAAATGCATGGTATACTTCTAGAATCCCCTGTGTGGAAACAAGTCTATTAGCCCTTGTACACACGGTCGGAAATTCCGACGGAAAATGTCCGATCGGACCGTGTTGTCGGATAATCCAACCGCATGTGGGCTCCATCTGACTTTTTCCGTCGGAATGTCCGACCAACAAAGTTTGAGAGCTGGATGTAAAATTTTCCGACAACATGATCCGATAGGACTTAGTCCGATTGCTTGTAGAGAATTCCGATCGGACAAAGTGCCACACATGCTCAGATCAAATTACGAGACCAAAGCTATTGGCTACTAGCTTGAACGTAGTCCCGTCGTAATGAAATAACGTCATCACATTCCGAACGATCGGATTTTCCGACAGCTTTGTCTGACCGTGTGTATGCAACACCAGTTTCGGACAAAATCCGTCGGAAAAAATCTGTCGGATTTTGTTGTCGGAATGTCCGACCCGTGTGTGCAAGGGCTAACAGAATATTTACTCAATGGGGACACAGGCAGCCATAAAACTGCCATTTTACTCTAGATGTACAGGCAGTCCCTGAGTTACAAACAGGTTAGGGACTGCCTATTTGTTCTAAAGTTGGATTTGTTCATAATTCGGACGCGCATGCGCACAATGGCATTTTCTGCTGTTTTTAGATATCTTTTTCAGATGTTTTCCTCTGTTTTCCAATGTGCCTCGCCGGCGCCACCTGCCGTTCGTAAGTAGGAGTTGTTCGCAAGTCGGAGGTTTGTAACTCAGGGACTCCCTGTATAAATCCAAAGAGGCCAGTAAAAGAAATAAATATGGCTTTCACATTTTGCCTTTATTCAATAAATGTTTTCCAGGAGTTAAAGCCGTCTTTGGACCACTACCATCTCCAATCATGCCTAAAAGAGAAGACTTTGATTTTCTATATTTTTTATAAATGTACACATCAAGTTTTGTGAAGTTTCCATTTACTATCTTTTATATATATATATATATATATATATATATATATATATATATATATATATATATATATTCTTTATTTTCACAGAAACAGCATTACAATTTCACAGGATAACAGTACTCTTTTGTTTGCCTAACTAAAATCAATTATCTTTTTGACCATTTAGAATCAATATTTTTTTGTTTTTAGATATTTTCCATGGTTTATGCTACTGATGAGTGGCTATAAGGCTGCGAAACATGTCAAGCCTTACACTTTACTATTATTCTACCATGGACCAATTTATATTCTCTATGGTTTTATTCATGTTTAGAATCATTCAGTATATGAATTATGTTTATTCCTTTTCATTTATTATTTTATTTTTTTCCCCTTTTCTTAAATTTTTTATTTTATATTTAGTTTTGTTTTTAATTTACGTATGTTTATAAAAATGTATCCATTGTCTGTTCTCTAACTGTTTCAATGATTGTGGACTACTATGTAACTGATGTTGTAAATTATCTGATTGAAATGGTTTTGGAGGTTATATACCCATTTAGTTGTATGTTAGATTATACAAAATGAATAAACAGTATTTCCCAGTCACTTGACTTTCCTTTGTGCTGCTGTGTGCTTCATATAAAGTCCCACCACTTGCTCTCAATTTTAATCAATGATAAGGGTGGAGGCAGTTACCCCTTTGGTTCCTGCCTCATTTAAAGTCCCAAAATTCCTTTTCTTCTCATTTATAGTGCCCAACCATGATTTAACATGCAATATGAACCAAGTAAATCAAATAGTTAACAAGACCTGTCTGTAGAAATACGTCTGTGTGGTAGTATCAGTCAAATATATGTAGTTATATTGAATTTATGCTGTGAACATCAACAAGCAACACCGTTTCTTGGACACAACCAAGCAGAGCCCTAGTTAAAGGGATTGTAAAGTGAATTTTTTTTTTTTTAAATAACAAACATGTTATACTTACCTCCACTGTGCAGCTTGTTTTGCACAGAGTGACCCCGAACCTGCTCTTCTGGGGTTCCTCGGCGGCTGCCTCTGCTTCCTCCCGCAGCTCCCTCGCATGACGAGAAGTATCTGTGGGCACGCTCCCGTGATACAGACGGCGGCTATAGCTGCTCGTTGTATCACACGGCTCCGCCCCCCCCCCGGCGCGCCGCGTCATTGGATGTGATTGACAGCAGCGCGAGCCAATGGCTGCGCTGCTTTCCATCCATCCACTCCAGCCAATCAGCGGCCAGGCTGAACGATGGAAAGGACGTCGGAGGACGAGCACGGGACTTTCGAGGGGTGAGGTAAGTAAAACGGGGGGGCTGGGGGCGCCGGCAGTGTCAGATGTTTTTTCACCTTAATGCATAGAATGCATTAAGGTGAAAAAACATTTACCTTTACAACCCCTTTAAGTCCAGGAGGTATAAAGCAAAAAAAAAATAAAAAAAAAAGGTAGAAATGGAAGCTGGGGAGAGAAAAAAACAAAACACAAACAAGAAGGGTGGGAGGGGGGTATTAGGGGACAAGAAAGGAGGGGAGAAATGAGAAATGACCCGGTCACCCCTCATGGCATGTTGGAAGAGCTCTCTGGGGCAGGGTAGGGGAGAAGCTAATGCTGTGAGGCTAGGGGGGACTGTTCCTTATAAATGAAATAAGGGGTCCAGATCTTCCAATATTTCTCATCTTGCTCTTTCAGCACCATAGTAGGGCTCTCCGTTTATTGAATTTCTGTTATCCTGGCTAGCCAGTGTGTTGTGGTTGGAGGAGTGGTGCTCTTCCACAATGTCGGGATACATACCTTCGCTCGCTGCAGTTAAGAAATGTTTTAGGTCAGAGTTTTTGTCGTTTTTTAATAGAGAGAGGGGTATCATGTAACATCTACTATCTTGCTCCTAAGATTTATGAGGACATCAAGTTCTATCAAGTGCCCCCTTTCACTTAATCCCTATCAAGTACTCCCACCCAACTGTCCCCTATCAACTACCCCTCTCCTCACCCCAACTTGGTCTTTATCATGTGCGTCATCCCACTTGCCACCAGTTAGTTATTGAATGCTCGTTCTACAGCTGCATGCCTAGGCTCCTTTAGTCATATGACTGCAATGCAGTGTTCTTTTCACCATAAACCTTGTATATCTATTAGAGGAGGCATTCTCTTCTCAAGCTCAATCAGGATGGGAGTAGACAAGCTCAATATGTGGATTCATCTGCCTGTTATAAAAGAGCAATTTCAGCAGATATGGAAGATCATAGCCTTAAGGTCACATAACTGAGCATTAAAGCAATTCTAGACTCAAACAATCTTAGTCTTCATATAGTGTGAGTCATTGGCACTTACAGCAGAGATTTATAGTTGCCCTTTTGCCTAGGCCCAGTCTTTATCCATTCCACATGCTACAATATTGATGTAGGTGCAAGATATCACTGGGCAGGCCCTCTTGTTTTCGAGACTCCATCTCCTGATTACACCATCAGTGTAAACCTGCGATCAGAGACAGGAGTTCAAGGATGAGAATATAAAAACAGAAGGTGCTTAGACACTATCACGTGTAAAAAAAAAAAAAAAAAAAAAAAGTGTTCAGTTATGGAAGATCTCATAGATGACCTTTAGATTGTCTTCTTGTAGATTCAGTACTTGAGTGGCCTTAACACATTACGTTTGCCTCAACCCTCTCCAGCTAAAATTTAGGGGTGGGATTGGTGTTCGCTGTTACCAGAGGTTTTGCACTGAATCCTATGTGTTCAAAATTCCCAGATCCAGTGAAATATTGTAGAAATTGGCCATAATAATGAATATGCCCTGTTTGGCCTTTTAACCTAGGTCAATTGGCTTAGAAGGCAAGGGATATGCTTGCCCCCTCACTATAATAGAAAATTGTATACTGGTCTTTCCAATTTAGCATACAATGGTTTATGGTTGCTCCTCCACAAACCCTTAGGACTAATGCCGCGTAAACACAACCGGACCTTCCGGCAGACTAGGTCCTAGGGGATTAGTCTGTCGGACAATCCGATCGTGTGTGGGTTAGTCCGATCGTTTTCCGTTGGCAAAAAAAATCAGACGGACCTAGAAATAGAACATGTTTCAAATCTATCCGATGGACTCAATTCCGACGGACTAAAATCGGGAAAATTGTTTGTCTGTGTGCTAGTCCGACGGACCAAATACGACGCAAGGGCAGCTATTGCAATAGGACTTCTGGGAATCCTACAAAGCCGCTTGAGTTTTAGTTTCCAAATTGCTTCAGCATAAGGGCTCTTTGAGTCATCACAAATTAAAGGATTGCTCTTGCCGAATCTCTAAATACTTCAATGGATATTTCTCTTACAAAATCGCCAGGCGGCTTTTGTTTTTACTGGGCTGCCCTGTTTCAAGGTATTCATTGTTTATTATCCCAGTTGCGACATTCGATGTCCAGGAGATGATCGCATTCGCCACTGCAGTTAGGTCTCACTCATACCAAAAACTTGCAGATTTCACTTCCAGAGACATGAGTTTGGATCAGTTTCTGCATGTTTCATGAGTTTTTATGCACGGTGACATTAGTTTTCATGCATGCTTTTTTTTTTATGCATGGATAGACATCACACCCCATGTCATCACTTTCTCCTCTGCCCTGTTTACACCACAATGTTGATGCCATGTCAGTTTTTTTCTCCATGCAGAAAACTGCGTGCACGTTGCAGATTCCTGCACAGAAAAAATCTGCACGTGATACTAGTGATGTGGTGTGAACAGAGCACATAAAGAACAATTGTTTTCTTTGTGCCCTTTCAGAATACGTGCAAGAAAAACTGATATTTCTGCACATGGTGTGAATGAGGCCTACTGACAGCCTATACAAACCTCCTGCTGATTGTAAACTTTTTTTGGATCTTGATCCTGACCCCACATGGGAAAGTTTACATGCACCCCTTCATCCTACAAACTTAAGACTGAACTTTCTGCTGCCTTTTTTCTTTACTTGACGAGACAGACAAGACTGGCGGAGTAGGCGTTGAAGGCCTCTGATTCCTGTACCATCCTGTACTGAAGAAGGAAGCTGCCTTTCTGCATTCAATTTCCTTTTCTTTTGTGCCTTCATTGAAGCAAGCTTCCCAAACCAAATTTTTCAGTCAACGCTGATGCACCACAGATGGGGATAACCCAAATCAGTGCGAAAACAGAATGGCTTCTTCTATGTGAATGGCGCTGATCTGATGGCAATTGGTATCCATTTGAGTGATGTGATTTTTCTCTGACAGGATCTTGAACTGTGTTCTTGTCAGAGTGGGGTGGGAAAGGTGAGCAGTGTTAACTGGAATACTCCCTTTTAGGATAGCAAACAGTAAACATACTCACTTGACCCTTACCACATATAGGCAATCTGATCTATTTGTGTAGCATGGTCCACATTCATCCAATTGGGATAAAGAAAGATTCGTCAGACACAGATCAATAAGAGAATTAATAGGAGTGCTATAGAAATTGCAAAATGTGCCATATATAGTATCATAAATTTTAATGAACTAATACCTATAGTCCATAGCAGTGGCAGGCCATCCATAAGGGGCGCACGGGTGCCTCCCCCCCCCCCACCCCCCAGGCAATCACAAAAAATTCATATATTTTTTAAACTGGTTCTATAAAAAAATATATATATAAAAAGGTCCTTAAGTGCACTTTGCTCAGGCGTAGGACACAGTGCACTATGGGAACCGCCACGTCTATGCAATCACGAGATTGCAGACAAGGCGCTTCATTTGTGGGCTTTTGTCCCAACTTGCGACGCAATCCAAAGCGCTGAACAGCTTCCGCCCGGTGCCCATAGTATGTATTACTACAGCCGGGTGCTTTGAGTGACATTCGAGTTATGATGTCACTTACGGTTTTCTCTCTCCCAGTGGACGAAGCATGCTTCCCACTGAAGGAGACACAGCATGAGGAGAGTACACTACAGCAAGGTAAGTGCTGGACCCCCCCCCCCCCCACGGAGAATGGGGAAGGAGGGTTTGATAGGACAGTGAGGCACTGAGGCTGCATTTGATGGGACAATGAGACACTGAGGCTGCATTTGATGGGCCAGTGAGGCTGCATTTGATGGGCCAGTGAGGCTGCATTTGATGGGACAGTGAGGCTGCATTTGATGGGACAGTGAGGTTGCATTTGATGGGCACGGTGGCTGCATTTGATGGGACAGTGAGGCTGCATTTGATGGCACAGTGAGGCACTGAGGCTGCATTTGATGGGCCAGTGAGGCTGCATTTGATGGGCCAGTGAGGCTGCATTTGATGGGACAGTGAGGCTGCATTTGATGGGACAGTGAGGTTGCATTTGATGGGCACGGTGGCTGCGTTTGATGGGCACAGAGGCTGCGATTGATGTTTTTTTTTCAGAATTTTCAGTTTGTTTGCACCCCCCCTCCCCCCAAAAAAATGTTTTGAGCACCAGCCGCCACTGGTCCATAGTATAAAGTGTGATTAATCCCCAGTTCATCCACCATGTGACTCTTGAAAAACTCTTGATTGTTTTGCTTCAAATATTACACTGTTCCCAGTCAGTGCTTTGACCTTACCCATCCACCAGTGGCTAAGTGGTTAGAATTTTCACCTAGCCCAAAGGCTCCCAGTTAAAATACCAACCATGACACTACCTGCATGTTCTCCCTGTGCCTGTGTAGGTTTCCTATGGGTACTCTGGTTTCCTCCCACACACCAAAGACATGATGGTAGGTTAATTGGATTGTGTCTAAATTGTCCCTAGTGTATGAATGAATGTGAGTTAGGGACCTTAGATTGTAAGCTGCTTGAGGGCAGGGACTGATGTAAATGTACAATGCATATAAAATAAATTGACGGCACTATAGAAGTTCCTGAAATAAATAAATCCTTCTCCCACTGTGGTCAAACAAACTCACTCAAACTCACCTCTTTTCATGAAGCAAGTCTATAAGCTTATCAGTGTGCTTTATTTGCTTTTTTAAAGCTGGCCATACATGGACCGAAATTTGGCTGGTTCAGCAGAGACCAGACAAATTTTGATCCATGTATGAGCAGGCTGTCGGGTTTTTACCGACCAAGCAGTGCCGTTGGCTATAGCTAACGATACTGATCATTGTATTTTGATGGCAGAGAGGGTTTGGAAGGTGTGAATTGTTCCTCTTGAAGTATTTCCCATTTTCTTTTCACTGCCAGCAACACAACCCTCCTCTTTTTTTTATAATCCTCCTTTGCCTTTCGCTGCCTCGTTGCATTTACTGGTAGAGAAAAGGCACTACCTTTTCGTCAAAATATGGGTGGCTAGAAGATCTCCTGGGCAAAATAATGACAGCTAGACATGTACACACTGAAATATTTCATTTCGGAATTTTGTTTTCGTCTGAAAAATAAATTTATTTAGTTACTCCTGAAATTTGTTTTTATTTATTTTGTTTTGATAAAAAATGCATTTGTCTGAAAATCCGAAATAATTAGGGTCGAATCTGTCATTGAAGGCTTATGGTGTCTGTCGAATGTTCTAGAAAGATTCGACAGAATAGCTTGTAGGTGTAACGATTCAACTGAGCAGATAAACTGTACGACGCCGCAATCGTACATTTCCGGTTGAATGTTCCCGCTGCAAGCTATAGTAGAATTCTAATGTTGTATGACACTAGTAATAATTATATTTATTAATCAGTCAACCAACATTAGAATTCTTCTAAAGCCTATGGGCGGAGCATTTGACCATAAAATGTCCACTTGTGGCGACTGCTTCGTCGAATCTTCACGTCGAATCTTTTCTCTCTACGTCGTATAATCTAGAACTAATAGTTAGGTTAGTCACATTTGCAAATTTTTTGCTATTGTCTCTATAATGTAGAATCTTTTCTTTCTATGTCAAATCTTTTCTCTCTATGTCGAATTTTCTCTCTATGTCAAATCTTTTCTCTCTAATTCGAATAATCTTGGACTAATAGAGTTAGGTTAGGCACATTCAACATTTTTTGCTATTGTCTCTATAATGTCATATCTTTTCTCTCTATGTTGAATCTTTTCTCTCTATGTCGAATCTTTTCTCTCTATTTAGAATAATCTTGGACTAATAGAGTTAGGTTAGGCACATTCAAAATTTTTTGCTATTGTCTCTATAATGTCATATCTTTTCTCTCTATGTGGAATCTTTTCTCTCTATGTGGAATCTTTTCTCTCTATGTGGAATCTTTTCTCTCTATGTCAAATCTTTTCTCTCTACGTCGAATCTTTTCTCTCTACGTCGAATCTTTTCTCTCTATGTCGAATCATTTCTCTCTATGTCAAATCTTTTCCCTCTATTTAGAATAATCTTGGACTAATAGAGCTAAGGTTAGGTACGTTCGACCATAGGTTGGATAGACACAGGTTGCTATTGTCAGCATCACGTCGAATCTCCTATCTATATCGAACTGTTGTCAAAACGAAAATAAAGCATTTGTTTATCTTGGACCTTTCGTTTTTCGGGCTCGTTTGTTAAAACGATAATGAAAATACCCGAAATTCAGACAAAAATGCATTCGGATTAAAACGAATGCACATGTCTAATGACAGCTGGATATCTGCCATCGTGTTGCAGCACAGGCCATAAACCTGCAGAGAGAGGTGATTTGACCAGAGGAAATGGTAGCTCTCCGCCATGAGAGTGCCTAGCTCCCCATCAAATATTTGACAATAGTTTACCCATTAGACTTGAAAATAGAAATTAGTATTAGGATTTCCCCCCATAGACTTCAGTGAGACTCGAAGCTAAGTTCTGGTTTTGTGGATTTCAAGTAGCATTCAATGAATCGCCCCAAAAATCAAACCTGAATAGATTCACTCATCCCCATTACAATTTGGTAAAGTTTCCTTCCCCTATTATCTACAACAAAGCATATATCAGTGCTCTTTTAAAGGCTCGTTATTTGACATTAGAAAACGGTAACGTTCTGACGACAAACAAAGGTCTAAAGGAAGTAAACAAAATTCTTTGTTAGGCCTCTTCCGTTACCATAGTAACGGTTACACAGCAGCGATGACAAGCTCCCAATTCCTCCCCAATCCGGGGACAAGTTTTCTGCATCATTGCCCCTGACTCTAGTGAGATGCCGGTTACATTGTGAAGGCCAACAAGAGCAGTCGGCGGATCACTGAGAGCCTAATGGGACATGTTGTTAGTGGGAAATTACAAACGCAGACCAGTTTATTACATTTAATTGAATACACATTGACCTTTTCCATTGATCGTATGACAAGGTGTGTTTCCTGGTAAATTCCTTTTGTTGTGACTTGTTTGAAGGTTTAACCACTTGCTTATTGGGCACTTAAATCCCCTCCTGCCCAGACCGATTTTCAGCTTTCGCACTTTGAATGACAATTGCGCGGTCATGCTACACTGTACCCAAATGACATTTTTTGCATTTTCTTGCCACAAATAGAGCTTTATTTTGGTGGTACTTGATCACCTCTGCGGTTTTTATTTTTTGTTAAAAAAAATGAAAAATACAATTTTTTAAAAAAAATTATATATTTTTATATTTTGTTATAAAAATGTTCTCCTTCGTTGATGTACGCTGATGAGGCTGCACTGGTGAGCACTGATGGGCTGCACTGCTGAGCACCGATGGGCGGCACTGGTGGGCACCGAGAGGTGACACTGAGAGGTGGCACTGATGGGTGGCACTGAAGGGCATTGATAAGTACCACTGGTGGGCACTGAGAAGTGGCACTAATAGGTGTCACTGATAGGTGGCAGTGGTGGGCACTGATAGGTGGTAGTGATCGGCACTGATGGGTGGCAATAATGGGCACTGATCGGCACTGGTAGGTTACACTGATAGACAGCACTGCTAGGTGGCACTGATGAGGCACTGATTGGCACCACTGGTGGGCATTGATAGATGGCACTTGTGGGAATTGATAAGTGGCACTCATGGGCATTAATAGGTGGCACTGGTAGGCATTGTGGGCACTGGCAGGGGGTACTGATTGGCACAGATGAGGTAGATGTGTCTCCTTCCTCTTCGGGACTGATGTCCCTTGCACATAAGCTGGTGATCGGCTTTTTTTTTCTCCTCACACTGTCAGCGTGAAGAGAAAAAAAGAAAATATTACTGAGCTTTTGTTTACACACATGATCATCTGACATTGGCTAACAGCTGATCACATGGTAAGGGCCGAGACCGGCCCCTTACTTGGATCTGTGATCACCCGAGTCTCGTTGACTCTGTGATCACAGCGCACGCCACGCGTGCCCTGCGGGGGGCCCGCAGGGAGCGTGCAAAGGAGAGGCCGTCGTATGACGGCCTCCTGGAAATTCAGGTCCGCGCCGTCATTCGGCTATATTACAGGCGCCAAGTGGTTAAAAGAAAGAACTTTAGCAAAATACATGATAAAAAATAGAAATAGAAATGAACAAAACATAACAAAATAAATATTCAAATTCAATCCTGTGCTTCCCCTCTGCAGTACTCTTTTCTGCTGCCAGATGTCCTCAGTCTGATAACCGGCATCATTCACCTTACTTTCTCTGAGCCCAGGTAATCATGGACTCATTCTCAGCCTGCGACTGGATGGTTAAAGTGGTTGTAAAGCCAGATGTTTTTTTTATCTTAATGCATTCTATTTATTAAGATAAAAAAAATTCAGTGTGCAGCAGCCTCCCTCAACCCCCCTAATACTTACCCGAGCCCCATCTCGATCCAGCGATGTTGCAGGAGTGTCTCGACTGCCCGGGACTCTCCCTCCTTATTGGCTGAGAGGGCGCCATTGCTTTCTCCTGCTATCAGTCAAAGTCAGTGAGCCAATGAGGACAGAGAGGGGGTGAGGCAGGAGCGCTGCTCAGTGTCTGAATGGGGTATATAAAATAAGACTTCAGTATCACTTTAACCACTTCGCGCCTGCGCTATAGCTGAAAGGCGGCTACAGCGCGGCACTCAATTGCCAGGAGGGCGTCCCTGGATGTCCTCCTGTTTACTTCCCCGATGCGCGCCGCTGCGCATGGGGGAAATTCTGTGTTGGCCATGTCTCTTGGACACAGCCAATCACAGATTGTGCTAAAGGGCCAATCACAGCAGTCATTTAGCACTCGAATGCAGTGTCCAATGGGAGATGATCTCATATGTAAACATATGAGATCATCTCTCATCGCCGTCTCTCCCTTCTCACAAAGAGACAGCGTGTGAGGAGGTTGAGCAACCTGCTGCAGCGTGAGTGTTAAAAAAAAAATTAAAATACAGTGCCCACAGTACCCACAGTGCCATCTGTCCCCAGTGCCGCCTGTCAGTGCCATCTGTCTCCAGTGCCACCTGTTAGTGCCATCTGTCATCAGTGTCACATGTCATCAGTGCCACATATTAGTGCCATCTGTCATCAGTGTCACCTCTGTGTCACGTGCCATCTGATATCAATGTCACGTGTCATCGGTGCCACGTATCAGTGTCATCAGTGCCAGGTATTGGTGCCATCTGTCATCAGTGCCACGTATTAGTGCCACCTGTCATCAGTACCACGTGTCATCAGTGCCACATATTAGTGCCACCTGTCATCAGTACCACGTGTCATCAGTGCCACATATTAGTGCCATCTGTCATCAGTGTCACGTGTCATTAGTGCCATCTGTCATCAGTGCCACATCAGTGTCATGTGCCATCAGTGCCATCTGTCATCAGTGCCACATCAGTGTCACCTGTCATTGTCCTGGTGCTCCAGGGCCTGCAAAAGTGTAATATGTAGTCAACAAGTTAGATGTGTAATTTATGCTCTTAGAACACCTGAAGGTACTCACTGCATGTTGGGCCTCTCTAAGGCTGTGGAAAAGTCCCACACATGTGGTATCGTAATACTCGGGAGGAGTAGCAGAATGTATTTTGGGGTGTCATTTGTGGTATACACATGCCATGTGAGAGAAATAACCTATTACAATGACAATTTTGTGGAAAAAAAAAATCTTCGTATTGCAAAGAATTGTAGGAAAAAAATTACAACGTCAAAAACCTCACTTTCATCTTACTAAATACATTGGAATGTCTACTTTCACAAAAGGGGTACTTTGGGGGTATTTGTACTTTCCTGGCTTGTTCAGGTCGAAAGAAATGAGATAGGCCACCAGTACATCAGATGTGATCAATTTTTTTATGATTTGCACCACAGCTTGTAGACTCTCTAACTTTCACACAAACCAAATAATATCCACTAATTTGTATTATTTTTACCAAACATACGTAGCAGTATAAATTGTGGACAAAATTTAGAAAGAAAAATTAATAATTAGCAAAATGCGTTTTTTTTTCCAAATTTTTTTCATTTATAGCACAAAAAATAAAAAACCCCAGAGGTGATCACATACCACCAAAAGAAAACTCTATTTGTATGAAAAAAAGGTCAAAACTCTCACTGTGATCGCGGCGATACCTCACATGTGTGGTTTGAACACTGTTTTCATATGCGAGCGCTACTCATGTATGCGTTCGCTTCTGCGCCCAAAATTTGTTGAGACGCTTTTAAAATTTTCTTACTTATTTTACCTTTTATTTTTTGTTTTTACACTGTTTTAAAAAAAATGTCACTTTAATTCCTATTACAAGGAATGTAAACATCACTTGTAATAGAAAAAAAGCATGACAGGACCTCTTAAAGAGGAAGTAAACCCTGATGCGTTTACTTCCTCTTTCATTCCCTGCAAAGGCAAAGCATAATGTACTACTATGCATCGCATGGTAGTCCATTATGTGTCACTTACCTGACACAGGAGCCAGTGATGTCACTGATGTCCCCTGTAGTCTGGCGCATCCATCTTCTCGGTGGGGTCTCGCAGCTCCGCCGCTGTCATTCGGCAAAGCCGCGATTACGTCACTCCCGCGCATGCGCACGGGAGCCGACATGTGCGGCATCTCAGTGCACATGCGCGCCGCTGTCTACGGCGCATGCGCCGTAGACAGCGGTGCCTGTGTTCGGGCAAATATCTCCTAAACCGTATAGGTTTAGGAGATATTTCTTGGACCTACAGGTAAGCCTTAATCTAGGCTTACCTGTAGGTCAAAGTGTGTTGTAAAGGTTTACAACCACTTTAAATATGAGATCTGGGGGTCAAAAAGACCTCACATTTCATATTTACACTAAAATGCAATCAAATTTTTTTTTCATTTATTTAAAAATGACCATTTAAGAGCTGTGGGCAGAAGTGGCATCAATGGCGGAAGCTGTGGGCGGAAGTGCATTGTTATGGAGATGGATGGGGGCAATCTTCCCCTCACTCGTCTCCATGCCCAGCAAGGGTGAAGATCCGTTTGCCTCCACCGCTGCCGACGGCTCCGGTAAGCGGCGGAGCGCACCGGAGTGCGGCAGTAGTGGGGCCCCTCTCCCGCTGCCGATAAAAGGGATCTTGCAGCGAATCCGCCTCAGAGACCACTTTTATCTTAAACCGGACCGCTCACTGAAGAAGAGGATACCAGGGTTATGGCAGCTAGCTGCTGCCATAACAACGATACTCCTCTTCAAACAGCCGACGTATAACGACGTTGGGCGGTCCGGTAGTGGCTGGAGAAGTAACACAGTGATGAATTTATCTTTTTTTTTTTTTTTACATTTTGAATAGAGTAAAGAAGAGTTAAAACGCATCAGGTTTTTAGTGCTGTTTGTATCCCTGTTGGGAATAATCACCCTCTCTATTTGTATTTTATGAAGGTTTTTGAATGTTATGCTTTCAGGTTGCAAGGAATTTCCTCCTATAGCCATTATAATGAGTATTTTTTTTTATAATAAAGGCCTTTGCAGCCAGTCAAGGTGATATCATAGTGTAGAGAATCTCTGGGTCAGCTTATATGGAAAAGTCCCAGCTACACACAGAACTTGGCAATATCTAAGTGTCCTGTGACTGGCTGCAGATCTATTAAACAGGGTGTTCTCTAATTCATAAATGCACTGATGTATAATTTACAATTATATTCATGGGTAGCTGGATAAGCCTACAGCAGTATTTATATTACGAATTTAAAAGCGTACCTATTTGCTTATAAATCTTTAAATACATTTGTGAAGATTTATGTATCCACTGCTAAAATATTTCAGATATTTTTCCTGTTGCTGTGGCAGCGGGTAAGAGAACAGACATTTGTAATTTTGCACCCAACTATCCAACAGGGGAAAATGGTTTAGTTAAAGAGGAAGTAAAGGCAGGCAAAGAAAAAAAACAAAAAACATCCTGTAAGGCAAAAGCATAATGGGCTACTATTAGGGGTGCAACGGATCTTCATCGATCCGTGATCCGAACGGGTCACCCCGCTCGGATCGGCACACGCCGCGCTCAGCGGAGCGCTCCGCGGTCACGGCCTTAGGAAAGGCCAGGGCTTCGGCCTAGCTCCGAAGCGGCGGCCATCTTTCTACACCCAGGCCGTTTACAATGTGATTGCTCCGTCAAACCTCTCTCCCCTCTCTGTACTGTTCTGTACAGTGGAGGGGGAGAGATTGGATGGATGCAGCGCTGTGGGCACTACAGATGCAGCCCTGCTCTTTGACAGCCTACTCGCCAATACTCTGCCCATACCCTGCCAATACCCCGCCATACTCTGTAATACTCTGCCATACCCAGCCATACACAGCTATAATCTGCCATACCCAGCCATACACTGCCAGTACTCTGCCAATACTCTGCTATACTCTGCCAATACCCTGCCAATACTCTGCCATACCCAGCCAATACTCTGCCATACCCAGCCAATACTCTGCCATACCCAGCCATACTCTGTAATACTCTGCCATACCCAGCCATACACAGCCATACTCTGCCATACCCAGCCATACTCTGCCATACTCTGCCATACCCAGCCATACTCTGCCATACCCAGCCATGCTCAGCCGTACCCAGCCATGCTCAGCCAATATTACAGTGCGGGTGATTGTGTATATTACAGTGGGGACTATATGGCGGTGGAATTTTTACAGGTTTTTGCAAATTCAATTATTATTTGCTGATCCGAAAAATTATTCGATCCGTGACTCTGATCCGAAAAATGATCCGATCCGTGACTCCGTTTTAATCCGTTGCACCCCTAGCTAGTATGCATAGCATACTAGCTCATTATGAATAACTTACCTGAGATGGAAGCCTACGAAGCGACCCTCGTTCTTCTCCTCCATCGCCACCATCTATCCTGGAGTGACTTCCGGGTATCGCTGCTCCGGTGCTGTGACTGGCCAGAGCCGTGATGACATCACTCCCGCATTCGCGCGGGAGCCGCCACTAACGGCACAATCGCACGCTCAGTGCGCCTGCGCATCGGTGTACATCGGCTGTGTAGGTTCAGGAGATATTTGTTGCACCTACAGGTAAGCCTTAATCTAGGTTTACCTGTAGGTAAAAGTGATCCCAGAGGGTTTACAACCACTTTAATTTCAGACATGCTAATGCTGTCATGAAATTTGCTTATAGTGAACACAGCTAATGATAATAGCACAGGGTAATAAAAAAAAAGTAAATGTTAAATATTAACAACCCCCAGTCAGTTATGGGAGAGATAAGCTGTGTCTGAGCGAGGTGTGACAGGGACCAGTGCCATACAAAGTGACCCTTTTATTATCTTAGTGGTGACGCAGACTAAAAAAGGTGAGAGATTACATCAGCTTTACAATGGACTCTGATTTATTTGTTCTTTTTCATGATTGGTTGGAATCGGTACCTTTGTAGATCTCGCCTATAATCCCCCATTGATGTAAAAAATGATACAAGTGGTAAAGTGAACCCCACCTGGCCTACAATGTTTCTAGAACAGCCCATAGACAGTGCACATTTCTTTCCTGCAACTAGGGGTTGCAGGAACAAAATTTGCATGATTCCCCTCATCAACATTTGTTGCCAGACTTGTTGGTTGGAGGCTAGACACTGGGGACCATGAGAGGAGAGTATGAACAAGTTTTGCTTTTGGCTGCTGATGATTGCTGTGTTGCATTTTTGGTTCTTTTTGGGGTTTTTAGTTGCAGCTTTTTAACACCTTTTCCTGGCACTTTTTAAACAGCCTTTTTCTTTTCTTCTTTTCCTTCAGCCTACTAATTAAGGGGAGTGGTTAATTGGTCACAGGCAGGGCCGTCTTTAATACTGATTGGACCCTGGGCAAAAATTTTCCCTTTAAAAGCAGGGGAAAATCACGGGTGCGTGTTATACGCCGATCCCCCGCAATTCTGAGCCTCTGGGTTCGGCCACCTTCAGCCATTATCGGCAGCTTTCGGCCACTTTTGGCCGTTCTCGGCGACTTTGGGCCACCTTCAGCCGTTCTCGGCAGCTTTCGGCCACCTTCGGCTCTTCTCGGGGGCTTCCGGCCGCCTTTGGCGGCTCTCGGCGGCCGAAAGCTGCCGAGAACGTCCCAAAGCTGCCGGGAAGAGCAGAGAACTACTACGCGCCGCCGAGATACACATCCGGCTCTGTATCTTGGCGACGGCATTTAAAATAAAATAAAAAAGAGACCATTTAAATAGACAAGGCTGCAATGATGGACAAGGCTGCATAAGGCTGCAATGGTGGACAATGCTGCATAAGGCTGCAATGGTGGACAAGGCTGCATAAGGCTGCAATAGTGGACAAGGCTGCATAAGGCTGCAATGGTGGACAAGGCTGCATAAAGCTGCATGACAAGGCTGCAATGGTGGACAAGGCTGCATAAGGCTGCATGACAAGGCTGCAATGGTGGACAAGGCTGCAGATGACACTGAGGGGCATATAAATGTAAGTTTTTTTTTTTTTTTCTTTAAACTTCCCTCCTAAAAGTTTTTTTCCTTAAAATTCCCTCCTAAACTTGGGGTGCGTGTTATACGCCGGCACGTGTTATACGCCGATAAATATGGTAATACTGCTCACTGATTGGTTGCTGGAGGTTACAGCACATCATCTCCTCACTGCTATGCATACTAGCTCATTATGCCTTTGCCTTGCAGGGTGTGTTTTTTTTTTTTTTCCCTTTACTTCCTCTTTAATCCTAATGAGAGAAGTAATATAGGTTCTAGTGTAGTGTCCCCTTCTAGTGTAGTGTCCCCTTCTAGTGTAGTGTCCCCTTCTAGTGTAGTGTCCCCCCCAGATCCTTTTATAGCCTTTTACATAATTCTCCCCTGGAACAGATGGCTTGCTGGGATGCGTAGTTCATAGATTGTAAGCTTTTCTGAGCAGGGCCCTCTTAATCCTCTTGTATTTTATTGTATTGTAACTGTATTGTCTCCTTTTTATATTGTAAGGCGCTGCGTAATTTGCTGGCGCTATATAAATCCTGAATAATAATAATAGGTAGTTCTGCAGTTCAGTGATGTCTGCTCATGAGACCACAGTTCCCACAATGCTCTCTTCTCGACTCAGCACTAGGGGAATATAGAGACAGTGTGGAAAGGTGAAGGGCAGGTCTGCAATGTCGGGTAACTCTAGCCTGCTCCTGGTTATATAAGTGTGACGCATTACTTTATCCTTATGCCCAAGATTACCACACCGTGCATTCTACCCAAGTAAATGAAAACCATAGCCGCCCGTGACACTGCTTCTTACAAAGTCTGTATTACATGTAATGTCGTTTTAAGATTTGTATAATAAGTCTTTGATACGTGCAAAAATCAATCCAGGTATTCTTCAATCAACCAATGTCATTTGCACCTGCTGGAAGTTCTGCACTGTTATGATTTTGCAGACTATGAAGCACTTGTTGAAGGGTCTACTGACAGCTCCTATAATTAGTCATGCTTGTATTAAATCTGACAGCCCCTCATGTACAGCGCTACAGGGGATTTAACTTGACTGTCAATTGCTGCTTCTGCAAACCACGCTGTGAATGGATTGAAGCCACGTCATTGACTTCATGGCAATTACTCTTGTTAGTCGTAGAGAACAGAACATGTGCTTGTGTTACTAATACAGTGCAAGTATAGAGCCCCTTCTGGACGGTAATAGGTGTGAGATACGGATTAATATTCTGTTATCTGTCAGCTTGGTGAAGAGTGAGAGAATGACTAGGATCAGTACTTTACCATAGCAGTCTAAAAACTATGTTAAAGTGGTTGTAAACCCACTTTGAGAAAAAAAAAAAAATAGCACCTGCAGGACAAAGGCACAATGAGCTAGTATGCATAGCATACTAGCTCATTATGCAATACTCACCTGCAGGGCTGGACTTACCATTGGGCTTGACTGGGCTCAAGCCCATGGCCCCCCCCGAGATACATAGCCGGTCTGCTCACAGTCACGTCCAGTCCCGCCCTGTGATGGACATAACATAGAGACTGGACGTGACTGTGAGCCAAGCTGAGTACACTCGGCTACTCTTGACTCCACTCAGGACTGCGAGAGGACCCAAGAGCCGCCGAGAGGACCCAAGAGCCCCCAAAAGGACCCGAGAGCCGCCAAGAGGACCCGTGAGCCACCAAGATACACAGGACACTAACAATGGTGCTGCCAAGATACAAACTTCAAGGCTGCAAACGACACTGGGGCAAGGCTGCAAATGACAAGGCTGCAATGACACTGGACAAGGCTGCAATGACACTGGACAAGGCTGCGGATGGATGGGCAAGGCTGCAGATGGATGGGCAGGGCTGCAGATGGATGGACAAGGCTGCAGATGGACACTGATAAGGCCGCATTGATGGGCATTTAAATGTACGTTTTTTCCTTAAACTTCCCTCCTAAAAGTTTTTTTCCTTAAAATTCCCTCCTAAATTAGGGGTGCGTGTTATACGCCGATAAATATGGTAATGTATAGAAGGTAGGGTCCAAAAGTGACTCAAGCCCAGGGGCCCCCACCACCCTAAGTCCTGCCCTGCTCACCTGACATCAAAGCCCTCGCTGCGGTGCCCGTGCACCGCTCCGGCGGCCGACATCACTTCCGGGGGTCACTTCCGGGTATCGCGGCTCCGGCCAATCACAGTGCCGCGACTCCGGTGCTGTGATTGGCCAGAGCCGCGATGACGTCACTCCCGCTAACGGCACACTCGCTGAAGCAATGGCACATACCTGCCATTGCTTCAGTTTGTGTCAGTGCGCATGTGCTGATGACGTCAGCACATGCAAATACAGGGGATATCTCTCCTAAACTGTGCAGATTTAGGAGATATCCTGGGTAGCTACAGGTAAGCCTTATTATAGGCTTACCTGTAGCACAAAGTGGTCTGTAAAGGTTTACAACCACTTTAAGCAGTATAGTACACTTATCACAAGCTGCTTTCTGGTTGGTTGCTTATTACAGACTGTTAGCCCTCACACATTATTGAGTTTTCCATTTTATGGAAAGGATTTGATTTTTCTGCCTATCTGGCTGTGGATTGTACACAGTTCTACAACACAACACAACCCACATTGTCATGGAGGAGGCTTAATTTTTCTCTACTGCTGTTCACTTGTCCCATCAGCATTCTCTTTGCAAAGCAGCACTCACAACTGGCTTCTTGTGCTGCTTCGCTAACTCCCACTCTCAGTTCTGCTGTAAAGGGACTGAAGTAGGATGATATCCCCGGGCAGGCAAACTGGTTAGCATCTCTGCCTGGCAGTACTAGGGTCATCACTTTGAATCCCAGCCACTGCACTACCTGCCTGGAGTTTGCATGTTCTTCCTGTGCCTGCGTGAATTTTCTCTGGGTACTCCGGTTTCCTCCCACACTCCAAAGACATGCTGGTTAATTGTTTCCTGTTTAAATTAGCCCTAGTATGTGTGTATTTAAAAAAAAAAAGCATAAGGCACCACCATCTAAGTGTATTTGTTTATCACCCACACCCCGCCCAGCCTATAGCAGAATGACAGCTGGGCGGGGATCAGTTATCCTGACTGGGCATCATATGACCTCCAGCAGGATAAGCCACTCATGCATGCCCCTGAGGGCCTGCAGCGTGGCGATCGGCAGTGCGTTGTGACGCTCTGACATCTCGGTAAAGACCGTTTGACGTAGGCTCTTTACCATGTAATCAGCAGTGTCCAATCACAGCTGGTCACATCGTAACCAGGAAGTGCCTTTTATCGGCTTTTCCTCTATTCGTACTGACAAGGCACGGGTAGAGGAGAGCTGATCAGTGGCTCTCCTGACAGGGGGGGTCTGTGCTGAAAATCAGTGCATTGATTATCAGTGCAGACCCATCAAGGATGTTCACAGGGGGATGCCAACCCATGTCCACCAGGGATTTCAAACAGTGACCATCAGCAATGCCTGTCAGTGCCTCCTCATCAGTGCCCATCAGTGCCGCCTATCAGTGCTGCATATCAGTGCTGCATATTAGTGCCACCTCATCAGTGCCTCCTCATGCGTGCCCATCGGTGCAGCCTCATCAGTGGCCATCAGTGAAGGAGAAAACGTACTTATTTACAAAATTTTATAACAGACATTTTCTAAATTTTCAGTTTTTTTATTTGTATGTTTTTTTATTAAAGCGGGAGTAAACCCATCGATTTAATAGTTTCAAAAAACAGTTACGTTCCCGGCATGCCGGAAATGCTAACTGTCACATTGGTTGAGCTCTCAACCAAACTGTCAAACCATCCAATGGCTGGTGTCATAACTGATCACATATGCAGCATTATGGCAGTTGAAGCTTACACTGATGCCAAGATGGCAGCTCCCATGGCTGGAAACGATAGGAGGGTTTACTTCCACTTTAAGGCTGGGTTCACACCACAGCGATGCGGGAACGCCGCAAATCCGCGGCGTTTTCCCGCATCGCATTACTCCCGCCGGCAGTTCACACTGCCCTATGCGAACGGCTGGGAGTGTCAATGATATGTTAATGACACCCCCAGATCCGTCCGCATATCGCAGTGCGATCTGCCGAGTCGCACAGGAATCGGATCGCATGGTGTGAACACCCATGCGATCCGATTCTGTTGCGGACCAAAAAAAGGGTCCCGTGCGAGTTTGCTGCGGGAGCGATGCGAATTCAGCCATACTATCTGTATGGCTGAACTCGCATCGCTACGGAGATCGGATGTGATTTGTACTGCAGTGCGGTGCGAATCACATCCGGATCTCCCCCCGCAGCAGTGTGAACCCGGCCTAAATAGAAAAATTGTAAAAAAAAATGTATTTGTTAATTTTTTTATTAAAAAACAAAACAGTGGTGCTTAAATACCACGAAAAGAAAGCTCTGTTTGCGGGAAAAAAATGATAAAAGTGTCAAATGGGTACAGTGTTGCGACCGTGCAATTGTCATTCAAAATGCGACACTTGGCCTGGGCAGGAAGAGGGTAAAAGTGCCCTGTATTGAAGTAGTTAAAAAGGTCAGTCTTTAGTCACTAGCAGGGCTCGATGGAAAGTGGGCAAAATGCTGGCAAATGAAAGGAGGGATGCAAGGCTTGAACAGTCTCCAGTGAGAGCCGTCATCACACTGGAACCCAAGCCAGCGGCAGGGCAGGAATCGGAAGTGACGTTGGACATGATGGTGTCAGTAGGATGTGGGCGTTAACATGTTTCACAGCTCTACAACGCTCCTTTGTCAAACCATAAGCTCCGAAACATTTTACTGCCCACATCCTACTTGGGAAAAAATTCTGGAGGTGGCAGGATCATCTGCAAGCCACTGATACACTGCACTCTGAGAAGAACTCCCCACTAAGGATTGCTTTTCAGATGGCAGTAAGCACTTCCACCAGAGTGAAAGAGCCCATTATGTTTCCAACGCATTTTAAGCACTCATACCCCAGGGTCCCCCCTGTATTTATTTGCCAATGCCCACACAGCCGTATAGCAGTGCAGAGATTTGAATTCCCATTCTTTGCCCTCTCTTCTTTTTGCAGTGTTTCTGGGATGGATCAAAGCAATTCTGATTAGTAAGCACCCACACAGAGCACCCCTCTGATCTGTCCTGGAAGTGCTGCAGAAAGCAGAGGGAGAAGAACAGGGATTTCAAATACCTGGACCGCTACACCGGCTGCATGGAAACTAAGCTAAGGAAGCTACCTCCAGAAATGTGTTGTTATAGCTTTACTGAGTTCCCCAGAGAGAGTGATAAGAAGATTTATGCCTCGTACACATCATCAGACTTTCCGACAACAATTTTGCCTGAAGGGCGTTGTCTCAAACTTGTCTCGCATACACACAGTCACAGGACTGTTTTTAAGGCAGGGCAAAAGGGACAGCTGCCCTGGGCCCTGTCATTGTTGTGGGGCCCAAAGCAGCTGCCTCATACTTGCCAACTATCCTGGTTGAAATTCCCTCGTCCCTTGAGGTTTTAGTCCTGTGATGTGTCCCGATATCTCAGTGTTAAGTGCTGCTACTAATGCTGCCCAGCTCTGCACTATTGTTTACAGATGACTCAGCTACAGACCCTGTGTTTACATGTAAATTACCGGCATTCATATGTAAATAGCAGTGGCATTCATATGTAAATAGGGGCGACTGGCAGCATTGATATGTATATCATGCCCCCCTGAGGTCATATCCACAGTAATCTCTAGTAACCAATCAACAAGCAGAAATCATGTGCTATAACCTCTAGTAACTAATCAGTGAGCTGTAATGTGTGCTGTAACCTCTAGCAACCAGTCAGAGAGCGGTAATGATACACTGTAACCTCTGGCAACCAATTGCAATAGCCACCTGATCTGACTCAGTAAACTGATTTTGAGTCTAGCTGCTATTTATTGTATATCTCAGAGCAGGTGGAGAGCAAAACTGCATGGGGGGGGGGCCCAAGAAAAGTTTTGCCCAGGGTCCAATCAATATTAAAGACTGCCCTGCACGGTCACACAAATGTTGGGCAACAATTACGAAAAATAGTGACGTACTAGACGTACTACGTGGATTTTCAGCTCTTTAGCACCACCCTTTGGGCTCCTTCTGATATGGCGAGTGTTGATTCGCGCTTTTCTTTTCGCATTTTTCATTTAGAGCTTTTCAGTTTGCGTTTTTCATTTTGTGCTTTTTAGTTCATTTCTGAACAGCCATTTGTCAACCAGCCATGTTGAATCAGAGGAGGAGATAACATGTTATTTATTATTGGCCTTGGAGTTATTGCTTTTGGTTGAATAATGATTTGATTTGGTATATTTTCTATATTTTTGGATGTATAGAATGCACTTTTTGGTTAAGTTCTATTGGCAGATAGCATGTCTAATTTTATTTGTTTTCTTTTTTTAATGCACAACAAAAAAAATTGTGTAGAATAATACTTGGCTGTGTGTTTTACTTCAAATAACAGTTTGGGAGTAGGCAGTTACATTACATTAAAAAATACAATGTAAAATTTGCAAGGGACACCAACATAGTTGAATCTTTGATCTTAAAAACTAAGAGATAATGGTGTTGTTGTAACTTACCCAAATAAAAAAAAAAAAAAAAGCATAATAATATTATTCTTGATATCACTAGAAAAAAAAGCTTTGAAAATGAGTTTGCAATAACTCCATCAGTATCACCAGCAAAGCAACTTAATTATCATCCCATTAAAGAAGAGAATTGTGCGCTGCATTTCGAGATTTCATAATTTGCCGCGTCACAAATGTTAATTCTCCATTACGAACGCTAGTTTCCAAGACCGACCGCTTCTGTCTCGTCCTTGCTTCTGGGAATGCGTGTTTGTACTTTGGACTTTTGTCCGAAGGACTTGTGTACACACGCTCGGAAAATCCGACAACACGCATTTGTTGGCGGAAAATTTGAAGACATGCTATCCAACATCCAAAGTCCGACAACAATGGAGCATACACACGGTCAGATTTTCCGCCAACAGCCTGACATCGAACATTTCAAGTCGAAAATTCCGATCGCATCTTAGCCCTTGTACATGACCGTGGAATATCCGACCTAAAAAGTTTTAGAGCTGGGCTATACAATTTTCCAACAACATGATCCGATTGGACTTTGTCCGATTGTTTGTAGAGAATTCAACAAACAAAACAACAGTTAAAAAAAAAAAAAAAGCATAGATGTGAACGTGTCCCATAGGAATCCATGTAAATGAACTGTAGTGCTTTTCTGCAAAAAGCACCAAAAAACACATAGATGTGAACCAGGTCTAATGTGTCCTATCGGACCGTTTTATCGGATATGCCGACTGTGTGTGGTCTCCATCGGACTGTTTCCGTCGGAGTATCTGACGGACCAACTTTTCCCAACTTGTTGGTAACATTTTCAGACAAAATGCTCCGATCGGACATACTCCGATCATGTGTAGAGAATTCCGATCAGACAAAGTGCCACACATGCTCAGATCAAATTCCTAGACCAAAGCTATTGGCTACTAGCCTGAACGTAGTCCCGTCCTAACAAAATAACGTCATCATGTTCTGAACGATCGGATTTTCCGACAACTTTGTCCGACCGTGTGTATGCAACACCAGTTTTGGACAAAATCCGTCGGACAAAATCCGTCGGACAAAATCCGACAGATTTAGTTGTCGGAATGTCCGACCCGTGTGTACAAGGGCTTAGCAATGAACTCTGAAATTACTGAAACCAGAGACCACTATGTAACAAGCATATTAAGAAATAAGTCAGCAATAACACCTTCTATAGTTTCTCCCAGTACTTTCCTTCAATATATGGAGATTATTCTCTACTTGAGCTTGAGACAATTGAACACTCAGAGGTGTGGACCATTATCAATAGCACTGAAATTGCACTAATTTTCCCTTTCAACATGGACATTTCCAGTACACAGCTGTGTTTTTAAATAGGGGGGGGGGGGTAATTAATGATATGTTTACAATTGCTCACATCGAGTGTGGAATCTCCGGTCAGTGTGAGTCAGAGATGTACCAGAACAGAGAGTTGTATTTATGAAAGATAATAAAAAAAAAAGATATCCGCTGTTAATTAAACTAAATCAACTAGAAAAAAAAAAATCTGTTGTTGGTTGATTGAATTCTTTTTATAGTGGGACCCCCTTGATTTTAAACCTCCATCCATCTTTAGATTGAACTCGCTACATACAGCCAAAATCCTGGAATTTATTTATTGAAGGTATTTATATAGCACCAAAAATGTATGCAGCACTTTACATATTGTAGCTTCACATTAGTCCCTGTCCTCACGTAGCTTAAAGAGGAGGGCGGTTTAAAAAAAAAAATAAAATCAGCAGCTGCAAACACTGCAGCTGCTGACTTAATCAGCCCACTTACCTGTCCAGGGCGCCCGCGATGTCGGCCGCCCGAGGCCGACCCGTCCCTCGGCTCTCGGGTCCCGGCGCCGCCATTCCTTGTAAGGGAAACAGGCAGTGGAGCCTTACGGCTTCACTGCCCGTTTCCTACTGCGCATGCGCGAGTCACGCAGCGCTTTGTGAATGGGACGCGCTGTGTTCTGGAACACACAGTTCCCAGAACACATCGCGACCCATTACCCAGAAGACGCCGCACGGAGGAGAGAAGAAAGAAGATCTCCGCGGAGGAGGAAGAGGAAGATTAGGATTATGTGCCTAGCAACAGGCACTTCTGGTTAATAGAAAAAAAATAAAAAATTTCAATTTTTTTTTTTGATTTTTTTTTAATTTTTTATATTTTTTTTTTTCAGGGTGGCCCTCCACTTTAAAGAGGAAGTAAACCCTGATGGGTTTTTGTTAAAAGTCAGATGAAGCCCACACACGGTCGGATTATCCGACAACACGGTCCGATCGGACATTTTCCGTCGGAATGTCTGACCGTGTGTACAAGGGCTAAGAAGGCATTTTCCTCAGAGGAACACTAATAGCGACAAAACCTCACAGGAGTCATAATTATTCTAATGCCTAAACAAGCTTTGACATTAAGTAAACCCCAGTAAACCAAAGCAAGACCGTATTCTACCAGTATCCACCAACACAGCTGATAGACTTGGTGGGAGGGGGACATGTTCTGAATGGCTAGGATACAATATTGAGAGGTGAGAGAACTAGCTTCAAATATTAGAACTTTTAAGGACGCCACCACGTGCTTTTCTTCCTTTTAAGGGCTTTTCTTGCCCAATTTTAATAAAAGAAAGTTTCAAGTTCCAAAAATCGAAATCAATATGTTGCCCTTGCTGGAATTTTTTGCATTTCCATCCAAAGAATTTCAAATTCAGCCTCCTGGCTTACATAAGCAGCACTCCTCCCCTGGCCTTACCCTTTAGGCCAGGGGTCTCAAACTGGTGGCCCTCCAGCTGATGCAAAACTACAAGTCCCAGGAGGCATTGCAAGGCTGACAATTACAAGCATGACTCTCACAGGCAGAGGCATGATGGGACTTGTAGTTTTGCAACAGCTGGAGGGCCACCACTTTGAGACTCCTGCTTTAGGCCCTTTGTTTCCTACAGACAGGTTCCATACACAACTCTGTGCACATAACTTTCAACCCCTTGCTGCGTTGGCTTCCACCTATCTCTCCTGGGTGGAGCCTTCTTTCACAAAGACTTCCTCTGCCTGCTTTGGTGGAGCTCAGAACCATGGCCAAGCCTCTCTTAAAAGCCCAGCACACACTTGCCCAATTAGAGTGCTGCTGGTTCTCAAAAACACGGATCCAGGATGGAGATTTCATCCCTGCCAGATCTCTACGATATCTCTGGGCTCCAGGTCCCAAACCAGATTTTACCAACTGATGAGGAAACTTTTCCCTGGAGCCCCTAAACCTTCCCGGATGAGAATCTTGGGGGTCATAACCTTTTTTTACACAGCTGTGACACAGAAGATATTGCGTTCAAAGCTTTAAAATCACGATAAGGATCTTTACTTTCAGTTGTGCGACTTTAATTTTCTATTTCAATATGTTTATTGGAAATTTAAGTAGACAAGAAAACAGAATGCGCTCAATGGACGCCCACGCAGGGGCTACAAAGCATGAACAGAATTCCAAAGGGCAAAACACCACAATATATGGACTGGATAATACAGGTAGAGGATGGTATCAGGAATGGCTGTAACACAAATAATCAGAACCCCCTAGCCGACTCTAGGGTGGAAGCCCTTCACCCATTACCCCCACCATGGGGGGCGTGTGACTTTAATTTTCAAATCTTTTTGAATTCAGCTGGAATATCTATGGAAAATTAAGATTTTTATCATGGAGCGTTATTTAGTGAATTGAACCACGATTGTTACACCACTGCTGCTGTTTGCTCTGTATTGAATAGATCCAAACGAGTGGTGGAAGCCAAGACCTTTCCTGCGATGTATACGTGATCTCGCCTTGGAATTGTTGGTCTCAGCAATCACTGACGTTTTGCTGAGCTCCCGCTGACAGAAATCATTTATTCTCAATTTACATGCAATTGCTGCTCTTGGAATTCAACCACATGCTGACTCTGTTGTTTGATGCCAGGGATCACTGTGGATTACGTAAATACAAAGCATCTGGCCACCCCCCTGTAATGTGTAAATATCTTATCAATGCTAAAGCAATTGGCCTTTACAAAGTAGAAGACCTTACTGAAGTGGGGAGACTCATAAAAGTATCATTAGGGATGGTTTATGTTCATTGCCGTTGGGTATGATATCGTTCTGTTGCCTGTGTACAGCTGTGTCTAATGTCAACTACCGAGCAGAGGAATCAGAGGATTCAGAAGATAAAAATAAACAGATCGCAGTATTGACATCACCTCCCAACATTTGCAAATTACATTATAACTGTTAGGGCTTGTGTTTTGGTGTCATTTTAAATAGCGCTCCAACACGCTAAGGTGGTGGTTCTCAACCTGGAGATCGAATGATGATTTGCCAGGGGTCACTGAATCCTGGGCTGTTCCTGAAGCCCGCACCACTCGCGCAGCCTTTTTTACGCCCCCCCCCCCCCCCAGCGGGGCTGTCCCTGAAGCCTGTGTCCGCCCAGCTGGGCTGTTCCTGGAGCCCACGTACGCCCACTCAGCCCCTTCGCAGCTGCCCGTTCAGTTAACGGCATGGCTGGGGGGCAGAGACTAGAGGTCAGCTGACTGGTGAGGAACGTGAATTTGGAGGGGCTGGAAGAGACCTTATCTCCTGATTTTGGCATAGGTGTCACTGCTTCGAGACCACAAAGTAGGAGACACAGTGAGGCCAGAGACTACCTGTGATCAGAGTTGCCATTAAAAGTCCTCACTACAGTTCTCAGATCAGCAGATGACCTTAATCAAGAGCACCTCAGTTGGCTGATCAGAACTCCCCGCCAGCACTGCCACTCATCCCACCTCCCCGCCAGCACTGCCACTCATCCCACCTCCCCGCCAGCACTGCCACTCATCCCAACTCCCCGCCAGCACTGCCACTCATCCCACCTCCCCGCCAGCACTGCCACTCATCCCACCTCCCCGCCAGCACTGCCACTCATCCCAACTCCCGGCCAGCACTGTCACTCGACCCAACTTCCCGCCAGCACTGCCACTCGTCCCAACTTCCCGCCAGCACTGTCACTCGTCCCAACTCCCCGCCAACACTGCCACTCGTCCCAACTTACCGCCAGCACTGTCACTCGTCCCAACTCCCCGCCAGCACTGTCACTCGTCCCAACTCCCCGCCAGCACTGCCACTCGTCCCAACTCCCCGCCAGCACTGCCACTCGTCCCAACTCCCCGCCAGCACTGCCACTCGTCCCAACTCCCCGCCAGCACTGCCACTCGTCCCAACTCCCCGCCAGCACTGCCAATCTTCCCAACTTCCCGCTAGCACTGCCACTCGTCCCATTTCCTCCACCAAGGAGTAAGCCCTTGTACACACGCGGAAATTCCAATGGAAAATGTCCGATCGGACCGTGTTGTTGGATAATCCGAACCGTGTGTGGGCTCCATCTGACTTTTTCCATCGGAAAGGCCGACCAACAAAGTTTGAGAGCCAGATGTAAAATTTTCCAACAACATGATCGTTTGTAGAGCATTCCGATTGGACAAAGTGCCACACATGCTCAGATCAAATTACGAGACCAAAGCTATTGGCTACTAGGCTGAACGTAGTCCCGTCGGAACGAACGAACGTCATCACATTCCGAACGATCAGATTTGCCGACAACTTTGTCCGACCGTGTGTATGCAAAACCAGTTTCGGACAAAATCCGTCGGAGAAAATCAGATGGATTTTGTGGTTGCAATTTCCGAACCGTGTGTACAAGGGCTAAGACAAGGAATAAAAATAGAGAATACACGGAAGAGAAAGGAAAAGAGGGGGAGGAACAAAGAAAAAGGCAGAGAAAGAATAATGCCCCATACACACGATCGGATTTTCCGACGGAAAATGTGCGACCAGATCTTGTTGTCAGAAAATCTGATCGTGTGTGGGCTCCATCTGACTTTTTCCGTCTGATTTTCCGATGCACAGAGTTTGAGAGCAGGATCTATAATTTTCCAACAACAAAATCCGGTCGTTTAAATTCCGATCGTGTGTAGACAGGACAAAGTGCCACGCATGCTCAGAATAGACTAAGAGACGAATTGGCTACAGGCCTCTTTATAGTCCAGTCGTACGTGTTATACGTCACCACATTCTGAACGATCGGATTTTCCGACTACTTCGTGAGACAGTGTGCATGCAAGACAAGTTTGGGCCAACAAGTTTGGGCCATCCGGCGGATTTTGTTGTTGGAATGTCCGACTGTCTGTATGAGGCATAAGAGAAAGAAAAACGGCTGGAGAGAGGGATGGGGAAAAAAAAACAAGAAATTGAAATAGAGATAAAAGGGAAAGAAAGAAGAACAAAGAGAGAGAGAGAGGGGTACATCCTAAAATGTACCATAAGGGGTTTTAATACTGTATGACTGGAAGGGACTCAAAGAGCGCTAAATGTCCATGGGTTGGGGCGCAAATTACTTGTCTTAACCTGGGTAGTAACAACCCACGCTACGAAAATAATTTTACCGTTAGGGGTCCCCACAACTTGGGAAAATTTATCAAGAAGTCACGGCACTAGAGGGGTTGAGAACCACTGCGCTAAGGTAATGCAGCTCCAACACACATGCGTTGCAGCATAGCATAACACACAGTAACGCCACACCATGCATTGTGATGTGCTGCTTTGCCAAAATGGCGCACATCTTTTTTTTTTTTTTTTTTGCCAATTTTGGTGTATTACCAGCTCATTATTAATTTTGGTGTATTGCCAGCCCATTCATTCAATGCATGTGTGTCATCACAATACATCAGGGCATAGTGGTCTTAATGGGTCCTTAGCCCTTGTACACACGGTCGGAGAATCCGTCGGAATGTGTCCTATCGGACCGTGTTGTCGGATAATCCGACTGTGTGTGGTATGCATCGGACTGATTCCGTCGGAATATCCGTCGGACCCAATTTTCCAACTTGTTGGAAATATTTCCCGACCAACTGGTTCGATCGGACATACTCCGATCATGTCTAGAGAATTTTGATCGGACCAAGTGCCACGCATGCTCAGATCAAATTCCTACATCAAAGCTATTGGCTACTAGCCTGAATGTAGTCCCATCGTAACGAAATTACGTCATCACGCTCTGAATGATCGGATTTTTCGACAACTTAGTCTGACCGTGTGTATGCAACAGTTTCGGACAAGATCCGACGGACAAAATCCGACGGATTTGGTTGTTGAAATCTCCGACCGTGTGTACAGGGGCTTAGACAGGACAGGACTCCCAAAATAAAATTCAGTACCATGTTACATGATTGTTATGTTTATATTGAGGGATTACCATATTAATGCTCTTCTCAGCGATTTTCAGAAAATTAGGCTATACATACAATGCAGGGATTTGTTTGAGTCACTTATTAGCCAATGTTCACTGAGTCAGTTTAAAGTAGACATGTGCATTTCGTTTCATTCTGAATTGAAATTCTGACAATTTTTTCATTATTTGTAAATTTGGATGCATCCGAATGACCAAATTACAATAGTAACGAATTTAAATGAATCTAAAATAATGATTTGAATTGAAAAAAGCAGATGAAATTTGAATCGAATTGAATCGAATTTGAAAAAAATTTGTAAACAAATTCTAATCGAATTAAAAAAAAATAGAAATCGATTTTCTAAAAAAGAATACTATAAAATAGAATATAAAATAATAAAGCAATAGAATAAAAATAAAAGAATAGAATAGAATTTAATAGAATAAAATAGAATATGACCGTTTTCCGAAATTTGAATAGTATAAATTCGAATTCGAGAATAGATTGAAAAAGAATGTAAAACAATGGAAAAAATGGAATAATAGAAAATAATAGAATAGAAAAACAATAGAATAGAATACAACATAATATATATTATATTTTATTCTATTCTGTTCTATTGTTTTTCAGTTCTATTTTATATATATATATATATATATATATATATATATATATATATATATATATATATATATATATATATATATATATATATATATATATATATATATAAATCTCATCTAGAATGAAATCAAATTTAAATAGGTGGTGTACACAGTATTTAATACAGTGTGTACAGTTCCTACTACACTTCTGGTGGTGTACACAGTATACAATACAGTGCAGCCATTGTACAGTTTCTAATACAGTGCAGGCAGGGTACACAGTATATAATACAATGTGTACAGTTTCTACTGCTTTTATTGTGGTGTACACATTAATACAGTGTGTACAGTTCTACTACTTTTCTGGTGGTGTACACAGTATCTTATACAGTGTGTACAGTTTCTAATACACTTCAGGTGGTGTACACAATATCTAATACAGTATGTACAGTTTCTACTACACTTCTGGTGGTGTACACAGTATCTAATACAGTGTGTACAGTTTCTATTACACTTCTGGTGGTGTACACAGTATACAATACAGAAAGAGGGGGTGCCACAGAAGGACAAGAAACTGACAGTCATTTTCCCCCAGCTGCAGCATACTGCCAAGTTTGCTCCAGTGACAAGTAGGGAGGGGATAATGAGGTTACTGACTATACTTGGGTGCCTGAGAGACGAGAGGAGGAGGAGAAGGAGGAGGAGACATAACTCCAAAGAAGCAGAATGTCCTCTAGGGGGCAGCTTTAGGTCAGCCACTCCATTGCATCACACCACAGAGCTCCGCATGTGCAGGGCGCTGCTAACTCCCTGCTGACTTTTAAAAGTTCCTTGGTGTGGGCCTTTTTTGACACGTGTGCAACAGATTGCAGTTTGCAACCTATGTCTGAAGCAGATCAAGCGTGGCGAGAACAGCAGCTGCTTGGGCACCACACGCTTGACTATTTTTTACAGATTTTTCACGTTCGTGTCCCATAGACTTTAACGGTGTTCGTACACATTTTTTGCCTGTTCTACTGTGAATCGAACTGGGGGGGTGTTTGGCTCATCCCTAATAATATGTTATACTTACTTGTTCTGTGCAATGGTTTTGCACAGAGCAACCCCCATCCTCCTTTTCTTAGGTTTCCTGCCAGTGCTCCTGGCTCTTTCCCATCGAAGAGTGGCACCATAGCAAGCCACTTGTTATGGGGCACACCTGCATGCTCGCTCCTCAGTTTTAATGCAGAGAATGCTTGGAACAGGAGAGAAAAAATGAGGGAATGGCAGCAGGCAGGTGTGAGTACATCGGCACACACAGTGAAGGGAAGACTTTTGGAGGATGGCCTGGTGATAAGAAGGGCAGCAAAGAAGCCACTTCTCTCCAGGAAAAACAGGGACAGACTGATATTCTGCAAAAGGTACAGGGATGGACTGCTGAGGACTGGGGTAAAGTAATTTTCTCAAATGAATCTCCTTTCTGAATGTTTGGGGCATCTGGAAAAAACCTTGTCCAGAGAAGAAAAGGTGAGCGCTACCATCAGTCCTGTGTCATGCCAACAGTAAAGTATCCTGAGACCATTCATGTGTGGGGTGGCTTCTCAGCCAAGGGAGTGGGCTCACTCACGGTTTTGCCTAAGAACACCATTAATAAAGAATGGTACAAAAACATCCTCCGAGAGAAACTTCTCCCAACCATCCAAGAACAGTTTGGTGACAAACAATGCCTTTTCCAGCACGATTGAGCACCTTGCCTTAAAGCAAAAGTGATAACCAAGTGGCTTGGGGAACAAAATATCGGAATTTTGGGTGTATGGCCAGCAAACTCCTCAGACATTAAAGGGGTTGTAAAGTTGCGTGTTTTTTCACCTTAATGCATTCTATGCATTAAGGTGAAAAAACATCTGACAATACTGGCCCCCCCCCCCCAGCCCCCCGTTTTACTTACTCGACCCCTCGAAAGTCCCGTGCTCGCCCCCGACATCCTCTTCGCCGCTCAGCCTGGCCGTTCATTGGTTACAGTGGATGGATTGAAAGCAGCACAGCCATTGGCTCACGTTCACATCCAATGATGCAGTGCACTGGGGGCAGGGCCGAGTGATACAGTGAGCGGCTATGGCACGCCCGCAAGCACTCCACACCATGCGAGGGAGCTTGCATGAAGGTGTTGAGTCCTTGCGGGGGGGGGGAGCCAAGACATCCGCTGAGGGACCCCAGAAGACCAGGTTTGGGGTCACTCTGTGCAAAACGAGCTGCACAGTGGAAGTAAGTATCACAAGTTTGTTATTAAAAAAAAATCATCTTTAGTGATCCTTTAATACCATTAAGAACTTGTGGTCAATCCTCAAGAGGCGAGTGAACAAAAAAAACCCACAAATTCTGACAAACTCCAAGCATTGATTATGCAAAAATGGTCTGCCATCAGTCAGGATGTGGCCCAGAAGTTGATTAAAAGCATGCCAAGGCCAATTGCAGAGGTGTTGAAAATGAAGAGTCAACACTGGAAATATTGGCTCTTCGCATAAACTTAATGTAATTGTCAATAAAAGCCTTTGACACGTATGAAATGCTTGTAATTATACTTCAGTATACCAAGTAACATCTGACAAAAAGATCTAAAAACACTGAAGCAGCAGACTTCATGAAAATTTATATTTGTGTCATTCTCAATACTTTTGGCTACGGCTGTAAGATAATTCAGGCTTTGACTTCCAGGATATGTCCCAGCTCGGTGTCCGCTACACCCCCATAGACTCGTATGGGGCTGACTACCAATTTTGGCCTCTTCCAAAGTGGTGTGCCTCCCAGGCTCTTGAAATGTACTCATATTATCAATACCCAGTCGCCACCAAAAGCAAGTTCCCAGATTTGCCCCTTGCTTATAGATAGGCTCCTAAGAGCACTGTTTTTATTAAAATGTTGCTTTTGCCTGGCAGAGTTGAGTGCTGAGAAATATGTTTATTTAATTCTCCGAAGAGTGTTTTTAAAATCAGCACTTACACAAATCTTCATAAATGTCAGCCAGCAGGCGCCTTCCCCACTACTCGCTCTGCCAGCGTCAATTATACAGTTTTAAAGTGAACATACTTGTTATCCATACTCAGTGGCGGTTGGTGCTCAAAATTTTTTGGGGGGCGCAAACAAATGGAAAAATTCTGAAAAAAATCCCCCATCAACTGCAGCCTCACTGTGCCATCAAACGCAGCCACTGTGCCATCGAACGCTGCCACTGTGCCCATCAAACGCAGCCACTGTGCCCATCAAAAGCTGCCACTGTGCCCATCAAACGCTGTCACTGTGCCCATCAAACGCAGCCACTGTGCCCCTCAAATGCTGCCACTGTGCCCAACAAACGCTGCCACTGTGCCCATTAAACGTTGCCACTGTACCCATGAAACGCTGCCACTGTACCCATTTAATGCTGCCACTGTGCCCCAAATGCTGCCACTGTTCCCATCGAACACTGCCACTGTGCCCCAAATGTTGCCACTGTGCCCATTAAATCCTGCCACTGTGCCCTAAATGTTGCCACTGTGCCCCAAGTGCTGTCACTGTACCCCAAATTTTGCCACTGTGCCCCAAGTGCTGCCACTGTGCCCCAAATGTTGCCACTGTGCCCCCATCCGCCATCTGCCCGGCACTTACCTTGTTGCAGGTGACGGCGATGAGCGGTGTCCTCCATTTCATCCCGACCCCGATGTCTTCTCCCGCCCGCTCCTCCTCTCGTCTTCTGCAATGATTGGACACCTGGTAGGCGTCCAATCACAGCGCCTGTGATTTCTGCCAATCAGGTGACAGGTAACACAGACCCGGCAACCTGATTGGCTGAGAGGCGGGTCAGTGTTAGGGAAGCGATGTATTCGCTTCTCTAACACAACACTGTGTAAACAGCGAACGCACAGCAGTGCGCCCGCTGTTTACCAATTTGGAAGCCTATTAGAGCCCACAGCTCTAATCAGGACGCCTATTCGATTTGACGGCTCTAATCAGGTGCTTCCAAAAATACCCCCGCCGCTGTAATTCAGATGCCCGGAGCCCGACAAGGGGCCGGACACCTGTATAGGGGGCCGCAGCGGCGACAATAGATAGTGTAATTTATTCTGAATGACATACAATTCACCATGTCAACTGGCATGTGTTGCTCCATAGTGCATTGAAGTCCATTGGCAGAAATAGTACATGCACCTTTATTGATGGGTTTTAGTTTCAAATTCAAATAAATAGGCTACCTTAAAGGAGAAGTGTGGGATATAAAAAAAAAAAAAAGAAACCTACATACTTACTTATATGGCTGCAGTATCAGTGTGCAGCTGTCCCCCAATGGCTTTAAAAGAGAAGCATGGGTTTTATTTATTTTTTAAAATTCATACTTACCTATGGGATGCTGCATATGTCCCCCCGGCTCCTCTAACACTGAGAACTGAGCGATCAAACACTGCCGATCTCTCAGTTCTCACAGCTCCCCGAGCAGAGAGCTGGTGACTGCTCTGCCCCCTCCTCGCTCACTGGAGCACTGGGCTGTGGAGGGGGCTGGAGCAGCCGGCTCAGGCTCTCAGTGGCTCATTGAGAGGCTGAGCTGGGTGCCAGTCCAGGCATGTGGGCTGCCATATGGTCGTGATCTTGCCCGAGCCTGCTGAGAACCGGTCACAGAATTAACTTTACTCCTGTGATCCACAGGAGAAGTACAGTCCAACAAGCCATGGGGGTTGTATCTGCTTATACAGGCCAGGCATAGGGGTCTCAGCAAAGGATAAGTCACTGTTACAACAGTTGGAGTCAGAATAGTGGGAGGATACACATACCGGCCACTTTATTAGGTACACTTGTTCACTTGCTAAGACAAATTGCTAATCAGCCAATCACATGGCAGCAACTCAATGCATTTAGGCATCTACACATGGTGAAAACGACTTGCTGAAGTTCAAACCGAGCATCAGAAAGGGGATTTAAGTGACTTTGAACATGGCATGGTAGTTGGTGCCAGATAGGCTGATCCGAATATTTTAAAAACTGTTGATCTGCTGTGATTTTCACGCACAACCATCTCTCGGGTTTACAAAGAATGGTCCAGAAAAAGAGAAAATATCCAGTGAGTGGCAGTTGTGTGAATGAAAATGCCTTGTTCATGTCAGAGGAGAATGGGCAGCAGGTTTGAGATGATAGAAAGGCAACAGTAACTCAAATAACCACTCGTTACAACCAAGGTACCGTATATACTCGAGTATAGGCCGACCCGAATATAAGCCGAGGCCCCCAATTTACCCCCAAAAAAACTGGCAAACTTATTGACTCGTGTATAAGCCGAGGGTGAGACATGCCTGTCCATCCCTGTGTGTGTGTCCGTCCATCCCTGTGTGTCCGTCCATCCCTGTGTGTCCGTCCATCCCTGTGTGTGTGTGTGTCCATCCATCCATCCATCCCTGTGTGTGTGTGTGTCCATCCATCCATCCATCCCTGTGTGTGTGTGTCCATCCATCCATCCATCCCTGTGTGTGTGTGTCTCCATCCATCCATCCATCCCTGTGTGTGTGTGTCTCCATCCATCCATCCCTGTGTGTGTGTGTCTCCATCCATCCATCCCTGTGTGTGTGTGTATCCATCCATCCCTGTGTGTGTGTGTCTCCATCCATCCATCCCTGTGTGTGTGTGTCCATGTGTGTGTGTGTGTGTGTGTGTGTGTGTGTGTGTGTCTGTGTGTCCAGCCTACCTGTGTCCCGAGCCTGTATCCCGAGCCTCCGTCCCGTGCCTTGCCTCCTTGCCTCCGTCCCGTGCCTTGCCTCCTTGCCTCCGTCCCGTGCCGTGCCTTGCCTCCTTGCCTCCGTCCCGTGTCGTGCCTTGCCTCCGTCCCGTCCCGTGCCGTGCCTTGCCTTGCCTCCGTCCCGTGCCTTGCCAGGATCGCCGCTCTTCGTCGGCGCCTCGGCGGCCATTCTAAAATTCAAAAGCCGCGCCTCCGCCTTCGCTTGTGATAGGCGGAACACTGAATTTCCCAGCAGCCTGTGTTCCGCCTATCACGGACATCGTCTCATCCTCGTCCGTAGTACGAGGATGAGCGGATGTCCGTGATAGGCGGAACACTGACTGCTGGGAAATTGAGTGTTCCGCCTATCACAGGCGGAGGCGGAGGCGGAGGCGCGGCTTTCGAATTGTAGTATGTAGTATACGCTGATCGAGCAGTCAGACGGCGATGACTCGAGTATAAGCCGAGGGGGGCACTTTCAGCCTCAAAAAAGAGGCTGAAAATCTCGGCTTATACTCGAGTATATACGGTATGCAGAATACCATCTCGGAATGCCCAACATATTGAACGGTGAAGAAGATGGGCTACAGCAGCAGAAGTCCAGACTGGGTGCCATTCCTCTCAGCTAAGAACAGGAAACTGAGGCTACAATTCGCACAGGCTCACCAAAATTGGGCAATAGAACATTGGAAAAACTTTGCCTGGTCTGATGAGTCTCGATTTCAGCTGAGAAATTCAGATGGTGGGTCAGAATTTGCCATAAACAACATGAAAGCATGGATCCATCCTGTCTTGTATCAACAGTTTAGGCTGGTGCCTCTTAGTACCAACTGAGCACTGTTTAACCACTTGCCGCCCGCCCACAGTCAAATGGCAGAGGAGCAGTGTGGCTCTCGTTCAGGGACGACGTCATATGCTCATCATAGGAACTACCGCCCTTGCGCGACCACGGGGGGGGGGGGGGCGCAGCACGGCGATCATGGCCATGCTGTAATTGCCCATCACTGTGGCATATTAGTGCCTCCTCATCAGTGCCACCTAATCAGTTCCCTTCAGTGCCACCTCATCAGTGCCCATGAGTGCAGCCTATAAGTGCCCATCAGTGCCGCCTCATCAGCACCCATCAGTGAAGGTGAAAAATTTCTTATTTACAAAATTTACAGACAGAAACTAAGAAAAACTTTTTTTTTAATTTATAAAAAAAGAAAAAACCCAGCAGTGCTTAAATACCACCAAAAGAAATCTCTATCTGTGTGGGAAAAAAAATGCATTTGGGTACAGCGTTGCATGACCATGCAATTGTCATTCAAAGTGTGAGAGCGCTGAAAGCTGAAAATTGGCCTGGGTAGGAAGGGGGTGAAAATTCCAAGTAAGCAAGTGGTTAAACGCCATGGCCTTCCTGAGTGTTTAGTTACATAGGATAAAAAAAGACACTAGGCCACAGAAGGGGCTGGTGGTATATTTTCTGGAGGGGCGACAAACACATGCACCCCCCCTCCCGGTCGGTCACCAGCCCCACACTTACCCCATCCGGGCGGCGGCTACCCCTGCGGCTCCTCCCTCTCCACGTGATGGCAGCCTCCTCCCTTCTCCTCCTAAGCAGCCAATAGTATTGGTTCTGTTTCAGGCCAATCGGGTGACGGGTCTCATGACCCACTTCCTGATTGGCTGGGAGGAGAATCAGGAAGACAATAGCGAATATTCAATCGCTATTGTCACACAACTGGGTGGGCTCTGCACCCCGAGCCCACCCTTTTTTGAAGCCTATTCGAGCCTCTGGCTCTAATCATGTGCTTCAAAGGAAAAAACAACCCCCATTGGAATCCATGCGTCTTGCGCCCCACATGTAGAATAGGAGGCTGGATACACGGGTAAGGGGGCGTCGCTCCTGCGCCCTGCATTACAGGCCACCACTGCTAGGCCATCTAGTTAAAAAAAGAAAAAAACAGACACAGAAATAGAAAACCTCCATATACACTATTCTCTGCCCATAGTTGATTCAGAGGAAGGCAATAAAGCATGGTCCAATTCATCCAGTGGGGGAGAAAAATCTCTTCTTGATCACCCCCCTCCCCCCACCCAAAAAAACACAGTCAATGCTGCGTGAGAAGGATGGAAATAATCTTTGGCTATGTAGCGGCGGCTCCTGAAGTACACGCTCTATGTGTTTTTCAAAATTAAACTTTGCCTAAACTGCAGTTAGGTTTGGGTTTATTTGTCTAAATTCGACTTCTGTATCAGTCTGACTGGACTGTGAGATGTTCAGCCTGGCCACAGGGGGCACTGCCTCTAGTGGCAGGCGTGGAACTATGGTCTGGTCAGGCGCTTAAGTTACTCTCTTTCGGAGCCAGGTCAGTGGGAGTGGCCCTCTTGCTGTGCCCTCTGGGAGAGAGTATTTAAGACGCGGACGTCACGTGGTTTGGGGTTTCCGGTCCAGTATGATGTGCTGATAACATGGTCCTGGTCCTCCTGACCAGCCCCCAGGAAGGCTATGGCCTGGGGTGCGGATCCACCCGACTTTAACGCCTCGGGGCTGGCTAGCCCAAGGCGGGGAAACTAGAGGAGGATTCTGAGGTGGGAGAGACCCAGTGTACTTCAAGCATTCCAGGGGAGGACTCTTTAGAAGAACACCACGTACAGGTTTGTTTTCTTAACAAGAGCCTGAAAGAGCTGAAGTAACCGAGAGAATCTGGTCTTGTGGATATCGCCAAGCAGGCTGAAAGATCCAGGTATCCTACAAGTGTTCTCAAGCTTAGAT
The DNA here is from genome assembly GCF_037356315.1 of Lithobates pipiens. Classification (NCBI taxonomy): domain Eukaryota; kingdom Metazoa; phylum Chordata; class Amphibia; order Anura; family Ranidae; genus Lithobates; species Lithobates pipiens. The sequence continues at coordinate 1,718,263 of NW_027507879.1, read as the reverse complement.
TCCCTACGTGTTCTGCAACAACGTCTGTGATAAAGACTTTGTTCCTGAGTAAAGCACCTTGTTGGCTGCTGGGCCTTGTGAGAGAGGGACTGTCCAACCTGAGTGATCATACAGCTGCGAATGGCTATTCTCTGGATGCAGTCAAAGTAAGCAAGTTCTTTAACGTTTTTGGACTTTGACATTAAGTACCTGAACTTTCCTTTCCAACCCTCTGATCCCAAGTTAAAAGACTGTTCAATGGTTTGAGTTTTTGCAAATAAAATCCATTCAAGTGGATCTGTTGTCAGTCTCAAGTTACTGTGCCATCTACACCGGGACATCCCCTAGACGTGTCACAAGGAGAACGGAAGGTAACGGTAAGCCCAAAAATAACCGGCAGCTCCTTCGGGGGTTAGTTCTACAGCTAACATGCTGCCAAATCAAGTAGTTTAATTTCCTCCAAGTTGCTGATCTTCCTCTGAAGTGATAGTTTTTCTGGCTGCTTGTGAATTCTCTTGCTGCAGCACTTTGTGAGTGACCAATATGGAATAAGTAAGCGCAGATTTCTGACATGCCGCATATTTGTGATGCTGAAAGTACAGTATTAAAGAGGAAGTAAACCCTGATGGGTTTACTTCCTCTTTGTCTCCCTGCAAAGGTAAAGCATAATGGACTACTATGCATCGCATAGTAGCCCATTATGTGTCACTTACCTGACACAGGAGCCAGCGAAGTCACCGCTGTCCCCTGTAGTTCCGAGCGTCCATCTTCTTGGTGGGTCTCGCTGCTCCGGCGCTGTGATTCGCCGGAGCAGCGATGATGTCACTCCCGGGCATGCACATGGGAGCATCGCCGCGACCTGCGGCTGGCCCAGTGCGCCTGTACGGAGCTGTCTGCAGTGGCTGTCTTCAGGTAAATATCTCCTAAACGGTATAGGTTTAGGAGATATTTCTTGGACCTACAGGTAAGCCTTAATCTAGGCTTACATGTAGGTCAAAGTGGTTTGTAAGGGTTTACAACCACTTTAACTACTATTTATTTTGACTGACTTGCGTTACATTGCAAAATTTTCACGAAAGGTTGGGTTAAAATGCAAAATTGGCATCCTTCCCAGCTGACTCATCCACTCTCATTCACTTAGTGACTAGTAAGGAATTACGGAGAATGTGCTTTGCTAGGTGCATCTGTGCAATGTCACCCCTGAAAAGGCAACCTAGATACTTTCACCAAGAACAGGCTATCTCTGTCCTCGGCTATGCCCTGTAGGGAATGGATGAAGGTCAGGTGACCAGGCAGATTAAAGTGGAAGGGAATTCAGATGTCGTCATGTGATTTAGTCTGGCTAGCCTTTATCGTTTGTGTGTTTCGCGGGACTTGTGATGTGTTTGGCTTGGCAGCACTTCCATGTTAAGGCATTTCATTAAAGTTTTGTTCACTCATTTCCCAGTCCTTTTTTTACTTTTCTGTTTCTTGCAGTTCAGTTCCCAAATGCGCCTTTTTGTAGCCTAAAATTAGCCATATGTTGGCAAGTTTTTTTCATTCTGTATCAAAACCAGAAGCTTAAAGGAGTAGTTCATCTTTACAAAAAAAGATAAAAAATGTATGCAGGTAAGGGTAGAGATGTGAACGCCCGGAATTTTTTTTTTAAAATTCAGAAAAAAATAAGTTTTTGTTCCGTTTATTTCCTGAAGGCTTTTTTGTTTTTTTTCCCAATAATTTGAAAAAACAAGAAAAAATTTTGAAATATTTTATTTTAACATGATGAATAAAATATTTTAAGACAGGGTGTTCAAATATTTTCCATATCATCTCTAAAAAAAAAAAAAGTATGATATCAGATTATTCTAATTTCTATGCACTGAGTGAGGACAAGCATGTGAGGGCAGACAGCAGGAACTGTATGAAAGACTGTGACCAGGGGCGGACTGATAACTCATGGGGCCCCTTTGCAATAGGAGATTATGGGGCCCCCAGGCAATCAGAGATTATGGGGCCACACAGTATACAATCACACAGTATACACATACATGTACACACAGTATACGCAGACATGTTTCTATTGGCTGAGAAGGTACTGGAGAGGTGGGGCAGCTATAATCTCAGGATTTTTAGACCAAAAGGATGTCGGTAATGGACATTTCAGAGACAGATATAAAAAAAAACACAGCTCTTTACATAATGTCCCTGATTTTACTGAGGCTGGCAACCCTGATGGGGCCCCCTAGTGGCCTGGGGCCCTCGGGCAGTTCCCGGGTGGCCAGATGATCAGTCCACCCCTGACTGTGACGTTATGCAAAGAGACTGAACTTAGCAAAGAGACTGAACTGAGCGTTCCATGTGATTTCTCAACAAAATAAAGCATGGAGACATGGATGGATGGGTGAGTTTGCTTTGAATATTAAAAATGAATTCAATCTCATAAAAATGATTTGGCCTCCACAGCTATTATACATTTTAAACAATTCGCCTGTCTGGATACCATACAAGGGGTTTAAGAAAAGAGACGATATATTTTGCACTCTAATTTGGAAAGGCCAAAACCCCAGAATTAAACTCCCCTTATTACTCGGCTCGGCTGTCCTTCATTCTAAAGTCTACTTGGACACGGTGAATACAGCTGACCCTATTCAGGCCATCTTATTGACATGCTCTTCTCTATGTATAGCCTCCTGGCACAATTGGAGCCTGATGACTTTGCTGGGGCCAACTCAGATCCAAATCGAGTGTTGGCCTAGTGTAAAGGTGTAAAGGGTTTGGCAAGAAAGGAAATGTATCATGAAACATGATGGTTTATCTGCGTATACGCCCTTTTGGGACAATGTAAGATTAGACGAACTCTGCAAATTGAAGGGTCTTGGTCACTTGTATTCTAAGGGTATAAGGTTTGTGGATCAGATATACACCCAAAACAATATCTGCCCATACCAGGACCTCCAAGAAAGCTGTCACTTGCGGCCTCCCAGTGGCTACACAGTTTCAGAGAACAAATTTAACCGTACAACCTATGCCACTAATAACTTCCCTTGTGGGTACCTCTGATAAGAAAGGCCATATCTTTCTTGTATAAACAAATCCTCAAATTTATTTTTAATTTTTTTACAAAACAGGAGTGCTTTATTGATATTAAACCTAAAACACTATCAACGTATGGTACAATGCCTGGTACATCTTAGGGCCGGTTCACACAGGGGGCGATGCGAGGCGACACGACTTGCCTCGCCGCGACCTGACAAGTCGCCCCCGTTCTGTACAATGGAACCGTTCTGAGAGGAGCGACTCGAGTCGCTCCGACTCAGAAAAAAGGTTCCTGTACTACTTTTGGGCGACCTCGGGGCGACTTGCATTGACTTCTATACAGAAGTCATTTGCAAGTCGCCGCTGAGGTCGCGGCCAGTCGCGGCGAGGCAAGTCGGTGTCGCCTCGCATCGCCCCCTGTGTGAACCGGCCCTTACAGTGAATAAAACAAAAAAAAGAGATTGACTTTGTGCATAAAAAACAATGCTTATGCCCAAAGTATACTCAACATGACAGATGAGATAATCAATAAAGTATAACCAGAAGCAAAGACAAGTGTGGTGGAGGGGAAGGCAGGATGGGGGGGGGGGGGGGGCAGGCTGGGGGAGTGGGAAAGAGAAAAAAGGGGGGAAGGAAGAAGAAGAAGGGAATAAGGGCCAGCTTGCCCATCCCAATTCCCTGGTCAATATGTCCAGTATACAATTATACCAAATATACAAATAGTATTCAGGTAGAAGTCCATGGGGGCCAAACTTCGTCATATTTCCACAAACACTCTCTATTCATATAAGTAATCCTATACATGAGCAGGGTCTCATCTATCATTGCTTCCCAGGAGGATACAGCCAGGGGAGGGGGGGTCGATTGAAGCCCATTTCATGAGGATCTCTTTGTTAGCATAATACCGAAGCTAGAAAATCAGAGTAATGGGAATGTTGAGCATCTTCATGAATCCTGAGTAAGGCTAGCTCCGGCGATATAGGTAGTGACAGCTGCAACCTAAGATTTATCTCTGAAAATATCGCTGACCAAAATATTGCAATTAATTGCATGGCAGTCCCAAAACATATGGAGAAATGATCTCTCATGTATACTACATCTTGGGCATGTGGGATCTTTCGTAAATACGATGAAGCCTTTGGGGAGTATGATGAACTCTATGTAGGAATTTTACCTGAATTAATTTATCACAAGAAGACATAACCAATTTAGAACCTTGTTTGAGACAATCCTCCCAATCTTCTTTGTCTAGGGATGGAATGTCAGTGTGTCACATTTCCCATAGCCGATCCAACTTAGAGGAGTCAGCTCCCAATATTGCTCCATACAGAGTTGAAAGGGGGTTTATCTAGATCTCCTGGAGATAACAATTCCTTAATAGGATCTGCCTGGAGGAGAGGCAACTGAGGAAACTGGGAGCTGGCAGCATGTTGTAGTTGTAGGTACCAAAACCGCATCCAGGCAGTCAGATGGAATTTGAAATTACACCTTTTAAGGACCTAATTCTATACCGTGCCCAGACCTGAGGGTCTGGGAGATTACGGAACTGCAGCAGGGTGGGATTCCCTCATAAGGGGCGACCACTGGTCTGGATGCAAAAACCGTCGCAAAGCAGCCACCCATATTCTCCATGTGGCACACGTCGGACCAGGATCCTTCTCGTACACTCTCAGGCCCCTATATGCAAAGTTACATAGATCTGAAAAGGAGTCCAGATAGGCCGCCTCCAGGCATGTCGCCACATTGGATTTTGAACCCATGAACCACCAATGAACGGATACCAGCATTGCTGCCCAAAAACAAACCTTAAAGTTGGGAAGGGCTAGTCCCCCAAGATAAGCAGGAAGCCAAAGGGTAGATTTTGCAAACCTAGGGAGTGCACAATTGCAAATAAAGGATCCAACACATTTGTCGATGTCTCTAAACAACGAGTTAGGGACCCAGATTCTGAAAAATGTAATTAAACTTAGGTAGAATCATCATTTTAATAAGATTAATACGCCCTAATAGATTCAAAGGAAGACCAACCCAGAAGGAGCATTGTGCCTTCAGGGTCAATAGCAAGGGGAGAATGTTCCTATCAAAATAATTGGGTACCTGTTTGGTCATCTGAACCCCTAAGCACCTGAATTTTTCCAAAATATCTTAGACATATGTCTTGCCCATTAAATTTTTCTGGGTCAAGGAGGATGGTAAAGGGATTTAGGAGCTATATCTGATGATTCCTGGTAAAATATCCTAGATCAAGTGGTCCTGGTGTCCTTATCTCCTTCCCAGGGGCTATCTCAACTTTATATAATCCACAGGGTATACCGAATTCCGCTTAAGCTGTTCCAATGGGGTTGTATAAGTTCCCTGGAGTGCCCACGTTGTCAGGGTTCTCCTGGCTGATCTCCTCCACATGCTGTGGAAGTGACCCAAGCTTGTTAAGTACTAGCAGGCACTTGTAGATATGATTAATAGCATTGTAGTATGTGAAACAACTAGAATTACTTCCTGTAAGTGGTTTCCTCGGTGACTTAGATGAAGAACAGTTTCTACCCGAAGTCAGAACATTTATAATAAAACTCCTGTTTATTGCCCGTGAAACAATAGCTATGAAAACGTTGTCTACTCCTATACCCCCCTACATTTGAAGACTGGCAGACACAAGTTAATGCCACCTTATTGAAGGAACAGCAGATTTACCAAGGCAGGGATAACCCAAATACATTTTTCAAACCATGGGAGCCATGGTTAGAAGAGCCAGGCTTAGCCTCTCAATCTCGCTCAGAATAGTGCAGGCTGCAGCTGCAGGCATCACCCCAGTACTGTTTTTTAGAGCTGACGGTCGGCTTTCATGTAATATCAACTGATGGGGCTAAGCAGCTGCTCGGCTGTTACTACAAGGAGCGGGAGGGGACGTCGCCCCCCCCCCCATTCCGCCACTCCTCCCGGGGGGTCTCCTGCCCCACTAGGAGACCTGAGCCACCAGTCGGCATGTACACCGCCTGGCCAGAGTCCCGAACAAAACTGTATTCAGATTTGATGTTGAAACCCGGAAGCAACGTCACAAATGTAAACAGTGTTCAAATCACACATGTGAGGTATCGCCGCAATCATTAGAGTGAGCGCAATAATTCTAGCACAATACCTCCTTTGTAACTCTAAACAGGTTAAAGCATAACCTATGGAGATTTTTAAGTACTGTAGTTTGTCGCCATTTCACGATTTTGCACGTTAGGTATCTATTTACTCAGCGTAAAAATCATCATTCACATTATAACAAAAAATTGGGCCAACTGTTTAGTTTTTTTCTTCATTTATTGTAGTGTATTTTTTCCCAAAAAATTGCATCTCAAAGACTGCTGCGCAAATACAGTGTGACATAAAACAACTTCCATTTTATTCTCTAGGGTCTCTGCTAACTATATATATATATATATATATATATATATATATACAGTGCCTTGCGAAAGTATTTTGCACACACCACTTTTCAGTTTTTTATTTGCTAAAAAAGTTTAAATTATCCAATAGATTTCGTTCCACTTCACAATTGTGTCCCACTTGTTGGTGATTCTTCACAAAAAATTAAAATTTTATATCTTTATGTTTTAAGCCTGAAATGTGGCAAAAGGTTGAAAAGTTCAAGGGGGCCGAATACTTTCGCAAGGAACTATATGTATATATATATATATTTATATATAAATATATATATATATATATATATATATATATATATATATATATATATATATATATATATATATATACTGTATATAGTGTTTTGGGGTTCTAAGTCATTTTCTAGCAAAAAATACAGATTTTAACTTGTAAACAACAATTGTCAAAAATAGGCCTGCTCTTGAAGTGGTTAAATTAGTTGATAGCCTACACATGGTAGGTTTCCACTCTGCAAAAGTCTTCCATATCTAAGTATGATGTTAACCTGAAGCAGTTGTACTATCTTGTGTCTGTTCCTTCTGCGTTGTATAGATACCAATACCATACCATGAGTGAACATAAAATGTTGCTGCTGGAAGTCTTTTGGTACCCGGATATATACGTCCACTTTTATTTGCATTTTTGTAACACTAAACACTACACACAAAAACCTTTCAATAAAAATGATTTGGAAAAAAATGAATCCACTTGCATTTTTGGTTTGTGGTGATCAGATGCAAGATGTTAAGTTCTGTTTTAAGGGAGTCGCTTTAAGTCCCAGTATCTATGCATGGGGTCCTAAAATAGCATCACTACCCGACAGCCCCTTAGCTCGTCATAATCAGCAGTTACACAAAAGAACTTTCATTGCTAAAGGCTTTTGGTAAGTTACCAAACTCAGTTTTTAAAGGTTGCCCTATATAATGCATATACCTGTTTAAAGCGTTTGTTACCTCAACATTTCATATTCCTGATATGAGCCTGCTGTAGGATGTACTTGTATGAAAAAGTATCCTGTTCTCTTTGTATTGCTTCATTTGTATGAAATCCCTGGTGTTCCTGTCGGTGTCTTGTCGAATATTGTCCCCCGTCGGATAGTGTCCGCCTTGTACTGCGCTTGCGCAGTACGGTGGACAAGGAGACGCCGAAGGTCTCCGAAGATGAAAGGCACCCATGGAGTCCAGGTTCAAGCCCCACCATCCAAGTAAACATAGAGTTAGAATAAAAAATTGCAGAGCGAAGCGAGACAAGGGAAGCGTGGTGAGCGAAGCGACTCCGTGGGGGGCCCTCTTACTAAGTGCTATTTAACATCATCTACCATATGTCCACTTGCATGGTGGGGCTTGAAGCTGGACAAGGTAGTATTAAGTGCACAGGCACCGTTCATCTTTGGCGACTTTTGGCGTCTCCTTGACCTCCATATTGCGCAAGCGCTTCGTCTGCGCAGTATGGGGCGGACACTATCCGCGGGGGGGGAAAGTTCTCGGCAGAACACTGGCCCTCGTGGTCAGTTCTCTAGCTATGCTGGGAACTCAGGCTGCTCTCCTCCAATGATCAGACTTGTCTTAACATGCCCCTGCTACATAGCCATTCATTGGGAAGCTCAGTGTGCTGTTGCTTCTCCCCCCCAGCTGTTATGCAGCAGAGAACATACAGAATAAGATCTCTTATAAAAAAGGAAAATAAGGTATTTCTAATGTTTTTTTATAACTATACAAAAATGTTTTGTCTTTCATTTCTATTTTAAACTGAATAGGTTGTTTTACAAGATGATCGTTTACAATCACTTTAACCACTTGCCGACCGCCGCACACACATATACGTCGGCAGAACGGCACAAGCAGGCAAATAGGCGTAATCCTTTCCGGGTAAATCCTTCCTGGGCTGAAGTGGTTGAGAAACCAAATAATGCATGACATGAATACACCTTCTTTTTGTCCTGTCATTCATTCAGCTACAAAGACTATTTAAAGGAATCATGTACTGAGAAATATGAGGACAACTGTTAAATTCTGATGCTGCTTTCTGTGTCACTGACCCAGAACAAACTTGCAGCAAGTACCCAATAAAGATGGACCTCCTGAGTTGTATACTTGTTCCAGGTCTGAGATGTAAAAAATATTAAAATGATTGGATGAGCAAGACAGCCAGGGGACTAGGGGTCAGCAAAAAGATTCTTCTCATTCCCTCGGTACAGGCAGGGCCGTCTTAAAGGCAGGGCAAAAGGGGCAGCTGCCCAGGGCCCTGTCATTGTTGTAGGGCCCAAAGCAGCTGCCTCATACTTGCCAACTATCCCAGTTTACATTACCTTGTCCCTTGAAGTTTTAGTCCTGTGCTGCTACCAATGCTGCCCAGCTCTGCCCTATTGTTGTGTACAGATGACTCACCTGCAGACCCGGTGTTTACATGTAAATACTGGCATTCATATGTAAATAGCAGTGACATGCATATGTAAATAGCTGAGGCCAATGGCATTGATATGTAAATAAAGGAAGCATTCATAGGTATATCATGCCCCCCTGCAGTGAGGAGAAGATGTGCTGTAACCTATCGCAACATGTGAGCAGTATTACTGTACAGTAATCTCTAGCACCCAATCAACAAGCAGAAATGTGCTGTAACCTCTAGCAACTAATCAGTGAGCCTTATGGAGTGCTGTAACCTCTAGCAACCAGTTAGTAAGCAGTAATGATATGCTGTAACCTCTGGCAACCATTCGCAATCGCTGCCTGATCTGATACAGTAAACTGATTTTAAGTCTAGCTGCTATTTATTGTATGTCTCAGAGAAAGTGGAGAGCGAAATTGCATGGGGGGGGGGGGCCTAAGAGAATTTTGCCCAGGGTCCAATCAATATTAAAGACGGCCCTGGGTACAGGATTATAAAATAGAGCGGTCCAGATCCTAGGCAATTATTACTGAGCATATGATAAAGAGGAGGTCACCATCAGCGAAAACTACATATTAAAAATGATCAGTATATCCACAGTACAGAATTTGCATTTCTCAATCTAAAACTTGGGTTTGGTCCACCTACTCCCAATTTCGGAAGCTCCTTATTGATATTTTTTAAATGTGGGGTTCCAGGTTAAATTGAAACAAGGCCTTAATCAATTGAGCACCCCCCCCCCCCCTCGTTTTTGGATATTTTGACTTCCGTCCTACCCTGCTGCGGCAAGGTATATCATCATCGTTCCCTCATCCTTCTCTCCCTCTGCCTCCTGGGACCTACGTGTGTCCCAGAAGATGACGGGGCCATTCAGAAAGCATGACTCACGCATGAGCAGTAGGAAACCTACTTTTCCCGTAGTTTTCCCTTAGTTGTAATGCCAGCGCCTGCACCTGAGCCAATTGATGAATGAGCAAGACAGCCAGGGGACTAGGGGTCGGCAAAAAGATTCTTCTCATTCCCTCGGTACAGGATTATAAAATAGAGCGGTCCGGATCCTAGGCAATTATTACTGAGCATATGATGAAGAGGAGGTCACCATCAGTGAAAACAACATATTAAAAATGATCAGTATATCCACAGTAAAGGACCAGAATTTGCATTTCTCAATCTAAAACTTGGGTTTGGTCCCACCTACTCCCAATTTCTGAAGCTCCTTATTGATATTTTTTTAAATGCGGGGTTCCAGGCTAAATTGAAACAAGGCCTTAATCAATTGAGCACCCCCCCCCCCTCGTGTTTGGATATTTTGACTTCCGTCCTACCCTGCTGCGACAAGGTATATCATCATCGGCCTGTAAGGATTAAGGGGTGTCAAAACAAAATGGTTGACAATATGTCTTTCTAAATACTTGTCTCTCTATCCTTCTCAGTAAAATAAGGACTCGTCATCTTTAGTCACGTACGCATAAGGAGAGGCCGCATCAGCCCTAAAAAGCAGTCTACGCCCAGAAGATTGTCTTATCAGCTGATAACACCCGGAGAATTGTCTTTCCTTTGCAAAAATGTTGTTTTTTTACATTTGCTGATGTTTGCCCTTTTCTGTCTATAAAAGAGAAGTAATAAAGAGCTCAGAGTCAGTCAGAGAAAGTGAGAGTTACGACGGACTTCTGAGCAGAAATACTGAATACCTCCGTGTCTCTTTGCTTAGATAAGAACTCTAACTAACAATTGGGAAACGGTAACATAACCTGACAAATAGGTGACTTGTTGAGGTCACACCTAACATTTCTGGCGCCGCGAACAGGGATCCGCAGAAAGAAACTACAAGAGGCGAACGAACATAAGGACGGAACAAAGAGGCTGGGCACATCAAGAACCACAGACAAATCCTGCGCAGGTAAGAAAAGCTTTATTTTCTTATAAACTCTGTGCTTCTTAGATTTGTGCCCACCTGATCTGTCTGAATTGTTCTTCAGGTAAACACCAACCTCTGTAGTAAGCGGGTCTTGAACTTAATATTTTGGCTTATGTTACCGTTGTTTCTTGTCTGTCTACTTGTCATCTGTCTGTTGTGACTGAGATAAGCCCTGTTTGTATGGTGTGAATTGAAACATATATCATCCCAATGGGTAACGGAATGCGCCCTTAACTCGTAAGAGTACTTTGGGGGTCCGACACTTAAGTTTGATATACGCTTTTTGATTCATGAGCCTAAAAACGGGTTGAAAGTATAAGTCCTGACTGCCTCAATAAAGCAGGAATAAGAAACGAATGCTGAGAGATTCCATGGTAATGGGACGGAAATAAGGTCTCCACAAAGTCCCGGAGACCTAGTCATATGTGTTTGGCCACCAAAAGGGAATGCTTGTATATGTTGTAGCCGTCAGTCTGGTCATAATATTTGTCAGTTGGCTAGCATATAAGGTAATTCGATTTCAGAAATCTCATCTAGGAGAGGTTTTTTTAGTATTTTGGCACCCTAGGAGGAGAAGGCAACGAGACACTTAGTAAGTGATCCAAACGCCACCTAGGCAGGACTGTCAAAATGGGCCAGACACATGGTAAACCCCAGGAGGAATCTCAGAAATGTTATGCTGTTAAAGACATAATTACAATGTTGTATGGGAAGGATAAGGCACAGGGCACAAATAGGATTCTCAAGAAATTGGGGATGGATGGAGAAAATGGATTAAGTGTAGAAGGTTGGGAAGAAATAAAGAAAGACAGACAGGGAGAGATACTGCAGAACAGATGGGTATCACAAATACAATGTTTAATTAAGGTTTCCAACAGGGCTGAAGAGGAGGGATGGGAGTATTGTCAGGAAAAGGGTGGATGGGATATGAAGGTCCGACACAAAAGTCTTCCTTCTGCTCCCGGCGATAGGGTTAATACGGGAGATACTCCACCTCCTTATAACACCACCACACCAGGTAATGAAAGACCAAAACTTTATCCTTCCTTAAGAGGAAGAGGATGGGTATGCCGAGTATGCGGTACCCAGAACCCAGACTGGGCACAGGAATGTGTGCATTGCGGCGCTCAAAGACCAGAGCCCGTAGCTCCAGTCCATAGTCGGACTAGGGTAATACAAGTAAATAATCCAAATGCGGGTCAAGCAGGACAGCCACCTACAGTGACCCGACAAGTCGTTCTGAGGACATGGGCACCTTGGTCGGCTGACACTCTTATGGCATTAATACAGAATGCTCCTGATCCCGTAGCAAAACCTGCCGCATTCTGTAGATTCGTGACACAATTACTAGACACACATGAAGCAACTTGGCAAGATGGGGAAGATTTGTGTAGACATAAAATGACACTGACAATGTTTAATCAATTCATGACTAAACTTACCCCACTTAGACCGAATGGGGATCCTACCACAGATCCGCCAGGAGTACATCCCCGTCATATAGACTCTAGACCCCTGTTTATTGCTCAGTTACGAGAATTTTGCCAAGGGAAACAGCAGGAAAGGGGTTCGACAGCGCCCATAAAACAGGCCCCAGGTCAGACTGTTACAGAATTTTACCTCAACATGGAAAGCATGATGGCTGACGAAGGTCTAGATTTAGCCTTACCCGTCACCATTAGGGCTTTCAATCGACAGTTTATGGAAGGACTAGTACCCCAAGTAGGTGACAAACTGAAGGCATGTACTCCCGAATGGAGAGCCATACGGGACAGAGGAACATTGTTGCAGAAAGCACAAGGCATAGAGGCTGATTTAGCAGAAACTAAACCCAGAAGGACACCGGGAGTTAACACTGTTGCCCGGGTCAATGAAGGAGGGAATTCCTCCCGTAAACCTCTTACCTGTTATTACTGCAACAAGGTGGGACATATAAAAAGAGACTGTAGGAAAAGGATAAAAGACGAACAGGAAGGAAACACGGACAGAGACACGAGGGACTACAGACAGAGGCGTACCAATGATAGGGACGATCCGACCGCATGACTTGCCCCAGTCCTAGCTGAATCAGAGAACAAAATGCTCCACATGTTGATGAAGGTGGAAGGTAAACATATTCCTTGTTTAGTTGACACAGGAGCATCACGCAGCTTATTATCTGATTCAGTAGTCCCTCCACACATGACATCCCGTGACACCATACCCATAAGTGGTTATGACGGTCTTTTGTCCGATGCCCCACTGACTAAACCTTAAAAAGTAAAAATAGGGGGAATGGCTACCGCCTGACACTTGTGTATTGTTGCAATATGTAGATGACCTATTGTTATGTTGTCCGGATAACGATACTTGTTTAAAAGCCACTCTCTCATTGTTACAATTCCTGGCTGAAAAAGGGTGCAAGGTGAATAGAACTAAGTTACAGGTATGTCAGAAAAAGGTTGTCTTTTTGGGCCACTGTATATCCCAGGGTACTCGACACCTCACTGAAGACCGAGTCCAGGCCATAAGACAAATGAATGTCCCACGCAATTTTAAGCAACTTCGTATGTTTCTGGGAATGGTGTCATATTGTAGACAATGGATACCACATGCCAGTTCTCTGATGCAGCCATTATATGATTGCTTGAAAATAGTACCCTATGTACTCACAGAAGCAGGTCATGAATCTTTTAGCACCTTAAAAAGGTTACTGATTTCGGCACCTGCGATCGGGATCCCTGATTATACCAAAACATTTCATTTGTACATTGCTGAAATCACGGGACACGCAACAGGGGTGTTGACACAACAACACATCAAACAAAGGCCGGTAGCATACTTCTCGGCGGCTCTCGATCCTGTCTCTAGAGGATCACCGTCCTGTGTACGAGCAGTTGCAGCAGTGTCAATTATCATTGACAAATCCTCAGAAATTGTCTCAGGCCGCGTACACACGCGCGGACTGTTTGCCCAACCTTGTTCGTCAAACAGTTTCGGCAAACAGTCCGCTCAAAATTTGCATGAGCGGACTTGCCCACACACGAGCGGACTGTTTGACGAACAAGGTTGGGCAAACAGTTCGCTCAACTTTTGAAATGAACGGACTCGCCCACGTAAGGAGGAGGCAAATCCGCCCATTTCGAGCGCGTGTACAGGTAGGCGGGGCCCGCGAAGGAGACTTCGCGGGCTCCGCCGCCTGGAATGGGCTTAAAGGGGAACCTCAACGCCGAAAAAAATCGGCGTGGGGGTTCCCCCAAAGTCCACACCAGACCCTTGTCCGAGCACGCTACCCGGCCGGCCAGGAAAGGGGGGCGAGCGAGCGCGCCCCCCCTCCTGAGCCGTACCAGGCCGCGTGCCCTCAACATGGGGGGGTGCCTTGGGGAAGGGGGGGCCGCGCGGCCCCCCCACCCCAAAGCACCTTGTCCCCATGTTGATGAGGACAAGGGCCTCTTCCCGACAACCCTGGCCGTTGGTTGTCGGGGTCTGCGGGCGGGAGGCTTATCGGAATCCGGGAGCCCCCTTTAATAAGGGGGCCCCCGGATACCGGCCCCCCACCCTATGTGAATGAGTATGGGGTACAATGTACCCCTACCCATTCACCTGTGAAATAAAGTACAAAAAAAAACACAACACAGGGGAAAAAATATTTTATTGCACAGCTCCGGGGGTCTTCCGTCTTCGGGGGTCTTCTCGCCGGACTCCTCCGCTATGTGTGTGTAGCTCTTTTACTAGCGGAGGAGTCCGGCTTTCTTCCTCCCCGCCGCCGGCCTCTTCTCCCGACTTCGGGGGTCTTGTCCCCCTCTTCGGCTCTTCTGCCGGGCCACCGCGCCTTCTTGTAGCTCTTTTACAGGCGGTGGCCCGGTCTTCTGTCGCCGCTGCCTTCCGTTCTTCTGTCGCCGCCTTCGGTTCTTCTGCCGGGCCACCGCGCCTTCTTGTAGCTCTTTTACAGGCGGTGGCCCGGTCTTCTGTCGCCGCTGTCGCTGTCGCCGCCTTCCGTTCTTGTTCTTGTTCTTCTTCTTCTTCTCCAGGAGATGTTGACACGTCGCTCCCTCCGGCCGGAATGCTAGGGACACGCTCCGCTGCCACTTATATAGTGACAATGGGGCGGGGTCACATGGTATATGTCACATGGGTTGGTCACATGGTGACCCCGCCCCCTTACGATGTCATATCCCCATGTGACATCAACCCATGTGACCAACCCATGTGACATATACCATGTGACCCCCCCCATTGTCACTATATAAGTGACCGCACAGCGCGGCTCTGGCATTCCGGCCGGAGGGAGCGACGTGTCAACATCGCCTGGAGAAGAAGAAGAAGAACAAGAAGAACAAGAACGGAAGGCGGCGACAGCGACAGCGGCGACAGAAGACCGGGCCACCGCCTGTAAAAGAGCTACAAGAAGGCGCGGTGGCCCGGCAGAAGAACCGAAGGCGGCGACAGAAGAACGGAAGGCAGCGGCGACAGAAGACCGGGCCACCGCCTGTAAAAGAGCTACAAGAAGGCGCGGTGGCCCGGCAGAAGAACCGAAGAGGGGGACAAGACCCCCGAAGTCGGGAGAAGAGGCCGGCGGCGGGGAGGAAGAAAGCCGGACTCCTCCGCTAGTAAAAGAGCTACACACACATAGCGGAGGAGTCCGGCGAGAAGACCCCCGAAGACGGAAGACCCCCGGAGCTGTGCAATAAAATATTTTTTCCCCTGTGTTGTGTTTTTTTTTGTACTTTATTTCACAGGTGAATGGGTAGGGGTACATTGTACCCCATACTCATTCACATAGGGTGGGGGGCGGGTATCCGGGGGCCCCCTTATTAAAGGGGGCTCCCGGATTCCGATAAGCCTCCCGCCCGCAGACCCCGACAACCAACGGCCAGGGTTGTCGGGAAGAGGCCCTTGTCCTCATCAACATGGGGACAAGGTGCTTTGGGGTGGGGGGGCCGCGCGGCCCCCCCTTCCCCAAGGCACCCCCCCATGTTGAGGGCACGCGGCCTGGTACGGCTCAGGAGGGGGGGCGCGCTCGCTCGCCCCCCTTTCCTGGCCGGCCGGGTAGCGTGCTCGGACAAGGGTCTGGTGTGGACTTTGGGGGAACCCCCACGCCGATTTTTTTCGGCGTTGGGGTTCCCCTTTAAGCCCATTCCAGGCGGCGGAGCCCGCGACGGCCCCGCCTACCTGTACACGCGCTCGAAATGGGCGGACTTTCCGAGCGGGAACAGTCCGCTCATTTCGAAAGTACAGCGGACAGGCCCACACACGGGCGGACTGTTCGCTCAAACACAGTTTCAGCGGACAGTTTTTCGGAATTTCCGAAAGACTTTGTCCGTCCAACTGTCCGCTGAAACTGTCCGCTGAAAGCCCACACACGAGCGGACTGTCCGCCCAAACACTGTTCAGCGGACAAGGTTGGGCGAACAGTCCGCCCGTGTGTACGCGGCCTCAGACAATCCTGTAGTGGTACATACCACACATGACATACACGCCATCTTGTCACAGGTCCAGCCAAAACACATATCAATGGCAAGGCAGCTGCGTCTACAATGCACCTTGCTCCTACCCCCCAATGTTACCTTTCAGCGATGCACTTCTTTTAACTTAGCACAGCTTTTACCATTACAGACAGATTTGACAGGGGGGAGTAATGATGATAATGGTGTAGACACAGCACAAGATACTCAGGATTCTGACACACTTTCATTTCAGGACATAACATCTGATGAACACGATTGTTTCCAACTTATGGAACAAGAAACCACGGGGTTCCCACATGTCACAGACATACCCATTACAAATGCAGAACACACACTGTACATAGATGGTAGTAGATTTGCCGATGACAAAGGTAAATATCACACAGGTTATGCTGTGGTAACGGACACACAGGTAATTGAGGCAAAGTCATTACCAGCACACATGTCGGCACAAGAAGCGGAACTAACCGCTCTAGAGAAAGCCCTAGAACACTTAGAGGGACAAGAAGGGAACATTTACACTGATTCCGCATACGCCTACGGTGTGGCACATGATTATGGCCACATATGGAAAGCTAGAGGTTACCTTACAGCAGCAGGCACACCTGTTAAACATGGTGAAGGAATCAAAAGAGTCCTGAACAATCTTCAAAAGGTTATAAGAGTAGCCATCATGAAGATAGCGGCACACACGAGCGCAAAAACAACTGAGGCAAAAGGAAACGCATTTGCAGATTTAACTGCAAAGAAGGCAGCTCTAGGGGAAGTAAGCCCTGAGACCTTAGCCACGGTACAGGTGAGTATGCCCGAAACCACATGGCAGCAGCTAATGGAACTACAGGAACAAGCAGGGGCTATTGAGAAGGACCGTTGGGTTAAGGAGGGAGCTGCACCAGGCCTTGACAATGTATGGAGAGAAGGAGACAAAATATGTCTACCCGCTTCTCTATACCCCGCAATGGCAGCGGCTGTCCACTTACCCACTCATGTCAGCTCCAATTCTATGTATAGGATTGTAAGCCAAGGATGGCTAGCCCCTGGATTCAGTAGTACTGCAAGGAACTACTGTGCTGCATGCCAAATCTGTCTGATTAATAACCCAGGACAGAGAGTGAAAACCCCACGTAAACATCAGGTCCGGGCCCAATATCCCTTTCAGAGACTGCAGATTGACTACATACAAATGTCTAAGAGCGGCCCCTTTGAATTTGTTCTCGTGTGCATCTGCCTATTTTTCAGGCTGGCCGAAAGTTATCTTGTGAAATCAGCTACGGCAAAAGCCACCGCCAAGAAACTGATTACTGAGCTGATACCTAGGTTTGGTCTCCCAGAAACAATAGAATCAGATAGGGGGACACATTTCACGGGAGAAATAATGCAAAATGTGATGGCAATGTTAGGGGTTCAACAAAGTTTTCATACTCCTTACCACCCACAGAGTTCAGGATCAGTAGAAAGAGTAAATGGTACAATCAAGCTGAAAATACAAAAAGCTATGCAGGAGTTGAACAAACCATGGCCTGAGTGCCTACCCTTAGCTTTGTTCTCTATTAGGTACACCCCAACAGGAAAAACTGGGTTATCCCCATATGAAATACTGTTTGGAAGTGCACCTAGATTAGGTTTATATTTTCCTCAAAGTATGCAATTACAATGTGATAGGTTAACTACGTATGTAATACAGTTGCAACAGCGTCTGACTAAAATCCACAAGAGTGTGTATTCTTCTCTTCCAGACCCTAATTCTGTCACAGGTACTCACGATCTACAACCAGGAGACTATGTGTATGTAAAGAAACATACCAGAAAGACACTGGAACCAAGGTTTGAAGGTCCTTTCCAGGTGCTATTGATTACAGCAACCTCAGTGAAATTGGAAGGGAAACCTACCTGGATCCACGCTTCTCACTGTAAAAAGGAGCCAGTTGGCAAATGACAACATGTATCTTTTTATTGTTTCAGTAATTCTGGCTAATAGTTTGGTTACCTCACAGAATAAAATACACAAGGATGAAGGATTTTCTAAAAAAATGTTATTACTGAAGTTTAAATATGCTTATGCCCAGAAGTCAGGATATGAGAAATGTTGGATTTATAGCAAATTACACCCCAGCACAGCAAGTATACCACTGATGGCAGTTCCTATAAACTATACTGATCTTGCTAACAGTAGCATTAACATAATTAGAACAAATACCAGCGAGACAGTAATGTTTAAGTCAAATGGTCTCGCCTTTTTCCCTGATTGGTGTTTCAACTTAGGGAACACAACGGGAGGAAATGGAGAATGCCAAGACAGCAAGTTTAATTTGTCCATTGTCGTATTAAATGGAAGCTTCTATCCCAGTAATTCCAGCACACACCAGACATTATCTGACTTCCTCACTAACATTGTGGATAATAATGTTAGGTGGTTAGTATCCAACTTATCCCTCTATGGATACACCTCTCGTTATAGAAATGATATCAGTTCAAGATCAGTAGCTCTAGGAAACAATATATACATCTGTTGTGAGGATAAATGTTATACTTGGATACCTAGAAGAGCTCAGGGATGGTGCTACCTCGCAAGTTTAGTACCAGTAATGGGAGTAGTAGGTGATGAACGAGGTGATCACCTATTAGAAGCTAGCATGCATCCTAGATATCCCCTCAGGTATCGTAGTAAAAGAGAAATATTCCTGAAGAAGGACATGGCATGGGCTTGGTTCCCGTCCTGGACAGGATGGGGTATAGACTTAATGAAAAGACTAAATAACTATACAGGAATTATTAATGATGTTTTGGAGAAAAACTCTGATGACATTACTAAGTTAAATCTGGAGACCAGAGCCATCAGACAACAATTAGAATTACATGAATTAGCAATTGAAAGTATGAGTGCAGCACTGACAGGACTCTGTGAAACTACTGAGGACTATGAGTGCTGTACTTGGATACATAACACCAGCATTGAGGTACCTGACTATTATGACATCATTGCACAACACCGTACGGAAGTAAAGAATTTACAAGAGAAGGCCCGAAATATTGGTCGCGACTGGGATCCGTTTGGTGGAACTTTTAGTTTCTCAGGGTTATTCTCTTGGGTTAAGAAGGCAGCAATGACGATTATAGTGGTGCTCTTATTCGTATTTTTCTTTTATGTATGCTTTAAACTGCTCATGTGCTTTTGCAAGAAAGCCAAGGTAAATGATGCGGAAAAGATGGAACTTTTGTGAAGATAGGTAGATTTAGATCCTTGACATCACCCATCTGTCAGAAAAGCCACTCTTCCTGAATTTTAGATGTTGGTACTGTCCAGGGGGATGGGTGTATACCCCTCTGACAACTCGCGGTCAGGGAGAGTACTCTGGATATAGGCTGACTAGAACTTGTTCAGGTGGACCCAGGGCAAGAGGGAGGGGTGATGTCAAAGGGGGAAATGTAAGGATTAAGGGGTGTCAAAACAAAATGGTTGACAATATGTCTTTCTAAATACTTGTCTCTCTATCCTTCTCAGTAAAATAAGGACTCGTCATCTTTAGTCACGTACGCATAAGGAGAGGCCGCATCAGCCCTAAAAAGCAGTCTACGCCCAGAAGATTGTCTTATCAGCTGATAACACCCGGAGAATTGTCTTTCCTTTGCAAAAATGTTGTTTTTTTACATTTGCTGATGTTTGCCCTTTTCTGTCTATAAAAGAGAAGTAATAAAGAGCTCAGAGTCAGTCAGAGAAAGTGAGAGTTACGACGGACTTCTGAGCAGAAATACTGAATACCTCCGTGTCTCTTTGCTTAGATAAGAACTCTAACTAACAATTGGGAAACGGTAACATAACCTGACAAATAGGTGACTTGTTGAGGTCACACCTAACAGGCCCCTCATCCTTCTCTCCCTCTGCCTCCTGGGACCTACGTGTGTCCCAGAAGACGATGGGGCCATTCAGAAAGCGTGACTCACGCATGAGCAGTAGGAAACCCACTTTTCCCGTAGTTTTCCCTTAGTTGTAATGCTGGCGCCTGCACCTGAGCCAATTGATGAATCAGCTTCGGGGGCCAACATCACAGGATTTCTGGATAGGTTAGTGTCCGAGGCTGGAACTCTGCTTTAACAGGTTGGCTTGACTTATCATTAGGAAAGCCTAGGTGGTAGCAGAAGGTAGAGCCAAGGTTGAAATTAGCTTGAAACTATAAAAAGTAAAAAAGAAACAGTCCACATTTGCACATATTGTATGTTATCCCTTGTAAGTGGACCAGCAAGACCTTAAAACAAGCTGGTGAGTGGACTGTCCATTTTGGTACTTTCTGATGCTAACACCCCTTCCAATCCTATTTATTTTCGTTTTAATCCAAAGCAACCACCATTACAAAATTCAGTCTGATTACTAAAGTATTGATTCTATATCTTAGGATTGGGTTATTATATTACACATTGGGTTGTCTTGCAATAAAACCCCAGTGCAGCGAAAGACAAGAGACAGCCGAAGAGACAAGCACATTTTACTATCATATCCACTCATTCCTTTTCAGATATTCATCAAATTTTTATTTGCAAAATGTATCCGTTTCGGCTTTCTTTATGAGAGAATACAGAAATGACTTGAAGCAAAAACACAGTGTGACGTCTTTTCCTCAGTTCTTTGGATTCAGTTGTGTGTGTTTTCAGCCTGATGTTCATGCATGAATTGAAATTTTCCCACTCGCCCACTCACAAGAATTAGGAACACAGCATACAGCATTCAGAAGCTTTTCTGTACAGTACATCCGTATAAGTCATGTACCAAGCCTCCCACAGCAAGATTACTGATATTAGAAAACATATATTTTGGTTTTAAGGGGAATTGGACAAATGTACTGAATAAAGAAACTACAACATGTACCTGTAGGGGTCTCCCTGACTTCCAAGGGCCTGATGGTGACCCCCCCAGAGCCAGGGAGAATTGACATTCCTCCTCAGGGTGCAGATTACTAGGTATAGTGGGTGTGGTGCAAGGGGAAAAGACGGGGCGCCAGTCACTTTTTGTAAAAATTAACAAAGATAGTTTTATTTCTCTTAACAGGAACGTTGGGGAGAGAGGGTTTACGGCACAGGACACCCTTGTACACACGGTCGGAGATTTCGACAACCAAATCTGTCGGAGTAATTCCGACTGATTAATTCCGGAAGAGATCCGGAAGTGATGTTGCATACACACTGTCGGACTAAGTTGTCGGAAAATCCGATTGTACATAACGCGCTGACGTTATTTCGTTAGGACAGGACTACGTTCAGGCTAGTGGCCAATAGCTTTGGTCTAGGAATTTGATCTGAGCATGCGTGGCACTTTGTCCGTCGGAGTAGGCTACACATGATCGGAGTATGTCCGATAGGAGCATTTTGTCGGAAAATTTTACCGGCAAGTTGGAAAACTTGGTCCGTCGGATATTCCGATGGAAACAGTCTGATGGAGACCACACACAGTCGGAATATCCGACAAAGGGGTCCGATAGGAAACATTCCGTCGGAATCTCCGACCGTGTGTACAAGGGCTAAGGCAAATGCAATAGCAATAGCAATTTAGGAAAACAAAAATAAAACTAGGCAGACAATACAGATAGAGGGCCTTTAAGCTGGATGCAGCAATCTGTATCTTGTAGCAACTGCTGTCTCCTATGGCAACAAATTCTCTCACAGTATCCTACTGTAGATCTTCCAGTTTACCTCACAGTAACCCACTGTAGATCCTTAAGCTCAGCTCGCCTCATTTCACTAGACTTCTTGGACTCTCAGCCACCCGCTGGATTCCTGAGCTTCACCCACAGCTAAACTGTCAGGGAAATAGCCGCAATCTCACGAGGTACGTTCGTGTTAGCGCGCGTCAGCGCCTACGTAAGCGCAAAGTAGTTTCAAGACGAACGACCGACGCTACGTCTAACCGGGCGGGCATACGGGGTGATGCTACGAATACACAACGTACTCGACGTAGCCGTACGATCGCCCCGACGCGCTCACGACGTGACCCGGTCATCTCGCCTATTTAAACATTCGCCTGACAGTGCCGCATCGCTGGATTATCGTCAGCTCTCCTGTGAACCTGTACCCGTGTTTCCTGTTATCCGACCTCCTGTGTACCGACCCGGCTTGCTTGACCAGCTCCTGTTATTCTCCTGGCTCTGACTCCTGGCTTGTACCCGACGCTCCTGATCTGCTTCCTGCACCTGATCCCGGTCTGTCTTGACCACTCTCTGGACTTCCGCTGCCCACTCTCAGACTTCCTAGCACAGTTGCCCCTAGAGGCTTGCTTACCCGGTACCTGACCTCTGCTGCTACTACCTGGCAACCTGTGCTACTTTGGGCACTGCATCCCTGTGTCAACTTCAGGGTTGTGCTGCACTCGGGCGCAAGGGGAGCCCTCTCAGCATCTCGGCCTCACTCCTGACCGTGACATAACCTCTGTACTTTATCTTCAAGCTTTACTTACAGCTACCCACTGCCTTCCTGGATGAGTCTCTACTGAAGGTTTCTGTCAGGGCTGGCTTAGCCCTTCCTTCTCTGGGCTGGCCGCTCAGCTCTCGGCGAATTGCCAGCTTTCTTCTCTCTCCACAATTACCAGCTGTTCCTGATCCTGCTCGTCTGACCTGCCTACTTAAAGCCTTCCAGCTCACTTCACCTCTGCCTTTGCCTTGGTCACATCACTGAAACCATCTCCTGCGGTTTGTTTAAAGAATGGCTTGCTGACATCCCTTCTGGCTCCTTATCCTGCTTGATGTTGCTCTACTTGGATCCCTGACTTCTGGCCTGGCTGACTACCCGATCTGGTTACTGGACTCTGGCTATGCTTGACTACGCTTTTTCTATTTACCTTTTTATTTTTATTAATAAACAAGTGTGATTTAATTGTACTTCTGTCTCAGCCTGATTCATGGTTTCTGACAGTTTCCCACTACTTCACTGTGCCCGGGAATCAAGCATCTGCTCTGGTACTCCTTCAGAACTTCATCCCTTACAAACTTGCCTGCAGTAACAGGAGTGGTTGTCCCTTTGTGGCAACTTCTTCTCCTTTACCTCCGACAACGATCAGGCTCCCCTTAGGCCGAGCCTCTAACACATGCGGTTCCGTCCCAGGCTTTGGGCTTAACCTTGGCTGAACCTTGAACTGCTGGATAGGCCTTAAGTGGACCTAGCAGCCAGCATGCCTACAGGATAGGACTCAGGCTTCAGGCCTAGTAATCAGGAGCACACCCACCCAGGCTGCAGCCTCGGGTGGAAAGAACCCTGATCACCTGAGTCCTCCCAAATAAATAGCCTATCCCAACACACACAGCGGTTAAAGAAACTCCTGCTGTTGGGCTGAGACAACCTAGTTATCCATTACCTGAATTTATGGTAATCCATCATGCTAGGTTATAGAAAACCTTCATATACGAACTTTAAAAACACATTGCTGCTCCTAGTAACATACATAAATTCATGTGCCAAATAAATATACTGAAAATATATTTAAAAAAAACATAGATATAGTTATATAAAGTACTCTGGTGCATAAATACTGTGCTCTTATGAGTAGATATAACACAAATTTAAGTTAAATAAAAAAAATACTAATCTTATGACACTATTGAACCAATGAGTGAGAAATAATCAACTCATCTCAAGTGCACTTGTGCAAATCTCAGTTCACAAGGTCCATAGATATATACTGTATACTGTTTAAGGTGGTGCAGTTATAAAGTGCTAGTGGAAATATTCCTTATCCATTCAGGTTCCACAGTGGTGTGCTCCCCTCTCCTGTGTTCCCCGACAGTATTCGACTCTCTGAGTCAAATGAGCATAATGGTATTCAGATAATATAGGTGGCTTTTTTTCTTTATTCTCCTCCACTCCTGCAGAGTGGTTTCCAGGATCACTGCAGTTTATTTGTACCATAAAGAAGGATCATATAATCACGTCTGTAATATAAGCATGCAAATCAAGTCAGATCACAGTCTCTGCATGCGTCCCAACTACTGTAATGCCGCGTACACACGGGCGGACTGTATGGCGTACTTAGTCCACCGAAACACATTTCAGCGGACAGTCCGCTCGTGTGTGGGCTTCAGCTGACTTTTTCAGCGTGCAGTCTGGCGTACTAAGTATTTCGGAATTTCCGTAATTCTGTCCGTCATACTTTGGTTTCAGCGGACAATCCGCTCGTGAGTAGGCTAGTTCGACGGACTAAGAATGGCGCATGCTCAGAAAGGATTTACACGGCGGAAGGTTGCATTGCTGTGTATTGGACTTCCTATTTATAGTCCCGTCGTACGTGCTGTACACGTCATCGCGCAAGCTTTCGCCGGACTGTTTTGCATCCGTGTGTGGTCAAGTCCGTTCAGTGGAAAGTATGACGGACTGTCCGTCGGATTGTATGACGGACTAAGTAGGCCATACAATCCGCCCGTGTGTACGCGGCTTAAGTCTTGTTACTGATGCGTTTTACCTCTCCCACTGGGCATCTTCAGAAGCTATTCTTCTGAAGAACAACCCACTGAAAGATTCTCCACTGAGCAAACTGGATACAGAAGTGAAAGGGGCCTAAGAAGGGAATACCCCTAACTTTATAGATATTTCTTCTTATCTGCTGCTGGGTCTCTGAGGTAGGAAGTAATGGGACACTACACAGACTACAAAAAAAATCCAGACGGGCGTCTTAACTATTCCTTTCTCTATCCAAAATAAAAAAATAAAATAAAAAAAAAGGTTTTGGCTTTAGGTACACAATAATCTGGAGAGGATAACCCACTATTATATAGCACGTTCTAACATAAACTGACTTCCCATTCTTTTAAGGACGTAGAAAACTCCTTTAAATTGTTCCTTTGGTTATCTTCTGGGGTTGAAGCATTCTGCCACATTCCTCTAGTAATGCGGGGAGTGAGTATTTTTGGCATCCGTATTACTAGAGTTGTGTGAAGTGTCAATATTGCTTGGTAGCTGATAAAGTCAGATCTGGTTCCTGCGGGCCCTAGGTTAACTCATGTGTGTGGCTGGTATTTAACAAGAACCTGTAAAGAGCTTCTCCTTGTTACTGCCCTTCACTGAACTGTACAGAATATACAGCGAGTTCACATATTTGTGTTGCGGCACCGTAATGCACAACAATGGACCTGCACAAGAAAAAAAAAGGTGCAGGTATCTATTTAGGTGCCCTTGTGGTGCGCTGGCCTTGGAAATTAATGAACTGTCTTAAGAAAAAACAAGGTTGAAAGGCAACATAAAACACATTAATGCATGCTTGACAACACAGCAAAATAATGTGAACCCAGCCCATATTTTTTTTTAGAGTAGTTGTTCTCATCCTTTGGATAGCTGTCCCCAAGTTCCAAAGTGGCATTTACTGCTACCCCCACCATGGCCGTATTTTGACGCTGTGCTACCCTAGGCCCAACTGAATACTGAAGCCCTTTAAAGAAGCTCAGTCCCTTGTTTCATGGGATTATTTAAAAATAAAAACTAATGCTGTCATAGGCAGTATGGGTTCTACTTTATATGAAGGACTACTTTCCAACTGTACTTTGACCAATAAAATTGAAAAACTGATTTAAGTTTTCTGAACTGTAAAGCGCATTCTGACTCCTCTCAACAGCCCCTGCTCTCCATTCCCCCTACAGTTCCCTTGTCACAAATATCCATAGGTGCTCAGAAGTTGGAAAGGAAATCACAGCTTGTCAATATTGAGTATTAGTGTTGCCCTTTGTAATGCTGCTGGCCCAGTCACTGGCCCATGGATGCATTATGGTGAATAAAGCCCTGAGCCTACATGTTAAAGTGATATTGAAGGGAGATTTATTTAAAAATAACAAAGATGTCATACTTACCTGTTCTGTGCAGTGATATTGCAAAGAGCAGGCATGATCCACCTCTTCTCGGATCCCCCACTGGCGCTCATGGCTCCTCCCTCCTACCGGGTGCCCATTCACACACAGATTGCGGCTTGCCCCCCCCCCAACTCTCTCCTCATTGGTTCACTAGCTTTGATTGACAATGGCTCCCGCTGCTGTCTCAGCCAATCAGGAAGAAGAGACCTGGGAGAGCCGCTGCTCTCGTGCACATCGCTGGATCAAGATGGGGCTCAGTAATTATTGGGGGGCTGCTGCACACAGAAGGATTTTTACATTCATTTTACATTATAAAATATACACTTGTATACATAACATTGTTCAAGTCCAATTTATTACATACTCTTAATGCACTATAAATACACTCCTCCCCCCATCCCCCATTCTACCTCCCACCCCAGCCTCCTCCACTGTCAATCTACCACAACTCTTTTCTTCTCTGACCTTTCTCTCATACTCCTCATCCTTTCACTTCTTACTACATCCGCTTTTCTGTGTATTTCCTAGTTTTCTTAAACTCTATCCATTTTTCCCATGTGTTGTTAAATCTTTCTGCCTGGCCCTCTTGTTTGCTACTAAGATATTCCATTTTATTCATATAATCTATTCTCTCAAACCATTTTTTGGATATTCTTCCTTTCGCTGCATTCAATAAGTACTGGATCATCTCTTATATTGTTTTTTTGTGCTGCTTCTTTTATGGAATAAACATGTCCATGGGTCATATGAGATCTCCTTTCCCATGATTTACTGTATATAGTTTTGTATCTCTTGACAAAACTCTTTTATTTTTGTACATTCCCACCATATGTGGGCCATGTTGCCTATCTGTTTGCAACCTCACCTCTCTCCATGACATCTTCATCGCCAACTCATTTAACCTACTCGCCATCACGGAAACCTGGCTCCACGAATCGGACACTGCGTCTTCTGCTGCCCTATCCCATGGTGGTCTTCTTTGGACTCACTCCCCCAGATCCAATGGACGTAAGGGAGGAGGTGTCGGAATCCTTCTAGCCCCACATGGCACCTTTCAGGTACTTCAGCCACCTCCCTCTCTGTCACTCTCCTCTTTCGAAGCACACTGCATTTGTCTCTTCACTCCAATTTCTCTAAGAATAGCCGTGATCTACAGGCCCCCTGGACCAGTATCAACATTTCTTGATGACTTCTCTGCCTGGTTACCCTACTTTCTTTCTTCTAAAATCCCCACAATCATTCTCGGGGACTTCAACACCCCTATTAATACTAACACTTCTGCCCCTTCCAAACTTCTCAGCCTAACCTCCTCCTTTGACCTGAAGCAGTGGATACATGATCCTACTCACTCCGAAGGCAATATCCTTGACCTCGTTTTCTCTCACCTTTGCACTCCATGCAACCTCTCTAACTATCCATTCCCTCTCTCTGATCACCACCTTATTAGTTTCACTCTCTCCCTCTCCTTCACCTCCTCTCCCTCCAACCGCATTAAAGTTACCCGCAGAAACCTACATCATCTCAACATTTCACTTCTCTACTATCGACAACCTCTACGACAAAATCTCACCCCTATCCTGCACCAACCTAGCCCCTTCTGTCTACAACGCTTCACTTCTAGCCTCTCTGGACTCACTGACCCCCCTCACTACACACAAAATCAAGCCCCGAATCCTTCAACCTTGGCAAACAGATGTCACTATAAGTCTGAAAAAACATAGTCGTGCTCATGAGCGCCTATAAATCTGCCCTCCAAAAATACAATTCCAGCCTCCTCTCTGCCAAGCAGAACTATTTTATCACTCTCATCAGCAACCTATCATCCCGTCCTCATCAACTTTTCTCTACTTTTAACTCTCTACTTCGTCCTCCACCGCCTCCAACCACCAACTCACTCACTGCCCAGGAGATTGCCAATCACTTCAAACAGAAGATTGATTAAATTTGCGCGGAGATCTCTACTGTTCTGATACCCTCCATGCTTTACACATCATGCCCACAGGCACAATCATTACTTCCCTCTTTCAACCCCACCACTATAGACGAAGTTGCTAAACTACTTGGTAATGTCCACCTTACCACCTGCCCTCTGGATCCTGTTCCCTCACAAATGCTACGTTCACCCTCTGGCTCTATGCTACACTCTATAACTCACATCTTCAATCTCTCCCTCTCTTCTGGCATCTTCCCCAACTCTATAAAACACGCACTTGTCAAACCCATACTTAAAAAACCCTCACTGGACCCATCCAATCCTAACAACCTATGCCCCATCTCCTTGCTCCCCTTCTTATCCAAACTCCTCGAACGTCTGGTCTACAACCGACTGAGTGTCCACCTCGCTGATAATAGCCTTCTTGATCCCCTTCAGTCTGGATTTCGTCCTCTACACGCCACAGAAACTGCTCTCCTAAAACTAACAAACGATCTACTAATGGCCAAAACCAATCGACATTATTCTGTACTCCTCCTCCTGGACCTCTCTGCTGCCTTTGATAAGGTTGACCACCCCCTCCTCCTCAAAAAACTCCACACCTTTGGTCTCCATGACTGTACTCTACGATGGTTCTCTTCCTACTTATCCAACCGCACCTTTAGCGTTTCTTACAACTCTACTTCCTCCTCTCCTCTTCCTTTCCCTGTTGGGGTCCCCCAAGGTTCTGTTCTTGGACCACTCCTATTTTCAATCTATACCTCCTCCCTGGGTCAACTAATAGCCTCCCATGGCTTCCAATACCACCTCTATGCTGACGACACCCAAATCTATTTCTCTACCCCTCAGCTCACTCTCTCTGTCTCCTCACGTATCACTAATTTACTATCGGATATATCAGTCTGGATGTCACACCACTTCCTCAAACTCAATCTATCCAAAACTGAACTTATAATTTTTCCTCCCCCATATGCCCCTTCCCCTGATCTCACTGTCAAAATTGATGGCACAACCATAAGCCCATCCCCTCACGCCAAGGTTCTAGGTGTAGTCCTGGACTCTGAACTCTCCTTCAAGCAACACATCCAATCACTGTCCAAATCCTGCCTCCTCAACCTCCGCAAGATCTCAAAAATACGCCCCTTTCTAACCAATGACACAACAAAGCTCTTAATTCTCTCGCTGGTCATCTCCCGCCTCGACTACTGCAACTCCCTTCTCATTGGCTTACCTCTACATAGTCTATCACCTCTTCAATCCATCATGAATGCTGCTGCCAGACTCATCCACCTTACCAATCCCTCTATGTCTGCCACTCCTCTCTGTCAATCCCTCCACTGACTTCCGCTCAGCCAAATAATTAAATTCAAAATACTAACAACTACGTACAAAGCCATCCACAACTCTGCCCCCAGCTACATCACTAGCTTAGTTTCTAAATACCAACCTACTCGTTCTCTTCGTTCCTCTCAAGACCTCCTGCTCTCTAGCTCCCTCATCACCTCCTGCCATACTCGCCTCCAGGACTTTTCCAAATCCTCTCCAATCCTATGGAATGCCCTACCCCAATCTGTTCGCCTATCTCCTACTTTATTAGCTTTTAGACGATCCCTGAAAACACTTCTCTTCAGAGAAGCCTACCCCACCCACACCTAACTGTATTTTCATTTTCTCCATCAGCTCATCCCCCACAGTTATTACCTTTTGTTTCAACTTGACCCTCCCTTCTAGATTGTAAGCTCTAACGAGCAGGGCCCTCTTATCCCTCCTGTATTGATTTGTACTGTAAGTGTACTGTCTGCCCTCATATTGTAAAGCGCTGCGCAAACTGTTGGCGCTATATAAATCCTGAATAATAATAATAATAATAGTGGGGATTTGTCCTGTTGAAATTTTTTAGCTTTCACATGGGTTAGATACCATCTTGCAAGGCACTTGTAATTCATTTCTATCGTTGTTATATCAGTCATGTAGTCGCATACCCCTCCCAACACTTTAGCTGCCTGTTGCTCATCCAATAGTACACCCAATTCCCCTTCCCATTTTCCAATATATGGAGGTCTTCCCGATCCCTCTAGATCTGTGAGTATCTTTTAAATACAGGATATTCATGTTTTAGTGTTGTGTGTACACTACATGATTGTTCTATTGGATTTCAATTCTTTTCTGTTCTAATTGGCTGTGGTAACGTGGCTACAAAGTGTTTCAGCTGTACATACCTTCATTCATTTATGTTTAATAAATCACTTTTATTTTTTAGTTCCTGAAGAGTTCTGATTCTACCTTTATCTAATATATCTTTTAATTGTGCCTTCTCTATCCAAACTCCAAAATCTGTCCCTTTATCTGGTAATCAAAAAACATGTCTCTTAAAGTGCAATTATTGGGGAATCATATTCACATTTTTCATACCTATAGATTGCGTCCCACACTTTAAAAATGTTTCTAGTCAAGTCGATTGTATCTTTATCCATTTTGTCATATATTTTTATCTAAGAGTGTTAAAGGTTAAACCTCTTTTCTTCTAATTTTAATGAGTGGCCACATGTCTTGTTAAACTCCCTTCCGCGAAAAAGTTTTATCCCTATTGTGGGGTCACCAGCACAGTATTTATAAATTGAAATCATATCCCCCCTCAAGCGTCTCTTTTCCAGAGAGAATAAGTTCAGTGCTCACAACCTTTCCTTATAACTAATATCTTCCAGACCCTTTATTAGCTTTTTTGCCCTTCTTTGTACTCGCTCCATTTCCAGTACATCCTTCCTGAGGACTGGTGCCCAGAACTGGACAGCATAATCTAGGTGCGACCGGACCTGAGTCTTGTAGAGCGGGAGAATTATAATTTTATCTCTGGAGTTGATCTTTTTTTAATGCCAATATTCTGTTTGCTTTGTTAGCATTAGCTTGGCCATTGCTGAGCCTATCATCTACTAGGAACTCCAGGTCCTTTTCCTTCCTAGATTCCCCTAGAGGTTCTCCCCCGTGTATAGAATGCATTCATATTTATTCCACCCAAATGCATTATTTTACATTTTTTTACATTAAACCGCATTTGCCATGTAGCCACTCACTCCATGAATTTGTTCAGATCTTTTTCCAATGTTTGCACATCCTGCGGAGAAGTTATTGCCCTGCTTAGCTTAGTATCGTCTGCAAATACAGAGATTGAACTGTTTACCCCATCCTTCAGGCTGCATATGAACAAAATATATAGGATTGGTCCCAGCACAGAACCCTCCAAATTCTTTTGCAAAATCCAGATACACCACGTCTACGAGCCTTCCTTTATCTAGGTGGCCACTCACCTCCTCATAGAAGGTTAATTGATTGGTTTGGCAATAACAATTCTTCATGAATCAATGTTGATTACTGCTAATAATACCATTCTCATTACTAAAATCTTGCATATAGTCTCATATCTTCCCCTCCAAGAGCTTGCATACTATTGATGTTAGGATAACTGGTCTGTAATTCCCAGGGATGTATTTTGGGCCCTTTTTAAATATTGGTGCTCCGTGGCTTTTCAGAGTATTGGAGTTTTACCATTTTTAACGTTTATTCTTCCCATCCAAGACAGCGGCGTGTTGATATTTTCTCTATCTCTGTTTTAATTTCATTCATTTCATTGAGCAGTGGAAAATAATTAGCTTGATACATTTTTCCCAGAGAGACAGTTAGTTTTATTCTGAGCTATTTTAGTTCTTTCGCCACCCATGGAAATTTTGTAACACTATAGCCCCGTACACATGAGAGGACTTATGTCCGACAGACTTCCGAAGGAGTTCTGCCGGAGTTCTGCCGGAGTTCCGACAGAGTTCTGACGGACTTTTCGACTGAGCGGACTTGGCCACACACAATCACACCAAACTCCGACGGATTCGAACGTGATGACGTACGACTGGACTCGAATAAGGAAGTTCATAGCCAGTAGCAAATAGCTGCCCTAGCGTCGGTTTTAGTCCGTCGGAATAGCATACACACGAGCGAATTTTTCGGTAGGAACTGGGTCCGGCGGAGTTCCGTCGGAAAAATTTGAAGCATGTTCCATTTTCTAAAGTCCGTCAGACTTTTGCGAATCAAAAGTCCGTTGCAGCCCACACACGATCGAATAGTCTGACGGAATCATTCCGTCGGACTTTGGATGTTGAAAAGTCCGCTCGTGTGTACGCGGCATATTACTTCCTTCTTGCTTAAACCTAAGTTTAGAATTTCTGATTTTATAGGATTAATCTTAAAATTTGATAGTTCCCCATATTTTTCAGTTCTTTCATTAAGTTTGGGAGTGACAGTTTAGGCCTGGACATATAAAATAAAATATCATCAGCATATGCCTCAACTTTATGTTATACTTCCCCCATCTTCACCCCCTCTACATCCACACTGTCCTGTATGGTAGCTAGCAGGGGTTCCAGTGACAATACATATAGAAGGGGCGATAGTGGGCATCCTTGTCTTGTTCCATTGAACACCTCAAAGGGTAAGGATATTTCTCCATTTACTTTTACTGATGCTGTAGGGTGATTATATACATTTTTAATCCATTGAAATATTTTGGGTCCCATTCCCAGGTTCTCTATGGTATCCATCATGAATCCCCAGTCTATCCTGTCAAATGCTTTTTCTGCATCTATAGACAGGAATAGAGCTGGGGACTCCCCACTTCTCTCTTTTTTTAACAATAGCAATGTTCTTATACCGTTATCTTTACTTCCCCTTCCCGGTATGAAACCCATTTAGTCTTCGTAGATCCACTCCGGCATTCGCTTTTTTAGTCGTGTTGCTAATACTTTAGTAAATAGTTTTGTATTGGCATTTAGCAATGATAGTGGTCTATAGCTGGAACATAATGTGGCATATTTTCCCTCTTTCGGTATAACCCTAACATATGCCCTTAAAGACTCCCTCCTCATCTCTTCCCCCTCACCCAGGCCATTTAGATATTCGCATAATTTTGGAATTAATTGTTCTTAAATTTTTTTATAATATTTCATTGTAAATCCGTCCTGCCCTGGACTCTTCACTACTGCTGTATTATTTATTGCTATTGTAATCTCCTCTTGTCTTATTGGGTCTTCCAGGAATTGTCATTTTTCTATTGGGGCTTTCGGTAATTTTGCTTCTCCTAAATATTCCTGAATTTTTTCTCTCATATTTTTTTTTCTTCTTGTTTCTCCTTCTCTCTTACTGAATAGAGGGCGCTGTAATAGCTTTGGAATACCTTTGCGATATCTTTTGTTTCATATACCATCTACTGTTTTTCATCTTTTCTATATAATTTTGTGATTTTTTTATATTTCAAAGCTTTTGCAAGATTCAGTATCTCATAAAAGTGAGTACACCCTTCTCATTTTTGAAAATATTTTATTATGTCTTTTCATGTGACAACACTGAAGAAATGACACTTTGCTGCAATGTAAAGTAGTGAGTGTACAGCTTGAATAACAGTGTAAATTTTCTGTCACCTCTAAATAACTGAGCACACAGTCATTAATGTCTAAACCGCTGGCAACAAAAGTAAGCACACCCCTAAGTGTAAATGTCAGGTTGGGCCCAATTAGCCATTTTTCTCTCTCCGGTGTCATGTGACTCATTAGTGTTACAAGGTCTCAGGTGTGAATGAGCAGCAGGTGTATTAAATTTGGTGTTATCGCTCTCACTCTCTCATACTGGTCACTGGAAGTTCAACATGGCACCTCATGGCAAATAACTTTCTGTGGATCTGAAAAAAATAATTGTTGCTCTACATATGTAATTCCATTTGATGTCTCAGCCCATGTGCTGGAGCTGACTTACTTCATACCATCTACCTAATAAATGGTAATTGGGAAACTTTAGCATTGAGGACAAATGATAGCTCTTTTATAGTAGGGGTATATTTCTGTGGGCTAAAGAAAGAAAGTGCTTTATTGTTTTCTGGACATGGTAAAAGGTTGGTGTTTATTAACATTTTGGTTGATTGTGACACACCATTTTATATCTCCACAAAGAAAGCAGACTTGACTTTATAAGCTAAATTCTCAGGTCTGAATAGGACACAGACTGTGTCACTAACAGCTTGACCAAATTTAGTTGATGTCTGAAGTGTGAAGTATGCCAACCCAGGGTTACCAACCCAACTTATTGGGCCTGGTAAGTAGGGGTGTTTTTCTGCCTTCTAGCCCAGACCTCCCTCACCACCATCATGAATCACTGTCCCAGAACAAGAATGCAGACTTGGAACCCTATATTCACCTGACATCACTAGCTGCATGCTTGTTCAAGGTCAGTTACTCAAAAGATATATACGTAGAAACAAGAGGTAACTAGGCAAATCACATTTCCGGAAGGAACTACATTTTCAGATGAAAGTAAAGTTAATATGGTGTGATTTGGTTCCTGGGATGGTTTTTTGAACAAGCCCGTAAGACTTGGTTTATGAGCATATTGTGTATTTTTACCATACAGCAGAGCAATAATTGAGTTGACTCGCAGTTCATTTGGGTTTCTGCAGTATGAATACAGCACTCCCTTTATTCTCTGGTAATAGACTGTGATAAGACCGATGGCTTATTCCATGGGGCGACATAGAAGTCTGGAATACAATGCATGAAAGCTGGTTTCTAAGGCTACCAATGAACAGCTTACGAGCACTGCCACTCATTAAAGATTCTTCTTGAGGCTTGAGGCTTGGGAGCAGCTGGGGTTAGTAGCAAGGGCATCTACGTGCAGTGCCCTTCAACGGGCACCTGTCTATTCTGATAATATCCCAGGCAAATCATAAAGTTTGTGAACTTTCTCTGCTAGGCAAATTAATTAGTGCAGCCCTTTTTTTTCTTTTATACTGCTGCTTAAACCTCACCAATTACATCTCCAGAGTCAGCGGGAATAACTGGCACATGGGCAGACTAGCTTGAGAACACCCATTAAAAATAAAGATTCATATTTAAGGAAATCCCTCAGTTTTCACCTTGAATTTCATAAAGCCCTAACTTTGCTGTATAATTGTGATTTCAGAAGTTTGAATAAAGTATGAATTGTCTACTTTGCTGGACAGAACCCACGAAGGACAGAGAAGGGAAGGGGGGGGGGCTTTACTCTCACTGAAATAAAATCTGATTTTACTGTTGCCATGAGAAATGGAATCTTAGCCCTTGTACACACGGTCGGATATTCTGACAACCAAATCCATTGGATTTTGTCCGACGGATTTTGTCCGAAACTGTTGCATACACACGGTCGGACAAAGTTGGTCGGACAAAAAAATCAGATTGTACATAACGTGATGACGTTATTTCGTTACGACGGGACTACGTTCAGGCTAGTAGCCAATAGCTTTGGTCTAGGAATTTGATCTGAGCATGCGTGGCACTTTGTCCGTCGGAGTAGACTACACATGATCGGAGTATGTCCGATAGGAGCATTTTGTCGGAAAATTTTACAGATAAGTTTGAAAACTTGGTCCGTCGGATACTCTGACAAAAACAGTCCGATGGAGACCACACACAGTCGGATTATCCGACAAAACGGTCCGATAGGACACATTCCGTCGGAATATCCGACCGTGTGTACAAGGGCTTAGGTGTGTCCTGTTTTTTGTGGTAATGTTATTTCATCTATCAGCCAAATTCAGAAGCCCTTTATTAAAATTCCAATAAGAGAGGAAAAACATAGCATATGTTATGCAAAATGTACTGTATCTCCTATGCAAAGTTCCAAAAGTTTGAATAGTCACAGAGAAGTACAATGTTTACTTTTTTTACACAATTTATTCATGATGAACTAAATGGTACATACAAACCTGGATTTTCTGTAAATTGTACAGTGGATTTACTGTGCCAGGTGGCCCTTTTTTCTCATGAACTGGTAAAGAAACCCTTGGGCCCCTTACTAGGTCACTTTTTAGTTGCAGGATATATGGGGTCTGTCCTAAAATAGTGTTCATCTGCCAGACTTATGGACCTCCAGCCAGCAAGTTGGCCAAAAGCGACTGAGTCTGATTTACTAATTACATTGATTATGCAACACCAGCAAGTCACAGCTCTTTATTATAAATACAAAATGTATAAATATGAAAGCAGCAGATGGCCTCTTCAATAATAACACTTTGCTACAATGTAAAGTAGTGAGTGTTCAGCTTGTATAACAGTGCAAATTTGCTGTCATCTCAAAATACCACAACACACAGCCATTAATGTCTAAACCGCTGGCAACAAAAGTGAGTACACCCCAAAAGATTGGCCAAAGCGTCAGGCGATCCTATTGGATGCCTAGCGCTTTGGCAGAAGAGGAGAGACACACGGTGGGTAAGTGCTGGAGGAAGCTTGAGGAGCAGAAATCGAAGCCGCCTCTGCCCACACTGGAGAGGACACCACAGCCCCACCACGCGAGAATATATGTACTGGACCATGGGGGGGGGGGGTTTCGCTCAGAGCCGTGCCACCTGGGGGGGTGCTGTCCCAGTGCCGCGCCACCAGGGGGGTGTTTTTTGTTTGCCACTCCCCCCAAAGGGAGAACCCACCAGCCGCCACTGCGTTTGAGGATGCCCCACAGATGCTCAATAGGGTTTAAGTCTGGAGACATGTTTGGCCAGTCCATCCCCTTTGCCCTCAGCTTATTTAGCAAGGCAGTGGTCATCTTGGAGGTGTGTGTTGGGGTCGTTATCATGTTGGAATACCGCCCTGCGGCCCAGTCTCCAAAAGGAGAGGATCATGCTCTGCTTCAGTATGTCACAGTACATGTTGGCATTCGTGGTTCCCCCAATAAACTGTAGCTCTTCAGTGCCGGCAGCACTCATTCAGCCCCAGACCATGACACTCCCACCACCATGCTTAACTGTAGGCACACTTGTCTTTGTACTCCTCACCTGGATGCCGCCATACACGCTTGACACCATCTGAACCAAATAAGGTTATCTTGTTCTCATTAGACCACAGGAAATGGTTCCAGTAATCCATGTCCTTAGTCTTCAGTAAACTGTTTGCGGGCTTTCTTGTGCAACATCTTTAGAAGAGGCTTCCTTCTGGGATGACAGCCATGTAGACCAATTTGATGCAATGTGCACTATATGGTCTGAGCAATGATGAGCTGGCCCTCCCACCCCTTCAACCTCTGCAGTAATGTTGGCAACACTCATACATCTATTTCCCAAACTTCTGGATATGACGTTGAACACTTCCACACAAGTTCTTTGGTTGACCATTGCGAGGCCTGTTCTAAGTGGAACCTGTCCTGTCAAACCACTGTGTGGTCTTGGCCACCGTGCTGCAGCTCAGTTTCAGGGTCTTGGCAATCTTCTTTATGTGGAGCAACAATTCTTTTTTTCAGATCATCAGAGAGTGTTTTGCCATGAGGTGCCATATTGAACTTCCAGTGACCAGTATGAGAGAGTGAAACCGATAAAACAAAATTAACACACCTGCTCCCCATTCACAGCTTAGAACCTTGTAACACTAACAAGCCACATGACACCGGGGAGGTAAAATGGCTAATTGAGCCCAGTTTGGAGAGGGGCCTATGGAGCTGTTTTCCCGATCTCTCTAAAGTAAGCTGGGTTCCATGAGCCCATCACTCAAAGTGACTCCTGTCACAATCTCTACTTGGGTAAAACTGTGATTGTGGCCATGGCTGAGTCGTTTTACTGCCCCCCCCCCCCCTAGTCTAAGATCCCCATGGCAGTGCACGCCAATGGTTATCATATTAATATTATGGGGGGGGGGGGGGGGGGTTTGTATTTTTTCTGTTATGTAGAATATTCTTGTTATTATTTCTTATTGTATGTCTTTGAATTATTTGCTAGCCATATCTGAGTGGATTCTGTAGAAGCGAGACGTGTTGACCCACCACGTTTTATATGATTTAATGAGCTTATTGTTGTTGATTTTAAATACATTTTTATGTGAAAAGTTGTATATTTTTTATGTATATATTTGTTTTGGGGAACATTGAAAGTCCCTACTTTCCAGCCCCTGTTACTGGAGGTTGGAATACTATAAAATCTAATACTGAGACTATAAGATTCTGATTTCTATACATATTTATTTGTGAATAACATTTGATATTAGCAGTGCACCATTCTTTGGGTTGTTTTTCTGTCATATTTTAAGCATGAACTGTACCAGTGAAACTAGAAAATGTTCTGTTTAAAGCGGAGCTCCATCCAAAAGAGGAAGTTCCACTTTAAGGACTGACTTGTCCCCCGCTCCTCTTGAAGAATTGGCACTTTTGAGGAGCGGGTACCCGGTTTTGACATGTATCTGCTCCGACTCCCTAGGCCAGGGGTAGGGAACCTCGGCTCTCCAGCTGTTTTGAAACTACAAATCCCATCATGCCTTTGACCCTAGGAGTCATGCCTGTGATTGTTAGGGTGTTGCAATGTCTCATGGGACTTGTAGTTTCAAAACAGCTGGAGAGCCGAGGTTCCCTACCCCTGCCCTAGGCAATCAGATGCGGCAGTTCTTTGTCCCTCCCCTTTGCAGTCTTCTGGGACACATGAGAGGTCCTAGAAGACTGCTTGACAAGTCATGATGTGCATTGCGCATCCGGTTGTGAAGCCGCTAGCGGTCACAGTCGGGTGCCCATAGTTAAGATGCTGGCTCCGTGGAAAGAAGACAGCGGGTGAAACTGGCTGCGGTGAGCACATTGCTGGACCGTTGGACAGGTGAGTGTCTGCTTTTTAAAAGTCAGCAGCTACAGTTTTTGTAGCTGCTGACTTTTATTTTTTTCACAGGAGACTGGAACTCCTCTTTAATAAGGATGATCCTAGCAGGAGACAAGGGGGCAAAAATTGTGTGCCTATAGGTTCCATTGATGAAAATCTGGTTTTGGACCTTTAATATGAAAAAAGTTTAAGCCCTTGTACACACGGTCGGAGATTCCAACGGAATGTGTCCTATCGGACCGTTTTGTCGGATAATCCGTCTGTGTGTGGTCTCCATCGGACTGTTTCACGTCGGAATATCCGACGGACCAAGTTTTCCAACTTGTCCATAAAATTTTCTAACAAAATGCTCCGATCGGACATACTCCGATCATGTGTAGCCTACTCCGACGGGCAAAGTGCCACGCATGCTCAGATCAAATTCCTAGACCAAAGCTATTGGCTACTAGCCTGAAATCCGTCGGACAAAATCCAATGGATTTGGCTGTCAGAATGTCCGACCGTGTGTACAAGGGCTAATGAATGTTTATTAGGAAATATTACTGAAATGCTCTGAAAAGCTATCCTGTCCTCACTATTTGGGCTATTGCTGAAATGGTTTATTTTACTTTTCTCTGCTGACTTATCTTACAGAGAGGTCATATTCAGTTCAGCTCTGGGGCGCTGTATTAATGGAGACAACTATGCTGAGGCCGGTGGCAAATTTTGCAGAGAACCTGTAAATGCCTGATCTCATTTTGGTGATGTGCAGCCTGCCCTGAATTGAAAATAATTCTGCGGACTCCCAGTGCTGGCAGTTTATTATGCATCGCACTGCTCAGGAGCATGACTTGGCAGAACACAATGTATTGGAGCCAGGAGGGAGACGCCACCTGTTTGTAATTCCTTGCTTTACTCAGTCCATCCCCCATTTCTATGAAAAAAAAAACACATCATCAGTATAAAGTACATAACTTTTATTTTCACTGATCCTGCTTGATAAATGTAATATAACCAGGAGGCATGAATGTAGTCCACCCTATTGGCTGCACTCAGTAGTTAAAGTGGTTGTAAACCCTTACAACCAATGGTGACCTTAAGGTAAGCCTAGATTAAGGCTTACCTGTAGGTCCAAGAAATATCTCCTAAACCTACACGGTTTAGGAGATATTTGCCGAAAGACAGGCACCGCTGTCTACGACACATGCGCCGTAGACAGCGGCGCACAGGCGCACTGAGCACGCCGCTGTCAACGGCGATATGCCGCGAGTGGCGGCTCCCGTGCGTACGTGCGCGGGAGTGATGTCATCGCGGCTTCGCAGAAGGACAGCGGTGGAGCAGCAAGACCCACCGAGAAGATGGATGCGCCAGACTACAGGTGACAGCGGTGACTTCGCTGGCTCCTGTGTCAGGTAAGTGACACATAATGCGATGCATAGTAGTCCATTATTCTTTACCTTTGCAGGGAATGAAAGAGGAAGTAAACTCATCAGTGTTTACTTCCTCTTTAAAGTGTTACTAACCCCAGGACCCTGCATTCATTATATTTGGTCTCTCACAGTACACAGAACATGGAAATACAATTATTGTAATAAATATAACCCGCTAAATACATTTTCTCAGTGCTCAGCACTGTGGTTAAAGCTTGTAGGAGGAGTTTTCATTCTACTCTGACTGTCCTATGAGGCTGCGGGATCCCTGACTCTCTGTCTGGACAGTGCTGATTGGTCCTGTGCCGATCAAATGCACCCTCCCAAGAAAAAAAAAACACTCTCTAGCAATAGACACCAAACTAAGCATGCACAGAGTGTCTCCAAAGGCTCTGTTTTATCAGCAGAAAGAGAAAGAGAAAGATCAGAGAAGACAGGATCAAACAGCCTTTTTACACAATGCAGAGGAATAACCCTTGAGATTCCACAGTGAGTATAACAAGCATGCTTGATTGCATATACAGAGTGATTTTACTATTATGGGTTTAGTTATGACCTGTACACACAATCGGATTTTCCGACAACAAATGTTGGATGTGAGCTGGTTGGCTGAAGCATTCGATGGAGCATGTGTACGCTCCATCGAACATTTGTTGTTAAACTTTCCACCAACAAATGTTGGCTAGCAGGTTTTCAAATTTTCCACCAACAAAACTTTGTTGTCAGAATTTCCGATCGGGTGTACACAAGTCTGACGCACGCAAGTTCATGCATGCTCGGAATCAAGCAGAAGGAGCCGCACTGGCTATTGAATTTCCTTTTGCTCGGCTCGTCGTACGTCTTGTACGTCACCGCGTTCCCACCTTTGTAATTGTTGGCCAACATTTGTGTGACTGTGTGTATGCAAGACATGTTGGAGCCAACAACCTTCCAACAAAAATCCACAGTTTTGTTGTCGGAAAGTCCGATCGTGTGTACGGGGCATAACGAGCGGAATGTCTGTCAGACAAAGTCCGATGGGAGCATTTCATCGTATATTCCGACCATGTGTATGCCCCATCGGACTTTTTCCATCTAAAATTCAGACAGACGTAGAGAACATGTTCTATATTTTTCCGACGGAACTAATTACTATCGTAAAAAACGCTCGTCTGTATGCTGTTCCGACGCACCAAAAATGATGCAAAAGTAAGAGACAGAAGCTATTGGCTACTGGCTATTGAACTTTCGTTTTTCTAGTCCCGTCTTACGTGTTGTACGTCACCGCATTCTTGACGGTCAGACTTTGGTGTGACCGTGTGTATGCAAGACAGCTTGAGCGGAATTCCATCGGAGAAACCTTTAAAGTTTATTGTGACGGCCAAAACCACTTGTGTGTGCGAGGCATAACACTTTAACCACTTAAGCCCCAGAGCAATTTGCAGCCAAAGGACCAGGCCCCTTTTTGCTATTCGGCACTGCGACGCTTTAACTGACAATTGCGCGGCCGTGTGACGTGGCTCCCAAACAAAATTGGCGTCCTTTTTTTCCCACAAATAGAGCTTTCTTTTGGTGGTATTTGATCACCGCTGCGGTTTTTATTTTTTGCGCTATAAACAAAAATAGAGCGACAATTTTGAAAACTTTTTGCTATAATAAATATCCCCAAAAAATATATAAAAAAACATTTTTATTGCGACTGCGACATTATGGCAGACACATCGGACATTTTTGACACATTTTTGGGACCATTGTTATTTATACAGCAATCGGTGCTATT
This sequence comes from Lithobates pipiens, assembly GCF_037356315.1. Lineage (NCBI taxonomy): Eukaryota > Metazoa > Chordata > Amphibia > Anura > Ranidae > Lithobates > Lithobates pipiens. The sequence goes on along the minus strand of NW_027507879.1, from coordinate 1,676,538 downwards.
TAAATGCACTGATTCCTGTGTAAATGACACTGACAGTGAATGAGTTAACCACTAGGGGGCAGCGTAGGTGTTATGTATGACGTTATGTTTTTTTTTTTTATTGTAGGGGGCGTGGCCTGGCATGTGACATCACTGAACGTCCTTCCCTATAAAAGGGAACAGACGATCGGTGACAGCCACACTAGGAAGCACGGGGAGAGGTTTGTTTACACAGACCTCTCCTCGTTCTTCAGCTCTGTGACCCGATCGCGGGACACCAGCGGCGATCGGGTCCGCTGGTCCCGCGGCCATTGTCACGGAGCTCAGGACTGGGTCAGGAGCGCGCCGACGGCAGCGCGCTCCCGACCCACGGCTGGGCACTTAAAAAGCAACGTACCAGTACGTGCTTGTGCCCAGCCGTGCCATTCTACCGACGTATATGTGCAGGAGGTGGTCCTTAAGTGGTTAAGGTAGATCAGGATTTTAATTTTTTTTTAATTCTTTATTTATAGAAATAAAGCAACCAACAAAGCAATGCAATACAAAACAGTAGTAGTGCTCCCAAAAAAAACAAAAAACAAAATGCAAGAAGTAACTGTTAGGCCATGTATAATGGATACATTATACCAGAAATGCCAAACAAATAACAACTATGTACTGTTCAAGTAAAAGAGGGCTTGGTAAATGTGAAGAGGTAAAACTGGCGTTGATAGTAATCTTTTTCCCCTATACACACGGTCGGAAATTCCGACGGAAAAAGTCTGATTGGATTATGTTGTCGGAAAATCCGATCGTGTGTGGGCTCTATCGGACTTTTTCCATCGGAATTTCCGTCTGAAAAAGTTTGAGAGCTGGATTTAAAATTTTCCGACAACAAAATCCGGCTGGACTTTTTCCGATCGTGTGCAGAGAATTTCGACGCACAAAGTGCCAGGTCAAGGAACCAGAGACATTGTTGCAGAATAAAGGCCACAATACTCGCCTAGTCGGATACTCCAATTTTTTTGAACGAATAAGAGGGAGCGTAGAGAGGTGGAAAGCACAAGAAAAATGGGTTTGAGGTGGGGAAAGAGCGAAAGGTTGGAGGTGGAGAACAAAAAAAGAGGGGGTGAAGATGCTATGCTGGTGTGCGTGTGTAATTTTGAAGGTCAGAAGAAAGCCAAGCCCCAGGACAGTTTTCCAGCAGGGCCTTTCCCTCTTTAGAATAGATAAACATTCTAATATTACCATGTTTTTGTGTATTGTTCTCGTCTGTTTTGGGTGGTAAGTACTAAATCCTCTAGCGCATTGATGCAGACTCAACCTTGTTGAACCACATCAAAATGGAACGAGGGTTTGGATCCTTCCAACGTAAAGTGATACAGGCTTTGGTGGCATCAAGCATGTGACGGAGGACTGTTTTTTTTTAATAGGTCTTGAATATTTGAGTGAGTCTTTGCGCCTCTGTTCAGTAATGGTCTAGTTTCGGGCTAAACCAAAAAACATGCAGTAACTTCCCCCGTTCTTCTTGGCATCTCCACCACCGATCCAAGATCAGACATTTTCTAAAGTGTACATTTGTTTTGCCCATGCAGGTTTACTTAACTAACTGCTGACCCCAACTGCACATATTCACCTTCCCTTTGCTGCCCACTGCCCCGCTGGACCATCAACCACTATGTCCCATTAGACATAATACGGAAAGGTTTCTTCACACTAAGAGCTGTGAAAATGTGGAACAGACTCCCGCCAGAGGTGGTTATGGCCTGCTCAGTAGATTGCTTTAAGAAAGGCCTGGATACTTTCCTGAATGTACGTAATATAACTGGGTACTGACATTTATAGGTAAAGTTGATCCAGGGAGAATCCGATTGCCTCTGGGGGGGTCAGGAATTTTTTCCCCTGCTGTAGCAAATTGGACCATGCTCTGCTGGGGTTTTTTTTTTTTTACTTCCTCTGGATAAACTGTGGGCATACAGTTGGGTATATTGGATTATACAATTTTTATTTTTTATTATTTTTTTTTTTAAGGTTGAACTGGATGGACTGACTAACTATGTAACTATGTATGTAACTTGAATAGGACTGCCTGCGCACGGATGCATGGAAAACCCTGTGTGGACAAAGATGGCCCTTCACATGGGTGTACAGATAGGTACGCCCAGGGCAGGACTTAGGGTGGTGGGGGGCCCTTGGGCTTGAGTCACTTTCGGGCCCTACCTTCTATACGTTAGCGTATTTATCGGCATATAACACGCCTTGTCATTGCAGTCTTGAAGTTTAAAAATGGCGCCGCCGAGATACAGAGTCCTCTGTATCTCAGCGCCTCTCGGGTCCTCTCGGCGGCTCTCGGGTCCTCTTGCAGTCCCGAGCAGAGCTGAGAGCAGCCGAGTGTCCTCGGCTCGGCTCACAGTCACGCCCATGTTATGTCCATCATAGGGCGGGACTGGACGTGACTGTGAGCGGAGCTGAGCTGAGTACACTTGGCTATGTATCTCAGAAGGGCCCGCGCGGGCCCCCTGTTGGGCGGGGCCCATGGGCTTGAGCCCAGTTAAGCCCAAGGGTAAGTCCAGCCCTGGGTACGCCTGTGGGAATGAGGAGTTAATAAAAAACCTGGAAACTGGTTTTGAGAAGGCGTGCGTGATGAATATCTGCATATAGTTCAGCTGATCTGTGCAATATTAGCTTTAGTGAATTCAAAAACATAAATATGAAAATTGACAATGAAAAATATACTGCAAGTGTTGTGCTTTAGTCTAGTAGTGAGTTGAAAGATATCCTCTATGCCTGCTTGCATTACATTTTCAACGTCTGTGTTGTCAATGGCCGGTCCAATTAGTAACCACCAAGCAGACCACTTCAACACATGCAGGTTGCTTCAAAAAAGCATCAGAGCAATTACACTGTAATGAAGATCTAAAGCAGAATGACAGCACAGTACTGAAAGCAGATCACGGATTATTACTGCAAATAACAGCCTGCATTGCCGTGGGTGATGATTTGCAGTGAAGTGATTTTCTGATGGCTCTCCAACTGCGAGATGCTCTCTGTAATTGCATGGCATGCAAATCAGAGAATGTTTGTGTAGCTAAATACACTGGCAGACCATTGACTGCTTTCAGTATTTAGCAGGGGGTATCAATAAAAAGGTCGATCTACCCAAAAGTGATGTTTTAAGGCCCGTACACTAGGGTGGCCACTTTCCAAGCTGCCATTCAGGGACACCCCAACCCCACCCCCCCTTCACAAAAAAAGATGTACATCACGGGGTCCCCTTAGTCTGCCTGTAAAGTGGCGAATCTGTAGAATGCATAGAACATGCTGCAGCAAAAATTACATTTCTAAAGAAAAATTAAATTTGACTCGCAGTTGCAATTGCCAACACCCGGCAATTGAAAAAAAAATAAAAACAAAAAAATGGCGTGGGGATCCCTCCAAAATCCATACCAGACCCTTATCTGAGCAAGGGCACAAAGGGTCTGGTATAGACTGGGGGGAGGCCAGACCGTTTAAAAAAAAAATCCTTTTACAAGATTTTTTTTTTATTATTATTATTATTATTATTCAGCTGTCAGTGGGAAAGCCCATTGACAGCCCATTGACGGGCTTCCCGGCCCCGCTCCTTAACAACTGCATATTACTGCGCCCTGATTGGGCAAAGCTCTGCCCAATCAAGGTGCAGAATGCACTGTGTAGAGTGGCCGTGTCAGTTTCATTCTGGGACACTGTATTGTCCCAGAATTAAGGTGCCAGGGCCCCGGGACAGACCTGCAAAATGTGGGACTGTCCCGGGCAATCCGGGACATGTGGTCACCCTACCGTACACACGAACTGACTTTTTGAAAACAAACATGCAAATTAGCTGTTTTAAGGCAACATCCGACAAACTTTTTTGGTTTTCATCAGACTTTTGTTGGCTGTGCGAACGGGCAAACTTTTTGACAACATAAGTCCAATGGATCAAAGAAACCATCGGACTTTACAAACACGCATGCTCAGAACCAATGCAAAAGATCAGACAACAATACAGAAGTTGACCAAAGGTGGCAGTAAAGAGCAGAAAAAACATGTGATTTGGTGAAAGTTGGCTGAAAAAGTCAGATCGTGTGTATGCTTAAAGCCTCATACACACGATCGGGCTTTGTACAAACTTGGACTTTTGTACAAAGGGCGTTGGCCGTAAATTTGTATTGCATACACACGATTGGACTTTTTAGGCAACAAACACCAACGTAGTGATGTTTCAATGTACTGATGACACTTCAAAAGAGGACGTTCAATTAGTCCGGCGCCACCCTTTGGTCAACTTCTGTATTGTTATATGATCTTTTGCATTGGTTCCGAGCATGCTTGTTTGTACTTTGTACAAAAGTCTGATGGTTTTGTGTACACACGATTGGACTTTGCTCCATCGGACTTATGTTGTCAAAAAGTTTGTCCGTTCGTACAGCCAAAGTCCAATGAAAACTGAAAAAGTTTGTCCAATGGAGCGTACACACGTTCGGATGTTGTCTTAAAATGGCTAATTTGCATGTTTGTTGTCAAAAAGTCTGAACGCCCTTTGTACAAAAGTCCACAGGAAAGTTTGTACAAAGTCTGATCGTGTGTATGAGGCTTAAAGTGGTTGTAAACCCTTACAACCAACTTTGACCTACAGGTAAGCCTAGATTAAGGCTTACCTGTAGGTCCAAGAAATATCTCCTAAACCTACACGGTTTAGGAGATATTTACAGAAAGACAGGCACCGTGACAGGCTGTGACAGGCCACGCACTGAGCGCACCACGGTCAATGGTGATATGCCTCGAGTGGCGGCTCCCGTGCGCATGTGCGGGAGTGACGTCTTCGCGAATGACAGCGGCGGAGCAGCGAGACTCACCGAGAAGATGGATGCGGCGGACTACAGGGGACAGCAGTGACTTCGCTGCCTCCTGTGTCAGGTAAGTGACACATAATGGACTACTATGCGATGCATAGTAGTCCATTATGCTGACCTCTGATATCAACAAGGCATTTTCATCCACACAACTGCCGCTCACTGGATATGTTCTTTTTTTCGGACCATTCTCTGTAAACCCTAGAGATGGCTGTGTGTGAAAATTCCAGTAGATCAGCAGTTTTTGAAATACTCTGAGCAGCCCGTCTGGCACCAACAACCATGCCACGTTCAAAGACACTTAAATCCCCTTTCTTCCCCCTTCTTGTGATCAGTTTGAACTTTAGCAAGTCATCTTCACCACATCTAGATGCCTAAATGCACCACACACTTTACTGAAAATGATCTTTGTAGGTAGGGTGCAGTAGTCCTGATCTCTGCACTCTATATACTAATTTCAAGGGACTGTTCCTGATTTGGAACAAAGTCCCTTTGTCCCTCTTTCCTCCTCATTTGTCCCTCATTTTGATCTCATGTACAGTATATAGTTGTATATAAAATGCACATTTTTATGTTTAAGAACTTCCCACCCACTCAAATGACGGCTGGGCACAGGGAGGACCTCTGTTAGAGAGCTCTCCCTCCAGGTGCCATTAGACCCCATTGTAGTTTCTAATCGGGCCTGGTGGGGACTCTTTCTAACAGGCTTTTTAAAAGAGGCCCTCTCTGTGTCTATTAGAGAGACCCCCCTCCAGGTTCCATTCAAGTACTCAAGTACTTCACTTCCTGTAGTTTTAATGTTAAGAGATCGTGGAAAGAGCCCAAAGTAATGAAGACTCCTTAGGGGAGGGGAGGAGATAGTAAGATGACCATGCCCATGTGGGGGAGCCAGAAATATTTCTGCACCCAGGCGTCTGTGACCCTAGGATTGGCCCTGTCCAGCGTGCATGATGATCATCATAGGAAGGGGGCCCCGGGCCAGCATAGAAGAAGCCAGCCCAGGACTCAAAAGGTTTGCAGCAGACCCAGTGCGCAGAGGTGCACGGCACATGCATGCAACGTCATTACGTGTTGCGATGCACGCCTCCGCGCATTAAGTCTCTTGCAAACCTTCTAGTTCTACCTTCCCAGATAGGGCAAAGGCCAACGCCTCCCTCTGAGTCCCTCCCTCACCTCTAAAAACAGTGTCCAGAATGGCGGAAGAGGAGAGGACATATCAGCCACCCAAACCAGGGCCAGGGTGCCAGCCAGCCACCCATGGTGACCCACCCACACCAAGGAGCCACCCAGCCACCAACAGGAGCCAGCCACTGAGGAAGTGGGAGCCAGCCGGCCACAGGGGACGCAGGAGCCACCCAGCCACCAACAGGAGCCAGCTACTGAGGGCGCGGGAGCCAGCCAGCCACAGGGGATGTGGGAACCAGCCACAGCTACAGTACCCATAGTTAAGGTAAGAGGAGCGCTACGCAGTGCCAATTTTATTTCTACTTTTTGAGAGGTGAGAGTCATGGCACAAGGAGGGGGTCCCATGAGGACCAGAGTGAATGAAGGTGTTCACTTTACACTCTGTTAGAAAGAGGCCCCCTCCAGGTATCATTATATTCCTTTGTAGTCTCTAATGGGTCCTGACGGGTGGGGTCTCTCTCTAACAGTGTCAATGGACACTGTTAGAGAAAGACCCCCCTCCACGTCCCATTAGACTCTGTTGTAGACTCTAATGGGGCCTTGAAGGGACAATTTCGAACAGACTATATAATGGGCACTGTTATAGAGACCCCCTCCAGGTCCCATTAAAAAAAGCCAGAAGTTGTACACTTTGTGCAAAATGTAGGGGCGGGGTCATGAGCTGGGTCATGGGCGGACCAGGTTGGATCAATCGGGGGCGGGGCCTGACAGGGGGCCCTTGCTTTATTTGTTCCGGTTGTCCTGAGTGTTGTCAGTCCGCCCCCTGCATAATATTGACCTCTCTATTCCATATGCTATGATGAATTTTAATAAACCAATATGAAAAAAAAGTTTTAAATAATAAACCTGATAAATCAATAAGTAGATGAATCAGTCTTCCACGCCATATATAGTGAATGCATGAACTATTAATATACAATCATCCATTATAGTATGTAGTCCTTAAATCACTGTAAATATTCCATAGAAAACTGTGGACAAACACTCCTCCTTCCCAGTAACCTCCACCTCAGCGTCCAGAGCTATATACAACATAAAGGCTCACCAAATATACAGTATATGAAAAGAAAAACCCTTTAAAGGTGGGACTATATAGGCACTCAATCTTTTTGTACCAATAAATTATATTTTTATTCAATTTAACATTCATTCAGTGCCTATATAGTCACACTTTTAGAGGTTTTTTTCTCTTATGCCGCGTACACACGATCGGAATTCTCATCAGAAAAAGCTCTGGTGGTTTTCCCGATGGAATTCCGACGGAATTCAGCTCAAGCTGTCTTGCCTACACACGGCCACACCAAATTCCGATAGTTTATAACGTGGTGACGTACAACACGTATGACGCGACTAGAAAAAGGAAGTTCAATAGCCAGTAGCCAATAGCTTCTGTCGCGTAGTTGAATCTGAGCATGCGTGATTTTTGGCGTGTCGGAATTGCATACACACGATCGGAAATTACCGATAGAAAGTTTTTCCGTTGGGAAAATTGAGAACATGCTATCAATTTTTGGCTGGCGGAAATTCGGACAGCTAAATTCCGATGGAGCGTACACACGGTCGCATTTTCAGGTGAAAAGCTCTCATCTGTCTTTTTCTGGCCGGAATTCTGATCGTGTGTACGCGGCATTATTGTATATATAATAGGGATGATGGCACTTTATCTACTATAGCCAGATCTACTCTTTAAATACATAAAGATCTACTCTTAAAAATACATAAATTGCCAGAAACACAGTTTTGGAGCCTCCAATAACGTTCCCCTCTCCACTCCACCTCTGGTGTAGAGCATGCAATAGCACCCCAGTGCTTGGTATCCATACCCACAGATAAGAGACCCTTATGCCTTGTACATTCCGACCACAAAATCCATCAGATTTTTTCCGACTAATTTTGGCCGAAAACTTGTGTCGCATACACACAGTCGGACAAAGCTGTCAGAAAATCCAATCGTTCAGAACGAGGTGACGTTCATTGCGTACGACGGGACCAAGTAGAGGCTAGCAGCCAATATCTTTGGTCTCGTAATTTAATCTGAGCATGCGTGGCACTTTGTCTGTCCGAATTCTCTACAAACGATCAGAAAAAGTCCGATCTGATTTTTTTGTCGGAAAATTTTAGATCCTGCTCTCAAATTTTTTACGTTGGAATTTTAGACGAAAAAAAGTCAGATAGAGCCCACACACGATCGGATTTTCCGACAACATAATCCGAACGGACCTTTTCCATCTGAATTTCCGACTCTGTGTACAAGGCATTACACTTCTGGGTTCCACTAACGTCTGACCTCACTTCTGCCTCGAAGCGTTTTCTCAAAATGACTTGATCAGGAGATATACAGATTTTTCCTTGAATATTCATAGTGGTTTAAGGACTATAGACTATGTTGATAACTGTATATTAAAAGTTTATGCATTACCTACATATGGTAAGGTTCATAAAGGCATGGATGAGTGAGTTTGGGGTGCAGGAACTTGACTTACCTGCACAGAGTCCTGACCTCAACCCAACAGAACACCTTTGGGATGAATTCGAGCAGAAACTGTGAGCCAGGCTTTCTCGCCCACATCAGTGCCTGACCCCACAAATGCGCTTCTGGAAGAATGGTCAAACATTCCCAAAAACACAGTCCTAAACCTTGTGTACAGCAATCCCAGAAGGGTTGAAGTTGTTATAACTGCAGAGGGTGGGCCAACTCAATATTGATCCCTATGGACTAAGACTGGGATGCCATTAAAGTTCATGTGTGTGTAAAGGCAGGTGTCCCAATACTTATGGTAATATAGTGTGTGGTATGGTAGCAAAACCCACTGATAGGGGTCCAAGTTTTTCTCTCAGCAGCTCAGCTCCACTTGCACCCCCTCCCAGTTGTGACTTTGCACCCTTATGCCGCGTACACACGATCGGAAATTTCGGCCAGCAAAAGACCGATGAGAGCTTTTCATCGGAAAAATGCGACCGTGTGTACGCTCCATCGGAATTTAGCTGTCCGAATTCCCGCCAGCTAAAATTTGATAGCATGTTCTCAATTTTCCCGATGGAAAACTTTCTATCGGAAATTCCGATCGTGTGTATGCAATTCTGACGTGCAAAAACTCACGCATGCCCAGATTCAACTACAAGATGGAAGCTATTGGCTATTAGGTATTGAACTTCCTTTTTCTAGTCCCGTCATATGTCATTGCGTTCTTGGCGGTCACAATTTTGTGTGACCTTGTGTAGGCAAGACAGTTTGAGCGGAATTCCGTCGGAATTCCGACTGGAAAACCATCAGAGCTTTTTCCAACGAGAATTGTGTACACGGCATTACAGTTATTACGCACCTTGTCAATGCACCTCAACACACATGCATTTCTGTATATCTCCACACATGCCCGGTTTTATGTGCGTTGTGGGGTGGTGGCAGCCCATACAAACATGCATAGAGTAGCACAACAGACAGGTGTGGAAGGGGCCTATGAAGGAAGGTTGTAGGTTGGACTGCATTGCTATATGGGCAATAGGTGATGGGCAAAAAATGATACAGGCAGGGGTGGACTGACAACTCATGGGGCCCCCAGGCAAGAGGAAATTATGGGGCCACACAGTATACACAAACACACACACAGTATACAATCACACAGTATACACATACATGTACACACAGTATACACAGACATGTTTCTATTGGCTGAGAAGGTACTGGAGAGGTGGGGCAGATATAATCTTGGGATTTTTAGACCAAAAGGATGTCGGTAAGGGACATTTCAGAGACAGATGTAAAAAAAAAAAACACAGATTTTTACATACTGTCCCTCGTTTTACTGAGGCTGGCAACCCTGATGGGGCCCCCTAGTGGCCCGGGACCCTCGGGCACTGCCCGAGTGGCCGAATAGTCAGTCTGCCCCTGGATGCAGGATTAACTTTCTAAGGATCCACGACTTCCCCAGCTATATATGGTTAAATAACTATATGGCTTAATGCTGTGTGGAGAATAAATTGATTTTTTTTGCAGCCCTCAATATGTGGACGGACTGTGAATTTCTTTCACATGGCAGTCCAGGCCTGGGAGAGAATACAAGGTTGATTCCCAAAGTCTCTGAACAAAGAGCAGCTGTGAGTGTGAATGGCAGCAGACGCAGCTCCTTTGTATAGAATCGCTATTCTCCTCACGTAATTCATTGTTCATCACTTCAGTGAAGATATCCCAGAATGCATCAGTAGAGATCCAAATGTGTAGTTGTGCAGAGGCTTTCTGTGGGATTATGTGCGTAGATGCTAACAAACACTGATCTCTACAGCCCAAGGTTTTAAAGATTTGTCCTGGAAATATTCCTAGATTTTAAATGCGGACCAAAAGTGTCAAAAATTAGATCAAATATTATTATCTAACCTTATTAGATTCAAATATGGCAGTCATTTTTTGGAGGTCATCATTTTTGAGAGTCGGCAAAGTAACGTTCGCATATACCTGCACAAATTATAAATGGAATTTGCTAACTCTAGCCTGGATCCAGGGCCGTCTTTAAGGCGGGGCAAAGGGGCAGCTGCCCTGGGCCCTGACATTGTTGTGGGGCCCAAAGCAGCTGCCTCATACTTGCCGACTATCCCAGTTTAAATGTCCTTGTCCATTGAAGTTTTAGTCCTGTGCTGTGTCCCGATATCTCAGTGTGAAGTGCTGCAGCTAATGCTGCCCAGCTCTGCCCTATTGTTGTGTACAGATGTCTCACCTCCAGGCCCTGTGTTTACATGCAAATAACTGGCATTCATATGTAAATAGCGACAGCATTACTAAGCAAATAGCTGTGGCCAGCGGCATTGATATGTAAATAAAGGCGTCATTCATATGTAGATCATGCTCCCCTGCAGTGAGGAGATGATGTGCTGTAACCTCTAGCAACCAATCAGTGAGCAGTATTACTGTACAGTAATCTTTAGCAACTAACAACAAGCAGAAATTATTTGCTGTAACCTCTAGCAACTAATCAGTGAGCCGTAATGTGTGCTGTAACCTCTAGCAACCAGTCAGTAAGCAGTAATGACATGCTGTAACCGCTGGCAACCAATCACAATTGCTGCCTGATCTGATACAGTAAACTGATTTTAAGTCCAGCTTCTATTTATTTTATGTCTCAGAGCAGGTGGAGAGTGAGATTGCATGGGGGGCGGGGGCGGGGGCCAAGAAATTTTTTCCCTGTGGTCCAATCAATATTAAAGATGGCCCTGCCTGGATCTTAACAAAGTCTATACCAGCCATTCTCATCCAGGTTGTGGAACTTTAAGGTGCCTCCTAGGGTTGCTAGGGGTTCCTTGAGCTGTAGCTGACTGACTTCTCATCTGATTGTGTCTGTACTGTTCCAAGCGTGACTTGAAAGAGCCAACAACATGACACCAACGATCTTTTTAGCTTTTTGTATCGGTGGCATTCTTCACACTGACCACCAGTGTAATGCCCGCCATACATGGTACGAATTTCAAAATAATTTTCTTTTCGAAAATCGTATCTAAGAATTTTCGTATGAATTTTGCACCATTAGTGGGGCTGCAGCAACAGCCGATTTTCACGTGGAAATAAAATGTGAGGAATTGGACATGTTGGAAATTTTTGGAAAAACAAACGATTTTCGAATCAATGATGGGAGAATCGTGCGAGAAATGTAATAAGAAAAGAAAATTTACAGAGAGAAAAGAAGATTCCCGGCCACGAAAATTATTTTCTGTAGCAACATGAGGTGAAATTGAAGGCTTGGTCAGCCGAATTTCGAAAATCAATGGTGGCGCCATCGGATCACGAAAAAAAAAGAATTTTCTGATTTTGAAAAGAAAATTAGTTCGAAATTCAACCATGTATGGCCTGCATAAGGAGCATTCTTTCCACTGACCACCAATGTAAGGAGCATTCTTCCTGCTGACTGCTAAAGTATGAAGCATTATTCTCACTGACCACCAATCTAAGTGGACACTCTAAGTGGCATAACTAGAACCTTCAGGGCCAGTGCAGGAAACTCAGGGCACTTCTCACTGAACCTGGAGCCCTTGACTCCCATTGCAGAGCCCTTTCACATGTTCGGCAGTGGGCCCCCTTCTTGCTGTCTTTACGACGGGACTACGTTCAGGCTAGTAGACAATAGCTTTGGTCTAGGAACTTGATCTGAGCATGCGTGGCACTTTGTCCGTTGGAGTAGGCTACGCATGATCGGAGTATGTCCGATAGGAGCATTTTGTCGGAAAATTTCACCGGCAAGTTGGAAAAGTTGGTCCGTCGGATATTCCGACGGAAACAGTCCGATGGAGACCACACACAGTCGGAATATCCGACAACACGGTCCGATAGGACACATTCTGTCTGAATCTCCGACCGTGTGTACAAGGGCTTAGAGATTAGCATGACATACAGACAAACAGCATTTTCAGATGGAACTCACTTATTGTTACTGATGCAAATTACTCTTTGCACTGTCATGGGTAAAATCCATGGGGTCTCGTGGTCACTTATCCTGGTAACTAATAAGTGGCATTTATTGTAAAATGAGATATGACATTGCCTTGACAAACATGATCACATTCACTCGGTTATAACAGCAGGCCCGGCTCCATGGCAGCAGAGTAAAGATTCATTGAAGTACCAGAGCACGCTGCCCACTCAGATGAAGCCCCCACATCTTCTCACCACCCACCTGTCTGACATCATTGCAGCATTCAGCCAGCACTGCTGTGAATAATTCATGCTTACATGCAAAATGATATAGATTAGAAGGGCTGTGCAGACAATACTAAGGGTATGAACGCTGCACAATAAAAGCCTGACCTTTGTTCTAGTGCAAATTGTTTAGCAATGTTTGATATATACACGGGATGGACAGAGGAGGAGCGGGACGTGGCCTAGATCGCCACGGATTCTGCAGCGTTGTTTCGCCAGAAGTGGGAGCAAATACCTGTATTAGAAGGTATCTGCTCCCCCCTCCCCCCTGAAAGATGTCAAATGAGACACCGGAGGGGGGGGGGACCAGATAAGTGAAAGTTCCCTTTTTGGGTCGAACTCCGCTTTAAGTCCACTACTGTATCAAAGTACCCCATTATGAGTGGGTCCTACACTATTCGATCAGAGAAATACACTCCTCTTTATGGGAGAACTATGAGGACTCCTCCTATAACACATGTGGACACTAATTAGAGGTAATAAAAAGGGGATGGGGTGCTCCAGCACAAGGGATCTGGTCAAGACCTATACAATAGACAAACAAAGACTTGGGGGGCACATCCCAAAAATGCATTACATTAAGGTGACTAGGGTGTGCCCCCCCCAAGTCTTTGTCTATTGTATGGGTCCTGACCAGATCCCTTGGGCTGGAGCCCCCCCCCCCCCCCCCGCCATTACCCCTAATTAGTGTCCACCTGTGTTATAGGAGGAGTCCTCTTAGTTCTCCAATAAAGAGGTTGAGAAGCAGGATTGTTCATTTCATGAATAGAGTAGGACCCACTAATAATGGAATACTTTGATGCAGTAGTGGGCTTAAAGAGGAACAGGGTTTACTTCCTCTTTCATTCCCTGCAAAGGTAAAGCATAATGGACTACTATGCATCGTATCGCATCGCATAGTAGTCCATTATGTGTCACTTACCTGACACAGGAGCCAGCGATGTCACCGCTGTACCCTGTAGTTCTGAGCGTCCATCTTCTTGGTGGGTCTCCGTGGGTCTCGCTGCTCCGGCGCTGTGATTCGCCGGAGCAGCGATGACTTCACTCCCGTGCATGCGCACAGGAGCCGACACTCGCGGCATATCGCCGCGATCTGCCGCTTACCCAGTGCACCTGCGTGCCGCTGTCTACTGCACATGCGCCGTAGACAGCGGTGGCTGTCTTCAGGTAAATATCTCCTAAACCGTATAGGTTCAGGAGATATTTCTTGGACCTACGGGTAAGCCTTAATCTAGGCTTACCTGTAGGTCAAAGTGGTTTGTAAGGTTTTACAACCACTTTAAGCACCATATGGCCATATGGTGTGACCAAATCCCCATATTTGTACTTATTTGCTGAATATGTTCAGGTGTTTTAAATAGCCTTGCAGGATTTAAATGTCATTTTTGTATGTGTGCGCTGTAATCTTGTGTTCTGTTTGTATGATCTTATAGCTGCACCAACTTTAATTTATTGCATTTTTAGGGTGTGCCCCCCAAGTCTTTGTTTGCATATCACAAATTCACACAATATTCGCTCAGATAGTGAACAGGCCAAATTGAGAATCCAGAAACCTATTATAAAATGTAACATTTGCTGTATATGTATGCACTGAGAACATGTGGGGTTTAGTAGTACTAAATTATTAACTATCCATAGGAATGAGATGATGCTTTCAGCCCAATTAGACTACAATTTCCTGTCTACGAATCCTGAGCATGACCACCAGAAAACGGGCATGTGAATGGAAAAGGCAGCCACATTTTTTTGTATGTGTTATAATGACGGTGTGAGCCTATCAGCAGTATACTGGACATGTAGTCGGTGCACTTGAATGACCTAAGTGGCCTACTGACAAATCAATCCCTGTAGACAGCTGATCTTGGGGGGAGCAGTCAGCTAAGCAGGCTAGAAAACCTTTCCATTGTTCCCCCTGATTAAAGTCACCCTGGTCACCTAAACACATACAACATGTAGAGCTGAACGTGTTGCTTTATGGTCCTACCCTGTGGACTGGAGTATCTAATGCCGCGTACACACGATCGGAATTCTCGTCGGAAAAAGCTCTGATGGTTTTCCCGACGGAATTCCGACGGAATTCGGCTCAAGCTGTCTTGCCTACACACGGTCACACCAAATTCCGATCGTTTATAATGCGGTGACGTATAACACGTATGACGTGACTAGAAAAAGGTAGTTCAATAGCCAGTAGCCATAGCTTCCGTCTCGTAGTTGAATCTGAGCAATGCGTGATTTTTGGCGTGTCGGAATTGCATACACACTATCGGAATTACCGATAGAAAGTTTTTCCATCGGGAAAATTGAGAACATGCTATTAATTTTTGGCTGGCAGAAATTCGGACAGCCAAAATCATGCCAATGGAGGTGGTTCATGCCAGTTTTCTTCTTTTTCAATGTCAAAGGGATGGGGCGCTGAAGGTACTTTTCTATGACCCCATCTGGCTTTAACCCATTTCTGTTTAAAGTGATTGTAATTTTTTTTTTAAAGTAACAAACATGGTATACTTACCTGTCAAAAAAACAACAAACAAAAATTCCCAGCTCACTTACCAGCCAGCCTGCAACTAACGGAACTGGTCCTGTCTAATAGCCAATGGCTCCTGCTGCTACCTTCATGTCCAGTGAGGAGGGAGAGAGCCTCTTCTCTCAGCCACAGCCCTGGATGGAGATTTGTCTCAGGTAAGGATCAGAGGGACTGGGGGAGAGCTGCACACGGGAGGTTTCTGTTGTACTTTAATACAGAGAATGCATTAAGGTAAAAAATAAAAAATAAAAAAAATAAAAACCTTTTGCCTTTAGCACCATATTAAGTATTCTTTAATTAGTATATACAAAAATAAACCTTAAGCTGTACTTATACAGGCAGATAGAACCGCTCAAAGCTACGTGTGCGCTGGAACAGATTTGACCATCTGTGTATGTTCTGGACTGTGCCAGACTTTGCAAACTCTATCATCTGAGCCAAAAATAACCTAACCAAATTCACGAGTGGAAATCGGTTTAGCACTGTGTCAATGGTATACACCGATCAAGCATAACTTTATGACCACTGACAGATTAAAGCATTTGTTAACCCCCCCCAAAAAAGGATCCTGCTCCTTTAAAGCATGTTATATGACACAGTGCTTGTCCTGTGTCAGTTAGCCCCTTGTAAGACCTAAAAAACCTGGCTGATCCTGCCATTTTCTCCACACCCCTCTGTAAACAGACCACGGTGTCTCATGGCTGCTGAGACCGGACACTGTGGTCAGTTTACATGCCTCTGTCATCAGCAGCCTGCTATTTTCTCTCCTGTGTCCTCCTCCCCCCTCTGTCTGTGCATGAGCGGCCCCTCCCCCCTCCTGCTGCTCTCATAACACTAACCTGTATACACCATTAGCATTGCCTCCTATTGCAGTGTCCCTCTCTGTGAATGATTTATAAATATATAAATGCTGTAAATACCTCAGTTAAGAGCTGAGATTGCTATCACATGACCAACCAGGTCTCTCTTCCTCCCCTCCAAACTGACATCAGCAGAGGAATCTCAGCCCCGCCCGCTGCATCTCTCAGAGGAGAAAAGGAGAAAGCTGGCCAGTCATGTGATTGCAATCTTGGCAGTGAAATTAGGTATTTGCAGCATTTATTTTTATAAATCACACACAGAGGTGGATACTACAATAGGAGGCAGTGCTGATGGTGTAAACAGGTTAGAGTGGCTTAACAACCACTTTAGGTGAATAACATTGATTATCTTGTTACAATGACATCAGTAAGTTTGCTTGATATATTAGGCTGCAAGTAAGCATGTTGTCCCTGACGTTAAGGTGTTGAAAGTAGAAAAAAAAGAGCATCTCAGGTTGTGGGAGGAGCTGCGTAGCCGCAGACTGATCAGAGTGCCCATGCTGACCTCAGCCACAGCCAAGGCACCTACAATGGCACGTAAGCATCTGAACTGGACCATGGAGTAATGGCAAAAAGTGGCCTAGTCTGATGACTCACATTTTCTTTTACATCATGTGGATGGCTTGGTGTGTGTGCGTCGCTTATCTGGGAAATAGATGGCACCAGAATGCAGTATGGGAAAAAGGCAGGCTAGAAAAGGCAATGTGATGCTTTGGGCAATGCTCTGCTGGGAAACCTTGGGTCCTGCCACTCTTGTGGATGTTACTTGACACATGCCTACCTGAACGTTGTTGCTGACCAATTACACTTCTTCATGGTTATGGTATTTCCTGATGGCAGTGGCCTCTCCCAGCAGGATAATGTGCCCTAGCACACTGCAAAAATGGTTCAAGAATGGTTTGAGAAACACAACAATGAGTTTAAGATATTGACTTGGCCTCCAGATTTTCCAGATCTTAACCCAATCTAGCATCTGTGGGATGTGCTGGAAAAACAAGTCCAATCCTTGAAGGTCTCACCTCGCAACTCACAGGACTTAAAGTGGTTGTAAACCCTTACAACACACTTTGACCTACAGGTAAGCCTAGATTGAGGCTTACCTGTAGGTCCAAGAAATATCTCCTAAACCTACACGGTTTAGGAGATATTTAGCGAAAGACAGGCATGCGCCGTAGACAGCGGGGCGCAGGCACACTGAGTGTGCCGCGGTCAACGGCGATATGCCGTGAGTGGCGGCTCCCATGCGCATTGCGCGGGAGTGACGCCATCGCGGCTTTGCCGAATGACAGCGGCGGAGCTGCGAGACCCACCAAGAAGATGGATGCGCTGGACTACAGGGGACAGCGGTGACTTCGCTGGCTCCTGTGTCAGGTAAGTGACACATAATGGACTACTATGCGATGCATAGTAGTCCATTATGCTTTACCTTTGCAGGGAATGAAAGAGGAAGTAAACTCATCAGGGTTTACTTCCTCTTTAAAGGATCTGCTACTGCTGGCTTGGCCCCAGATAGCACAGCGTACCTTCAGAGGTCTAGTGACTCCATACCTTGATGGGTCAGGGCTGTTTTGGCAGCAGAAGGGGCTGACATACTCAATATTAGGTGGGTGGTTGTGATCGGTGTATATCCAGCACACAGTATTAAAAGAGTCTTAATCTTGGTCAAAGGACCTCCATAGATTTAGAACAGTTGATGAAGACCCTGTCAAAAAAAATAAAAATAAAACACAGGCAAAAATATACCTCATATTTTCCTAGGACTTCAATTATGTGCAGCTAAACGCTGGGAATAAGACAAAATGTAGTACCCCCTCTACACACTGCAATGGGTAACTGCTCATTTAGACTAGGGGTTTGTGGATAAGGTTTATTACTTACTCTATCCCTTGTTGTGCACAGCCTTTAGCACTGTAACTAGACTCTGGTGGTCTCTTGGCATTCTCACGATATTAATCCTGCACAGTGCACTGTATGTGAGCAGGCAAGCATGTGACCACGATCTGGAGCACCTTAGTTCGGTATTAGACCAGTCACGCAACTGGAGCTGTAAGTAATACACCCTATTCTTGCACCCTAAGCCCTTGTACACACGATCGGATTTTCCGACAACTTTGTCCGACCGTGTGTATGCAACAGTTTCGGACAAGATCCGTCGGACAAATCTCGACGGACAAAATCTGACGGATTTGGTTGTCGGAATCTCCGACCGTGTGTACAAGGGCTTAGACTAAATGAACATTTATCGCTTGTAGTGCGGGGGGAGAGAATGCAAAGGTAAATTTTTTCTAGTTCCTAGAATTAAGTTTTAAAGGTACACTCCTGTCAAAACTAAAGCATAGTCTCTAATGTAAGGCTGTATATCTAAAAGAAGAATGAAAACAATTCCCGATATGACATTAAAGTATATCCATGGTCAAAATTTAAATGTAAAAAAATATATATTTATTTCCACATTGTATTTTAATTATGCCAGGCTTGCTCCTATTCAACTGAGAAATCTTGAAATTTGTGAACTTACTTGAAGATCCCCACACATTTACTTCCTTGAATTCTGTGACACGGATTCACAATGTCCGGTGGGTAGGCACTGCTGTGTCACGCATTTCACAGAGCCTGCCATCTGACCTAAAGAGATGCCGAGAGGAGGAGTTTCAGGAGGCGGAGTCAGTACAGGAATTACAGTTTAAAGTCAGCAAAGAACCATGGGATATGGTGTCCTTAGAAATAGAAAGTAAATAGTAGAGGAAATGCAGGGAATCCAGGATAGAAGGTAATCCGAGCATGCAGGGAATCCGAGAAGGTGTGGAAAGATATGGCCAGCAGATTTTTGAAGTAAGCTTATACTGGATTGTCAAAAATAACTATTGTTTGTATAGCTATTACTGATGTTATTAAATAAAAGTGGATCCTCAATAAACATGTTAAAACTTTATAAGATTTTAGTGATTAGGTTTAGATCTATGTTCCCATCTCAGAACGTCGCTAGGTCTGGAAATGTCAGCTAGCAACTCTGAATCTTTCTATTAAAATTGTTCCTCCTGTAATGGATTGTCTGTGAACTGTGCAAAAGAGACACATTGAGAACACAAGGTTAATACATTTTTATGGCATTTCATGCACACTGATGAGGTGAGCAATTCATATTTAGAGTTCATTGACTCATTGCACTTTGAAAGACTCAATGAGGTTCCTAAACTTTTATCTAACACTAATCTAACCACTTGCCCCCTGGATCCTGCTCCCTCGCAAATGCTACCCTCTGACTCGATTCTACACTCTCCAACTCACATTTTCTACCTCTCCCTCTCTTGTAGCATCTTCCCAAACTCCCTAAAACATGCGCTAGTCACCCCCATACTTAAAAAGCCCTCACTGGACCACACCAATCTTAACCTACATCCCATCTCCTTACTCGCCTTCTCCTCTAAACTTCTTGAAAGACTGGTCTACAACCGACTGAGTGACCATCTGACCATGAACAAACTTCTTGACCCCCTTCGGTCCAGATTTCACCCTCAACACTCCACAGAAACTGCTCTCCTTAAACTCTCAAATGACCTACTAATGGCTAAAACCAACAGGCACTATTCTGCACTACTTCTCCTGGACCTCTCTGCTGCCTTTGACACAGTAGACCACCCCCTTCTCCTCAAAAATACTCCACTCCTTTGGTCTCCGTGACTGTACTCTTCGCTGGTTCTCATCCTACCTATCCCACCGCTCCTTCAGTGTCACTTACAACTCTACTCCCTCCTCTCCTCTTCTTTTTTCCTGTCGGGGTCCCCCAAGGTTCTGTTCTTGGACCTCTCCTTTTCTCAATCTATACCATCTCCCAGGGTTAGTTGATTGCCTCCCATGGCTTTCCATATCATCTCTATGCTGGTGACATCCAAATCTATCTCTCCACCCCCCAGCTCTCTCCATTTGTCTCCTCACGCATCACCAACTTACTAGCAGACATATCAGCCTGGGTGTCACATCACTTCCTCAAACTCAACCTACCCAAACCCGAGCTCATGATATTTTCTCCCCCAGGTGCCACTTCCACTGATTTCCCTGTCAATATCAAAGGCCCAACTATCAATTTGTCCCCCCATGCCAAAGTCCTAGGTGTAATCCTGGACTCTGAGCTAACCTTTCGGCCCCACATTATATCACTATCCAAAATTTGCCGCCTCAATCTCCGCAACATCTCCAAGCTACGCCCCTTCCTAACCAATGTCACCACAAAGCGTCGAATCCACTCCCTGGTCATCACTCGCCTTGACTACTTCAACTCCCTCCTCATTGGCTTACCTCTAAATAGCCTATCCCCTTCAGTCCATCATGAACGCTACTGTCAGGTTCATCCACCTCACAAACCACTCAGCGTCTGCTACACCCCTCTGCCAATCCCTCCATTGGCTGCCACTCAGCCAACGAATTAAATTCAAGATACTAACTATAACTTACAAAGCCATCCACAACCTGGCCCCCAGCTACATCATTAACCAAGTCTCAAAATACCAACCTAATCGTTCTCTTCACTCCTCCCAAGACCTCCTGCTCTCAGACTCCCTAGTCACCTCGTCCTATGCTCGCCATCAGGACTTCTCCAGAGCCTCTCCCATCCTCTGGAATGCTCTACCCCAATCTGTCCAACTTTCTCCTAATTTGTCCACTTTCAGATGATCTCTGAAAACTCCTATCTGAAAAAGCCTATCTGGCCCCCACCTAACAACTGTACATTTATTTTCTCCATCAGCACATCCCCCACAATTATTACCTCTTGTACCTTTTGATCTTCCCTCTTAGATTCTAAGCTCTAAGGAGCAGGGCCCTCTGATTCCTACTGTATTAAAATGTATTGTATTTGTACTGTTTACCCTCAAGTTGTAAAGCGCTGCGTAAACTGTTGGTAATACTGAAAGAGAATTTGTCATCATAGATAGCACAGGATTGAACAACTGATTTCTCTGTTCAAGCAAATGCAGTTTTCTATTCTGGTTGAGGCCCCTTTTAAAGAGGAAATCCCACCCCAGGAGAAAATAACATTTAATAGGTTGTATATAAACAAATACTCTTACCCAGTGATTCCCAAACTGTGTGCCACGAGAGATTTGCAGGTGTGTCATGGGATATTTTGGGGAGCCGGTGTCTTTTCAAATAGCGTCCTCCATCGGATAGTGTCCGCTGCGTACTGCGCATGCGCAGTACACAGGAACACAGATTCCGAAAATTGCCGAGGATGAACGGCGCCTGCGCCGTGAGTCCAGGTTCTATCCCCACTATCCAAATGGACATAGAGTTAGAATAAAAAAGAGCCGAGCGCAGCGAGGCCGAGCCCGAAGCGTGGCGAGCGAAGCTCGCCCCCGAGGGGCCCTCTAAAATTCACAACCCTATGTCCGCTTGGATGGTGGGGCTACCAGCTCCACTCACGGCGCAGGCGCCGTTCAGCTTCTGAGATTTTCCGAAGCTTCGTCTGCTCCGTACGGAGCGGACACCATTTGATGGGCGGACTCTATTAGGCAGAACACCGTCAGCAAAAGGCTGTAACAGCAGTCAGAGTGACTGCCAGACCCAAAGGACGAGGGTTGGAGGACATGATGGCAGTCTGTGTTGGAGCGCAGCATGACACGCAGCGCCCGCCGAAAAGTGTATCACCAGGAGGAAATGACGCAATGTGTTTTCAGATCATGCACGATAGTCCAGAGAGGCCGCAACACTCTTTTCTCCTTTCTCAAGCTCTCTGAGCCCGCTACCTGTTTACCAATCTCTGTACCAACTTCACCAGCACCACCAGCACCACGGAAGCACCTATTGTATGATGTGCCTGTATACTTCCTCCCATTGATTCTTTTAATAAATGTTGTGAGATACTACTACACTGTCTTTGAGTCTAATGCCGCGTACACACGACCAGACTTTCCAGCAGAAAAGGTCAGACGGTCTTCCCGGCGGAGTTCCGACGGACTTTCAAAGGAGTTACGACGGAGTTCCGAATGAACAGACTTGATGTACGACAGGACTAAAAATAGAAGTTCAATAGCCAGTAGCCAATAGCTGCCCTTGCAAAGTATTTGGTCTGTCGGACCAGCATACAGACAAACGGTTTTCCCAATAGAAATTGATTCTATTGGACAGATTTGAAACATGTTCTATTTCTAGGTCTGTCGGAATTTTTTAAGAAAAAAGCCAGATGAAGCCCACACACGATCATAATATCTGACGGAATGGTTCCATCTGACCTTTTCTGACAGAAAGTTTGTTCGTGTGTACGCGGCATTAGACCCCATACACTCTATTAAATTTTCTTCAGATTTTTGTCTTCAGATTTACCCAAACTTTCAGGGCCAGTTCACACTTGTGCGATACGAGAACCCGAACTTGCTCATCCATGTCTTTATGAACCTTGCTTTGTGCACGGGTCCAAATCATTTGGTGGAGGGGAGATTATGGTATGGGGTTGTTCTTCAGGGGTTGGGCTTGGCCCCTTAGTTCCAGTGAAGGGAGCGTCAGCATACCAAGACATTTTGGACAATTTCATGCTCCCAACTTTGTGGGAACAGTTTGGGGATGGCCCCTTCCTGTTCCAACATGACTGCCCACCAGTGCACAAAGCAAAGTCCATAAAGACATGGATGAGCGAGTTTGGGGTGAAGGAACCTGACTGGCCTGCACAAAGTCCTAATCTCAATCCAATAGAACACCTGTGGGATGAATTAGAGTGGAGACTGCGAGCCAGGCGCTTCTGGAAGAATGGTCAAACATTCCCATAGAGTCCTGACCTGAACCCTATAGAACACCTTTGGGATGAATTTCAGCGGAGACTGTGAGCCAGGCCTTCTCGTCCAACATTATTGCCTGACTTCACAAATGCACTTATGGAAAAATGGTCAAACATTTCTATAAACACACCTTGTGGACAGTCTTCCTAGAAGAGTTGAAGCTGGTATGGCCGCAAATGGTGGGCCAACTCAATATTGAACCCTACGAACTACGACTGGGATGCCATTAAAGTTCATGTGCGTGTAAAGGCAGCTGACTCAATACTTTTAACAATATAGTATATATAGTTACATTGGTCCAAGCTGGAATAATGTAACTATGTATAAAATATCCAAAGCTGGAACTCATTTTTAATGGAGTCTCCCCCAGGGACGTGTTCTAGACATTCTAGGCTCATAGGAAGGGGATTAAATGATGCAGAGCTTTATTCGACCTGGAAGTGAACTGGCAAACTTTTATTTTATATAGGGGGGCAGAATGAGTTAACAACTTACGGACCCCCGCCGCAGTTTTGCGTTGGCTGTTTGAAGGAGGATATTGTTGTTATTGCAGCAGCTAGCTACAAGATAAAAGTTGTCTCTGCGCATTCACCGCACGATCATTTTTATCGACGGCGGGAGAGGGGCCCCCCTCCCCCCATTCTAAGGTGCCCTCCGCCGCTTACTGGAGCCGTCGGCAGTGGCAGAGGAGATCGCCTCCTGTCTCCTGTTAGGTATGTAGATGAGTGAGGGGAAGATGGCCCCCCCGTCATGCCGGGCAGAAGCGACATCAAAATGTCACTTCCACCCACAGCTCTTAAAGGGCCATTTTTTTTTTTTTTTTTAAATGACAAATTTTATTTTATTTTTTATTGTATTTTGGTGTATTTTTATTGTATTTTAGTGTAAATAGGAGATCCAAGGTCTTTTTGACCCCAGGTCTCATTTTAAGAGGTCCTGTCGTGCTTTTTTTCTGTTACAAGGGATGTTTACATTCCTTGTAATAGGAATAAAAGTGAATTAATTTTTTTTAAAACAACATGTAAAAATAAAAGGTAAAATAAATAAGAAATTTTTTTTTTTAAACCACCCCGTCCCAACCAGCTCGTGTGCAGAAGTGAGCACATACGTGAGTGAAAACTGTGTTCAAACCACACATGTGAGGTGAGGTATTGCCGCAATCGGTAGAGCGAGAGCAATAATTCTAGCCCTAGACCTCCCATGCAACTTGTAGAATTTTTTAAACATCTCCTATGGAGCTTTTTAAAGCCCCATACACACTATCAGTTTTTCTGCTGAGTTTTTCCTTCAGGTTTACCAAAACCATGTAGTACAAGGGCCTGTTTGATTGCATACAAATTGAAACTCCTAAGGTTTGACCTCATATTATATGGTTTTGGTAAATCTGAAGGAAAAACTCAGCAGAAAAACTGATAGTGTGTACGGGGCTTTAGGGTAAAAGTTTGTCGCCATTCCACGAGCGGGTGCAATTTTGAAGCGTGACATGTTGGATATAAATTTACTCGGCGTAACATTATCTTTCACAATATAAAAAAAAATTGCTAACTTTACTGTTGTCTTATTTTTTAATTTAAAAAAGTGTATTTTTTTCCCCAAAAAAGTGCGCTTGTAAGATCGCTGCACAAATACGGTGTGACAGAAAGTATTGCAACGACCGCCATTTTATTTTCTAGGGCAGTGATTCTCAACTAGGGTTCCTCAAGAGGTCGCTAGGGGTTCCTTCAGCATTGGGTAATTTCTGCCTCTCGGATAAGTTCTCACTCACACCATTGATCTTTTTAGCTATCTGTAAGGAGGTAATTATTCCCAATGACCACAAGTGTAAGGACCATTCTTCCCACTGACCATCACACTAATGTATCATGAGTTGTAGATTTCTCATTTTTAGAAGAGACCGGAGAACTATTTCAAGGGTTCCTCTGTGTTGAAAAGGTTGAGAAAGGCTGATCTAGGGTATTAGAAAAAAAAAAATGTATAATGTTTGGTGGTTCTAAGTAATTTTCTAGCAAAAAAAAAACAACAGTTTTTAACTTTCTCAGACAAATCTCAGAAAGAGGCTTGGTCCTTAACCACTTCCCAACCGGCCAATGTTCATATACGGCCGGGTGGGAGCCGCCTCCTTCTAACTGGAATGTTCCTAGGAATGTTCCTCAGAAGGAGGGGGATCGCGCGCGCATGTGCCCGCGCAGCGGCGCGATCCCGATGCGCTCGTGTCACCCGGACACGGCGCATCTCGGATCGGCAGGAGGGCTCTGTGATTGGCCCTCCTGATCACATGATGGCCGTGTCTAATCACAGCCATCATGTGATGTAAACAAACAGCCGGTTTCTAGGCAATCGGCTCTCCTCTCCTCACACGGATGTTGTCGCTGAGGAGAGGAGAGCAGATCGCTGCAGCCGGCTGGTGATCAGTGAGTATGAGCTGTTTTTACAGCTTTTTACTCACTGATCACTAGTCTAGTGTAAGACACACATGTCCCCAAAACACATGTCACCAAAACACATGTCCCGACACATGTCCCCTAAACACACATGTCCCCAAATAATAAAAAGACATGTCCCCAAATAATAAAAACACATGTCCTCCACATATGTCCCACTAAAATCACATGTCCCAATGATTATCTGCACACACATGAACGTGATCACCTGCTCACATATGTACATGATAATTTGCATACATATGTCCGTGATCACACAAACCAATTATTATACACTTAACGGAATTTTTTTTTACCAAAAACATGTAGCAGAATACATTTTGGCTTAAATTTACGACAAAATTTGATTTCATCGGATTTCTTTTAAAATAGAAAGAAGAAAATATTGTTTTGTTTTTTAAAATTTCCGCTTTTTTTGCGCTTCTATCGCAAAAAATAAAAAACGGAGTCATGAATAAATACCACCAAAATAAAGCTCTATTTGTGCAAACAAAATGATAACAATTTCATTTGGGTACAGCGCGGTAGCATGACCGCGCAATTGTCATTGAAAGTGCAAGAGCGATGAAAGCTGAAAATTGGGCTGGGAAGGAAGGGGGTGAAAGTGCCCGGTATTGTAGTGGTTAATTGGTTAAAAATAGGTTGGACCTTGGTTTAAAAAACGCAGCAATGGGCCTCAAATGTGGGCTGTCTTTTTTTCCCTCGCCTTTTGTCACAAGCCATCTTTTCAGTCTAGTGTAGTATTATCAAAAGCATCTGTTTGATTACAATGGATTCAGTAATGGGGAGAGTTCTTTCACACTCAAAGGGCTCCCCATCCTGTAGCATTTCAGCAACCGACCTCCACTGAGATCACCATACTGATCTGCAGAGCAGCTCAGTCAAGCATGCTAACTGGAACTTTTTTTTTTCAAGCCTAAAAAAATTCACTGCGTAGCTTCTGTAGCAGATGGTCGTTTTTTTTTCCTTCTCTTTTTTTTTTGGTAGGATAATATTTATAGGTCACTTCCCCAAAATCCTGAGTAATCACAACAGTCCGGATAATGCTTCCCGTTGTCTATAAACTGAAGCTAAGCGTACAAGTAAATAGTAAACTATTTTGGATACTGGCTATTTACCCTCGACTAAAAATAATTTGACTTTACTTCGCAGACTGGGACCTGAGGGTTTGTCCGGCGACAAGAATCATAATTTGTTGCGCATTATTTGTTTTACAGATGGCTAATTTGTTTCTGATCTCCATTGCAAGAAGTCTCTTTGTAACTATTCAGTCATTTGATTGACAGGTTTTATCAGAAAGTACATTAAACCTGCAGGAGAGAAATAAGGCCGCAAGTTGTGGGCTCTTTTTAAAATGCTAATTATCTGGCTGCTATGCTGACCTGCTGATTTCAATACTTAGTGGGCAGGGCCGGTGCTACCACTAGGCAGCCGCCTAGGGTGCATTGCTGCCTAGGGGCACCCGGTTGCTGGTTTCCCTCCACGTCTGCATGCTCTGTAGGCTGCAGCTTGTAACTAACTCAGTCTCAGGCAGCTGCTTTGTCTGACCGGTAGTGTAATTAGAGTATATATCGAGATATACAGTATATATATATATATATAGATAGATAGATAGATAGATAGATAGATAGATAGATAGATAGATAGATATAGAGAGAGAGAGAGAGAGAGAGCTCTATCTCTCGATATATCTCTATATAGATATATCTCTATCTCATAGGGGGTCCCCCACCCATCATCTTCATCCCCCACCCCGTCATCTTCATCCCCCACCACCCGTCATCTTCATCCCCCAACCCACCACCCGTCATCTTCATACCCCACCACCCGGTGCAGCACTGGAGCCAGCGATAGAGGAAGCAGAGCCGATGCTTCTGCTATAGCGCTGTTTTCTGTCACATGGGCAGGGCAAAGGGGGTGGGGTCAGGGGTGGAACCAATGGGGGCGGCAAAACTAGGTTTCGCCTAGGGTGTCAAAAATCCTTACACCAGCCCTGTTAGTGGGCTACTAACCTGAAACCAGTCAAAGACACACAAAATATTATCCCCCCAGTTCCTCTTAAAGCAGTACTAAACCCGCAGTTGATGGGGAAAAAAATAAAAAACCCTGCAAGACAATGTCATAATTTGCTAGTATGCATCGCATACTAGCACACTATAAGAGACTTACCTTAGCCCTTGTACACACGGTCGGACATTCCGACTGAAAATGTCCGATCAGTCCGTGTTGTCGGATAATACGACTGTGTGTGGGCTCCATCGGACTGTTTCCGTCGGAATATCCGACCAACAAAGTTTTAGAGCTGGGCTATAAAATTTTCCGACAACATGGTCCGATCGGACTTTGTCCGATTGTGTGTAGAGAATTCCAATCGGACAAAGTGCCACGCATGCTCAGATCAAATTCCTAGACCAAAGCTATTGGCTACTAGCCTGAACGTAGTCCCGTCGAAAATAACGAAATAACGTCATCACGTTCTGAACGATCGGATTTTCAGACAACTTTGTCCAACCGTGTGTATGCAACAGTTTCGGACAAAATCCGTCGGACAAAATCCAACGGATTTGGTTGTCAAAATGTCCAACCGTGTGTACAAGGGCTTAGAATGAAGCCTTCCAACGTCACACTGTCACCGCTGAAAAGGCTGACATCTTCCCCCAGTCTTTCTTTTTTCTCTGTTAGTGGCCAGAGCCACGATGAAGTCACAACTGCGCATGCGTGCGGAAGCTGCCGTATAGGTCACGAATTTCAGAGCACATACGCTGGTAACATCACCGGCTGCAGGCATGCTGAATATCTCCTAAACTTTGCAAGTTAGGAGATATTCACAGTGTCTACAGGTAAGCCTTACTATAGGCTTGCTGTAGGTACAAGTGCTAGAACAGGGTTTACTACCATTTTAATGGCTATTAAAATAAATAATCCATTTATTTATATAACATTAGCAGTTTGGCTAGAGACCTCTCATTTATCAGCAGGAAATATTTTCTTTTTGTTCAGGGCTATAAAAATATCATATTTATAGATTTGTCTCAGATTCCAATCTGATAGAGCAGGGGTCTCCAAAGTATGTAAGCAAAGGGCCAAGTTTACTGTTCTTTAGCCTTTGGGGGGGGGGGGGGGGGGGGCTGAGTGTGGCCATTGGGAGTAGAAAATGTCCCGGCATCAGTGGGAGTAATCAATGCCCCATCTTTGGTATTGGGGAGAGAAATAGTACCCTATTGTTGGTATCTGTGGGAGGAATAGTGCCCCATCATTGATCTCAGTGGAAGGAATAGTGCCTCCTTGTTGGTGTCAGTGGGAGGAATAAGTGTTCCATTGTTTGTGTCAGTGGGAAGAACGGTGCCTCATTGTTGGTTTCAGTGAGAGGAATAGTACCATTAATTGGTCTCAGTGGAAGGAGTAGTGCCCCATTGTTGGTGTCAGTGGAAGGAAGGGTGCCACATTTTTGGTGTCAGTGAGAGGAATAGTTCCCCATTGTTGGTATCAGCAGAAGGAATAGCACCTCATCGTTGGTGTCAGTAGGAGGAATAGTGCCCCATTGTTTGTGTCAGTGGGAGGAATAGTATCATTCATTGGTCTTAGTGGAAGAAATAGTGCCCCATTGTTTGTGTCAGTGGGAGAAATAGTGCCCCATCAATGGTGTCATTTGAAGGAATAGTGCCCCATCATTGGTGTCAGTCAACAATTTTTGAACTTAAACTGAAAGAAGATTCTCCAATGGGCTTTTCTTTTTGGACATTTTCTTCAATAGTGCAAATGTAATTTATTTGATACAAGAGGTGACAAGCTCTTCTTCAGCTAATTATTATTATGTTGTGGGTCTGCTACACACACCCTGTTTTTGTTGTTAATGTATGTAATGCATTACTGACAAAAATATTCATCATTTTCATCACCATGAATGAATTTTGTGGAGTCATGAAAATGGCGTGATTGTGGCATGTTAGAAAGCCCTGTGGGATTTATTTACTAAATTAAATTCCACTTTGCACTTCAAGTTCCCATGAAACTGCACTTGTAGTATTTGGTCCGTCGGACTAGCACACAGACAAACTGTTTCCTGATTTTTAGTCCGTCGGAATTGAGTCCGTCAGATAGATTTGAAACATGTTCTATTTCTAGGTCCTTCGGATTATTTTTTTTTTAAGTGATTAGACTAGCCCACACATGATTGGATTGTCCGACGGACTGATCCCGTCGGACCTAGTCTGCCGGAAAGTCCAATAGTGTGTATGCGGCATCAGTGTCACATCCCGATCCAGACTGATGATAAATCAAGCCCGGGAGAGTGAATTCTTCTCCCTCTGTGCCAGGATGTGGTTGCTGCTGTAGAGGGGAGGCAAGCAATATGTATTGGCGCATCCTCAGCCCAAATTGTGGGCAGGCTGTAGCATTGAGTGAAGCCATAACCTAAATATTTTCTGCCCAGATTCCTCTGCATACTGCTGCCGGCAACCCAGCGCCCCCTCCCACACACCTCCCACACCCCGCCTAGGGCAGCCGCCCCTCCCGCCCACCCCTTGTACCGACCCTAGAGGAGCAGCTTACCTAGAGGCAGAAAAAACATCCACCTCAGGCTCTGCTGCACCTTATTCCTTGTAAAATCTTTAGTGCTCAGTCATCAGCTTGTGCTGTTGCATGTATCAGGAGTGCAATGGCAGCTGTTGTATGAAGGGAGCCTGCAAACAGAGATTGAAGACTTTGTTCATAAATACCGTGTAACAAGATTGTTACACATTTTTTGCACAGGAACATCCAGCGTTCCTACGTCAGTACCATGTGCAAGGACTAGACTTGTGCACAACGGAAAATTTTAGTTTGTAAAATACCTAATTTCGTTCTGTTACATTCGGTACAATATGTTACGTCAACGTTCATATTCGTTGAAATTCGTTGAAATTCGATATTTATGTATGTATATATTTATTTGTGATAATGATTCGTACTTTGGAAAGTCGTTTGTTTATTGAATCTTTTAGCACACACAATGACAATATTTCTTTTCCTCGGCTCAAATACAATACAACACCCTTCTCACTCAGTTCTCAGGAATGCACTTTGCCAGTAATCCATCCTCCAGCACAAAATGAATCAGCTGATTGGACTGTAATGCTGCGTACACACGACAGGACTTAAGTCCGGCAGACTTTCGACGGAGTTCTGACGGAGTTCTGACAGAGTTCTGACAGAGTTCTGACGGACTTTCCGAATGAACGGACTTGGCCACACACAATCACACCAAAGTCCGACGGGTTCGAACGTGATGACGTATGACTGGACTAGAATAAGGAGGTTCATAGCCAGTAGCCAATAGCTGCCCTAGCGTCGGTTTTAGTCCGTCAGACTAGCACACACACGAGCGGATTTCTGGGTCCGGCAGAGTTCTGGCGGAAAAATTTGAAGCATGTTCCATTTCTAAAGTCTGTCAGACTTTTGTGAATCAAAAGTCCGTTGCAGCCCACACACGATCGAATAGTCTGCCGGAATCATTCCCTCAGACTTTGGATGTTGAAAAGTCCGGTCGTGTGTACGGGGCTTAAGATTTACTTTGAGTTGACCTTTTGTTTCATTAGATCTTTAACAAATTAACAAATCATTCGTTATATCCGCTATAATTTCTTTTGTATTAGTTGAAATTCATAATTTTTTTATTTGGATGCATCCGAATGTCCGAAAGATGCAAAATTCGGCCGAATTTCGATTTGTTAGGAAACGATTGCACAAGCCTAGCAAAGACCCTTAGCCCTTGTACACACAGTCGGAGATTTCGTTGGAATGTGTCCGATCGGAGTGTTTTGTCGGATATTCCGACTGTGTGTGGTCTGCATTGGACTGTTTCCGTCGGAATATCCGTCGGACCAACTTTTCCAACTTGCTGGAAATATTTTCCGCCAAAATGCTCCTATTGGACATACTCCGATCATGTGTAGAGAATTCCGATCGGACAAAGTGCCACGCATGCTCAGATCAAATTCCTACACCAAAGCTATTGGCTACTAGCGTGAACATAGTCTCGTCGTAAACGAAATAACGTCATCACGTCGGATTTTCCGACAACTTTGTCCGACCGTGTATATACAACAGTTTCGGGCAAAATCCAACGGATTTAGTTGTTGGAATCTCCGACCGTGTGTACAAGGGCTAAGTGTTCTTTTGCAAAAGAAGACTGGGGAGTTATACCTTCTCCATTTATTCCCCCTCCTTTGCTTTTCAGAGGGAGGTAAGCTTACTGTTTGAAAAAAAAACTAAATGAAATACTAAACATCCATGTATGATTGAAGTGCACTCCAGTCTTCAGTCAGTGCCCTTTTAAAGTAAAAAATGTGAAAATCTACGTTCACATTTACTTTCATTCATTATCTGCCAGAGCCTGGAAGCCATTTCAAGTAGATCTGCAGAACACTGCACTGATTTAGGGCCTGTGCCTTTGCAATATCAGCTTCTGTGAAAGCTTGTATTTTATTTTCCACAGGAGAGAAAAATCTGGTTCAAGGAGCATTCATATCACCGCTGTCAGTTTAGGAACAAACTGCTGGGAAAATCTAGGACATTGGCATGGTCTATCGGTCGCCATGGTGATTCCAAAAACCAAGGCTCGATTAATAGGCCGCATTCCCAGGAAAGCTGATGTGGCAGTCAGCAGTGCTGTAGCTTGTATTATAGATCACAATGCATCACCGTTACCACTAAGGCTGGATTTTAATTTAAGTGTCCCATTGTAAGCAGAGAGGTTGGTGACCGCACAAATCGTAACGCCTTCATATAATGTAAAGGCATTAGCAATGAGACATTCTAATTGCCTAATGAGTTGCTTTAAAGACAAAAGAATCTGATTCTATAATATCCTGAGGGATTCTAGCAGGGCCAGTGCAAAGATTTGTGTCTGCTTTGGTGGGGGTGCATTTTTAGTTTTTCTATTTTTTGGTTGACGTACATGTTTAAAAAAAAATTTTAGGCCTGAAAATGACTGAAAACTCCCATATATATATATATATATATATATATATATATATATATATATATATATATATATATATATGTGCATTTTTATTTTTTTTATTTTTTTGAATTTCGTACGAATTAAAAATCATGTTAGGCCTGAAAATGACCGAAAACCCCCATATATATATATATATATATATATATATATATATATATATATATATATATATATATATATATATATATATATATGCGTTTTTAGTTTTAAAATGCTAAGCAGAAGAACACACGTGGTCAGTTCTCTAGCCATGCCCCCCTCCGCATGATAACAAGAAAATAACAAGAAGATCAGTAAAACTGATCCCCTGCAACCAGCAACAGTAGACCCCCACCGCAACAATAGATCCCCAGCAACAATAGATGCAGCAGCAACCATAAATATCTCCAGAAAAAATAGATCTCTGCAGCAACAACAAGTCCACAGCAACAAACCCAAGCAACAGTAGATCTCACAGCAGATCTCACAGCAGCCAGCATCAATAGACCCTCCAGCATCCAGCAACAATAGACCCCTCTCTCAAATATAGATTCTCCCAGCAACATAAGATCCTCTTGCCAGCAATAATAATGTCCCTCACCACCCTCGATAGACCCCCTGTAACAAAAGATACCCCCCAGTCACAATAGAACCCCCAGCAGCCAGCATCATTAGACCCTCCAGCACACACCAGCACCCTTTGCCATTGCATACATTCGGTACTGGAGGTGCCAGAAATGTGTCCCCCACCATTCCAGCTGAAGAAAAGCCCCGCTTTATTCACTGCAACTGTGCAACTTACACCATAGACATACCATTGCTTCTATCATTTATTGATTGAGCAATACACTTGTGTTATTAACTGGACACAATTTTAATTGAGCAACTGAAAATCAGGTGATATTTTAGGTCAAAAGTTTTTAATTTGATCTTTCATTTGTCTTTTGATTTTTCTCCATAATGCATCATGTGATTTCATTTTGCATAGACAGATTGACAAGATACAGACAGCTTGCCATAGTCATCACTCTCCTACAGGGAAACTTTCCCTATTTTGCTGCCAAGCTGTATCAGATCATAAATCTGATTCATTATGTTTTCGAAGTGTGTTGGAGCACCCGGAGGCTGAATAGAGTTTTATTTTTACTCCATTCAATTGAGACTCAAACAGCAAATGGCACAAAGGTGGCCCTTCCGGGGAAGAAGAGCAATGCAAAAGGAAGGCTGCATTTGTTTGCATAATATATCTTATTCATTAGCTGCCAAAATAGGAGAAAGCCAGTGCTGATTTGCTTTCTCATGTTGTATATTTAAACTGTTTTCAAGGTTCCGGCAGCCTGGATAAATGAGTGTGCTGTGTGCGGATTCTCTGCCTCCAGCCTCATTCATCATTTGTTTTAAGGTGAGTCTGTGCAGTAATGTAATCAAGTAAACTGCAAGCAGTGATCAAATGTAAGCACCTGGGGGCACAAGCATCTCCAAGAGCATCCCAAAAGCCCCGAAAACCCAGGTAGAAAGTAGGCAATAGATAGTACTTTGGGTCGCCCTTCCTAGCATCCAAGATTCACCAATATACCATTTCGGGTTTTAACAATCCCGAAATCAAGAACTACAATCTAACCATATATTTGTTAGTGGAAAAGTATGTGGGCTACTTATCAGAAACTCTCCCACTCTCTCTTTCAAGCCATTGACATTCTTCAGCCTGACCCTGGGTCTTCTGCTTATGTTCCGTGGTGTTGCTGTGTGGGTTCTCATGTGTCATGAACATCCATTCTTCCAAGATGAGTAAGCCAGCCAATAGTTGTGTGAACTTTACAGGGACCTCCATGGCTATCATGCCCACTGTAGAGTTTTACACTCTAGTGGCCTCTG
Source organism: Lithobates pipiens (assembly GCF_037356315.1). Lineage (NCBI taxonomy): Eukaryota > Metazoa > Chordata > Amphibia > Anura > Ranidae > Lithobates > Lithobates pipiens. The sequence goes on along the minus strand of NW_027507879.1, from coordinate 1,642,393 downwards.
TGGTTGCATGCCCTGTCTACACATGATCTTTGTTGCTGACCTGTTGCTCTACTTCATCCTTGACCTTCTCTATTTTGGCACCTTGCTATGTTGGCTGATTACCTGTAACTGACCTATGGTTTGAGTCTGACCTTCCCAACACCTTGTACTCAGTCCCTCAAGAGTTGGTGAAGAGTATATTATATTATTTTATCTCTCTCTCTGAGCACTCTTCCAAGAGCTCATTTTTTTCATTAAAGATGAATTCCAGATATGGATATTTTAACGTAGTTGCAATGGTCCAGTTTGGACCAATGTAACTATCTACAGCAGGGGTGCCCAACCTTTTTAAGAGCGAGGGCCACTTAAGCAACTTGGTAACCAGTCACGGGCCACAATGGGCGATGGCAGGTCACGACTACTCTATAGGCCCTCCAATCCGATCCACCTAGATGGAAGAGGGCGAATTCCCTTCTAGTTTTTTTATCAGATTTTTAGGACTGGATTGGAGGCAGGCGGGAGTAAACGGACAAAAGTCTGTTTATATCTGCCGCTCTGTAGAGGTGAATTGAGGGTCCGATTGGGTAGGGCTGATCGTGTGAAAAGGGCCTAAACTGCTTTCACACTGATGATTACCCACACCGCGGGTACAGCGTAGTGCACCTGTGTCTATCCTGTGGGTTAACTAAACTTTGCCATAGACTCTGCCTGTGGCAAAAGCCGGCGCTGTACAGGAAGCATCGGCTTATGGGCTCTGCTCTGCAGCCGTTTTCTTCCTCTACCACCAGCTTCATTCACAACACAGATAAAGTGGTATGACGGGTCGGCAACCTGCGATCTGGGCTTGCTAACCTGCCATTCCAGAGCAGGAGGTCGCTTGCCACATCAAAGGGCTCCGCGGGCCACATGTGGCCCCCGGACCACTGGTTGGCTACCCCTGATCTACAGTATATACCATACCTGGCCAAGGCCCCTGGAAGATGGAAATGCAAAGCATTCTCTGATTGAATGAGGTGGAAAGTGTGATGTCACCACCCACCTCTCCACCCTGACCAATCACAGAAGGTTTTGGATTAAGTCAGCAAATGTTAAGCATTCCCCGAATGGCGCCCATGCCGAGCATCCAACCTACTGTGATTACAATGCAGCAGTACAGTGGAGATTACTGGAATAGCGGTGTCTGCTTTAGTGATTTCAAGTTTCCAGGGTCATTGGCCAGGTATGGTATATATATAGTTACATTGGTTCACGCTGGATCAATGTAACTATGTAGAAAATATCCATGCCTGGAATTCTTTTTTAAATGCTTATGCGTGTATTGTGTTTGCCAACAAGTGTATCATTTGTGCATTTTTCTTCCAGTGTCCATCCTGTAGTTTCTACACTGTAAACGTTGACTACAGCCAGTAAAGTAAAACCATCTTCATAACCTTAAAGTGGTTGTAAACCCTTACAAACCACTTTGACCTACAGGTAAGCCTAGATTAAGGCTTACCTGTAGGTCCAAGAAATATCTCCTAAACCTACACGGTTTAGGAGATATTTTCCGAAAGACAGGCACCGCTGTCTACGACGCATGCGCCGTAAACAGCGGCGCGCAGGCGCACTGAGCGTGCCGCTGTCAGCGGTGATATGCAGTGAGTGGCGGCTCCCGTGCACATGCGCGGGAGTGATGTCATAGCGGCTTCGCTGAATGACAGCGGCGGAGCAGCGAGACCCACCGAGAAGATGGATGCTCCGGACTATAGGGGACAGCGGTGACTTCGCTGGCTCCTGTGACAGGTAAGTGACACATAATGGACTACTATGCGATGCGATTCATAGTAGTCCATTATGCTTTACCTTTGCAGGGAATCAAAGAGGAAGTAAACTCATCAGGTTTTCTCATTATTAAAATAATTTCCAACACATTACCAACACATAATATTTTTTTTAACACCTTAATTGAAAAAGAGAAGGTGCTTTTATGTCAAAGGACAACTGATCAGTTCCCCAGAGGAGGACATTTCTGTGAAAGGTAAAAGACGGCATCGTCTATCTCATCCATGATTGTATTATAGGATATACAGGTCTGGTTTACTTCAAAAGTTGTTTTCTTTTTTGATAAAACAATAAGAGACCACACAACAGATGCTGAAGGCAAATTATAGCAAAATTACAAGGTGTTCCCATATGGTGTCGAAACTATTCCTAATACTGTTTATTAAGATATTTTCATCCTGCAATGGCAGAGACGTGCTTATTGGTTGTTCATATTTAGAATATCTTATTATCATGTTTTATTCCATTTCTTTTTTTAGGAAGATGTCTTAAAGTACACATAAACTTTAATTCATTGATATGTTGTTTGCTAAAGCACAGTACAGTATCATCCCTCTACGTCAGTCCAGGAACTACAATATGCAGGCACCATCAGGTGGAAGATTAATCCGCCATGGCTTGCTGAACACTTAGCAACTTCTGGAAGAATCCGAAAGCTGGCCATACAAGGATCAAAATTTGGCCGGTTCAGCAGAAACCATCTAAAATTTGACCCATGTATGGATCTACTGATCGGCTTTGGTACAATCTCCCTGTTGGGTTTTCTCCACTCGATCAGTGCAGCAGGCTATAGCCAGCAGCTCTGATCACCGTATTCTGACGGTGGGGAAGTCTCCCCACCGTCAGAATACAAAGAAGGAAAAAATAAAAGACTCATCTATGGGCTGCTTAAAGAACATGCAGCACTGACCCCCCGAAGGAGCTGCTGATTCGAATTGGGCCTGCACTTTACTGAGAAACCAACCTTCTGAATGACTCTGTCCCCTTGGCACAGCTGTGGTGCAATAATAATACAATACAGCGTAAACAATATAATGTACCTGTGTCTATCCCTCAGGATCCTCTGGCTCCACCTGATGGGGAAAGACAGTAAACCACACACTTGTACTCTTAAACAGGAATACTTTTACTGAAAATATAGCAAATAGGTGGTTACAGAGTTTTCACTGTCGTTCCAACGTAGAACGTCAGCACAGCATAAGTCAACAGGCAGATACAATAAACAACATGCAAGTACGTTACTATCTAGACCTGGGAGCTCCCCTTATTTAAGGTCTAACGTGAGGCCTCACTTAATGTATTTCCTCCTTTATCTTCTTTCTTCGCTAGCTTAAATATTTTCTCAAATAATTGTAATCCAAAGGGGTAAGTAGAGAAAGTTAACTTAGAATACTCCAGGTATAAATCCAGAAACTTGTAATCACACTTAATTACCAAAACCTTAAACCTACTAAGTGTCAGTTGGTCAGTTGCACTTCCATGGAACAACAGGTTCCAGCAAGGCCTATTAGTAAGTCTAAGTACGTGTAATAGATTAAACGGTGGGCCGCAACCCGCTCACCAATCAGATCAGAGTTCGGAGTGATGCTTTGAGTCCTACGGCTGCTGCTTGCTTCTGCTGACTAGGCTCCGTGTCACTCCACCGACTGGATCCGGCTGTCCGCTGCTCCAACAAGCGTCTCCAATCCCTGTCGGTCTGATCACAAGCTCTTGGCTCTGTCCAGTCACCCAGCAAACAGTCCGGTTTGTACTCCACGGTGACTATCTACCGATGCATCCGAGAACCTCACACACAGTTCCGCATCGGCAGGCAACATAGTTCCAAGAGACCAAATATGGCCGCTGCAGTCCCATTTATACCCTACCCAGCATGCACTGCATATCAAAGTGTTCATGGGTAGGTCACACAGACTCCTGGGTAGATAAGGTCAAAATGACCAAAGTAAACACAGTCACTTCCTGTTATCTTTCAACACCATAGAAAAGAAAAATAGCTAAGGTCCAGTTCCAGGTTTTGGTCACTAGATGGAATCCAATACTAGTGAATACCTTGTCCATAGATTTACATTGTACTTCACATTAATTGCATTAATACACCATTATATCCCCGCTACATATAACTAAAGGCAAAACTTTTTTACGTTTTGGATAGGATGGAGAGGGATTAGAACACCTGTCAGTTTTTAATGCTGTCTGTGCCCTAATTAGGGAGATTCACCCTCTCTATTTGTCCTGTTTACCATTATCATTGAAATTAAAGTAAAAGAAATTTCAAGTTTTAATATAGGGGAAATCGTCCAATGGGGACACTAGTTCTGGTGACCTGGGGGTTTCCAAGGGATTCCCTTAATTTGCAGAGATTTCCTCTCACTTCCTGTTTTGGCTATGGGGCAGGAAGTGAAGGGAACTCTCGGCAATGGGACGCAGATGGCCAAATATAAACTGACGGGGTCATAACCCTCCTTTACTCTATCCAATATAAAAAAATTAAGTTTTACTTATAGTTCTACTTTAGGTTGGATATGGAACATTAATTGACAATGAGTGATAAATGCTGTAATAACTGATATAATGCTGTTAGAAGTGATATTAAACAACTGTAAATATGGGAAAATATGATACAAAGCAACATTCCATACACAGCTTATAGTTGCATTTTCTAGGTCACTTTAATTTCAGTTAAGGTTCTCCTTTGTATAATATGTCACTTTATCCATTTTTATACGGCCTGAATTATTCAATGTACAACGTCAATGGTGATTTTGCACTGTAGGTGAAACTGGGGTGGCAAGGGAACAAAGTATATAACCAGACCCTCTTGCCCCAATCTGCATTGAACTTAGCTGACTAGCAAGCACTTTTTAGAAGCATATGGGACATCTGAGTGCCATTAGAGAACACTCTGAATTATTCACCGCAAAGACAAGTAGTTAAAGAGTCCTCTGAGCTTCCAGCTCCACTGGCCTTGGCAGCATGACATTACACAGCAAAGTATACCCAAAATGAGTTCTCTGGGTGAAAGTATCTGATTGTCAGATTTCTTTTCTTTGATTAAGTGTATTATTTTAGCATTAAAGAAGAAGTAAACCCTGATGAGTTTACTTCCTCTTTCATTCCCTGCAAAGGTAAAGCATAATGGACTGCTATGCATCGCATCGCATCGCATACTACCCCATTATGTGTCACTTACCTGACACAGGAGCCAGCGATTTTACCACTGTCCCCTGTAGTCCAGCGCATCCATCTTCTCGTGGGTCTCGCTGCTCCACCGCTGTCATTCAGCGAAGCCGCGATTACGTCACTCCCGCGCATGCGCACGGGAGCCGCCACACGCGGCATATTCGCCGTTGACGGTGCCACACTCAGTGCGCCTGCGCCCCGCTGTCTACGGCGCATGCCTGTCTTTCGGCAAATATCTCCTAAACCGTGTAGGTTTAGGAGATATTTCTTGGACCTACAGGTAAGCCTTAATCTAGGCTTACCTGTAGGCCAAAGTGTGTTGTAAGGGTTTACAACCACTTTAACTGTTTCATGAGGACCTGTCACTGTAATACAGGCAAGGATATTCAGGAGAGTCCTAATAATGTCTATTGGGGTAAATCCTGATACATTTTGACCAATTTTAGGGCTAACAGGCAAACTGCCAAAAAAGCCATGGGAAGCTGGGCAATGCCACAGTGTCCTGTACCAATGAAAAAAAAAAGTATTTTCATACAGTGTTGAGCACATTGAAAATAGCGCACACTGGCAACACATATTTTGCTTTGTAATTTTTTATTTTTTTTTTTATTTACAATTAGCTTAGCTTATGTACAATAGCAATATCCAATCTGATTCACACAAAGCTTCATAAAGAGGTGGTCATTGTCAAAACTATGTAGAACTGCAAGAAATGGTGACACTGTGGTCTATGGGCTATATTTGGATAATTAAATTATCCACCAGCAGGTGCCTCTCAAGAGTTTATTTAGTGCAGGCTGCTAGAAGGCTTTCCTGGCACCAACATAGCAGCACAGGGCCGATGTTAGAAATCACGGGGCCACAAACAGCCTTCCTGAAGCTGTATACATCTACATTTCCTGCACATAAATTTTCTGGGACTTAGAATATTGAACCTGCATGTGCCTTGATCCCATGGTAGTGGTGAGCCCGAAACTCATTCCTAGCTCTGATCCCAGAAAATCATCTTAGTGCTTCTCTCTCAGTGGGTTGGCTTTTTCACACAGTCTATTATAATCAAACAGTGATAGGTGTGGGCATGCAAGGACTAGGATGAGATCCCACGTGTGCATGCCCTTGAGGAAGCTGCCACCTTTACGGGCCAGCAGCTAGAGCATTCTGGAATGTATACTTATGGCTGTGGGGTGGGGAATGCCAAAGCGGCAGGTGATCTGCCCAAAAAAGGTGACAGCTTCTTGGTGGGCTTGCATACACAGGTTCGGATTCCTATTCCAAAAAAAGTGCAATAACTCATCACTGTTCTCCACAGGCCATTATTCTCCAGCCCTGGCCACAGATGATTGGCCCATATACACTATATCAACAAAAGTATTGTGACGCCTGCCTTTACATGCACATGATTTCTAATGGCATCCCAGTCTTAGTCCGTAGGGTTCAATATTGAGTTGGCCCATCCTTTGCAACTATAACAGCTTCAACTCTTCTGGGAAGGCCGTCCACAAGGTGTGTCTATGGGAATGTTTGACCATCCTTCTAGATGCACATTTCTGAGGTCAGGGCACTGATGTGAACAAGAAGGCCTGGCTCGCAGTCTCCACTCTAAGGCCGCGTACACACGGGCGGATTGTCTGCCCAACTTAGTCCGCTGAACCGTGTTTCAGCGGACAATCCGCTCGTGTGTGGGCTTCAGCGGACTTTTTCAGCGGACAATCTGACGGACTTAGTCTTTCGGAATTTCCGTAATTTTGTCCGTCCAAACTTGGTTTCAGCGGACAGTCCGCTCGTGTGTAGGCAAGTTGGACGGACTAAGTATGGCGCATGCTCAGAAAGGATTTACACGGCCGAAGGTTGCATTGCAGTGTATTGGACGTCGTTTTTCTAGTCCCGTCGTACGTGCTGTACACGTCATCGCGCAAGTTTTCAGCGGACTGTCTGTTCATCGTGTGTGGTCAAGTCCGTTCATTCAAAATTTGGACGGACTGTCTGTCGGATTGTCTGACGAACTTAGTTGGGCAGACAATCCGCCCGTGTGTACGCGGCCTTATTCATCCCAAAGTTGTTCTATTTGAGGTCAGGACAGTCAAGTTCCTCCACCCCAAACTCGCTCATCCATGTCTATATGGACCTTGCTTTATGCACTGGTGCGCAGTCATGTTGGAACAGGAAGGGGCCATCCTTAAACTGTTTCCACAAAGTTGGGAGCATGAAATTGTCTAAAATGTCTTGGTATGCTGACGCTTTAAAGGGGCGTTTCGGACAATACATTTTTTTTTTTTAAAGTTAGCAGCTACAAACACTGTAGCTGCTGACTTTTAATAAGGACACTTACCTGTCCAGCGAATCCGCAATGTTGGCCGCCCCGAGCCCGATCCATCCATCGGCTTCACTGCCCGTTTCCTACTGCACATCGCGCGGCGCTTTGTGAATGGCCCCATTGTTTTCTGGGACACACACATGTCCCAGAAGGCAACGGGGCTGCTCACCGAAGAGGAGGAAGCGCCGCAGAATAGGAAGAGGCAGATTAGGAAGACTGCCTAGCAACAGCAGTTTCAGGTAAGTGAAACATTTTTTTTTTAAGATTATTAATGCATTTTTTTTTTGAGTGGCCCTCCACTTTAAGTGTCCCCTTCACTAACTAAGGGGCCAGGCCCAACCCCTGAAAGGCAACCCCACGCTGTAATCCCCCCTCCATCAAATGATTTGGACCAGTGCACAAAACAAGGTCCATAAAGACATGGATGAGAAAGTTTGGGATGGAGGAACTTGACTGGCCTGCACAGCATAGAACACCTTTTGGATGAATAATGCCGCGTACACACGACTGGTCTTTCCGACGGACTTTCGGCGGAGTTCCGACGGACTTTCCGAATGAACGGACTTGGCCACACACAATCACGCCAAAGTCCAACGGATTCGAACGCGATGACGTACGACCGGACTAGAATAAGGAAGTTCATAGCCAGTAGCCAACAGCTGCCCTAGCATCGGTTTTTATCCATCGGACTAGCATACACACAAACGTATTTCTCGGTCCGGCGGAGTTCCGGTGGAAAAATTTAAAACATGCTCTATTTCTAAAGTCCGCCATATTTTTGGCAAGCAAAGGTCCGATGGAGCCCACACCCGATCGAATTGTCCAACGGACTCGTTCCGTTGGACCTTTGCTGTCAAAAAGTCCGGTCGTGTGTACGCGGCATTAGAGCAGAGGTCGGCAGCCAGGCCTTCTCTGCAACATCAGTGTCTGACCTGACAAATACGCTTCTGGAAGAACAGTCAAACATTCCCATAGACACACTCCTAAACCTTGTGGACGGCCTTCCCAGAAGAGTTGAAGCTGTTATAGCTGCAAAGGGTGGGCCAACTCAATATTGAACCCTACAGACTAAGACTGGGATGCAATTAACGTTCATGTACGGTGATATAGTGTAGATGGCAGCTTCCTGGAGGACACACATACATGGGTTTGGAACCTAGTCCATGCAGGTCGAAGCTCATCACTGATCTCCTGTGTAAACTCAAGTATAAGTGTAGCGTCAAGGTTCATGCATGCCCATAGTATGCAAACATGCAAGCTCATGTGTTCACCTAAAAATAAAACATTTTACCAAGGGGATCTTTATCCACCAACAACTGCCATCTGATGTGCACAGGTACTATAATTACCCCCTTTAGTCATCCAGTGCCATCATTGCTATACAGGAGGCAATTAGTGTGTTGAGTGAATTCACTGCAAGACAAAGTTATAATGAGCAAGCTGTGCTCTTTCTATTACGGTATTTGTGATAATTTTTTGCATTCCATGATAAGTGCTTTATGTGATGGATAGACATCCACCAGATACCTAATAAAACGATTGCTATTTATATGCCATTGATATTTTCCTATCTGCAGCGGTAATTGGATGCTCTGCCGGCAGTGGCTTCTGTCTCATCAGTTGATGTCTTTGATTTGCATAAGATATTATCGCTTCGGCTGCTGGGTGCGAAATTCCTTGTGTACCAGGAGCTGTGAGATTCTGCAGCAGCCAGAGGATGATAATACACAGAAGGACAAACTCCTCTTCGCCCTTGTACACACGGTCGGAGATTCCGTCGGAATGTGTCCCATCGGACCGTTTTGTCGGATAATCCAACTGTGTGTGGTCTCCATCGGACTGTTTCTGTCGGAGTATCCGACGGACCAAGTTTTCCAACTTGTCCGTAAAATTTTCCGACAAAATGCTCTGATCGGACATACTCCGATCATGTGTAGCCTATTCCGATTGGACAAAGTGCCACGCATGCTCAGATCAAATTCCTAGACCAAAGCTATTGGCTACTAGCCTGAATGTAGTCCCGTCGTAACGAAATAACGTCATCACGTTATGTACAATCAGATTTTCCGACAACTTTGTTCAACCGTGTGTATGCAACAGTTTCGGACAAAATCCGTGTGTACAAGGGCTTATAGCTGTTGGTTGGTGGGTTCAGATCAAACAGCAGTCCTCTGAAGTCGTGCACAGGACCCGATTTCTGGCCTCCAACTGTTGATGCCAATTAGGCCGTGGTTTAGGGAAGGGCATTTACTTTTTATTTTTTAAAGCCTTACTACACACAATTATTTTTTTTTTTATATGTTTTGTGTAATGTGAAGAAGAGATGTACATGTATTTTCAGATTTTGATTGCTGTTTGTAACCCTATTGTGCAGATTTTACTCACTAAGACCCCTTTCACACTGGGAAGTTTTTCAGGCATTTTTCAGGCGCTTAAGCATTAAAAAAAGCACCTGTAAAGCGCCTGAAAGAAGCCTCATCTGCAATGCCAATGTGAAAGCCCGAGTGCTTTCACACTGAGATCCCTTTCACACTGGGGCATTTTTCAGGCTCTTTAGCTTAAAAAAAAAGCGCCTGTAAAGCGCCTGAAAGAAGCTGCAACTGCAATCCCAATGTGAAAGCCCAAGTGCTTTCACACTGAAGCGCTGCGCTGGCAGGGCGTCAAAAAAAGTCCTGCAAGCAGCTTCTTTGCAGCACTTTTGGAGCGGTGAATACAACGCTCCTAAAGCACCCCCTCCCATTGAAATCAACGGGAAGCGCCTGCAAAACGCCTGAAAAGTGCTTTTGACAGCGATGCTTTGTGGGCACTTTTAACCCTTTATTTGGCCACTAGCAGGGGTTAAAAGCGACCCACTAGCACTCGCAAAACGCTGGTAAAGCGCCGCTAGTTTAAGCGGCGCTTTACGAGTGTTTTTCGGGCGCTGGCAGTGTGAAAGGGCTCTCAAAGCACTCGGGCTTTCACATTGGGATTGCAGATGAGGCTTCTTTCAAGCGCTTTACAGGCGCTTTTTCTAACGCTAAAGCGCCTGAAAAACGCCTGAAAAATGCCTGAAAAACGCCCCAGTGTGAAAGGGGTCTTATTGTCCCTGTGACACCCATAAAAGGAACATTGGGACAGGAAGGTACAGACAGCAAAAAAACAATTACATTTTTTTTTGAATTTCTTATCCTTCCCCGACATACTAAAAATGAATTTTTGCTATTGTTTGTGTCCCTTGGAAAGATTTTTCATTACTTCCTGTCCAGATAGAATGAGGAAACCACATGGCAGCCATAAAAGCCTGACTTTAGTCATTTTCTGCTTGGTCCAAAACAAAAAAGTTTGCCCGGAGTTGGGATCTTAAAAATAATTTAACCTGATGGAAAAGGCATTATAAATGTGGCTTGTAGGGGCACCTAACTTAACCACTTGCTTACTGGGCACTTAAACCCCCCTCAGTCCCAGACCAATTTTCAGCTTTCAGCGCTGATGCACTTTGAGTGACAATTGCGCGGTCATACAACACTGTACCCAAATGAAATTTTTATCATTTTTTTCCCACAAATAGAGCTTTCTTTTGGTGGTATTTAGTTACAGCTCGGAGTTTTATTTTTTGCTAAACAAACAAAAAAAGATGCAAAAAAAAAAAAAATCATGTTTTAATAGTTTGTTATAAAATTTTGCAAACGGGTCATTTTTCTCCTTCATTGAAGTGCGCTGATTAGGCGGCACTGATAGGCTGCATTGGTGGGCACTGATGGGCTGCATTGGTGGGCACTGATGGGCTGCATTGGTGGGCACTGATAGGCTGCACTGGTGGGCACTGATAGGCATAGTTAAGGCGGCACTAATAGGCACAGATAAGGCGGCACCGATGGGCACAGATAAGGCGGCACTGATGGGCAAAGATGGGCACAGATAAGATGGCACGGATGGGTGGCACGGATAAGTGGCACGGATGGGTGGCACGGATGGGCACTGATAGGTACCACAGATAGATGGGACTGATGGGCACTGATAGGTGGCACTGATAGGTGGCTCTGATAGGTGGCACTGCTGGGCACTGATGGGCGGCACTGCTGGGCACTGATGGGCGGCACTGCTGGGCACTGATGGGCGGCACTGGGGTGCAGCACCTTTGAGGCAGATTTTGGGTGGCACTGTGGGTGGCACTGCTGGGTGGCACTGTGGGTGGCACTGTGGGCACTGCTGGGTGGCACTGTGGGCACTGCTGGGTGGCACTGTGGGCACTATGGGCACTGCTGGGTGGCACTGACAGGGGGGCACTTACTTTATTTCAGGATGGCACTGCGGGTGGCAGGTGGGCACTGGCAGGGGGCAGGTGTCCGCTTGAATTGTTGGCCGTGATCGGGACTGATGTCCCGAACACGGCCGCCGGCGATCGGCTTTTTTTTTTTTCTCCTCGCGCTGTCAGCGCGAGGAGGAATACTAGCCGATTACCGGCTCCGTTTTATCACATGATCAGCTGTCATTGGCTGACAGCTGATCACGTGATAAGGGGTCGGGATCGACCCCTTACACGGATCGGTGATCAGGCGAGTCTCACGGACTCGCCGATCACAGAGCGCGCCGCGCGCGCCCCTCAGGGGGCGCGCAGGCCGCTCGTAACCGGGACGAAGTCAATAGACGTAGTCCCGGCAATCTAGGTCCGCGCTAATGCCGTCATTCGGCAATAGCGCGGATCCCAAGTGGTTAAAGTGGTTGTAAACCTCACACATGAAATTTGAAAGCTTAGTTTCAATCCAGAGCACTAAGTGTAATTTCTGTCTGCTGCCCCATTCACCTGCTTTCACTTCTGAAAGGTTTTCCTGACACCAAGAGAGAAAAAGTGATGGGGGAGGGATCCCCAGCTGATTGACAGCCTCAGCTCTCTTCCTGTGTGCTGGGTGAAGGGGGTGTGTCCCTTCCCTCCAATTAGTTCTTACAACTCTCCTCACTGAGCTCTACAGTGTGTAATTTCAGCTCTCCGCCCCCTGTCTTCTGACATCTCAGACAAGCTGTATACATTTTGCACTTTAAACAGCTGCAGATAAACAGGTACAACTCATGTGGGTGGATTTGTTTCATCTCTGTGTATCACCCAAGGCCAGTCACTTTACTGGGTATACGTAAAGGTTTACAACTACTTTAAATCTTACTTAAGCCCAACTCCAGGCTATTTTTTTTAATATGTCCTGGATGTTTAACCACTTTGTGACTACAGGCCGTATATATACTGCCTGGATTTAAAGTGGTTAAAACAAGCCCAGGGCTGCATCGCTGGCCAGGAGCCTGGTATCATTTTTTTCTGGCCCACTCCTGGCTATTCAGTAAATGTGATGCGCATGGTCTTAGAGCCACCCGATTACCAATACATTTAAGTACTGAGAAGATATCCACCCCCCCCCCCCTCCCCCCGCCATCTTCCTTCCTGGTTGCCTACCTGGTTAAAGCCTAAGCCTAAAAACACAAAAATCACCACAAGGGACATGACATTTACCATTAATGCAGTGTCCCTTCTGCTGCTGCCTCCTGTTTTTTTTCCCCTCCATTGATACCCTCAAAGCTGCCAACCCACTCCCGCTGCTGCAATCACCCACAGGGTTTAATAGAACTGAGGAAGCTGTCAATTGCACTCATTAAGAGTAACCAAATATGCCCACCCTTTTCACCCAGCTCCTCCATTCATATAAGCCGTACTACAGCTTCTCTGTATGAAACAGGATCTATGAATGGCCCTTCCTCCATTCACAGATCCCCCTGATAATGCCACCCTCCAACACTCCTCTCCTGTACATACTGCCCTCTGTCATACCCTCCACACTTCTCTCCTATACATAGTGCCTCCTGTCATACCCCCCACAATCCTCTCCTGTACATACTGCCCACTGTCATACACTTCTCTCCTGTACATAGTGCTCGCTGTCATACCCTCCACACTCCTCTCCTGTACATACTGCTCACTGTCATACCCCCCACATTCCTCTCCTGTACATATTGCCCACTGTCATACCCTCCACACTCTTCTCCTGTACATATTGTCCCGCTGTCATACCCTCCACATTCCTCTCCTGTACATGATGCTCACTGTCATACCCTCCACATTCCTTTTCTGTACATACTGCCCACTGTCATACCCTCTACACTCCTCTCCTATACATACTTCCCACTGTCATACCCTCCACACGCCTCTCCTGTACATACTGCTCACTGTCATACCCTCCACACTCCTCTCCTGTACATATTGCCCACTGTCATACCCTCCACACTCTTCTCCTGTACATATTGCCCACTGTCATACCCTCCATATTCCTCTCCTTTACATGTTGCTCACTGTCATACCCTCCACATTCCTCTCCTGTACATATTGCCCACTGTCATACCCTCCACACTCCTCTCCTGTACATATTGTCCCGCTGTCATACCCTCCACATTCCTCTCCTGTACATGATGCTCACTGTCATACCCTCCACATTCCTTTTCTGTACATACTGCCCACTGTCATACCCTCTACATTCCTCTCCTATACATACTTCCCACTGTCATACCCTCCACACGCCTCTCCTGTACATACTGCCCACTGTCATACCCTCCATACTCCTCTCCTGTACATACTGCCCACTGTCATAACCTTCACACTCCCCTCCTGCACATACTGCTCACTTTCATATACTCCTCTACTGTACACAGGGCCGTCTTTAAGGCAGGGCAAAAGGGGCAGCTGCCCTGGGCCTTGTCATTGTTGTGGGGCCCAAAGCAGCTGCCTCATACTTGCCAACTATCCCAGTTTACATTCCCTTGTTCCTTGAAGTTTTAGTCATGTGCTGTGTCCCGATATCTCAGTGTGAAGTGTTGCTACTAATGCTGCCCAGCTCTGCCCTATTGTTGTGTACAGGTGACACACCGCAGACCCTGTATTTACATGTAAATAACCGGCATTCATATGTAAATAGCTGAGGTCAACTGCATTTATATGTGAATAAAGGCAGCATTCATATGTATATCATGCCCCCCTGCAGTGAGGAGAAGATGTGCTGTGACCTGTAGCAACCAGTGAGCAGTATTACTGTACAGTAATCTCTAGTAGCCAATCAACAAGCAGAAATCATGTGCTCTAACCTCTAGTAACTAATCAGTGAGCCTTAAGGAGTGCTGTAACCTCTAGCAACCAGTCAGTAAGCGGTAATGATATGCTGTAACCTCTGGCAACCAATTGCAATTGCTGCCTGATCTGATACAGTAAACTGATTTTAAGTCTAGCTGCTATTTATTGTATGTCTCAGAGAAGGCAGAGAGCGAAATTGCATGGGGGGAGGGGGGCCCTAAGAAATTTTTTGCCCAGGGTCCAATCAATATTAAAGACAGCCCTGACTGTACATAGTGCTTGCTGTCATACCTTCCACACTCCTCTCCTCTACATACTGCCCACTGAGATACCCTCCACACTCCTCTCCTGTACATACTGCCCCATCATACCCTCCACACTCCTCTCCCGTACATACTGCCAACTGTCTTTCTCTCCACACTCCTCTCCTATACATACTGCCCCCATAATACCTTCCGCACTACTCTCCTGTACATACTGCCCCCATCATACCCTCTACACTTCTCTCCTATACATACTTCCCACTGGCATACCCTCCACACTCCTCTCCTATACATACTTCCTATTGGCATACCCTCCACACTCCTCTCCTATACATACTTCCCACTGGCATACTTTCCACACTCCTCTCCTTTACATAGTGCTCACTGTCAACTCTCCACACTGCTCTGCTGTGCATACTACCCACTGTCATACCCTCCACACACCTCTCCTGTACATGGTGCCCACTGCCATACCCTCCACACTCCTCTCCTGTACATAGTTATACCATCCACATACTTCTCACTTTTATTCCATCCATACTCCTCCCTTATGCCTCTTACCCACAAAAACAGTTCTTTAAAATTATATTGAATATCCTCAATGTTACCAGCTCCAGAATGGGTACACTTTTCTTAGTTCAACTAAAGGAAATCTTCTCAGTCCTCATATTTGTTCGGCCCATTATTAGTACTCATTTAAGTTTGTGATTACTACTGTGATGTACAGAGAAACATAGGGGATGTCAGCTACTCTAAATATACCAAGTGTCACTGAAAATATTTTTGAAATGTTGGCAACTATGCACTTGGGCACTGCCCAAGGGTCACTGGGTCAGTAGGGGGCCCCATGAGAGGCTCCTTGGATCCTGTGATATTAAAGCGGTAGTAAACTTCGCTAACATTACTACTTTTTAGAGGCCCTGAGGTAGGTTATGCCATAATGTACTAGTATGCTCAGCATATTAGCACATTAGGGTACACTTACCTGTCAGACTGAGCCCTCCAGCACTGCGCTGTGATCAATCTGGCGGATCCCGGGCGCTTCCATCTTCACCCGTCTTCCTTCCGGGTTCTCTGCCCTCCGTCACTTGCCTTGCCGGGGCTGCGTTACTGTCACTCTCACGCATGCTCATGCGCATCCTCTCTCTCTGTCATCCCCCCTCTCTCTCTCTTACCTTCCCTCCCTTACCCCCCACCCCTCTCTAATCCCTTTTCTCTCTCTAGCTCTCTCTCATCCTACCTCTCTCTATTTAATTAGTTATAAAAACAACAAAAAATGCCCTACCAAAATCCTCGGCACCAGGCCCCTGATGTTCTTAATCCAGCCCTGCCTACAGTCACATTGGACATTTCCAGCACATAATTGTGAAGTGGAAGGAAAATGATAAATGGTTTTCAAATTTTTTTGCAAATAAATAGCTGAAAAGTGTGGGGGGCATTTGTATTCAGCCCCCTTTACTCTGATAGTCCTACCTAAAATCTAGTGGAACCAATTGCCTTCAGAAGTCACCTAATTAGTAAATAAAGTCCACGTGTGTGTAATTTAATCTCAGTATAAATACAGCTGTTCTGTGAAGCCCTCAGAGGTTTGTCAGAGAACCTTAGTGAACAAACTGCATCACGAAGGCCAAGAAACACACCTGACAGGCAGGGCTGGACTGGGACAAAAATTTGTCCCTGGACTTCATCCAGACCAGCCCACTTTAAATTTTGCAAACAAGCACAAAAACAGTATATAAAACTATACGTGATTGTGCAAAAAAACATAAGTAGCATAACATAAGGAGTCCTCACTAACCTCTTTTATTATTTCACTTATTCTCCTCTGTATTTTTCTCATCTTTCTCACATCACTGCATGCAGTTGAGGGCGAGCGGCTCAGCCATTACTGAAACCAGCCCACTGAGCCATCGGCCCACCGGGAAACTCCCTGTAGTCCCAATGGCCAGTACATGCCTACTGACAGGTCACGGATAAAGTTGTGTAGAAGTTTAAAGAGGAAGTAAAGGCACTTTCTTTTTTTAAATGCAACCTGCAAGGCAAAGGTATAATGAGCTAGTATACATAGCATACTAGCTCATTATGAATAACTTACCTGAGAACGAAGCCCCCGAAGCGGTCCTCCTTCTTCATCTTCACCGCTGCCATGTATCCCGGAGTAACCTCCGGGTCTCGCGGCTCCAGCGAATCACAGCATGACGTCACTCCCGCGCATGCACACAGGAGCTGACACGAGCGGCATATCGGCGTGATCTGCGGCGTGCTCGGTGTGCTCGGTGTGCCGTAGACAGCGGTGGCTGTCTTTTTGTAAATATCTCCTAAACCTATTTCTTGGACCTACAGGTAAGCCTTAATCTAGGCTTACCTGTAGGTCAAAGTGGTTTGTAAGGGCTTACAACCACTTTAAAGCAGTGCTTTAAAAGTCATCATCTGTTCAATCCAGCATCTGAAAATAGAAAAAGTATGGCACAACTGCAAACCTACCAAGACACAAGAGCCCCATGGTAACTCTGGAGGAGCTGCAGAGATCCACAGCTCAGGGGGGAGAATCTGTCCACAGGACAACTATTAGTCGTGCTCTCCACAAATCTGACCTTTATGGAAGAGTAACAAGAAGAAAGCTATCATTGAAAGAAAGCCATAAGAAGTCCTGTTTGCAGTTTGTGAGAAGCCATGTGGGGGACACAGCAAACATGTGGAAGAAGGTGCTCTGGTCAGATCAGACCAAAATTGAATTTTGTGGCCTAGAAGCAAAACGCTTTGTGTGGCGGAAAACTAACACTGTACATCACCCTAAACACAACACCCCCACCGTGAAACATGGTGGTGGCAGCATCAAGTTGTGGGGTTGCTTTACTTCAGCAGGGACAGGAAGCTGGTCAGAGTTGATGGAAAGATGGATGGAGCCAAATACAGGGCAATCTTAGAAGAAAATCTGTTACAGTCTGCAAAAGACTTGAGACTGGGGCGGAGGTTCACCTTCAAGCAGGACAACGACCCGAAACATCCAACCAGAGCTACAATGGAATTTAGGTCAAAGCATATTCACGTGTTAGAATGGCCCAGTCAAAGTCCAGACCTAAATCCAATTGAGAATCTGTGGCAAGACTTTAAAATTGCTGTTCACAGACGCTCTCCATCCAATCTGACAGAGCTTGAGCCATTTTGTAAAGAAGAATGGGCAGAAATTTCACTCTCTAGATGTGCAAAGCTGGTAGAGACATCCCCAAAAAGACTTGCAGCGATTCTAAAAAGTATTGACTCAGAGGGGCTGAATACAAATGCACACCACACTTTTCACATATTTATTTATAAAAAAAATTGAAATTTTCCTTCCACTTAACAATTATGTGCCACTCTGTGTTGGTCTATCACATAAAATCCCAATAAAATGCATTTATGTTTTTGGATGTAACATGACAAAATATGGAAAATGTCAAGGGGTATGAATACTTTTTCATGGCACTGTATATGTTACATAGTCCATCTAGTTCAACCACAAAAAAAAAAAAAAAAAATAATAATATCATACAATCCCATATACCCAATTCTATACCCACAGTTGATCCAGAGGAAGGCGAAAAACCCCAGCAGAGCATGATCCAATTTGCTAAAGCAGGGGAAAAAATTCCTTCCTGATCCCCCGAGAGGCAATCGGATTTTCCCCGGATCAATATGTGTATATATATATATATATATATATATATGTAGTACACATAAAAACTAGAGCTGTTACTGATTAAAATTTTTGTGTTTGATTAATCGATTCTTTTTTAATCGATTAATCGACTAATTTCAATTAAATATAACGCACATACAGATCTAACTACTTTTAGCTGATCTACTTGCGTTGCAACTCTGCATTAGTCAGTGGTAAATGTGGTATATACTATATACAATCACCCGACACTAGTTAGTTTCCACAATCCATGACTTAACTTCACAGTTCACATAAATAAGTTTTAAAGTGGATGTAAACCCGGGCTCATCCTTTCTAAACTACTGCAGTATTGGTTATCTAGAAGGATATAGCTGTCTCCTGCATGAATACTTTTCTGTCAAATGTCTCCCCTCTGTCTGCTAAGAGACCCGAAAAACTGCAGATTTTGTGGGTGGGTCTGCTTTCCAGGGCTCAGTGGGTGGAGTCGTGATGCCAGTAGACTCCCCGCCCACCTCTACCCTCCCCTTATCAACATGCATTTTCTCCTGTGTATTTCTTACACTGAACTTCTGCTATGATCTCTAACATCCAGTCAAAACCCAGAAAAGTCCCCACATGACTTCAGCATGCCAAATCATGCTGAGATGTGGAACAGCCAATCCTTGCAGAGCTCCTGAAGAAAGGAATAGGGGTGGGAATTAAAAAATAATGCATGTCTTAGGTTAGTGCACGAGATATGTAAATCACCTGTCACTCAAAGCAAGGGAGGAGAACGGACAAAGATTTTACAGTTTGTCCGTTTTATTTCACTGAAAAAAGATATGAAGATTGCTCAGAGCTGGATTAACTCTTTGTGGCAAGACTGGGCACAGCTGATCTGAAATCCCATACTCTATATTGTGCCAAAAAATGTGGGCTTTACATCCACTTTAAATTCAAACTGTAGCATTGACGTAAGTAATTTTTTAAATTAAACTTGAAGAAACACATAGAAAATGAGTTTAACTTTAATTATAAAACGTATCTAGTATATTGACTGTCAGTCACTTTATAGTAGGCAAGTAGGCAAGGGGGGGGGGGAGTCCAGTGACGTCGATGTCCGTGACGTCACCGGATCTCCGACGGAACTCCCTGAAGACTCCCTGAAGACCTGGAAGCCGGCGGAGAGGTGAGTACCGATCAAAAGAATTTTGATCGATCAAAAAAATTTACGATTAATCGAGGAATTAATCTTTCATTTTCCCAGCCCTAATGAAAATGTGATGGACTGGGGTTTATATGGTCACAAAACAGACACCCCAAAGCAAAGTACATATTCATTTTTTTTTTTATATTTCTAAACATCTCCCTTCTATTCTATTAATAACCAGTAGATGGCAGAGAAGGTACACAAACAGAGTCTATATAAGGCCACACACCATGTGACTGGAAATTAAACTACTTCCAGCCATAAAGTCAGTGGTCATATCTCATGCTGTTTGTGTGATTCTTTGCAGGTATGTACTCTAAATTGTTCCTAATCTGTATTAACCTGTGATAGAAAGATTCCTAAACATCTTGAGCAGATGCAGAAAAAGTCTCAGCAGATTTTATGCTATAGTTTTGCTGTAATTAGAAGTTTAGAACAGCATGTGTCAGAAACAAGTGAAAAGTGCATAAGAACATGAAAATACTGCATTAGAACAAATGTCTATGATAAACACTAAACCTTTCTAAATAGGTATATTTAAACCTGATTTATTGAAAATGGCGTAGATTTATAGAAGCACATGTTTTCTGTTATTTAATATAGAAAAAAACCTATTGTATGTAAAGCTTATGTATTGCATCATACAGACATGCAATGTGCACCATCTAGTGGTTAAAAAAGAGTACTACCATGAAAATATTTGTATTAAAGCAATGCATTGCCAGTATGATTATTGCACACTTAAAATGTACCAGAGAGATAAAGATAATTATCTATAACACTGAATAACAGGGATATATATGTTATTAAATTTAGTAATGTTCATATTTATAACTACGTTTTAAAATACTTTAGTTAAAATCGGTATTATATATATTGTTAATGGTTATAAACATGTAACTATAAAAATGTAAAAGATGTATTGTTATGTAAAAAAAAAACTACTTCCAGCCATAAAGTCAGTGGTCATATCTCATGCTGTTTGTGTGATTCTTTGCAGTCCACGCCAAGCTGATCACCTTATCTCATCGCGTCTACAATCATCGGCTCTCTTAATTCACATTTTGAGGCCGGTAACATTTTGGGGGCTCGTGTGCCGGGATTCTTTGTGTTACCAGTGAGAAGGAAGCGCGAGACAAGCGTGAGCCTGCTACAGAGCTACAAGGAGAGTCGTGAGAGTCGTCTGCCTCGTGAGTGCAAGTCTTCAGATTGCAACAGAGATGGCGTCTCCTCGTCGTGCGCTGATGTGGGATATCCAGAAACAAATTCATCTGCTTAATGAAGAACAGCTGCATAGCCTTGCTATTACGCTGGAAGATGAAAGAGACGTGGACGTTCCATCAGTGACTGGTACCAACGAAATGGAACTTGTTGAATTTATTAAAGACTACTTGAGAAGTGATCAGCTGGAAAAGTTGGAAGATCAAGGTATGTCTTACCTACTCATCATCCAAGACAAGATCTATGAACTAAAACTTAACAAGGAAAGTACACCAACTGTGGACATTGCAACCACTGCAAAAAAAATAAGTAGTGGGACTGCAAGGACTGAACAGGTATCGAAGGTGGTGAGATTAACTGATGTTGTTGCTTTATTGCCACGTAGAGAATTTAAAATGCATGGTGGTGTAATTTCAGATCATGGTTCGGACATGAGTTACAGTAGCGTGTGCAGACAAATTGACCAGGGTCTAACAGAAAAATTCCCTGAATCTGAAATTATACGCACAGTGTTGAGAATAATCAAACCTGGTAATTTTAAAGATATGTTGACTGACAAAGATGATCTGACTGTTGCTGAATTGAAAAGGTTTTTGAAGTCACATATGAGAGAACAAAGTGGTAATGAGTTATTTCAGGACCTTAGCAATGCTGCCCAGCAAGAAAGAGAAACAGCACAACAATTTGTTTACAGGCTAGTGGGGTTAAAACAAAAAGTTCTGTCCACATCACAACATGATAGGCGAGAGCTTAGCTATGACAAAAAACTGGTGCAAGGCATATTCCTTGATACACTCTATCAGGGACTAAATGAGAAAAATTCTAATGTTAGACGAGATATCAAGCCTTATGTGTCTGATTTGACAGTTACGGATGACTTTATCATAGAGCAAGTCACCAGATCAGTTGATGAGGAAACAGAAAGGCAGAGACGCTTAAACAGTGCACCTAAACATAAACCTCTTACTGTTCATTCATCACAGACACCAGGGAATAGTGAAAAAGACACCTTGCAAAAGAGAGTTGAGGGAGATGTTAAAGCAAATCACACTGCATTAATGGAACTAACAACACAGGTCTCTGCTCTCACAAAGAACCTGGAAAAGATGATGAAGCTAACTCCTATTGTTGGAAACCAAATGACTAAGCCACTAACCAATGTTCAAGTTCCAGATACAACTCACTGCAAGCCCAGGTGTGATGATTGCATTAAACGAGAGAGTCAGAACTGCTACCATTGTTTCTACTGTGGTTGGACAGGACACAGAGCGTTTGATTGCTTGAAGAAAAGAAGGCAGTCGGGAAACGACAGACGGTCACTGGGAAAGGGACAACCAGTGACCACCTCAAATGATCTGTCCCATGCTAAGGTAAACAGGGTATTCACCCACCGGTCAACTAGAACACTCCCAAAAGAGAATGGATTCTCCAAACAACACGTAGCACAATTAATTGGAGGAAAATGCCTACTGTCGTGTCGGATGAATGGTGTACCGGTTGACATGTTGATGGATACAGGAGCTCAGGTCAGCATTGTCGGGAAGGCATGGTTAGAAAAGTTTCTACCCAGCGTCTCCATTAGGCACATACAAGATTTACTTTGTGATGACAACTTATCCATTACAGCTGCAAATGGTTCTCTCATTCCATTCATCGGATGGATTGAAGTCTGCCTGGAATTCGAAAGTAGTGGACATGGAAACTCAGCCATTTATGTGCCAATGCTGGTGAGTGACTGCTGTAATGACAATCCAATTCTTGGGTTTAATGTTATCGAAGAATTGATCAGAGAAAACCGTGACCGACCGAACAGCACCCAAAACCTGACTATCTTGCTGAGTGAAGCTATGAAAGTAAGACAGAGTGTAGCGAATAACATTGTCAATGCTGTCAGTCAAGCAACTGACCCAGGAGAAATATTCGATAGTCGTATGGTCAAAGTGGGGAAGAAGGGACTCCAGATTAAAGGAGGCGAGCTCTGTGAAGTCAAATGCAGAATTAGAGCGTGGCCAAAAGGAGGAATCATGCTATTTGAACCACTTCCCGAATATCCAGTTGAGGAAGGACTTGAACTATTTCCTTCAGTGGTAGATGTGCCAAATGGGTTCTCTAAACTGGTGAAGATACCTATACTGAACCGTGCTCAACATGACATCTACCTTCCACCCAGAACAGTATTGGGTACCATTTCTCCAGCAGCTGAGATTCTACCATTGTCTCCAAACAAAGACGATGGAAAGGGAATTGACCAGAAGAAAAGGGTGTTTCATGTAAACCAGTTGAATCAAGTGGACACTGGAAATCAGCTACCCACTAACAAATCTGTTAAGTGGCACCCACCTGTCAATTTGGAAGATCTCTCAGAAGAAGAACAGGAGATAGCGAGACAAATGTTATATGATGAATCAGATGTCTTTGCTCGAGATGAGGGAGACATAGGATGCATCCCTAACCTGAAACTGAGGATAAATCTGAAAGATGAAACTCCTGTCCAGAAACGCTACAATTCGATACCGAAACCCCTATACAAAGAAGTGAAAGAATATATCCAAAATCTTCTTGACCGAGGCTGGGTAACAAAATCTTCTTCCGCATACTCATCACCAGTTGTTTGTGTTCGAAAGAAGGACAGTAGCCTACGACTATGTGTTGACTTTAGGGAGTTAAACCGAAAGACTATCCCAGATAGACATCCACTACCCAGAATACAAGATCTGCTGGATAGCTTAGGAGGATTTACGTGGTTCTCAATCCTGGACCAGGGTAGTGCGTATCATCAAGGCTTTGTGCATGAAGACTCCAGACATCTGACGGCTTTCAGCACCCCCTGGGGACTCCTGGAGTGGAACCGTATTCCATTTGGATTAACGAATGCCCCAGCAGCTTTTCAGAGATGCATGGAGAATGTATTAGAGGGCATCAGAGACAAATGTTGTTCTCCATACTTGGATGACGTACTTTGCTACTCCAAAACTTTTCAGGAGCATGTCAATGATATTAGGCAAGTGCTTAGTCGAATGCGTGAGCATGGTATCAAACTTAGACCGAAGAAGTGTGAACTCTTTAAACGACAGATTCGATACCTTGGACGAATGGTGTCAGAAGAAGGCATAAAAATTGACCCAAAAGATCTTGAAGCGGTATTACATTTGAAAAGGAAAGAACCAAAAACAGTGGGAGGAGTCAGATCTTTGTTAGGATTTCTGAGCTACTACAGGTCCTTCATTCAAGATTTCTCTCGACTTGCTAAACCACTGTATGAACTTTTGCAGAACACTGAGAAAGAATCTGCTACATCCATCCCCAAAAACAATCGGAGGGAATCTACGAAGAAAAATGGGAACAAAGCACAAGTGCCATCTAAAACACTGATTCAATGGACACCCAAACATCAAGCTGTAGTATCCAGACTGGTGGACATGCTAACCAATCCACCAATTCTAGCATACCCTGATTTTGATTTACCCTTCGTCTTACACACTGATGCTTCCAATGAAGGCCTAGGTGCTGTACTATACCAACGACAAGGAGAAAAACTTCGTGTTATTGGGTTTGGCTCCAGAACATTGACTCCAGCAGAGCGCAATTACCATCTTCACTCTGGTAAACTTGAGTTTTTAGCTCTCAAGTGGGCAGTCTGTGACAAATTCAGAGATTACTTGTACTACGCTCCAACATTCACTGTTTACACAGACAACAACCCATTGACATATGTATTGAGTACTGCCAGACTGAATGCTGTGGGTCATCGCTGGGTTGGCGAGTTGGCTGATTTCCACTTCGATATCAAGTACAGGCCAGGTAAACAGAATGCAGACGCAGATACACTGTCACGATTTCCGGTGGAACTCACGAAGAATCTGAGTGAGTACACAGAGCTTGTACCATCTGAGGTTGTGTCAGCTATGTGGCAAGGGAGCAAAGCTGTTGACGAAGAAGAGGCATTATGGGTGGCTTCATTGACTCTTCACTCAGAAAGTGATGTGGCCGAAGAATTGCTGAAAGGACAGACAATCTGCCCAATGACTCAGGAGAATATCAGAGCATTACAACAAGACGATACCAACATTAGAGAAGTGGTCTGGCTTAAGGAGAACGACTGGATTCCAAACCACAAAGAAAAGGAGAGTATGACCAGCAAAACAAGACGTTTGATACATGAATGTAATAAACTCAGAGTCGATGAAGGAATCCTCTACCGACACTCTGGAACCCGAAAACAGCTAGTTCTACCAGAAAAGTTAAAACCATTGGTCTTAAGAAATCTTCATGATGACATGGGTCACATTGGTACTGACAAGGTAACCCACCTAGCACGTGAACGATTTTACTGGCCATTTATGCAAAAAGACATTGTTGAATATGTGCTGAAGAAGTGCAGCTGCATCAAACAAAAGCGTCCAAATATCACCGAAAGAGCACCTATGGGTTCGATTACTACCAGTTCACCTTTGGAGTTAGTATCCATTGATTATCTTCACTTGGAGAAAAGCAAAGGAGGATATGAGTATATACTTGTAATAGTTGACCATTTCACACGCTTTGCACAAGCGTTTCCAACTAAGAACAAATCTGGAAAAACGGCGGCAGAAAAGATCTTTCAAGATTTCATACCACGTTTTGGCTATCCAGAGAAACTCCACCATGACCAAGGAAGAGAATTTGAAAACAACTTATTTCAGACATTGCAACGATTGGCAGGGATTTCTCATTCAAGAACTACTCCATACCATCCACAGGGTAACCCAGTGGAGAGACTGAACCGTACTTTGTTACAGATGCTTCGCACCTTAGAGGAAGAGAAAAAGTCAGATTGGAAAGAACATCTTCCACATATGGTTCATGCATACAATTGCACCAGGCATGAAGCCACAGGATACTCGCCATTCTTTCTATTGTATGGAAGATCTCCTCGTTTGCCAATTGACCTAATGCTCAACCTAAATTTGGAAAAGGAATCAGAAAGTCAACCAACATTTACTCAGAAATGGGCATCTAGAATGCAAGAAGCTTACAAAATCGCATCCGAGAATAGCAAAAAATCATCTGCTAAAGGGAAGAAGTACTATGACAAAAAGATAAAAGGAGCACCTCTTCAACCGGGTGATCGGGTCTTAGTACGAAATCTCTCTGAAAGAGGAGGACCTGGTAAACTTCGTTCATACTGGGAAGAATCAGTACACAAAGTGGTAGAAAGAATCAAAGATGGGCCTGTGTACAAAATTCAGCCTGAAAGTGGTAAAAAGACTATTCGAGTACTGCACAGAAATCTTTTACTACCAGTAAATGACCTACCAATTGAAGGACACATTCCAAGAGTACCGATGAAACAAAGACAATCAAGTAACAGAAAGGATACCAGAATGGATGTGGACCAGGAGGAGGAATGTTCAGATGAAGAAAGATGGTATTATTCTTATATACCAGAGACTACAGAAAGTCATGATCGTGTAGTGTCTCAACCAAACTCTCAAAACGTAGAGAAAATCCCATTAAGAGTTTCTGCTGAAGAGTTCTATCCTACAACTACCACACCCAATGTTGAACAAGAACAAAATGATGGAACAGTAGTTGGCGACCAAATCTGGGCTACAGACATGGTGGGACTAGACACTGCAGAATTACCCTCATTAAGTCAAAACTTACCTGTGAACCAAGATATGCAAATGGAAAATGATGTTGATGGAGAAGACTCAACTCCTGTCAGAAGATCTACCAGACAAGTTAAGCCTAAAGAGATCTTTACATATGACACACTAGGTCAGCCAAGATACATACCAAGTCAGATTCACACCATACAAACTCCTACAATGCTAGCTACTCCCAGGACATGCCAGGTAGTTAACGTAGCTCCTTGGTGGCAACAAGTACCTATTTGGGTTATTTAAATCACTAAATAGTGTTCAGATGCCAATTGAGTTTAATGTCGGGAGCCATTAACTGAAGGAGGGGAGAGTGTGATGGACTGGGGTTTATATGGTCACAAAACAGACACCCCAAAGCAAAGTACATATTCATTTTTTTTTTTATATTTCTAAACATCTCCCTTCTATTCTATTAATAACCAGTAGATGGCAGAGAAGGTACACAAACAGAGTCTATATAAGGCCACACACCATGTGAATGGAAATTAAACTACTTCCAGCCATAAAGTCAGTGGTCATATCTCATGCTGTTTGTGTGATTCTTTGCAGGTATGTACTCTAAATTGTTCCTAATCTGTATTAACCTGTGATAGAAAGATTCCTAAACATCTTGAGCAGATGCAGAAAAAGTCTCAGCAGATTTTATGCTATAGTTTTGCTGTAATTAGAAGTTTAGAACAGCATGTGTCAGAAACAAGTGAAAAGTGCATAAGAACATGAAAATACTGCATTAGAACAAATGTCTATGATAAACACTAAACCTTTCTAAATAGGTATATTTAACCACTTTCAGACCGGACCATTTTGCTGGTAAATGACCAGAGGTCTTGTTACACTTTGGCACTGCGCTGCTTTAACTGGTAATTGCGCGGTCATGCAATGTTGCACCCAAACAAAATTTGCGTCCTTTTCTTCCCACAAATAGAGCTTTCTTTTGATGGTATTTGATTGCCTCTGTGATTTTTATTTTTTGCGATATAAACGTAAAAAGACCGCAAATTTTGAAAAAAAATGATATTTTCTACTTTTTGTTATTAGAAAAATCCAATAAACTCAATTTTAGTCATACATTTAGGCCAAAATGTATTAAGCCACATGTCTTTGGTAAAAAAAAAGTCAATAATTGTATATTTATTGGTTTGCGCAAAAGTTGTCACATCTACAAACTAAGGTACGTTTTCTGGAATTTACGCAGCTTTTAGTTTACGACTGCCTATCTCATTTCTTGAGGTGCTAAAATGGCAGGGCAGTACAAAACCCCCCCAAATGACCCCATTTTGGAAAGTAGACCCCCTAAGGAAATTGATAAGAGGCATGTTGAGCCCATTGAATATTTTATTTTTTTGCCTCAAGCGATTGAATAATGACAAAAAAATTTTTTTTTTTTTTTTTTTACACAAAGTTGTCACTAAATGATATATTGCTCACACATGCTATGGGCATATGTGAAATGACACCCCAAAATAAATTCTGCTGCTTCTCCTGAGTACGGGGATACCACATATGTGGGACTTTTTGGGAGCCTAGCCGCGTACGGGGCCCCGAAAACCAAGCACCGCCTTCAGGCTTTCTAAGGGCGTAAATTTTTGAGTTCACTTCTCACTACCTATTACAGTTTTGAAGGCCATAAAATGCCAAGATGGCACAAAACCCCCACAAATGACCCCATTTTAGAAAGTAGACACCCCAAGCTATTTGCTGAGAGGCATGTTGAGTTCATGGAATATTTTATATTTTGCCACAAGTTGCGGGAAAATTACAAACTTTTTTTTTTTTTTTTTTTTTCACAAAGTTGTCACTAAATGATATATTGCTCATGCATGCCATGGGCATATGTGAAATGACACCCCAAAATAAATTCTGCTGCTTCTCCTGAGTACGGGGATACCACATATGTGGGACTTTTTGGGAGCCTAGCCGCGTACGGGGCCCCGAAAACCAAGCACCGCCTTCAGGCTTTCTAAGGGCGTTACAGTTTTGAAGGCCATAAAATGCCAAGATGGCACAAACCCCCCCCAAATGACCCCATTTTGGAAAGTAGACACCCCTAAATTTAGGGGTACACTAGTGAGACTAGGTAATAAATGGCGGGTGCCCTGAAACTATAAAAAAATAACTAACCAACCAGCGTCACCTGTAACAGTTATATGGTGATCACTGGTGAAAGGGTTAACTAGGGGGCAATCAGGGGGCTTTATGCGGTAGTATATGGGGGTCCCTGGCGCTATAAAAAGCTGCGGCGAACCTAAATACCTACCTGCCTAACTAGCGTCACCTGTGACACTAATACAGCGATCAGAAAAACGATCGCTTATTAGGCTGGGTTCACACTGGAGCGATGCGGGAACGCCACGAATGCGCGGCGGGTTCCCGCATCGCATGCCTCCCGGCGGCAGTTCACACTGCCCTATGCGAACTGCTGGGAGTGTCAGTGAAATGTTAATGACACCCCCAGATCAGTTCGCATATCGCAGTGCGATCTGCAAACTTGGATCGCATGGTGTGAACACCCATGCGATCCGATTCTGCTGCGGACCAAAAAAGGGTCCCGTGCGAGTTTGCGGCGGGTGCGGCGGGTGCGACACGAATTCAGCCATACTATCTGTATGGCTGAACTCGAATCGCACAGAGATCGGATGTGATTTGCACTGCAGTGCGGTGCGAATCACATCCGTTCTCATAAACCGCTGCAATGTGAACCCAGCCTTAGTGACACTGGCGACGGGGGGTGATCACGGGGTTAAACCTTTATTGGGGGGGTTAGGGGGGTACCTTAGAACTAAAGGGGGCTAACCCTAACTGCCCTAACAGTTATTAGTCACAAATGACACCCGCCGGGTGATCAGGGGGTTAAACCTTTATTAGGTAATAAATGGCGGGTGCCCTGAAACTATAAAAAAATAACTAACCAACCAGCGTCACCTGTAACAGTTATATGGTGATCACTGGTGAAAGGATTAACTAGGGGGCAATCAGGGGGCTTTATGCGGTAGTATATGGGGGTCCCTGGCGCTATAAAAAGCTGCGGCGAACCTAAATACCTACCTGCCTAACTAGCGTCACCTGTGACACTAATACGGCGATCAGAAAAATGATCGCTTATTAGGCTGGGTTCACACTGGAGCGATGCGGAAACGCCGCGAATCCGCGGCGGGTTCCCGCATCGCATGCCTCCCGGCGGCAGTTCACACTGCCCTATGCGGACTGCTGGGAGTGTCAGTGAAATGTTACTGACACCCCCAGATCAGTTCGCATATCGCAGTGCGATCTGCAAACTCGGATCGCATGGTGTGAACACCCATGCGATCCGATTCTGCTGCGGGCCAAAAAAAGGGTCCCGTGCGAATTTGCGGCGGGTGCGGCGGGTGTGGCGGGTGCGGCGAATGGCTGAACTCGAATCGCACAGAGATCGGATGTGATTTGCACTGCAGTGCGGTGCGAATCACATTCGTTCTCATAAACCGCTGCAATGTGAACCCAGCCTTAGTGACACTGGCGAGGGGGGTTGATCACGGGGTTAAACCTTTATTGGGGGGGTTAGGGGGGTACATTAGAACTAAAGGGGGCTAACCCTAACTGCCCTAACAGTTATTACAGTCACAAATGACACCAATGCAAAAAAAAAAAAAAAAAAGGCATTGGTGTCACTGTGACTGGGGGGCAGGGGTAATTGGGGGGGTGATCGGGGGGGGTGTGAGTGTGCCTGGCATGTTCTACTGTGTGTGTAGAGTGTTGGTGCAACTCACCGATCCGCTCTCCTCCGTGTCGGAACGAAAAATACAGACACGGAGGAGAGAATACATCACTTCCTCTCCTGTGTTTACATTACAGGAGAGGAAGTGATGTCACGGGGGATTCCTATTCGTCGGGAGCGATCGCGAGGGGGTGGCCATGAATGAATGGCCGCCCCCTCGTCCCAGATCGCTCCCGGACGAAAACCGACCGCCGCAGGCACCGGGCGGGGGCCCGATCGGGCCCCCGACCCGCGGGAGGCAAGGGACGTACATGTACGCCAATATGCCTGCCCGTGCCATGCTGTCGACGTACATCGTCGTGCGGCGGTCGGCAACTGGTTAAACCTGATTTATTGAAAATGGCGTAGATTTATAGAAGCACATGTTTTCTGTTATTTAATATAGAAAAAAACCTATTGTATGTAAAGCTTATGTATTGCATCATACAGACATGCAATGTGCACCATCTAGTGGTTAAAAAAGAGTACTACCATGAAAATATTTGTATTAAAGCAATGCATTGCCAGTATGATTATTGCACACTTAAAATGTACCAGAGAGATAAAGATAATTATCTATAACACTGAATAACAGGGATATATATGTTATTAAATTTAGTAATGTTCATATTTATAACTACGTTTTAAAATACTTTAGTTAAAATCGGTATTATATATATTGTTAATGGTTATAAACATGTAACTATAAAAATTTAAAAGATGTATTGTTATGTAAAAAAAAAACTACTTCCAGCCATAAAGTCAGTGGTCATATCTCATGCTGTTTGTGTGATTCTTTGCAGTCCACGCCAAGCTGATCACCTTATCTCATCGCGTCTACAATCATCGGCTCTCTTTATTCACATTTTGAGGCCGGTAACAAAAACATGATGGTTTGAATGGGCTTTATTTCCGGGGTGTCCTACATTTGAAGGGATAATAATTTCCAATTTCTCTGTCCCTTTTCCTCCTCAATGTTCCCTTTTAGGTCTGATGCCCTTCAGTCCTCTCTATAAAATAAATGTACCATCTAAATATAAAAAAAGTATTTTGTAGCGCATTCAAATTTTTATCCAACTTTCACATTTAAGCACTGGTTATTTTTAAACAGAAAAGGCAACGGTGAAAAAAGCACCATTGGGATTAATTGACTACAGTATATCAATGTTGGTGTGATTGGAGGAGTAGCATAAGTGTGTCCTTTTATGGCACTTAAAGTGGTGTTGCCACCAAAAAAAAAAAATAGCTTAAAATTCATTAAAAAAAATAAAATAAAAAATAATTGGAATTTCTTTTTTTTTACTCACCTCTAAATGCCTGTTACTAGGGGGTCCCTCGTAGTCTGCCTCCTTCAGTGCCCAGCTGGTGACATTTTCCCTCGGCGCCGCAGTCATCTGGGACCTGTCACGTGTCCCAGATGACTGTGCGGCGTATCACGGTGCGCTGCGCCGCTCGCGCATGCGCAGTGGGTGCCCGGCTGTGAAGCCACAGCCAGGTGCCCACAGTAAGAATGCCGGCACCGCGAGCGGAGTGGGGAACGAGGGGGGGGTGCTTCGTTCCCCCGCATCGCTGGACCCTGGGACCAGTAAGTGTCCGATTATTAAAATTCAGCAGCTGCAGCATTTGTAGCTGCTGACTTTTAAATTTTTTTTTTTTTAGGGGGCACCCCACTTTAAAGTATAACTAAAAAAAAAATACTTTTTTTATTTTTATTCTGGATAGAGTGAGGGGTGGTTATAACCCCTGTCAGTTTCTCTTTTTTTTTTTTGCCCATCTGTGTCCAATTGGGGAGATTTCCCTTCACTTTCTTTCCAAAAGTCAAAATAGGAAGTGAGAAGAAATCCCTACAAATTAAGGGTTGCTTTTAGTTATACTTTATAGGAGCTCGTTTGGCTGTACTTCTCCTGTGGATCACATGAGTGCAATTCGTTCTGCACTCCTGTGACTCATTTTCAGCAGACAGTAGGCTGAAGCCCGCTGTCAGCTGATGTTACAGAGTTGGTCCTGGCTGGGGAAAAATCCCAACCATATGGTCAGAATCCCCCAAGGAGCCTTGACCCACACCTGGCTGAGAAACTGAGCCAGCCACGCCCACCCCCTCCACAGCCCAGCGCACCAGTGTAGCACGCGCGCGGGGGGGGTGGGTTGTCAGAGCAGACAACAGTGACTAAAAGTCACCAGCTGTCTGCTCAGAACGGCAGCCATCGCAGTTTGATCGCTCAGTTCTCACCCTTAGAAATGGCGGGGAACATAGCTCTCAACTCATCCCTGATTTTGAGGGGCTGTCCCTGATTTGGAACCCCTCTTTCCTCATCATTTGACCCTCATTTTGGTCTGATCTGATCTATATAAATAAAATGCACCACTTATTTATCAAAAAGTGTTTTTCAGTGCTAAACCTTTCATCTCATTTCTAAATTGGTGCATTTGTAAATTCCAAAAGCCAAAATTAAGGAATAGTAGTTGTAAAAAAAAAACATTTGAAGGTTTATCCATTCATATTATTTTGCACTATTCTACTTTAAGAGGGCGTGAGAGGGGGCGTGGCAGGGGCGTGCCCTATGCCTACATACTTTTGCTAATAAGTGTCCCTCGTTCTCATCTCAGAAAGTTGGGAGGTAAGTTGGGGGACAGATGCAGCATCAGATTGATACTGCATTCACCTAGGTAAGTATGGTTTAAAAAACAAACAAACAAACCCAAACTTCTCTTTTACCATCGAAAGTAAAAGAAAATCCCCCATTTTGGGTTGTCTCCAGAACAGTAAAAGAAGGGAAATCTTCCAATGGGTACACTAGAACTGGTGACAGTCTAGGATTCCCTCATGTTGGAGGGATTTTCTCTCACTTCCTGTTTTGGCTATGGGACAGGAAGTGAAGGGAGAACTCACCAATAGGACACAGATGGCAAAAAAAAGTAAGTTCTACTTTAAAGTGTTACTAAACCCACAACAGTAAAATCAGTCTGTATAAGCAGTAATGCATGCTTGTTATACTAACTGTGGAACCAAAGGTGTTAATCCTCCGCATTGTGTAAAAAGGCTGTTTGCTCCTGCCTTCTCTGATCCTCCCCTTCTTCCACTGTCCCCAATCCGTTTCTTGATAGTACAGAACCTTGGGGTCAATCTGCACATGCTCATTTTGGTGTATATTTCTAGAGCAGGGATATGCAATTAGCGGACCTCCAGCTGCTGCAGAACTACAAGTCCCATGAGGCATAGCAAGACTCTGACAGCCACAAGCATGACACCCAAAGAAAGAGGAATGATGGGACTTGTAGTTTTGCAACAGCTGGAGGTCCGCTAATTGCATTTCCCTGTTCTAGAGAGTTTTTTTTTTTGAGAGGATGCATATCATCAGCACAGGGCCAATCAGCACTGGCTAGTAGGGATGAGCTTCGTGTTCGAGTCGAACGCGAAATCCGAACAGTTGGTCCGTTCGTGTCAAAATTTGCGTGGCGCTCATGGCCCACAATGCCCTGCGATGGCGCAGTGCATTGCTGGCTCATGATTGGCCAAGCATGCACTGTGACCCTGCATGCTTGGCCAATCGCAGCGCCAGCAGCGAGGAGAGCCATGATTGTCCACAGGCAGGATGCCTGTGGCCAATCATAGCTCAGGCTGTGTAGTGCACGCCCCACACTATATAAGGCCGCCATTGAGGCGGCCTCGTGTAGTATGTTGGCATCTGAAGCAGTGGGTGTTCTGTGTACCTTCAACACAGTACACACCGATCGTTTTTGGCTGATTTCCTATCTTGCTGTTGTGTAGTGGTTATTGTCTGTGCCCTGACCGCAGTATACACCACTATATTCACCTCACCTATATAGCTAGTGATCTAGCTTTAATAATAGAGCTTGCAGTCAGTAGTGTTAGGAGATAGTGCGTGCTGTCTGCGTGCTCTGTACCCAGTACATACCGCTATAATCCACCTACATAGCTGTTCTCTATTTGAGCCCAATTGCCATCTGCAGGAGTTATTGGAAGTTGTGTGTACCTCCAGCACAGCACAGTATACATCTGTATATACCCCTTTATCTCTGGTGTTCTATAAAAAAGGCATCTGCAGGAGTTAGTGGGTGTTGTGTGCCTCCAGCACAATATAAACTACCCAACTGCTGTTTTACCCAACTCCCTTCAGGCCATTACCATGTCTGGAAGGCCAGCAAGGAGAGGCAGACAGGCGCGAGCCGATAAAAGAGGGCAAGCAGGCTCTGTGTCTAGAGACAACAGTGCTGGTCGTGGACGCGGTGCATTGTCATCAGCACGTGGCCATGGGACATGCTTGTCCTTCTTTTCGGCAGCTGGACATGTTGAACCGCAACATGCCAACGACTTGGTAGAGTGGATGACCAAGCCCTCTTCATCCTCCTCATCCTCTCTCACCCAGTCTCAGGGTAGTAGCAAAGCAGCTGCCAACGCATCGTCTTCCCTCCTCTCAATGTCATCATCAGTGACTCCTTCCCTAGACCCACCACGTCCTCCTGACGAGTCTCCTGAACTCTTTGAGCACAGTGTTGGGTACATGCTCCAGGAGGATGCCCAGTGTTTGGTGGGCTCTGATGATGACACTCAGCTAGAGGAAGGCAGTAGCGTGAGCACAGAGAGAGGGGATGCTCAAGAAGGACAGCAATCTGGCAGTCATGTTCCACAAGCTGCAGCATACTGCCAGGTTTACTACAGCGATGAAGAGGGAGGGGATGATGAGGGCACTGACTCCACGTGGGTGCCTGGAAGGAGGGAGGAGGAGAAGGAGGAGGCACATGTCCAACGAGGCAGGATGCCCTCCGGGGGCCAGCTTAGGGGCAGCACACCGACTGAATCACACCGCAGAGCTCCGCCTGTGCAGGGCGCTGCCTCTGCGCGTTATTCTAAAAGTTCTTTGGTGTGGGCCTTTTTTGAGACGAGTGCATCAGATCGCACCGCTGCTATTTGCAACATATGTCTCAAGCGTATCTCACGTGGCCAAAACATCAGCCGCTTGGGCACCACATGCTTGACCAGACATATGTTGACCTGCCATGCAGCTCGTTGGCAAGCGTACCTCAAAGACCCACACCAAAGAACAAAGCGGACCTCTCCTTGCTCCTCATCAGCTGGCATCTCCAACCCCACTAGACCTTCAGTCCTCTCTGAAACCTGCTCTGAGAGGAATGAAGGTGTAGAATTAGGTGTGTCACAGCCAAGTGCTTCCGGGAACTCTGCTAGTGGTACACCCACGTCCGATTATAGCAGGCAAATGTCCCTGCCCCAGCTGCTGGACTGGTGGAAGAAGTTTACTCCCAGCCATCCACATGCCCAGCGGTTGAATGCTAGCTTGGCTAAATTGCTAGCACTTCAACTGCTGCCTTTTCAGTTGGTAGACTCGGCCCCCTTCCGTGAGTTTGTACAATGTGCGGTTCCTCAGTGGCAGGTCCCCAAACGCCACTTTTTCTCACGGAAGGCGATTCCGGCTCTCTACCGGCATGTGGAAGGCAATGTCCTTGCCTCGCTGGACAGGGCGGTCAGCGGTAAGGTGCATATTACCGCTGACTCATGGTCCAGCAGGCATGGACAGGGACGTTACCTGTCTTTCACGGCCCATTGGGTCACTCTTCTGGCTGCTGGGAAGGATGCAGGACAAGGTGCAGTAGTGTTGGAGGTTGTTCCGCCACCACGCCTCCAAAATGCTACTATTGGTTGTGACACACCTCTCTCCTCCACCCCCTCCTCTTCTTCTTCCTCCATGGCCTCTTCCAGTGCTCTGTCCTCAGAACCAGCGGTGCTCCGTAGGCGTTCCAGGGGCTACGCAAGTACGCAGGCAAAACGATGCCATGCCGTGCTTGCGCTGGTTTGTTTGGGGGACAGGAGCCACACTGGGGCGGATGTTTTGTCAGCTCTGCAGGGGCAGGCCGAGAGGTGGTTGACGCCACGCCAGCTTAAGCCAGGAATGGTGGTTTGCGACAATGGCACCAACCTCCTCTCCGCCCTCCGACAGGGACAACTGACCCATGTGCCCTGTGTAGCTCACGTCCTTAACCTGGTGGTACAGCGGTTCTTGGGCAGGTACCCCGGCTTACAGGATGTCCTGAAGCAGGCCAGGAAAGTCTGTGTGCATTTCCGCCGATCATTTAAAATGGAAGTAAACCCTTCCAAACAACTTTGACCTACAGGTAAGCCTAGATTAAGGCTTACCTGTAGGTCCAAGTAATATCTCCTAAACCTATATGGTTTAGGAGATATTTGCCCGAAAATGGGCACCGCTGTCTACGGCGCATGCGCCGTAGACAGCGGCGCGCATGCGCACTAAATGCGGCAAGTCCAAGAATGGATTTGCCAAATTTGTCGACTCCCGTGCGCATGCGCGGGAGTGACGTCATCGCGGCCTCGCCGTATGACAGCGGCGGAGCTGCGAGGCGCGACTCCCGTGCGCATGCGCGGGAGTGACGTCATCGCGGCTTCTCCGCTGTCATTGGTCGGAGCTGCGAGATGCCACCAGCAAGATGGACGCGGCGGACTACAGGGATCAGCGGCGACTTCGCTGGCTCCTGTGTCAGGTAAGTGACACATAATGAGCTACTATGCGATGCATAGTAGTCCATTATGCTTTACCTTTGCAGGGAAAAAAAGAGGAAGTAAACCCATCAGGGTTTACTTCCTCTTTAATGCCTGTGCTCGGCTGGCTGAGCTCCAAAAGGAGTTGAACCTGCCCAAGAACCGCCTTATATGTGACATGCCCACCAGATGGAACTCAACATTGGCCATGCTGCAGCAGCTGCACACGCAGCAGAGGGCCATCAATGAGTACCTGTGTGACTACGGCACCAGGACAGGGTCAGGGGAGCTTGGTTTTTTATCACCACGCCAGTGGGGCATGATCAGGGATGCATGCACTGTCCTGTCACCGTTTGAGGAGGCCACAAGGATGGTGAGCAGTGACAGTGCATGCATCAGTGACACTGTACCTCTTGTCCACCTCTTGGAGCATACGCTGCGTGGAATAATGGACAGGGCACTTGAGGCAGAACAGAGGCAGGAAGAGGAGGACTTCCTTGCCTCTCAAGGCCCCCTTTATCCAGACAGTGTTCCTGCTGTGCCACCCATCACACAGGAAGAGGATGAGGAGGAGGAAGAGGAGGAGGAGGATGATTGTGTCAGCATGGAGGTGGAGGCTGGCACTCAGCATCAGCATCAGCAGCAGCAGCAGTCTTATAGGGATGATTTACAGTCCCAAGAAACACGTGGACTTGTACGTGGCTGGGAGGAGGTAGCTGCGGATCATGTTGTCCTTAGTGACCCAGAGGACTCCGGACCGAATGCCTCAGCTAACCTACGCTGCATGGCCTCCCTGATCCTGCAAAGCCTGCGGAAGGATCCTCGTATTCTTCGGATCAAGGAGAGGGACTATTACTGGCTGGCCACTCTCCTTGATCCACGGTACAAGGGTAAGGTTGCCGACCTTATCTTGCCATCGCAGAGGGAGCAGAGGATGAGACATCTCCGGGAGGCCTTGCAGAAAGGTCTGTGCAACGTGTTCCCAGAGACTGGGAGGTTACAAACTCCTGGTCCTGGACAACGTGTTGCTGAGGCATCGGTCAGAAGGAGCGGTGGAGAAGGTGGCCGTCTGACTGATGCTTTCAGACAATTTTTTAGTCCGCAGCCCCAAGGTATGATTGGTTCCAGCACCCATCGCCAGCGTCTGATTTACATGGTGCAGGAATACCTAGGGGCAAGGTCAGACTTGGACACCTTTCCCACCGAAAATCCTCTGGCTTACTGGGTCTTGAGGATGGATCACTGGCCAGAGCTTGCACAGTATGCAATTGAGCTACTGGCCTGTCCTGCATCCAGCGTTCTTTCGGAACGCACCTTCAGTGCTGCTGGTGGCTTTGTTACCGATCACAGGGTGCGCCTGTCCACCGATTCAGTTGATCGACTGACCTTCATCAAGATGAATCAGTCTTGGATCACCCACAGCTACCAAGCACCTGAAGCTGATGTAACCGAATAATTTTTTTTGAAATACCACATCCCTTCAAGACTGCCTATGCTGATGCTGAGTGACTGTCCTGTTATGTTGATTGTCTATCCTCTTCCTCCTCCGCTGATATGTTGGAAGAACATTTTTGGTTTTGGGTGATGCCAGCAGCCCAATTTTTCTGCCCCTGTTTAACAGGGG
Source organism: Lithobates pipiens (assembly GCF_037356315.1). Taxonomy (NCBI): domain Eukaryota; kingdom Metazoa; phylum Chordata; class Amphibia; order Anura; family Ranidae; genus Lithobates; species Lithobates pipiens. Next base: position 1,604,147 of record NW_027507879.1, on the reverse strand, counting down.
CGTTTAATTACAATTTTTAATGCAATGCTTTGCAGCAGGGCTAATTCCTGCAATAAAACTAGAGTATATGGCAGAGGTTGCAGTGTGGTGGCACCAGCACCAGTGCCTAAGGCCCAATTTTTCTGCCCCTGTTTAACAGGGGCGTTTAATTACAATTTTTGATGCAATGCTTTGCAGCAGGGCTAATTCCTGCAATAAAACTAGAGTATATGGCAGAGGTTGCAGTGTGGTGGCACCAGCACCAGTGCCTAAGGCCCAATTTTTCTGCCCCTGTTTAACAGGGGCGTTTAAATACAATTTTTGATGCAATGCTTTGCAGCAGGGCTAATTCCTGCAATAAAACTAGAGTATATGGCAGAGGTTGCAGTGTGGTGGCACCAGCACTAGTGCCTAAGGCCCAATTTTTCTGCTCCTGTTTAACAGGGGCGTTTAAGTACAATTTTTGATGCAATGCTTTGCAGCAGGGCTAATTCCAGCAAAAAAACTAGAGTATATGGAAGAGGTTGCAGTGTGGTGGCACCAGCAGCAGTGCCTAAGGCCAAATTTTTCTGCCCCTGTTTAACAGGGACATGTAATTACAATTCTTGATATAATATTTCACAGGAGGGCCCCTTCCTGTGCCCACCCAGAGTAACGGTGAGGACTTATAGTGTTGTGGCACCAGCACCACAACCACCAAAGGTCAATTTTTCTACCACTGTTCAACAATGGCATGTAATTACAATTCTTGATATAATCGTTCACAGCAGGGCGCTCCAGCGCCCACCCAGAGTCACTTTGAGGGCTTACAATGTTGTGGCAAAACCAACACCTTGTTCCGCCATTTCTGCAGAGCATATAGGGCAGGCCCCTACTTTCAAACATCCAACTTACAAACATCTCCTACTTGCAAACGCAAGGAGACAACAGCAAGTGAGATGAAAAAAGATGGATGACAAAACAAATTATACAGGGGTGATAACCCTTCCCTATGTTTTCCAAAAAGCTTAAAAATAGTTTTTTTGACTCGAGCTACACTTTAAAAATGTACCAGTTGAAAATTACAAACAGATTCAACTTAACACAACAAACCTACACAGTCCCTGTCTTGTTTGCACCGCCTGTATACTGCTGTTCTGAGTATATAGGGCCTGGGGGCCACACGCATTTCCTTTTTTTAATATGGGTACAGGGTTCCCCTTAATATGCGTACAAGACCCAAATAGGCTGGTAATGGGCAGGGAGGGCTACCCATGCCATTTTTCTGAATGATTTTCAACCATATTGCAGGAACCAGATATAACATTAAAACCGCAAGCAGTTTTAAATGGTGTTATTTCCGTTAAATGTCATTTTGTGCAGGGACTGTTCTAAACACGGGAAAGACGTGGCACTTCTCAGGCATACTACAGACACCCCCCAGGCACCATATTTAAAGGAATATTTCACTTTTTTTTTTTTCACTTTAATCGTCATTAAAATCAGTGCTCCCGCCAAAACGGCCGTTTTTAAAACTTTTTTTTGCATTGACCTATGTCCCCTGGGGCAGGAGCCAGGTCCCCAAACCCTTTTTAGGACACTATCTTGCATATTAGCCGTTAAAATTAGCACTTTCCATTTCGAACGTTCGAGTCCCATAGACTTCAATGGGGTTCTAACGTTCGTAACGAACGTGGGGTCCGTTCGAAAGTTCTGGTGCGAACCGAACCGGGGGGTGTTCGGCTCATCCCTACTGGCCAGACAGAAAGTCAGGGGTCCTGCAGCCTCATAAGACAGCCAGAGGAGAATGAAAACCCCTCCTACAAGCTTTAACCAGACTCTGATAGAAGTCACAAGACTGCTATATTTACTATTTTGTATTATATTTACTATTTACTAAAATTATTGCATTTCTATGTTCTGTGTACTGTGGGAGACCGGATATAGTGAATGCAGGGTCCTGGGTTTAGTAACAATTCACACAGACAGACAGAGAGGTGGTAAGAACAGAGAGTTGATCTGTGTTGTTACCTCTCACCTACAAGCAGACATAGCAGTCACTCTGGTCTGTTTATATGATGCTTACAAATGTGGCAATCTTAAAGAGGGATTCCACCTACAAAAAAAATATTAAAAGCCAGCAGCTATAAATACTACAGCTGTTGACTTTTAATAAATGGCACTCACCTGTCCCAGGGTCCAGCGATGTCGGCAGCTGAGGCCGATCGATCTCTCGACTCTCGGCTGCTGCCGCCACCATTCCAGGTGAGGGAATCAGGAAGTGAAGCGTTGCGGCTTCACTTCCCAGTTCCCTACTGCGCATGCACGAGTCACGCAGCGCAATAGGAATGGTCCGCGCTGTCTCTGGGACCCGTGTGTGTCCCAGCAGACAGCGCGCAGGGACAGGAAACAGCATAGACTCCCATGGGAGTCTATGCCCGGGAAGTGGGTGAAAATACCTGTCTTAGACAGGTATCTGCACCCCCCTCCCCCCTGAAAGGTGCCAAATGTGACACCGGAGGGGGGAGGGTTCCGATGAGCGGAAGTTCCACTTTAACTTGGTGGTCGGGTTTGACAGGCAGTGCCGCCTATTAAACTCTTCCATTACGGTTAACAGTGTGCCAAATACGGCTATAGTGCTTGCAGCGTGTTCATTCAATGGAAAATGGAAAAAATGGCATTCAGCAGTCAGCAGTATTACCTCCTATCGTTTTCAGCCAAGGCAGCCGCCATCTTTGCCTCTGTTTAATCTTCAACTGCTATGGTGCTGCACATGTGATTCATTATGACACCAGCCATTGGATGGTTTGATAGTTTGGCTGAGAGCACAGCCAATGTGCAGTTAGCATTCCCGGCATGCCTTTTTTATTTTTTTTTAACTGTTTAAATCGATGGGTTTACTTCCACTTTAAACTCTGAACCGTCTCCATCCCAGATCACTTTTCAGAGGGGTGGTAGAGCCTGCTGCTCATGTGTCCTAACGGTGACCCCCTGTCCCAACTCAGATAGGAGATATACAGTGATACAACATTACAAATCACTTTATAATTTCTATTCCTCTGTCCTAACTTCCTGGAAGGGGCCTGGATGGCTCCGCGGGAGGTCCTGGCCTTCACCCAACAACATTTACAAGACCTTGGATTACCAAATCCACTTCACAATGACATTGCATCATCCGTAGTATCCTGTTTCTTAAGCCATTATGGGTGAGTGAAGCGACAGATTTTACCACCTAAATGAAAGAAAATCGCCCCAAATACAGCGGCTAAATGTTGCCGTGCCCTTCAGCAGACAATTGTCATCCTTTGCAGGAGCTAAAATGCAATTAACGTCCTGCCCTCTGAAGACAGCTGGTCTCCATTTGCTTCTTCTGAAATGATGTGTAATATTTCCCAAGTGATTAGGCAGAAGTAGAAGACACTTCAATGAGAGCATGTGATAAGTGCTTCATCAGACGGAGCACTTCCCACGACTAACCGATGAACCAAAAGTCAAACTCCAGGCAGATATAAAAGACACATATTAATGCAGCTGTGTATTCAATAATGTATCATTACACATATTTTTTTTTTTATAACTTAAGATGCATAAGTAGCTCAGTTTAACTTGGTTTCAGCCTTTAGCAATTCCATGTACAGCAGAGCTTAGAAAGGAGAAGGCAAAAGCAGCACAAAGAGTGAATTAATTACCTGTGTTGCATTGCAAAGGGGCATGCCAATATGAGGAGAGAGCAGAGTGACGGAGCAATGGGCTCATCAGTGTGTTGCTTCTTCTTCTCTGTGCACTCGCAGGGTGGACCTGAAAGCTAAACTGCACTAGAGGAAGTTCAGGTCTTTTTTTACCGCCAGACAGGTTTTTGTGGTATAGCTGTGTAGATCTGGGCACTGACATAAATACAAATCCTTTGGCAGGTAAAACAGGTCCATTATATGTGGTTCATCTTTGTATTTAGCTGTTTGACTGGGGTGCAGCTTTTTTTTTTCTGGGGTGCAGCTTTAACCACTTCAGCACCAGAAGATTTTACCCCCCTTCCTGACCAGAGCACTTTTTGCGATTCGGCACTGTGTCGCTTTAATTGCGCGATCGTGTGACGTTGTACCCAAACAAAAATGACGTCCTTTTTTTCCCCACAAATAGAGCTTTTTTTGGTGGTATTTGATCATCTCCGCGGTTTTTATTTTTTGCGCTATAAACAAAGAAAGAGCCACAATTTTGAAAAAAAATACAATATTTTGTACTTTTTGCTATAATAAATATCCCAATTTTTTTTTTAAAAAAGCAATTATTTTCTCAGTTTAGACCGATATATATTCTTCTACATATTTTTGGTAAAACAAAACAATAAGTCTATATTGATTGGTTTGTGCAAAAGTTATATTATCTACTTAATAAGGGATATTTTTATAGCATTTTTATGATTTTTCTTTTTTTTACTAGTAATGGCGGCGATCTGCGTTTTTTATCGTGACTGTGACATTATGGCGGACACATCCAACAATTTTGACACATTTTTCGGACCATTGGCATTTATACAGCGATCAGTGCTATCAAAATGCATTGATTACTGTAAAAATGTCACTGGCAGTGAAGGGGTTAACAGTAGGGGGGCGATCAAGGGGTTAATTGTGTTCCCTAATGTGTGTTCTAACTGAAAGGGGAGGGGACTGACTAGGGGAGATGACAGATCGCTGTTCATACACTGTATGAACAGACAATCTGTCAATTCTCAACTCAGAGAATCAGGATCTGTGGATCTCTGTGTTTACACACAGAGATCCCGGTTCTCGCCGTGTTACGAGCGATCGCGGAAGCCCGGTGGTCATCAAGACTACCGGGCACTCTCATCGCCTCCAGGGGTGAGCAGCAGGAGCGCCTCCCCTAGTGTCCGCCCTAGGAACCGACGTAACATAATGGCGTTTTGCCTGCCTGTGCCATTCTGCCGCAGTACAACTGCGGCGGCTGGTCGGCAATCGGTTAAAGGATTGACCCTTTGCATGAGCTCTTATGTAAATCTGTGTTACATGTCTAATGCAACTGGAGCTAAGGATTGCAGCATACGCTGTATTGTAAACATAGCAAATGTTACTTAAACCTGGATTTCTCATTAGCATGACTGTAATGTAAAGGTATATATATATATATATTTAACAAACCTGTTCTACTCACCTGCTCTGAGTAAGGGTTTTGCACAGAGCAGCCCCGATCCTCCTCTTCTTGGGTCGCTCTAGGCCCCTCCCCTCCTGCCAAGTGCCCCCTCAGTAAGCAGCTTGCTATGGGGGCAGCCGAGCCGCTGCTCTGTGTGTGTAGTCGCACACACACAGCCATGGCTCGGCCCGCCCCCGCTCTCTCCTCATTGGCTCATTGGCTGTGACTTACAGTAGCGGGAGTATTCATATTTCACTACTATGAGGGTACAATTAGTTTGGACATCTGCAAGTTAGTGTCATAGTCAGGGCCGTTTTTAAGGCAGGGCAAAAGGGGCAGCTGCCCTGGGCCCTGTCATTGTCGTGGGGCCCAAAGCTGCTGCCTCATAATTGGCAACTATCCCAGTTTAAATTCCCTTGTTCCTTGAGGTTTTAGTCCCATGCTGTGTCCTGATATCTCAGTGTGAAGTTATGTTACTAATGCTGCCCAGCTCTGCCCTATTGTTGTGTACAGATGACTCACCTGCAGACCCTGTGCTTATATGTAAATACCGACATTGACATGTAAATAGTGACGTCATTCATGTGTAAATAGAGGCAGACCGGCAGGATTCATATGTAAATAGAGGCGGTATTCATATGTATATCCCCCCTGAAGTCATATCCACCATCACCTATACTGAATGCTGCCCACTGGGGAGGTGAAGGGGCATGCTTGAAAGTCTGCACTGCCACTGAGCCAGAGAGTCCTAAGATCCCTAGGAGTTTAATGTCTATTAATGGGCCCCCTCATCTCCCCAGTCCATGGTGTGCCGGAAGTGAGGAGATGATGTGCTGTAACCTCTAGAAACCAATCAGTAAGCAGTAAGGATGTACAGTAATCTCTAGCAACCAATCAACAAGCAGAAATGATGTGCTGTAACCTCTAACAACCAGTCAGTGAGTGGTAATGATGCACTGTAACCTCTGGCAACCAAATGCAATCGCTGTCTGATCTGATTCAGTAAACTGATTTTGAGTCTTGCTGCTTTTTATTATATGTCTCAAAGCAGGTGGAGAGCGAAACTACATGGGGGGGGGGATCCCAAAAAATTTTGTTGCCCAGGGTCCAATCAATATTAAAGATGGTCCTGGTCATAGTGACAAATGCTAGGGTAAGACGGATGTGCTGACAGCTGGTGCCACCACCCCCCCCCCCCCCACCTTTCCCTTTTGCAAAAGGTTTGCTTATATTTACAAATATAACAGGCAAAGCGAGACTCCCCCCTTGCAATTGCCACAGAAGGTAGGCAGACCTGGAACTTCGCCCTAACAAATTACAGAGGAAACAAGTAAATTAAGTAACTCTCCGGCACCTGGCAATGGCAGAAAGCCTAGTTTTCGGTTTACTGTCCCTTTAAATATTCTCCCAGTTCAGCAATTTCTTATTGAGTAACATTGGTTTCACTCTTCTATATGCACCAAGCAGATGTATCCCGCAACTCGTCTGACTTTCATTCAACTTCCTGCAAGAGGTCAAGAAAGATTTTTGCACGAATACAATTCTAACTGCAGCAGCAGATGTGAGTACGGTGCGGCCCATCAACGCTGTAGACCCAGTCCAAAAAAAAAGACTACGTTTATAAGGCTATTCCTGTCATGATTTGTCTAAAGCAGGGGAGTTCTCCGTTTAATTCCCAACATGGAAATTGTCCACATGGAGTTTGTCCTATTTGTACAGGTTTGCTCCTAAATACACACACAGGCAGGGCCGTCTTTAAGGCAGGACAAAAGGGGCAGCTGCCCTGGACACTGTCATTGTTGTGGGGCCCAAAGCAGCTGCCTCATACTTGCCAACTATCCTGGTTTACATTCCCTTATCCATTGAGGTTTTAGTCCTGTGCTGTGTCCTGATATCTCAGTGTGAAGTGCTGCTACTAATGCTGCCCAGCTCTGACCTATTGTTGTGTACAGATGACTCACCTGCAGACCCTGTGTTTACATGTAAATACTCTGCATTTATATGTAAATATCAGTGACATGCATATGTAAATAGATGAGGTCAATGGCATTGATATGTAAATAAAGGCGGCATTCATATGTATATCATGCCCCCCTGCAGTGAGGAGATGATGTGCTGTAACCTATAGCAACCAGTGAGCAGTATTACTGTACAGTAATCTTTAGCAGCCAATCAACAAGCAGAAATCATGTGCTGTAACCTCTAGAAACTAATCAGTGAGCCTTAAGGAGTGCTGTAACCTCTAGCATCCAGTCAGTAAGCAGTAATGATATGCTGTAACCTCTGGCAACCAATCGCAATCGCTGCCTGATTTGATACAGTAAACTGATTTTAAGTCTAGCTGCTATTTATTGTATGTCTCAGAGAAGGTGGAGAGTGAAATTGCATGGGGGGACTGGCGCCCTAAGAAAATTTTTGCCCAGGGCCCAATCAATATTAAAGACGGCCCTGCACACAGGTATGGGAACTCACTTCTGAAGTGTCCCTCAAGTCATATCTGCCATCCTACAGGAATGTCCTGGCTTATTTACCACAATCCCAAGGTCCCATGGATCCGGGCTGGTGTTCCGTTCCAAAAGTTTGTGCCAACACCCAGCTTCCACATCTTTGCTGCTCTTTTGGGTAAAGTCATCTCCATCCTGGCAGGAGCACTATAGTTCTGCGAAAGTGAGGCAGCGGTGCAGGAAGCAGAGTAGCAGAGTAAGCAATGTTGATGTTGAAGGTCCATCACTGACACCAACACTCCAACGTCTCCCCACCAAGCACCAGTGGCCCCTCATTTAAAACAAATTCCCCCTTTCCCTCCTTTACTTAGCACCAATACCCTTTCCCTCCCCCAGGGCCGTCTTTAAGGAAGGGCAAAAGGGGCAGCTGCATTGGGCCCTGTCATTGTTGTGGGGCCCAAAGCAGCTGCCTCATACTTGCCAACTATCCCAGTTTAAATTCCCTTGTCCCTTGAAGTTTTAGTCATGTGCTGTGTCCCGATATCTCAGTGTGAAGTGCTGGTACTAATGCTGCCCAGCTCTGCCCTATTGTTGTGTACAGATAACTTACCTGCAGACCCAGTGTTTACATGTAAATAACCGGTGTTCTGCCTAATAGAGTCCGGCCATCAATATGTGTCCGCTCCGTACTGCGCATGCGCAGTACGGAGCAGACGAAGCTTCGGAAAATCTCCGAAGCTGAACGGCGCCTGCGCCGTGAGAGGAGGTGGTAGCCCCACCATCCAAGCGGACATAGGGTTGTGAATTTTAGAGGGCCCCTCGCCACGCTTCGGGCTCGGCCTCGCTGCGCTCGGCTCTTTTTTATTCTAACTCTATGTCCACTTGGATAGTGGGGATAGAACCTGGACTCACGGCGCAGGCGCCGTTCATCCTCGGCAATTTTCGGAATCTGTGTTCCTGTGTACTGCGTATGCGCAGTACGCAGGGGACAGCATCTGATGGAGGACCCTATTTGACAAGACACCGGCATTCATAAGTAAATAGCTGTGGCCAGCGGCATTGATATGTAAATAAAGGAGGCATTCATATGTATATAATTCCCCCCCCCCCCCTGCAGAGGAGATGATGTACTGTATCCTCTAGCAACCAGTGAGCAGTATTCCTTTACAGTAGTCTCTAGCAACCAAATAACAAGCAGAAATCATTTACTGTAACCTCTAGCAACGGAAAGGTCATAAATGAACTGCGCATTATCTGGACAGAATGCTTGGGGAGATAGTGATGTGTTCCTGCTTAGGAGATGTATGTTAGCTTGGGGGAGCTGCAAACTCTGCAGGGGCTCCAACACACACTCGCTGCTATTCCAAACCTTCACATTTTTCCACATAAACTTCCCTCCTGGCTTTAAACTTTGCCAGGTATTGTGCTCAGCTTACCACCCCAAACTGATGTTCCTCTCTCAGCTCACCTCTCTCCCTGCATGTCCTGTGAGCAGAATAGCTGTGATCCTTCTCTGGGTTCTCTCATCATATGGCACTGAAGATACAGGAGGGGGGATTCAGCGGGACACACAGGGCAAGTATGCAGGAGACTGGGGGGGGGGGGATGAGGAGACAGAAAATCAGGAGGGGCCGGCGGGGAGGAACACATCACGAGAGGTCTGACTAAATACAATCTCTTAGCAGCAGGGACCTGATCTACCCATCAGCTAGCTGTGATTGACAGGTAGATCGAAGCGGAAGCTGTCATGGGGCCCCCTACTGGCAATACCTGAATGTTTAGGTGTGCGGCACTTACTATTGCGAGCTGTGTCGGTGGCTGCTGGTGTAGCACTTGCCACACAGCTCACATACTTCAAAGTCTTGCAGGACACGGCTGCTAATGGGAACTGAGTTCCTGTTGTGGAAAAAGTGCAGGAACTCCGTTCCCATGAGTTCCTGCAGGATTTGAGCCCTGCACCCACCTCTCCCCATAGAACACCCCCCCCTCTATTTTCTCCCCACTGAGCACCTATGCCCCACCCTTTCTCCCCAGTGAATGCAAATGCCCCCCCCTCCTCCCCAGTGAACACTTATCCCCCCCCTTTCTCCCCACTGAACACTAATGCCCCTTTTCTCCCCACTGAACATTAATACCGCTTTTCTCCCCACTGAACACTAATGCCCCTTTTCTCCCCACTGAACACTAATGCCCCTTTTCTCCCCACTGAACACTAATGCCCCTTTTCTCCCCACTGAACACTAATGCCCCTTTTCTCCCCACTGAACATTAATACCCCCTCCTTTCTCCCCACTGAGCACCAATTCCCCCTTTTCTCCACACTGAACACGAATACCTCCTTCCTGCCCAATGAACACAAATGCCTCCCCCCCCCCCCTAATGAACGCTAATCCCACTAAAGTTTTTTTTGTGGGATTTTTGGAGGTGCTTTTAACACAGGGTAATACCAAGAAAATATAAAAAATTGAACACATTTTATTAATACAGATGGGTAGGTGATGATATGATGTTATTATCCTGATATGTTTCGCCCCAAAAGGGCTTCCTTATGGGGTTGAATCAAAGGTTCATCACTATTCAGAAAAAAGAATAAGAAACAAATACCATAATAGAAAAACATTATGGAAAAACAATACACAATAACCAATACTTTATACATCAAATTATAATATTCACCATATCCAGCCATTCAATTGCTTACCTGGACAGAAACTCCCAAACAGCCAAAATGGAACCAAATGTATGCCGCAGAGGACACAGGACAAATCGTGTGGCCACAGAGGGCCCAAAAAGACCGAGCTACAATATACATAATTATAGGTAAGTTACTTGGGTAACATAAAGGAATATGTAATAAAAAAGATGTAAGTAATGCACCTTAAGCCGGCCATAGACAATGCGATTTTCTTTCCTGCAACTACACATTGCAGCAAAGAAAACTGCTTGATTTCCCCCATGAGGGATATCCCTCCCACCAAACTAACGTGTACTCCTGGCGGGGGGCACAGTGGGCCGTCCCTGCTGGAAAACCACAGTGATTATTTATTACCCTGTTTCCCCCGAAAATAAGACCTAGCGTGATTGTCAGTGATGGCTGCGATATAAGCCCTACCCCCCAAATAAGCACTAGTTAAAGTCCTTGTAGGTCTTATTTTCAGGGTTGGGCTTATTTTCGGGGAAACAGGGTACTAGTGGCTGTATATTTGCATGTAAATATCTCCCATGTTGGTTGTACACAAGTTGATCAATGGACCGACTTGGGTACAATCAGCTTGCCCATGGATGGTTTGAATCTTGGCCGGTCCCTGCAGAAGCGGCTGAAATTCAAACCACCTATGGGCAGCTTTTGACACCTATGGCACGATTCGTTAAAATTAACCTGTCATAAGGAATGTATAGAGGCTTCTTCTGAACGTAATAGCTGCAGTCTGATATGTCGATCCACTGGCTTCAGTATTTTCTCCTCTGATGTAGAGGAAACATGCAGATCTGCGGCTGGGACATCAGAACCTTTGTGTATGCCATTTGCTGAAATTAAAATACAGCTTGCACAGTCATTATTATACCAGTGTTAATCCAGTAACTAACAATTATTACACGTTCATGTCTGGCTTCCCCAGTCTCCTGGGCTGGTTGCTGTCTATATATGATTCATTGGTCTATGATGCTCAAGCACTTGTTTACAGCAATAATCTGGAACACCATGCATGCAATCTTCTAAAGGTAACTGACATTTATAGACGTACACTGCCTCCTGCTGCAAGAAAGGTGTTGGTGTAACTACATAGCAGAATAACTGAATATTTGGTATAAGGGAGGTTAAAAAACAAAAAAAAAACACACACACGCACACAAAAAACACACACACACAAAAAAAAAAACAAAAAAAAAACACACACACACAAAAAAAAACCCCCAAAAAAAACACACACAAAAAAAACAAAAAAAAAACAGACCTTAACCCTGGAACAGATTTTTGAAACTTTAGCATGAGGTACTAAAACTGTACACATCTTTGCAACTAGTTTGTGTATCCAGATGATTGATACCTGATTTTTTTTTTTATATACCGTATTTATCGGCGTATAACACGCACTTTTTCCCCCTTAAAATCGGGGGAAAGTCGTGGGTGCGTGTTATATGCCGATCCCCACTGTCTGCGAGTCAAAAATACCGAACGCCGCCGAAAAATACCGAGTGCCGCTGAAAAAGCCTGAGCCGACTTGCACAGTACAGTCGGCTTGGTCTTTTTCGTCAGCGCTCGCTAGAGAAACAGCAGGGAGGCGGGACTACGAGCGGAGCCGAGCAAGTCGGCTCGGTCTTTTTCGGCGGCGCTCGCTCGGTCTGTCTCGGCGGCGGGAAATTTAAACATGGGCAAGGCCACTTTGTTAAAAAAAAAAAAACATGGGCAAGGCTGCAAACGGCGCTGGCCAAGCTGCAAATGACACTGCAAAGCTGCAAACAGCGCTGGGCAAGCTGCAAATGACACTGATCATTCTGCAATTATGGACAAGGCTGCAGATGCACACTGATAAGGCTGCATTGATGGGCATTTAAATGTAAGGTTTTTTTTCCTTAAACTTCCCTCCTAAAACTTTTTTCCTTAAAATGCCCTCCTAAACTTGGGGTGCGTGTTATACCCCGATAAATACGGTATACAGTGCCTTGCGAAAGTATTCGGCCCCCTTGAACTTTTCAACCTTTTGCCACATTTCAGGCTTCAAACATAAAGATATAACATTTTTATTTTTTGTGAAGAATCACCAACAAGTGGGACACAATTGTGAAGTGGAACGAAATCTATTGGATTTTTGAAACTTTTTTTAACTAATAAAAAAATGAAAAGTGGGGCGTGCAAAATTATTCGGCCCCCTTGCGTTAATACTTTGTAGAGCCACCTTTTGCTGCGATTACAGCTGCAAGTCTCTTGGGGTATGTCTCTATCAGTTTTGCACATCGAGAGACTGAAATTCTTGCCCATTCTTCCTGGCAAAACAGCTCGAGCTCAGTGAGGTTGGATGGAGAGCGTTTGTGAACAGCAGTTTTCAGCTCTTTCCACAGATTCTCGATTGGATTCAGGTCTGGACTTTGACTTGGCCATTCTAACACCTGGATACGTTTATTTGTGAACCATTCCTTTGTAGATTTTTCTGTATGTTTGGGATCATTGTCTTGTTGGAAGATAAATCTCCGTCCCAGTTTCAGGTCTTTTGCAGACTCCAACAGGTTTTCATCCAGAATGGTCCTGTATTTGGCTGCATCCATCTTCCCCTCAATTTTATCCATCTTCCCTGTCCCTGCTGAAGAAAAGCAGGCCCAAACCATGATGCTGCCACCACCATGTTTGACAGTGGGGATGGTGTGTTGAGGGTGATGAGCTGTGTTGCTTTTACGCCAAACATATCGTTTTGCATTGTGGGCAAAAACTTGGATTTTGGTTTCATCTGACCAGAGCACCTTCTTCCACATGTTTGGTGTGTCTCCCAGGTGGCTTGTGGCAAACTTTAGACGAGACTTTTTATGGATATCTTTGAGAAATGGCTTTCTTCTTGCCACTCTTCCATAAAGGCCAGATTTGTGCCGTGTACGACTGATTGTTGTCCTATGGACAGACTATCCCACCTCAGCTGTAGTTCTCTGCAGTTCATCCAGAGTGATCATGGGCCTCTTGGCTGCATCTCTGATCAGTCTTCTCCTTGTCTGAGCTGAAAGTTTAGAGGGACGGCCAGGTCTTGGTAGATTTGCAGTGGTCTGATACTCCCATTTCAAAATGATCACTTGCACAGTGCTCCTTGGGATGTTTAAAGCTTGGGAAATCTTTTTGTATCCAAATCCGGCTTTAAACTTCTCCACAACAGTATTACAGACCTGCCTGGTGTGTTCCTTGGTCTTCATGATGCTCTCTACGCTTTCAACAGAACCCTGAGACTATCACAGAGCAGGTGCATTGATACAGAGACTTGATTACACACAGGTGGATTCTATTTATCACCATCAGTCATTTAGGACAACATTGGATCATTCAGAGATCCTCGCTGAACTTCTGGAGTGAGTTTGCTGCACTGAAAGTAAAGGGGCCGAATAATTTTGCACGCACCACTTTTCAGTTTTTTATTTGCTAAAAAAGTTTAAAATATCCAATAGATTTCGTTCCACTTCACAATTGTGTCCCACTTGTTGGTGATTCTTCACAAAAAATTAAAATTTTATATCTTTATGTTTGAAGCCTGAAATGTGGCAAAAGGTTGAAAAGTTCAAGGGGGCCGAATACTTTCGCAAGGCACACCCTTTCTTTGGCAGTCCCTATCAGATACCTTCTTTCATTGCTCTGGGAACAAGGTCAACAGCGCAGTCAAAGGACCTGTGAAGAACACATCCCACAAATCGCTATATGCAGAGGGAAGAGCAGAGGATACTGAGGTGGTGGCAACAGGAAGCCTCTTCTCTCAGGAGTGCACCGCTAAGGTAGTGGACCCTACAGCTGACTGCTGTAGATGGAACTCTGGGTGGTTCAGGAAAGCACATCCACTGGAGCACCAACACAGATCCCACTGGGAGCTAGAGCATAAGATTCCCCAGGGCATGGAGTCTAAGCCCTTGTACACACGGTCGGAGAATCCGTCGGAATGTGTCCTATCAGACCGTGTTGTCGAATAATCCGACTGTGTGTGGTATGCATCTGACTGATTCCGTCGGACCCAATTTTCCAACTTGTTGGAAATATTTCCCGACCAACTGGTTCGATCGGACATACTCCGATCATGTGTAGAGAATTTTGATCGGACCAAGTGCCACGCATGCTCAGATCAAATTCCTACATCAAAGCTATTGGCTACTAGCCTGAACGTAGTCCCATCGTAACGAAATTACGTCATCACGTTCTGAATAATCAGATTTTTCGACAACTTAGTCCGACCGTGTGTATGCAACAGTTTCGGACACAATCAGACGGACAAAATCCGACAGGTTTGGTTGTCGAAATCTCCGACCGTGTGTACAGGGGCTAAGAGCCAGCAGGTGATCACCAGAGCCTCTAGTGGTGAGGTTGGCTGCGCTGCAACTTGCTCCAGGTTGCGGCCCCCAGGGTCTCCCAGCTTATGCTGACAGTAGGCTACCGGAGGATGGAGAGGAAGCAGCAATCCAGGATGACAAGGAATAGTCAGGAGATGACCAAAGGTCAGGGCAACTAGCAGACAAGGATAGAGAAAGAACACGCCAAAGGTCGGGGTATCAAGCAGGCAGGGATTGTCAAAGAACAAGCCAAGATCAGTAAACAGAAACAGACGTAGAGCACACAGGAAGCCAAACACACAATAATGCTGGGGCAAGACGGGCTTGGAAAACAGTGTTAAATAGTGGTTCCTGTTGGAGGCTAGGGTGGAGCCACTCTGAGGGAAGATTACTTGCCATGCATGTGTGAGAGTGCAGGCCCTAAGGCTGATACACAGAGCAGAGGTAAGCAGACAGACAGGGCATGAAAGTATTACTGCAGATTTATGACTATGAGAATCTTGAATAGCCAATGATAATGAATGGTGGGGTATATAAGGCTTCAAGAAAATGGCAGCGGGTAAGCTTCCTGATGACGTGTTAATCACGAAATGCATTGAAGCTGCGCACCCACCCTTATCAATGTCACTTCTGGTTACTTGGTTCTGATCTCCGGTGTCTTGGAACGTACGCTGTGACTTGGAGAGGCGGTGAGTCTATTGAGTTGGCTGTACATGTTGGTGCTGACTTATAGCACCTGTAAATGTAAGTGGGCATATGTTATTCACTTGCTGGGATGTTTATTTTAATAAACCTACTGCACTACGATATCCAGTATGTTTCTCCCAAGCTTTTATGGTACATCAATGTAAGGAGACATCTCTGGAGCTGAGACCCATCCCCTTCAGAAATACGGCTGGTCAAGGGAATCCGATTGTCATAAGGCTTTATTAATTTGGGTTTCTGGTGAGTTTGCATTTCTCACATACTGTTGATGGTGGAGCATGGACAAAATATTGCACATATTTTTCTTTACCACAGTGATTGGAATATCCTGTCAGGATTGTTCTTCAGTGCCTTCAAAAAAATAATCTGTACGCCAAGCTGGAAAAATGTTCTTTTGAATCTTCTGAGGTCCTGTTTCTGGGATGTTTTGGCTCCAATTTTGGTCTTTGTATGGATCCTGGAAGGTCTCGGCCCTTACCAACAGGCCTCTTCCCACAGATTTTAAGGCCACACAGCGCTTTCTTGGGTTCACTAATTACAGTTCATTAGGAATTACTCCTCCTTTGCTGCGCCTATTATCGCCTTAATCAAGAAGGGTGCTAATGCCAAGGAGTGGTCCCCTGAAGCTGTCTCTGCATTTCACGATTTGAAACAGGCCTTTATGGCTGGACCTTTGTTGAGCTGGCCTGACCCTGGGGATCGATTTTATATTGAAGTGGACGCTTCCTCAACCGGAGTGGGAGCTGTGCTTCTTCAATCCTTTGAGGAAAAACGTCAACCACGTACGTTTTTCTCCAAAAAAAAAAATCTCAGGCAGAGAAGAATTACGCTATTGGTGATCAGGAACTTCTTGCAATTAAATTGTTGTTGAGGAGTGGCTTCATCTCTTGGAGGGTTTTCCACATTCTATCACAATTTTCACTGACCATAAAAATCTGCAGTACTTACAGAATGCCAAACAATTGAATCCCAGACAAGCCAGGTTAAGCCTTTTCTTTTCCCATTTTGATTTCACCATTACGTTCAAACCTGGTTCCTGCAACAGTCGGGCTGATGCACTCTCTAGGTCTTTTGACATTCAGGATGAGGAGCCTATCCCTGAACCAAAGCCGATCATCCCTACCTTATGCATGCTTGCCCATTCTAGCTAGTGGACCTGCTTTCCTGAACCACCCAGAGTTCCATCCGCAGCAGTTAGCCGTAGGGTCCACTACCTTAGCAGTGCACTCCTGATCCCAAGGGTGTGCATCTGTCACCTGGACTCAGATGTCCCGAAATCGATTTAAAATTACCCAAACATTGAAGTATTAAGATTATCAACATTAACCACTTCAGCCCCGGACCATTTTGCTGGTCAAAGACCAGACCACTTTTTGCGATTCGGCACTGCGCCGCTTTAACTGACAATTGCACGGTCATGCAACGTGGTTCCCAAACAAAATTGGCGTCCTTTTTTTTCCCACACAAATAGAGCTTTCTTTTAGTGGTATTTGATCACCCCTGCGGTTTTTATTTTTTGCGCTATAAACAAAAATAGAGCGACAATTTTGAAAAAACACATTATTTTTTACTTTTTGTTATCATAAATATACCCCAAAAATATATAAAAAAACATTTTTTTCCCTCAGTTTAGGCCGATACATATTCTTCTACATATTTTTGGTAAAAAAAAAAAAAAAAAATCGCAATAAGCGATTATTCATTGGTTTGTGCAAAAGTTATAGCGTTTACAAAATAGGGGATAGTTTATGGTATTTTTATAATAATTTTTTTTTTACTAGTAATGGCAGCGACCAGCGATTTTTATTGTGACTGCGACATTATGGCGGACACATCGGACATTTTTGACACATTTTTGGGACCATTGTCATTTATACAGCAATCAGTGCTATACAAATGCAGTGATTCCTGTGTAAATGACACTAGCAGTGAAGGGGTTAACCAGTGGGTGACAGTGTAGGGGTTAAGTGTTCCTAGGGGTGTGTTACTAACTGTTGGGGGCTGGGCTTTAATTTAGTGAACACTGATCTCTGCTCCAATCACATGGAGCAGAGATCAGCGTCACTAGTTGCTAGGCAGAACGGGGAGATGCTGTTTACAACAGCATTTCCTCGTTCAGCCGCCCCGTGAGACGATCGCGGATATGCCCGCGACCGGACTCACGGGGGTCCCGACCAGCACGTGAGCGCGCCGCCACCAGCAGGGTGGCAAATTTGAAGGAACATACAGGTATGCCTATTTGCCTGCCCGTGCCATTCTGCCGCCGTACATTGGCGTGCGCTGGTCGGGAACCGGTTAAAAAAGCCACTGTACATGTCTCACCTTTACAAGTATATACAACCATACTAAACAAAAATTAAAACCATTTATTAACAAATCCATTTAATAGTTTAAAAATGTATTTTAAAAAGATCCAAGACTCAAAGAACCCCAGACCCATAGAAAAAAGTATATACAACCATAATAACAAAACATTAAACCCATTTATTAACAAATCCATTTAATAGTTTAAAAATTTCTTTTAAAATGATTTAATTGCCAAGATCCAAGACTCAAAGAACCCCGGACCCATAGAAAAAAAATTCATAAAGTCGAATTCAAGATAAAACGGGAAAAACTAAAAAAACTAAAATAAATAATTCCCATACAATATATCTATTGTGCCATCTTGTGGTTAGATCACACATTACATTTAAATGTTCCAACCAGCAATCTCATTCAACAATATCTAGGATTTTAATGGTATAAGATTAATTTATTCTTTGTAATAAATAAAGAAATGAATGCTAGTTAATTCTCTAAATTAGGTTAATTTAAGTAAAAATAGGGGTGAGGTCTTAATAATCACACTAGGGTTAAATCATGATTGCCACGACCATTAACTTCAATATGAGGTGACTACCCTAATCTATATATCGAATAGTTAGAAATGTAGCAATTTAGATCAATAGCTATATTGAGTTCTGATGGAAACAAAGAACCAATTTCATGTATTCACCAGGTCTCGTACTGGGATATCTGTCTACGGAGATCACTTCATCTCCAATGTCTGTAGACTAGGGGTCTCAAAGTACCGGCCCGCGGATCGGTTACAAATGGCTAGCAGGCAGGGCCGATCCTGGGCAGATGGCAGTGGCCCACCCACCTGTTCTGTCGAGAAATGCCCCCATCGCATAGTGCCCCTCTGAAGGCACATGCACTGTACGTAACATCACAACAGTTGATTTTACCATCGTGACGTCAAGACGGCGCAGGCCCACAATAGCCAACAGAATTATTTTTTCTGTCAGATTGTGCTCCGCACTCACCCGCGCTCCAGTGGCGAGTTCCTGTCTATGATGGGTGGATTTCTACATGTTGTGGGCAGATTTATGGGCACTTTGGGGCGGAATTAGATGGCCAGTGCTGCAAAAAAATAAAACCTTGTGATATTCCAATCCAAAGTACCCATAAATCACCCACAAGAAATGTTAAAATCCACCCATCAGAAAGTTTTTTTTTTTTTGCAGCAGTGGCTATCTAATTCCGCCCCAATGTGCCCATAAACCCACCCACAAGAAATGTAGAAATCAGCCCATCACAAAGTTTTGTTTTGTGTCCCCTGACACCAGTGCTGGGGGTTAATATTGCGTCTGCTGACACCAGTGCTGGGGGTTAATATTGCGTCCGCTGACACCAGTGCTGGGGGTTAATATTGCGTCTGCTGACACCAGTTCTGGGGGTTAATATTGCGTCCGCTGACACCAGTGCTGGGGGTTAATATTGCGTCTGCTGACACCAGTTCTGGGGGTTAATATTGCGTCCGCTGACACCAGTGGTGGGGGTTAATATTGCGTCTGCTGACACCAGTGATGGGGGTTGATATTGCGTCCGCTGACATCAGTGCTGGGGGTTAATATTGCGTCCACTGACACCAGTGCTGGGGGTTAATATTGTGTCCGCTGACACCAGTGCTGGGGGTTAATATTGTGTCCGCTGACACCAGTGCTGGGGGTTAATATTGCGTCCGCTGACACCAGTGTTGGGGTTAATATTGCGTCCGCTGACACCAGTGTTGGGGTTAATATTGTGTCCGCTGACACCAGTGCTGGGGGTTAATATTGTGTCCGCTGACACCAGTGCTGGGGGTTAATATTGTGTCCGCTGACACCAGTGTTGGGGGTTAATATTGTGTCCGCTGACACCAGTGCTGGGGGTTAATATTGCGTCCGCTGACACCAGTGCTGGGGGTTAATATTGTGTCCGCTGACACCAGTGCTGGGGGTTAATATTGTGTCCGCTGACACCAGTGCTGGGGGTTAATATTGCTTCCACCAACACCAGTGCTGGGGGGAAAGGACAGTTTGCATGCCTCCGCCATTAGATGTGAAAATTTGTCCTGTGGCCCTCAGGTTTGAGTTTAAGACCCCTGCTGTAGACTATCTATGCCCACAAACCTTAGACCTGATGGATCCCTATTGTGCATTTTCCTAAAACGACTGGACATATGTTTGATACATCCCTTTTTTATGTTATTAACATGTTAATTTATTCTTTTAAAAAGGGATCTAGTGGTTCTACCCACATATTTTAACCCACACGGACAAGTAAGTGGATAGGTTACATGTTTAGTATGGCATTTTATACATTTATTAAGATAATAATTACTTCCTGTAACACCATGGAAATTCTCTACCTTCCTTTTTTTAGCACCAGCGGTTCTACAGGAGGTGCACCTACCACATCTAAAGAAGCCTTTTCTCTCCAAGAAGGTGGTAGGTCTTTTAGGAGGATCCAAAACATTTTTAGCAATTCTATTTTTTCCATATATAAACATTTTTTTTTTTTTTTGTGGAGTATTTTACTCAAACTAGGGTCTTTCAACAGAATCAGCCAGTGTTTACGTACAATTTTTTTTCTAAACTTTTATATTGGCTGTTATATCCTGTAATTGGCCATATCAACCTGTTTTACCTTTTTTTGTTTTTTGTGTCAAAAAATTATTCTCTCCCTTTTACCAATCTCATCTCTTATTCTTATTAGATCTTTTTCTTTTATAACCCTTCTCGCTAAACCTATGAGTTTATTTGATGCACCATTGTTTATGTTATTTGAGTCAGCGTCTTACTTTTATATCTTTTTACTCATTTGCAAGGTGGTGTCATCCACTTTTAAAGGGGCAGCTGCACTCACGTTTTTTTTTATGCGATTATCCTTCTAGTAAATATAATATAGCTTTCTACCTATTTATTTACTAATGCTATCAGCATAAGGATTAAAAGTAGTTAATTTTGATCGACAGTTTAGTTCCGCTTTCAGGATCTAGTTTACAAGGCAAAGAATGATGCAGTAATCCATAACTAACCAAAGTTTCTTTCACCCATCTGAGTGCAGAAAACTATATTATATACAGTTATATTTTATATTAGGTATATTTTTGCTAATGCTGCAATACTTATCTTTGATTGTAACCTACTGAAATTGTTATCATTTTGTTCACACAAATAGAGCTTTATTTTGGTGGCGTTTATTCACGACTTCGTTTTTAATTTTTTGTGATATAAGCACAAAAAAAGCGGAAATTTGGAAATAAAAAACAATATTTTCTTTCTATTTTAAAAGAAATCAAATTTTGTCGTAAATTTAAGCCAAAATTTATTCTGCTACATGTTTTTGGTAAAAAAAAAAATCCGTTAAGTGTATAATAATTGGTTTGTGTGATCACAGACATATGTACGCAAATGATCATGTACATATGTGTGCAGATAATCATTGGGACATGTGATTTTAGTGGGACATATGTGGGGGACATGTGTGGTGTGGGGACATGTGTGTATTACACTAGACTGATGATCAGTGAGTAAAAAGCTGTAAAAACAGCTCATATTTACTGATCACCAGCCGGCTGCAGCGATCTGCTCTCCTCTCCTCAGTGACGACTTCCGGTGAGGAGAGGAGAGCCGATTGCCTAGCAACCGGCTGTTTGTTTACATCATATGATGGCTGTGATTAGACACGGCCGTCATGTGATCAGGAGGGCGAATCACAGAGCCCTCCTGCCGATCCGAGATGCGCCATGTCTGGGTGACACGAGCGCATCGGGATCGCGTGGCTGCGTGCGATCCCCCTCCTTCTGATGGACGTTCCTGAATGTCCAGTCAGAAGGAGGCGGCTCCCACCCAGCCGTATATGTACATTGGCCGGGTGGGAAGTGGTTAAAGTGGAGTTCCAACTGGACCCGCGTTTATTAAAAAAAGTCAGCAGCTAAAAAAAGTGTAGCTGCTGACTTTTAATAAACACACACTCACCTGTCCCACGGTCCAGTAATGCAGCCACCCCAAGCCTCCATTCTCTTCCCCCCCTCCCCCATCTGTGGCGCCGCCATTGCAAGCGTAGGCACCCGGCTGTGATAGCTTGTGGCTTCACAGCAAGGTGCGCACTACACATGCACGAGTCACGCTGCACGTCCTGAATGGCCAGGCAATCTTCTGGGACCTGTGACATGTCCCAGAAGATTGCAGGGAGGGAGAGGAATAGCCACCTAGGCGGTGCAGGCAGAAGTGAGAGCTGGGTACCTGTCAAAACTAGGTACCCAAAAAAAAGATAATGACATGCCAAATGTGGCATGTTAGGGAAATAACTTAAAGTAGACGTTCAACTTTTGGGTGGAGCTCCACTTTAACTATATCTAAATCCACGCCGGTTCAAATTGGGATGTATCTGCGCCCTGTGATTCTGTAGTGTCTGGTGGCTCCTGAGACCTGAAAATTAACCCTTAACCTACACCAAAAAAGGTCACTTATCACTTAACACAGTGTTTCTCAACCTTTTTTCAGTCAAGGCACACTTTAAAATTCTGCACAAGCTTGAGGCACCACCTTGTTTTTCACATTCTAAAATGTAAATAATGAAACTAATAATTTTTTCATAACACGGCAGCATCTACACACATAGGACACCCAACATGAGAGGTTATTTATTCCTCCAAAACAAATACACCTTTGCATACTGCTACCGACTATTATTTCAGAATTATTATAAAGATAAAACCGCGCTGGTCAACACTGGGTACTGGACAGACAAAAAAACAACAAATCCAGGATGGGTACTCTATGTGCAAATAATTATAGGTTGCTGCCCCCCACAAAAAGAAAATCCCCACTAGGGGTTCTTCCACCAGTAAAAAGAATCTAATAATCGGGGTAACTGGCGCTACCTATTTAACATAAACAAATATTGACTCTTATTGATGAAACAAATGAAAAAGAGAAAATGAGAAATGCCAAGAAAAAATAGGAGTAATCTATCTCACCAGTAATAGTATTCATATGTGTAATCGTACCTAAATAAAAATGAAGCCTCCCTAAGGAAAGTCCACTTATTTCAATCCAAGCCCAAAAAAAAAAAAAAAAGACACATACAAGAGGCTACTTCCAGAGGTGACATACAATCGCACAGATTCCCTACTGCGACTCCAATGTGACAATAAGCAGTGTAATAATTTAGGACCTTATCCTGAGAACTTAGTATAATCTTGAACAAATCATATATAAATTCTGTGAAAAAACACCAGATTAATATACAAAAACTTGTACTGAGTGCGACTTTTCCTTAAAATCGCATTAGTGCCACATTATGATAAACCCACCGATCTGTCGGCTGGGAAGAGAAAAATATAAAAATCGACTCCAATTACTACATGTGAAAAAAATATATATGAATCTAAAAAATATATGAATATATAAAACAAACTCTAATAAGTATATGTGTAAGTGAGACGTGCAATTGAAAATACCGAATTAGATGACACAATTCAAATTCAAAAACAAAAAGTTCCAAACATATGTACTAGCAAAGCATCTATGAAAAAAATGATACAAATAAAAAATGTAAAAAATGTGTTATAGTGACCCTTAGAAAAATGATAAAAATAAAAATAAAAAAATAAATAAAAATAAAAGTCCAACTCTCCAAAAAGTCTTCAATAGTGCAAATTCAACATTAAATGTTCATAAAGTGACTTTTGTGCTTCTTGTGTGATCTTCAAAGTGACTTCCGTGCTCCCCCGCAAGGTACCCCACTCACCAAAAAAATTCACCCCTACAGGGGTAGTTCGCCTTTAAATCCAATCTGCCGATATCCAGCTCTTTGACCTTCTGACCTCTTTATTTATAATCGTTCGTATCCAAAAGGAGATTCCATTTGTGCCCTCACAGGAAAAAAAATAACAGTCTCCATAGTGTAATCCGTATCAGAACCAATTTATTTCCACAAAAATAGTAGTAAAAAACAGCAGTAAAAAACAATTTTCATGTAATATAAAGTAAAAATAAAAATAGAAGTAAAAAAATATATATAAATGAAAAATGTGGAAACGTAATTCACCAATAAGTCCACTTCACATAGGTTCCAATGGTCCAAGCTCCAGTATTAGACCAGAAAAGCAGACTAAAAATTATAAAATAGAGCTATGGAAAAAACGCTGATGGCTCTCTACCCTAAGAGAGACAAAACATAAAAAACACCCGTCTCCAATGTACCGATCGCTTTATGCAATGTACCGGGTTTTTTCTGTTTAGCTAGATAGCTCTAGTCTTTTTGAGTCCCCTTAGGAAAGAGCCCTTATAGCGCAAATTCCACTTAACTCGCGGGTACCGTTCGGTGGGAACGCAGCGTGCGCTCCAACTGCGTTCCAACCCCCGTAGGCAACCCTGAACTGACGTGGTAAGCGTAACTCCGTCGAACGCGTTTCGTCATTGACATCTTCAGCGGCGGCGATGTCCGATGGGTCCATGTCCGATGGGTCCCCCACAATGTCGCAGTCACAATAAAAATCGCAGATCGCCGTCATTACTAGTAAAAAAAAAAAATTATAAAAAATTATTAATAAAAATGCTATAAAACTATCCCTATTTTGTAAACGCTATAACTTTTGCGCAAACCAATCAATAATCGCTTATTGCGATTTTTCTTACCAAAAATATGTAGAAGAATACGTATCGGCCTAAACTGAGGGAAAAAATGTTTTTTTATATATTTTTGGGGGATATTTATTATAACAAAAAGTTAAAAATAATGCGTGTTTTTCAAAATTGTCGCTCTATTTTTGTTTATAGCGCAAAAAATAAAAACCGCAGAGGTGATCAAATACCACCAAAGGAAAGCTCTATTTGTGGGAAAAAAAAGGACGTCAATTTTGTTTGGGAGCCACGCTGCACGACCGCGCAATTGTCAGTTAAAGCGACGCAGTGCCGAATCGCAAAAAGTGGTCTGGTCTTTGACCAGCAAATTGGTCCGGTCTGAAAGTGGTTAATGAAGGTGCAACATTTAGCAACATTCCATTATTTCTTATGGAGAAATTTGTTTTGATATACAAGTGCTTTGGATTACAAGCATGTTTCTGGAATGAATTAAGCTCGCAAATCCAATGTTTTACTGTACACTAAAGGGGGTCAAACCCCTTTGGGGGGGCACAAACAGGGTGGATTGAGCTGGAGGAGGTATATACTTTTTTTTAAATTAAGGATAGATTTGTGCAGTTTTAGCAAACAGCGCTATTGGACATTTGCACTCTATGAAGTTTTTGAACTTTATTATTTGCATACACAATTCAATTCATGCACTAACCACTTCAGCCCTTTAGGATTTTACCCCCTTCCTGACCACAGCACTTTTTGCAATTCGGGGCTGCGTCGCTTTAACTGACAATTGCGCGGCCGTGCGACTTTGTACCCGAACAAAATTGACGTCCTTTTTTTCCCCACAAATAGAGCTTTCTTTTGGTGGTATTTGACTCTGACTCTGTGGTTTTTATTTTTTGCTTTATAAAAAAAAAAAGACAATTTTGAAAAATAAATAAATAAATAAATAATAAAAAAAAAAAAAAAATATATATATATATATATATATATATATATATATATATATATATATATATATATATATATATATAATTATTTATTTTTGCTATAATAAATATCCCCCAAAAATATATTTAAAAAAAACATTTTTTCCCTCAGTTTTCAATGTGTATTCTTCAACATATTTTTGGGGACAAAAAAATAAAAAATAAAAAAATCGCAATAAGCGTATATTGATTGGTTTGCAAAAAATGTATTGTGTCTACAAAACAGTGGATCGTTTTATGGCATATTTATTTTACATAATTTTTTTTTTTCATTAGTAATGGCGGCGATCTGCGATTTTTATTGGGACTGTGACATTATGGCGGACACATCGGAAATTTTTGACACCATTTTGGGACCGTTGTCATTTACACAGCGATGGATGCTATAAAAATGCACTGATTACTGTTTAAATGACACTGGCAGTGAAGGGGTTAAGTGTGTCCTAGAGAGTGATTCTAACTGTAAGGGGACTGGGCTTTAACACACAGGACAGTGATCATTGCTCTTGATGACAGAGAGCTGTGATCTCTGCCCTGTCACTAGGCAAAACGGGGAAATGCTTTTTTTACAAAAGCATCTCTCTCCGTTCTACCTCTCTGTGACGCGATCATGGGCACCCGGACATAGAGTCCGCGGGACCCGTGGTAGTGGTCACGGAGACTGCGGCGGGCGCGCCCCCGCAACACAGCTTCTTAAACGAGACATACCTGTGTGCCCTTTTGCCTACCAGTGTCATTTTGTCGATGTACATCGGTGTGCGCTGGTTGTCGAGCAGATTTTTTTTTGCATAATATGGTTTGTAGAGGCATATGGTTTTATTTTCTGTTTCAATGTATTTATTGTTTTTGTGCCAAAATGTAAGAAATCAGAAGCAAACATATAGGTCGCCCATGATATAGGGCCTAAAGAATGATCAGGTATTACAAAAGGAATATACGCAGGGCAATAATAGTTTAAACCTTCATGCAATTGGGATGATTTTGAAGGATAACTAATACAAAATAGGAAGGCAGGAAAAAAGGCTAAGGGGGAGTTTATACTTTATACGTCTCACTAGAAGAATAGAGGGAAAATGCAGCACTCATTTAATATATATATATATATATATATATATACACATATACACACATATATATATACACGGGTCTGTTAGGAGTCCAGAAACTCATTGACCTTCTATACACACACTAATTACAAGCAAACAGATCACAGGTGAGGATGGTTACCTTTATTAGCCATTCAAACCCCTTTGTGCCAACTTGTGTGCATGTTATCAGGCCAAAATCACCAGGGTATGTAAACTTTGATCAGGGTCACCTGGGTAGTTTCTGTTGTGATTATAATTTAAAAAGAGTAAACACAGTCGATAATAAATGGCTTCAGCCAAACCCTAACCATGAGTGAAAAATGTTTTTGTGTTATCATTCACATTCCCAGAAAAATGGCCAAGAATTCATAAATTCTGCCAGGGTATGTAAACTTATGAGCACAACTGTGTGTAAATATATATATATATATATATATATATATATATATATATATACAAAAAAAGGATGGAAGGAGAAAAACAAACTACAATAAAACAAATGTCACTTTAAAGATATTAGCCCTTGTACACACGGTCGGAGATTCCGACGGAATGTGTCCTATCGGACCGTTTTGGCGGATAATCCGACTGTGTGTTGTCTCCATCGGACTATTTCCGTTTGAGTATCTGACGGACCAAGTTTTCCAACTTGTCCGTAAAATTTTCAGACAAAATGCTCCGATCGGACATACTCCGATCATGTGTAGCCTACTCTGACGGACAAAGTGCCACGCATGCTCAGTTCCTAGACCAAAGGCTACTAGCCTGAATGTAGTCCCGTCGTAACGAAATAAAGTCATCACGTTATGTACAATCGGATTTTCCGACAACTTTGACCGTGTGTATGCAACAGTTTCAGACAAAATCCGTCGGATAAAATCTAACGGATTTGGTTGTCAGAATGTCCGACCGTGTGTACAAGGGCTAAAAGCCTACCTGGCTTCGGTGAGAAACTTGGTATTGACGTTTTGACTCTGAAGAGTAATTGGCCACCCCAAATCTGATGCAGAAGTCCATCATGACAGCAGAACAATTGGAACTGTTGGTCTGATTTCTGGACAGCTGAAATAGTATGTAGGCCATTGCCTCGAGGTCAATAGTATGTACAGCTGTGTTCACGGGTCAACAGTATGTAGGGCAGGGTACAAAGGTCAGCAAGTTGCAAGGTAGTGTACAGGGGTCAGAAGGTTGTAGCATGGTGTAGAGAGGTTTGTAGGGCAGGGTACAATGGTCATGCATTTTTTAGAGCAGATTACAGGGTCAGCAATTCGCTGTATAAGGGCATCAGAATGGCACTGCACAGGTGGGACAACAGTTTTTGCAGGGCAGACTGAAACTTCCCCCACATGCAAAGCATTGCATGGAAGTGGCAGTGACACATCACTACCTGTTCTGGTGTGCTGATCCCCGCCATCCTTCCCTTCTTGTCCAACCCATGTGATGTCACATACAATCATCTTAGATGGACGGGAAAGGAGAGCTAGTGGATTCTGAGCAGGACGCATAGCTATGCTGCTTACCTGTGCAGCTCTGTATATGGGAAAGAAGCATTTCAGGAGGGATAGTTGGCAAGATGAGGATGTGATCTGTCACCTACCAATGATGGATGAATAGATCACAATTGACAGGTTGCTGGCTCCCAATTTAAACCTATAGATTTATATTTCTGCCTATGTGTCCTGTACAAAAGGATCACTTTGTTACAACAAAAATATTAAACATCATGATAAAAAAAAAAAAAAAAGTACTTATCCTTTGATGTGCCTAGTTGAAAGCAGGCAATATTTTATTTCATACACAGAGGAAATACATTTTCAGTCCAGTAAAACATTTTATTTAATAATCCATGCCAGAGTCCAAGTAAACACAGTTGGTTTGACATTCTTCAGTAAGTACAATTTATCGTACTGGACAGTGCATCAAAATGAACATTAATTAAAGCAAAGCTTTGAGAACAGCACAAAATCAGTCATTTCAGCTGCAAGTAGCAGTTTCTGACTTTTTTTTCCCCAAAAAAAACAAACAAAAAAAAAAGATAAAAACTCTATAGTACATCTACAAAAGTATCAAATGGTCTGTTTGCATGAAATGTTAGGACAGCTGTAGGATTCAGCTCAGAGAAAATGACTACAGTCATACTGCATTATTAAAATAAGCCACACGTTAATGCAGAAAGCCATTTACAATTACTGATTTTCAGTAAGCCAAAAAGCAAGAGGACGTTCATTTCTTAACGGGATGTCACTTGAACCACGTTTGCGTGGTCCCAACACTGTCCTCAAGATAGACTGCAGGATTGAATTCAAAGCAGACCTTTTTAATAAAATAAGATCCCCTTCCGCCCCTGCATAATTATGTAAAGGGAGTATATTTGTATTTCAAGACAAAAACTGCTTAGTGAAAAAAAAAAAAAAAAAGCATCAGAATTGCCTCCTGAACGCCTGGCAACCGCTGCTCTACTACTCTTTGAACAGCGATTCACTGCGGAAAGCTTTTCAGAGGGTTGTACACACTGCACCCCATGCAAAAAAGGCCCTTAACCAGTTCCCAACCGGCTCACGTCTTTTTACAGGAGCAGAATGGCACCCCTTCGTGAAACCCCATACAGGTTTCCCTTTAAGAGCCGCCAGAGGGCGCGCACGTGCCAGCTGCACAGTGGGGGACCAAATGCAGGTGGCCGGCGGTCGCGTGCACAAGAGCCAGCATGGGGATTTGTGTATGTAAACACACAAACCCCTGTTCTGTCAGGGGAGAGGAGACATGTCGTTTGTTTCTACTAAGTAGGTACAACGATGTGTCTCCTCCCCTAGTCAGTCCTATCCCCATACAGTTAGAACACACTGAGGGAAACACAGATTTAACCCCTTGATCGCCCCCTAGCATTAACCCCTTCTCTGCCAGTGACACTGATAAAGTAATCAGCGCATATTTATAGCACTGATCGCTGTATAAATGTCAATGGTCCCAAAAATGTGTCAATCAAGTGTCCGATCTGTCCGTCGCAGTACCACAAAAAAAAAAAAAAAAAAAAACACAAAAAGAAAAAACGCAGATCACCGCCATTACTAGTAAAAAAAACAAAAAAATGTATAATAATGCCATAAATCTTTCCAATAGTTTGTAGATGCTATAACTTTTGCGCAAACCAATCAATATACGCTTATTGCGATTTTTTTTAGCAAGCATATGTAGAATAGATGAAGAAATTATTATTATTTTTTTTTTAATTTGGGGATATTATAGCAAAAATAAATAAATAATACATATACATATATATATATATATATATATATATATATATATATATATTTTTTTTTTTTTAATCGTCACTCTTTTTGTTTATGGCGCAACAAATAAAAACTGCAGAGGTGATCAAATACCACCAAAATAAAGTGCTATTTGTGGAGGGGGGGGAGGGATGCAAATTTAATTTGGGTACACGTTGCATGACCGCGCAATTGTCAGTTAAATTGGCACCATGCCGAATTGTCAAAAGTGCTCAGGTCAGGAAGGGGGTAAAATCTTCCGGGGCTGAAGTGGTTAAAGTGCAACAGAATTTTCAGATTAAAGCAGAAAGTCTTTTTTTTGTTCAAACACTGTAAAATTTTTAAAATGATGCATACATGTACACTGGCAAAACTGTGTCATGTGGCTTTTCCCAGTTGCTGTGCAGGCATAGAAACAGGGCCTGAATTCTCTGTGACCTCTTCATTTGAACTCTGCAAGCTGCACAACCCAGAGGTTGTTGGCTTTGGAGAAGTACGGCCAAATCTTGTTTGTCTGTACTTCTCTTGTGGTTCACAGCGTTCTGCACTCGTGACCTATTTGCACAGAGGCCTGAAGCCTGCTGATGTCACAAAGATGTTGGGATCTACCCAGATGCCCCACCACTGAGAGCCTAAGCTGGTCACTCCCGCCCCTCCACAGCCCAGCGCTGGGGCAGAGCAGAAAGCCAGTGACTGACAGTCACCAGGGAGCACCAAGAACTGAGCGATCAGCATGTTTGATCGCTCTGTTCTCAGCCTTCAAGCCGGTGGGGGACAGATGCAGCATCCACCTAGATTAGTGGGATTCGAAAAAGATATATAAAATCCCATACTTCTCTTCTAAACACGTCTCTTTAAGAATATTTTTTATGCTTCTATACATGCCCTTGTACACACAGTCGGACATTCCGACAACCAAATCCGTTGGACTTTGTCCGAAACTGTTGCATACACACGGTCGGACAAAGTTGTCAGAAAATCCGATCGTTCTGAACCTGATGACGTTATTTCGTTACGACGGGACTACGTTCAGGCTAGTAGCCAATAGCTTTGGTCTAGGAATTTGATCTGAGCATGCGTGGCACTTTGTCCGATCGGAATTCTCTACACACAATCGGACAAAGTCCCATCGGATCATGTCGTCGGAAAGTTTTATAGCCCAGCTCTAAAACTTTGTCCGTCGGATATTCCGACGGAAACAGTCCGATGGAGCCCACACACAGTCAGATTATCCGACAACACGGTCCGATCGGACATTTTCCATCGGAATGTCTGACCATGTGTACAGGGGCTTAGGGGTAGAGACCATACCTGCACAAAACTGTTCAATCTACAAATCTCTAGATTTAATACAAAAAAATAATTACTGGAATGAAAAAAAATAAAAAATACATGTCCTCAGTAAACTTGCACTACGCTTTCCCTTTAACATAAATATCAGCAGAATATGTAATATACGGATGTTAGCTGGAGATATGACATCCTATGGTATTTGGTCATAAGATCTTCACTTACAAGTGGACTGGCCGATCCTCGCATTCAGCAGCAAAAATCATGTGAAAAAAAATATGTCAAGGCATTTGGAGATATGGCCATCTGCAAACGGGATTCAGAAACCACGGTTTTTCCACCCAAGGTATTTCAAGCCTACTGCTACTATTCATTAGTGCAGGGGAGCAAGATAGCCAAGGGTATAGGGCAGGGGTCTCAAACTGCCAGCCCTCCAGCTGTTGCTAAACTACAAGTCCCATCATGCCTCTGGGAGTCAGGCTTGTAACTGTCAGCCTTGCAATGCCTCATGGGACTTGTAGTTTTGCAACAGCTGGAGGGCCGCCAGTTTGAGATCCCTGGTATAGGGGATCTTATATTAACAGCATGTCCACAAAAAAAAAAAAAAAAAATCGGCCCGAGCAAGCTTACAGGACATGTTAACTGCGGGGAAGGGGGCAACGTGCCTTGGTTTACATTCACTGAACTTCGTGTGCTTCCCCAGTAAAAAGAGAGTATAGTGCAGGCTGGAAAACTGAGGCAGAGCCTGGTGAACTGGCCGATAAGATATTCCCCTAATGAAAAACAAAATGTACTTATCTTGATCAGTATAGTACAAACATTTGGAGACTATGGGCTGGTTACTTGAGCTTTTTGTATCATTGGCAGTCTGGTGAGTGATTATTCCAGCTCCAAGACCCCTGAGGAATTTCACAGCATTACATAAAATACTACTCCAGTTGCATTTTGAACCACATAAAATAAATGACAATTCTAACATGGTAAATGTGTTTTTTTTTTACTTGCCAAGGCAGATGTACGGACCTGGAGCACGAGAGCAAAGAGACGGCCACTGGAATGCAGAGATGCAAGATTCTGTACCGAAAACTGGCATATTATTGGGTGGACTGCTCTTTTAGGAAATTCGATAATTAAACTAATTAAACGTCAATTCTTATCGCCCCCACTATTTTAAGTGTGGAACCAGCATTAAATAAAGAAATATGAATCAGGTGTACAGGTAACATATCTGCAAGATAAATATGAGAACTTTAGTTACTGTTAAATATACACAGGTTATGGAGATCATTACACATTGTGGTAGGACTCGATGTAAAATAAGTTTGTCTTGTGACTTAGCCCTTGTACACGCGGTCGGACATTCTGACAACCAAATCCATAGGATTTTGTCCGAAACTGGTGTTGCATACACACGGCCGGACAAAGTTGTTGGAAAATCCGATAGTTCGTAACGGGATGACGTTATTTTGTTACAACGGGACTACGTTCAGGCTAGTAGCCAATAGCTTTGGTCTAGGAATTTGATCTGAGCATGTGTGGCACATTGTCCGATTGGAATTCTCTACAAACGGATCATGTTGTTGGAAAATTTTACAGCCCAGCTCTAAAACTTTGTCGGTCGGATATTCAGACGGAAACAGTCCGATGGAGCCCACCCACAGTCGGATTATCCAACAACGCGGTCCGATCGGACATTTTCCGTCGGAACGTCTGACTGTGTGTACAAGGGCTTAGGCTATTTTAAAAAATTGTAGACTATAGATGTTACCTGCCAGGGTTTTTAGTGTTTGTGAAGCAACTGATGCTTAAAGTAAACCTGCCACTGGAGAATTATGGGGGAATAGCCATTGCTGACCTACTTCTAAAAATTCTAGTTGCCTGGCTGTCTCTGGCTTCAATTGTTCCCGATTCATTGACATGAAAAGTAAGCAATAGCAAGTACCAAAGGCAAGAGGGTCATTTAGACAGACAAGCAAATGCCATTTTAATAAGCAGAGGTCAGCCAATAGCAACTTCCACATCGCACAATGTCTCCACATGGCTTTTTTGTTTTTCTCTGTACAACCACAAAGAGCCTTTGTACTCAGGAACACAATGATCAAATTCCACAACTTGCCCAATCTTGGGTACTGTTGGTTTGTGGATGGTGGGGTGGAGTTCTAACATAGGAAGTCAATGATCTAATGCAGGCTTTACTTGAAATTGTTTCCTTGTCAACCAGGAAAGGACAATGGAACACAACAGAGGTACCTGCATAGGACATTTTCTATACCTGCTGAACTTTTACTTAGAAGGGGCCTACTCTTAGCCCTTGTACACACGGTCGGAGATTCAGACAGAATGTGTCCTATCGGACCGTTTCCGTCGGAATATCCGACGGACCAACTTTTCCAACTTGCCGGTAAAATTTTCTAACAAAATGCTCCGATCGGACATACTCCGATCATGTGTAGCCTACTCCG
Source organism: Lithobates pipiens (assembly GCF_037356315.1). Taxonomy (NCBI): domain Eukaryota; kingdom Metazoa; phylum Chordata; class Amphibia; order Anura; family Ranidae; genus Lithobates; species Lithobates pipiens. Next base: position 1,570,892 of record NW_027507879.1, on the reverse strand, counting down.
ACGGACAAAGTGCCACGCATGCTCAGATCATATTCCTAGACCAAAGCTATTGGCTACTAGCCTGAACGTAGTCCGGTCGTAACGAAATAACGTCATCACGTTATGTACAATCGGATTTTCCGACAACTTAGTCCGACCGTGTGTATGCAACATCACTTCTGGAATTAATCCGTCGGAATTACTCGGATTTGGTTGTTGGAATCTCCGACCGTGTGTACAAGGGCTTAGGATTAACCAAGTACAGATTTTTAGGCAGCAGGTTTATTTTTTATTCTTACAAACATTGCAAACTCAAGACAGGTTTGCTTTAAAGTTATTACATTCTAATGATATTATACAAGCAGTTATTAAAATCACGAGAAGAATCACCCATTAGCCTCTTGCACTGATCAGACACACAACAGGACAAATTATCTTGATGTTTCCACCTTTCAGTTTCATTGCAGCCATTAATTACAATCATTTGAAGAATTCTTAGGAATGTAAACTAAATTGGAATCCTGCAAAGAAAATGTGATCTCCTAGTAATGGCCAAAGAAGAGAAAGGGGAGGGGGCAGCTGGGTACTAAGACACAGCCACCTGAGAAACACAAGTCAGTGGGTGACAACATATGTTTTAGGTGGGTTGACCTTTTATAGTAAACCTATGGTAAGGAGATTCATATAGTTACACATCTTAAGACAGATGGTACAAAGTGCTTTAAAACAAGCTCTCACTGTCCTCTGTAGCTATAGGCATTGTGGAGAAATGTATCCTCAAGGTTCACAAGAGAAGCTGTGAAGTCATTCAAGTTAGGTGAGCTGAGTGGCTAAAAAGGTAAAAGTGCTTTGGCTGTAGACTTTGAGGAAGCGATTTGCCACAGTGCCTGAAGGTATAGACATCAGGGAGGGCTTGTTTTAAAGCTTGTTAACTGCTTAAGAATGTGCAAATATGGAAATGTTGATAGCTTAACCACCGTTCTATTCCAAAATAAGCAAATGAAGGTGTTCAACAGGCAACACTACAAAGAAGAATAATACGAACTGTAATATCATTAAACAGCATAGCAATGATATGTTCAGGCATTTGTGGGCTAGTCGGCAGAAATACATGTAGGTTCCACACTTTTTAAATAAGTTATTATACAGATTATATTAAGTTCCCGACATACTTGTCTCTCTACTGTAGTGTGCACCAAGGGGCAGAAGGAAGACAGACGCAAAGAACAGAAAAAAACTGTCAAAGCCCTTTTCTAACACATTATCTAACCCCCTTGTGATTGAAAGTACAGATATTAAAGAAATGTAATGACAGCCAAGGAGGAGAAAGGGGGCAGGCCCCGGTCGTGGCTCCGTGTCTGAATGGACACAGGGAGATGTGACTCAGCTTGGGTGCCACCATAACAAGCTGCTTGCTATGGGGGCACTCACTAGGAGGGAGGGGCTAGTAGAGCAGAAGAGGGAACCAATAAAAGGAGGATCGGGGCTGCACTGTACAAAACCTACTGCACAGAGCTGGTAAGTATAACGTGTTATTTTTATATTTAAAAAAAAAACACTATAGACTTTACAATCACTTTAATTTATCAGGAGAACTGCAACATTTTCTGTTGAAGAGACTGGACATTCCATCTAGCCATATGTGCGCTGAGTGACCGGTCTGCTTAACACCCCACTGGTTCTTCAGAGTGCATCTTAGTGACTCAGGGGGGCCTACAGACTCCTTCCCCCTAAAGATAAAGATTAGGAACTCAGAAATGATATCACCCAGACTTCTCTCACAACAGAAGAAAGGCAAGTAATAATGGGAGGAGGAGGTGTGTGAGGGATGCTCATTTTAAAACACAGAAATAAAGCTCATAGGTTCCAATGGGTTTTCTGAAAATTTTGCTATTCTTTCTACTAAGGACAGACTCAGCCTTTTTAAGCTAATCTATAAATAATTTCAATAATCTGGTAAGTGTTTCTTTATACACATTCTATGTACTAATAATCAAGAATTAGTAGGAAGAAAACGTATTCATTCAACTACTCCTCCAGTCATATCCATGCTTTAATGTAAAGCAGCCATTAAGCTTAAAAGAAGAACGTGTCATTTAATAAACAAAAGGCAGATGCAAAAAAAGATTGATGCTGCAGCTCAGAAAGTAGTCAATCAAAACATTGATCAGTATAGTAAATGCTAATCAAAACAGGCTTTGAGATTGCATTAGAACACATCTGCAGTATTTGAACAAGTCATGCACACACGAAAATCAAGGCTTCTTTTCTAGGCATTCTCCATGACAACACCACTTAAAGTGGCTGTAAACCCTTACAAACCACTTTGACCTACAGGTAAGCCTAGATTAAGGCTTACCTGTAGGTCCAAGAAATGTCTCCTAAACCTACACGGTATAGGAGATATTTGCCAAAACAAAGGCACCGCTGTCTACGGCGATATGCTGCGAGTGGCGGCTCCCGTACGCAAATGCGGGAGTGACGTAATCGCGGCTTTGCCGAATGACAGCGCCGGAGCAACAAGACCCACTGAGAAGATGAAAACTCCGTACACAAGGGGACAGCGGTGACATCGCTGGCTCCTGTGTCAGGTAAGTGACACATAATGGACTACTATGCGATGCGATGCGATGCATAGTAGTCCATTATGCTTTACCTTTGCAGGGTTTACTTCCTCTTTAAAGGTTGCCTTGGCAGTATAAAAAGTCAGGAAGGGCACATCCTACCATATCCTGTGTTTTCTCAAACAGTTTCAGATTAACATAGAGGGCAAATAGAGAGGTTTCCAGAAAAACATTACCAATTCACTCTCCTTTAGGGTTTGTATAGCTGGGAAAATGGGGTCCAGTGCATTCAACTTATGTTTGAGAAGCTTTCGAATACCTTTATGGGAACAACTAACTTACATTTGATCTCCTAAGCTGCATCACACTGCTTTTGTATTCCTGGTGACTTGAGAAGAGCAGTTCTGAAGCAAATGAGTGTACACGGGCCCTTACAGAAGCACCAGGAATAAATTTAGCATAGGAGACATGGCAGGGTAAACAATTACTTGAAAGCATCTAAATAGGAGGTTAGTCCATAGACACGCAAAGCATGGCTCTGCCTCGACCCCTACTTACAGAATTTGATTGACAGCAGCAGGATCATCTGGGCCTCTGTGTCTTATGAGAAGAGAAAGAGAGGAGAGCAACGCTGCAGACTGGTACAGTGCTGGATCAAGGGGAGGGGCAAGACCACTGCCGGGAAATTTTTTACCTTAATACATTAGGGTAAAAAATGTCTACACCCCATCCCAATTACAGCCAGGGGGGAACAAAATGCATAAAACAGAGTTCATGAAAGCGAGGTATTTGAAAGAAATTGAAAAATGATTTTCTCAACAAAGTGAAATAATCCACAAAAACCAACAATTTATTATCTTACAACTGTTAAGTCATGAGAGGCTAGTTCTGATTGTTAGCTATGTGTTACTGCACTGTATACATCATCTTTGCTCATGCAATTCCTTAAGAAATAAATCTGGATTTTTTTTAAAGGTATTTTACGCTTTCGCTATGCTCACAGTCTTTACTTAGTTTCTCCATGAGAAAACTACCCCATTTGTGTTATACTTGGGACTTTATATTATGCTATACTGAAAAGACCTCCACTGACAGGTTGCCCCACCAGTTTAAAGGAAAACGCCAACTGGTTAAAAGCATACATAAACTATGGTAACCGATCGCTTTCTTTTAATAGTAACCTCACTATGGGTTATCTCTTGATGTGTTTGATTGCTCATTGCTATAGAGGCAATTCAATGCACTTGAGGCCAACTTACAGGGATGAGTTAATACAATATGTTCTGCTTATAGCAACAAGTCAGGATTTTACCAATGCATATTAAAGCAAACCTGTAACTGAGAAAGTCTTCCTCCAGATTGCCCTGAACCCAAGATTCTGTACAATCTGTACTTCCAAAGCTACACATTTGCTACCCCCCCACACCCCTTCTTGGTTTATTTACCAGTAGGGAAGTTCACAACATGGGCATGGTCCAACCTTAACCATCTGGCTGTAAAGTCTTTATATGCCGACAGTGTTTATGTTCTGGGGCTTCGGGATTATTGTAGAAACTAAAGCTTTGCAGGAACCTCTAGCTGCCTACTTTTAGTTTTTGTTATCATTTCAATAACTTTATTCATGTGAAAAGCGTGCTTTTAAGAAATCCAGTACTGAGACAAAATTAAGGGCTACCATTGCTGACCTCATTCTTCTTGGTTGGCTCTGGCTTCAGTGCTTTGAGACAATGACCTAGAGAAGAAGGCAAATTAGGAAAGTCAAAAATTCCAATATGCAGACTTGCTTGATGTCATTCAAAGTAATGAAACCATTGCCATAAACGTAACAGCCAGTGTTCGTATTTTCAGAAGGAGATGTAAACAATGGCAGAGTCCATACCCCCTCACCACAGGCTTTCATAAAAGCCATTCTGTCTTGATAGTGAATACCCACCTCTTAGCCCTTGTACACACGGTCAGAGATTCCGACGGAATGTGTCCGATCGGAGCGTTTTGTCGGATATTCCGACTGTGTGTGGTCTGCATCAGACTGTTTCCGTCGGAATATCCGTTGGACCAAATTTTCCAACTTGCCGGAAATATTTTCAGACAAAATGCTCCGATCGGACATACTCCGATCATGTGTAGAGAATTCCGATCGGACAAAGTGCCACGCATGCTCAGATCAAATTCCTACATCAAAGCTATTGGCTACTAGCCTGAACATAGTCCCGTTGTAACGAAATAACGTCATCACGTTCTGAGCGATCGGATTTTCCGACAACTTCGTCCGACCGTGTGTATGCAACAGTTACGGACAAGATCCGTCGGACAAAATCCGACGGACAGAAACCGACGGATTTGGTTGTCGGAATCTCCGACCGTGTGTACAAGGGCTTACACTGCCTGCGCTGCCAGTTTAGGCTACAGTGAAAAGAAACTGCTGGCTGAAAAATATTGACAATCTGACACTTTTGGGAATGTTTATTTCAAGGTCCCCCTCTGTGCTCTGTGGTTTCTTCCACGGCAATGACATAAGGGCTTGTAGAAATGAACCACTGAGTGCTGCAGGGAACTGGAAAATTGACACCCCAACAGTCGTTCTTCACTATAGCAGATATTAGTGACAGCTGGAATGGTACATTTTTTTTTTTTGCAGGAAAAACTATATTTTTAGCATCTATTTTAGAAGCACAGTCACTTTAAGAAAACCAGTATCAGCAACACAATTTTTCAGTTGTTATAAGTAAGGTTCTGAGTAATCATTTCAATTCCAACCTCTTGATACGTCAATATAAGTGATAAATAATATGAACTATAATGCAACACATTGTAACTTTTTTCGTATGGCATTATATGTATATTTCTGCCTTCTGAATGTGAACACAAAGAAAATCTGAGGCGGAAACTTAAAAACATATTTTGTACATCCTGTGTACAAATAATAAACTTAAAGCTTGATGAAACTTGATAAACGACCACAATCCACTCCCATACAATCATAAATCATGTGCGATTTTAGTTGAAGAAAAATCTAATACTCCCATTCATCGGTTTTCATGTCCAGATAACTAAGGATATTATTGGCAAACTTTACAGCTTGTTTTCTGGCTTCTTTTGAGCGGTCGTCTCCTTGGGAATCAATGGCATCTAGAGCAAGGAGTTGATTGGTGAGAAGTTCTTCCAGTCGCATGTAATTTTTATCTGCTCGGTTGCCATCAAAAGAGATGACTTCTTTCTGAAGATCTGAGAGGTTCTTAAGAACTATCCAAACATTGGTGTAAGATGGATGTTCTGGGTTGGCCTGATTACAAGCACTCTGTCTCCTTTCAAGAGCTTCCTTGAGGTCGATATAGCTGATAACAGTTTGGACTTCCACCACTGCTCTCCTTCTTGCTTCTCGTATACAAGGATTTTTCTCTACACTTACTTCATCCAGCTGGGCAATGAGAACCTGAAGCTCAGACTTAGTTCCAACATGAATGTCAGACATATTGTGCCCTCTCTCTAAAATGCTGGCTTTTATTTCTGTAGATCTTTTACGAATGGACTCAATTTTGACAATGGACTGGTTTTTGGCCAGGTCATAAGCACTGGTAAAACAAGCTTCCTCCTCAAGATCTAGATATTTCAACAAGTTGTTTATTTCCTCCACTACCTCTTTTCTATAGTTCCTTATTTCCACATGGCCAGAAACATCTAATGCATCCAGGTCTGCAATGAGTCCAGAGAGAATGCAAGATAGATGTCTGTAGGTTTCACATTCATTTACACCAGCAAGAAGTGCAATGAGGCTGCCTCGTGCTTTGTTTACCTCAAGCAGAACAGAGTTAATTTTAGAGATGGATGGATGTGCATCTGTAGAGAGAGGAAGTGCCAGGACCTGTTGTTTTAAACAATTCTCTAATATCTCTTGAATTGCAAGAACTTTAGTAAGGGTGCGATATCGGGCTTTTCTTAGGGATGCTTTGCCTTCTGTTTTGACTTGTGTAAGTCTCATCAAGATATTCTGAATACCTTCTTCAAATTCCTCTGTGATACATCTTCTACCTCCATACATAGGGGCTATTTGCTGGGCTACAAGACATTGTGCCTCCTTAAATATCTTCTCAATCGCCAATCGGCAGGGATGGTTTGCATTCTCCTCTAATTCTTTGAGAAGCCTCTCAACTTCTTCTATGGCTCTTTTACGGGCTTGTGAAATATTGGCCTTCCCTTCCGTATCAATAGACTCAATTTCAAAGAGCTGCTTGGTCAGGGCTTTTTCCAGTTTTCTGAACTCTGGGTCGCTCTGCAACCCACTGAAGGTAGCCACGCTTTGCTCAAGGTCTTTGACTTTCCGTTGGATCTCTTGAAGCGCTGTGATCGAAGGATGTTGGTTGCCCATATCCATTCTCAGAAAGACTTCCCTGTTATAGGCAAAACTGTAAAGTAAAACAAAAGTGTTAGAAACATAATTTGTTTTATATAAAAAGGCACCAGAATAAGCAAAAGCAGATTTATAATGTAGAACATAAAATTCCCCTCCCCTGATGTTCTATAAAAGTCTTTAAACTTTCTAAACAAAGGGTAGGTTTGCTGGCATTCAGAATTTAGGGGTGCTGAACTGTGGCCAGTGGGAGTAGAAAATGTCCTGGCATTAGTGGGAGTAATCAAGGGTTCATTTTTTTTTATTGAGGGAGCAATAGTCCCCATCATTGGCATCAGTGGAACAAATAGTGCCCCATTCTAGGCGTCAGTGGAAGGAATAGAGTCCAACGGGTCCCTTCACATGGGCGTTCCATACGTCCCTTTTTCCTCCATCCGCTGGTGGATGAAAACAGATATACATGTAGGACTATGGGCTAGTAGATGTCAGTGGATGATCTGCTGACATCGGCCTCTGTTAAAGTTGAAGTAAACCCATCGATTTAAACAGTTTAAAAAAACGGCATGCCGGGAATGCTAACTGCAGATTGGCTGTGCTCTCAACCAAACTGTCAAACCACCCAATGGCTGGTGTCATAACGGATCACATGTGCAGCACCGTGGCAGCTGAAGATTAAAAAGAGGCAAAGATGGCAGCTTCCGTGGATGAAAACGATAGGGGAGTTTACTTCCACTTTAAGTTCTGTTTTTTGAGATGGAGGAATACCCTATTTTTCTTCTGTTTAAAAAACAAAAACTGACAAAAACAGATTTTAGCGGACGGCATTCGCCTACATCCGATCCGCCGACATCCATTTTTTTTACCCAAAAGTATGGGCATTTCGTTTTTTACTTCAGTCCAGTCACTTTTTTTCTTTCTTTTTTAAACTGATGAAAAATGGATGTCAGCCGACATGAATACTAATGTAAAAATTGACATACATATCAGTTTTTTTTTTTACCAAAAACAAAGTGACTGAACTAAAAAAACTGAGGCCCATGTGAAAAGGCCCTTAGGTGTTAGTGGGAGGAATAATGCCTCATCATTGGTGTCAGTGAAGAAACGGTGACCCATCATTGGTGTAAATGAAGGAATAGTGCCCCATCATTGGTATCAGTATAGGAATATTTTCCCTGTTGTGGAAGCGAGAGTGTCCCAAGGGCCAGATAAAAGGTAAGCAAAGGGCTGCAGTTTGGAGAATATTGTTCTATACATTTAACACCATGATGGGATCTATTACAGCCAAATACATGCAACCATAGAGAATCAGCCAGGAATCATGTGGGACATGCGGAGCAATATTCTAGTGAGCCACGTTAACAGAAGAATCATCAAGACACAGTAGCACTCTCATAAAAATGGAACATCTTTTCTTGCCCTCTCAAAGCCCCATTGTAATTTTTTGTTTTAAAGAAACAAAGAACGAAAAACCCCTATACATACACTTTCTTGCAACTTTTAGACCAGTCCAGTGATGTCAATGGTTCTTCCGCATAACAGTCGTGGGTAGTCTCTACCCCTGGACTGATCAATAATTACATGACGACATGTGAGCTTCTCAATACAGGAGTACTGCGAGCCTCGGCTTTGTGACGACCAACCAAGAAAGTGTTTTTGACAGGATGGGCGTATATGAAGTGGGTTCAATGATGCTGGTCATCATTTAAAGTGGTTGTAAACCCTTACAACACACTTTGACCTACAGGTAAGCCTAGATTAAGGCTTACCTGTAGGTCCAAGAAATATCTCCTAAACCTACACAGTTTAGGAGATATTTGCCGAAAGACAGGTACCGCTGTCTACGGCGCATAGGCGCACGGAAAGGGCCGCCGTCAACGGCGATATGCCGTGCGCGGCAGCTCCCGTGCACATGCGCGGGAGTGACGTCATCGCGGCTTCGCCGAATGGCAGCGGCGAAGCAGCGAGACCCACCGAGAAGATGGATGCGCCGGACTACAGGGGACAGCGGTGACTTCGCTGGCTCCTGTGTCAGGTAAGTGACACATAATGGGCTACTATGCAATGAGATGCGATGCGATGCATAGTAGTCCATTATGCTTTACCTTTGCAGGGAATGAAAGAGGAAGTAAACTCATCAGGGTTTACTTCCTCTTTAACCTGAAAATGTCTGGCACCATAAGTCAGAAGAGGAAACCAGAACAGAGCTGGAGCGAGAAGTGGGCAAGTACTGCATGGACACTTTTTTTTTATTCATATGGGAGGCTATCAAAAAAAGAAAAAAAAATCATCAGCAAGCTTAGCTAATCAACAGAGCAAAGATCTGAGGGAAAAAAAAAAAAAAAGCAGTGAAACTGCTTTTTTTTTTTTTCTGCAGGGAGGACTACGTTTTTTTGGATCTAGTGCAAGTTGCTTTGAAACCACCAATTCAACATGGCAGCCAAGCAGCTTTTATTTTCAAAATGAGAGATCATGAATGGCTGTCTACATGCCGGATTAAAAAAAAAAAAAAAAAAATTATAAAAAAAATAAATAAAAATAAATCTATGAATACATTTAGTAAAGCAATTATGATATCTAACAGTGTCAGCCTTTGCTTAACTTCTAAGTAATATATCAGGAAGGTTATAAAACGTTCAATAATTCTTACATTACAGACCTTAAATGCATCTTTTTAATAACAAGGGAAGGGGATTTAAAGGGCACAATAGAGCCAACTAAAAATAGCAGTTGCAGCTTTGCCAGCAACACAGTGATGATGCAGAGAAAGCATACGCTGCTTTGAATCTGTTTGCAGGAATGTGCTTTTAACCCTTTGGCTGCCAGGCCCTGTGCTCCATTTTGTACACTCAGGTGGCCAGACCAATTTTTTGCAATATTTCCTTTGCTTTTTTTTTTTTTTTTTTCACTTATAGCTTTCAGAGTTTGTCTGAGCCCCCCAACCATATATTTTATTTTCTGAAAGCACATGATCAGTAGAATAAAAAAAGAAGGTGCTACAGATTTTTTTTAGACCCCGTGGTATTTGCGCAAATGTTTAATCAAACCGATATATTTGCAAAAAATTCACTAAAACCATTATTATCAGATAAAATCACAGTAAATTTGACAAAATTCCTACTAAGTATAAACGTAACCTGTATTGAGTTAATAAATAACAAATATTTGTAACTTTTAAATTGCGCCTTTTTGCGAAATGGTGAAAATTGAACAGACGCAAATGTGTAAATATCCAAAATTTCTCTAAAAATCTGAAGACTTTAATTTTTCCCTTACAGCTTTCAGAATTTGTGAAAGACCCCCCAAAACCTATATTTTCTGAAAGCATAGAACCTCTAGAATAAAAAAGATGCTACTGATTTATTTATTTATTTTAGACCCCGCGGTATTTGTGCAAATGTTTATCAAACCAATATAGTCGCAAAAAATACACTAAAACCCATTATTAGCTGATTAAAAACACAGCTAATTTAAATGAATGCTAAAATCCCTACTAAATATAAAAGCTTAATATGTACCGAGTTAATAAATAACAAATATTTGTAAATTTTAAATCTTTTTGAGAAATAGTGAAAATCAGAGGTATGCAAAACGTTTTAGAAAATGTGGAGGTTTTCCTTTTTCACTTACAGCTTTCAGAATTTGTAAAAGACCCCCCCCCCCCCCAAAAAAAAACATACATTCTCTGAAAGCACATGGCCAGTAGAATAAAAAGAAGGCGTTACTGATTTTTAAGGCAGCATATTTGCTTACCAAAACAATATTTTCGCTAACAATACACTAAAATCATTAGTGCACATGAACTAAACATAGCTTACAAAATTCCTGCTAAATTGCTATGAAAGCATCGTTCACATATGGCATACTATACAAGTGTACTCCCATGGAGGGCAATGTTTACCCGCACAGGAATGCAGAGGTGTTCCATGCATCCCCGTACAGGCAGTCCAAATTATGTCAACTGGGATGAAACGGCTGCACAGGCATAACTGCTGTTCCCAATCCAGAAAGCAGACAGTGTGAGCTCAGGGACATGCATGTGGACCTACATGGATGTAAAACTGGGAGAAACGGCCGTGTTCGTGCAAGTGCTACATCCCAAATTACTAGAGGTCGACCGATATATCGGCCGATATTTGCCGTTTTTTAAATAATCGGCATCGGCCGATTTGAGCTGATAAAAAGCCGATTTATAACTACAGCGGGACTTTTCTATTACAGAAGTCATTTCAGTCAGTGTGAGTTGCTGAGTCCTCATAGAAACACTTTCCTCCTCTCTGGGCAGACTGCCAAGAAAAGAACAGAAAGATACAATGTTTACACTTGAATGAAATCATCTCTGTGTGTAGAAGTTCTCAGTTTAACCATTTAAAGACTAAATCTTTTCTGACACTTGTTGCTTACAAGTAAAAATCCTGTATTTTCTGCCAGAAAATCACTTAGACCCCCCAAAAATTATATATATTTTTTTAGCAGAGATCCTAGGGAATAAAATAGCGGTTGTTGCAATATTTTATGTCACACGGCATTTGCACAGAGGTCTTTCAAATGCATTTTTTTTAGGAAAAAAATACACTATTTAAAAAATAAAACTAAAATAAAAACAGTAAAAGTTAGCCCATTTTTTTTTTTCGTACAAAAGTTTTGACTACCTGTTTTTATTTTTTTTTTATTTTTTAATCTAAATCATACATACAAGTAAACTGATTGGAGGTTTGTTTTGTTTAATAAATGTTTAAATGTAAGAAATTTTCTGTATCACTTATGAAGGCTGCTTTCACACTGGAGCGGGCAGGCGTTGATGGTAAAACGCAAGTTTTAGCGGCTCTTTACCATCATTTTAGCGGTGCTATTTGGCTGCTAGTGGGGCACATATAACCCAGCTAGCGGCCAAGGAAGAGGTTAAATGCGCCCATGAAGCACTGCTGCCAAATCGCATTGCATGCGCTTCAGCAGTGGTGCCCATTCATATCAATGGGCAGGAGTGGTGGAGGAGCGGTATACACCACTCCAAACGTGCTGCTTGCAGGACTTTTTTTTTAAGATCCTGCCAGCGCATCGCCTCAGTGTGAAAGTTTCACACAGACTGCAGGGGAGCCATTTTACAGGCGCTATTTTTAGCCCAAAAGCGCCTGAAAAACGTCCCAATGGGAAAGGTGTGTTAGATCAAGGAGGATTAAAAAATAAAATAAAAAAGGAAAAAAATAAATAAATAAAATAAAATCGGCCTAACATATCGGCCCAAAAAAAATCGGCATCATATATCGGCTATCGGCCGCCATGATTTCTAAATATCGGCATCGGCATCGGCCAGAGAAAAACCCATATCGGTCGACCTCTACAAATTACATCAATGGGACTGCCTGCACAGAGATGCAGGGAATACCTGTGCATTCCTGTAAAGGTACACTGTGTATGCCCTATGTGAACAAGGCCTTAGGCCCCTTTCACACAAACACACCAATTAGAGATGCCTGTCCGTTTTTCAGGCGGGCCCAATCACACCACCCATTGTTCTCCATGGAGAGGCGGATGTAAATGGACATGTGTCCGTTTACACCCGCCTGCATCCGATCCAGTCCAGTCCGCTAAAAACAGATGGACGGGGATTCCATTCCCCATCCATCTAGTAGATCGAAGTGGATGGTATCCGATGGAACTGGACAGGCGGTTCGTTTCCATCCAACCGCCCCATAGAGAATAGCGAGCTGTGTTCGACAGACCTGTTATCCACCTTTTCAGAAGACAGATCCCCCGCTGAGCAGGAAACCTGTTTGACAGAGTCCACTCCATGTGAAAGGGGTCTTACCAGGAGCGGCCAATCTATTAGGGGTGCTGGGGCGCTGCTCCCCTGCAGGGTGCAGGACTCATATGTTTGCATGAGTTTTAGGGCTGGCCGGCAGGAGAAGCTGAGGAAGCCGTGGAGAGGTGAGGAAACGTCACCGTGGAGGAGCGAGTGCGTGTGGACCTGGGGAGTCTTAGCCCTTGTACACACGGTCAGAGATTCAGACGGAATGTGTCCGATCGGAACGTTTTGTCGGATATTCCGACTGTGTGTAGTCTACATCGGACTGTTTCCATCGGAGTATCCAACGGACCAAGTTTTCCGACTTGTTGGTAAAATTTGCCGACAAAATGCTCCGATCGGACATACTCCGATCATGTGTAGAGAATTCTGATCGGACAAAGTGCCACGCATGCTCAGATCAAATTCCTACACCAAAGCTATTGGCTACTAGCCTGAACGTAGTCCCGTCGTAACGAAATAACGTCATCACGTCGGATTTTCCGACAACTTTGTCCGATCGTGTGTATGCAACAGTTTCGGACAAAATCCCGGAATCTCCGACCGTATGTGTACAAGGGCTTACTCTGCCTGCGTTTTAAAAATAACAATTTTTACTTTTTAAATTTATTTATTTATTGGGGGGGTAACTTTGGTGAGATATCAGAGGTCTAAACGGACCCCCATATCTCTATTTCTGAGACAGAGAAAGGGACTGAAGATAGTCCCTTCCTCTGTAGGTCTTTACTTAAAGCGGAGGTCCACCCTAAAGTGGACCTTCCGCTCATCGGAACCCTCCCCCCTCCGGCGCCACAATTGGCACCTTTCAGGGGGGAGGGGGGTGCAGATACCTGTACAGTACAGGTATCTGCACCCACTTCCGGGATAGCTCTCTGCGGAAAGGGGCGTATATTACACCCCTTTCCGCAAGTGCCCGCCCCTTTCCGCAAGTGCCCCGCTGCCTGCTGGGAAAACACACAGATCCCAGAGGCAGCGGGGACCGTCCTTATTGCGCAGCGCGGCTCGCGCATGCGCAGTAGGGAACCGGGAAATGAAGCCGAAAGGCTCCATTTCCTGATTCCCATACCCAAGATGGCGGCGGCAGCACCCGAGATACGATCTACAGATCGGCTTCGGGTGCCGACATCGCAGGCGCGCTTGGACAGGTAAGTGTCACTATTTTAAAAGTCAGCAGCTGCAGTATTTGTAGCTGCTGGCTTTTAAAAAAAAAAAAAAAACGCGGAGTCCCGGCGGACTCCCGCTTTAAATGAATGAGGAATCTATATAGAGATTCCATTTATTCAGAAAATGACCGTCTGATACATTGTAACACTCACGGTTACAATGATCAGCGGTCAGTGAATATAGGAGCAATCGCTGCCTATATTCACTGTACTGCAGTGGGGAGCTTGGTAAACACATGTTTACTAAAGCCTCCCCAATCCCCAACTTCACCTCCATCTGCATCGTTCCCCTGCGCTCTCCAAGCTGACAGATCACGGAGTTGGCCACCCGCGGGCACTTTTGTAGATTCGTACGGCGTACGGACTTGGCAGCGAAAGGGTTAATCCACAGGCTGTGAATACTGTATAGTATCATGAAAAAATGATTGGGCTGGTATAAATAGGAGGCAATTGTTTCTAATACAAGTTACAGCAAGGAGGTGTGCTGCTCTGCAGTGGCTGCATACCATAAAGTCAGCAAATACAATTCTGAAGGACAATTCTGACTGTGGCAAAGCGTGGACTCAGCAATTCTGCATCTCATCTAAAGTGGAACACCAGGGAAACGGCTAAATACTCTATTTTACATATACAGCTCTGTGCAAAAGTTTTAGGCAGATGTGAAAAAATGCTGTAAATAAGGAATGCTTTCAGAACTAAAAACGCGATAGGTTTGTTTTCATCAATTAACAAAAAAGAGTTAAAAAAAAAAAAAAAAAAAAAGAAGAGAAATCCAAATCGATATATTTGGTGACCACCTTTTGCCTTCAAAACAGCATAAATTATTTTAGGTACACTTGCACATAGTTTTTGAAGGAACTGGGCAGGTAGGTTGTTCCAAACATCTTGGAAAACTAACTACGGATCTTCTGTGGATGTAGGCTGCCTCAAATCCTTCTGTCTCTTCATGTAATTCCAGACAGACTGGATGTTCAGATCGGGGCTCTATGGGTGGCCAAACCATCACTTCAGGACTCCTTGCTCGTTTATGCTAAATATAGCTCTTAATGGCATTGGCTGTGCGTTTGGGGTTGTTGCCCTGCTGCAGAATACATTTGGGACCACTCACACGCCTCCCTGATTGTATGGCATGATGGATAAGTACAGTATCTCACAAAAGTGAGTACACCCCTCACATTTTTGTAAATATTCTATCTTTTCATGTGACAACAATGAAGAAATTAAACTTGTCTACAATTTAAAGTAGTGAGTGTACAGCTTGTATTACAGTGTCAATTTGCTGTCCCCTCAAAATAACAACCCACTGTCTAAACCGCTGGCAACAAAAGTGAGTACACCCCCAAGTGAAAATTTCCAAGTTGGGCCCAAAGTGGTCTGCTAGCGGTGAGGGGCAGGGCGTTAGTTGGGGGTTGTGATCTGCCATAGGATGGGGGGTTGTCAGTGGTGAGTGGCAGGGCAGTAGTTGGGGGGTGGGGGATCTGGTAGTAGAGGGACGTTGGTGGGGAGAGCAGAACCCCCCTGAACTCTGCATATAGCTCACCCATGGATCCTGCACTCTGTCCACAGCGCAAACCCCTGGACCCCGCACTCTCTATGGAACTCAACCTTGAACTCTGCATTCTGTACATAACGGAGCTCCCAAACCCTGCCCTCTGTACACATCACACCTCTGAACTCTGAGCTAAATATTACTTCAATTAAAAAACAGTTTTAATTAAATACAGAGGCAATTATTTAATATGATAAACAGTAGCTACATCAACCAATTTGATGCAGTGTGCATCATGTGGTCTGAGCACTGACAGGCTGACCCCCCCCCCCCCCCACCCCTTCAACCTCCGCAGCAATGCTGGCAGCACTCATACGTCTATTTCCCAAAGACAACCTCTGGATATGACGCTGAGCACGTGCACTTAACATCTTTAGTAGACCATGGTGAGGCTTGTTCTGAATTAATCTGTTATGGTCTTGGCCACCGTGCTGCAGCTCAGTTTCAGGGTCTTGGAAATCTTCTTATAGCCTAGGCCATCTTTATGTGGAGCAACAATTCTTTTTTTCAGCTCCTCAGGAGAGTTCTTTGCCATGAGGTGCCATGTTGAACTTCCAGTGACCAGTTTGAGAAAGTGAGAGCGATAACACCAAATTTAACACACCTGCTCCCCATTCATACCCGAGACCTTCTAACACTAACAAGTCACATGACACCAAGGAGGGAAAATGGCTACATCGGCCCAATTTGGACATTTTCACTTAGGGGTGTACTCCCTTTTGTTGCCAGCGGTTTAGATATTAATGGCTGTGTGTTGAGTTATTTTGAAGGGACAGCAAATTTACACTGTTATACGAGGCTGTACACTCACTACTTTACATTGTAGCAAATTGTCATTTCTTCAGTGTTGTCAAATGAAAAGATAATAAAATAAAAATGAAGGGTGTACTCACTTTTGTGAGATACTGTATCTGCCTGTATTTCTCAGCATTGAGGACAACGTTCATCCTGAACAAATCTCCAACACCATTTGCAGAAATGCAGCCACAAACTTGCAAGGAACCTCTACCATGCTTCGCTGTTGCCTGCAGACGCCGATTAATGGACCGTTATCCGCCCTTCACGAACAATATTTAAAAATTTAGACTCATCAGTCCAGAGCACCTGCTGACCTTTTTCTGCACCCCAATACCTATGTTTTTGTGTGTAGTCGCTTAGCCCTGTCTTCAAGTCAGGAGGTAAGGCTTTTGGGCCTTGACAAAGCACATGCACAAAACACGTCATTATAGCAACGTCTTGGGTCATCGTGGCGCGTTCCATCCATTACAGTTACAACTCCAGCGCGATTGGTATCTCTGACATCATTGTCGGCATTTAATGGGCGAGTGTTGCAGCCCCGCACAAAAGGAATTTACTCTTCCGGCAGATTCCCCCCCCACTAGTTTCCGTTGGTCAGAGGCTGTGGCCCGACAGTGTTTTCTATCTTCCGTAGGATGTATCCAGCGGTTACCCACTGGGGCGATTACTACAACCAAGGGTTCATTACATGATCATCATCTTCAACAGCCAGCAAGTAGCTGTACAATTTTGTACCTGATGTGACATGGATTTTGTTTTTTTTTACCACAGTATACTTTTATAAATATACCCATTGCGACCACTATTGACTTGTGCACATGCAATAGAGTTTTCTTATTCTGACAACATTACAGTGCCTTGCAAAAGTATTCACCCCCTTGGCTTTTTACCTTTGTTACATTACAGCCTTTAGCGCAATGTTTTTTTAATCTGAATTATATGTGATGGATCAGAAGAACACAACAGTCTAAACTGGTGAAGTAAAATTAGAAAAATCATATACATAAAACTATTTTTCAGAAATAAAAAGATAATTGGCATGCGCGTATGTATTCACACCTTTGTTATGAAGCCCATAAAAAGCTCTGGTGCAACCAATTACCTTCAGACGTCATACAATTAGTGAAATGATGTCCACCTGTGTGCAATCTAAGTGTCATATGATCTGTCATTACATTAGAGCTGAAACAACTAATCGATTAATCGACAACTGATCTTAGTCGATTATTAAATGAATCGATTACTATTTTCATAATCGATTAATCGGCCAGTAACAAAATGGGGTTAAATTTAATGAGTCTGATGATATTTACCAGATTGACCATTTAATAGTATATCTCTCCTCTAATAGTATATACAGCGTATATCTCTCCTCTAATAGTATATACAGTATTTCTCTCCTCTAATGGTATATACAGTATATCTCCTCTAATAGCATATATAGTATATCTCCCCTCTAATAGTGTATATAGCCTCTAATAGTATATACAGTATATCTCTTCTAACAGTATGTACAGTATATATCCCCTCTAATATATACAGTATATATCTCTTCTGTCTGTTATTCTCAGAGTGGATTAGATATTTTGCTCCCTAACCATATAGCTGGTTATTTATATTCACCACTGCATATGGAGATATTTAAGAATAAATTGCCTTTTTTTTTAAACTTTACATATTAATTAAATTATACACCACACCTTTTTTTTATGGTTAACCGATTAATTGAAACAATAAATCGGCCAACTAATCGATTATGAAAATAATCGTTAGTTGCAGCCCTACATTAGATATACACACCTTTTTGAAAGGCCCCAGAGGCTGCAACACCTAACCAAGAGGCACCACTAACCAAACACTGCCATGAAGACCAAGGAACTTTCCAAACAAGTAAGGGACAATATTGTTGAGAAGTCCAATTCAGGGTTAGGTTACAAAAAAAAATATCCAAAATCTTTCATGATCCCTAGGAGCACCATCAAATCTATCATAACCAAATAGAAAGAAAATGGCACGACAGCAAACCTGCCAAGAGACGGCCGCACACTAAAACTCACGGACCGGGCAAGGAGGGCATTAATCAGAAAGGCAGCACAGAGACCTAAGGTAACCCTGGAGGAGCTGCAGAGTTCCACAGCAGAGACTGGAGTATCTGTACATAGGACGACAATAAGCCCTATGCTCCATAGAGTTGGGCTTTATGGCAGAGTGGCCAGAATAAAACTATTACTTTCAGCAAAAAACAATGCACGTTTTGAGTTTGCGAAAAGGCATGCGGGAGACTCCCAAAACGTATGGAAAAAGGTGCTCTGGTCTGATGAGACTAAAATGGAACTTTTTGGCCATCAAAGAAAACTCCAAAGAACACCATCCCCACCATGAAACATGGTGGTGGCAGCATCATGCTGTGGGGATGATTTTCAGCAGTTGGGACTGGGAAACTGGTCAGGGTTGAGGGAAAGATGGACGATGCTAAATACAGGGATATTCTTGAGCAAAACCTGTAGCACTCTGTGTGTGATATGAGGCTAGGATGGAGGTTCACCTTCCAGCAGGACAATGACCCCAAACACACTGCTAAAGCAACACTTGAGTGGTTTAAGGGAAAACATGTAAATGTGTTGGAATGGCCTAGTCAAAGCTCAGACCTCAAACCAAAAGAAAATCTGTGGCCAGACTTAAAGATTGCTGTTCACAAGTGTAAACCATCCAACCTGAAGGAGCTGGAGCAGTTTTGCAAGAGACTTATCCAAAGCGACTTGGAGCTGTGATAGCCGCAAAAGGTGGCTCTAAAAAGTATTGAATTTAGGAGGGTGAATAGTTATGCACATTGACCTTTTCTGTTATTTTTTCCTACTTGTTTGCTTCACAATAATAAAAAAAAAATCTTCAAAGTTGTGGGCATGTGTTGTAAATTAAATGATGCAAATCCTCAAACAATCCATGTTAATTCCAGGTTGTGAGGCAACAAAACACAAAAAATGGGGGGTGAATACTTTTGCAAGGCACTGTAATTCCAGTGGAATCCATATATTTTCATGGAATGAGCACTGTAATCCACAAGCTGTGCATGGATATACAAAGTCCTAAGCGCTCTTAGCCCTTGTACACACGGTCGGAGAATCTGTCGGAATGAGTCTTATCGGACCGTGTCGTCAGATAATCCGACTGTGTGTGGTATGCATCGGACTGATTCTGTCCGAATCTCCGTCCGACCCAATTTTCCAACATGTTGGAAATATTTCCCAACCAACTGGGCCGGACGGACCTAATCCGATCATGTGTAGAGCATTTTCATCGGACCAAGTGCCACGCATGCTCAGATCAACTTCCTACATCAAAGCTATTGGCTACTAGCCTGAATGTAGTCCCATCGTAACGAAATTATGTCATCACGTTCTGAAAGATCAGATTTTTCGCCAACTTGGCCCGACCGTGTGTATGCAACAGTTTCGGACACAATCCGACGGATTTGGTTGGCAAAATCTCCGACCGTGTGTACGTGGGCTTACAGGAGGTTTTCTTGATGCGATTCTTCCATGAAGACCACTTCTGGCCAGACTTCTCCAGGGATTTGTGCACGTTCTGTGCACGTTCTGTACCGATAGCACTGCTGGACATTTACCCATGTCGAAGGGAAGTAAGCATGATGTGGCTTTCGTTTGCTGCATTAAGTTTCCTTGACCGACCACTGCGTGGTCCTCAACATTGCCCAAATCGATGGTGTCCTAAACGCTGAGAAATTCAAACAAATACTTATCCATCATGCCTTACCAGGAAGGCACGTGATTGGCTCCAAATGTATTCTGCAGCAGGACATCGACCCCAAACATGCAGCCAATGTCAAATAAGAACGATCTTCATCATAAAGAAGAACAAGGTGTCTTGAAAAAGATCGTGTGGCCCCCACAGAACCCCGATCTCAATATCATTGAGTCTGTGTAGGATTACACAAAGAGACAGAAGAATTTGAGGCAGCCTACATTCACAGCAAACCTGTGGTTTGTTCTCCAAGATTTTTGGAATAACCTACCTGTTGAGTAGTGATGGCCGAACGGTTCGCCCGGCGGTCGTTTCGCGGCGAATTTCCGACATTCGCGGTCCGCACGTTCGAACGCCTTTTTCCGTCGTTCGCCGCGGCGGACTTACGTGTTTAATGTATACAAGAACTTTAACCTTTGGTGACACGTTTATCATGTGATACAGGACAGCCAATTGAGACATGACAGCACATGGACACTTGTACATTCCCCCTAACCTATAAATACACCCGATCCGGTGGCCATTTTACATTCTTTCTTCTGTTAAGATAGGGACAGGTTCCTGTGTGGAGTAGGGAGAGATAAACCACTAGCTATTTGGTACACAAAAGTTCTTTTCAGGACTGGTATAGGTGTTAGGTGTTGATAGGTTTGCTGTGCTGCTGATTCTTGCAGCAGCCTGAGTGTCTTTTGTTAGTTTAGAGAAAGGGAAAGGACGGTGTATGCTACAGGGACAGCCAGATTAGTCTTTCATCATCATCATCATCATCATCATCATTAGCTGTTACTATCAAGGTCCACAAAAGAGCTGTTCCAGTAACCACTAATCGTTCTCTTTTTTTGCCAATTTGTATAGGGACAGGAAGGAAGCAGTGTTGTCAGGCAGTGAGGGTAATTTTAAAGACTTGCTGTTATTATTAGTTCCACAAAGGTTCTTTTCAGGACTGGTATCAGTGGTACAGTAATAGGCTTGTACATGTATAATATTCTTTCTTCCAAATATAGAAAGGATATTATACTTGACTGCTGCCCTTCTGCTGCAGTCTGCTAAACATTCACAACTCACTTGTTCCACAAAAGTTCTTATAAGGACTGGTAACTTGGTATAGGGTGCTACGGTACATAGGCTTGAGTGCGGTACAGTCTGCTGTTCTGTAAGGACCGCTATCGGTCCACAATAGATAGGGTTGACGTGCACCACTGCTGACCGCTGCCCTATACTGCAGCAGTCCTTCAGCGGTATAGGGACTGACGTACAGTCTGCTAATCACTAACACACAACCTGCTTGTTCCACAAAAGTTCTTATAAGGACTGGTAACTTGGTATAGGGTGCTACGGTACATAGGCTTGAGTGCGGTACAGTCTGCTGTTCTGTAAGGACCGCTATCGGTCCACAATAGATAGGGTTGACGTGCACCACTGCTGACCGCTGCCCTATACTGCAGCAGTCCTTCAGCGGTATAGGGACTGACGTACAGTCTGCTAAACACTAATACACAACCTGCTTGGTCCACAAAAGTTCTTATAAGGACTGGTAACTTGGTATAGGGTGCTACGGTACATAGGCTTGAGTGCGGTACAGTCTGCTGTTCTGTAAGGACCGCTATCGGTCCACAATAGATAGGGTTGACGTGCACCACTGCTGACCGCTGCCCTATACTGCAGCAGTCCTTCAGCGGTATAGGGACTGACGTACAGTCTGCTAAACACTAATACACAACCTGCTTGGTCCACAAAAGTTCTTATAAGGACTGGTAACTTGGTATAGGGTGCTACGGTACATAGGCTTGAGTGCGGTACAGTCTGCTGTTCTGTAAGGACCGCTATCGGTCCACAATAGATAGGGTTGACGTGCACCACTGCTGACCGCTCACCTATACTGCAGCAGTCCTTCAGCGGTATAGGGACTGACGTACAGTCTGCTAATCACTAACACACAACCTGCTTGTTCCACAAAAGTTCTTATAAGGACTGGTAACTTGGTATAGGGTGCTACGGTACATAGGCTTGAGTGCGGTACAGTCTGCTGTTCTGTAAGGACCGCTATCGGTCCACAATAGATAGGGTTGACGTGCACCACTGCTGACCGCTGCCCTATACTGCAGCAGTCCTTCAGCGGTATAGGGACTGACGTACAGTCTGCTAAACACTAATACACAACCTGCTTGGTCCACAAAAGTTCTTATAAGGACTGGTAACTTGGTATAGGGTGCTACGGTACATAGGCTTGAGTGCGGTACAGTCTGCTGTTCTGTAAGGACCGCTATCGGTCCACAATAGATAGGGTTGACGTGCACCACTGCTGACCGCTCACCTATACTGCAGCAGTCCTTCAGCGGTATAGGGACTGACGTACAGTCTGCTAATCACTAACACACAACCTGCTTGTTCCACAAAAGTTCTTATAAGGACTGGTAACTTGGTATAGGGTGCTACGGTACATAGGCTTGAGTGCGGTACAGTCTGCTGTTCTGTAAGGACCGCTATCGGTCCACAATAGATAGGGTTGACGTGCACCACTGCTGACCGCTGCCCTATACTGCAGCAGTCCTTCAGCGGTATAGGGACTGACGTACAGTCTGCTAAACACTAATACACAACCTGCTTGGTCCACAAAAGTTCTTATAAGGACTGGTAACTTGGTATAGGGTGCTACGGTACATAGGCTTGAGTGCGGTACAGTCTGCTGTTCTGTAAGGACCGCTATCGGTCCACAATAGATAGGGTTGACGTGCACCACTGCTGACCGCTGCCCTATACTGCAGCAGTCCTTCAGCGGTATAGGGACTGACGTACAGTCTGCTAAACACTAATACACAACCTGCTTGGTCCACAAAAGTTCTTATAAGGACTGGTAACTTGGTATAGGGTGCTACGGTACATAGGCTTGAGTGCGGTACAGTCTGCTGTTCTGTAAGGACCGCTATAGGTCCACAATAGATAGGGTTGACGTGCACCACTGCTGACCGCTCACCTATACTGCAGCAGTCCTTCAGCGGTATAGGGACTAAGAGTTTTGTCACAGGGTCATTTAAAAAATGACATGCAGAGGAAGAGGCAGGCCCTTCCGCAGGGGTGGTAGGGGTAGGGCAGGAGCAACAGGCTTGAGCCAAAGTGGGAAGTTGCAGAAGGTGCGTTCAATTACTTTAAAGGATGCACCAGACTTGGTTGAGTGGCTCGCTCAGCCTTACTCTTCTGCACCCTCCTCATCCTCTCGATCTGCACCCTCTTCTTCACTCTCTGCTATGTGCACCCCCAAAGACACTACCACCAACAACACGACCACCACCACCACCACCACATACCTTCCGCTTGAGTCACTGGAATTATTTTCCGATCCATATCAAGAGGACATTTCTGATGCGCAGCCACTCTTGGTATTGGATCAGGAAGAGGAGGTAGCAACAAGCGCTACTCAGCAGTCTGACGCCAGTACCCAGATCAGCCCAAGGAGGAGGTTGGTCCCCGGTGTTGCTGCCTACTCTACTTATAGCGGTGGGGAAGGTGACGTTGATGATGACGTGTCTAGTGATGTCACGTGGGTGCCCACAAGAGAGGAAGAGGAGGGGAGTTCAGAGGGAGATATGGACCAGCAGATAGGGAGGAGAAGCAGCAATGACTTACATTGCACAGCAGGGACAAAGCAGACTGCAAATGTATCAGGAGCGAGTCATCGACCATGTACGGTCACATCTGGCGCTCCCAGGACACCGGCACATGGCTCCGCAGTGTGGGCTTTTTTTAACGTGTCCGCTGCTGACAATAGCGTTGCCATCTGCAATCTTTGCAGTCAACGCGTTAGTCGCGGTAAGCCCAATACTCACCTAGGGACGACCGCCTTAAGAAGGCACATGAGCAGCCATCACCGAGCCCAGTGGGAGCAACGGAACACACAAAGCCACACTGCAGGCTCTCACCGTCCAGCCTCGTCTTCTACTTCTCCTTCTCCTCTCTCCTCACAATTGTCCTCCACTCCACCTTCCATCACGCCAAGCTCACATTTTTCTGCAAAAAGGCAGGCTTCCGTGGGCCTAATGTTTGAGCGTAAAAAAATGATGACGCCGGATAACCCTCTTGCCCAACAGTTGGCGGCTGGCTTGTCAGAACTCATAGCCCGCCAACTACTGCCATATAAACTGGTGGACTCGGAGGCCTTTCGCAAATTTGTGGCCATTGGAACACCACAATGGAAGGTCCCAGGAAGGAAGTATTTCTCAGAGAAGGGCATCCCAGAGCTATATGGCCATGTTCAGCGGCAAGTGAATGTATCTCTGGCACACAGTGTCGGTGCCAAGATACATCTGACCACAGACACGTGGTCTAGCAAACACGGGCAGGGAAGGTATATCAGTTTTACTGCCCACTGGGTGAACCTTCTGACGGCCGTCAAGCATGTAACCCGTGGCACCCGTGTAGATTTGGTTTTACCGCCACGGATTGCATGCAGGCCTGACTCTTCTTCTCCTCCTCCTACTCCATCCTCCTCCCTCTCCTCCTCAGCTGCCTCCTCCTTTTCCGCTGCTAGCGTCTCTTCCACTGCACCGCCCAAGCTCCCCAGAACCTATTCCACATGCCAGGTGAGACGTTGCCATGCCGTGCTGCGTCTGTTGTGCCTGGAAGCAAAGAGCCACACTGGCCCGGCACTCCTTTCAGCTTTGCGTTCACAGGCAGATGAGTGGCTAACACCGCTCAATTTGACAGTTGGTAAAGTGGTGTGTGACAACGGTGCCAATCTGCTTAGCGCATTGAAACAGGGCAAAATCACGCACGTGCCGTGCATGGCACACGTCTTAAACTTGGTCGTGCAGCGATTCCTTGTCAAATACCCTGGGGTCCAGGACATCTTGCGGCAGGCAAGGAAAATCTCGGCCCATTTCAGAAGATCTTACACGGCCATGGCTCGCCTTGCTGACATTCAGCGGCGACACCATCTGCCGGTCAGACGTCTTATTTGCGATTGCCCGACGCGATGGAACTCAACCTTCTATATGCTTGATAGGCTGCTCCAGCAGAAACGTGCAGTTAACGTCTACCTGTATGAACTCTGCGAAAGAAACGGTTCTGGGGAGCTGGGTTTTTTTTCACCGCGCCAGTGGCTGCTCATGCGCGACACATGCAGACTTCTGCGGCCATTTGAGGAGATCACCAAACTGGTCAGTCGCAGCCATGGCGCCATCAGTGACATGGTACCTTATGCCTTCTTTCTGGAGCGTGCATTGCGTCGTGTCATTGATCAGGCTGTGGAGGAGCAGGAGCGGGAAGATGAGGAAGTCGCAATGCTGGATGAATTCCCAGGGGGGGCTACTCTATCTGAGACAAGTCAACAACAGGAGTCTGATGAGGAGTCAGAGGAGGATGGTGCCGGGGCGGATGAGCAGGAGCAAGAAGAGCATGCTTTAAACCTTTCTGGGATCCCTGTTGTGCGAGGATGGGGAGAGGAGAATGAAGAGGACGACATTATCCTGGATGATGAGCAGGAGCCAGGCCACCACACCGCTTCCACTTTAGTGCAAATGGGGGCCTTCATGCTCCAGTGTTTTAATAGGGACCCCCGTATAAAAAGCATGAGGGTCAAGGACCAGTACTGGGTGGCAACGTACTTAGACCCCCGGTACAAACACAAAATGGCGGAAATGTTACCGCCGTCGCAGAGGGCTGTCAGAATGCAGCACTTCCAGGCCTTGCTTCGAGAAATGCTGCATTCTGCTTTTGCGTGCGCTGGCAGAGGAGCAATTCCCACTCCCAGAGAAGGATTTGCGGGTACCAATCCAACAGCGCCTGCAAGAAGAGGCCGGTTTGAAGATGTGTTGGTGACTTCGGATATGAGGTCATTCTTTCAGCCGACCCATCGACAGGTGTCATCCGGATCCAGCATCAGGGAACGCCTAGACCGTCAGGTGTCCGACTACATTGGGTTAACGGCCGATGTGGACGCTCTGAGGAGTGATGAACCCCTAGACTACTGGGTGGGCAGGCTTGACCTCTGGCCAGAGCTTGCCCAATTTGCAATCGAACTGTTGGCTTGCCCCTCATCCAGTGTCCTGTCCGAAAGGACGTTCAGCGCAGCAGGGGGGATTGTGACCGATAAGCGTACTCGCCTAGCTCACCACAGTGTTAACTACCTCACATTTCTAAAAATGAATGAGGCATGGATCTCGGAGGAATTCAACACATGTGATCAGTAGACCATGTATATGTCTATAAACAATTTTTGGAATCAAGCACACAGACCTTCTTAATTCATTTGGCTCACTTCCCTGACCCAAAAAAGCACACCGTACTATATGCCCCTACCCTCCTCTTTGAAGAGGTTGAGCGGTGTCATATTTCTACTGGGGCTGCTTATTATGAGGGGTTCCCACCATCCCTGTGCTGTGCTGACTTCCTCCTGGGTGTTCTTATTATGAGGGGCTCCCACCATCCCTGTGCTGTGCTGACTTCCTCCTGGGGGTTCTTATTATGAGGGGATCACACCATCCCTGTGCTGTGCTGACTTCCTCCTGGGGCTGCTTACGGTGCTGCTGTCAGCGCTGTATGTCACGGAGCTGCTGTCAGCGCTGTATGTCACGGAGCTGCTGTCAGCGCTGTATGTCACGGAGCTGCTGTCAGCGCTGTATGTCACGGAGCTGCTGTCAGCGCTGTATGTCACGGAGCTGCTGTCAGCGCTGTATGTCACGGAGCTGCTGTCAGCGCTGTATGTCACGGAGCTGCTGTCAGCGCTGTATGTCACGGAGCTGCTGTCAGCGCTGTATGTCACGGAGCTGCTGTCAGCGCTGTATGTCACGGAGCTGCTGTCAGCGCTGTATGTCACGGTGCTGCTGTCAGCGCTGTATGTCACGGAGCTGCTGTCAGCGCTGTATGTCACGGAGCTGCTGTCAGTGCTGTATGTCACGGAGCTGCTGTCAGCGCTGTATGTCACGGAGCTGCTGTCAGCGCTGTATGTCACGGAGCTGCTGTCAGCGCTGTATGTCACGGTGCTGCTGTCAGCGCTGTATGTCACGGAGCTGCTGTCAGCGCTGTATGTCACGGAGCTGCTGTCAGCGCTGTATGTCACGGAGCTGCTGTCAGCGCTGTATGTCACGGAGCTGCTGTCAGCGCTGTATGTCACGGAGCTGCTGTCAGCGCTGTATGTCACGGTGCTGATGTCAGTGCTCTGTATTACGGTGCTGCTGTCAGTGCTCTGTATCTCCTGCACCCTCTTGTTTGCCTACCCTGGTCCCTGACCTTCCCTCTCCTCCATTGCCTTCATTAGCTCCATAGTCCTGAATTGTCAGAACAATTTCCCAAATAAAAAAAAAATGCTTGTAGTTATCGATCCCAAATTCACCTCATACATGTATTATGCTATTGTCCAGGTGGTGGGACTACGTGCTACCCCCTAATAATTACCCCGTGGCCGCAAATTCGACCTAAAGGTTTGCGAAATTCGCCTCCCATTGAAGTCAATGGAGCCCGCGGCGAACGGTCGTTTTCGCGAACGTTTGTGTCCGTTCGCGTTTCGCGTTCGCGAAACGTCCCGTCGGAAGTTCGTCCATCACTACTGTTGAGTTCCTTCAAAAACTGTGTGCAAATGTACCTAGAAGAATGCTGGTCTGAAGCCAAAGGGTGGTCACACCAAATATTGATCTTGATATTTCTTCTGCATTTTGTAAATTGATAAAAAAATAACCTCTTCAGCTCTGGAAGGTTTTACCCTCTTCACGACCATGCCATTTTTTGCTAGGATCCGGTGGTGAATCCGCACGCGGGACCACCATTTTTAACAGACGCAGAACCGGCCATAGTAAAAAATTATACTGGGGATATGGCAGCGAGCTGTTGCCATAACCCCGGTATTAAATAATAAAGTACTGTACTGTAATCCACAAGCTGTGCGTGGATATACAAAGTCCTAAGCGCTCTTAGCCCTTGTACACACGGTCGGAGAATCTGTCGGAATGAGTCTTATCGGACAGTGTCGTCAGATAATCCGACTGTGTGTGGTATGCATCGGACTGATTCTGTCCGAATCTCCGTCCGACCCAATTTTCCAACATGTTGGAAATATTTCCCGACCAACTGGGCCGGACGGACCTAATCCGATCATGTGTAGAGTATTTTCATCAGACCAAGTACCACGCATGCTCAGATCAACTTCCTACATCAAAGCTATTGGCTACTAGCCTGAATGTAGTCCCATCGTAACGAAATTATGTCATCACGTTCTGAAAGATCAGATTTTTCGCCAACTTGGCCCGACCGTGTGTATGCAACAGTTTCGGACACAATCTGTCGGACTAAATCCGACGGGCAAAATCCGACGGGCAAAATCCGACGGATTTGGTTGGCAAAATCTCCGACCGTGTGTACGTGGGCTTACAGGAGGTTTTCTTGATGCGATTCTTCCATGAAGACCACTTCTGGCCAGACTTCTCCAGAGATTTCTACACGTTCTGTGCACGTTCTGTGCCGATAGCACTGCTGGACATTTACCCATGTCGAAGGGAAGTAAGCATGATGTGGCTTTCGTTTGCTGCATTAAGTTTCCTTGACCGACCACTGCGTGGTCCTCAACATTGCCCAAATCGATGGTGTCCTAAACGCTGAGAAATTCAAACAAATACTTATCCATCATGCCTTACCAGGAAGGCACGTGATTGGCTCCAAATGTATTCTGCAGCAGGACATCGACCCCAAACATGCAGCCAATGTCAAAAAAGAACGCTCTTCATCATAAAGAAGAACAAGGTGTCTTGAAAAAGATTGTGTGGCCCTCACAGAACCCCGATCTCAATATCATTGAGTCTGTGTAGGATTACACAAAGAGACAGAAGAATTTGAGGCAGCCTACATTCACAGCAAACCTGTGGTTTGTTCTCGAGGATTTTTGGAATAACCTACCTGTCGAGTTCCTTCAAAAACTGTGTGCAAATGTACCTAGAAGAATGCTGGTCTGAAGCCAAAGGGTGGTCACACCAAATATTGATCTTGATATTTCTTCTGCATTTTGTAAATTGATAAAAAAATAACCTCTTCAGCTCTGGAAGGTTTTACCCTCTTCACGACCATGCCATTTTTTGCTATGATCCGGTGGTGAATCAGCACGCGGGACCACCATTTTTAACAGACGCAGAACCGGCCATAGTAAAAAATTATACTGGGGATATGGCAGCAAGCTGTTGCCATAACCCCGGTATTAAATAATAAAGTACTTATGTATTTTTACTATGGGCCGGTCATTAAGTGGTTAAAGTAGTAAAAATAACAGAAACACGTATTTTATTAAAAATATACATGGCAACTGATTCACAGTGCTTTAACAAACTAAAACATTCAGTAGGGTTTATATCTACTATAAACTAACAAGTTGACATAAGGAGAGCAAAACAGGACATACCAATATATACAGATTGTTCTGCCAAACCGAATTTGTATCAACAGAAGAAAGTCGGAGTTATACCTTGCATAAATAAACCGTAAGAGCCAGACAACACCACTGTCCTTCAAGATTGGAGATAAAGCTGACTCACAGTTTTGGGGAGGTTATTATCCTTTATCTGCTGCAATACATCCAAAAAAAATGCTCACACAGGAAAGCATGCTGCAAAATGCAGCACAGCATTGCAGGATTGAGGAATGATAAATGAAGCAGCCTCAACCTAAATGGTGCCTAAGCATTTGGTCACATGACTAATCCCAGACGGACCACAGTATTTTCTTCAGCAAAGAGATTAAAGTGGTTGTAAACCCTTTTTAAAAAATCCTGAAAAAAATCAATCCTGCAAGACAAAGACATAATGAGCTAGTATGCATAGCATACTAGCTCATTATGAATAACTTACCTGAGAACGAAGCCCCTGAAGCGGTCCTCCGTCTTCCTCTTCACCGCTGCCATGGATCCCGGAGCGACTTCCGGGTCTTGCGGCTCCGGCGCTGTGATTCGCCGGAGCCGCGATGACGTCACTCCCGCGCACGGGAGCCAACGCTCACGGCATATCGCTGCGATCTGCAGCCTACCCCAGTGCGCCTGCGCGCCTCTGTCTACGGCGCATGCGCCGTAGACAGTGGTGGCTGTCTTCGGGCAAATATCTCCGAAACCGTGTAGGTTTAGGAGATATTTCTTGGACCTACAGGTAAGCCTTAATCTAGGTTTACCTGTAGGTCAAAGTGTGTTGTAAGGGTTTACAACCACTTTAAAAGCCCAATTGATGTCTCTCGTCTTATTTTACCCCTCTGTGCAGCCCTGCGCCACTATTAACTCTCACACTGACAGAGCAGTTTTTGCATTTCTTTGCACACGTTTAAGAAAATAGTTTTCGGCCTGAAGATTTAAGGGGTCCATAAAGTGAACTTGGTGTCAAGTTATTCACTTTACAGTCAACAAAGAGGACAAGGGGGCACTCTTTACCTCTAGAGGAAAAGAGATTTCATCTCCAAATACGGAAAGGTTTCTTCACAGTAAGAGCTGTGAAAATGTGGAATAGACTCCCTGCAGAGGTGGTTCTGGCGCCAGCTCAGTAGATAGCTTTAAGAAAGGCCTGGATTATTTCCTAAGTGTACATAATATAACTGGGTACTGACATTTATAGGTAAAGTTGATCCGGGGAAAATCCGATTGCCTTTCGGGGGATCAGGAAGGAATTTTTTCCCCTGCTTTAGCAAATTGGATCATGCTCTGCTGGGGTTTTTTGCCTTCCTCTGGATCAACTGTGGGTATAGAATTGGGTATATGGGCTGGTATATATATATATATATATATATATATATATATATATATATATATATATTTTTTTTTTTTTTTTTTTTTTTTTTGTGGTTGAACTGGATGGACTTGTGTCTTTTTTCAACCTGACTAACTATGTAACTATGATTAGATAAAACCCCCAAACATTATATATTTTCTGAAAGCATCCTAGAGAATTAAAATACGAAAAGAAACCCTGTAGAGGTGGGACAAGTTATTCAAAATATAATTTATTGGTACAAAAAGGATGTAGAACATACAGAGAATCGTACAAATGTATATGTAATATAGGGGTGTCCAAACTTTTTTCAAAGAGGGCCAGATTTGATGAAGTGAACATGCGCGAGGGCCGACCATTTTGCCTGACATTCTTTGAACCATTAAAATTCGGCCTATGTGTGTTCGTTTGAGCACTAATACACTGCCCCACAAGAATTCTCTTGCCTTTGTGGCTGTATGTGGTGAAGAGATGTATTCAGGTGTATTATTTGGATATACCGTATTTATTGGCATATAGCACGCACCTTCACTTTAAGAGGGAAGTTTCAGGAAAAAAACAAAAACTTAAAATTTTAAATAAAGAACTGTGAAGCAAAATAAGGGTCAGTGTCCATCTGCAGACCCACAATTGCCAGGAATGCAGTGCCCACCATTGCCAGGAATGCAGCCCCCACCATTGCCAGGAATGCAGCGCCCACCATTGCCAGGAATGCAGCCCCCACCATTGCCAGGAATGCAGCCCCCACCATTGCCAAGAATGCATCCACTATTGCTAAAAATTAGCTCACCATTGCCAGGAATGCAGCCCTGGAGGGCACATGGAGGGGGCAGGACGAGCGCCAAAGACATCCTTCCTGGAGAATCTCATGTTTACACAGCGGTCTCTTTAATAGAAAGTCCCGCCTCCTTTGATGGACAGAACAGTCATCCAATGGCAGTGCCGGAGATGGGACTTCCTATTACAGAGACTGCCATGTAAACAGGAAATACTAATCTTGTGTGCACGGCACTTTTCCTGCCTCCTCCCTCCGAGGAAGCCAGCCTATATATCTTTTGTGGCTCCGGCGCTGGGAGATAGTCGGGGGCCACAAAAGATATACATGTTTAGCTAACAAGGCAGGCCGTTCAAAACCGGCCCGTGGGCCGGACTTTGGACATGCCTGATGTAATAGTACAAAATGATCATAAGAAAAAATGATCATAAGAAGGTAAAGATAACTACTGTGTTTTGATGATTCTTCTTCAGAAGGTGTCAAAACACGTTGATATAGATAATTATTCTGAAAGGTTAGACCCCTTTCACACCACGCCACCCATAGCATCGGCGGTAAAATGCCGCTATTTTTAGCGACATTTTACCGCCGTATTTGTGGCGCATTTCGGCCACTAGCGGGGCGCTTTTACCCCCTGCTAGCGGCCGAGAAAGGGTTAAAACCGCCGGCAATACGCCACAACAGCGGCGTTTCGCCGGCAGTATTACAGAGCTGCCCCACTGATTTCAATGGGGAGCAGCGGTGGAGGAGCGGTAAACACACCGCTCCTTCACCGCTCCAAAGAAGCTGCTGGCAGGACTTTTCCCTGACGTCCTGCCAGCGCACCGCTTCAGTGTGAAAGCCCTCGGGGCTCGGCTTTCACCCTACAGACAATGGTGCAGCAGTTTTTGGGGCGGATTGCAGGCGCTATTTCTAACGCTATAGTGCCTGCAAAATGCCCTTACTGTGAAAGGGTCTAAGTGTAGACATAAATATGCATGGCCACAATTATATATATACAAACCGTGTACAAAAATAATACTGTACTAACCAAGTCACAGATGACATCACAGATGTATGCCACTATGTTTTAAAACCAAGACGACAGGGACCAAAGGATTGCACTGATGCTCCCACCCCACCGGGCGCCCACCGCTGGGCCACACGCCCTAACCAGGTATCACACTGCAAAAGATCCCCTAGTGATTGCTAGAGCCGAGGAACACAAGGGTCTTGTGGAGTCTGATATAAAGACAACCAGGAAGCACGGCCCAATCTATAAAAGTGCAACAAATTATATAACAATAAAAATAAGAGCAATGTCATCCGGGCATCCTATAGAAGGAGCATATGATCCACAAATACATCCACACGGGAAAGTGGAGGATCAGATAGCAAGATAAAATTGGGTCTTACGTTGTAGATGGCAATTGTAGAAGGTTGTGGGAGCTCTAGGAGGCACAGTAAATAGGAGACCACAAATGGACACAGCCCGCAATCCTATCTTACACAAATGGTAAAAATTTAAACCTAAACACTACAGAAATTGCAGGACTAAGGGGTAGGCTACATGCTCATTTGTGACTGCAATTGTTTCTAAATTGGCAAAATGCATTTTGTCAGAGAGCAGATCACTATACTCTTAGCATGAAAACTGCCAATAGCGAACTCGACATGTCATCTCCTTACATCGCAGAATTTTTCCTAAGATCCGTTTCCTAATTTTTGGACAGAAACCACCCCAATTCTTGGGGGTGAAGACTGGCATAAAAAACTTTTGCAGAGTGAACTATGATGGATATTCGAATTAAAAGCTACTACCTTTCCAGGGTTAAATGAAAACGTTATAAACCATTTTTGAAAGGTTATGTATCAGGAGGATGACACCGATTGTTGGTATTATATCTAGGTTCCACCCATTTTAATTATTGAGCCTTTTCTCCCTGTTCCACTACAGGGTGAATTATGATGTTTAGTAGCCAAGATTTATTGAAAATTCTGTTTCTCTTGTTTACAATACTGATCTGTTGATATGTTTATAAACAGACCAAAGCAGTGTTTTGGTCCTCTGTGTTTAGGACCAGTATTTGCATATGACAACCTGTTTTCCAATACATATGGCCTGCGCTGGCATTACCCTCTGCTGTCTGCCCATTGTTGCGGTCTGCTGTCCAGCATGGTGTGTATTTTCACTCTGCCCAGCACACCCAATTGGCGTGGCCGTTTTCATGCCCATCCGCTGGTGTGGTTCCATCCTCTGTTTCAGGAACCATGAATCAGACCAAGACAGAAGTGCAGTGAAAAAAATAAATAAATCACACTGTTTATTAATAATAATAAAAATAAATAATGGTAAAAGGTTAACGGAGCAAACATGGTCAAAACATGGCTAGAGTTTGGTAACCGGAACGGATAGTCAGACAAGCCAGGGCAACAGGGAGCCAGGGATCAGCATACTTCAGAACAGGCCAGGAAATCCGAGAATCAGAATAGTGGAACAGCAAGCAGGATCTGGAACCCAAAGGGACGTCAGCCAAGCAAGTCTGAACAGTAACACAGGGGAGAGTCTATTGATAGGTTGACCGGGGTGAAGGCAGAGGATCTGGACTGAACAGCTTAAGTAGCCAGCAGGACTGACGAGCAGGATATCATCACCATGTGAGGCACTGTGGAAAGATTAGAGCTGGCAATTAACCGACAGCTGAGCGGCCTGCTCGGAGAAGAAAAAAGGCTGAGTCCAGCCATGACAAATTGCTATGTCCTCAGATCACTAGTAAGGTGTCAGGGCTGGCTTAGCCCCTAATTGCCAGCTCTCTTCTCTCTCCACAGTTACCGATGACGCTCGTCTGACCTGCCTATTTAAAGCCTTCCAGCTCATTTCTCCATTGCCTTCACGTTTGGCCACATCACAAGGAACCATCTCCTGCTGTTTGTTTCGAAACTGGCTTGCTGACATCCCTCCTAGCTTCTATCCTGCTTGCAGTTGCTCTCCTTGGATCCCTGACTTCTGGACTGGCTGATTACCAGATCTGGTTTATGAACTTTGGACTGGCTGACTACCCGATCTGGCTACTGGACTCTGGCTATGCTTGACTACGCTTTTTCTATTTACATTATTAATAAACAAGTGTGATTTGATTGTACTTCTGTCTCAGTCTGTTTCATGTTTCCTGACATAAGGGTGCTGTTTGGATGTCCTGTAAGCGGGCCGTTATTGGAATTACGGAAATGACACTTTAGTACTTTGATCTGCTTTACCCTTGTAACCATGTGAATGCTTCTATATTGGGGTTTGCCCTGTCCATTTGCAGTCTCCTGTTTACTGCGCCTCCCTCTAGTTCCCTAGATTTCCATTCTGGTGTACTATATCCATCTAGAGCTCCCACGACCCTCTACAATGTAAGACCCATTTTTTTCTTGCCATCTGATCCTCCACTCTCCCTTGTGGATCATTTGCTCCTTTATAGGATGCCTAGATTACATTTCTCTTATTTTTATTGTTATATAATTTGTTGTTGCTCTTTATAGATTGGACCATGCTTCCTGGTTGTCTTCATGATAGACTCCACAGACTCTTGTGTTCCTCAGCTCTCGTAATCACGAGGGGATCACATGTGGCCCGGCGGTGGGTGTCCGGTGGGGTGTGAGCATCAGCACAATCCTTTGGCCCCTGTGGTCTTGGTTTTAAAAAGAGGGGCATACATGTGATGTAATCTCTGTGACTTGGTTAGTACAGTATTATTTTTGTACACTCATTGTCTGTATATACAATTGTGGCCATGTATATTTATGTCTACACTTACCTTTCAGAATAATTATCTGTATCATCACGTTTTGACACCTCCGAATCAAAAACGCATTAGTTAGCTTTGCCTTCTTATGATCATTTGGCACTATTGCATATACATTTGTATGATTCTCTGTATATTCTACAAAGTTTTTAATACTTTTTGTAATGATAAATGACATTTTAAAACACATTATGTCTATTCAGTGCCTAAACAGTCCCATAAAATAGTGGTAGTTCCAATTTTTTAATGTCACTTGGTATTACCGCAAGAGGTCAAACACACTAAAGTGATTTTTGCGTAAACAAACGCAAGGACTACACTCATTTTGGTCAAATATAAAAAGACGAGGTTGCACCGAATAAATAGATACTTAACACGTCAAACCTTAAATTTCAGTGCGTCTGTGAAATGGCGACAAACTATTGTCCCCTATATTTTCTACAGGCAGCTCTTCGAAAACCCCTATAGTTTAGTGTTACCGAGGCGGTATTGCTCTCACTCCAGCGTGCATAGTAACATGTGTATTGCAATTGACGTTTTCCCGCATAGACACCCTGCCGCATGCGTTTTGGTTTATATGTGTGTATATGTGGGGGACCTCAATTTTTATTGGGGGGGGCAGAATTTATGTGCTTGGGTGTAACTTTATTTTATGCAAAAAGAAAAATTGTTTTGCTTAACTTTTTTTTTATTTTTTTCCCATCACAAAGAGGACTTTGAGGCCCCCCCACCCCCATATTTATGCATGATTTTAGGGTCACATGTACACTTTAATGAGACCCTGCATGTCTATTTTGGGCTCCACTGAATGTATTGCAATGTAAATCGCATTGCAATACATCCCTTCCCCGCTCTGCTAGCCAGGGACACAGAGGCTGACCCAGAAGTGACATCATACACATCACATTACTTCATATGAGTAAAAAGTAAACATGAATTTGAATTTCACATGACTGCATAACTGAAATTAATATTTGCACATGTAAAGGCAGAAGTTTTTTTTATCTTAAAGCGGGATTCCACCCTAAAGTGGAACCTCCGCTGAACGGAACCCCCCCCCCCTCCGGTGTCACAATTGACACCTTTCAGGGGGGAGGGGGGTGGAGATACCTGTCAAAGACAGGTATTTTCACCCACTTCCGGGCATAGACTCCCACGGGAGTCTACGCCATTTCCTGCCCTGCCGCGCTGTCTGCTGGGACACACACGGGTCCCAGTGACAGCGCGGAGATTTCCTATTACGCGGTGCGGCTCGCGCATGCGCAGTAGGGAACCGGGAAGTGAAGCCGATTCGCTTCACTTCCTGATTCCCTCACCCAGAATGGCGGCGGCAGCAGCGGAGGCCCATGGCATCAATATCTAGTAAGTAACTTTGCTACATGTATTGAACTGGATGGACTTGTGTCTTTTTTTCAACCTAACTAGGGTGTGATAGATGGACAGATGGTTTTTAAAAGATTAGTGAGAACGTATATGTCTTTGACACACTCTTCTTGGAATCATGTCTATCTGTATCCCTGCATTCATCCACTATCTTCAGTGTTCGTATAAAAATATGCATGTAATGTGTTTTATGTATGGTTTAATGCATACCTACACCCAATTGAATGGGTTATTACCACGGTCATGAGGTTAATGACTGTGATATTGGGTTGCTTATAATTACCTGGTCCTTTGGTTATCGGGTTTACAACAGCCTTCTTTGCTGTACTGTGCGACGCGTTTCCTGTCTGCCTGTGGGTGCTTTTGACGGAAAATGGCTTTACCTACCTGTGTGAGCGGGAGAGCAATATCTCCTTTTTCACATTTTTTCTTATATACACATTTGTATGAAGACTCTCATGCTTAGTACACAGGTGTTTCTGCCAAAAATAACGCCACGGGTATTTTACCAAAGCACATACACACGCGTTTACATTTATTGAAAGCTTTTAAAATGACTTTGTTCTTAAAAGATTTTCCTGGGTGGGATTTTTTTTTATGAGTCTAGGTTCTCATTGTGTTACATACGTATCACCGTTAAAACATCTGGTTTCTGATCTTTATGGGATTGCTTTATCCCTTTTTTCTAAAGAGTTAACTTTGGGTTCACGTGAAGGAGAAGTCTGGCTGACTCACCTTAATATCAATCTAGAACATCGTGTCACCTGTAATGGGTGTTCACGATTCTCAATTAAGCCAATTTATGGTCTTATTTGCTTGCATAAGTCTTTGTCATTCTTTTAAAACTTAGCTATAAATAAGCACCTGCCTTAACGGTGTGAAACGCGTCAGTGGTTTTATCCTTGCTGTATGGATTTATAACAATAAATCGTTTTTCATTGGAGTGCGGCCATCTGGACCTTTTTGTTTTGTTCTCATATATGGTTGCGTTTTGAGCGGCAACCACACCTGAAGAGGGGAGAGATCACTGGAAACAGATATCTGGAGCGGGTTCTCTTTGTTACAGGAGGTTTTGTGTTCTGCCTGTAGAAGCAGCTCAATGTTGTCCTATGTGTCCATACACATTAGGACGATTACAGGCATATTTTGAGCTCAACGTTTAGAGGCAGGAAAATAAAGAACCCCTATGGATTTGCGTTTCTGATTGTAGCTCATTGCAGAAAAAAAAATTTGTAAAGCTCTCCTAAACGGGTCTAGACTTTGTACAAAAAAAAAATACTCTATATGAGCGTTTTTTGCTACCAAGAGAACGGACATTTTTTTTTAAGGCCAGCGTGCCTGGAGCCTTAATGTGACCTATAAACTTGACAACTCCGTTGAACAACAAACTGAAATCTGTTAGGTGGAGGGAAGTAAAAATAAAAAACAAATATGGTTGCATAAGTGTGCACCCCCTTAACCACTAGAGATCCGCGCTATAGCCGAATGACGGCTACAGCGCGGACCTGCTTTGCCGGGACTACGTCTATTGACGTCGTCCCGTGCACGAGCGGCCTGCGTGCCCCCTGAGGGGCGCGCGCAGCGCGCTCTGTGATCGGCAAATCTATGAGACTCGCCTGATCACGGATCCGAGCAAGGGGTCGATTCCGACCCCTTACCACGTGATCAGCTGTCAGCCAATGACAGCTGATGATGTGACAAAACAGAGCCGGTAATCGGCTATTTTTCCTCCGATCACGGCCAACTTATCAGTGCCCACCTGCCCCAGCCAGTACCAGCCAGATATTAATAAAAGTGCCACCCAGCAGTGCCATACATCAGTACCCACAGTGCCACCTATCAGTGCCCACAATCTGCCTCAACAACAGTGCTGCACCTCAGTGCCACATATCCGTGCCCATCAGTGTCATCTACCAGTGCCCAGTAGTGCCACCTATCAGAGCCACCTATCAGTGCCACCTATCAGTACCCATCAGTCCCATCTATCAGTGGTACCTATCAGTGCCCCTTAGTGCCACCCATCCGTGCCACCTATCAGTGCCATCTTATCTGTGCCCATCTTTGCCCATCAGTGCCGCCTTATCTGTGCTCATCAGTACTGCCTTATCTGTGCCTATCGGTGCCAATTTATCTGTGCCTATCAGTGCCGCCTATCAGTGGCCACCAGTGCTGCCTCATTACCGCATTTCAATGAAGGAGAAAAATGACTATTATTAAACGTGATTTTTTATTTTGTATCTTTTTTTGTTTGTTTAGCAAAAAATAAAACTCCCAGCTGTAATTAACCACTTGCCGACCGCCGCACGACGATATACGTCGGCAGAATGGCACGGGCAGGCATATGGGCGTATATATAAGTCCCTGCCTGCCCGCGGGTGGGGGGCCCGATCGGGCCCCCCCCCGGTGCCTGCGGCGGTCGGCATTTCTTCGAGAGCGATCCGGGATGAGGGGGCGGCCATTCATTCATGGCCACCCCCTCGCGATCGCTCTCGACGAATGGAAATCCCCCGTGACATCACTTCCTCTCCTGTAATGTAAACACAGGAGAGGAAGTGATGTATTCTCTCCTCCGTGTCGGTATTTTCCGTTCCGACACGGAGGAGAGCGGATCGGTGAGTTGCACCAACACTCTACACACACAGTAGAACATGCCAGGCACACTCACACCCCCCCTTTACCCCCCGATCACCCCCCCAATTACCCCTGCCCCCCAGTCACAGTGACACCAATGTCATTTTTTTTTTTTTTTTTTGCATTGGTGTCATTTGTGACTGTAATAACTGTTAGGGCAGTTAGAGTTAGCCCCCTTTAGTTCTAATGTACCCCCCTAACCCCCCCAATAAAGGTTTAACCCCGTGATCACCCCCCGTCGCCAGTGTCACTAAGGCTGGGTTCACATTGCAGCGGTTTATGAGAACGAATGTGATTCGCACCGCACTGCAGTGCAAATCACATCCGATCTCTGTGCGATTCGAGTTCAGCCATTCGCCGCACCCGCCACACCCGCCGCACCCGCCGCAAATTCGCACGGGACCCTTTTTTTGGCCCGCAGCAGAATCGGATCGCATGGGTGTTCACACCATGCGATCCGAGTTTGCAGATCGCACTGCGATATGCGAACTGATCTGGGGGTGTCAGTAACATTTCACTGACACTCCCAGCAGTTCGCATAGGGCAGTGTGAACTGCCGCCGGGAGGCATGCGATGCGGGAACCCGCCGCGGATTCGCGGCGTTTCCGCATCGCTCCAGTGTGAACCCAGCCTAATAAGCGATCATTTTTCTGATCGCCGTATTAGTGTCACAGGTGACGCTAGTTAGGCAGGTAGGTATTTAGGTTCGCCGCAGCTTTTTATAGCGCCAGGGACCCCCATATACTACCGCATAAAGCCCCCTGATTGCCCCCTAGTTAACCCTTTCACCAGTGATCACCATATAACTGTTACAGGTGACGCTGGTTGGTTAGTTATTTTTTTATAGTTTCAGGGCACCCGCCATTTATTACCTAATAAAGGTTTAACCCCCTGATCACCCGGCGGGTGTCATTTGTGACTAATAACTGTTAGGGCAGTTAGGGTTAGCCCCCTTTAGTTCTAAGGTACCCCCCTAACCCCCCCAATAAAGGTTTAACCCCGTGATCACCCCCCGTCGCCAGTGTCACTAAGGCTGGGTTCAGATTGCAGCGGTTTGAGAACGGATGTGATTCGCACCGCACTGCAGTGCAAATCACATCCGATCTCTGTGCGATTCGAGTTCAGCCATTCGCCGCACCCGCCGCAAATTCGCACGGGACCCTTTTTTTGGCCCGCAGCAGAATCGGATCGCATGGGTGTTCACACCATGCGATCCGAGTTTGCAGATCGCACTGCGATATGCGAACTGATCTGGGGGTGTCTGTAACATTTCACTGACACTCCCAGCAGTTCGCATAGGGCAGTGTGAACTGCCGCCGGGAGGCATGCGATGCGGGAACCCGCCGCGCATTCGTGGCGTTCCCGCATCGCTCCAGTGTGAACCCAGCCTAATAAGCGATCGTTTTTCTGATCGCTGTATTAGTGTCACAGGTGACGCTAGTTAGGCAGGTAGGTATTTAGGTTCGCCGCAGCTTTTTATAGCGCCAGGGACCCCCATATACTACCGCATAAAGCCCCCTGATTGCCCCCTAGTTAACCCTTTCACCAGTGATCACCATATAACTGTTACAGGTGACGCTGGTTGGTTAGTTATTTTTTTATAGTTTCAGGGCACCCGCCATTTATTACCTAGTCTCACTAGTGTACCCCTAAATTTAGGGGTGTCTACTTTCCAAAATGGGGTCATTTGGGGGGGGTTTGTGCCATCTTGGCATTTTATGGCCTTCAAAACTGTAACGCCCTTAGAAAGCCTGAAGGCGGTGCTTGGTTTTCGGGGCCCCGTACGCGGCTAGGCTCCCAAAAAGTCCCACATATGTGGTATCCCCGTACTCAGGAGAAGCAGCAGAATTTATTTTGGGGTGTCATTTCACATATGCCCATGGCATGCGTGAGCAATATATCATTTAGTGACAACTTTGTGAAAAAAAAAAAAAAAAAAAAAAAGTTTGTAATTTTCCCGCAACTTGTGGCAAAATATAAAATATTCCATGGACTCAACATGCCTCTCAGCAAATAGCTTGGGGTGTCTACTTTCTAAAATGGGGTCATTTGTGGGGGTGGGTTTTGTGCCATCTTGGCATTTTATGGCCTTCAAAACTGTAATAGGTAGTGAGGAGTGAAGTCAAATATTTACGCCCTTAGAAAGCCTGAAGGCGGTGCTTGGTTTTCGGGGCCCCGTACGCGGCTAGGCTCCCAAAAAGTCCCACATATGTGGTATCCCCGTACTCAGGAGAAGCAGCAGAATTTATTTTGGGGTGTCATTTCACATACGCCCATAGCATGTGTGAGCAATATATCATTTAGTGACAACTTTGTGTAAAAAAAAAAAAAAAATTTTTTTTTTGTCATTATTCAATCGCTTGAGGCAAAAAAATAAAATATTCAATGGGCTCAACATGCCTCTTATCAATTTCCTTAGGGGGTCTACTTTCCAAAATGGGGTCATTTGGGGGGGTTTTGTACTGCCCTGCCATTTTAGCACCTCAAGAAATGAGATAGGCAGTCGTAAACTAAAAGCTGCGTAAATTCCAGAAAACGTACCTTAGTTTGTAGATGTGACAACTTTTGCGCAAACCAATAAATATACAATTATTGACTTTTTTTTTACCAAAGACATGTGGCTGAATACATTTTGGCCTAAATGTATGACTAAAATTGAGTTTATTGGATTTTTCTAATAACAAAAAGTAGAAAATATCATTTTTTTTCAAAATTTGCGGTCTTTTTACGTTTATATCGCAAAAAATAAAAATCGCAGAGGCAATCAAATACCATCAAAAGAAAGCTCTATTTGTGGGAAGAAAAGGACGCAAATTTTGTTTGGGTACAACATTGCATGACCGCGCAATTACCAGTTAAAGCAGCGCAGTGCCAAAGTGTAAAAAGACC
This sequence comes from Lithobates pipiens, assembly GCF_037356315.1. NCBI lineage: Eukaryota > Metazoa > Chordata > Amphibia > Anura > Ranidae > Lithobates > Lithobates pipiens. The sequence goes on along the minus strand of NW_027507879.1, from coordinate 1,528,757 downwards.
TCTGGTCATTTACCAGCAAAATGGTCCGGTCTGAAAGTGGTTAAATACCACCAAAAGAAAGCTCTATTTGTGGGAAAAAAATGATAAAAATGTCATTTGGGTACAGTGTTGTATGACCGCGCAATTGTCATTCAAAGTGCATCAGCGCTGAAAGCTGAAAATTGGTCTGGGCAGAGAGGGGGTTTAAGTGCCCAGTAAGCAAGTGGTTCAACTAATACTTTGCTGAAGCGCCTTTTGATTTTATTACAGCACTCGGTCTTTTTGGGTAGGAGTCTCTCTAGACTTGGCAATATTTGCCCACTTTTCTTTGCAAAAATACTCCAAATCTGTCAGATTGCGAGGGCATCTCTTGTGCACAGCCCTCTTCACATCACCCCACAGATTTTCAATCGGATTCATGTCTGGGCCATTCCAAAACTTTAATCTTCCAGTGAAGCCATTCCTTCGTTGATTTGGACGAATTCTTTGGGTCGTTGTCATGCTGAAAGATGAAGTTCCTCTTCATGTTCAACTTTCTAGCAGAAGCCTGAAGGTTTTGTGCCAATATTGAGTGGTATTTGTAACGGTTCATAATTACCTCTATCTTGACTAAAGCCCCTGTTCCAGCTGATGAAAAAGAGCCCCAAAGCATGATGCTGACACCACCATGCTTCACTGTGGGTATGGTGTTCTTTTGGTGATGTGCAGTGTTAATTTTTGCACCAAACGTATCTTTTGGAATTATGGCCAAAAAGTCAACCTTTGTTTCATCAGACCAGAGCATATTTGTCCACATGCTTTTGGGAGACTTCAGGTGTGTTTTTGCAAAATTTAGCCAGGTTTGGCTTCCGACTGGCCACTCTACCCCATAGCCCAGACATACGAAAAATATGGGAGATTGTTGTCACATGTATCACACGGCCAGTACTTGCCAGATATTCCTGCAGCTCCTTGCTGTAGGCCTCTTGGCAGCCTCCCTGATCAGTTTTCTTCTTGTCTTTTCATCAATTTTGGAGGGACGTCCAGTTTTTGGTAACATCACTATTGGGCCATATTTTCTCCACTTGACGATGTCTGTGTTCCATGGTATATCTAATGCCTTGGAAATTATTTTGTACCCTTCTCCTGACTGATACCTTTTAACAATGAGATCACTCCGATGCTTTGGAAGTTCTCTGTGGACCATGGCTTTTGCTGTAGGATTCGACCAAAAAAATGTCAGGAAAGACCTACTAGAACAGCTGAATGTTATTTGGGGTTAATCAGAGGCACTTTAAATGATGGCAGGTGTGTACTGACTCCTATTTCACACGAGGTTGAATGTGATTGCTTAACTCCGAGCACAGCTACACCCCCCAGTTTTAAAGAGGTTGTGCACACTTATGCAACCACATTATTTTATTTATTTTTACTCCCCCCACCCCTAAAAAATTTGTTTGTTTTTCAATTGAGTTGTACAATTTATAGGTCCAATTAAAAGGTGGAAAAAGTTCTGAAAGGATTTGTCTTCGTCTCATATTTTTACATCACAGAAACCTGACATTTTAACAGGGGTGTGTAGACTTTTTATATCCACTGTAGCAGTCTTGTAACTTCTATCAGTGTCCGGTCGAGCACTGGTTAAAGCTTGTAGGAGTCGTTTTCATTCTCTTCTCACTGTTCTATGATGCTGAATGACCCCCTGGCCCTCTGTCTGGCCCTGTGCTGATCACATGCACCCTCCCAAGAAAAAAAAATAAAAATAAATAAATAAAAGCAGCTCTCTAGCAATACACACCAAACTGAGCATGTGCGGAGTGCCTCCTAGGACTGATCAGCAGATGGATTGCGGACAGTAAAAGAAGGGGAGGATCAGAGAAGACAGGATCAAACAGCCTTTTTACATAATGCGCAGGATCAACCCCTCAGGTCAGAGAGTAAGTATACCAAACATGAATTTACTGATTATACTGTTGTGGGTTTAGTAACACTTTAATGTTTATTTTTACCTTAATGTATTCTGTGCATTAAGGAAAAAAATAAAAACACATTTGCATGGTCAGCTCCCTCCCTAAATGCTTACCCGAGCCGGATCTCGACCCACTGCTGTGCCCGAGGGCATTGTTGCTGCTCTCTTCTTCCTCACTGGGCATGTTGGCAGCAGTGGGAGCGATTAGCTTCTGCTGCTGTCAATCAAATCCTTTGGTGAGGGAGCAGCAGGGCATGGGTCAAGCCGCACTGTGTGTCAGTAGATACACACAACCTGGCTCAGAATCGAGCCCATAAGTCTGCACCCCCCCCCCCCCCGAGCAATCAGCTTGCTAGGGGGGCAGACACACAAGTAAAAGCGGACAGTGCCAGTGAGGGAACCCAGAAGAGGAGCTTCAAGAGGAAGTAAAGGCTATATATAAAAAAAAGGCAACCTGCAAGGCAAAGGCATAATGAGCTAGTATGCATAGCATACTAGCTCATTATGAAGTACTTACCTGAGAACGAAGCCCCCGAAGCAGTCCTCCGTCTTCAACGCTGCCATATATCCCGGAGCGACTTCTGGGTCTCGCTGCTCCGGCGAATCACAGCTGATTCGCCGGAGCCGCGACGACGTCACTCCCGCGCATGCGCACGGGAACCGACACGAGCGGCATATCGCAGTGATCTGCGGTCGGCTTGGCGCGCCTGCGCATCGCAGTGCCTGTCTTTTTCTAAATATCTCCTAAACCGTTTAGGTTTAGGAGATATTTCTTGGACCTACAGGTAAACCTTAATCTAGGCTTACCTGTAGGCCAAAGTGGTTTGTAAGGGTTTACAACCACTTTCGGGGGCTGCTCTGTGCAAAACCATTGCACAGAGCAGGCAAGTATAACATGTTTGTAAAGTTAAACATTTTTGTTTAAATAACAATCACTTTAAATGTACCAAGGCACTGGAGTTTAAAACCCTTTCTTCATTATTGGGGTAAATTTCCACACCGAATCGGAAACTCACATATGATGCTTACTGAAAGCTTTACCTACAGAATGCACTCTCCAATATTAAGTATAATCTCCTGTCCTTTAATAAGGATTAGTATACACATCATCTCTGCAAAGCTTTAACATGTCAGCACTAGCCGTGGAATGTACCACGTTCAATTTTATCATTAAAAAAAAAAAACTGCTTTCTTACATACATATTCAGCTCTCCCTACAGAGGTTATTCCTTACCTACCTGTAAAAACAGGTATCTCCGTATGTGTGACAGGGTACTGCCTTGGTGCGGAGGTGTATCCCCGATTGTGCTATCGGTACAGCTAAACAGGACCTGTCAGTGAAGCTTGTGCCACACTCAAGGAGATGCTTCCTCCAAGAGCCTATGTGCTGCAAGGCAAGCGTGCGCTCTACTAAGAATATAAATAGATCTTTGTCCGGATTCCACCTGAAAGAGGCTGAGCTTGTTCTGTGAGAGTTGGGTAAGGTGTTGATCAGGGTGGAGCACAGCATTGTTTTTGGAGCAGGATCTGTCAAGCTGCTCAGGTAGGAATAATGACTTTTGGCTCATGTTAAATTCCAATGAAATCAGATATTGATTGCTCACAGATGATTATTTGCTAAACTAATTATTTGGAAGCATCCTTGGAGAGAAAGATAAAAGATGAATAAACAAGTCTGCAATTGCCTCTTCTCTGAACTTAGGTCTCACAAGCACTAACGACCCCTGACCTTTACCTTTACCTTTTACATAAGGGCAGCTGTTGCAGCTCTGTCCTGCCTTGCTCTGCAGCAACAGATCACTAAATAAAAAAGAAAAACGATTCCCTTCCCAGATTAAAGTCGTTCTAAAGGCTGAAGGTTTTTTTTACCTTTACGCATTAAGGTAAAAATACCTTCGGCGCCAGGGCCGTCTTTAAGGCAGGGCAAAAGGGGGCAGCTGCCCTGGGCCCTGTCATTGTTGTGGGGCCCAAAGCAGCTGCCTCATACTTGCCAACTATCCCAGTTCACATCCCCTTGTCCATTGAGGTTTTAGTCATGTGCTGTGTCCTGATAACTCAGTGTGAAGTGCTGCTACTAATGCTGCCCAGCTCTGACCTATTGTTGTGTAGATGACTCACCTGCAGACCCTGTGTTTACATGTAAATACTCGGCATTCATATGTAAATATCAGTGACATGCATATGTAAATAACCGAGGCCAATGGCATTGATATGTAAATAAAGGTAGCATTCATATGTATATCATGCCCCCCCTGCAGTGAGGAGATGATGTGCTGTAACCTATAGAAACCAGTGAGCAGTATTACTGTACAGTAATCTCTAGCAGCCAATCAACAAGCAGAAATCATGTGCTGTAACCTCTAGCAACTAATCAGTGAACCTTAAAGAGTGCTGTAACCTCTAGCATCCAGTCAGTAAGCAGTAATGATATGCTGTAACCTCTGGCAACCAATCGCAATTGCTGCCTGATCTGATACAGTAAACTGATTTTAAGTCTAGCTGCTATTTATTGTATGTCTCAGAGAAGGTGGAGAGTGAAATTGCATGGGGGGAGGGGGGCCCTAAGAAAATGTTTGCCCAGGGCCCAATCAATATTAAAGATGGCCCTGTTCGGCGTGCAGTGCCCCCCCCCCCCCCCCAATTCTTACCTGAGCTTCCTCCGATTCAGCCATGTTCACAATAGCCTTGGCTGTCCCGAGACTCTCCCTCCTCATTAGCTGAGAAAGCAGCGGGAGCCCATTGATTCCCAATGCTGTCAATCACAGCCAGTGAGCCAATGAGGAGAGAGCAGGGGGTGGGGCCGAGCCACGTCTTTGTGTGTCTTATGGACGGATAGAGCAGCAGCTCAGGAGCGAGAATGCAGCAGTGCCCCCAGTGCAGGTGGCTTTCTCTGGGGGGCACTGCTTGAAGGGGAGGAGCGCCTGCAGGGAACCGACAAGAAGGAGGATTTGGAGCTGCTCAAAGCAGGTAGGTATAACATATTTGTGATTTTCAAAAAAAAAACGAAGCTTTAATACCACTTTAATCCCCAGGTCCCAAAGCTGAAGTTAAAACAAACCAGTTGCGGTATCAGCGAGTACTAAAAAAGGAGGGAGAAAGGAGGAAAGAAAGAAGGAAGGAAGCGAAGGAATCGGTACTCTGATGCCGCGTACACACGACCGGACTTTCCGGCAGACTAAGTCTGACGGGATCAGTCCGTCGGACAATCCAATCGTGTGTGGGATAGTCTGATCGTTTTTCGGAAACAAAAACAGACGGACCTAGAAATGGAACATGTTTCAAATCTATCCGACGGACTCAATTCCGACGGACTAAAAGTCAGGGAAAACCGTTTGTCTGTGCGCTGGTCTGACGGACCAAATACGGATGCAAGGGCAGCTATTGGCTATTGAACTTCCTTGTTTAGTCCTGTTTACGTCATCACGTTCAAAACGAACAGACTTTCAAAACGGACTTAGTCCGTTCCTCTGTGGCCAAGTCCGTTCGTTCAGAAAATCAGTTGGAACTCTGCCGCAAACCCATTGGACCTAGTCTGCCGGAAAGACCGGTCGTGTGTATGCGGCATTGCTCGTAAAAAAAAAAAAAAAAATGGTGCATCCCTATATTATTATTTTTTTAAATAACAAAGACGAGGGTTTAGTAACCCTTTAACTACAACCCCTTACCCTAAAAAAAAAAAAAAAAAGAAGAAGAAGTATTAAGAAAATGAATAATATGAATAAAGAAAAAAAAAGCTGAAATACCTAGCAACAAAAGGATGCAATGGATAATTATTATTTCTATTGACTAATAAAAAAATAAAAAAATAAAACACCAAAGCTCAAAAATGCGCAGTTGTACATAATAACGCATCAAAATTGTGTTACAAAACACTGAAAAAAAAAAAACACTCAAAAAGGTGCTACGCTAAGGTGTGAATGCAGCCTAAATTTCCTACTGGATACTTCTTCAGGGTATTTTGCATTTCCTGCAGAGTGCTGCAACTTAGAAGTATGAGAGAAATAGCTAAAAGCTTTTTTGGTCATACTCTTCTTTTTTTTTTTTTTTTTTTTCAATTCCTTTATGTGTTGCAATTCACAGTTTAACAGAAACATGAAAGGACGAGGCATGCTCAGCATTTAGCAGATACATTGAACCTCCCTCAGTAAAATTGTTGGTCAAAAGACCCATCAACACAGCCTGAATAGTCAAATATGAGAATGCAATATGTTTAAACAGGTATATGCAACAGATAGAGTAACAATGTGCAAGACCACACACACCAATTTGGATATGTAAAGCCATGAAACTAGGTTTTAATCGAGACCGTAAATTGTTCCCGAGGAATGAGCTTCCCAGGGACCAGCGGGCCCAGAATGGGAATTAGGTAACGGAGTTAATGTATAATAGGATAATCAGTTGGATATCTGGAAAAAGAATGTACCCAGAACTGGGTTTATAGAAAGGGAAGGGTTGGGATCACGGGGGAAAGGGGAGAAGAAGGCGTTGGGAAATAATGGGGGGAAAGGAGAAAAAAAGTTGGGTATCTCAGATGCGAGACAAAAGGAACTCAGGTAGAAAGGGGGGGGGGGGCTTCGCCAAGGGAGCAGGGCACCTTGAAGGTAGGCATCCAAGTGTCTCGGAAGGTGTCCTCTCGGTTATGCAGGGCAGCAGTGAGATCCTCCATGTCCCCAAGTACATTAACCTTGGAAAACCACAAGGATTTTGGGGGGCAGGCTTTCAGATCTCCAACATAAGGGTATGCATGCTTTAGCCGCATTCAGTAACTGGATCGTGAGGGAAGCCTTATACTTCTTGATTGTACGGTTAGAGAGATGTAAGCAGACAAGCAGCGGGGTTCCCCTCTGGGTCTACGTTAGTCAATTGCATGATGATACCGATCACCTCTTGCCAAAAGGGTCTAAGTTTGGGGCAATCACAAAAGATGTGGAGCATCATTCTGTCTGCATTACCACATGTCATACATCTGACATCACAGAGCTGAACCAGCCACTCCAACCCTCTCAACAGCCCAGCGGTCCAGTGAACACTGGGGGGGCAGGCAGAGCAGAGAGCAATGACTGACAGTCACCACTCTCTGCTCAGTGAATATTAGGGGTTGGGGGGTCATGTGATTGCTCAGTTCTCAGTCTTAAAGCCAGCAGGGCATAGCTGCAGTATCAGACAATGATGCAACCACATAGACGAGTACAGTGCCTTGAAATAGTATTCATACCCCTTCCACGTTTCGTCATGTTGCAACCGGAAATGTAAAATGGATTTTATGTAATAGATCAACACAAAGTGGCACATAATAGTGAAGTGGAAGGAAAATTATAAATGTTTTTTGATTTTTTTTTACAAATAAATGTGAAAAGTGTGGCATGCATTTGTGTTCAGCCCTTTGGAGAAACACCTGTTGCTGCAACTACAGCTGAAAGCCTTTTTGGGATGTCTCTACCAGCTTTGCACACCCAGAGAGTGACACTTTTGCCCATTATTCTTTGCAAAATAGCTCAAGCTATGTCACATTGGAGAGTGTCTGTGAACAGCAATTTTCAAGTTTTGCCACAGATTCTCAATTGGATTTAGGTCTGGACTGGGCCATTTTAATACATGAATATGCTTTGATCTAAACCATTCCATTGTCGCTCTGGCTGTATGTTTAGGATCGTTGTCCTGCTGGAAGGTGAACCTCTTAGTCTGCCCTAGTCTCAAGTCTTTTGCAGACTCCAACAGGTTTTCTTCTAAGATTGCCTTGTATTTGGCTCCATCCATCTTCCCATCAACTCTGACCAACTTCCCTGTCCTTGCTGAAAAAGTGGTGTGCTCAGGGAGGGTGATGTGCAGTGTTAGTTTTCCGCCACACATAGCATTTTGCTTTTAGGCAAAAAAAAAACAGTTTTGGTCTCATCTGACCAAAGCACCTTCTTCCACGTGTTTGCTGTGTTCCCACATGGCTTTTAGAAAACTGAAAATGGGACTTCTTTTGGCTTTCTTTCAACAATGGCTTTTCTTCTTGCCACTCTTCCATAAAGGTCAGATTTGTGGATTGCAGTAGTTGTCCTGTGGACAGATTTTCCCACCTGAGCTTTGAATCTCTGCAGCTCCTCCAGAGTTACTATGGCCTTCTTAGCTACTTCTCTGATTAAAGAGGAAGTAAACCCTGATGAGTTTACTTCCTCTTTCATTCCCTGCAAAGGCAAAGCATAATGGACTACTATACATCGCATCGTAGCCCATTATGTGTCACTTACCTGACACAGGAGCCAGCGATGTCACCACTGTCCCCTGTAGTTCGGCGCATCCATCTTCTCGGTGGGTCTCGCAGCTCCGCCGCTGTCATTCGGTGAAGCCGCAATGATGTCACTCCCTTGCAATGCGCACGATAGGCGAGACGCGAGGCATCTTCGTCATCGAGGATGCCATGCTCAGTGCGCCTGCGCGCCGCTGTCTACGGCGCATGCGCCGTAGACAGCGGTGCCCGTTTTCGGGCAAATATCTCCTAAACCGTATAGGTTTGGGAGATATTTCTTGGACCTACAGGTAAGCCTTTATCTAGGCTTACCTGTAGGTCAAAGTGGTTTGTAAGGGTTTACAACCACTTTAATGCCCTCCTTGCCCGGCCTGTCTGTCAGTTTAGGTCAGGGATCCTCAAACTACGGCCCTCCAGCTGTTGCAAAACTACACATCCCATGCGGCATTGTAAAAACTCCGACATTCACAGACATGACTAGGCATGGTGGGAATTGCAGTTCCTGAACAACTGGAGGGCCATAGTTTGAAGACCCATTGTTTAGATGGACAGCCATGTCTTGGTAGGTTTGCAGTTGTGCCATACTCTTTCCATTTTTGGAATGAACAGTGTTCTGCAAGATGTTCGATGCTTGGGAATTTTTTTTTTTTTTAGAACTTAACCCTACTTTAAAGTGGTTGTAAACCCTGTACAACCACTTTTACCTACAGGTAAGCCTATATTAAGGCTTACTTGTAGGTGCTGGAAATATCTCCTAAACCTCCTTGGTTTAGGAGATATTTACAATAAAGCTATGTGCCGTGCATACTACGGCGCATGCACACTTTAGAAAAGGCAGATCGTGCCGTTTGTAAAGGGGGTCATGCTGTGACTGCCGGCTCCCGCGCACATGTGACTCCGACCAGTCACAGAGCCCGGAGTTCGCGGCCCTGGAAGGAAGAGGGGTGAAGATGGACGCTTGCTGCTAGTGGGGACAGCGGTGACATCGTAGGCTTCCGTTTCAGGTAAGTGACACATAATGGGCTACTATGCATCTGCTTGACCTTTGCAGGGAAATAAGAGAGGAAGTAAAACACACCAGGGTTTACTTCCTCTGTAAACTTCTTCACATTTTTATCCCCGACTTGTCTGGTGTGTTCCTTGGCCTTCATGATGCGGTCTGTTCACTGAAATTCTCTAATAAATCTCCGAGGGCTTCACAGAACAGCTGTATTTATACTGAGATTGAATTACACACAGGTGGACTCTATTTATTATTTAGTTGACTTCTGAAGGCAATTGGTTCCACTAGATTTTAGTTAGGGGTATCAGTGTAAAGGGGGCTGAATACAAATGCCCCCCACACTTTTATATTTATTTGCAAAAAAAATAAAAAATGAAAACCATTTATCTTCCACTTCACAATTACGTGCCAATTTGTGTTGGTCTATCACATAAAATCCCAATAAAACACATTTACATTTTTGATTTAACAAAATGTGGAAAATTTCAAGGGGTATGAATACTTTTCAAGGCACTGTATATGTATGTTTGTTTTTATTAAAGCGGGAGTCCGCCGTTTTTTTTTTAAAAAGCCAGCAGCTACAAATACTGCAGCTGCTGACTTTTAAAATAATGACACTTACCCACCCAGCGCGCCCGATCTCTCGATCGTCTCTCAGGTGCTGCTGCCGCCATCTTGGGTGTGGGAATCAGGAAGTGGAGCCTTGTGGCTTCATTTCCCGGTTCCCTACTGCGCATGCACAATAAGGATGGTCCCCGCTGTCTCTGCAATCCGTGTGTTTCCCAGCAGATAGCGGGGGACCTTCGGAAAGGGCGTAGATTCTGCGGAAAGGGGTGTACCTTCTGCAGATATCTATGCCGGAAGTGGGTGCAGATACCTGTACTGTACAGGTACCTGCACCCCCCTCCCCCCTGAAAGGTGCCAATTGTGGCGCCGGAGGGGGGGGAGGGTTCCAATGAGCGGAAGCTCCACTTTAGGGTGGACCTCCGCTTTAATATCCCATACTTCTCTTTGATCCTAATGATTTAACCTCCAAGCCATGACCCCAAGCTGCTGTGTGCGCTGTATAAATTGTATGTAGTATCAGTTACATACAGTATACAGTGTCCTGGCACAGGGAGACGAGGACTTCCCATCCTACTCCCAAAAGGAAATTAAATTGGGCTTAGCGCTGCTGCCATTCATAGGAAGCTTTGCATTTCATGAATAAATAAAAAAGAAAAAAAAAAAAAGAAAAGCTTCCTCTGATTGGCAGAGGCCACAACGTCATCCTACCGCCTCAGCCAATCATAAAAAGCTCTGGCCACAACACAAAAGGCTTCATCATATCCAGTAAGATGTACAAATAATTAATCTTTTTTTAGACGATATGGGGGTTCCATAAGGAATAGGAGCATATCACCTTACCCAAACTAACATCTGCTTTGGAGGAATTCCAGGTACTAATGAAAAAATAAACGACTCCAAATCGTTTGTACTACATTTTGGATATTCCCCAAGCAACAGTGGCACTATGCCCACAGAACGTCATATTCGTAGGGAAATCTAACACGGTTACATATTTAGGCATTCAGCTCCCTTCCAACCTAAGAGCCCTTTCAGCGCACCTGCATCAGTGGTAAAGTGCCGCTAATGGGTGGCCATTGATTTCAATGGGGAGGGGCGCTTTAGGAGCGGGGTATTTTTTTTAACGTCCTGCCAGCGCAGTGCCCCAGTGTGAACACACTCAGGGAGCATTGAGATGTTTTTCAGGCGCTTTACATGCACTATTTTTAGCCAAAAATTGCCAGAAAACCGCCTCAGTGTGAAAGGGGTCTAACTGAGCTCTGCTCTCATAACTGCACCCCTCTCCTTAGAAATATCTAACAAGACTTGAAAGCATGGGACAAAATATTGCTCTCATGGTTTTAAAGGGCAGCAGTTCTGAAACATGTACATCCCTCCCATGTCTCATGTATGGCTTCCAAACTATCCCAATGCTTCTGCCAAGTTCTTTGTTACCATAAAAGCAAGTTCAGGGCCTTCATTTGGATAAATGCCACCCTTGGATAAGCCTTACACAGTTATTACTGCCCAAAACCAAGGGGCAATAGTTATTTTTGGGTGTGCCAGCTCACAAGAATAGTGGACTGGAAAAATGAACTCAGCCTACAAAGGTGTGGGTGGGTCTTAAACAAGCTTTAATAGCCAAACCTATACCGTCAATGCCTTGATTCAAAACTCAAACATAACCAGGGTTGGATCTGGGAAAATCCTCCTATAGCTAACACCTTGAGATGTTTTGGGATAATTGTAAGTTCCTTGGTGTTTCTTTAGCCATGGGTCCGCCTACCCCACTTCGCTTGAACCCTGATTTTGAACTAGTGATGCCAAACTTTCCAAAGGGCTGGTGGCTGCACACCCAACCTTTTGCAAAAGATCTGCTTTAACTGATCACATACAACCCAACTAAATACACCCGTGGCCATATCTTTAAAGTGGTTGTAAACCCTTACAACCAACTTTGACCTACAGGTAAGCCTAGATTAACCACTTCAATACCAGGCACTTAAACACCTTCCTGCCCAGACCAATTTTGAGCTTTCAGCGCTGTCGCACTTTGAATGACAATTGCGCGGTCATGCTACACTGTACCCAAATGACATTTTTATCATTTTTTTCCCACAAATAGAGCTTTCTTTTGGTGGTATTTGATCACCTCTGCGGTTTTTATTTTTTGCTAAACAAATAAAAAAATACAGAAAATTTTGAAAAAAAATATGTTTTTTTTGTTTCAGTTTCAAATCTTTGTAAATAAGTTTTCTCCTTCACTGATGGGCACTGATAAGGAGGTACTGATGGGCACCAATAAGGTGGCACCAATGAAGTGGCACTGATGAGGTGGCATTGATGGACACTGATATGTGGCACTGATGGGTGGCACTGATGGGCGACACGGATGGGCACTGATAGGTGGCATAAATTGGCACTGATAGCTGCCACGGATGGGCGGCATGGATGGGTATGGATAGTCGGTACAGATGGGCATGGATAGGCGGCACAGATGGACACTGATAGGCAGCATTGTATTATGTTATACTGTACTAATGGATGCCAAGCAGTGCCAAACAATAATGCATGCCAATCAGTGATGCCCATTGTGGGCACTGATTGGCATCCATTATGGGCACTGATTGGCATCCATTGTGGGCACTGACTGGCATCCCTGGTGGTCTAGGGAGGATTACCTTGTGCTGGGCATCCCTGGTGGTCTAGTGACGTCCCTGGCGGTCCAGTGTGGGCATCCTTAGGGGGCTGTGCTGATAATCGATCCGCACACACACCCCGTCAGAGGAGCAGCCGATCGTCTCTCCTCTACTTGCGTCTGACAGACGCGAGTGAGGAAAAGCCGATCACCGGCTTTTCCTATTTACACTGTGATCAGCTGTGATTGGACACGGCTGATCACGTGGTAAAGAGTCTCCGTCGGAGACTCTTTACCGAGATCGTAGTTGCAGGGTGTCAGACTGACACCCGCAACAACGATTGCCACGATGCGCACCCCCGGGGGCGCGCAGCGGCTCAAAATCCTGATCACGTCATATGACGTCCGGTCAGGATTTTGAAACCACTTTGCCGCCGTGTATCTGCTATAGGGCGGGCGGCAAGTGGTTAAGGCTTACCTGTAGGCCCAAGAAATATCTCCTAAACCTACATGGTTTAGTGACGTCATCGCGGCTTCGCCGAATGACAGCGGCGGAGCGGCGAGACCCACCAAGAAGGTGGAGGCTCTGTACTCTGTACTACAGGGGACAGCGGTGACTTCGCTGGCTCCTGTGTCAGGTAAGTGACACATAATGGACTACTATGCGATGCGATGCGATGCATAGTAGTCCATTATGCTTTACCTTTGCAGGGAATGAAAGAGGAAGTAAACTCATCATTATCGGAATGATCCAAGAACTCAACACCTTTTTCTTGACACCAACCTTGGCTCAGATTAAGAAAGTATATCCTTCAAAAAAAAAAATTTTAAAAATAAAGCATCAGCCAGTTAAGAACCCGGTGAGATCACCCTTTTTTTTTAATTATTATTATTCATTTATATATTAAGATCATTCTTACTAGCATTTCTTCACACCTACCTAAAACTTTAAAAACCTAAAACTGTACAGTAATGTATATTCGCGATGGTACAAGGTACAGTCCATGCTGCACAATGCGTTTCCCCGACAGGGTACCTACCGGCCATGTTACACAGCCCAAGTTTCTGTAACATTGTCCAACCACTGCATGGTAATGTTTCTAGGTAGAAGGCACTCTCTTACACATCTGGTGGTCCTGCACATCCATCTCCAGCTACTGGACGAATGTGTATAGCAGTGATGGCGAACCTTGGCACCCCAGATGTTTTGGAACTACATTTCCCATGATGCTCAACTACACTGCAGAATGCATGAGCATCATGGGAAATCTAGTTCCAAAACATCTGGGGTGCCAAGGTTCGCCATCACTGATCTACAGCATCATATTGGCTGTACTGGGCAACACTCCTGAAATTATTCCCAACCAATACCTATTTAATTTCTCCACCCTTTTCAGGAAACATAATATGAAATCATTAAGCATGCACATGATCAATACAGCAATAAGGTGTATACCAGTGCATTGGCTGTCCAAACAATCACCAAGCTTGAAAAAAGCAGTTCATGAAATTGAACAAAATTGTGGAAATGGAGGAACTTCCACATCTAGAACAGGATAGGCTGGACAAACGCATTCAAATCTGGGCTTGTCGGCTGCAATATAAGACCAAAGAAGCCTATAAATGGATTATGGCTCAAAATCGCACTGTAAAGAATCGCATGGGATTTGAACAGAAATATGGCGCAATTTTGATGATGCGATTTGAAGCATTCATTTTTTTTTCCATATCGCACCCACAAGAAAGCCCTTTTTTTCCCCCCACAATGGATTTGGATCGCAAGGGTGTTCACACCTATATGAGCTGATTCAGCCAATTACACTGTGTTTTACCATTTTTGCGGCGTCACTAACTGAAAGCAGAGTCCCAATCAAAAATGGAACTTCCCCTTTTCCGGTTCCTCCTCCCCCCCCCTCCGGTGTCACATTTGGCACCTTTCACCTAGCAGCAATAGGGTCGCTGGTTCAAATCCCGACCACGACACTACCTGCCTGGAGTTTGCATGTTCTCCCTGTGCCTGTGTGGGTTTCCTCCGGGTACTCCGGTTTCCTCCCACACTCCAAAGACATGCAGGTAGGTTAATTAGATCTTGTCTAAAAAAAAAAAAAAAAAAATTAGCCTTAATATGTGTATGTCAATGTTGTATGTGTTTGTAAGCGTGTCAGGACCATACGGGGTAAAGGACCATGCAAAGCCGCAGATGGACTCTGGTGGCAAGAAAGCGCCCTGAGGCGATTCAGTTCGCATAGGTAGCGCTATACAAGTCACTCACTCACCTTTGGGGGGGGGGGGGGTTGGGGGAAGCAGATACCTGTTTAATACAGGTATTTTGCTCACACTTCCGGGCATAGATACCACCCATGGGTATCTTCGCCACTTTCCGTCTGCCCCCTGCTGTCTTCTGGGATACAAACGGGTCCCAGAACACAGCAGGGACCAGTGGGATAGCGCAGCACGAGTCGTGTAAGCGCAGTAGGGAACCAGGAAGTGAAGCCGCAAGGCTTCACTTCCTAAATTCCCTTACCGAGGATGGCAGGGGCAGCACCCGACAGCCAAGGGATAGATCGGCTTTGGTTTCCGACATCGTGGGCACCATGGGCAGGTAAGTGTCCTTATTTTAAAAAAAGTCAGCAGCTGCAGTATTTGTAGCTGCTGACTTAAAAAAAAAAAAATAATAATAATTGGTGTAACTCTGCTTTAACATAGAAAGCCACAGAGGTTTGCATGAACAGAGTGCGATTGTGATGTGGGAAACGCACAGGAATCGCTGCAAATCCTGCACCGCATCAGTGGGAACCGGCACTAAATATAATGATCTTTGTAAAGCCCTAATAAAAATGTACTATGAAAAAAGCAGACATTGTGATCGGGATAAGTACACTAAATGTGGGAACCAGGGACCTTTAGCACAAACCTAATAACCTCTTCTCAGGTGCTCTCCTGGTAAGTGATTAGCTCTTCCACCTAGCAGCACTGGGGTCATTGGTTCAAATACCAACCACGGAACTACCCGCCTGGAGAGTTTGCATGTTCTCCCTGTGCGGATTTCCTCCGGGTACTCCGGATTCCTCCCAAAACTCCAAAGACATGCTGATAGTTTAACTGGATCCGGTCTCAGTTGGCGCTGGTATGTGTATGCGAGTTAGGGACCTTAGATTGTAAGCTCCTTGAGAGCAGGGACTGATGCAAATGTACAAAATATATGCAAAGCACTGTGTAAACTGATGGCGCTATAAAAGTACCTGTAATAAATATGCAAACTCTGACTTGGACAAGAAAAGTCAATAATTGGCTGGTCTCCTCCCACCTCACTATTGACCCTTGAATGCAACAACCATGCTCACCAAAGACAGAGAAATAGACACCCCTTTCACACTGAGGCGCTTTACAGGCTCTAGAGCGCTAAAAATCGCACCCGCAAAGCGCCCTGAAAGAGCCGCTGCTGTGTCTCCAATGTGAAAGCCCCGGGGGGGGGGGGGGAGGGGGCGGTGCGATGGCAGGACATTTAAAAAAGAAAAAGAAAAGAAAAAAGTCCTGCTAGCAGCGTCTTTGGAGCGGTGAAGGAGCCCTGCCCATTGAAATCAATGGGGCAAGCGTGGCTATACCTCCGGCTAAGGGTGAGCTCCGGCGTGTTGGCATGCTCCACGTGCAGAGCGCGCCAGGAAGTCGGCGCAGCGCTGCGCTAATCACAGGCAGTGAGACATCGAGCAGCTGCAGAGATCGGGGCAAAGTCTCACTGCCTGTGATTAGCGCAGCGCTGCGCCGACTTCCTAGCGGGCTCTGCACGCAGAGCGTGCGAACGTGCCGGACCTCATCCTTACCGCCGGCATAGAGCTGCACAATTCTGGCCAAGATGAGAATCGCAATTTTTTTTTTGCTTAGGATAAAAAGCGATCATGATTCTCGCAACGTAAAATCTTTCACATTATACAAAAAAAAAAAAAAAAAGGGGACAGCTTTAATGTTTTTTTTTTTTTTTTTGTGCTAAAACCGAAATTTTAATGCTAAAACCAAAAATGTGGGATGGATTTAGCCGAAAATGACAGATATATATATATATATATATATATATACACGCACGTATATATACACAAACACATATATATAAAAATTGTATTATATTTGACTTTTTAATTAATATCAATTTGTTTTGGGGGGGGGGGGGGGGGGTTATAAGTCATTTCCGAGCAAAACGTGCCTGGGCCCCCGGGAACCCCCCGGGCTCCTGCTTCTCCTTCCTCTTGCAGCTTTATCCATTGGTTTACCTTACTGCCCGGTGTGATGGAGACAACTGCTGTAAAATCACATCCCCCCTCCCCCCAGCGCCTCCATGGCCACATTTATTATGGAATTCCGTCAGATTGCGTAGTCCGACGCCAACACAAACGCTGCTGGCGATGTTAAGCAAACCTCGGACTGCTCCGCCCATCTGAGCCCACCGACGTGAACCTAGAAACGCGTTGGACACCCCGCTGGAACACCCACACAAAGGGGGGCGGAGGGTCCCATTCTTCATGGGATTCATCCATTGTTTTTATTGGCTCTGGCGCTCTCTGCAGAAAAACCGCACGACCGCGGCAGCAGGAGGGGGTTCTGGGTCCAAACCTCTACAGAGGCCACCATGGGAGCAAAACAAGCCTGTGTGACGCAAAGCGAACGCGACAAACAGCGTTAATCAAACCTGTGCTTGGTGGGCACACGGGGGCGTTCGGAGTGCGATTAAACGCCTGCACGCTCGCCAAGCCTGCCCTCAGCTCCATGCCCCCCCCCATCTCTGACGTATTAGAAGCGGCCTGCACTCACCTCACACCCAGTCAGGGTCGCTGGAAGCGCCGGCCACGCCCCTCCTCGGGCTCCCAGGCACACCGCTCAGCGGCGGCTCACCGGGGCCCAACCGTCTGGCATGCAGGCTGCGGACGTCTGCGCAGTTGGCGTTGCCATGGCGACCCCGGAGGTGACGTCCTGCCGTAAAGCCGCGCAGTGCGGCGCTGGAACATGGCGGCGCCCTGCGCGCGTGTGACCTGCCTCCGTCCCCGGCTCGTCCTACTCTGCCGGTACCGGCACCACGGAGACACGTCCGAGCGGAGCGCCCCGCAGGTGACGTCACCGGGCTCACCCACAGTGCTCGGTTGTGTTTGGGGTGGAGGAGGGGGGTCAGAATGGCGGACTTAGGAGGGACTGTGCTGGGACTTATCAAGGACTAAACCCATTAGAGGAGACAGACCGATCTAGGTTTATTATATATCCACCCGCATGGGCGCTAAAGCTTTTTTCTTTATTCATTTTTGGCTGTAACATTAAAAACCCCAAAATATTCAATACTTTCTGACGTCGGGCGACCAGTAGAATAAAAAATAGATATAAGATGCCATTTTTTTTGACGTTGTATAATATCTGTACAAATGTTTAACAAATCTAGATTTTCCGTGGGAAAAAAAAAAAAAAAAATACTGAAATTAATTTTTGGTTAGAAGTAGGGATGCACCCCTACCATATTATTTAATTTTTATTTTTTAACCACTTGCTTACCGGGCACTTAAAGTGGTTGTAAACCCTTACAACACACTTTGACCTACAGGTAAGCCTAGATTAAGGCTTACCTGTAGGCCCAAGAAATATCTCCTAAACCTATACGGTTTAGGACATATTTGCTGAAAGGCACTGCTGTCTACGGCGCACTGAGCGACATCATTGCCGAATGACAGCGGCGGAGCAGCGAGACCCACCAAGAAGATGGATGCGCCGGACTACAGGGGACAGCGGTGACTTCGCTGGTTCCTGTGTCAGGTAAGTGACACATAATGAACTACTATGCGATGCGATGCATAGTAGTCCATTATGCTTTACCTTTGCAGGGAATCAAAGAGGAAGTAAACTCATCAGGGTTTACTTCCTCTTTTAACCCTCTTCCTAACCAGACCAATTTTCAGCCTTCGGTGCTCTCACATTTTGAATGACAATTACTCAGTCATACAACACTGTACCCATATGAAATTCTAGTACTTTTTTCACACAAATAGAGCTTTCTTTTGGTGGTATTTAATCAGCGCTGGGTTTTTTATTTTTTGCGATATAAAAGAAAAAACACTAAAAATAAATTTTTTGTTGTTTCTGTTATAAAATTTAGCAAATTTAGTAATTTTTTAAAAAAAAAATTCATAAATTTTGGCCAAAATTTATACCTCTAACATATCTTCAGTTAAAAAATAAAGTACAAATTGGTGGATATTATTTGGTCTTTGTGAAAGTTATAGAGTCCACAAGCTGTGGTGCCAATATCTGAAAATTGATCACACCTGAAGGACTGATGGCCTATCTCATTTGTTGAGACCCCTAACATGCCAGAAAAGTACAAATACCCCCCCCCCCCAAATGACCCTTTTTTGGTTAAGAAGACATTCCAAGGTATTTAGTAAGAGGCATGGTGAGGTTTTTGAAGTTGTCATTTATTTATTTTTTCCGAACAGTTCATTGCAAAATCAATTTTTTTTTTGTTATATGATTATTTTCATAATCGATTAGTTGGCCGATTATTGTTTCGATTAATTGGTTAATAACCTTAAAAAAAAAAAAAAAAAGAGATAATTTTGCTGCGATTTGCATTTTTACATATTTTTTTTGGCCAATTTCTTGTTTGGCAGATTAAAAAACACAAATTGCCGCAAAAACACATTATTACATGCTTTTCTGCAGATTCCCCATTGAAGTATATTAAACCAAAAAAAAAAAAAAATGCCACCATTTTGCGTTAAAAAAAAAAAGTCCTTGTCTTTTCCAGATACGCAGCAGCTGAAAAAATCATTGATGTGAACGTGTCCCATCGGAAACCATGTAAATTAACTGTAGTGCGTTTCTGCAAAAAGCACCAAAAAACACATAGATGTGACCCAGGCCTGAGATGTTTAGTACAAAAAGAGCAAATAATCACTACTGTAAGTGGGTTCATTTTTTACTATGGGACAGGGAAAGTAATATTTACAGTAGTGATTTGCTCTTTTTGTACTATAAAGGGCTAATTTTAGTTTTTTTTAACCCGATTATGTTAGTGGCCGATTAATCGATTCATTTCATAATCGATTAGTTGTTTCGGCCCTAATATATATAAATACTTTTTTTTCACAAAATTGTCACATTATCAGGTTATTTCTCACACACAGCATATGCACACCACAAATTACACCCCCAAAACACATTCTGCTATTACTCCAGAGTATGGCGATACCACATGTGTGAGACTTTTACACAGTGTGGCCACATACAGAGGCCCAACATGCAGGGAGCGCCGTCAGGCGTTCTGACTACATGTTAAAATCATCATTTATTTGCTAGAAAATTACATAGAACCCCAAAACATTATAAATGTTTTTTTTTTTTTCAGCAAAGACCCTAGAGAATACAATGGCGGTCGTTGCAACTTTTTATCTCGCACTGTATTTGCGCAGCAATTTTTCGAACGCGTTTTATTTATTTTTTTGATGTGTCGGGTCCAGAGTTATCTAACCACCCTGTAGCCATCATTCTGCTATGGGCCGGTTGGTAAGTGGTTAAAAATAAGTATAAGTACCGATACCTTTTATTTTTTTTAAGTACTTGCCAATACCAATTACTGATACCTACCGCAACTGTTTTGTTTTAACTTCAGCTGTCAGCAATGGTACAAAGCATTGAAAAGTTTACAAATGAAATTAATAGTTTTTTATTTAGCGCTTTTTCCATGTGAGATGTGTAAATATGTGTTAATATATAGGTGTAAAAATATTCACTAACAAAGCAAAAAAAAATTAAATTTTTTTTATCGTTTATAAAATAGACGTGAACAAAAGGAAAAAAGCAGGAAAATAATAATTAAATGGAGAATAGAGAGTTAATTAAGGCTGATTAGAGTAAATGAAGGGTTATTAAGGGGTTAAACAGAGGAATATTTGTTCATCCCTTTGATCTGCAGATAAAGAAACACAAATATACAAAAGTAAACAATGTTTCTTTTTATTTTAGTGTTTCAGGGCTGAGCAATGTTGTTAATAAACATTGCTGGCTGCTTTTTTTTTTTTTTTTTGACAGCTCCAATTACCGGACTTCTTTAGCACTGGGGAGACCCCCTGACAGCTCAAAGAACCAAGCCTGAAAGTATCGATACTTATGCAAATACTCGGTATCGGTACCGATATTAGTATCGTGCAACCCTAGAAGTGCACCGAATGGAAATTTTGGTGCAGAGACTGACATTTTCATGTAGCGCTACCCCCGGAGGAGCCACTTGACCGTTTCAGCCCCGGAAGAATTTACCCCCTTCCTGACCAGAGCACTTTTTGCGATTCAGCGCTGCGTCGCTTTAACTGACAATTGCGTGGTCGTGCGACGTGGCTCACAAACAAAATTGAAGTCCATTCTTTCCCACAAATAGAGCTTTCTTTTGGTGGTATTTGATCACCTCTGCATTTTATTTATTTTTTTGCGCTATAAACAAAAAAAAGAGCAACAATTTTGAAAAAAAAAGCAATGTTTTTTTTTACTTTTTGCTATAATATCCCCAAAAAATGTCTTTCTCAGTTTAGGCCGCTTTTTATTCTTCTACATATTTTTGGTAAAAAAGCGCAATAAGCGTATATTGATTAGGTTGTGCAAAAGTTATAGCATCTACTAAATATGGGAAAGATTTATGACGTTTTTATTATTCATTTTTATTTTTATCGAGACTGCTACATTATGGCGGACACATCGGACACTATTTTGGGACCAGTGTCATTTATACAGCGATCAGTGCTATAAAAATGCACTGATTACTGTATAAACGACACTGGCAGGATAGGCTTATACCAAGGGTCTCAAACTGCCGGGCCTCCAGCTGTTGCAAAACTACAAGTCCCATGAGTCATTGCAAGGCTGACAGTTACAAGCAAAACTCCCCCATGCAGAGGCATGATGAGACTTGTAGTTTTGCAACAGCTGGAGGGCCGCCAGTTTGAGACTCCTGGGTTAAACACTAGGGGGTGATCAAGGGGTTAAGTGTGTCCTAGGGAGTGAATCTAACTGTGGGGGGGGGGGGCTTTCACTGACCATGACAGTGATTACTGCTCCTGATGGCGGGGAGCAGTAGATTCGTGTCATGTCACTAGGCCGAACAGGGAAATGCCTTGTTCATATAGGCATCTCCCCATTCTACCTCTCCCCGACACCAACGTGGGACACCAGCGGACATCGAGTCCACAGGCACGGTCACAGAGTACGCAGCGGGCGCATGCACCCACAATGCCATGTCTTAAAGGGGACGTACAGGTACGCTCATTTGCGCAGCCGTGTCATTGTGCCGACTTGTATTGTCATGCACTGGTCGACAAACAGTTAAAGGGGAAGTCCAGCCTGAGCCAGTTTGGCTGTGCTACTCCTATGGGTCACGTGAGTGCAATGCGTTTTGCACTCCTGTGATGACCCGTTCTTTTTTTTTTTTTTTTTTTTTTTTAACAGAGTGGTCTGAAGTCCGCTCTCCGCTGATGTCGCACAGATCAGTGCAGGCACCGCATCATCCCGACTTCGCAAGTCTGGATCCGCCGGGTGCCTGGACTGACACCCAGCTCAGCCTCTCAGCGAGCCGATGAGACGTCCGCTCCCCACCCCTCCACAGCTCAGCACTCCAATGAGCGTAGATGGAGCAGGGCAGGAGAGCTGCTGATCAGCAGGCAGCAGCTGTCTCCTCGGGGAGCTGAGAGAACCAAGCCATCTGTGATGTTCAATCACTCGGCTCTCAGTGAAGAGGTGCCAGGGGACAGATGCAGCATCCACCTAGGTAAGTATGATTCTATAATAACCCCCAAACCCTTTTAAGTTTGTTCAGTCTGACTTGGCCTCTGGCACACCTGGCAATAGTGTAAAATCAAGGACCAATGAAACCACACACGTTATGATAAAACACAGAAATTATCTTTACTGCAATATTTCTGTGGAAAAGAGTAACCTACAGTAACCATATATGTTTAAGTAATGCAATTTGAGAGCAGTAACTGAGATTAAGAGCAATATAGCTCAATACCATAGTCAGGCTGCTTTCAGGGAATTCAAGCCCTGAGAATAACCCCAAGAGCAGAGGCAAACACTTCACTATAGATAAACAGGTTAGTGTCCACAGGAAAGTGAACTACTTGCATTTTCATAACTACCTGGCAGAGGAACCTCCCATCAATAAACATAGGATGGAAGGTTGTCCTGCCTACAGGTCACCTTAATTGCAATGGCCCAGCTAGTTGTGCCAGGGGGTTAGGGGTGCCCTTCACTAAAACTGTGGTGAGAAGGGTCCGTTGAGGGGTGAGGATAATTTCTCACCCAACACATCACGGGTCGGTCTCTTGAGAGGATGCTTAAAGTGGTTGTAAACCTTTACAAACCACTTTGACCTACAGGTAAGGCTAGATTAAGGCTTACCTGTAGGTCCAAGAAATATCTCCCAAACCTACACGGTTTAGGAGATATTTACCCGAAGACAGCCACTGCTGTCTACGGCGCATGCGCCGTAGACAGTGGCACGCAGGCGCACTGAGCGTGGCATCCTCGATGACGAAGATGCCTCGCAATGCCGCGTGTCTCGGCTCCCGTGCGCGGGAGTGACGTCATCGCGGCTCCGCCGAATGACAGCGGCGGAGCTGCAAGACCCCACCGAGAAGATGGATGCGCCGAACTACAGGGGACAGCGGTGACATCGCTGGCTCCTGTGTCAGGTAAGTGACACATAATGGAATGTGATGCGATGCATAGTAGTCCATTATGCTTTACCTTTGCAGGGAATGAAAGAGGAAGTAAACTCATCAGGGTTTACTTCCTCTTTAACTCTTCGCTTTCTCTTTTCCACTGGCTCAGGCTCAGTAGGCTCGCTAGCCTCTTCTTCCTGTTTAACTGCTTCTGCCTCCTGCAGATCAGTTTCTATTGCTTCTGCTGTGGATGCTTCTCCATCCACTGTGGAAGAGGGAGACCCCTCTGGCCCTCCTGCTGGCAGGGAAGGTTAAGGATCCCATCAGAGGACAACAGGGGCTAACAGCCACTTCACCAGATCTGTGATGGTCCCTACAATTATAAAACTTCCTGTAGATCCTGGTAATCAAGGACACGCAATGGCCAGCGTCTCAAAATTCTGAGGCTTTCCAGCCCTCAATGGATCTCATGATTACCTGACCCATAGGTATACATCACAAGGGTAATCCTCCGCTTGAATACCCTGCATCACTATATATTCCAACTTTTGCAGGGGCATGCACCACAAATACCTCTTGTAAAAGTCTCTGGTCAGCAAAGTCACCTGAGCACCCGAATCAAGAATGGCTCTTGTATACATTCCTTCCAACAAAACAGGCAGAGGGCCTACCGACTTGGTGGAAACATCTGGAACAGCAGGTTAACGTTACTTGACTTGTGCTTACTTTGTCTTCCAGCACAGAGAATGCTGTTTCTGGTGACATTTTGGAGGCCGATGGCATTCCTCACTGAAACAGTGAAGGTTCTTCTTGAAGACCCAGGCCTTCTCTCCATCCTTGGGTGACTTCTCTGTGGTCCACGCCAGTCTTCTGTCTGCCTTGGTGGACTAGGACGTTCTTGCTGGTAGTGACCTACACCTCCAGAGTTTAGACAGAGGTCTGGATTCATTGTCCACTTGCCAGGCGCTGTAGATAAAGCCAGAGGCACATTAGGCCCTGCGGCCCCCTCACCATACAACTCCGTGAATTTCGCTGTCGGCGTGTTGATCATCTCCATCATCTTGGATACCTGCATCTTCAGTGCGACTACCTCAGGCTTGCCGTCCAACGATCCGGTTATCATCTCTACTAGCTGTGACACCCGAGTCTTCAAAACCCTGATCTCCAGATCACTATTAGCTGTGCTGGCCTCTCTGACTCTGACAGCAGATTGCGACCCCTGTCTTTTGTGTTTGTTCTCCAGAATGGCTTCTTCCTCTCTCACTAATTTAATGAGTTTAGGATACTTCATGGACATGGCATCGGCTAAGGTCTGCAGCCGAATTCAACCTGGGTCAGAGTGTGAAGCACCTCTCGGGCTCCGCTGCATTCTAGCTTGATCTATGGCAGAAGGTTGCATCCACTTCTTTAATGCAATCTGATGCAACATCCTATTCAATCATCTGTTATATTCGGACAGGCGTTCCCCTTGGTGTTGGGCATGCTCAAATCAATAAATTAAATCTGCCGCTGTCTCCATCTGCCCAAAATCCTCCTATAGAATATTCAAGTAATCTTGAGTGACGCAGTCTTTCTTACTAAACTTTAGATTGTGGATAGCTTCTGAGGCAGGGCCCCTTTAGATTCTCTGCTAATTGAGAGTCTCAGGTTCCATTTATCCAAGGCTTGTGTGGCCTAGTCCAGCCACTCTTCAAAGTTGTCCTCCCCTATAAGCGCTGGATTTCTTCCAGGAAAGGGCCTGAGTTTCTGGTACTTACTTCCAGAGCACGTCAAAGTGTCCCTTTGACACACAGTCTCCCATAACCTTGGGCATGGAGTTCACCAGAGCTTCACAGGTTGCCACTGTAGTCCTCTTCCACTCCTCAATGAGGACATAATGTAGCTGGTGGATGTTGGAGACCTTGGGCTCCTCCACCTTCCATTTGAGGATGCCCTACAGGTGCTCAATAGGGTTTAGGTCTGGAGACATGCTTGGCCAGTCCATTACCTTTACCCTCAGCTTCTTTAGCAAGGCAGAGGTTGTCTTGGAGGTGTGTTTGGGTTCGTTATCATGTTGGAATACTTCCCTGTGGTCCAGTCTCCAAAGGGAGATGATCATGCTCTGCTTCAGTATGTCACAGTACATGTTGGCATTCATGGTCCCCTCAATGATCTGTAGCTCCCCAGTGCCGGCAGCACTCATGCAGTCCCAGACCATGACACTCTCACCACCATGCTGGACTGTATGCAAGACACGCTTGTCTTTTTACTCCTCACCTGGTTGCCGCCGCACTTTCTTGATACCATCTGAACCAAATACGTTTACCTTGGCCTCATCAGACTACAGGACATGGTTCCAGTAATCCATGTCCTTAGTCTGCAAACTGTTTGCAGGTTTTCTTGCGCATCATCGTTTTGTGGGGCTACAGAACACTACAGTGGGGGGGGGTGGTGATGTGAAGGGGGCAGAAGACACTGTTTTGGGGGGTACAGGACATTACAGAGGGAGGGGAGATTTGAAGGGGGGCAGAAGACACTGTTTTGGGGGTACAGGATATTACAAAGGAGGTGATTTGAAAGGAGGCAGAAGGCACTGTTTTGGGGGATACAGAACACTACAGTGGGGGGATCTGAAGGGGGGCAGAGGACACTTTTAGATGTACAGGACACTACAGTATGGGGGGTGATGTGAAGGGGGCAGAGGACACTGCTTGGGGGGGCAGAGGACACTAAAGTGTGGGGGGAGGGGCGGGTGATGTGAAGGGGGCAGAGGACACTACATTTATAGCTTTTGATTGGGAGCTTAATAAAAAAAAAAAAAAAAACTTTTTATTAAGGGTGCCACCTGGTACCCTCCTCCTGCCAAGGGATCTTTGCTTTCCTCCATGTTGTCCACGTAGATCTCAACCTCTGAAAAGTTGCTGCAAGGCTTCCAGGACAGACCAGAGCTATTGCTGTCCTTTTTCTTTTTAGGAAACTAAAGACGTCAGCAATTGCAGTCTCCTTTTTACATCTCTGGCTGACTGTAGTTCCTCTATGATAAGAACAATAGATGCTGCTCTAATACAGTAAAGATATGTTACAAACTGTCTTTGCTTCTTTGTTATAGCACCCAATTTCCAGCAGATGTCGCTGTTGCTATAGATGATTCTAAAAATGTTTACATAATGGCTGTACTGCACTTTCTCCATATATTATACATATGCTATATAATACTCCGTCTATAAAATTATGCCCTGTACACGCGGTCAGACTTTCCGACAGAAAAATGTGCGATCGGACTGTGTTGTCGGAAATTCTGATCATGTGTGGGCTCCATCAGACTTTTTCCGTCGGACACACAAAGTTTGAGAGCTGGATCTAACATTTTGCGACAACAAAATCCGATCGCGTTTAGACAATTCCGACGCACAAAGTGCCACGCATGCTCAGAATAAATTACGAGGCGAAAGCTATTGGCTACTGGCCTCTATATAGTCCCGCCATACGTGTTTTACGCACACCTCGTTCCAAACGATCGGATTTTCCGACAACTTTGTGCGACCGTGTGTATGCAACACAAGTTTGGGCCAAAATCCGTCGTAAAAAAATCTGATGGATTTTGTCGTCGGAATGTCCGACCCGGTGTACAGGGCATTAGTGTTATTAAAATACATTAAAGGTGATGCCCTTAAGGCAACCCTCGCTCGGTGTGGCGCCCCCCCCCCCCCTCCCAAAACATGCATCCCAACTAAAGCCAAACCACGAGCGAACGCAAATTTTTCAAGCTACCTACCAGAGCCACCATCTCACTGTCTTGTCATACAGATAAAAGCCGTTGTTGATATGGAATATGCTACCTTATTGTTATGTTATGTTTGAAACAAATAAAATACTATTTACAAAAAAAATACATTAAGGCCGGGTTCACACTGCTGCGGGGGGAGATCCGGATGTGATTCGCACTGCAGTGCAAATCACATCCGATCTCCGTAGCGATGCGAGTTCAGCCATACAGATAGTATGGCTGAATTCGCATCGCTCCCGCAGCAAACTCGCACGGGAACCTTTTTTTGGTCCGCAACAGAATTGGATCGCATGGGTGTTCACACCATGCGATCCGATTCCTGTGCGAGTCTGCAGATTGCACTGCGATATGCGGACGGATCTGGAGGTGTCATTAACATTTCATTGACGCTCCCAGCCGTTCGCATAGGGCAGTGTGAACTGCCGGCGGGAGTCATGCGATGCGGGAAAACGCAGCGGATTCGTGGCGTTCCCGCATCGCTGTGGTGTGAACCTAGCCTAAAGGTTATGTATAGGCATTTGTTTCACTTAAGAATCACTAGTAAGTCACTAGAACCCACGTCATTTATTGCTGACTGTCCCGGTTGGGTAGCATTGCCTTAATTATTAGTCCAGGTGACCTGCGGTAAAGAATAAATGCACGCTTTTTACTTGCACAAACTAGCATTTTATTATTTTTTTGAACAAAGGTGAGACTTTAAAAGGTAACTGCATTATGTTGGGGAAAAAAATATAGCAAAAAAAAAAAAAATATAGCATATACAATTGCTACACAAGCCATATTCTACTTTGATGTTATTAAAAATTACCTTTTTTACTTTTCAATCTCCAGTTCTGTAAAATTTCAATGCAATATGGCAACCTGGAGGCATTCTGTACACAGTTGGTGTGCAGAACTTCCCCAGAAATTTCCTCCCACCTGCAACAAAAATCGCATGTTTTGTGAGATACCCCCTAAGGCTGGATTCACACCTATGGCATTTTTGGTGCATTTTACAGATTTGCACTACAGAACGTGTTCCATAGGAAACCATGTTAAATGGACTGTAGTGCAAATCTGCAAAATGCAAAAAGCACTAAAACTGCCATAGGTGTGAATCCATCCAAAGTGTTAATTACTTCTAAAGGGATTCAGACCCTGCAGCCTTCCTAATTAGAACTCTGAAAGTGCATCAGCTGATCCAGGCCCCCTTCACAAGGGTGATCTGTTCAGGTCTGCCTGTCAGTTTTTCATGCAGACCTAATCAGAAGGTCAATGCATTCCTATGGACACTCGCCTTGCCCTGAATGGATGGAGTGACCATGCCTTTTAACACACTGTAAAAATACCAGCTTTGGTGCGACCCATAACACAATGCAGCTTAGGCTTCTTTTTTTTTTTATGTGAAATTAGTTTTGAATTGTACCAAGCTATATTTTGTATGTTTGTGTTTCAGGCCATCACCTTCTGTCCTCCAGCACAATCTAAAAATGACTGGATTGGCCCTCCTGATCGATACTCCAATCTGCGGCCTATAAAATACTTTATTCCTAACGATGAGTCCGATCTGGAAAGAAAACTCAGAGAATTGAGACAGGAAACGCACGAATGGAATCAAAGGTTTTGGGAAAACCAGAATCTTTCATTTTTTAAGGTGATTGTAATAATTGTTTGGAGGTCGGCTTTATTGGTAATAACAATTCAGAAATTCATTTTTATGCACTCTAATATGAGCACTTGAATTTGAATTCACCTTACCCTCTTCTACCACCTGTACAGTGGCTGGGGGGGGGGATGCAGCACTAGGGTCTAGGGAAGAGATAAAACAGATGACCTTATCCTTGGGCTGCTGCTTCTTCTTCTTTACTGTCCTATAAGACCCCTTTCACACCAGAGCATTTTGCAGGCGCTATTTCTAACGCTATAGCAATCCGCCCTAAAAAAGCTGCACCATTGTTTGTAGTGTGAAAGCCCGAGGGCTTTCACACTACAGCGGTGCTCTGGCAGGATGTCAGGGAAAAGTCCTGCCAGCAGCTTCTTTGGAGCGGTGTGTTTACCGCTCCTCCACCGCTGCTCCCCATTGAAATCAATGGGGCAGCGCTGTAATACCGCCGGCAAAACGCCGCTATTGCGGCATATTGCCGGCGATTTTAACCCTTTCTCGGCCGCAAGCGAGGGGTAAAAGCGCCCCGCTAGCGGCCAAAATGCGCTGCAAATCCGGTGGTAAAACACCGCTAAAAATAGCAGCGTTTTACCGCCCACGCTATGGGCGGTGTGGTGTGAAAGGGGTCTAAAAAGTTTAGTTAGTTTACTTGGCTGTACTAGATAATTGCCACAGAGAAGAGTCGAGTTGCAAACCGGCAGGCCTCTTGACAGGTAGCTCAGCTTGGATTTTAACGGTGAAAAGACTGATATTTGTGCCCCTGGAAGACGTTACCTTTAGGCTAGGTTCACACCACAGTCATGCGGGAACGCCGCGAATCCACGGCGTTTTCCCGCATCGCACACCTCCCGCCGGCAGTTCACACTGCCCTATGCGGACGGCTGGGAGTGTCAATGATATGTTAATGACACCCCCAGATCCGTCCGCATATCACAGTGCGATCTGCCGACTCGCACAGGAATCGGATCGCATGGTGTGAACACCCATGCGATCCGATTCTGTTGCGGACCAAAAAAAGGGTCCCGTGCGAGTTTGCTGCGGGAGCGATGCGAATTCAGCCATACTATCTGTATGGCTGAACTCGCATCGCTATGGAGATCGGATGTGATTTGCACTGCAGTGCGGTGCGAATCGCATCCGGATCTCCCCCCGCAGCAGTGTGAACCCGGCCTTAAAGAAACACTGTAGGGAGGAGTGGCGTGCTGACGTCACCGCGATTCTGCGCTGATCCCGGAAGCAACGGGCAGCGATATTGCGGCCGGCTGGAGTTTTTATTATAGATGCTTTTATATGCAAGAGACATGTAAGTGCAACCTGTATTCGTTTATTAAATTATTTGACAGTATTACACTATGGTGGTTCCTTCCTGTTTTTATCTATATGGTGGGAAATGAGCGGTTTGGCCATAGGAGTATAGCATTGCCAGAGTGGAGCGTTTTTTTTTAAAGGATTTATCCTCCAGGCAGTTTAAACCTTGACTGGGTGACAAGTCATTGGCGATGGTTGATCTCACTTAAGGGATCAAAGCAGCTGGTAAGCGGCAGTATTGTTGGTGGTGAAGGATCCTTTCTCTCCATTTGGTGACACTTCTTCATCGGTGTTGTGTGTAATATCACAGTGGAGATCACATGGAAAACTGTTCCCTTCGGAAACGGACTAAATAATTGTTTGCACCTAGGGACAAAATCTTGATTTTAGTGGTGCACGGGTTTATATTTTAAATAATTCTAGTTGCAATTAATTTTATATTATTTGCATTTCACCTTAATATGTGTAAATGGTTAATCACTGACCTTTTTTCTAGCTATATGTATTTCGTTATTATATAGTTGTTCACTATAGCGCAGCTTTTTGGAAAATTTATATTTATGCACATGCCTTTTCTTGACTCTGCAAAGTCAAACTTTTAGCTAGCTTTTAAAAAAAAATTACCAAAACCACTGTCTGCCCTTCAATTTGTATAATGCAATTGCACTGAGATTTTCTTTTGTGTTTTCAGGAAAAGGAAGCATTTATAATTTCAAAACTTAGCGCTTTAGGTCTGGGGCTGAAAGATGAACAAGGTAAGATGTGCTAACTTAAAGAGGAAGTAAACTCTCCCACTCTGCTGCTTTTCATTTAGTCCATTATAATAAGTAATTATCAGACTATAGCCACTGTAATCCAGCCCAAAATCGCATATTACTTACTGTTTAAAGAAACTTTAAAAAACTTGTTTCCAGGGGTTAGGCAGCGCCATCTTAAGTATTCTTTTCTGAGTCCACAGTGGAGTGTATTTCTGCCCTTACATTGAGCACTTCCTGTACTGTTAACCAAGCCTCCTTCTCAATCCAACGTTTCTATGGCAACCCTACTTCCCTGTTCATAGCTGACTTGTTTATTTCATAGTATTTACTTGTGTTGATGTCTAATGTTTGCCTTTGTCAGACTTATCAGCTTCAGCTGATAAGACTGCAGTAATGGCCAAGTTTAGACTGTATGTGAGGTCACATGGTGTGTAGGAGGAAGCTCTGAGTGATTAGCAGAGTTCAGAGCTGTGCAGTAGGAAGTCCTGATAAGATAGATAAGCACATAGTGTGCCTTAAATCGGGGGAGATCTGGGCATGCTCAGTGACTTCATTCTACAGAACAACAAGGATTACAGCAATACTAAGCAAGTAAGGAGATATCTACAAGCAGTGTTCATTAGGGTTTTTTATGCTGATTTACACGGGACAAAGTTGTGGGGGAGGGTTTACAACCACTTTAAAACAGGAAGCCGTTTCATAATATCATCATTATATGAAGCACTGTAGTCTACCACTTAGGACTTGCTTTACACGTGAAAAGTTTTTATTGCATTTTAAGTTAAGACAAGTAAGGGATACGGAATGTATAAAAGAAGGGGAGAGGAGTTGATGAAAATATGTATTCTATAAGAGAATCACATTTCTGAAGCGAGAGGCAGGCTTGAATTTCCAGCCCATGACAACCTTTTTGGAAGAGTGCAGCAGAAGACAATGGCTTGGATTAGAGAAATCATTTGTGCTGTGAGAGTCCTGTAGAAGAAGGCTCCCAAATAGGGTAGGTAGAGACGATATATCCTGCTTGCTCAAGAGTCTAATTTAGTGACCCACTCCAGAAAGGTAAGTGGGGCAAAAAAGTATTTGGTCAGCCACCAGTTGTGCAAGTTCTCCCACTTAAAAAGATGAGAGGCCTGTAATTGTCATCGTAGGTATTACCTCAACTATGAGAGACAAAATGTGGAAACAAATCCAGACAATCGCATTGTCTGATTTTTGAATTATGGTGGAAAATAAGTATTTGGTCACCTACAAACGAGCAGGATTTCTGGCTCTCACAGACCTGTATCTTCTTTTTTAAGAGGCTCCTCTGTACTCCACTCATTACCTGTAATAATGGCACCCGTTTGAACTTATCAGTATAAAAGACACCTGTCCACAACCTCAAACAGTCACACTCCAAACTCCACTATGGTGAAGACCAAAGAGCTGTCGAAGGAAACCAGAAACAAAATTGTAGACCTGCACTAGTCTGGGAAGACTGAATCTGCAATAGGCAAGCAGCTTGGTGTGAAGAAATCAACGGTGTGAGCAATAATTGGGGGGGGAAAAAAAATGGAAGACATACAAGACCACTGATAATCTCCCTCGATCTGGGAGTCCACGCAAGATCTCGCCCCGTGGGGTCAAAATGATCACAAGAATGGTGAACAAAAATCCCAGAATCACACAGGGGGACCTTGTGAATGACCTACAGGGAGTAGGGACCAACGTAACAAAGGCTACCATCAGTAGCACACTACGCCGCCAGGGACTCAGATCCTGCAGCGCCAGACATGTCCCCTGCTTAAGCCAGTACATGTCCGGGCCTGTCTGAGATTTGTTAGAGAGCATTTGGATTGTCCAGAAGAGGATTGGGAGAATGTCATATGGTCTGATGAAACCAAAGTAGAACTGTTTGGTAGAAACACAACTCGTCGTGTTTGGAGGAGAGAGAATGCTGAGTTACAACCAAAGAACACCATACCTACTGTGAAGCATGGGGTGGCAACATCATGCTTTGGGGCTGTTTTTCTGCAAAGGGAACAGGACTTTATCTCCAAAATTGATCTAAAACGGAATTAGAAGCTGACAGCTTCGGTCAGAGCCGCTGTACTTGCAATACAACGGTGGTACTGCGATCTCCCCTGCTGCGCTGTTGTGTTCAGGACACTCCGATCAGCGCTCTTTGCCATTGGCTGAGAGCGCTGATCGGGAGCCGGTCAGCTGTTTGTTTTCCAGCATGCTCGTCTGTCAGAAGCTGGCTTCTGTTGGACCGGCTGATTACACATGGGCCGCATGGGGCTTTAGATGGAATTAAGCTGTTCATATGGGTGCCATTGTAGTAGTGATTGAATAGTGTGTGACAGGAGGGTCTCTAGAGAAGGAAAGTATTTCCAACGCCAGATCAGGGGAAAACGCTGGAGTGTATTAAAAGAAAAAACTGAGCTAAGTGCCAAAATCATATGAAAACATATGACCGCTGTCATAAGTGCTCGCTGTTACACAAAACCTCAATAAAGGTTACAATCACCACGTGTGACAAATTAAATCAATCATCCTTTAAAATCATGTGTAAAACAGTGTCCTTAAATTAATCCATGTTCTATCTAATCGGAAATGCCACCAGTGAATCTCTCCAGCTTATTACACACAGCCCCTTACCGGAACAAAAACCCCAAATTATAAGTGGTCTATCTAGGCTCAGAGGTGCATGGAGCTTTTTGTGGTAACGGATCATTCTCCATAGGGAAACATGAGGCACATCCACTGGAGACTCCAATGTAGATCTCCTTCGCTCCAAAATTGGCAGTCCGGCAAAGGAATCAAATGACAGCCTCCGATAGCGTAAAACTTGCGATGTGTCCATTACAATGTGCATATCAAACCAATGTACAGCGCCGCTCATACTGGCTACAGCCTGTGCAGTGAGACCTCAGCACAGACTCTGCCTCGATATACATTTCATCTGAACAGACATTCTCAGGGGGGAACGGCTTGATGCACTTGAGAGCGTCCATCTTATGGACACATACAGTGGGGCTCAGGAGCTAGCATGCACGGTGGAGGGGGTAGCAAACCAAAAGTGTCGGCGGGGAACCAAATAGGAAGAGGATTGGGGCAGCTCTGTGCAAAACCACTGCACAGAGCAGGCAAGTATGACATGCTTGTTGTGTTTAAAAAAAAAGAAGACTGTTGATCCACATTGGTGAGAGGACCAAGTAATCTTGTAAATGTTTGGAGGATGCGGGCAGGGGGAACACTATTTTATCCAGGGGATTTTTAATTGTAAGGATGTAAATGCGGGGATGGAGAGACTTTGCAAGAGACCGGTCACGTCATGTATTTTAGGTTATTTCCATGTTTAACTTTTGGAGCCCTTTTTTATAAGCCTTTTTGCAGTTTGTTCGATGTCTGCTCATATGTTTTTGTGTTATTAAATATGGACATTTTTGTAGAATAGCCCCTAAAGAAAGCGCTGTGGCCTAGAGTGTCATTCTGCTTTCAGCATAAAGGAGGCCTCCGATGAGAGAAATATGGAGGCTGCTATTGCTGAGCTTTGTTTCTCTAAATTTCATTTCCTTAAGTAAAAATTATATTCTGAAATAAAGGCCTGTTAAAGTGTTCAATTCTCAGGAATCATAAACTTAAAATGGTTGTAAACCCTTTTAAAAAATTCAAAAAAAAAAAACCCTGCAAGACAAAGGCATAATGAGCTAGTGTGCATAGCATACTAGCTCATTATGAATTACTTGCCTGAGTTTGAAGCCCCCACAGCAGTCCTCGTTCACCGCTCCGGCGGCTGACATCTCTCCGTAGGGGTTACTTCCGGATGTCGCGGCTTCAGTGCTGTGATTGGCTAGAGCCGTGATGACCTCACTCCCATGCATGAGCGTGGGAGCCGCTGGTAATGGCACAGTACAACTGTTTGCTTAAGTGCGCATGTGCCGATGACGTCGGCACATGCAAATACAGGGATATCTCCTAAACCGTGCAGGTTTAGGAGATATCCAATGTAGCTAAAGGGAAGCCTAATTAGGCTTCCCTGTAGTATAAAGTGGTTATAATGGGTTTACAACCATTTTAACACACATCTCTGCTATAGCTTCCCTTAATGCAAGCGATGTCTTGTAACTGTTTAGTGAATACATACTGAGAACATCCCAACTTTCCTTCACAGGACGCAAAAGGACATTAGATGCAGACGTAATGGCAGATTTTTATCAGGATTTCCTAAGCAAAAACTTTGAGAAGCATACACGCTATAACAGGTAATGGTCACATCTCTTGTTTTCTTTTTTTTTTTTTTTTTTTTTTTTTTTTTTTTTTATGTAATTTTCCAGGTAGAGGAGTTGGAATAGCCGCAGGGCCTTCCACATTCAGCAAGTTACAATAAGAAGCTAAATGACTTAAAATTACAGGGCCTAAACTAAACAGGGCCTAAACTACAGTTTTAAAAATGTATTGCTATACAGTGAGAATTTGGGATTTAAATGAATCCCCAAAAAATGCTTATTTCTCTTTTTGGCAAAATATCTGATCTGATTTTCTTTCTATGCAAAGAGACTGTGGACCTGGACAGTATGGATTTAGAATGCTGTGCCTGGGTTTCCTTCTGCCTGACACCCGGACACCTGTGCTGCTTACAGGAGGTACCATGGGGCCTCCTGTAGGGGGGCCAGAACACAGGGCGACCTGGACAGCGGGGGGATCAGAGCGGCGGGCGGGAGGGACAATTACAGAATCGTCAAAACATAAGGGAGAGAGAGAGGCGACAGGCAGCTGCTGGTGCGGAAGTTTTTTAATAAATTGTTTAAAAACAACCCACTCGCTCTCCATGTCAAAGCTGTAGGCATGTCAGTCTGTAGTCCGCTGTCCCATTCTCCCGATCCATGCTGTTGTTTCACTGAATCGCTGGAGGAAGCCAAGGATAGAGAGCCACAGGGAAACTGCAGTGAGCTGTCAGCCTGGGATGCTGTGACCAATCAGAGCGTTCCGGAGGCTTAACCACACCTCCATCATCAGAGGCTGACCGCTCACATGAGTTTCCTGTGGCTCTCTGTTTTCTCCAGCAATTCAATGACAACAGCGGCGTGGATCAGGAGAATGGGACAGCAGACTTCACAGGCTGACATGCCTACAGCTTTTACATGGAGAGTGAGTGGATTGTTTTTAAACATTTATTTTATTAAAAACTAACGCACCAGCAGCTCCCTCTCTGTCTCCCTTATGTTTTGATACCTCCTGTAATTGCCACCTGCCGCTCTGATCCCCCTGCTGTCCGGGCCCCCCTGTGTGCTGGGGCCCTGTCATACCCCCTGTCGGCTGCCATAGGGGTATTATATAGGGAGGAGTATTTGTGCTGGTAGGGGGAGAAGATTTGTAATAAGAGGGGATGGGGATAATGGCACCAAAATCCCGAAACTTCTTTTGGATGACAGGCATCCCACGATTCCGTTAAGGTGCTTTTGCCACGATTTGTCGGAAGACAATTGCGGCAAAATTATGCCGCGGTTGGGGTGCCATGCCGTGCGCCGCTGAAATGTTAGGGTTTGGCTTGAAGAAAAGGTGGCAAGCCTATCCCCAACCCCCGGGCCTCTGTGTTTTGGGTTTGGCTTTAAGAAAAGGTGGCAACCCTAAAACAGAGATTGACTAATCTCCCAACAAAACTCAGTAGAGGGGTCTCTTGTGGACAGATATGTTCTTGGTCTGATGAATGGACATGTTGGTATTCTATTACCGTGATAGGCTCTGCAATGAAATCTCTAGAGGAAGAGCAAATTAAAAACGGCTGTAAAAATTTCTTTGAGGTTTATAGCATGTCAGCATGTTCTATTGGAAATGGTATAAAGATCACATTGGAACAGGCTCATTAATCATGGTTTTGCAAACAGATTTCATGCAGCCTGAGAGCCCTAAGGCTAGGTTCACATATATGAAGTTTCCATGTGGCCACGTTTGCGCTGGCACAGCAGCCCATTCACTTGAACTGGCCTGCTGTACCTGCAGGAAGCACAGGGAAAAGGTCCTAGCGCCTTTTCTAAAACTGCAGCCGCAGTGCAATGTGTTTCAGCGCACGGAAAATGCGTCATGGTGATGCCATTAAGAATAGCATTCCCACACCCATTTGTGAAGTGGGTGCAGGAACATGTGCGAGTCGCATGCAGTGCCGCAGCCACATACATCTGAACCTAGTCTAAAGCACAATGTGCGACATTTCTAATTTTAACTGGACCTCGTCTTCCCTGCAGAATTTATTGTGTAGCTAGCATTTTCAACTTTCCTGCAAAATAGAGGAAAACTAGTATTGATTAAGGATGAGCTCAGGTGTGTTCGCATGTTCCACGTGCAGAGCCTGCCAGGAAGTCGGAGCAGCGCTGCGCTAATCACAGGCAGTGAGACATTGCCCCAATGTGTGGCTGCAGAGATCGGGCAATTTCTCACTGCCTGTGATTAGGGCAGTGCTGCGCCAACTTCCTAGCGGGCTCTGCGCGTGTGTCATGGTTATGCAGTGATCTTGCTCTGTTTGCTTACCTCCCCTCATGTGTTCTGACTAAGAGGCCAGCCACTTCCACCTGGTGGTTTTTATAACCTCTCCTCTAAGCATGGCTTCACCCCAGGCCCTATCAGGGAGCCCTATATTAACCTGTGCACTGCAAGCCAGCGGTGCTGATCAACAATTGTGTGTTTGGCTTCCTGTTTCCTGCTTGCCGTGTGCTCTACGTTTGTCTCTGTTACCGACCTTGGCGTGTTCTCAACGATTCCTGTCTGCTTGTGACCTTGACCTTTTGCATGTCCCTGACCATCCCTGTCTGCCTGTGACCCTGAACCTTTGGCATGTACTCTGTTGTTCCTGTCTGCTAGTTGCCCTGACCTCTGCCGTATCCCCTTACTATCCTTGTCGTTCCAGCCTGCTGCTTCCTTCTCCTATGCTGTGAGCTTGAGCTGTGAGACCCTAGGGGCCGCGACCTGGAGCCAGACTGCAGCGAAGTCCATCTTCACCACTGGAGGCTCTGGCGAACAACTGCTGGCTCTTAGACTCCGCGCCCTGGGGAATCTATGCTCCAGCTCCCATTGGGATCTGCATTAGTGATCCTGTAGACCTGTGTCCTGAATCTCCCTGGGTACAATCCGCAGCTGTCAGTCCTAAGGTCCACTACCTAGCGGTGCACTTTCGACTCCTATGGAGTGCATCGGTGACCTGACAGCGTGGAGCATGCGAACACGCCTGAGCTCATCCTTAGTATTGATAGCACATAACACCTGCTTTGTTTCATTATGGTCCTCAAAGTTCTTTGATGTATTTACTATGTCCATGGAAGTGTATCCACAATTGTTTTTTTTACCATTGAACAAATATATACACAAATGTTTTTCTTGTCATTTACAAAGTGCATTTTTTTCATTATATAAATCTTGAAAGTTTTAGAATTAAATTTTTTTTTGTGTGTGTGTGTTGCATGTCCTAAGGCAGTCCTCAAGGCGCCCCAACAGGTCATATTTTCAGGATTTCTCTCAGATGAAAACGGCTGTTGTAGTTACTATGGCAGTGAAACTGATCACATCACCTTTGCAAAATAATGGAAAGCCTGAAAACATGACCTGTTGAGGACTGGAGTTGAGAAACACTGTCCTAAGGGGTAAGTGGTCTTGGTGTTCCCTGCTGTTCTCCCCCCAGCAGTGCTACCAGTGCTCATACTTGCCTGTCTCTACCTAGCCCAGATCTGTGCTTTGTAGGATGCTCAAATGCTGTACAGCTTAATTTTTTTAAGCAAATATGTTAGGATTTTGCACAGAGCAGCCCCGGTCCTCCTCTAATCGGGTCTGCTGCTGTGGTGCTCCTGGCTCCTCCCTCCTGCCAAGTTCCCCCAGAGCAAACAGCTTGCTGTGGGGGCACCCAAGCTGGCTCGCTCCCAAGCCGCTGCTCTGCATGTCCATTCAGACACAAAGCTGCAGCTTGGCCCCGCCTCCTTTCTTCCCATTTGGCTCACTGGCTTTTTTGGAGGGATGAGTCCCCAGAGAGCCTAGGCTCTCATGTATATCACTTGCATAGATTGCATTTAGGTAAAAAAAACCTTGATCCTTTAGATCCACTTTAAATCCGCACAGTCAGACCCTGCATCTTCCAAGCATGTGCACTGCAGACTCCTTTTATTACAGTAAAAGCTATATACAGATACTCCTCATTTAATGACCACTCGGACTTACGACCAGCTCTCCCCACCCAAATGATGAGCTATACATCATTGTATTGTACAATACAGTACAGAATATTTGTTT
This sequence comes from Lithobates pipiens, assembly GCF_037356315.1. NCBI lineage: Eukaryota > Metazoa > Chordata > Amphibia > Anura > Ranidae > Lithobates > Lithobates pipiens. The sequence goes on along the minus strand of NW_027507879.1, from coordinate 1,489,999 downwards.
GTGTTCTGTACTTCTACAAAACGTTGTTGAGCTGGAGTTGTGTGTTTTTAAGACCTTCTTTTTTTTTTTTTTTTTTTTTTTTTTTTTTTTTCTCACAGTCAAGAATGCTTCAAATATTGATTACTTGTGACTCCTCGTTTAGCAACCAATTCGTTTAGCGTTCTGGTCGTTGGAACAAAACCTGGTCGTTAAGTGAGGAGTACCTTTTTATATTGCCTAGATGAGAGAAAAGCGTGGATGGCAAAACCTAAATGGAAAAGCCACCTTTATTGAAAACAATGTATCAAAACAGGTGAAAACATCAAAGATAAGCAGGAGGAGTGAGGTAACATGTTAACGCATTTCGCATTATATTATCTCTTACTCATATAAACCCATACCGGCGCCATGTATCCTACTACACAAACATACAGACAAATCAAATGCTGGCCCAAAAAGACAGCCCTCTAAAAGTAATTGGGCAAACATAACTCCTAAAAATAAGTGACATCCTACTTAAAGTTAAAACCTGCAGGGTGTCTTGTTTGCATATGGAAGATCCAATATACCCCCATTTGCACAGAAGTCTAAAAAACAGATCACCCCCTCTTTTTGGACACCTCATTCTTTCAATAGCCTAGACCCGAATAGCTGTGAGATCACCACCATGACAATCATTAAAATATTTAGCAACATTAGTCAGATGCTTTTTTATTTTTTTTATTTTTCAGTTTCATATAGTTCATACATTGCCTGGGAAAAGTTGGTGAAAAGGGGATAAAGTAAAGTTTGTGCATGGACAGAACTATGCTGGGACTTGGGGAAAATTGCATGGAATTACTTTAACCACTTAAGGACCGAGCCTCTTTCTGAGATTTGTTGTGTACAAGTTAAAAACTTTGTCATGCTTCAAAATTGCGCAGCTCGTGGAATGGTGACGTTTAAAAAATTCTACAGGTTGCATATTTTAAGTTACAGAGGAGGTCTAGGGCTAAAATTCTTGCTCTCGCCCTACCGATCGCTGCGATACCTCACATGTGTGGTTTGAGCACCGTTTTCATATGCGGGCGCTACTCACATGTGTTCGCTTCTACACGCAAGCTCAACAGGGCGGGGCGCGTTTAAAAAAAGAATAATTTTTTTTTTTTTTTTTTACACTTTTTATTTTTTTAATTGTCACTTTTATTCCTATTACAGGGAAGGTAAGCATCCGTCGTAATAGAAAAAAAGCATGGCAGGACCTCTTAACACTTGAATGCAAAAAAAAATAAAAAATTTGTCATTTAAAAAAAAAAATCATTTAAAAAATAAAAGGCCTCTTTAAGAGCTGTGGGCAGAAGTGCCTTTTTGACGTCGCTTCCACCCTGCATTGCTATGGAGATGGGTGGAGGCCATCTTCCCCTCACTCGTCTCCATCAATGGGAGACAGGACGCGATCACCTCCGCCGCTGCCGACAGCTCCGGTAAGTGGCGGCGGGAGGGGGGGGGGTCCCTCTCCCGCCGCAGTCCATAAGTAGTTAAAGGTCAGAGAGGAGGTCAGTAAATATCCACTGCTGAGATTTGTCAGACAAATTGCATTTTGTAATATAAACCAACTGAGTTTTGGTTATTTTGTAAAACAAACTTTTCACTTTTTTAACTGCAGTTTAACCCCTTGCTTCTCATAATTTAGTATTATGACCCATTCAAACCACAGTGCACTGCAGTAACTAATTTTGCTGCAGTGCACTTTTTGTGCTTTGAGGTGTGTGTGGTACTGAGTCAAAATGTCTCCTGCAATATTTTTTCATGTTACTGCAGAACATATCGTGGTGTTGGGAGTCATTCAGAATGCCAGTAATATGCATGCTGCCACACAACAGACTAAATTGCACTAAATGTGATCAAGCCCCTAGATGTCCTGCTGCTGCCCCAGACCTTTCTGCGATCTCATTTAAAAACACAATACCTCTAGGTATGGGATACACTAACTTGTTTTTGTTTAAAAAAAAAAAAATAACAAACATGTCGTACTTGCCTGCTCTGTGCAGTGGATTTGCATAGAGCAGCCAAGATCCTCTTCTTCATGGGTCCCTCGCCAGCGCTCCTGGCCCGTCCATCCAAGTCACTACCCTGTGTGTCCATTCATACATGGAGCTGCAGCGGCTCGGCCCTGCCCTCTCTCCTCACTGGCTCACTGACTTTGACAGCAGTGGCAGTCAATGTTGCCCACTGCTGGGTCTCAGCCAGTCAGGATGGGTAGTCCCGGACAGCCAAGGCTCTCTTGCAGCATTGCTGGATCAAGATTGGGCTCAGGTAAGTATTAGGGAGGCTGCTGCACACAAGGTTTTATTTTTTATTTTAATGCATTAAAGAGGAAGTAAACCCTGATGAGTTTACTTCCTCTTTGATTCCCTGCAAAGGTAAAGCATAATGGGCTACTATGCATTGCATAGTAGTCCATTATGTGTCGCTTACCTGACACAGGAGCCAGCGAAGTCACCGCTGTCCCCTGTAGTTCTGAGCGTCCATCTTCTTGGTGGGTCTCACTGCTCCGGCGCTGTGATTTGCCGGAGCAGCGATGACGTCACACATGCGCACGGGAGCTGACACTCGCGACATATCGCCGCAATATGTGGCTTACCCAGTGTGCCTGCGCGCCGCTGTCTACGGCGCATGCGCCGTAGACAGCGGTGGCTGTCTTCCGGTAAATATCTCCTAAACCGTGTAGGTTTAGGAGATATTTCTTGGACCTACAGGTAAGCCTTAATCTAGGCTTACCTGTAGGTCAAAGTGGTTTGTAAGGGTTTACAACCACTTTAACTTTATTGCTATGAGAAGAGGGGCTAAAAAGCAATAGCAAGCGACAAGTTCCTTTTAAGGGGATAGCAGGGCACTCAAAGGCCCCTTTCACATGGGGTGGACTCGATTATGGTCAGCAGGGGATCTGAATGGGGGAGGGGGGGTGGGGGGTTTGACAGGTCTGTGTCCGCTCAGTTTATGCAAAGTGGACATGAACAGAGCCTGCTCTGCTCTATAGGCGACCAGGTATAAACAAACTCCGCTGTTCGTTTACACCGACGTGGAGGACAGCATATTCCTTTACTTTTTGTTTTTAGAGGACTGGATCAGATTGGCGGTAGGCGTCTGTAAACAGATGCTGGTTTGTAGGGGGGAATGGAGGGGTCTGATCAGGTCGACCTGAAAAACAGACAGGACAGGTGGACCTGATCTGAACGGTCTTGTGAAATGGGCCTAAAAGTGATCACTTTAAGAAAAAAGATACCAAGTTCACGACAGCTGCTGCTTTAAGTTTGTTTTAACCACTTGACCTTAAATCTACGCCATTGTAGTTCAAAGAGTAAATTCTTCTGTGAATTTTCCCCTTAACCCAGGTGTGTGTGTTTTGCATTAGAATCTGTAAAACGAACCAAATGTATTGATTGCAGGGATGAATAAATAACTGGTGGCGCCTATTTCTATTGTTAAAAGAAATATGAGGCGCTACCACACTTGCCTATAAAATACAATTAATAATTAATACGTGAAAAAATTAAATGGGTAAAAAAATTACTATGTGCAAACAACTGATGTGCAAATACGCAAAACAATAAAAATATTATATAAAATATAACCACAGATAATAAATAATAAACCTGTGCAATAACGCAAAAAGTGCAGTCAATAAAGTGCAAATGCAATATAGATAAACACATTAAATAAAGTGCAGAAAGTCCACCTAGCACACAAATAATCCGTGCAGTGCAAACTCAAATCAGCAGTAGTGTTTGTAAAAAAAAATGCAATAGATAAATATACACTAAATAAAGTGCAGTAAAGTGAAGCACACAGATGATGAGTGCAGTGCAGACTCCAATACAAAGCTGTGATCTATTTCCTATTTCTATTCTTTCTATGTGACAAAGGATTGATTAGATTGGCTACCTAAAGGCTGCACAAGCATAACTGAGCATTCTATGTAATCAGGAGTGGACTGACCATTTGGCCACTCGGGCACTGGGCCACTAGGGGGGGGGCCCATCAGGGTTGCCAGCCTCAGTAAAACCAGGGACAGTATGTAAAAACCTGTGTTTTTTTTTTTTTTTTTTTTTTTTTTTTTTTTTTTACATCTGTCTCTGAATTGTCCCTTACCGACATCCTTTTGGTCTAAAAATCCTGAGATTATAGCTGCCCCACCTCTCCAGTACCTTCTCAGCCAATAGAAACATGTCTGTGTATACTGTGTACACTATGTTATTTGTTTACTGTGTGGCCCCATAATCTCTGATTGCCTGGGGGCCCCATAATCTCCTATTGCCCGGGGGCCCCATGAGTTGTCAGTCCGCCCCTGTATGTAATGGATGCTATTTGCAAGGTGCTTTGTTGCATTGCTGTGCTTTACAATACCAGATTCAGTTGGAGCTTTGAGGAAACATTTTGAATAAGTTATGCGGAAGGATTATATTACTTACACTAATAATATTACTTTCTTGCTTCTTACTTTCAGAGAGTGGTATAGAAAGAATTTAGAAATCACATTTCTTATGGGAAAAGTCAAACTGCAGAGAGCATTGAGAAAGATCGGCTGGGAATAGACAAAACAAGAAAATTGACAATATTTAAGTGGGGGGAAAAAAATCGCCATCATTTACAAGAATACAGCCGAGTCTACAGACGTCATCCCTGCTGGCCGGACGGTTTATTTTTCCTAACAGTGTCTCAGATTACCTCACATTGACATTCGGCTGATCGGACAAGCGTTCAGAATCAGAAAATATCTATATTTGTAAAACCTCAACTCAAGGATGCCAAATCCGTTCTGTATCCAGGGAGAGCTGTATACTAAAAGGTGTATATTTCTAATTATTAAAAGACTTTAAATATTTAATTCTGTGATCTGTGTTCATTCATGGCTGCTAATGTTGGCTGCGTTGAAGCTCATTAGTCATTTCCTTCTTTTCAATCGTTTTTAAAAACGGAGATGCTGCTAAGGAACAGTTGGCAGCATTATTTTATGTTTGTTGTGCCAGTGGATTGGTAAGAGATGGCTACTTTAAAGGGAAAGTATAGTGTAATTACACTGAGCTTGTATTTAGTTAAGTGTTTTTTCCCTAAAGAGACCCTGTCACCAGAACAGTCATCTCAAGAAAAAATGTTCCTAAAGAATTATATATGTGCATTTCACCATATTTCAGCCATGTTATATACCTATAAAAGCCTCCCTTGTGTAGTTGTCCAAAATATTTGCCACTGCTGCTGGGTGCCACCATCTTGGATGTGATCCTAGCAGAGTCAGAGGTAGCATTCAAGTGACATTCTATAGCAGGAATAAGCAATTAGCGGACCCCCAGCTGTTGCAGAACTACAAATCCCATGAGGCATAGCAAGACTCTGACAGCCACAAGCATGACACCCAGAGGCAGAGGAATGATGGGATTTGTAGTTTTGCAACAGCTGGAGATCCGCTAATTGCAGATTCCTGTTCTATAGCATTCCCCTGACACCCCATCTTCCACAGCAGCTACATCAAAGGTTATATATGGAGGTGACAGGGGAGCGAATAACCTTGGCCAGCACTGACAGTAATCGGATAACCCCAGAACAGGAGGTGGTTGGGCCAGGCAATTTCTTCTTGAAGTTTTGGCATTTGCTGGTAAGTTCAGAAGCACATTGCAAGTGAATAAAAAAATAATTTATGGAAAGTAAAACATTTCATTTTTTTTTATTTTTTTTTTGGCTGGGTATAGGCTCTCTTTAAAGAGGAAGTAAACTCTCCCACTCTGATGCTTCTCTTCATTTAGTCCATTATAATAGGTCATTATCAGACTATAGCCACTGTAATCCAGCCCAAATCGCATATTACTTACTGTTTAAAGAAACTTTAAAAAACTTGTTTCCAGGGGTTAGGCAGCGCCATCTTAAGTATTATTTTTTGAGTCCACAGTGGAGTGCATTTCCGCCCTTACATTGAGCACTTCCTGTACTGTTAACCAAGCCTCCTTCTCAATCCAACATTTCTATGGCAACCCTGCTTCCCTGTTCATAGCCGACTTGTTTATTTCATAGTATTTACTTGTGCCGATGTCTAATTTGTCAGACTTATCAGCTTCAGCTAATAAGACTGCAGTAATGGCAAAGTTTAGACTGTATGTGAGGTCACATGGTGTGTAGGAAGAAGCTCTGAGTGATTAGCAGAGTTCAGTGTTGTGCCGTAGGAAGTCCTGATAACAGATAAGACATAGAACGTGTGCCTTAAATCAGGGGAGATCTGGGCATGCTCAGTGACTTCATTCTACAGAACAACAAGGATTACAACAATACTAAGCAAGTAAGGAGATATCTACAAGCAGTGTTCATTAGGGTTTTTTATGCTGATTTACATGGGACAAAGTTGTGGGGGAGGGTTTACAACCACGTTAAAGTGACCAATTATTTTGCCCATTCAAGGCCTCCTGAAGCTGCGCATATTCCCCTTTTCTTCAGCCCCCTGATGGTCTATTTAGCCTCCAGGAGTGAAGAAAATACTCAGTACTTCTGAATATGGGTGAGCATTACTTGCTTTCCTTAACCCCAACATGACAGCATTGGTGCCTGGTGATTGGATCACCACATGATGGCAAGAGGAAACTCCTCAGTTCTGTATAAGCTCAGACAAGTTTGTTTGAAGCTTACACAGGAGTTTGTTTTTTTTTCTTCTTCCCAACAGGCAACATCATGGTTGATTGAAGGTCAGCTTGGTATATGCTGCTGGTGAGGAGGAAAGTAATGAGTTACTTTAAAGCCTGTTACCAATTTATCAAAGAAAACATTGGTTGTTCGAGTCCAACATCGTGGCACCTCTTTCCGTATATGAGATAGAAGCTGCATCCAGGACCACCAACTGATCTTTTTTCCTGCCTTCTATGTCCTAATGCCACGACTTTTGGGAAGTGTTCATGTTACCAGGATCAACATGGGCAACGAAGAACCCTCCACAGACTTCATTCCATTTAAAAAAAAATAAAAAATAGAAACATGCCTATTGTATATCCTACAATTTGGGTTAGAACGTTTCTTTAAAGTTTCTTAATTTTTATTTTTTATTTTTTCTGCTCTATGCACACTATAAATCCCCAAATTCCTAGTCTCTAGTCCATCTCAGGAAAGAGCAAGAGAGTAGGGGCTATAGAGAACAGATGTAGCCAGAAAGTTGGATCACCACAGCAAAAAAAAGACACAAGTTCATCAAGTCCAACCTATGTGTGTGATTATATGTCAGTATTACATTGTATATCCCTGTATGTTGTGGTCGTTCAGGTGCTTATCTAATAGTTTTTTAAACTGTCGATGCTCCCCACTGAGACCACCGCCTAACAAAGGAAATTCCACATCCTTGCTGCTCTTACAGTAAAGAACCCTCTACGCCAGCCATTCTCAACCAAGGTACCGTGGAACCCTGGGGTTCCTTGAGCTGTGGCTGATGTACCACCTATTTGATGATGCCTACAGAGTTCAAGGTTCAGCACCACTTAGCAAAGCCAGCAGCATGACACCAAATATCTTTTTAGCTGTCTTTAAGTATGGCATTCTAAACACCACTTTAAGGGGGACATTCTTCTTATTGACCACTAATATAAGGAGCATCATTCCTACTGATCCCTGATTTGGTTTTAGGGTCCCTTGAGACATGGAAATAATTTTTGGGGTTCCTCTAGGGTTAAAAGGTAGAGAAAGCCTGCTCTACACAGTTTGAGGTTAAATCTAATTTCTACAAATTTTAATGAGTGGCCACCTGTTTTATTAAACTCTCTTCTTCAGAAATATTTTATCCTTACTGTGGGGGTCACCAGTGTGGTATTTGTAAATTGAAATCGTATCCCCTCTCAAGCATCTCTTCTCCAGAGAGAATAAGTTCAGCGCTCGCAACTTTTCTTCATAACTAATATCCTCCAGTCCCTTTATTAGCTTTGTTGCCTTTCCAGTACATCCTTCCTGAGAACTGGTGCCCAGAACTGAACAGCATACTTCAGGTGCGGTTGGACCAGATTCTTGTAGAGTGGGAGAATTATCGCTTTATCTCTGGAGTTAATCCCTTTTTAATGTATGCCAATATTCTGTTTGCTTTGTTAGCAGCAGCTTGGCATTGCTGAGCCTATCATCTACTAGGACCCCCAGGTCCTCCTCCATCCTAGATCCCCCAGAGGTTCTCCCCCCCCCAGTGTATAGATTGCATTCATATTTTTGCCACCCAAATGCATTATTTTACATTTTTCCACATTAAACCTAGTTTGCCATGTAGTTGCCCACCCAATTAATTCGTTCAGATCTTCTTGCAAGGTTTCCACATCCTGCAGAGAAGTTATTGCCCTGCTTAACTTAGTATCATCTGCAAATACAGAGATTGAACTGTTTATCCCATCCCCATCCTCCAGGTAGTTTATGAACACATTAAATAGGATTGGTCGCAGCACAGAACCCTGGGGGATCCTACTTTCCACCCCTGACCATTCCAAGTACTCCCTATTTATCTCTACCCTCTGAACTCGCCCTTGTAGCCAGTTTTCAATCCACTTACTCTATGGTCCATGCCAACGGACCTTACTGTGTACCGTAAACCTTTATGGGGAACTGTGTCTAATGCTTTTGCAAAATCCAGATACACCACATCTACGGGCCTTCTTTTATCTAGATGGCAGCTCACCTCCTCCTTAATAGAGTGATTTGGCAAGAACGATTCGTCATGAATCCATGCTGATGACTGCTAATTATACAGTTTTCTTTACTAAAATCTTGTATATAGTCCCTTATCATCCCCTCCAGGAGCTTGCATACTATTGACAGGCTAACTGGTCTGTAATCCCCAGGGATGTATTTTGGCCCTTTTTTAAATATTGGTGCTACATTGGCTTTTCTCCAATCAGCTGGTACCATTTTCGTTAGTAGACTGTCAGTAAAAATTAGAAACAATGGTTACTTGACTGAGTTCCCTAAGGACCCTCGGGTGCAAGCCATCTGGTCCCGGTGACTTATTAATGGTAGACTTGGAAAACGTATCTCTAATTCTGTCCTCTTTTAGCCATGAGGGTGCTTCCTGTGATGCGTCATGAGGATAAACACTGCAGTTTTGGTTACTGAAGCCCCCTTGATTCCTTTGTGAAGACTGAAGAGAAGAATAAATTCAATACCTTTGCCATCACCCCATCCTTTGTAACCAGATTTCCTTTCTCATTCTTTATGGGGCCAATATAGTCTGTCCACCCTTTTTTACTCTTTAAATACTTAAAGAATTTCTTGGGTTTTTGTTTTTGCTCTCCTCCGCTATGTGTCTCTGTCAGAAACTATAAATCAGGCTGAGACAGAAGTACATTTAAATCACACTTGTTTAATAATAAAAAAAAGGTAGAGTGTAAACGTAGTAAAAACATAGCCAGCGTTCAGGAACCGGAACGGTTAGTCAGACAAGCCAAAACATCAGGGAGCCAGAGATGAGCGCAGTAGAATAGCAAGCAGGATCTGGAGCCAGAAGGAATGTCAGCCAAGCAAGTCTTTAACAGGAACACATGAGAGGGTCTCTAGAGATGTGACCAAGGCGAAGGCAGGGATCATCTGGACTGGATGGCTTAAGTAGGCAGGACTGACGAGCAGGTTGTCAACAACAGGAGAGCCACTGTGGAGAGATAGGAGCTGGCAATTAGCTGACAGCTGAGCGTCCAGCTTTGAGACGAAAGGGCTGAGCACAGCCCTGACACTTTCGTGTTCTATCTTAGCTGCCCTAATTGCACCCTTACATTTCTTGTTGCGTTATTTGTAAAGTCTGAATGCTGATGATGATTCCTCGGCCTTTTATTTTTTTTAAGGCCTTCTTTGCTTTGCAATTTGGCAGTGACTAAAGGCATAAAAAGTACTTTTCTGAGTTATTACGTGCTTTAAAAAAAATTTACAGACAGAGTTTAGTGTAATTTTACCAACTGTTGACATAAGATTTAGCATGGGGAGTCATTTTTTTTCAGTTCATCAGGTTAAGCTGGCCATACCTGGATTGACATTTGGCTAGTTCAGCAGGGACCAGACGAATTTCAATCCATGTATGGGCAGGAGTGGCTGTACAGAAGTCAATCCACCAATCGACTTCTGTACAACCTCCTTGTTGGATGTTTGCCACTCGATCAGCGCTGACAGCTATAGCCCATAGTGCTGATCCGTGTATTCTCATGGCAGAGAAGTCTTTCCACCTTCAGAATACAAAGGCTCAGCGGGGAGTATTCCCCCCACTCACCTTGAATGTGTGGCTGGGGATTTGAGTAATTTTGTTTTGTTCAACTCGCTGGTTGAACGACAAACAATGATTCCTGTATGGGCTGCCTAACTCATAGTATGCACAGTATATTGTAAAGAGGAGCAATAAAGCACAACCATTGTGTAGAGCTGCACAGCAGAAAAAAAATGTCTCAGGCCGGGTTCACACTGGGACAACATGACAGTCGTACCACTTTGGATCCAACTTTGCCCTGCAGCTTAAAGTCCGACTTCAGTGAACAGGGATCCGACTTTGATCCCTGACAATACCAGGCACTGTCTGGTATGAATCTTTAGGGGGAACCCTGTTAAAAAAAAAAAAAAAAAAGCATGGGTTCCCCCTCCAAGAGCATACCAGGACCTTCGGTCTGGCATGGATTTTAAGGGGAACCCCCACAGGGAAAAAACAGCATTGGGGTCCCCAAAAAATCCATACCAGACCCTTATCCAAGTACACAGCCCGGAAGGTCAGGAAAGGCGGTGGGGACGAGCGCGCTCCCCCCACCCCAAAGCACCTTGTGCTTGGACAAGGGCCTGGCCGTGTGCTGTCGGGGTCTGTGGGCGGGGTCTTATCACAATCCGGAAGCCCCCTTTAACAAGGGCCCCCAGATCCCGGCCCCCCCACCCTATGTGAATGCATATGGGGCACATTGTACCCCTACCCATTCACCTAAAAAAAGTGTCAAAAATAAAACACAGTACAGGGGTTTTTAAAGTAATTTATTAAGGCAGCTCCGGCATCTCTTCCGAATTCACCCCTCCCTGGCTCGTCCCCACCCCCTTTCCTGACTTGTCGGGATGTGTGCTCGAATAAAGGTCTGGTATGGATTTTAGGGGGGACCCCAACGCCGTTTTTTCTGCGTGGGGGTTCCCCTTAAAATCCATACTAGACCAAAGGGCCTGGTATGCTCTTGGAGGGGGAACCCATGCTGTTCTTTTTTTTATTTTATTTGGCTTGCAGTTCCCATTCTAGATCATCAGAGCACAAGTGGCATGCCAGAGTCGGAGCAGTTAGGACAGCGATCTGACTTTGATCCAACTTCAGTGATATTCAATGGGCTGAAGTAGGATCAAAGTTGGACCAAAGAAGTGCAGGGAGCATTTTCAAAGTCGGACTGACTTGTGTCGGATCAGTTAAGACGGCTTCCATAGAGAAACATTTATTTTCACACATCATGCGACATGCGCTCCTAATGTCGGAGCGTTTGGCGTACCAGTGTGAACCCGGCATTATGAGCAAATAAAGTTGCTCCCATATGTAGTTGATCAAAGGAGTATCCAATTGCCTTCTGGGCGATCAGAAAGGAAGTTTGAATCATGCTTTATTGAAGTTTGTTTGCCTTCTTCTGGATCAACTAAGGTAGTGTAGTAGTAGTGTAATGTATATGCAAGTTTTCCTTTTTATTTTTATCTTAGTTGAACTAGATGTACTCCGTGTTTTTTATTTCTATTTTTTTAACCTGGCTGTGTAAGTATTTGTGCATTTTATAATTACAAACTCTATACAGAAACCTTTTTTTTTTTTTGTCAACACCAATTGATAACCTTAATGTGAACGCTAAAAAAAAAAAAAAAAAAAGCAAAGTCTACACATTTTATTTAGGCTACATTCATATGGGTGATTAGTGGCATACATTGGATTCCTACAGTAAGAATTGCTGATTATTGCGGTTGGAACCACAGGTGTAAGCAAACAGCTGCAGCCCAGAAGCCTGTACAAAGCAATGATGGGGTGGCAGGTGCTGTGGCTGTTTGCTCGTATTTGCACAAGCAGCAGTTACTTGCCGTTAAAGACAGATGTCTGACCCTGGCTCCAATCTTTCTGAGTCCAGGGTTGCTCATAGAGTAAGTGAGGCCACCTCCAAGACACCTTCACTCTTTCTGAGACAGTCACGTGTCACTACTGTTTGCAATATCGGCATTAAAAGGTTGGCTAGAGATGGACATGAGGGCTTAGCTGATGGCATTTCATAAAAAGACTACATTTATGAATCTGTAACAGGGCTGTTCAAGCTGCATGTTTTGAAGAGAGGTGAATCTGAAAGACAAGATGGATCATATTGTTAAATTTCCACTATATCAGTGGTCTCCAAACTGGGGTCCGATGTGGCCCTTTCCTTGCCTCTATCTGGCCCTTGGGGCACTATTCCATCCACAACTGACACTAATGAAGGGGCACTATTCCTCCCACTGACATCAAGGATGAGATGCTATTCCTTCCACTGATATTAACAGTGAGGCACTATTCCTTCCACTAAAACCAATGACGGGGAATTTTCTACTCCCACTGGCCAGTCTGGCCCCCCTGAAGTCTGAAGGACAGTAAACTGGCCTTGTTGTTTTAATTTGGAGACACATTTGGAAAAAAAAAAAGAAGCACTTTAAACACTGTACTGTATAGACCGGTAGAACTGCTCCAACAGTCTGTAGAGGAAGTCTTTGGCAAGGAGACATTTCCCATCAGGCCTTCCATTGCCACTGGGCTCCATAGTGGCTGGTGGGCTTCTTAGCGAAAGTTCTGCTTTAGCTCTGTAACCAAAACATAATGAATATTTTAAGACCTTTGTCTTTTACGTGGCCTAGTGAAGAGTAGATTCTGCCTTTTTCTTTTGTTTAAATATTAATGGAAGGGTGCTTGGAAAGGAAGGGCTGTTTTATATACAGCGGAATTAAAGACACATTTTACAATAGGAGGGGATAAAAAGGAGTTGACTTTGAAAATGTGACGTCTAAAATATGTGGGAAGCAGTTTTTAAATCATTCTTACATAGCAATGTTAACAAATTGCACATAATGAGACCTGTTACATTCAGCAGTGCTGTACTCATGAACTATTCATGAACTATATCTGAAGCTCTGTTCGATGTCTAGATTTTCTTGTATCTGAAATAAAAAGTCAATGTTGGTTTCTTGACTTTCATCTTGTATTGTAGAGAATGTAACTCTATGACAGGCAAGGTGACTAATACAAGCATCAGTTGCTTGCATTGATCTGACGGTGAGGCTCTATTATTGTGAACTTGGATGTATTCATTTTCCCTTCTCCACATGTAAGTAGCACCACAGGGGTTCTGCTATTAGGAGACAATTATCTTTTCCAGAAATTGTAAATACACATTAACAGGTCAAAGTACGAGGTATTCTGGAAAATTATAAGTGGAATGGGAAGTCTAAAATAGAAGCCTCATCTAGCGTCAGCTGGAGATCAACCACATCAAAGGGCCTGTTTTTGTGATACCCTACTCATCCCTCATGGAGTTTACATATGCCACAGTGATATTGGCAGAGGTTAAAAAGTTTGCTGCAAATGGGTAGACATGGGAGTAAAGGCCTCTTTAGGTCACTTTTTTTTGGGACAAATAAGGGCTGGTTCTATAATTGCCTGTATAGGCATTAATGGACAGTTGAGGAATGATTTGGCATCAATAATATTTTCTTTTCTTGCTTGTACAGGACACAGGCAGATTCGGAGACCATTGGGTTAGGCAAGCACCTCAGGTAATTGGTCACTGGCACATAAAACTGCGTGGACTCCTGATCCAGCAAGCCATAGTTACTTTCTAGAGTCTTAAGGCGGTTGTATTACCCACGTGGCAAGGCTTACCTGTAGGTAAAATAAATATCTCCTAAACCTACTCGGTTTAGGAGATATTCACCCTTCATGCAGCCGCTGATGGCTTGAGTGGGAGTGACGTCATTGTGGCTCCAGTCACTCACAGCGCCAGAGCCTGTGAACCCTGTAGAAATGCAGAGGAAACATGTCAGCCCCCTCAGCGGTGAGGGGCGAGCTGCGGGAGCTTCATTCTAAGGTAAGTATTTTATAGTGTGCTAGTATGCGATGCATACTAGCACATTATGCTATTGCGTTGCAGGGTTTTTTTCTTTGGGGGAGAGGGGGGGGTCTCATGATCACTGCTCCATGCTCAGTGCCTCTGTTCCACATTCCAGTACCCTGGTGTTGTCTGTTGCTTTTCCTCCCTGTCTGTGTTCACCTATTAACTGATGGATCTGGTCAGCCACCTGATTAAAGCAAATCAAACACTCTGTCCCTTGCTTGTGATAGAGACAGACTTATCTGCATTGTTCTAGATCTAGCCTCCCGTTAGTCTGCCTTACTTGTTGTTGGATCTCCTGTGTATGACCCGGATTGGATACTGGATTATCCCCTGAACTCAGCCTGCCTTTTACCCATAACAAATACTGGATTATCCCCTGAACTCAGCCTGCCTTATTACCTGAACTGCCTTTGAACCACACTACCTGTCTGCTAACTGCAAGTACCTGTTTGCTTTGCTCAGTTCGCATCTGCCCTGGCATGGTGGCCAGACTCTATAGCATTAAGTATAATTCCTGGGGGCAACCAAGTACCGGTAGGCCTGCTTGTCTTAAGGGAAAGGGGCTGCTATAGGTGAAGTGCACAGTAGCCAGCGATAGTGTCTGACCACCTGGGTTGGGGTAGACGTGACAGGGTTTGGAGGTTTACTACCACTTTAAGGCATTGGATGTCTCCTCTTTTTCCATCTACTGGCAGATGTTCTGTGGCAGATACCACACTGGCTTTGACAGCCTGGATGTTGAGGGTTACCTCTTTAGAGATAGGGATCTGGCTGATTCAGTCAGTGGAAGGTTAATCCTCAACAGTATTCTGTGGCACGTCTTGGCCTTCCTTCAATTGGGGCTGGATAAGAGTTTGGCCCTGAGTGGAATCAAGGGCCAGATTTTGGCTTTGGTCATTCTCTTTCAACAGCTGCTGGCATCTGACTCACTGGTAAAGTCTTTTATGAAAGAGGTCACTAATATCATTCCCCCTAGATGGCCTCTGGTGGTGAATACGGACTTGAACTAGGTGCTACAGGCTCCTCCTTTTGAGCCATCAGAGATATCCCCTTGTCTGGCCTCACTGGTAAAGTAAGATAAGTTTCTGATTGTCATTACCTCTTCTAGAAGGTAATCTGAGTTGGTTGTCTTAACTTGTTGGGAGCTGATACTGGTGGTTCACAAGGATAAGGCCATCCATCAACCTAAGGTCTTCTTTCTGCCGAAGGTGGTGTCTTCCATTCACCTTAATCAGGGCATAGTTCTTCCGTTCTTTTGACCCCTCCAAAGAGGTGGTACTTCACACCTGGATGTGGTTCAAGCTGTTAGTCTACCAAGCAGCCTTCCTCCCTGAGACAATCTGACTACCCTTTTGATGCTGGCTTTGGCTTGCAAGGTGCTTCAGGCTGCTATTTTAGTTGGATCCCTGACCCTTATGGTTGTTGCAGGGGGCCTGTTGGCGTTGTCTTGTTGCTGCCTTGCCCTCGCTTCATTGGTATTGCTTTAGGACAAGAAGCTTTTTAAAAGCTTTTTAAGTGGACGTAAAGCTTGGTAGTGGGGGTGGCCAGCATTTGCCATAATGTGCAAATATACACAGCATACTTGCACATTACGACACATTTCCCTCTGGGTGTGTTATGTCTCTTCTGTAACAAAGCAAACTTGCCTGCCTGTTCATATTGTTCATTAGAATGTACACAGAGCTGCGCATGCAGTGCTATGCTCGCTTACTTACAATGTATCTATGGAGGGAGCCATGGCTATCACTGGTCTAGTCCCCTGATTTGGACTGCAAACACCTCTTCATCGCTATTATGTGGAAGAATTAGTCATTTACAGTAGATAGCTTGGAAGCTATGCAAATGTACAAAGTAAAGCCCATGTGTACAAGGCCTAACATACATGCCTAAGCATGCATGTTGCCAAATTGCCCAAGCATGCATGTTACATCTAAAGATGGTAATACACTCAGATTTTTTTTTTTTCTTACAGGCTTGAACAAAAGAAATCTTAAGATTCCTTCATCCACGCTACAAACAAGGGTGGATAAATTCCCCTTGCCAGGCTATTTTATTCCGAGAACCACCGCCAGTGGTTGCATATGTGGATGGAGTTGTTTTTATTTTTTTTTCAAATCGAAGGATGTTAATTGGGAGGGGGCCGACAGGGTCACCCATGAAGCGAACTTAGGCCCGTTCCTGAAATTCACACAGTGTATTGACAAGTTACAAATCTGAAAAGGGAAATCTCATCTAGACATTTCTGAAGTTGGGAAACATTAGTGTCTGAAGGTCTCAAACGAAGAACATTTTTTTTCTATTTTTGCTATCCTTCATTTTTATAGTACCCATATATTATGCAGCACTGTATAGAGATAAAAGGGTGTAGCGTGTCACTTACAGGCTGGATTAAAATATAAAGACATGGTGCAAGAAGAGAAGAGCGCTCTACCCATACAAGCTTACAGACCATGGTTGAACCCAACGAACAATAAATCAAAGTGGAATGTTCTTAGTATAAATAACATAAAAAAAGTAGACATATGCATGGTTGTCTTGCAGGAGTATGAACATGCTGAGCCACCATGGCTGCTATCTCTGTGTTTTTCTTCCTATTCACACAAGCCCTTTACAGTGTAATATGTCTTTCCTTCCTATGTAATGTCATCTGAATGTCTAAATTTATAGCACAGAAATTTATTTTTATTAACTTTGTTCCCTGTAAGAATATGTCCTTATCATCAATTTGCTTCGTCCATAATTTTAATTAAACAGGACTTTCCAAAAGCTTTGATTAATACATTCATTAATAGGCTCGGCACATCCTTCAAAAAAATTGTTAATTAACAGACTCGGCACATCCTTCAAACAAATGGAACCCTTCCTGGGAACGTCATTAAGAGTTGGAGATGGGAATAGGATATGCACATATCATATTTAAAGCATTTCTGGCTTATATTGTCGAGAAATGGTACGTATCATTTTTCTTTGGGGCAGTTAGCTTGGTAATAGCGAAGTCCTTTTAATTATTAATACTTATTACTTATGTTACTACAGTAGAATGGTGCTGAAAGCTGGCCCCATATGGCCAAATTTTCTTTTAGGTCCCGTTTACATTCTGTATTATGGTAACTAGTGTTTTTATGCTTTCAGGTATACTGCATTAAGGTAGCCCATTCATTTTGAGTGGGGGACTGGCAGCGCAACATACAATTTTACTTCAGCGTAGTGCACCATAATGGATCGTCAGGATTACTTCTGTGACATATCATTGCGTTGCTTTGTCTTTTATGGTCATTTTGCAGTAAAAGCAAGGAAGCATAAAAACTTCTGTAATGTATTAAAGAGGAAGTAAACCCTGATGGGTTTACTTCCTCTTTGATTCCCTGCAAAGGTAAAGCATAATGGACTACTGTGCATCACGTAGTAGTCCATTATGTGTCACTTACCTGACACAGGAGTCACTGAAGTCACCGCTGTCCCCTGTAGTCCAGAGCGTCCATCTTCTTGGCGGGTCTCGCTGCTCCGGCGAAGCCGCGATGACGTCCCTCCCGCGCATGCGCACTGGAGCCGCCACTCGCGGCATATTGCCGTTGACAGTGGCGCACTCAGTGCGCCTGCGTGCTGCTGTCTACGGTGCATGCGCCGTAGACAGCGGTGCCTGTCTTTTTTGTAAATATCTCCTAAACCGTATAGGTTTATGAGATATTTCTTGGACCTACAGGTAAGCCTTAATCTAGGCTTATCTGTAGGTCAAAGTTGGTTGTAAGGGTTTACAACCACTTTAATGCTCTTTACTAAACAAAATGCTATACCTACAAACTATGCATACAAGTATTACAAAATATGCATACAATAAACACATGCTATCTATTCTTCCTAGAAAATGAGCATGGACGATGTATGCATTTACATTAAACAGCTACTTAACTTTTTTTTTTCCGTGGTGATGGAGTCTTCTTCTAAACTGTTCCTTGTTTCTTATGTCGCGTATACACGACCGGACTTTTCGACAGCGTCTGTCAATTCGATCGTGTGTGGGCTCCATCAGACCATTACTGTCCAAAAATCTGACAGACTTCAGAAATAGTTTAAAAATTTTCCGCCGGACCCGGTTCCTATGGAGAAATCCGCCCATCTGTATGCTAGTCTGACGGACTATAACAGACGCTAGGGCAGCTATTGGCTACTGGCTATGAACTTCCTTATACCTAGTCTGGTCGTACGTCATCACGTTAGAATCCATCGGACTTTGGTGTGATTGTGTGTGGCCAAGTCCGTTCATTTGGAGAGTCCGCCGAAAGTCCATCGGGAAGACCGTCGGACCTATTCTGCCGGAAAGTTCGGTTGCGTGTTCGCGGCATTAGAGTCCTGCAAATCTTCCTCCTTTGTTCCCTTCCCCTACTTCCTACCAACACAATTTCCTGTTCTGAACTTCATGAATAAGTCCAACGAGTTCATTAGTATATGAATAGGGGAAACCCATTTACACATGTCAAGTCAATTGCAATTAATGCATGCTTGTTAACGCACATTGATAACTGTTGCATTTCTTCTTTCACAGTGCACTGCAATGCCTGGTTATAGTCTACCTTGCGTTGTGCTGAAGCATAGGTAAGTTGGGGCTCCATTCAAAATGAATGGCACTGTATCACACCAAGACATTGAACTGCATTAAAGAGGAAGTAAAGGCAAAGGTAAAGGCAAAGGCATAATGAGCTAGTATGCATAGCATACTAGCTCATTATGAATAACTTACCTGAGAATGAAGCCCCCGAAGCGGTCCTCCGTCTTCATCTTCGCCGCTGCCATGTATCCCAGAGTGACTTCTGGGTCTCGCTGCTCTGGCGCTATTATTCGCCGGAGCCGCGATGACGTCACTCTCGCGCATGCGCATGGGAGCCGACCCGAGCGGCATATCGCAGTGATCTGTGGCTTGCTCAGTGCGCCTGCGCGCCGCTGTCTACGGTGCATGCGCCGTAGACAGCGGTGCCTGTCTTTTTTGTAAATATCTCCTAAACCGTATAGGTTTAGGAGATATTTCTTGGACCTACAGGTAAGCCTTAATCTAGGTTTACCTGTAGGTCAAAGTGGTTTGTAAGGGTTTACAACCACTTTAATACACATGCATTACAGCGACACAGTGTTGTGAATAGGCCCTTGGACTCCATTGACAGAAAGTCAGCTGAATATAAACTTTTTCGGAGTGCAGTCACTATAGTGATCGTGGGCTTCTGTGGGGGCACAAAAAGGCATTAGCTCTTTCCTAAATAATTTAAGGGATTTTATATAAAATAAACATCATCACACTAATGTAAAAATTACCCCTAAACAGTATCTTGAATGTTTAGCATTATCCTTTGACTTTTACAGGGATCTCTAAGGCTGGATTCACACCTATGCATTTTTAGTGCTTTTTGCATTTTGCAGATTTGTACTACAGTCCATTTACCATGGTTTCCTATGGAACACGTTCTGTAGTGCAAATCTGCAAAATGCAAAAAGCACTAAAAATGCCATAGGTGTGAATCCAGCCTAAAACAGCCCTTTTCAACCAGGGTTCCTTCTGTGGTTTCTAGGGATTAAATTAGCTGTGAGCCATGTTGAAATGAACTTCCACCTACAAATCCAGGCAAAGCAACAGGGTAATTTTCCCATTTTTCTTTAATGCTATCATTATTCATTTCTTTTTAAAATGTAAACTGAAAAAACAATGTAATCGTATATAGCAGGGGTTGTTGAAACAAATATTTGTCCTCGGTGTTAAATACTCTAGGTATGTCATTTTCTTAATTCTTTTATTTAAAATGTTTTATAACTTTTTATGATCAAGTGTAAAAGACCAAAATGTGATAAGGGATTTTCGGGCACCACAACTGGAAACATACGCCAATATTTTATAAAAGAAAAATTTT
Source organism: Lithobates pipiens (assembly GCF_037356315.1). NCBI lineage: Eukaryota > Metazoa > Chordata > Amphibia > Anura > Ranidae > Lithobates > Lithobates pipiens. The sequence goes on along the minus strand of NW_027507879.1, from coordinate 1,470,036 downwards.
TTTTTTTATATTTTATTGAAAAAATGTCTTTATCATGGTAAGAATATGTGAGTCTTTGCATAGAATGAAGTATGCATTTGCCGCTGCATACTTTATGCTACTCTATGATTTTCAGTAAACAGATTAAACAGAATAAAGTTTATATAACAGATTTAGTTAACAGATCTTCATTTTGTCGCGCGACGTGGCTCCCAAACAAAATTGACGTCCTTTTTTTTCCCCACAAATAGAGCTTTCTTTTGGTGGTATTTGATTTTTTACTTTTTGCTATAATAAATATCCCCCAAAAATATTTTTAAAAAAAACATTTTTTTTCCTCAGTTTAGGCCGATACGTATTCTTCTACATATTTTTGGTAAAACACAAACGCAATAAGCGATTATTGATTGGTTTGCGCAAAATTTATAGCGTTTACAAAATAGGGGATATTTTTATGGCATTTTTATTAATAATTTTTTTTTTAACTAGTTATGGCGGCGATCAGCAATTTTTATTGTGATTGCGACATCATGGCGGACAAATCGGACATTTTTTACACATTTTTGGGGCCATTGTCATTTATTCAGCAATCGGTGCTATACAAATGCACTGATTCCTTTGCAAATGACTCTGGCAGTGAAGAGGTTAACTTGGGGGTGGCAATGTAGGGGTTAAATGTGTCTTAGGGGTATGTTACTAACTGTGGGGGGCGTGGCTGTGTGTTAGTGAACACTGATCTCTGCTCCAATCACAGGGAGCAGAGATCAGTGTCACTTGTTGCTAGGTAGAACGGGGAGATGCTGTTTACTTCCGCATCTCCCCGTTCAGCTTCCCCGTGAGACGATCGTGGGTATCCCTGTGGCGATTGAGTCTGCGGGACCCACGACCGGACTCACGGGGGTCCCGACCAGGCGGCATTCTTAAAGGGACGTACATGTACGCCCATATGCCTGTCCATGCCATTCTGCCGACATACATCATCGCGCGCTGGTTGGGAAGTGGTTAAAGGTGATTGTCTCTACGTGTTTCATGGCCAATGATGCAGTTTCTTAGAAGGGTAGTATGGAGGGATACCAGCTTAGATGGGGCCTGCAAAGCTTCAGAGGCCAAATGTGGGCCCTCAGACCCCTCAATCCCCCCACATTCGAGCCACTGGGTTACACCAGAGGGCAGAAACCACCCACTGGCACACAGCCAAATTGCAGCCAGATCAAAAAAGGGGACCTTCCAGTCCGGTGTAACTATATAAACTGGTCCACAGGGCAGTACCACAATGATCTGACGGGCTACTCTTGGAAATCCAAAGTCATCTGCTCTCTCCAATACCACCATAGCCTTAATCTTCCTGTCCTACAGGGGTTACTACCAGTGCTTGACCATCATTGTGGGGCCCAGATCAGCTGCCTCATGCTTGCCAACTATCCCAGTTAAAATTTCCTTGTCCCCTCAAGTTTTAGTCCCGTGCTGTATCCTGATATCTCCGTGTGAATTTCTGTTATAAAGCTGCCCAGCTCTGCCCTATTGCTTTGTACAGATGACTCACCTGCAGACCCTGTGTTTTCATGTAAATAACCTTCATTGATATGTAAATAGCTGTGGCGTTAATATGTAAATAGCCATGAACCAGCTGCATTGATATGTAAATAGATATATCATGCCCCCTGAGGTCATATCTACCATCTCTTCTGCAGAATGCTGCCCAATGGGGAGGTAAAGGGGCATGCTGGAAAGTTTTGCCTACAACTGTGGTCATTAACCTTTTTTCAAAATAACATGGTACTACAGCACCCTGAAATTTGGCGCATGTGAATACGCACATTTCAATAGATGCGTGAGGGTGTAATTAACAATTAATGGCACTGCTGTGTATCTGCTAAAGCGCAGCACATTTCTGTGGTGTCAGGAAAGCGATTTTCCATGCATTCTTGATACATCTCTCTCCTTACATTGGTGGTTATTGTGACTGCTCCTATGGCATTTGGGGTCAGTGTAAATCCCCATTACATTTGTGGTCAGTGTAAATCCTCATTACATTAGTGGTCAGTGTAGAAACTCCTCTTTATATTGGTAATGAGTTAAAAAGATCAGTTTTGAATCCTCCCTTACATTGGTGGCCCATGTGGAAGCCCCCTTTATATTAGTGGTGAGTGTAAATCCCCCTTTACATTCGTGGTCCGTGTTAATCCCTCTTAACATGGTGGTCAATACAAATCTCCTCAACAATGGTTGTCAGTGTAAATTCCCCCTTACATGGGGGTCATTGTATATTCCCCCTTACACTGGTGGTTGGTGTAAATGCTTCTATTACATTGGTTTCAGTGTAGAAATCCCTTTTTATATTGGTGGGTGGCGTAAAATTCCCCATTATATAGTGGTCAGTGCAAATTCCCCCTAATATTGGTGGTCAGTGTAAATCCCCTCTCACGTTGGTGGTCATTGTAAATTTCCCATTACATTGGTGATCAGTGTAGAATCCACCACTATATACTTTCCAAAGATTTCCAGCTTTGCTGTACATGATTCAGAATTTGCCACAGTGAACTGCCTCCTAACTAATCCCACCCCCCCCACCACTGACACTGATCCCATCAACCCCCCAGCAGTACCACTGATCCCAGGAGTTCTAGGAGCCCTAGGACTTTTCGGTCTAATGATTGGTCCTCTCACCTCCCCAGTACATGGTGTGCAGGCAGTGAGGAGATGATGTGCTGTAACCTTTAGCAACCAATCAGTGAGCAGTAATGACGTGCACTAACTTCTTGCAACCAATCATTGTGCGGTAAGGATATGCAGTAACCTCAAGCAACCAATCAGTGAGCAGTAGTAATGTGCAGTAACCTCTAGCAACCAATTAGTGAGTAGTAAGGATGTCCAGTAACCTCTAACAACCAATCAGTGAGCAGTATTGATGTACAGTAATCTCTAGTAACCAATCAACAAGCAGAAGTCATGTGCTGTAACCTCTAGCAAATAATCAGTGAGCCATAATGGTTGCTGTAACCTCTAGCAGCCAGTCAGTGAGCAATAATGATACACTGTAACCTCTGGCAACCAATTGCAATCACTGCCTGTTCTAATTCAGGAAACTGATTTTGTGTCTAGCTGCTATCTATTGTATGTTTAGAGCAGGTGGAAAGCGAAATTGCATGGAAGGGGGGGGGGCAAGAACATTTTTGCCCAGGATCCAATTAATATTTTAGAAGCCTAGCTTGACCTGTGGCAGGCATTTATCAAGATTACTGGCTTTGCCCATCCTTTCCACCCCATTCCTCCATTATTAAAAGCTTTACTACAGCTTCCATGAATGAAAGCGCTCTATGAAGGGAGGATGGGCAGATTAATGAAAGGTCTGGACCTTGTGTTGATAAAAAAAACCAAAAAACAAAAAAAAAACCTTAGGCTTTAAGGAGCTTGAGTCACGGATTTAATTTAGGGGTTGTAGCTGCGGGCGGCTGTCAGGTGGCAGGTTCGGCATCACTTGGGAGGTTGGGCGTTGATGTCAGCAAGAGCATTTTGGCCACACCCACTGTTTGCCACCACGTGCTATGCGAACCACATAACTACATCCTTGGGCACCCAAAGTTATCCCACATCTTTTATAATCCTACAGCAGGGGTGCCCAACCTTTTGAAGAGCGAGAGCCACTTAAGTAAATTGGTAACTGGTCACGGGCCACAATGAGCGGAGCGGGAGGATGACAGGTCCGTGTCCACAGACACAGCCCACCCTACTCTATGGGCCCTCTGATCCAATCCGATTCGTCCAGACGGAAGGGGCAGATCCATTTCCATTTCTTTTTTTTTGTTTTTTTTTAGGTAGGTGGGCGTAAACAGACACAAGTCCGTTTACATCTGCTGCTCCATACAGGTGAATAGTAAGTCCGATTGGGTCTGACCAATCATGTGAAAGGGGCCTAAGGCTGCTTTCACATTGATGCGCTGCTATTTGCCCAAAGCGTGGGTGCAGCGCAGGGAACCTGTGGATTTTCTGCGGGTTAGCTGCACTTTGCCATAAACTTCTATTATATCCTGCAGGTGTGGCGCACTTTCTGAAGGCACAACAAACCTACAGTTAATAACAGAAGTCTATGGCTCAATGCAGGTAACCCGCAGCTGCACTGCACCTGCGGATCAGTTTGAAAGCAGCCCAGTAACCACTGCAAAACAGATATATCCATATCTACTGTGAATTTAGTAGTAAACTTACCTTTAATAACTGTCTTCCATTCTGGTATCGCTGGCTGTTGCTGTCCCAGGTGGAGTGCATTTGGCACTATACAGGAAGCATTGGCATATGTGGCTCTGCTCTGCAGCCACTTGCTTCCACTACCAGTGGCTTCATTCACAAAACAGCTGCTCTGGGATGGCTGGTCGGCAACCCGTGATCTGGGCTTGCCAATCTGCCATCTTAAAGCAGGAGGTCGAGGGCCACATCAGAGGGCTCCGCGGGCCACATGTGGCCTCCGGGACACTGGTTGGGCACCCCTGTCCTACAGTGTATACAACGAAGAAAAACAAATCGCCCAGTGTTTAGGTTTGGCTTGAAGAAAGGGAGGCAACCCTACCTGTAGGGAGTAGTTCTTCCAGTGTTGCTTCTTGGTTTACACGATCCTTTCATGTCTTGTACATACACATTTAGAAAAGCAAGTAAAAAAAATCAATGAAAATGATTGGTGTTTTATTTGTTCTCCATTCAGCTTACCACTTGTGCTTGTGGGTGAATATTAGATGGCAGCAGCTGATACGATAATGACATATCATAGCCGTCAGATGGTTGTGGAATTTTACACTAGCTCTAAGGAGCTCACACATACAGTACATCCGATGATACACATTCTGATCATCTTGTTAGGCTTGTTATATTCATCCCACACGAAAGCAGATTGGAATGTGAGACACACTGTTGGATATGAGGAACTTTGTAATGCATAGCTGGCTGTTTTACTATAACTAGTGGTGAACATTATTTTACATTTTTCCAAGCAGTTTTTGTGCTCCACTCTTCACTTTTAAATTTTCTTCCCCTTAAATTGACATTAAAGTGGTGTTGCCACCAAAAAAAAAAAAAAATTGCTTAAAACTCATAAAAAAAATGTAAAAAACAATAATTGGAAAAAAAAAATTTTTACTCACCTCTAAATGCCTGTTGCTAGGGGGTCCCTCGTAGTCTGCCTCCTTCATTGCCCGGGCTGGTGACATCACTTCCCCTTGGCGCCACACAGTCATCTGGGACCTGTCACGTGTCCCAGATGACTGTGCGGCGTATCACGTCACGCGGCGCTGCTCGCGCATGCGCAGTGGAAGCCACAGCCGGGTGCCTACAGTATGAATGCCGGCGCCGTGAGCGGAGCAGGGAACGAGGGGGGGGGGCTTCGTTCCCCTGCATCGCTGGACCCTGGGACAGGTAAGTGTCCGATTATTATAAGTCAGCAGCTGCAGGTTTTTTTAGCTGCTGACTTTTAAATTTTTTTTTAGGGGACACCCCACTTTAACCACCTCAATACAGTGCAGTTACACCCCCTTCCTGACCAGACCAATTTTCAGCTTTCAGCGCTCTCACAGTTTGAATGACAATTACTCAGTCATGCAACACTGTACCTATATGAAACGTGCGTCCTTTTTTCCACACAATTAGAGCTTTTTTTTAGTGGTATTTAATCACTAGTGAGTTTTTTATTTTTTGTGCTATAAATAAAATAAAATGTAAATTTTGTGAAAAAAATGCCTTTTTCTTTGTTTTTGTCATAAATTTTTGCTAATTAGTAATTTTTCTTCATACATTTTGGCCAAAATTTATACTGCTACATATCTTTGGTAAAAATAACCCACATTAGTATATATTATTTGGTTTTTGTGAAAGTTATAGAGTCTACAAACTATGGTGCCAATCACTGAAAATTGATCACTTCTGATCAGGCCTTCAGTACATCAGGTGTACCTCATTTCTTGAAACACTAACAAGTCAGGAAAGTACAAATACCCCCCCAAATGACCCCTTTTTACAAAGTAGACATTCCAAGGTATTAACCACTTGCCGCCCGCCCTATAGGCAATTGACGGCGGCAAAGTGGTTGCATAATCCTGACCGGACGTCATATGACGTGATCAGGATTATGAGCCGCTGCGCGCCCCCGGGGGCGCGCATCGCGGCGATCGTTGTTGCGGGGTGTCAGTCTGACACCCTGCAACTACGATCTCAGTAAAGAGTCTCCGACGGAGACTCTTTACCATGTGATCAGCCGTGTCCAATAACGGCTGATCACAGTGTAAATGGGAAGAGCCGGTGATCGGCTTTTCCTCACTCGCGTCTGTCAGACGCGAGTAGAGGAGAGCCGATCGGCTGCTCCTCTCACAGGGGGGGGGGTCTGTGCTGATCGATTATCAGCACAGCCCCCCCGAGGATGCCCACACTGGACCACCAGGGACGCCACCAGACCACCAGGGAAAAGGTAATCCTCCCTAGACCACCAGGGATGCCAGTCAGCACAATGGGTGCCAATCAGTGCCCATAATGGATGCCAATCAGTGCCCACAATGGGCATCACTGATTGGCATGCATTATTGTTTGGCACTGATTGGCATCCATTACTATAGTATAACACCAATGCCGCCTATGAGTGCCCACCTGTGCCGCCTATGAGTGCCCACCTGTGCCGCCTATCAGCGCCCACCTGTGCCGCCTATCAGCGCCCACCTGTGCCGCCTATCAGTGCCCACCTGTGCCGCCTATCCATGCCCACCCATGCCCATCTGTGCCACCTATCCATGCCCATCTGTGCCGCCTATCCATGCCCATCTGTGCCGCCCATCCATGCCAATCCGTGCCAGCTATCAGTGCCAATTTGTGCCACCTATCAGTGTCCGTCCGTGTCGCCCATCGGTGTCGCCCATCGGTGTCGCCCATCGGTGTCGCCCATCCGTGCCGCCTATCAGTGCCACATATCAGTGCCACTTCATTGGTGCCACATTGGTGCCCATCAGTGTAGCCCCATCAGTGCCCATCAGTGAAGGAGAAAACTTACTTATTTACAAAGTTTTGAAACTGAAACAAAAAAAAACATTTTTTTTCAAAATTTTCGGTATTTTTTTATTTGTAGCGCAAAAAATAAAAACCGTAGAGGTGATCAAATACCACCAAAAGAAAGCTCTATTTGTGGGAAAAAAATGATAAAAAATTCATTTGGGTACAGTGTAGCATGACCGCGCAATTGTCATTCAAAGTGCGACAGCGCTGAAAGCTCAAAATTGGTCTGGGCAGGAAGGTGTTTAAGTGCCCTGTATTGAAGTGGTTAAGTAAGTAGCATGATGAGTTTTTTTAAGTTGTCATTTTTTCCCACAATTCTTTGCAAAATGAAGATTTTTTTTAATTATTATTATAATTTTTTTACAAAATTGTCATATTATCAGGTTATTTCTCACACACAACATATGCATACAACAAATTACATCCCAAAATACATTCTGCTACTCTTCCCGAGTACGGCGATACCACATGTGTGAGACTTTTACACAGCCTGGCCACATGCAGAGCACCAACATTGATGTAGTACCTTCAGACGTTCTACGAGCAAAAATGACGCATCTCATTTCTCAACCACCTATTACACTTTTGAAGGCCCTGGAGTACCAGGACAAGGGAATTTCCCATAAAATGACCCCATTTTGGAAAGCAAACACCCCAACGTATAATCTGTGAGGCATAATGAGTCTTTTGAATGGTTACTTTTTTTCCAGAAGTTTTTGGAATATGTGGAAAAAAATTAAAACGCATTTTTTTTTTTACACAAAATTGTCAATTTATGAGATATTTCTAACACATAGCATGTATATAGCAAAAATTACACCCCAAAATACATTCTGCTACTCCTCCCGAGTATGGCGATAGCACATGTGAAGGACTTTTACACAGCCTGGCCACATAGAGAGGCCGAACATTGAAGTAGTACGTTCAGGCGTTCTAGGAGCATAAATGACACATCTCATTTCATTCCTACCCCTCACATTTTGAAGGTCCTGGAGCACCAGGACAGTGAAATTACCCACAAAATGACCCCATTTTGGAAAGCAAACATCCCAACGTATATTCTATGAGACATGGGCTGCAAATAGGTACTCGGGTACTCTGATGGGCTGGAGATAGGTACTCGGGTGCTCTGATGGCCTGGTGACAGGTACTCAGGTACTCTGATGGCCTGGTGACAGGTACTCGGGTACTCTGATGGCCTGGTGACAGGTACTTGGGTACTCTGATGGCCTGGTGACAGGTACTCGGGTACTCTGATGGCCTGGTGACAGGTACTCGGGGTACTCTGATGGCCTGGTGACAGGTACTCGGGGTACTCTGATGGCCTGGTGACAGGTACTCGGGGTACTCTGATGGCCTGGTGACAGGTACTCGGGGTACTCTGATGGCCTGGGGACAGGTACTCGGGTACTCTGATGGCCTGGTGACAGGTACTCTGTTGGCTTGGTGACTGGTATTTGGGTACTCTGAAAGGCAGTGACAGGTACTCATATGGACTGTGACAGATACTTGGGTACTGAGATGAACTGTGACAGGTACTCAGATGAACTGTGACAGGTACTCGGGTACTCAGATGAACTGTGACAGGTACTTGGGTACTGAGATGAACTGTGACAGGTACTTGGGTACTCAGATGAACTGTGACAGGTACTTGGGTACTCAGATGAAATGTGACAGGTATTTGGGTACTCAGATGAACTGTGACAGGTACTCGGGTACTCAGATGAACTGTGACAGGTACTCAGATGAACTGTGACAGGTACTCGGGTACTGAGATGAACTGTGACAGGTACTCGGGTACTGAGATGAATTGTGACAGGTACTCGGGTACTGAGATGAACTGTGACAGGTACTCGGGTACTCAGATGAACTGTGACAGGTACTCGGGTACTCAGATGAACTGTGACAGGTACTCAGGTACTCAGATGAACTGTGACAGGTACTCGGGTACTCTGATGGGCTGTGACAGGTACTCGGGTACTCTGATGGGCTGTGACAGGTACTCGGGTACTCTGATGGGCTGTGACAGCTACTCGGGTACTTTTATGGGCTGTGACAGGTACTCGGGTACTATGATGGGCTGTGACAGGTACTCGGGTACACTGTTTAACCGTGACAGATACTTGGGTACCATGATGGACTGTGACAGGTACTCGGGTACTCTGATGGACTGTGACAGGTATTTGGGTACCATGATGGACTGTGACAGGTACTCGGGTACTCTGATGGACTGTGACAGGTACTCAGGTACTCTGATGGACCGTGACAGGTACTCGGGTACCCTGATGTGCCGTGACAGATACTCGGGTACCCCGATGGACTGTGACAGGTACTCTGATGGACCGTGACAGGTACTCGGGTACCCTGATGTGCCGTGATAGGTACTCGGGTACTCTGATGGGCTGGGACAGGTACTCGGGTACTCTGATGGGCTGGGACAGGTACTCGGGTACTCTGATGGGCTGGGATAGGTACTCTGATGGGCTGGGACAGGTACTCGGGTACTCTGATGGGCTGTGACAGGTACTCAAATACTCTGATGGACTGCGACAGGTACTCTGATGGACTGTGATTGACAGGTACTATGAGGGGTGGTGACAGGTACTATGAGGGGTGGTGACAGGTCCTCTTTATTGGGGGGGAGGGGCAATCAGTGTGATTGGTGTACACTAGGCAGTAACGAGATGTTACCGCAATAACGTTACCGTGGTTTGTTTACATTTTAGTGATCGGCTGTGAAAGGATCACAGCCGATCACGTGGGTAAACAGCCGGCCAATGGCTGTTTACCAGCGTCGGTGACGAGTAGTGTTCCTGGGGAACACGCCGCCACCGACGTGCATGCGCAGCGCGCTCGCGCGCATGCGCCGTGTACAGCCGGGGTGTGACCATGTGTGATCGGCCGTGACTTCATCACGGCCGATCACGTGGTAAACAGTAATAACCAATGGCTGTTCACCCCGTTCGGTGGCGAGCGGTGTCTCCGTGAAACGCCACCACCGAAGAAACAGGGATGCGCATGCACGATCGCGCGCATTCCCTGTTTAAACGGGAGGCCGTCATATGACGGCCTCCCGCCACAATAGGTGCGCCGCCTGGCCGTCATTGGACGGTCGGCGGTCAGCATCTATTTAAAGTAGAACTATAGGCAAAACTTTTTTTTTTTTTTCATTTTGTATAAAGTCAAGGAGAGTCATAACCCCTGTCAGTTTATAGTTTGCCATCTGTGTCCAGGGAGATTTCCCTTCACCTCCCATCCCATAGCTAAACAGGAAGTGAGAGTAAATCTTTGCAAAATTAAGGGAATCCATTGGGACCCCCAGGTCACAAGAACTAGTGTCCCCGTTGGAAGATTTACCCTCTATTACCTTTTACAACCCAAAATGTTGGATTTTCTTTTACTTTCAATGATAATGGTAATGGGGACAGACAGTAATAAAAACTGACAGGTGTTCTAATCCATCTCCACTCTATCCAAAACTAAAAAAAAATTTTTTTCTTCTGCTTTAAAAAAATATATTCTATTCAAGTATGTATTCTTCCACCGAAAAAAATAAAAGTCAGCAGCTACAAATACCGCAGCAGCTGCCTCTTAAAAATAAGGACGCTTACCTGTCCAGGGTGCCCGCAATGTCCTCACCTGAAGCCAACCTGTCCCTCGGTTCCTGGGTGGAGGCGCCAGCATCTTCAGTAAGGGGATCAGGAAGTAAAGTCTTGCGGCTTCACAGCCTTGTTCTCTACTGCGCATTCGTGAGTCGTGCGGCTTGTCTTGACTGGTCCCTGCTGTCTTCTGGAACCTTGTGTCTCCCAGAAGACAGCAGGAAGGGGGGGGGGGTAGAGGAGGGGCTGGACATGGCGTAGATAACCACGGATACTATGGCGAGCTATCGCCAGAAGTGCGAGAAAATACCTGTATTAGAAAGAAATCTGCTCCCCCCTGAAAGGTGCCAAATGTGACACCAGAGGGGGGGGGGGGGGGGAACCAAATAAGTGGAAGTTTAATTTTTGGGTGGAACTCCGCTTTAACTGAAAAAAGTCCCTTCTCTTGCTCTCAGCATCCTCCAAATCTTTACATTCCTTTTGTTTTACTGCTGTGATCTGACTTCCTGTTAAATTTGCAACCTCAGTGAGCTCCTGAACCTATCCCCCCCCCCCCCCCCCACTTCCTGTTGTTTGGAATATGTAGTGCAGTGTGCACTATTCAATCCACGCTACAATTCTCATAGTCCATAGTCCATTTTAGGAATAAAAAATGAGGGTGGCTACACTGTTACCATTAGTGGGACCATGAAGAATGAATGTAGCCACCCTAATTTTTTATTCCTAAAATGGACTATGAGAATTGTGGCGTGCATTGAATAGTGCACACTGCACTACATATTCCAAACAACAGGAAGTGGGGGGGGGGGGGGTTCAGGAGCTCACTGAGGTTACAAGGGGGTAGAAAAAAAGCACATTAAAGATTAAATAGATTAAAGAGAGACATGATCTCCACTTGAGTCGTTCACTTCATTGTTTTATGAATCATCCACTTTTTTCTTTTTATCCTGAGAGACGTGAGACTTTTTCCCCCGGCACTTCCAATCCTTCCATTGCATTTCATACTCTCAAATAGATAGACGAGAGGCTCCTATACAAATGAATTGACTATCCCACACCTTGAGCTGCCTCTGTCCTGATGTTTATTATTGCTATTTCAGTTATTTGATTTGGGTATGCCTCTTTGTCCAAGATGCCGTAATGATTAATGTGACTGTCTTATGGCTCTACGTATTTTCTTGCACATTTTTTTTTCAAATAGAAATTTTATTAATGCCCAACATAAGCGAAGGCAATAGATACCAACCTACATATAAATATTGAAAAGGAAGGGGGTCAACATAATCAACAGCAACGCATGGAGGGAGAGTATTACAGGGTATATACGCCTTCCAACATGTTATTGTATTCCCAGTAACAAATACCTCTTAGCCCTTGTACACACGGTCGGACATTCTGGCGTAAAATGTCCGATCGGACCGTGTTGTCGGATAATCCGACTGTGTGTGGGCTCCATCGGACTGTTTCCGTCGGAATATCCGACGGACAAAGTTTTAGAGCTGGGCTATAAAACTTTCCGACAACATGATCCGATCGGACTTTGTCCGATTGTGTGTAGAGAATTCCGATCGGACAAAGTGCCACGCATGCTCAGATCAAATTCCTAGACCAAAGCTATTGGCTATTAGCCTGAACGTAGTCCCGTCGTAACGAAATAAAGTCATCACATTATGTACAATCGGATTTTCCGATAACTTTGTCCGACCGTGTGTATGCAACCCAAGTTTCGGACAAAATCCGTCTGACAAAATCCGACGGATTTTGTTGTCGGAATGTCCGACCGTGTGTACAAGGGCTTAAATTGTCTTTGTGGGGCCCCTTTTACACTGTCGGACCGTTAAGGTCCGCCTGTCAGTTTTGACGGCGGACACGAACGGGCGCTCCATGCTGGTCTATGGAGCGACGGATGTCAGCGGTGATATGTCCGCTGATATCCGACCCGCCATAAGCAGACAGATGGCCCTACGTCCGGATCCATCGCTGGCGGATCGGATCTGGTGAGATCTGATGAAAACGGACATGCTCGACAAGCCCCTCCCCGCTCAGTGAGCAGAGAGGGACCTGTCATCCGCCGGCGCAGCGGAGATCAACGGAGAGATCTGCCTCGTCTGAATGAGGCCTGTAAGACTCTAGTCTGAGGTGACGAAGGTTGGAAAACCTCGGTCTCCTCTCCCTCCTCTCCCTCCGGCTTTCTTGCACATTTCTCCTTCTTTGTAAAACCTTCAAACACTCCCATGAGCTAAAACCATGTGATTTTTATTTGTTGTGTGTTTGTTTATTATTTTCTACGTCTTTCCCCTGCTCTTCCCATATTCTTTGGAAATTATAACCCCATTAAAATAAGATTCAACTAAAAAGAGATGACTGGGTCATTAAAATAGTTGTAAACCTCTGAAATAAAAAATGAACAAAGCATATCCTTCTGTAGTGTGCATTTGCCTCAATCAAAAGCACCCGGTGTGATTTCTGTCTCCTCTCTCATTCCTCTGCTATCTGCATGAGTCACCTCTGACAGTCTATGTGGATACTAGACAATCCCGTGAGACGGCCCTGCCCCCCTCCAGCACACAGCAGATGATTGACAGGCTCAGCTGTGAATATTTCATTATGAAACTGTGTAGAGGGGCGGGGCTATTCCCTCCACTCAGGTCTCAGTTTACACTCAGCTCCCTGCTCTATACTGTACTCCCTGGATTTCTGGCATTCAGAAATTTCCGGAGGATGCAGAGAAGAGAAGACTGCAGATAAGCAGGTACAATTTATGCAAGAGGATTTGCTTCATCTCGGTGTATTACCTAAGTTATATATGGAGGCACACACACAAGCGTGCTTAGATGCAGATCAACGGTCAATGTGGCCCAATCCCACTACCTCTGAGCACTACAGGTATGATCCCTCATAAGTCACCTATGGTAGGCCCCACTGTGTGGATGGACAGAATGATTTAGGTGAGGTCTGGGATATCAAAAAAATTATTTTCAATATCTCTGGTTCCAATGCTGTCTTCTACTCATTGGTGAAAACACAAGTCTCCCTGAAGAAGATTACGACTTGGTTAGTCGAAACGCATTGGGGGGGTTTATCTGGGGCAGGATCGTTTATTGCAAAGTTTGCTTTGAGCATACCTGTCCACTTGGTATGTCATCATGACTAATGGAAAGGGTCACGATAGAAGTCTTTGTAAACAGAGCTTATATTTTAAAAACTTTTGTGGCTTTTAACATTATTATAATAAAATAAATTTTTACATATTCACATTTGTTTGCTGCTAAAAAAAAAAAAAAACCTGGGGGTGCCTTTGATTCTTTTCCATAATATTATGTGGGGCGTGCAGCTTTATTACTCCCATTTATCTCCATGTGTCTTCCTAGATTCTAAGCATTAAAGTAGATCTCCCACACTATTCTTTCTAAATTTCCTTTATACATTATCTGGCTGATCAGGTAACTGCCCTTAAGCAGCAGTGGGTGGTCTTTATTACTGCAGAGAGCGGTGCTATGTTATAATATCACTACTGCTCTCTACAATGTTGTACTGTGAACCCAGGCCTACATGGCGATCCACAGCCAGGGAGTGGGGCTATGACTGAATCACATTACATTAATTAAATTAATTACATTACCCTTCATTCAACTCAAAAGAGGATTGGTGGCCAACAGCTGAGTTTTTTTTTCTGGGACAGTGGTGAGTATTTCAGTGTATGTACAATTCACCTATACTGGGTTCAAACGCCTAGATCACAACTGATAGTAGACTAGGCTTATAGTCACTGATTCTACAAGTATGTGTACTGAGTAGGAAACTGGCCTACAACACTTTTTTTCCATCCCAGCCTTGGTTAATCTGTGGTTTATAATGTATGATTTTGTTAGAGTGATACTGAGGCTAGCCAATGGTTTTGGCTTAGCTCCCACCTGCTCCTCATTCTTTTAATATTTGCCTGAAAAGTGGCTTTAACCACTTGCCGCCCGCCCTATAACAAAAGCAGGGCGGCATAGTGGTTTCAAAATCCTGACTGGACGTAATATGACGTGGTCAGGATTTTGAGCCGCTGCGCGCCCCCGGGGGCGCGCATCGCGGGATCGTTGTTGCGGGGTGTCAGACTCTTTACCACGTGATCAGCCGTGTCCAATCACGGCTGATCACAGTGTAAATAGGAAGAGCCGGTGATCGGCTTTTCCACACTTGCGTCTGTCAGACGCGAGTAGAGGAGAGCCAATCGGCTGCTCCTCTGACAGGGAAGGAGTCTGTGCTGATCGATTATCAGCGCAGCCCCCCCCCCCCCGAGGATGCCCACACTGGACCTCCAGGGATGCCACTAGACCACCAGGGATGCCCAGCACAAGGTATGCCACCTAGACCACCAGGGATTCCTGTCAGTGGCCATAATGGATGCCAATGAGTGCCCATAATGGGCATCACTGATTGGATTATTGTTTGGCACTGATTGGCATCCATTAGTACAGTATAAAACAATACAATGCCGCCTATCAGTGCCCATGCGTGCTGCCTATCAGTGCCCACCGTGCCCATCTGTGCTGCCTATCCATGCCCATCTGTGCCGCCTATCCATGCCCATCTGTACCGCTTATCCATGCCCATCCGTACCGCCTATCCATGCCAATCCATGCCAGCTATCAGTGCCAATTTGTGCTATCAGTGCACATCCGTAGTGCCCATCAGTGCCGCCTATAAGTGCCACATATCAGTGTCCATCAATGCCACCTCATCGGTGCCCATCAGTGCCGCCTTATCAGTGTCCATCAGTATAGCCCCATCAGTGCCCATCAGTGAAGGAGAAAACTTACTTATTTACAAAGTTTTGAAACTGAAACAAAAAAAAACATATTTTTTTTCAAAATTTTCGGTATTTTTTTATTTGTTTAGCAAAAAATAAAAACCATAGAGGTGATCAAATACCACCAAAAGAAAGCTCTATTTGTGGGGGGAAAATGATAACAATTTCATTTGGGTACAGTGTAGAATGACCGCGCAATTGTCATTCAAAGTGCGAGAGCGCTGAAAGCTGAAAATTGGTCTGGGCAGGAAGGTGTTTAAGTGCCCCGGTATTGAAGTGGTTAAACAAACTGGTGGTGACCCAACAAAAACTTGGTGAACCATCACAAACACATTTCAGTTTGGTTCCTGGCCCATGGCTAAGTAAATACTTAATCAATCAATTTTTGTTTGCTAATTCTTCATGATTCATGAAACTGGGAGATTGGTAGGCTGTGTTTTTGCTTACATACTTTGTGCCAAAAGGTAACCTTCTTTCTCATCCAAGAAAATTGGGGGGTAAGGGTTTGTGATAGGAGGGGGCAACATAAAAATGAGGGATATAAGTAATCAAACATTCTTTCCTAGGCTCACATGCCATGCAGTAACCTGCCTGCTTTAGTCTTCTTTCTTCAATTGCACTGCCAGGCATTGCTAAGCAATTTGGATAAAGACAACAAGATAAGAGAGACAGGGAAAGGGATTTATGCTTCCTCAGGGACCTATAACAATGGTAGGCTTTTGCAGCAAATGCTGGGGGTTGGCATGAAGGCTTCTGCCATGGCTATAGCCAGAATGAAGCATGTGGTGGGTTCCATGACCTGCAGCACTGTATAACCTAGATAGGTTGCTAGGATGTTGGGTACATTTTGTTATTTTTTACTCTTCTATGATCACTGGAGCAGCATTGCTTTTTGCAATTTTTCTTTTGGCTGTTGTGGGTCTCACAGTTTGCAGGTTTGATGGTTTCCTCCTGCATTCCAGAGGCTTCTGAAATATAGTGGGTGGGAGAATCAATTGAGCAGCCTCCAATCCCTGGAGAGGTGTGCCCAGCAGGTTTCTGGGGAGGCATATAGTCTGAGCTTTAGAACAGCAGGGTCTTACTGTTGAAGGGATTCCACCCGTCTGGGTGGGGGTGGCTACTCCCATTTGCAGCAGTCCTGTTGATGCCAGCTGATATTGATCGAGGTCCCAGCTGTGGCATAGCTGGTGAGCCTACTTCTAAATCTTCTTGAAGCTAAGGATCTGGTCTGGAGAGCTCACTGAAGAGTGCCTGGTGGAAGCTGAAAAAGGGTCTAGCTGTCCTGTAGCATTGTGGGCATTAACTTCTCCCTCACTGAACAGTGTCCAATGGATACTGGAAGGAGACATCCAGCTATCCTGGCACATTGTGAATATGGACCTGTGCTCCAGGCCCTGCTGACTGAGTGCTGGTGTCCTTTGGGTGAGAGTGCCAGTGGGGATTCTGGTTGAGACAGCCCTCGAAAAGGTCTCAGTTCTGGCTATTCTACATTGTTTCTGGTGTAAAGACGGTTCAGAGAAGCTTAGCCCAGCGTTGTGTGTCCTCCCGTTCTTACATAGGGAGTACCCCATGCTGCCCCACACCCTCTCCAAGTTTATTCAGCAATAAGGGCTAAAAAGACGTTCCCATGACTGTTTATTGAGTCGGAGTGAATGGACTGTTGCTGTGGAAAAAAAAACAGTTAAGACTACAGCAGCTCCATCGCAGTTAGCACTACAACTGTAAAGTGCTTTTGCAGAGCAATTTATATTGTAGAGTGTATACTAGGGACTGACATGGAAAATGAATGAACTGTTGAAACCATACACTGAAATAAATTGCTAAAGACACACAATGCATAAGACACCGCTATATTCCCTCCTCATAAGACCTGTATACACATATATTTGAAAGCAGGAATTTTTATTGTTTAACAGCATTAAAATCAACTCCACAAATAGCATTAAAATATTTATGCCTTTAGGTTCACATAGATAGAAAAATCCACAGATATACTTGACGCGTTTCAAATGATCTTCCCCAGGAGTACATGTGAAAAGAATCGATACAATGAAACCCAGTTACTATTTGGAGTTAGGAAAGACAAAGAACAACACGCTCTAAGTGCAGCAAGTTAATTATTTTATTTTAAGACCCCTTTCACACTGGGGCATTTTTCAGGCGTTAAAAAAAGCGCCTGTAAAGCGCTTGAAAGAAGCCTCATCTGCACTCCCAATGTGAAAGCCCAAGTGCTTTAAGAGCCCTTTCACAATGTCAGCGCCTGAAAAACGCTCGTAAAGCGCCGCTTAAACTAGCAGCGCTTTTTAAGCGTTATTGGGGCGCTTTTAACCCCTGCTAGTGGCCAAATAAAGAGTTAAAAGCGCCCACAAAACGCTGCTGCCAATAGCGTTTTTCAGGCGTTTTTCTGGCGTTTTACAGGCGCTTCCCATTGATTTCAATGGGAAGGGGCGCTTTAGGAGCGTTGTATTCACCGCTCCAAAAGCGCTGCAAAGAAGCTGCTTGCAGGACTTTTTTTGACGCCCTGCTAGCGCAGCGCCTTGGTGTGAAAGCACTCGGGCTTTTACATTGGGATTGCAGTTGCAGCTTCTTTTAGGCGCTTTTTTTAACGCTGAAGCGCCTGAAAAACGCCCCAGTATGAAAGGGATCTCGGTGTGAAAGCACTCAGGCTTTTACATTGGGATTGCAGTTGCTGCTTCTTTCAGGCGCTTTTTTAACGCTAAAGCGCATGAAAAACGCCTGAAAAATGCCCCAGTGTGAAAGGGGTCTGATAGTTAAAAATAAGCATAGAAACACTCACAAATGAGTGAGATTTTCCAGCATGGATGTATAGTATGTATGTTCATCCGCGTTGTCCCGGGGTGAAGCCTGGCGTCACTGGCTGATGATGGTGATCTGTTGTCTGGACACGATCCGGCTGCACTGTTGGCTCACAGTGCTTCTGGATAGCTGGAGCAAGGATCGGCGGTGCTCTGTGACAACGTCACTTCTGGGTACAGGGTCAGCGGGGGGTGCTTCGCGTTCGGGGGATGTGTGCTCCTTCCTCAGACTTTGCTGTGGCCATCTTTGAGTAGGTTTAATATACCATACAAGGAGGGGTACTGAGTGGCTTACATGGCCAGTAACCATAACAGCGTAAAACAAAATGCAATCAAGTGGCTAAATAATGTGATGTCTAATCAGCTAACACATACGACTAATTTAAAACTATTTAAAAAAATTCTACACAAACTATAATATTTGCACCAGGCGACCAGTAAAACCATGATTGTCTGACATTAGTGTCTAAAAGATAATAATAATAATAATAGTTTAACCAGTTCCCGACCGGCGCACGACGATGTACGTCGACAGAATGGCACAGGCAGGCAAACTGGTGTACAGGTACATCCAGTTGAATTTGCCGCCCTGCCATTGCGTGCGTGCCGGACGGGACCCGTGAGTCCGGTCGTGGGTCCCGCGGACTCGATCGCCGTGGGGATACCCACGATTGGCTCATGGGGATACCCACGATCGGCTCACGGGGTAAGGAGAACGGGGAGATGCCGCTGTAAACAGCATCTCCGTGGTCTGCCTAGTAACAAGTGACACTGATCTCTGCTTCCTGTGATTGGAGCAGAGATCGGTGTTCACTAACACACAGCCCAGCCCTCCACAGTTAGTAACACACCCCTAGGACACAATTAACTCCTACACTGCCACCCCCTGGTTAACCCCTTCACTGCCAGTGTCATTTACACAGGAATCACTGCATTTATATAGCAGTGATTGCTGTATAAATGACAATGGTCCCAAAAATGTGTCAAAAATGTCCGATGTGTTCTCCATAATGTCGCAGTCACAATAAAAATCGCTGATCGCCGCCATTACTAGTAAAAAATAAAAAATTATTAATAAAAATGCCATAAAACTATCCCCTATTTTGTAAACGCTATAAATTTTGCGCAAACCAATCAATAATCGCTTATTGCGATTTTTTTTTTTTACCAAAAATATGTAGAAGAATACGTATCGGCCTAAACTGAGGGAAAAAAATGTTTTTTTATATATTTTTGGGGGATATTTATTATACTAAAAAATAATGTGTTTTTTTCAAAATTGGCACTCTTTTTTTGTTTATAGCGCAAAAAATAAAAACCGCAGGGGTGATGAAATACCACCAAAAGAAAGCTCTATTTGTGGAGAAAAAAGGACGTCAATTTTGTTTGGAAGCCACGTTGCACAACCACGCAATGGTCAGTTAAAACGACACAGTGCCGAATCGCAAACAGTGGTCTGGTCTTAAGCCAGCAAAATGGTCTGAAAGTGGTTAAAGTTCTCAATAATGTACTATATTGTATTGCATTATAAGCTAGCATTTACACTGGCGCATGTATAAAAAAAAATAAAAAATAAAAAAAAAAAAATATATATATATATATATATATATATATATATATATATATATAGACAAAATGATCAATTATTAGTTAGAGAGTACAATATCGACTGGAATAAACATTAATCTTCATCCCCACTGAAGCAGCATGGACACCAAACTGGTAGAAGGCCGACATTTTCAAAATTGTGCATTATTCAAACTTTGTAAATGCGTGTCTAAAATACAATATCCTAAAAAAAAGGTAGAAATTGACATTGTGCAAGTAAATCTTCATCACAAACAGAAAGGGAAAACTATGAGGGGATCACAGATATCTCTGGTCAGCAATAGCAAGTGTCTTAATCATCCATCGTAAGTGAATCAAGGTACAAGTTGTAAACCACATTGGCACATCATAATCATCTAGGTCTAGCAGCATGGCAAAGGGGGAAATTTACTAAAACTGGAGCACTCAGAATCTGGTGCAGCAGTGCAGTGGTAGCCAATCAGATTCTAACGTCAGCTTGTTTAATTAAGCTTTGACACTTTGAAACTGGAAGCTGATTGGTTTACTGCATGTAAACCAATCAGCTTCCAGTTTCAAAGTGTCAAAGCTTAATTAAACAAGCTGACGAGCTGCACCAGATTTTGCACTATGCAGTTTTACTAAATAACCCCCAAAGTGTTAAAGCGTATCTAAACCCAAAGGAAAACATTTAAAGGGATACTAAACACACAGTGTTTAATTTACATTGTCCATATAGACATATGAGTGCTGCCAGCATTGCTGCAGAGGTTGAAGTGGTGGGGGGGTCAGCCTGTCAGTGCCCAGACCATACGCTGCACACTGCATCAAGTTGGTCTGCATGGCTGTCATCCCAGAAGGAAGCCTCTTCTAAAGATGATGCACAAGAAAGACCAAAACAGTTTGCTGAAGACAAGCAGACTAAGGACATGGATTACTGGAACCATGTCCTGTGGTCTCATGAGATCAAGATTAACTTGTTTGGTTCAGATGGTGTCAAGCGTGTGTGGTGGCAACCAGGTGAGGAGGACAAACACAAGTGTGTCTTGCCTACAGTCAAGCCTGGTGGTGGGAGTGTCATGGTCTGGGGCTGCATGAGTGCTGCCAGAACTGGGGAGCTACAGATCATTGAGGGGACCATGAATGCCAACATGTACTGAGACATACTGAAGCAGAGTATGTTCTGCAGGGCGGTATTCCAACATGATAACGAACCCAAACACACCTCCAAGACGACCACTGCCTTGCTAAAGAAGCTGAGGGTAAAGTTGATGGACTGGAGTAGAAGAGGACTCCAGTGGCAACCCGTGAAGATCTGGTGAACTCCATTCCCAAAATGGTGAAGGCAGTGCTGGAAAATAATGGTGGCCACACAAAATATTGTTACTTTGGGCCCAATTTGGACATTTGGGTGTACAGTACTCACTTTTTTTGCCAGCAGTTTAGACATTAATGACTATGTGTTGTTTTTTTTTTTGAGGGGACAGCAAATTTACAATGTTATACAAGCTGTACACTCACTACTTTACATTGGAGCAAAGTGTCATTTCAGTGTTGTCACATGAAAAGATATAATACAATATTTACAAAAATGTGAGGGGTGTACTTACTTTTGTGAGATACTGTGTGTGTGTGTGTGTGTGCGTATGTGTATGTATATATATATTACTGATTAACATTTTCGTGTTCGATTAATCAATGTTTTTAATCGACAATTTTGATTAATTATAACGCACATACAGATCCAACTACTTTTAGCTGATCTCCTTGCATTGCAACTCTGTATTAGTCAGTGGTAAATGTGGTATACGCTATATACAATCACCCGACACTAGTTAGTTTCCACAATCCATGACTTAACTTCACAGTTCACACAAATACGTTTTAAATTCAAACTGTAGCACTGACGTAAGTCATTTTTTTTATTAAACTTTAAGAAAAACTTAGTAAATTAGTTTAACTTTAATTATAAAACGTATCCAGTATATTGACTGTCAGTCACTTTATAGTCGGCAAGTAGGCATCACTTTAGCCACTCACGCAGACATACCGGAGTGTTTACATTTTGTTGTTTTTTTTACAACAAGGTTATAAAATTTGCCTACACTCAGCTCACTGAATGATCCCAGTTAACAACATCCATATTTATCATCACTGTCCAGGCTGTCCGGTGATGTCACGGACATCGACGTCACCGGACTCCTGCCCCCTTTCCTTCGTTAGCAGATGGAGGCACTTGGGGAAGGGGGGAGGAGACCAGTGACGTTGATGTCCGTGATGTCACTGGAACTCCCTGAAGACCCGGAAAGGCGGCGGAGAGGTGAGTACCGATCAAAAGAATTTTGATCGATCAAAAAAATTAATGATTAATCGAGGAATTCATCTTTCATTTTCCCAGCCCTAGTATATATATATATATATATATATATATATATATATATATATATATATATATATCTTTATATCTTTCCCACGTGTGGGGTGGGTTAGCCTCCTGATGAAGGAGGCAGTACCTCAGAAACACATGTTGCGGCACGCCCCCTCTCTCGTTCTGCCTGTCTGTAGACTCACCTCCAGTGGCGTGTGTGAGAGCCCAGATGGGTCCTTGCTTGTGCCTGCAGTTGCTCTCTAGTCCAACGAGACCACTACCTTCCAGCCGAGCACACCATACCAGCCCTGCATGCAGCTTACAGCAGTTTTACATGTAAGTGATAAGTGTAAGTGATTGCTAATACTGATCTGGCACCCTTTTTTTTACTGTTTCCACTGCTCTCCTGACTGACAGCATCCACTGTCCTAGCACCAAAGTCCATTGACCTACTGATATGTGCAGTGGTCTACAGGCTGACATCATCCACTGTGCTACGAACTCCCAACCTCTGCCCTACTGACACCGTCCACTGCTCTACTGACTGACACCATCCACTGTCCTACCGACACCAACATGTGCCCTTCTGATATGTCCACTGCTCTACTGACACCATCCACTGCTCTACTGACACAATCCACTGTCCTACCGACACCAAAATGTGCCCTTCTGATATGTCCACTGCTCTACTGACACCGTCCACTGCTCTACTAACACAATCCACTGTCCTACCGACACCAAAATGTGCCCTTCTGATATGTCCACTGCTCTACTGACAATCCACTGTCCTACCGACACCAACATGTGCCCTTCTGATATGCCCACTGCTCTACTGACACAATCCCCTGCTCTACTGACACAATCCACTGTCCTACCGACACCAAAATGTGCCCTTCTGATATGTCCACTGCTCTACTGACAATCCACTGTCCTACCGACACCAACATGTGCCCTTCTGATATGTCCACTGCTCTACTGACACAATCCACTGCTCTACTGACACAATCCACTGCTCTACTGACACTGTCCACTGCTCTACTGACACTGTCCACTGCTCTACTGACACAATCCACTGCTCTACTGACACTGTCCACTGCTCTACTGACATAATCCACTGCTCTACTGACCAACACCATCTACTGTCCAAAAGACACCAACCTCTGCCATGCTGACATCCCGGATAGCAAGAATAACTTGCCACAAATTTGTGGCAGTGTTGATTTGTAACTCTGTTACCTTTCTGCAAATTTTCTCTGGCAAGTTGTATACTTGCAGAGCACTTAAAGTGATTATTTGTTTTAAAAAAAAGAATAACAAATATGTCATACTTCCCTTCTCTGTGCAAGGGTTTTGCACAGTCAAGCATGGTGGTAGGAGTGTCATGGTCTGGGGCTGCATGAGTGCTGCCAGCACTGGGGAGCTACAGATCATTGAGGGGACCATGAATGCCAACATGTACTGTGACATACTGAAGCAGAGCATGATCCCCTCCCTTTAGAGACTGGGCCACAGGGCAGTATTCCAACATGATAACGACCCCAAACACACCTCCAAGATGACTATGTTAAAGAAGATGAAGATGAAGGTAAAGGTGATGGACTGGCCATGCATGTCTCCAGACCTAAACTCTATTGAGCATCTGTGGGGCATCCTCAAATGGAAGGTGGAGGAGCGCAAGGTCTCCAACATCCACCAGCTCTGTGATGTCATCATGGAGGAGGGGAAGAGGACTCCAGTGGCAACCTGTGAAGCTCTGGTGACCTCCATGCCCAAGAGGGTTAAGGCAGTGCTGTAAAATAATGGTGGCCACATAAAATATTGACACTTTGGGCCCAATTTGGATATTTTCACTTAGGGGTGTACTCACTTTTGTTTCCAGTGGTTTAGACATTAATGGCGGTGTGTTGAGTTATTTTGAGGGGACAGCAAATTTACACTGTTATACAAGCTGTACACTCACTACTTTACATTGTAGCAAAGTTTAATTTCTGCCGTGTGATGAGTGTACTCACTTTTGTGAGATACTGTGTGTGTGTGTGTGTGTGTGTATATATATATACACACACACACACACACACACACACACACACACACGCGTGTGTGTGTGTGGGGTGCATACCCTAATGCAATAGGCTGCAGGCTGCTCACAGCTATGCCCATTCATAACACAATGCTAGTATGATGTGTGCGTACACCCGACCCCCCGTTTCCGGCTTGGACTCTGGGCTGAAGCCCCTGGTCCTTTTGCCACCTAGCAACGCCCCTGGAAGCCAGGTTCGGTAACAGGCAGGCAGTGAGGTACAAGGCAGCAGGCAGAAGCAAGGTCACAAGGATAGCCGGGTCGGGTAAACAGCAGGCAGAAGCAGAGTCCAGTGGGTAGCCAGGATCAGAAACCAGTAGTCGAAGCAATAACGGGATCTAGAAGCAGGGTCAAGGCAATCCAGGTTCGTCAATAGGTATCAAGCAGGAGAACAGCAGGATTCAGGTATCAGGACAAGCCGAAGATCAGTCAGCAACCATCTGGGGTCAGAGCACGTCTTTAAACAGGCCATCTGGCGCCATGGTCGCTCTCCTGTGCGTGCACGCAGTCCGCCACGTATGCGCATTGATGCGCACAGGCATCTGCGGGCGTCTGTGCGCATGTGCGTTCTGGGCGTAGGGTATGGCAGAGTATTGGCAGGGTATTGCAGGGTATGACAGAGTATTGGCAGGGTATGGAGGGATGGCTGTGACTGCACTTGACTGTGACTGATGGCTGTGACTGCTGTCATCCGATCTCTCCCCTCCACTGTACAGATCAGTACACAGAGGGGAGAGAGTAACCGGCGTCATCATGACGCCGGTTTGTTTACAAGTAATCGCTCCGCCATTTGACGGAGCGATCACATTGCAAACGGCGGCTGCGGCCGAGGCCGCGGTGCGCTCAGGGCGGTGCCAATCGTATATTCGCACCATAAGACACAGGCAAATTTTCCCCCATATTTCTGGGGGAATAAAGTGCGTCTTATAGTCCGAAAAATACGGTAATTGAACATGCAGTGATTACTTGCAGATGTGTCCAGGGCCGATCATCCACAGGTAATTGCCATTTGATTACATGTGAATGCGTGTTGGGTGCTTTAAATAGGGCTTCCCCCTTCTAGATGTTCGCAGGAAACCCCACATCCTAGAGGTGATTCAGTTCGCATTGTGCGCTATACAAGTATTTCATTCATTCATTCATTCATTCATTCATTTAGTTTGAATGAGGCCTTAATAATAAATATTAATTTAAAGAAATCTAACACTTAATGGCAGTAAAAAAGGGGGATGCTTTATTAGCTTTGTGTCCAGGACAGGGACCTAGGACCAGTTAGGTGTCCAGGGGGCCCAACTACAACCTCCATACTCCTATAGTAAACCAGGGGAATAAATCTATTGGTCAAAGCTGTGACTCTCTTTACTATGAAGGATGTACACCGGGGAGCAGCAGGGGGAGAGGGGAGGATGAAACATCCTTTCTTCTCCAAGTGAGATGACGCCTGCAAATAACCAGTGGGTGCTTCGGTAGCACCTGCTGGTTACATAGTAAAGCTGCCCGGCAGCTATAGTTTGACTCCCACTCAGCTCTTTCCCCAGCAAGTGTGGGGTTAATTGTTAAGTGTGGCCCAGTCTTAGTCACTGCCCTCTGAACTCTACATCACTTACTCCGGATCACTGAGTGACTTACTCCTGACCCCTGAACTCTACGTCACTTACTAATGACCTCTGAGTGACTTACTCCTGACCTCTGAACTCTGCGTCACTTACTAATGACCTCTAAGTGACTTACTCCTGACCCCTGAACTCTGCGTCACTTACTAATGACCTCTAAGTGACTTACTCCTGACCCCTGAACTCTGCGTCACTTACTATTGACCTCTGAGTGACTTAATCCTGACTAGGGATGAGCTTCGTGTTCGAGTCGAACGTACGTTCGACTCGAACATTGGCTGTTCGTCCATTCGGCGAAATCCGAACTCTTGGTCCGTTCGCGTCAAAATTCGTGTGGCGCTCACGGCCCACAATGCACTGCGATGGCGCAGTGCATTGCTGGCTCATGATTGGCCAAGCATGCACTGTGACCCCGCATGCTTGGCCAATCGCAGCGCCAGCAGCGAGGAGAGCCATGATTGGCCACAGGCAGGATGCCTGTGGCCAATCATAGCTCAGGCTGTGTAGTGCACGCCCCACACTATATAAGGCCGCCATTGAGGCGGCCTCGTGTAGTGTGTTGGCATCTGAAGTAGTGGGTGTTCTGTGTACCTTCAACACAGTACACACCAATCGTTTTTGGCTGATTTCCTATCTTGCTCTTGTGTAGTGGTTATTGTCTGTGCTATAATCCACCTACATAGCTGTTCTCTATTTGAGCCCAATTGCCATCTGCAGGAGTTATTGGAAGTTGTGTGTGCCTCCAGCACAGCACAGTATACATCTGTATATACCCCTTTATCTCTGCTGTTTTCTGGTTATTGTCTGCGTGCCCTGACCGCAGTATACACCGCGATATTCACCTCACCTATATAGCTAGTGATCTATCTTTAATAATAGAGCTTGCAGTCAGTAGTGTTAGGAGATAGTGCGTGCTGTCTGCGTGCTCTGTACCCAGTACACACCGCTATATCCACCTACATAGCTGTTCTCTATTTGAGCCCAATTGCCATCTGCAGGAGTTATTGGAAGTTGTGTGTGCCTCCAGCACAGCACAGTATACATCTGTATATACCCCTTTATCTCTGCTGTTTTATGGTTATTGTCTGCGTGCCCTGACCGCAGTATACACCGCGATATTCACCTCAGCCTAAGGCCCAATTTTTCTGCCCCTGTTTAACAGGGGCGTTTAAGTACAATTTTTGATGCAATGCTTTGCAGCAGGGCTAATTCCAGCAAAAAAACTAGAGTATATGGGAGAGGTTGCAGTGTGGTGGCACCAGCAGCAGTGCCTAAGGCCAAATTTTTCTGCCCCTGTTTAACAGGGACATGTAATTACAATTCTTGATATAATATTTCACAGGAGGGCCCCTTCCTGTGCCCACCCAGAGTAACGGTGAGGAGTTATAGTGTTGTGGCACCAGCACCACAACCACCAAAGGTCAATTTTTCTACCACTGTTCAACAATGGCATGTAATTACAATTCTTGATATAATCGTTCACAGCAGGGCGCTCCAGCGCCCACCAAGAGTCACTTTCAGGGCTTACAATGTTGTGGCAAAACCAACACCTTGTTCCGCCATTTCTGCAGAGCATATAGGGCAGGCCCCTACTTTCAAACATCCAACTTACAAACATCTCCTACTTGCAAACGCAAGGAGACAGCAGCAAGTGAGATGAAAAAAGATGGACGACAAAACAAATTATACAGGGGTGATAACCCTTCCCTATGTTTTCCAAAAAGCTTAAAAATAGTTTTTTTGACTGGAGCTACACTTTAAAAATGTACCAGTTGAAAATTACAAACAGATTCAACTTAACACAACAAACCTACACAGTCCCTGTCTTGTTTGCACCGCCTGTATACTGCTGTTCTGAGTATATAGGGCCTGGGGGGCACACGCATTTCCTTTTTTTAATATGGGTACAGGGTTCCCCTTAATATGCGTACAAGACCCAAATAGGCTGGTAATGGGCAGGCAGGGCTACCCATGCCATTTTTCTCAATGATTTTCAACCATATTGCAGGAACCAGATATAACATTAAAACCGCAAGCAGTTTTAAATGGTGTTATTTCCGTTTAATGTCATTTTGTGCAGGGACTGTTCTAAACACGGGAAACACGTAGCACTTCACAGGCATACTACCGACACCCCCCGGGCACCATATTTAAAGGAATATTTCACTTTTTTTTCACTTTCATTGTCAGTAAAATCAGTGCTCCCGCCAAAACGGCCATTTTTAAAAACATTTTAGGCATTGACCCATGTCCCCTGGGGCAGGAGGCAGGTCCCCAAACCCTTTTTAGGACAGTATCTTGCATATTAGCCGTTAAAATGAGCACTTTCCATTTCGAACGTTCGAGTCCCATAGACTTCAATGGGGTTCTAACGTTCGTAACGAACGTGGGGTCCGTTCGAAAGTTCTGGTACGAACCGAACCGGGGGGTGTTCGGCTCATCCCTAATCCTGACCCCTGAACTCTGCGTCACTTACTAATGACCTCTGAGTGATTTAATCCTGACCCTGAACTCTGCATCACTTACTAATGACCTGTGAGTGATTTACTCCTGAACTCTGCGTCACTTACTAATGACCTGTGAGTGACTTACTCCTGACCCCTGAACTCTGCGTCACTTACTAATGACCTGTGAGTGATTTACTCCTGACTCCTGAACTCTGCGTCACTTACTAATAACCTGTGAGGGACTTACTCCTGACCCCTGAACTCTGCGTCACTTACTAATGACCTGTGAGTGATTTACTCCTGACTCCTGAAATCTGCGTCACTTACTAATGACCTGTGAGTGACTTACTCCTGACCCCTGAACTCTGCGTCACTTACTAATGACCTCTAAGTCACTTACTCCTGACCCCTGAACTCTGCGTCACTTACTAATGACCTCTGAGTGACTTACTCCTGACCCCTGAACTCTGCGTCACTTACTAATAACCTATGAGTGATTTAATCCTGACCCCTGAACTCTGCATCACTTACTAATGACCTCTGAGTGAATTACTCCTGACCCCTGAACTCTGCGTCACTTACTAATGACCTCTGAGTGACTTACTCCTGAACTTGGCGTCACTTACTAATAACCTCTGAGTGATTTAATCCTGACCCCTGAACTCTGCGTCACTTACTAATGACCTCTGAGTGACTTACTCTTGACCCCTGAACTCTGCGTCACTTACTAATGACCTTTAAGTGATTTAATCCTGACCCCTGAACTCTGTGTCACTTACTAATGACCTCTGAGTGATTTACTCCTGACCCCTGAACTCTGCGTCACTTACTAATGACCTCTGAGTGACTTACTCATGACCCATGAACTCTGCGTCACTTACTAACGACCTCTGAGTCACTTACTACTGACCCCTGAACTCTGCGTCACTTACTAATGACCTCTAAGTCACTTACTCCTGACCCCTGAACTCTGCGTCACTTACTAATGACCTCTGAGTGATTTAATCCTGACCCCTGAACTCTGCGTCACTTACTAATGACCTCTGAGTGACTTACTCCTGACCCCTGAACTCTGCATCACTTACTAATGACCTCTGAGTAACTTACTCCTGATCCCTGAACTCAGCGTCACTTTCTAATGACCTCTGAGTGACTTACTCCTGACCACTGCATCACTGACTACTCATCTCTGCATCACTTATTCCTGGCCCCTGAAAACCACTTCACTTACTACTAGGGCTGTTACTGATTAAAATTTTTGTGTTCTATTAACCAAATTTTTTTGATTAATTGACTAATTTTGATTATAACGCACATACATATCCAACTACTTTTAGCTGATCTCCTTGCATTGCAACTCTGCATTAGTCAGTGGTAAATGTGGTATACACTATATATGATCACCCGACACTAGTTAGTTTCCACAATCCATGACTTAACTTCACAGTTCACACAAATACGTTTTAAATTCAAACTGTAGCACTGACGTAAGTCATTTTTTTTATTAAACTTTAAGAAAAACGTAGAAAGTTAGTTTAACTTTAATTATAAAACTTATCTAGTATATTGACTGTCAGTCACTTTATAGTAGGCAAGTAGGCATCACTTTAGCCAGTCACGCAGACATACCGGAGTGTTTACATTTTTTTTTTTTTTTTTACAACAATGTTAAAAACGGAGGTTATCAAATTTGCCTACACTTAACTCACTGAATGATCCCAGTTAACAACATCCATATTTATCATCATTGTCCAGGCCGTCCCTCCGTTAGCAGATGGAGGCACTTGGGGAAGGGGGGAGGAGACCGGTGACGTCGATGTCTGTGACATCACTGGATCTCCGACAGAACTCCCTGAAGACCCAGAAGCTGGCGGAGAGGTGAGTACCGATCAAAACAATTTTGATCGATCAAAAAAATTAACGATTAATCGAGGAATTAATCTTTAATTTTCCCAGCCCTACTTACTACTGATCTCTGCATGATTAACTCCTCATCCCTAAACTCTGCATCACTTACTCATGACCCCTGCACTCTGCACCACTTACTTCTGATCCCTAAACTCTAAGTCACTTAACCCTGAACTACTGCTGATCCCTTAAATATGCCTCACTTACTACTGACCTCTGTCCTACTAATAAACTCTAAACCTGCATCACTTACTACAGTACTGACAGTGTTTATTTTGGCAGCAAATTTCGATTTAGTTTTAGTCTTAGTCTTTTGACTAAAATGCCATTTTAGTTTTGGTCCCATTTTAATCATCTGCAATTGATTTTGTTTTAGTCGTATTTAGTTGACTAAATCTGCAGTACATTGTAGTCTACTAAAATGCCCTGCATTTTAGTTGACTCAAATCTAATGTGTTTAGTTAAAGTGGCGTTGCACATAAAAAAAATAAAAATGCATCAAAATTCCTAAAAAAAAAATATTTGGAATTTTTTTTTAACTCACCTCTAAATGCCTGTTGCTAGGGGGTCCCTCGTAGTCTGCCTCCTTCAGTGCCTGGGCTGGTGACGTCACTTCCTCTCGGCGCAGGAAGGGCTCTGCTCTGCCCCCTCCCTCCTGTCAGTCATCCGGGACACGTGACAGGTCCCAGATGACTGCGTGACCAAACACGGCGCGTGGCGCTGCTAGCGCATGCGCAGTGGGTGAGCGGCTGTGAAGCCACAGCCAGGTGCCCACAGTTAGAATGCCGGCGCCGCCGAGCGGAGGGGGGAATGAGCGGGGCTTCGTTCCCCCGCATCGCTGGACCCTGATACAGGTAAGTGTCCGATTCAGTCAGCAGCTGCAATATTTGTAGCTGCTGACCTTTTTTTTTTTTCAAGGGGAACTCCTCTTTAAATTGTTATGCATTATTTAACCACTTCAATACAGGGCACTTAAACACCTTCCTGCCCAGACCAATTTTGAGCTTTCAGCGCTGTCGCACTTTGAATGACAATTGCGTGGTCATGCTACACTGTACCCAAATGAAATTTTTATCATTTTTTTCCCACAAATAGAGCTTTCTTTTGGTGGTATTTGATCACCTCTACGGTTTTTATTTTTTGCGCTACAAATAAAAAAATACCAAAAATTTTGAAAAAAAAATGTTTTTTTTTTGTTTCAGTTTCAAAACTTTGTAAATAAGTACGTTTTATCCTTCACTGATGGGGCTACACTGATGGGCACTGATAAGGCGGCACTAATGGGCACCAATGAAGTGGCACTGATGAGGTGGCATTGATGGACACTGATAGGCGGCACGGATGGGCGACACGGATGGGCGACATGGATGGACACTGATAGGTGGCACAAATTGGCACTGATAGCTGGCACAGATTGGCATGGATGGGCGGCAGAGATGGGCATGGATAGGCGGCACAGATGGGCATTGATAGGCGGCACAGATGGGCATGGATAGGCGGCACAGATGGGCATGGGTGGGCACTCATAGGCGGCACAGGTGGGCACTCATAGGCGGCACAGGTGGGCACTCATAACAGGTGGGCACTCATAGGCGGCACAGGTGGGCACTCATAGGCGGCATTGG
The DNA here is from genome assembly GCF_037356315.1 of Lithobates pipiens. Classification (NCBI taxonomy): domain Eukaryota; kingdom Metazoa; phylum Chordata; class Amphibia; order Anura; family Ranidae; genus Lithobates; species Lithobates pipiens. Next base: position 1,438,214 of record NW_027507879.1, on the reverse strand, counting down.
TGTTATACTGTACTAATGGATGCCAATCAGTGCCAAACAATAATACATGCCAATCAGTGATGCCCATTGTGGGCACTGATTGGCATCCATTATGGGCACTGATTGGCATCCATTGTGCTGACCATTGGCATCCCTGGTGGTCTAGGGAGGATTACCTTTTCCCTGGTGGCGTCCCTGGTGGTCCAGTGTGGGCATCCTCGGGGGGGCTGTGCTGATAATCGATCAGCACAGACTCCCCCCTGTCAGAGGAGCAGCCGATCGGCTCTCCTCTACTCGCGTCTGACAGACGCGAGTGAGGAAAAGCCGATCACCGGCTCTTCCCATTTACACTGTGATCAGCCGTGATTGGACACGGCTGATCACGTGGTAAAGAGTCTCCGTTGGAGACTCTTTACCGAGATTGTAGTTGCCGGGTGTCAAACTGACACCCCGCAACAACGATCGCCGCGATGCGTGCCCCCGGGGGCGCGCAGCGGCTCATAATCCTGAGGACGTCATATGACGTCCGGTCAGGATTATCAAACCACTTTGCCGCCGTCTTTTTGTAATAGGGCGGGCGGCAAGTGGTTAAGCATTTCTCTAGGATTTTCAAACTTATTATATACTCCTGGAGTAAAAAATTTTATGTTTATTATTTATGGTTTGACCAAACTCACAGATACAGATTTAACCACCCTGGATGGTCTGAGGAGGCCTGTAATGCTTCACAGTGTTCTCAACAGTGGTCTCAGGAGGCCTGCAATGTACACAGTGCTCCTAATGGTGGTATGAGAGGCCTGTAATGTTGCACAGTGCTGGATGGTGGTATGAGGAGAGTCCTTTAATGCACCGCGCTCTGGATGCCGGTGGTATGAGGAGAGTCCTTTAATGCACAGTGCTCTGGATGCCGGTGGTATGAGGAGAGTCCTTTAATGCACAGTGCTGCATGGTGGTATGAGGAGAGTCCTGTAATGCACAGTGCTGGATGGTGGTATGAAGAGAGTCCTGTAATGCACAGTGCTGGATGGTGGTATGAGGAGAGTCCTTTAATGCACAGTGCTCTGGATGCCGGTGGTATGAGGAGAGTCCTTTAATGCACAGTGCTGCATGGTGGTATGAGGAGAGTCCTTTAATGCACAGTGCTGGATGGTGGTATGAGGAGAGTCCTTTAATGCACAGTGCTCTGGATGCCGGTGGTATGAGGAGAGTCCTTTAATGCACAGTGCTCTGGATGCCGGTGGTATGAGGAGAGTCCTTTAATGCACAGTGCTCTGGATGCAGGTGGTATGAGGAGAGTCCTTTAATGCACAGCACTCTGGATGCCGGTGGTAAGAGTAGGCCTGCAATGCACACAGTGCTCTGGATGGTGGTCTGAGGGGAGGCCTGTAATGTACACACTCGCAGTGCTCTGCTCTGGATGGTCGTGAGTTGGAACTCTCGTTGAGGGGCCTGTCCTGCATATTTCTGCTCTGGTTGGTCGAGGAGGCCTGTGATGCTTCACTGCTAAGCATGGAGCTCCGAGGAAACTGTAAGTTCAAGAGGGTAAACGTCCCCCCCTCAAACAAAATAGATTTTCGTTGTCGTTTTTGTCATTGGGCGATAACATGGTGTACTTTTCGGGTTTGTTGTCGTCACTGTAAAAAGCCTGCTGACGAAAATTTTTAAGAAAATGTTTCTGTTGACTCTGTGTGAATGTTTCTCAACTCCAGTCCTCAAGTACCCCCAACGGGTCATGTTTTCAGGCTCTCCATTATTTTGCACAAGTGATTTGATCAGTTTCACTGCCTTAGTAATTACCACAGCTGTTTCATTTGAGGGAAGTTCTGGGGTATTGGAGGACTGGAGAAACATTGCGAGTCTGTGTAACTTACTACTGAACCCGTATATTCTGCGTCCCTTTATGTCACGGCCAATCTTCATCTCAATGAAAAACACACCCAATTTTTGTCATGGCACTTGCACTTTGTTTTTCTCAGGCAGGATTATGATCTTGCACACAGGCCCACCGCTTTCAGAAAATGTCCCAGCGTTAGGGCCATGCGTTTTCAGCAGTGGTGGCTAGGCCCCGCACTTACCCCATCTCGCAGGCAGTGCTTCGGGAGCGGCGTCTGCTTCTCTCTGGGCTGTTCCCTCCGGCTGATTCCTCTGTGTCTCCTCCCGGCGACACATCCAATTTGATCTCCTTTTGGCCAATCAGGTGATGGGTCTCACGATCTGCTTCCTGATTGGCCAGGAGGAGAATCAGTGTTACAATAGCTAATATTCCACCCTATTTTGAAGCCTATTAGAGCTTCTGGCATGCACCATGTATACAAGGTCCCCCGGCTCCATGTATAGGGGGAGGGTGGGAGACACCAGCACTGTGCTCCATGTATAGGGGGAGGGTGGGGAACACCAGCACTGTGTTCCATGTATAGGGGGAGGGTGGGGGACACCAGCAATTTGCTCCATGTATAGGGGGAGGGTGGGGGGCACCAGCACTGTGCTCCATGTATAGGCGGAGGGTGGGGGACACCAGCACTGTGCTCCATGTATAGGGGGTGGGTGGGGGACATCAGCACTGTGCTCCATGTATAAGGGGAGGGTGGGGGACACCAGCACTGTGCTCCATGTATAAGGGGGAGCACCAGCACTGTGCTCCATGTACACGGGGGGGGGCACCAGCACCATGTATGGAGGGGGGGACACCAGCACTGTGCTCCATGTATGGGGGGGGCACCAGCACCATGTAAGGGGGGCACCAGCACTATGCTCCATGTATGGGGGGAACCAGCATCATGCACCATGTATGGGGGGGGCACCAGCACCATGTACACAGGGGGGTCTCTGGGGGGCACCAGCACCATGTAAGGGGGGCACCAGCACTGTGCTCCATGTATGGGGGGGCACCAGCACCATGTATAGGGGGGACACCAGCATCGTGCACCATGTATGGGGGGTACGCCAGTACTGTGCTCCATGTATGGGGGGCACCAGCACTGTGCTCCATGTACACAGGGGGGGGGACACCATGTTACATGTACACGGGGGGTACACCATGCTCCATGTACAAAGGGGGGGGACACCATGCTCCATGTACAAAGGGGGGACACCATGCTCTATGTACACATGGGGGGGACACCATGCTCCATGTACAAAGGGGGGACACCATGCTCCATGTACACAGGGGGGGGCACCATGCTCCATGTACACGGGGGGGACACCATGCTCCATGTACACGGGGGGGACACCATGCTCCATGTACAAAGGGGGGACACCATGCTCCATGTACACAGGGAGGGACACCATGCTCCATGTACACAGGGGGGGGGACACCATGCTCCATGTACACGGGGGGAGGGGGCACCATGCTCCATGTACACGGGGGGGGGGGCACCATGCTCCATGTACACAGGGAGGTCACCATGCTCCATGTCAATACTGTTATTATCATTTTAATCATAATTAAAAATTATGTTTTATTTTCTGTACATTTTTGTTGTGGCCCCTTGCCCATGTAAAAGTCTTTTCCTTAGAGGAGTCAACCTGTTTTTCAAATTATCATGTACACTGGGGGGTCTCCATGTACACGGAGGGGGGGGGTCACCATGCTCCATGAACACGGAGGGGGGGTCACCATGCTCCATGTACACTGGGGGGGTCACCATGCTCCATGTACACTTGGGGGGAGTCTCCATGTACACTGGGGGGGTCACCATGCTCCATGTACACTGGGGGGGCACCATGCTCCATGTACACTGGAGGGGGGGTCACCATTCTCCATGTACATTGGGGGGTCACCATGCTCCATGTACACTGGGGGGTCATCATGCTCCATGTACACTGGGGGGGGCACCATGCTCCATGTACACTGGGGGGGGGGGTCAGCATGCTCCATGTACACTGGGGGGTCATCATGCTCCATGTACACTGGGGGGGGCACCATGCTCCATGTACACTGGGGGGGGGTCAGCATGCTCCATGTACACTGGGGGGGTCAGCATGCTCCATGTACACTTGGGGGGTCGGCACCATGCTCCATGTACCCCGGGGGGGGGGGGGTCTCCAGCACTCAGTACAGGGCCAGCCATGTTCTGTCACATTCGCCCTCCCCGTTGCGCTGCCAGCCATGACGTCACCGGGCAGGCGGGCGCGGTGCATTGTGGGCGGGGAGGAGAGCTCGCCATTTGCAGCAGACAGAGGCGGTTACCGGCAGGAGAGGATGCGCTCCGGAACTTCGGTTGTCAGTTAGGAGAGGCCTGGGCTCCGGGCCTGACACTGGGAGGAGGCTCACCCTCCCCGGACACACCGACCACCAACACCGCGCTGAGGCCGCACTGACAACTGACCGCTGAACGGTACGGCAGGGGGGAGGACCACAAGTCCCAGCGTGTCCGCACTGACAGAGCCGGCCTGAGATTGTCATTTCTATTGAAGCCGGGGAGGGGAGGAGGGCACCATCCATAAACCGTGTCTGCCATCTGGGGGAGCATTGTACATGATGGGGAGGGGGGTCTTGTATAGGAGCAGAGTATGACACGGGGGTCAGGATATTGTATGGGGGGGGGGGATTCAGATATTATATGGGGGTGAGGACTGGCAGTGTATTATAACACACGGGGTGATCAGGATGTAGGGGTGTCTGTATTGGGGTTCTGTACTATGGGGGGTGCTGGGATCTTTGTAGGGGGGTGCTGGGATCTTTGTGGGGGGGGGGATATTTCTCCTATGGAGATCAGAGGTATCAGGTTGGGGGGGGTTGGTTTCCGGTGATGGATTGGGTGGTGCTCGGACATATCTTCTATTGTATCTTAATTATTTTTTTCTGGTATATTTAGCTTTATATTAAACCTGCACACCATGGGGGGGGGGGGGGGGGGCTTATGCCTAGAGATGTGACGTTGGAGGGGGGCATTTGTACCCGGATTGTTCTATGAAGACACAGACTACAGGAGGATCTGTGATGGGGATTTGCTCTGTGATTATATATTTCCTGTGAATGGATCTGGGGGAGTCTGGGGTGGGGGATGTGATGTGTGTGTGTGTGGGGGGGGGGGGGTGATCTGGGGTAGGTGCTGTACACACAGATCAGGGTGGTGTAGGGTGAGGATGTATGGTGATTTTTTGGGGGGGGCGATTTATGGTTCTACAGGAGACGCTGCAGGGGATTTGTAATAGGAAGTTGTGATGTCATAAAGAGACATGATGGGTGTTTAGGATAATATAGGATGCCTGATGCAAGGTGGTATAGACTGGGGGCTGTACTGCCCATACACGAGGAGAGTGATGATGGAGGTGCAGTTTGCAGTCGGATGCTGTGATGTCATACAGAGATCAGGGATGAGGAATCTGGGAAGAGATTTCTGTACCAAGAGGAGAACAAGTGCAATGGGGGAAACCTGAATAAATTGTCATATAGGGAGACCAGATTCAGTAAGATGGGGAGTGTGCTGTCAGTGTGACAGGGAATATATACGGTGAATCGAATGTGACGGGGCGGCTGCATATGGTCTGCGGCGCGGACGGGGCGGCTGCATATGGTCTGCGGCGCGGACGGGGCGGCTGCATATGGTCTGCGGCGCGGACGGGGCGGCTGCATATGGTCTGCGGCGCGGACGGGGCGGCCGCATATGGTCTGCGGCGGGGCCTGTAATGTTAATATCTCTTAGTGATTATAAATAGGACAAAGGCTGCCTGTACTCATAGGAGACAAGGTGGTTGATTTACTAAACTAGGGAGTGCAAAATAATCTGGTGCAGCTCTGCATAGAAAACAAATCACTTTTTTTTTTTTCCTTGTACTTTGCACGCTCATTTTTCCCAAATCATAGGTGCTGTCGACTCACTTTCTTCGGTTCCGTATAGTCGAGGGTCTTGGGAGCATGCATGCGAAGTTTGGGGCCCGGGGGACCTAAGATAGGCGAGCAATCGCGTCCCCAACCTGGCCAGTTTTTTTTGTCAAAGATTATTTAAACTAGCCGAAGTTAGAAGCGGATTGGCTACCATGCACAGCTGCACCAGATTTTGCGCTCTCTGGTTTTAGTAAATCTACCCCCATGGCGGTCTGTGGTGGGATGGAGGATGCAGTTTCTTAGGACCGTTGTGTGATGGGATACCCGATGTCGTTTACTGATTATTATTGTTGGATTCGCTGAGGTCAGCATCCCCGGCACTCTAGTTGTGGAACTACAAGTCCTATGAGGATTTGCAAGACTCTTGACAGCCATAGGCAGAGCTCCCAGAGAAAGGGGCATGATGGGATATGTAGTCTTTCCTCAGCTGGAATGCAGAGGTTGCCTACCTTGGGGATGTTTTGCACTGAGATGAACAAGGTCGGCATGTGATAGCATTGGGTCCATTGTGGGGATGGAGTGTGTACTTTCATGGAGGGTCCTCCTCGTGAATTACAAGAGGATGAGAGGAGCAATATAATGAAGGATCTGTAGTAGTCGGAATGGGTGAAGATATATGGTCGCCAAGCCTGCATGCTCTAGGCGGGTATGCGATCGCTCTGATATTCCACTGGGCCTAGGATGACTTGTACTGGGGGATGTGTATAAGAAGACGGAATCCAAGGTGATTTGATGGACATTGCAGCTCTAGACAGGATGTGGGATCACAGCATAAGTGATTGTACATTGCAACAAAGAAGACTGGCTGTGGGCTGGTCTGGAAGGGTCCATGTGCTGGATCTGCATGTCATCCTTTTGTACAGGGCTGGCTTGTAGACCAGTCCTGATCCCAAATCCCCATGGTGTGGTTACAGCTTGTGTTTGTCATGGTTCATCCTGGCACCGTGGAGATAATAGCGTGGTGTTGGGGGGGGGGGGGGCATGCGGCATTATTTTGGAGGAGGCCCGGGGTCCTGGGTCCCCGCTGTATTGTTTCCGAGGAGACGTGGTCCTGAGAGCACAGGCTGCGCTAGAAGCATGATCCTGCTCTAGGTACACACAGGGGGGAACGTGACGGTTCTTCGCCACACAAATCACATTGTGACTTTATATACAGGGTGTGATTTGCATGACAGACAGAGAATGAAGTCTGTTGTCATATTATATGACATTTTATAGAGGATCTTCTGTATGCTGTGATGCTGTAAAAATGTCATGCATGTATTTGTATATGCTTGGCCGGGGGGATGAAACATATTTTTTTTTTTTTACTGTGATCGGCTGGAGGAGGAGGAGGAGGAGGGGGTGGGGGGAGGAGCAGGAAATGTGGTCCCTGGTGGCCTTGTAATGAAAGCTGTTATCTCTGCTCCATCCAGTGCAGTCACACAGGTCGTTGTAGGTAGGTTTGCCATGCATGAGACGTATATAGAACAATCCTTGCGTGAGATCTTTTGAAATGATATGTAAAGAAAAGTCACTTTTTAAAATCTTTGATGTCGGGTTGTATAGAATCAGAAATATTCTACCCAGACATTGTGTAAGGTGTAATTGTAGGTGTATTGGTGCACCTGTATCAATGCCAGAATATTGTCTGCGGTTCTATTAATATTATTATTATTTTGCACAGGTAAAGCTTACAGTGAAACTATATACTCATCAATTTTATTGTTTCCCAAGACAGTGATATTGAGGGAGCACTGTGAAGTAACATCAGAGTTGGATTAAATTTTTATATCAACTAGGGCTGAAACGGCTAATCGATTCATCGACGGCTAATCGATTCCTATTTTCATAATCGATTAATCGGCCAGTAACATAATGGGGGTTAAAAAAACTAAAATGAACCCTTTATAGTACAAAAATAGCAAACAATCGCTACTGTAAATATTACTTTAACAGTTCTACAGTTAAATAAAAGAACCCCTTACAGTAGTGATTATCTGCTTTTTGTTGTAGTATAAAGGACTACTTTTTAGTGTGTTTTTTTTTTTTTTTTTTTTTTTTTTTTTTAAACCCCATTATGTTACTAAACGTCTTAGCCCTTGTACACACGGTCGGAGATTCCAACAACCAAATCCGACGGATTTTGTCTGAAACTGTTGCATACACACGTTCGGACAAAGTTGTCGGAAAATCCGACATGACGTTATTTCGTTACGACGGGACTACGTTCAGGCTAGTAGCCAATAGCTTTGGTGTAGGAATTTGATCTGAGCATGGGTGGCACTTTGTCCGATCGGAATTCTCTACACATGATCGGAGTATGTCCAATCGGAGCATTTTGTCTGAAAATGTTACCAACAAGTTGGGAAAACTTGGTCCGTCTGGATACTCCGACGGAAACAGTCCGATGGAGACCACACACAGTCGGCATATCCGATAAAACGGTCCGATAGGAAACATTAGACCTGGTTCACACCTCTGCTTTTTGGTGCCTTTTGCAGAAAAGCACTACAGTTCATTTACATGGATTCCTATGGGACACGTTCACATCTATGCTTTATTTTTATTTTATTTATTTTTTTTAGCCGTTGTGTATTTGGAAACGGTCAGGGACTTTTTTTTTAACGCAAAACAATGCTTTTTTGGTTCAATATACTTCAATGGAGAAGCTGCAGTAAAGCATGTAATGGGTTTTTGCAGCAAATTGTGTTTTTTTTTTTTTTTTTTTTTATCTGCCCAACAACAAATTGGCCAAAAAAAATGCAACAACTCAAATCACAGCAAAATCACGTGTGCAAAAAAACAAAAAGCACTGCAGAAACAGATTAAAAGCAAACTGCATACCGAGCCTTATGCTGGCCACGCAGATCATTTTTCAGACAAAAAAATCTTTGTACATTCGCTGAAAGAATGTTGTTTTAAAATTTTCACTTGTTTTTCACTTGTTTTTAACATTCTGTTTTTAAAATGAATGTAATTTCTGAACGAAAACCACACATGCTGTCTGAAAATTCCTTTCACCGAGCAGTTTTCTATTTCCAAATTTTCCCGTCACTGTGGTTGAAAACGAACATCGATTTTTGACCCCCACTAACGATTAGAAAATCAAACAAACGTTCTTAAAATTAAGTTTTATTTTTTTTTTTTTTTTTTTTTTTTGAGAGAAGATCTCCTCTAATAGTATATACAGTATATCTCTTCTGTCTGTTGTTCTCAGAGTGGATTAGATATTTTGCTCTCTAACCGTATAGTTGGTTATTTATATTTACCACTGCATAGAGATAATTAAGAATTAAATATTTTTTTTTTTTTTTTTTTTGAACGTTACATATTTGACTAAATTATACACCATTATTTTAAAAAATTTTTTTTTTTTAAGGTTATTAATCGAATATGAAAATAATCGTTAGTTGCAGCCCTAATATCAACTCAATTTGAAATCATTATATTACTCCTCAACAGTCCTATTCACTTTAATGGGACAGCTAATGATGTGGCAGTGACGTAACAAGGTGAGGGACGTGGCGGCAGCAGGTGAATGGATGCCCCGCTAACAGGCGCTGCCATGATGGAATTGAAATGACAGGTGCTCTTTAAATGTAAGGACTTGTTGTAAGGTTGGCCGCAGGCCAGCCTGTATTTGTAGGAGGCGCCTGAGAGGAGTATTTAAATCTCCTCCTCTGTCAGGGCCAGTGTTGGTAGGTTTTCTGGGTTGGCCTCAGGCCTTGGTTCTTAGAAGTATCGCATTTCCCGCTTGAAGACTCTTGACTACAAATTCTGGCTGGTAGTTAGAATTTTTAATATTTGCAAATAAAATGGTTTCCTATTTAAAATAATAAGCTGTCGGGTTAAACAGCAATATCAGAACCAATTCAATCATACAGTTTGTAGTGCACATCGATTTGCAAAACAATGGGATAATGGAATATTCGTGAACTTTAGTTTTTATCTCATGGTTACTATGACATTGTGTGAATTCATCAATGCAGTGCATGTTATCTCAGCTTGCATTCATTGACTGATAGTGGCTGCATCACCACCGCCATCACCTGCAGCAGGGTGGAATTGATTTAAATCCCTAGTTAAAAGACTTAAATTAAATCTTTTTTTACTATATATATATATATATATATATATATAACAAACCTCCACTGTGCAGCTTGTTTTGCACAGAGTGGCCCCGAACCTGGTCTTCTGGGGCCCCTCGGCGGCTGTCTCGCCCCCCTCCCCCCCCCCATGGACTCGACACCTTAATGCGAGCTCACTTGCATGGCATGGAGTGCTTGCGGGCATGCTCCCCTGATACAGTGAGCAGCTATGGCTGCCGGCTGTATCACTCGGCCCTGCCCCCCCCCTTTTTAAAGCGCAGTTGTCGTCTTTCCTGCAACGGCTCCTCCTCTGACCCACTGTTGACTTACTGACAGTCCCATTCACCTTAATGGGAAGGCTGGTGATGCAGCAGTGACACAACAAGGTGAGGGAGGTGGCAGCATCAGGTGAGTGGATGCCCGCTAACAGGTGCAGCCATGATGGATCTGAATTGACAGGTGCTCTTTAAATGTAAGGACTTAGGCCTCTTTCAGACGAATGATCTGTTAAGGTCCACCTGTCAGTTTTTTAGGTAGACTTCTATGGATCGTCGGATGTCGGCGGTGACACGTCCGCTGACATCCGACCTGCTCCGATCCGAAAAAGTGTGATGGAGGAAAAACCTACTTTTCTATCCGTCATCGTAACGGGTGACGACTCGCTCTGCAGTCTGTCGTCATCCGATTCCCCCATAGGGGAGAGCGGCGCTCTGACAGGTCCGTCCCTGCCCAGTGTGTAGAGACTGACCTATCATCTTCCTGCTCAGCGGGGATTGACGGAGAGATCCCCCTCTGAGCAAGCGGATGTCCAGGGGGCGGATAATCCCGGATCCGTCCCGTGTGAAAGAGCCCTTATTCTTGCTGGTAGTTAGAATCTTTACTATTTGCAAACAAAATGAAGGTTTACTATTTAGAATATTAAGCAGTCAGGTTGGTAAAACAGCAATATCGGAACTAATTCAATCATCCAGTTTGTAGTGTACATAGATTTGCAGGAAAGGAATATTCCTGAACTTTGTTTTACCTCATGGTTACTGTGACATTGTGTGAATGCACCAATGCAGTGCATGTTATCTCAGCTTGTTTACCAAAAATGTAAATATTGCAGAATGTACAGCCTCATGCTACATAACTAAGCTCCATTTCATGCTGAATAAACTAAATTAAATTATTAATGTTTTTTTAAATGGAAAACTATATGTAGGTATTGGCTGGTGTCATAACTGATCACATGCGTAGCCCCATGTCAACTGCAGATCAAACAGGTTAAAGAGGAAGTAAACCCTGATGGGCTTTACTTCCATTTCTGTTCCCTGCAAAGTAAAAGTATAATGTGCCATCGCATACTAGCACATTATGTGACCCCTGCAAACGAAGCCCGCGCTGTTCCGCTGGAGGCCACATCCATCTTCACCCCTCTTCCTTCCAGGTTCGCTGACTCCGGCTCTGCAACTGACTGAAGTCACGTGATGTCACTTTCACACATTCTGGCCAATATTGTAACTGTGGGCTCTGTGGCAGCTTTATTAGGACCTGAGATTGGAGGTGTATTTTTATAGGACTGTATGGAAATCCCCAATTGGATTCTTTAAAGTGATCATAAAAGAATAATTTTTTTTTTTATTTATTTTTTTTTTATTATGAACATCTCTATACCCACCTGCTCTGTGCAATTCTATTGCACAGAGCAGCCTCAAACCTCCTCTTCTTCTACTCATGGCTCATCCTTTTTGTCCAGTGCCCCCATGGGAAGCCACTTCACTCATGCGTGCTCGCTCCCCAGCCCTGCTGCTACGTCCATAGACACAGCCAGCGGGACTCGGGCCCCACCCTGCCTCATCACTGGCTTTGATTGACTGTACTGGGCGATGGCTCCTGGTGCCCCAGCAAAGATAGTGAGGCCCTGGAAGTGAGTGGAGAGAAGAGCTGCAGATGTGGTGCAGCGCTGGATTGAACAAGGGCTCAGGTAATTATGGGGGGGGGGGCAAAATCGTTGCCAAAATCGTTGCGTTAACATTTTCATCTTAAAGTGTGTGTGTGTGTGTGTGTTTTTATTTTTTATTTTATTTTTTTATGTTGTCTACAAGGTAAGTTACAATGTGCTAGTACCAGCACATTATGTTAAACTTGCCTTGAAACGACAGCGAGATGTTAGAACTGCAGACCCACCCTTTTTCACCTGTCTGTCTTCCGGGGTTTGCGTACTCTGGCTTTGAGACTGTCCGGAGCTGCGATGGCATAGGGGGAGCGTTCTTCCCCCCCCCCCCCGGCCACCAGTGTAAGGGGGGAGCGTTCTTCCCCCCCCCCCCCCCCCCCCCCCCCGGCCACCAGTGTAAGGGGGGAGCGTTCTTCCCCTGACATTGATTGATTAAATTTTAACAGGAATTCCTTAAAGCGGAGGTCCACCCTAAAGTGGACCTTCCGCTCATCGGAACCCCGCCCCCCCCCGGCGCCACAATTGGCACCTTTCAGGGGGGAGGGGGTGCAGGTACCTGTACAGGTATCTGCACCCACTTCCGGGATAGCTCTCTGCGGAAAGGGGAGTAGATTACGCCCCTTTCCGAAAGTTCCCCCGCTGCCTGCTGGGAAACGCACAGATCCCAGAGGCAGCGGGTCCATCCTTATTGCGCAGCGCGACTCGCGCATGCGCAGTAGGGAACCAGGAAATGAAGCCGAAAGGCTCCACTTCCTGATTCCTATACCCAAGATGGCGGTGGCAGCACCCGAGAGACGATCGAGAGATCGGCTTCGGGTGCCGACATCGCGGGCGCGCTGGACAGGTAAGTGTCACTATTTTAAAAGTCAGCAGCTGCAGTATTTGTAGCTGCTGGCTTTTAAAAAAATAAAAATAAACGCGGACTCCCGGCGGACTCCCGCTTTAAGACCTGAAAATGTATTTTAAGGTTTCTTCTTGGGTAATAAGGTTGAAAAAGGCTGCTTTATTGAAGTGTGTAAAAATAGACATCTATACTCTGCTATACAACTACAGCATTGGTTTCCCTCTGGCTCTAAGCCAGTGACTGACCATCACTGCTCTACGCACAGTGAAGACCGAGAACTGAGTGATCAGCGGTCATGTGATCACTCAGTTCTCGGTCTTCACTGTGCGTAGAGCAGTGATGGTCAGTCACTGGCTCTCTGCTTGGCCCCTCCAGCGCTGGGGTGGGAATGACCGGTTCAGGCTCTCTGTAGCGTACTGTGAGGCTAAGCTTGCTGCCGGTCAGGCGTCTGGGTAGACACTAAAATTGGGATCCTTGCAGAGCCCGGGCTGGCGCTCTGCCATCACCTGACACAGGCCTTAGTCTGCTGAATATGGAACCCAGGAGTGCAGAAATAAGTGGGCAAGAGAAAAAAACAAGCTTTTACCATACTTCTCTTTTAACCACTTGCCGCCCACCCTATTACAAAATGACGGTGGCAAAGTGGTTTCATAATCCTGATCGGATGTCATATGACGTGATCAGGATTATGTGCCGCTGCGCGCCCCCGGGGGCGCGCATCGCGGCGATCGTTGTTGCGGGGTGTCAGTCTGACACCTGGCAACTACGATCTCGGTAAAGAGTCTCCGACGGAGACTCTTTACCACGTGATCAGCCGTGTCCAATCACGGCTGATCACAGTGTAAATAGGAAGAGCCGGTGATCGGCTTTTCCTCACTCGCGTCTGTCAGACGCGAGTAGAGGAGAGCCGATCGGCTGCTCCTCTGACAGGGGGGGGCTGTGCTGATCTATTATCAGCACAGCCCCCCCCCCCGAGGATGCCCACACTGGACCACCAGGGATGCCACCAGACCACCAGGGATGGTCAGGATAAGGTATGCCACCCTAGACCACCAGGGATTCCACTCAGTGCCACAATGGGCATCACTGATTGGCATGCATTGCGTGGCACTGATTGGCGTCCATTAGTACAGTATAATAATACAATGCCGCCTATCAGTGCCCATCCGTGCCGCCTATCGGTGCCCATCCGTGCCCACCTGTGCCGCCTATCCATGCCCACATGTGCCGCCTATCCATGCCACCAAAAGAAAGCTCTATTTGTGGGAAAAAATGATAAAAATTTCATTTGGGTACAGCGTAGCATGACCGCGCAATTGTCATTCAAAGTGCGACAGCGCTGAAAGCTCAAAATTGGTCTGGGCAGGAAGGTGTTTAAGTGCCCGGTATTGAAGTGGTTAAACTGATATAGTGATGACTGAAGCTGTATGTATGCTTTTATATCTATTAAGTGGCCATTGACTGTGCTTATCAAATGAATGCAAATTTGTATTAATTCTGGAATTTAAAAACTGCCGGCTGTGGTCAGTGAAACATCAGCAGAACTTGCTGATACAGTATGACGAAGCAGCTTGTAGCAGTCACAGAATTGTACCGACTTCCATGCACCTTGCTGATAGTATACGGCCTTCTAGGCTCTTTAAATATTTACGCTGGTTTGCCGGCTTCCCAGGTATCTGAATACACCCTGTAATGCCGGTCCTGACAATCGTACCTGGGAACCATGCTTCCCATATCGTGCTCTCAGGGTCTTGTTCACACCATGTGCACAAATCTCTTCATACAGGGAAAAAAAAAATGTAAACTACACCAACATTGCGGTGTGAACAGGATGCATAGAAAACAACTGGTGATGCAGGTGCAGATAATCCAGGTGTGCTGCTGATTTTGATGAAGAAGCTGCTGCGGATGATGATGATGTTGATGATGAAGAAGCTGCTTTTGGAGTATCTATTTCAGATGCATTCAAATTTTAGTTTATTCAGCATGAAATAGAGCTTGGTTATCCAAGAGGCTTTATAGTCTGCAATATTTACATTTTTTTTTTTTTTTTTTTTTTTTTTGTGGTAAACTCATTCAATGAATGCAAGCTGAGATAACATGCACTGCATTGATGCAGTCACACAATTTCACGGTAACCATGAGAGAAAACAAAGTTCACGAATATTCCTTTAGCCCATTGTTTTGCAAATCGATGTACACTGCAAACTGATTGGATCGGTTCTGATATTATTATTTTAAATAGGAAACCATTTTATTTGCAACTATTAAAGATTCTAACTACCTGCCAGAATAAGTCTTTACATTTTAAGGAGCACCTGTCATTTCAGATCCATCATGGCTGTTAGTGGGCATCCACTCACCTGCTGCCGCCACGTCTCTCCCCTTGTTGTGTCGCCGCTGCATCACCAGCCGTCACATTAAGGTGAATGGGACTGTCGGTGACTCAACAGCAGGTCAGAGGAGGAGCCGCTGCGGGAAAGAGATGACATTTTCTCTTTAAAAATGTTGCTTTACATCCAGTTGATTTAATTCAAGTCTTTTACTAGTGATTTAAATCAAATCCACCCAGGCGATGATGCTGCTGCTGCAGGAGGTGATGATGGTGGTGATGCTGCTGCTGCAGGAGGTGGTGATGGTGATGGTGATGGTGATGGTGATGATGGTGATGCTGCTGCTGCAGGAGGTGATGATGATGATGGTGGTGGTGATGATGCTGCTGCTGCTGCAGGAGGTGATGATGATGATGGTGGTGGTGGTGATGCTGCTGCAGGAGGTGATGATGATGATGGTGGTGGTGGGGATGCTGCTGCTGCAGGAGGTGATGATGCTGCTGCTGCTGCAGGAGGTGATGATGATGATGGTGGTGGTGGTGGTGATGCTGCTGCAGGAGGTGATGATGATGATGGTGGTGGTGGGGATGCTGCTGCTGCAGGAGGTGATGATGATGGTGGTGGTGGGGATGCTGCTGCTGCAGGAGGTGATGATGATGGTGGTGGTGGGGATGCTGCTGCAGGAGGTGATGATGATGATGGTGGTGGTGGGGATGCTGCTGCTGCAGGAGGTGATGATGATGGTGGTGGTGGGGATGCTGCTGCTGCAGGAGGTGATGATGATGGTGGTGGTGGGGATGCTGCTGCTGCAGGAGGTGATGATGATGGTGGTGGTGGTGATGCTGCTGCTGCTGCAGGAGGTGATGATGATGATGGTGGTGGTGGGGATGCTGCTGCTGCAGGAGGTGATGATGGTGGTGGTGGTGGGGATGCTGCTGCTGCAGGAGGTGATGATGATGATGGTGGTGGTGGGGATGCTGCTGCTGCAGGAGGTGATGATGATGATGGTGGTGGTGGTGATGCTGCTGCTGCTGCAGGAGGTGATGATGATGATGATGATGGTGGTGGTGGGGATGCTGCTGCTGCAGGAGGTGATGATGATGGTGGTGGTGGGGATGCTGCTGCTGCAGGAGGTGATGATGATGATGGTGGTGGTGGGGATGCTGCTGCTGCAGGAGGTGATGATGATGATGGTGGTGGTGGGGATGCTGCTGCTGCAGGAGGTGATGATGATGGTGGTGGTGGGGATGCTGCTGCTGCAGGAGGTGATGATGATGGTGGTGGTGGGGATGCTGCTGCTGCAGGAGGTGATGATGATGGTGGTGGTGGGGATGCTGCTGCTGCAGGAGGTGATGATGATGGTGGTGGTGGGGATGCTGCTGCTGCAGGAGGTGATGATGATGGTGGTGGTGGGGATGCTGCTGCTGCAGGAGGTGATGATGATGGTGGTGGTGGGGATGCTGCTGCTGCAGGAGGTGATGATGATGGTGGTGGTGGGGATGCTGCTGCTGCAGGAGGTGATGATGGTGATGCTGCTGCTGCAGGAGGTGGTGGTGATGGTGGTGGTGCAGCTGCAGGAGATGATGGTGATGCTGCTGATGGTGGTGGTGGTGATTATTAGTTTATACAGCACTTTAAAAAAAAAAAGACGGGACAGAGTACTTTCAGTTTCGACTAAGACCAGACAGCAGCACAAGGGACAGTTGATGGTGGAGGTGGTGCTGCTGCAGGAGATGCTGGTGCTGATGCTGGTGCTGCTGCAGCAGGAAGGCATGGATCCTGCATTTCTGCAAAGAGGGGCGCAAATCTATGCCTTCCCCTAGTAAAAGCACCTCCCCCCACAGTAGTAAAGCATCAGCTAGGCACACAGTTAACCTTTTGATCGCCCCCTGATAACCCATTCCCAGCCAGTGTCATTAGTACAGTGACAGTGCATATTTTTAGCACTGGTCACTATAATGTCGCTAGTCCTCAAAGTGTCAGTGTCCAATTTGTCTGTCGCAGTTCTGCTATAAGTCACTGACTGCTGCCATTACTAGTAAGAAAAAAAATAAAATAAAAAACTCCATTAATATAACTCATAGTTTGTAGACACTAACTTTTGCGTGAACCAATCAATATACGCTCATTGGGATTTTTTTATTTTTTTTTGCAGAATACATATTGGCCTAAATTGATAAAGAAATTAGATTTATTTTTTAATTTTTTGTACATTGTTTGTTTTTCATGTAATGTTTTACAGCAGAAAGTAAATGATATTGTGTTTTTTTTTTTTTTTCTCATTGTTAGTCCATGTTTTTTATTTTAATTTTTTTTTGTTTAAATTTCAAAAAAAAACTCAGAGGTGATCAAATGCCACTAAAAGAAAGCTCTATTTGTGGGGTAAACTGGGGACACATTTTTTTATTTTTTTTTATTTGGGTACAGTGTCACATGATTGCGCAAATGTCAGTTAAAATAACGCAGTGCCGTATAGCAATAAATGGCCTGGTCAGGAATGGGGGGGGGTAAATCTTCTGGAGCTGAAATGGCTAATGTTACTGTGCTTTTTAACATGAGGGTTTACAGAATAAGCACATCTTGCATTTTGATAAAGATTCTGCTTTTGTTTATTTTTGTTAAGCTCTCTGTCTTTTTATATATGACTTGTGCCTCCCTGCGGTACTTGCATAGCAGATCTCTGATGAGAACAGGTGGATCAGCGCCCAGGTGAGTCCTTTTCTCACCTGGCTCTCTTCTATTGTTGAGTCACCTGTCCTCGTCCAATGAGGAGACTCTGCCTTGTTATGAAGCTGCGGCTCCTCCTGCGCTCCCCTGACACATGGTAATTGCAGTGATGGGTTGTGCTTTTTTTTATCCAGGCACTGTGATTTGTGTCTTGTCACTCCCCTCTGGGGGGGATAAAGCTGCGTCACACTGATCTCTCTATCACTATTGCAGTCCTCACCCCCCTATGCATTGTGTCTAGGCAGTGCCAGGCTCCAATCCCCTCCCTGCTTCTCTCACAGGCAACCCACGGGAACGATCTGGAATATTGCAGAGCACAGCCAGGAATCCATGGCACATACGGCACAAAGAACTGCAGTGAACGCCATAGGATATAGCGATAGTTACTATGTAGCCTGGATGTCTCCTGGAGTCCTTTTACTATTCGTGTAACTGGAAGCAAAGCGCAGGTTTGCAGTTCTCAATTTTTTTATTTTTTTGTTTAACCCAGCGGGTTGAAAAAAAACTGAGAAGCTCACTGTACTAAGTATGGGATTTTAGTACATCATTGATCTCCCTGCTTGAGCTATTGTGTTCTAACAGGGGGACTAACACCCCCCCCCCCAGATATATATATTATTATTATTATTTTTTTTAGCATGCTCATGCCACAAGCTAGACAGGCTGCTGTACACACTGGTCGAATGTCGGCTGGTTTCTTTAATTGGTCAATACCAGCTGATATCTGCCTGTGTGTACCAGCCTTAAGACGCACCATTTTTAGTATGTAAGCTGGTGTCTATTGTGTAAAGACAAGGGGTGGTGCATTTTGCTAATGCAATGTACTGTTTACTTTTACTATTTATTTTTTCTTTATTGAAATATCACAAAATTACATTTTATTCAGTAGAGCTGCGGTGCAACAAGATGCACTGACTTGAGGTTAGGTGTAGTTTGAAACTACACAGAATTGGTCAATTTTTATGCATTGCACAGCAGCCCTCCTCCGTTTTTTTTTTTTTTTTTATTTATTTTTTTTTTTTTTTAGCACAGCAGCCCTCCTCCGTTTTTTTTTTTTTTTTTAGCACAGCAGCCCTCCTCCGTTTTTTTAGCACAGCAGCCCTCCTCCGTTTTTTTAGCACAGCAGCCCTCCCCCGATTTATTTATTTATTTTTTTTTTGGAAAATCTGTTTATTGAGTTTTAAACCATTGAACAAAAAACAAACAAAAAACAAACAACAAACATTGGTCACGACTAGAGTGGACTTCGGTATCTACAAAGACATGAGAAGAGGCAAACAGTTACGTGCATCATAACAGTGGGCCAGAGACCTCATAATGGTTCCCGCAGGTGGCATTTGTGGGCAGGATGATGTCAGTGGGCCCAGAGCATCCATCACCAAAATACAATTACATTCACAATGGCATGTTCCTATTTTTGGAGGAAAATATCAGGTTAAGAAGGGTGCAAGTCAGAGGCTGTGGAGGGATCTGCCAGCCATTTGGACCAAACCTTATCATATTTGCGGGGGCAACCCCTATTAGAGTAACAATCCTTGTACAGGGGCAGGCTACTGTTAACTAGTTGTTTCCACAAAGATAGAGGAGGAGGAGTGGGCTTACGCCAGCTAAGGGCTATGGCTTTGCGGGCATAAAAGAGGAGCAGTCCGACCAGAGTGCGGCTAGCCACAGTGGGAACTAGTTCCTCCACCAGGCCCAGTATACATATTGCCATGGAGGGTTGGAGCGATATGGTGGTGACCTGTGAGATGACCTGTAGTATCTCTTTCCAATAGTCAACAATGGGTGGGCAGGTCCAAAAAATGTGGGTGAAATCCCCTGGTATCTCTCCACATCGCCAGCAGCCGGGGGGGGAGGCGGGGTTCATTTTGTGCAGCCTATGCGGGGTGAAATATGCACGGTGGACCATTTTAAATTGTATTAGGCGGTCTCTCAGGGAGACCAGGGATCTAAAAGGGAAGTCCCATACGTCGTCCCAGTCATCATTATCAAAGTCAGGTATGTCGTGTAGCCACTTGTTCCTAAGTTTTTCCAGAGAGGGGAGGGAAGTCAGCACCAAATGAGAGTAGAGGCGAGAGGTGGGCTTTTGTGCGCATCCAGACCTGAGGAGGTCCTCCAGGGTGGATTGGATGATCTGGATCGGGGGGTTGGAGAATTGATGACTGAAGGCGTGGGAAAGTTGAAGGTATCTAAAAAAATAACTCTGAGGAGTGTTGAAGTCGGAGATCAGTTTAGGAAATGGGGCCAGAGATTGATTGGAGATCACCTGGACCACCTTTTTAATGTTGAATTTAGTCCAAGCGTGTGGCTCAGGCAAATTGTAAAAATGCTCTAAGGTGGGGTTTAACCACAAGGGGGCAGCCGGGGAAATTGCATTTTTAGGATACTTCTCAAGTTGAAGTCCCACCCTCCAAGCACGAAGCGTAGTGCGCATGGAGGGGGTCAACTGGTACGGGGCTTTTGGGCCACGAAAAAGTAAAAATTGTAGCGCCTCCAACGACTTCACCACGGCCGCCTCGACCAAGGTGGCGGGGTTTGTCGTATCTGGTTTATTTATTTATTTTAATTTTTTTGCACAGCAGCCCTCCCCGTTTGCAGCGTGGTGGTGTCATTAGGACATATCTATAGAAAACAAGTTTTATGTGTTCCCTAGCATCAAGCCTACATTGCTTTATGCAGATTTAAAGTGGTTGTAAACCTCCTTTATACCTAGTAAAGTGACTTGTCTCGGGTGATACAGAGATTAAACATATCCTCCTACATATGTGTCTAGCTGCAGTCTTCTCTTCTCTACAGCCTCCTAAAGCACACATTTTACACAGCATCTCTGGGCTTCAGAAGAGAGAGGCGGTATTCTGATGTCACACACTGCACAGCATAGAGCAGGAAGCTGAGTGTAATTTGATACCTGAGTGGGGGAATGGACACAGATCTCTAAACAGTCTACTGCAATGACTCTAGGTGGTGGTTTTGCACAGTGAATTTGTTGGGACCTATTGCATTGCACAATTCTGCCGGTCTAGCTTGTTTTCAGGCTTGTTTCTGCAGTGGAGGTGGCATCTTACAGGAAGAGCCTCAGTAGGATGATGTTTTATATGTAGTCGGTGGTGCCGCCCCCTCTCTCCAGCCACCCCCTATTTTGTCAATAGATAGATTCATGCATTGCATGAATATATTCATGGCCGCCACTGTTTTTGAAGTACCTGATTAGAGCCATAGGCTGCCCCCACCGTCACCCACTTCCCCACGAGACTGGGTAAGTGGCAGGGGGGACATGGGTTGCTGTGTGTGTGTGTGTGTGTGTGTGTGTATATATATAAAAAAAATTTTTTTCCCAGTTTGTGCACTAGCTGCCACTGTTTGTAGTCCAGTGAATCGATGTGACACAGAAAATAGTGATGTGATTTGCTGACTGTGCTGGGAATCGGTCCTCCTCTTTTGCTGTGGGAAACGCAACGTTCCCCCCCCCCCCCCCCCCCCCCAGTTTTCAGGTATATTAAGAAAAAAATAAAATTATTCATAAATATAATACTCTGTATTCTCAGAAGCCATTGACCCAATATCTGCATCGTTTTTTCAACTATTTTTTATTTTATTTTTTTTTTATTTTTATTTTTTACATTTTTAATCCTAGAATGAGGGATTTTTGTTAAATGGTTACAATATGTGTATGACGTAAAGAGTTGATTTTGTTGCACTATATTGGACATTTGAAGTGATACTAAAGTCTCTCCCCTTTTTAAGAAAAAAAAACAAAAAAAAAAACACTGAACATGTTATGTTACTTACCTGCTCTGTGTAGTGGATTTACAAAGCAACCCAGATCCTCTTTCTTCTCGGGTCCCTCTTTGGCGCTTCTGGCCCCTCCCTCCTGCTGAGTGCCCCCACAGTAAGCGGCTTGCTATTGGGGCACCTGAGCCGAGTCACAGCTCCCTGTGTCCATTCAGACACTGATCCCTCTCCCTCCCCCAGCAGAGTACATGCTGTGGGCTGTAGTCTGCTCCCTGTATACAACAAGGGGGCCGCCAATCTTCAAGGACTACATGTCCCATGATGCCCCCCCTAGTCTCTTCTGATTTGCCCGCTGCTGTAGCCAGTAGGGAGGGAAACAGAGCGGGCGGCAAACCTGATGAGAGCTACTCTCTTTTTCCCGCAACAAGAGAAAGGGGGTGCGAGTGGGGGAAACACTGACAGCCGCAGCTCACCTCTCCCGTCACAGTGCCGCTGCCGAGTTCTCTGGCGGACTGAGCAGGGGGGGAAAAAAAAAAACAAGAGTCCGCTGTCACCACTTCACTGATGGAAGGGGAGGGCTGGACAGCACCCGCTACAACTGCTTCCTTGATCATGTCACCTGATGGCAGTCCCTACCCCCATAGCAATGCCACTGAAATAAATATAATATAATTTTTTTTTAAAATAGTTAAGGTACCTGAATTTAACCGGGTATCAGCCTCTTACATTCCTCTCTACAGCAGGGCAGGAGTGTGATAGGAGGAAGCATAACAAGATGCCAATCCTTTTGTGGAGAAGAGGGCACAATGATGGAGAGAGAAGCTCACTACTATGTTGATTCTCCTTTCACTGTCCAGTCAAAGGCTGAGGTGGGTCCTGATAGACCGGGGGTAGGGAACCTCGGCTCTCCAGCTGTTTTGAAACTACAAATTCCCATCATGCCTCTGCCTCTAGGAATCATGCCTGTGATTGTTGGGGTCTTGCAATGTCTCATGGGACTTGTAGTTTCAAAACAGCTGGAGAGCCGAGGTTCCCTACCCCTGTGATAGACATTGGCTCAGAGGAAGTCGGCTGTATGATGCTGCTCATCAGACCGAGGACATCTAGTGGCAGAAAAAGTACCACTAGAGCACGAGCTGGGGGAAGCCAGAGATCAACGCTGCCCAGCACCACCAGAGAGTGAGACTGAGCCACTGCCCCGGGTACAGACGTGCCACACTACCAGCGTCTGCCCGGGCAACCCAGAGTGAGCGAATGTCCAGCTGGAGGGATCACTGCTTGCTGCGGTTTCGCTGGGTCTGGTGAGAGGGCCTGCAGTCCTTATTGAGGTCCGCAATGAGCTCCAATGCTGGGAGAAAATAAGGGGGGGGGGGGGGTGGTGGAGTCATACTATGTTTTATCGCATCAGGTGGCACCAACCCTAGTGAAGCCACTGATGCATATTATTGTGGCTTTTATATCTGCCCAGGTTGCATTAACCCATAGCAACCAGTGAGAATCCACTAGCGAATGTGACTTTAATAAACTACGTGTTTAGACCTACACTCTGCATGTCATTGTCGGCAAAATCATAATCATTATATCTGTAATGTAATCCCATGTTGGGATGCATGGGCATATACATAACCTGCCGTATTGGATTGCACAGAATTATTATGGCAGCAACATCAGGGCCTGGTCCTCGGTGACACGCCCTGACAGCAATGCATCTGGGCACAGTGCTGCTGCTTCTAACAAAGAGCCTGGCAACAAAGACGTACATCACTACAGTCTGACTCTGTGGATTGCAAGGAACCTGAAAAGCATACAAAATTGAACTCTCGTCATGCCCACATCAGTATTCAAGCCATGCCAAGGCTTTCAGGGCATTGTGATATACAGAAGCGATGCAGAGTTCTATACTTGGGGGTTCCTGTGGGTAGCGGTGACCAATTAAGTCATATTTTCTGCTTCTTGATTGACACGACAATTGTGAGCAGCGGACTTTGTACGGCTTGGTGGATTAATGGCTGTTATTAGATGTCATTTCAAGCTTTGTATTACACACATAGCAATTAGGTCTGGCTAGTTGTACCTTTTTTTTTTTTTTTTTTTTTTTTTTTTTTTTTTTTTTTTTTTTTTTTAACCATTGATTTAGGAGTTGCTTGTTCTCAGTGTGCAGCTTGCTCTTTTTGGATTTATTGGGATATCATTTCTTGCATATTATTATTTGCAAATATTCTACTGTAAATCTGTTAATATTTGTTGTTGTAGAGCAGGGATATGCAATTAGCGGACCTGCAGCTGTTGCAGAACTACAAATCCCATAAGGCATAGCAAGACTCTGACAGCCACAAGCATGACACCCAGAGGCAGAGGCATGATGGGACTTGTAGTTTTGCAACAGCTGGAGGTCCGCTAAT
This sequence comes from Lithobates pipiens, assembly GCF_037356315.1. NCBI lineage: Eukaryota > Metazoa > Chordata > Amphibia > Anura > Ranidae > Lithobates > Lithobates pipiens. Next base: position 1,414,361 of record NW_027507879.1, on the reverse strand, counting down.
TGCATATCCCTGTTGTAAAGCAACAAAAGGCAGCTGGAAATATTCAAAACGACCGATTTTGTAAGTGAGGCTTTTTCCACGTGGTGAGGGGTACGTTGTCTTTTGTCTAAGGTACTGTTAAAGAGCAGTTTTACTACCTTATCCCTTGATCTCATGGGCATTCTTCTGTGGGCCTGGCCCCCTAAAGCTGCTTCTCTTTGGCACTTTGATGCCATCATGTACAGTGCAGAACCAGCATTGGCGGCACAGTGGTGTAGTGGTTAGCAGTCTCACCTAGCAGTAAAAAGGGTCACTGTTTCGAATCCCAACCACGACACTACCTGCCTGGAGTTTGCATGTTCTCCTTGTGCCTGCATGGGTTTCCTCCGGGTACTCCGGTTTCCTCCCGCACCCCAAAGACATGCAGGTAGGTTAATTGGCTTCTGTCCCAAATTGACCCTAGTATATGAATGAGGACCTTGGATTGTGGGCTCCTTGAGTGTAGGGACCGATGTGAGTTTGCAATGTACAGGGTTAGGGACAATTGCAGACACTCAGGTTGAACTGGATGGACTGGTGTCTTTATTCAACCTTACTAACTATGTAACTATGATGCCGTGCGCTGTCCCACAACCCCCGAGGGAAGAGTGCGGCCTGCTGGAGGAGTGAGGGAGATAAGGAGTTAAGTCCCATACACAATATCAGATTTTTCTGCTGATGATTTTATTTTTTCCCTTCAGATTTACCAAAACCATATAATATGAGGTCAAACCTTTCAATTTGTATGCAATCAGTCAGGCCCTTCTACTACTTGCTTTTGGTAAATCTGAAGGAAAAAAATCAGCAGAAAATCTGATCGTGTGGGGCTTAGAGGAAGTAAATCCTGATGAGTTTACTTCCTCTTTGATTCCCTGCAAAGGTAAAGCATAATGGACTACTATGCATCGCATCGCATAGTAGTCCATTATGTGTCACTTACCTGACACAGGAGCCAGCGAATTCACCGCTGTCCCCTGTAGTCCGGCGCATCCATCTTCTTGGTGGGTCTCGTTGCTCCGCCGCTGTCATTCGGCGAAGGCGTCACTCCCGCGCATGTGCACGGGAGCCGCCACTCGCGGCATATTGCTGTTGACCGAGGCACGCTCAGTGCGCCTGCGCGCCGCTGTCTACGGCGCATGTGCCGTAGACAGCGGTGCCTGTCTTTCAGCAAATATCTCCTAAACCGTGTAGGTTTAGGAGATATTTCTTGGACCTACAGGTAAGCCTTAACCTAGGCTTAGCTGTAGGTCAAAGTTGGTTGTAAGGGTTTACAACCACTTTAAGTGACTTTGAGCGCGTTTATGGTTGTTGGTGCCAGACAGCAACAAAAACTGCTGATCTACTGGGATTTTCACGCACAACCATCTCTCGGGTTTACATAGACGGGTCCAAAATAGAGAAAGTGAGCAGCAGTTGTGTGGACGAACACAACTGTAGAAGACCACACTGGGGGCAACTCCTATCAGCTAAGAACAAAAAACCTAAGGCTACAATTCGCACAGGCTCACCAAAATTGGACAATAAAAGATTGGGAAATGATTGCCTGGTCTGAGTCTTGATTTCAGCTGCGACATTCAGATGGTAGGGTTAGAATGAAAGCATGGATTACCTTGTATCAATGGTTCAGGCTGGTGGTGGTGTAATGGTGGGGGAGATTTTTTTTTTCTTCACACTTTGGGCCCCTTGGTACCAATTGAGAATCATTTAAACGCCACGACCTACCGGAGTATTGTTGGTGACCATCTCCATCTCTTTATGACTACAATGTACCCATCTTCTGATGGCTCCTTCTAGCAGGATAATGCCACAAAGCCCAAATCTTCTCAAATTTGGTTCCTTGAACATGACAATGAGGTCACTGTACTCCAATGGCCTCCACACTCGCCAGATCTCCATCCAGTGGAGCACCTTTTGGGATGTGGTGAAACTGGAGATTCACATCAGGAATGTGCAGCTGGCAAATCTGCAGCAATCTCTGAAGAATGTTTCCAACACCTTCTTGAATCTATGTCACAAAGAATTTAGGCAGTTCTGAAGGCAACAACGGGTTCAACCCGGTACTAGCAAGGTTTACCTAATAATAAAGTGGCCGCGAGTATATGTGTTGCACTTACAAGCGTGGGACATCACAGGTGGTAAGAACACCACGACTGTATAGGCTCCTAGAAAGATGTCCTGTGTGCATGCTCCTACTAGTGAGATCGGACCCTGACGTGGACTGGCTGCATCTTGCGTATTGTATGATCCTAGGTGGGGGGGGGGGGGGGTTGGGATTTACATTCGCTTGACTTCGGTGTAGTACATACCTCTGCCAGGACTTAATAAACAAATGTTTAAAATTCGTAAAAAATAAATAAATAAATAAATAAATGGAAAAAAAAATAGTTTTACTCCCCTTTAAATACCTGTTTCTAGGGGGTCCCTCATAGTCTGCCTTCTTCCTTGCCCGGGCTGGAGACATCACTTCCCCTCGCGCCACACAGTCACCTGGGACCTGTCACATGTCCCAGGTGACTGCGCGGCATATCACGGCGCCCTGCGCCGCTCGTGCATGCGCAGTGGGTGTCTGGCTGTGAAGCCACAGCCGGGGGCCCACAGTACGAATGACGGCGCCGCAAGGGGGGGGGGGCTTCGTTCCCCCGTATCGCTGGACCCTGGGACAGGTAAGTGTCTGATTATTAAAAGTCAGCAGCTGCAGTATTTGTAGCTGCTGACTTTTTTTTTTTTTTGGGGGGGGTGACCCCACTTGACTGGTCTAATGCTGCTACATGCTGGCTATACAGTCTGGGTGCTCTTACCATTCAAGTTAAAGGGGCTGCGCTGCTGCAGGGCACATGGTAGTGGCGGTGTGGTGCAGACTACTTTTTTTTTTTTTTTTTTTTTTTGGGGGGATAAAAATGGGTGCGAGGAGGCAACATAGCATCTCATCGCCTGCCAAACGTCTTCTTCTCCACCACAGATCGTTCTTCAGAGGGCCAATGCTGTGAAAGGGTAAATGAGTTTAACCACACAGTTCTTTTTCAGACTTTTAATAGCTCAGTATATTCTTTATGCGGCTGTTTCTACGTAGCCAGCTGCATTGCTGCATTATTGAATTATTACGCAGCACAATACCCTTGTCAGATCAGGAGACGTCTATTAGAGAGCACTCCTTTATACTGGAGAGAGCAAGAGATCAATTGTGTTTTCTGGTGATCTACTCACAAAGGCCTCTATTCAACGCTTTTCTCACGATACCCTAATTGCGTTATTGTTTGAACTGCAGTGCTTTTAATAAAAAAAAAATTTTTTCCGCCCAATACTAAGAAAATGTACAGCCTTGTCGTATCTACATGTGCTGGAAGCGCCACACCCTTACATTTACATATATGACGCTGTCAGGATCTTGCAGATTACCGTTTGTAGACCAACCAAAATGCATGTGGAAAATGCTGTATATACTGTATATCTCGAGCCTCTGTGACCTGGTCCCAAAATCTTAGGGAGGGGGGAAGGAGAACTTCAAACACCTAAGGTAACAGAAGTGGGAGCATGTACCTGTCAAAATCTGGTACCTCCCCCCCCGATATTTCAGAAACAGTAGCCGGGGAGGAGGTCTTAAAGTGGAACTTCCCCTTGTGGGTGGAGCTCCCCTTTTAAAGGGTAAGTAAACCCTGAGATGGGTTTTACTTCCCCCTTTTTCCCCTGCAAAGTAAAAGCATAATAGGCTAGTATATATTATATTGCACTTACCTGCAAATGAAGCCTGAGATGTCCTCCGCTTATGGCCACATCCATCATCTTTACCCCTCTTCCTTCAGAGGCTGTGGACTTCGGCTTCATATCTGCCCAGAGTCGCGTGACGTCATTCCCACGCATGCGTGTGAGAGCCACCGGTCACGGCACAGGCCCTTTTAGAAACGACATGATTGTGCCCTCTCTTCAGTGCGCATGCGCTGATGATGTCGGCGATATCTCCTAAACCTTACCTCCTTCCAGTACCTAGAGTAGAGGTAAGCCTTATAATATAGGCTTGCCTGTAGATAAAAGTGGTGTAACGCAGTTTACAACCACATTAAAGAGGAAGTAAACCCTGATGAGTTTACTTCCTCTTTCATTCCCTGCAAAGGTAAAGCATAATGGACTACTATGCATCGCATCGCATCGCATCGTAGTCCATTATGTGTCACTTACCTGACACAGGAGCCAGCGAAGTCACCGCTGTCCCCTGTAGTCCGGCGCATCCATCTTCTCGGTGGGTCTCGCTGCTCCGCCGCTGTCATTCGGCGAAGCCGCGATGACGTCACTCCCGCGCATGCGAACGGGAGCCGCCACTCGCGGCATATTGCCGTTGACCGCGGCGCGCTCGGTGCATAGACAGCGGTGCCTGTTTTTTTTCGGCAAATATCTCCTATACCATATAGGTTTAGGAGATATTTCTTGGACCTACAGGTAACCCTTAATCTAGGCTTACCTGTAGGTCAAAGTTGGGTGTAAGGGTTTACAACCACTTTAAAGACTGCCAGACCAAATTGAGTTGGATGTTAAATGTTTACCTGAAAGAACTTAAAGTAGTGAAATAAGTTATTTGAATTGGTAGAAAATTCGACCGCATAGTCTGATCATGTTCAGTGTTGTACAAAAGTTCAATGTTTCATGTGTTGGCTAACAAATCTCGCTTCATAGAAAGCATGTGAACAGCAATGAATATTCTATGATCAAGCCTGCTTGTTACATTGTATCTGATTCCAAAGCACAGGGCTGGCAGCAGTGCACTTGTTACCTTGTGTGTTGCCTATTGTTCTGTAAACTATATGCTGCGCTACACATTTCTTTCAAACGTCATGGAGTCAAATGGAACAGAGCAGAAGGCTGCTTTACATTGGAGGAATTGGTCCTGCTGTGCAAGGGGACAGCTGCTCATTTTTTTTTATGTTGATAAGTGAATCGTCCACTATGATCAATTCAAGTGATCACGGCGATATATGTTGGCAAAAGCGGCACGGGTATGGAAAATTACGTACCCGTACGTCTCTACGTCGGCGGCCAGCGGGCACGCCGTGGGAGTGTACCCATGGGTCCCACGGACTCTTATGTCTGCTGGTGGCATGGAGAGGCAAAACGGGGGAACAAGGCATTTCCCTGTTCTGCCTAGCAACATGACAGGGAACTACTGCTCCCAGTGATTGGGAGCAGTGATCTGTCATGTTCTAGTGAGCTCACCCCCCCTACAGTTAGAACACGGCCAGGGAACACACTTAACCCCTTGATTGCCCTCTAGTTTTTAACTCCTTTCCTGTCAGTGACATTTACACAGTAATCGGTGCATTTGTATAGCACTGGGAGCTGTATAAGTGCCAATGGTGTCAAGTGTCTGATCTGTCATAAAAATCGCAGATCTCCGCCATTACTTATAAAGGAAAAAAAAAATGCCGTAAATCTATCCCCTGTTTTGTAGACGTGATAACTTTTGCGCAAACCAATCTATACGCTTATTGCAATGATTTTTGGTTTAAAAAATAAATAAATAGAATACTTATTGGCCTAAATTGAGGAAGAAAAAAAAAAAAAAATATATATATATTATAAATTTTTTTGTGGTATTATAGCGAAAAGTAAAAAATATTGCTTTTGTTTTGTATAGCACACACAACCACAGAGGTGATCAAATGCCATCAAAAGAAAGCTCTATTTGTGGCAAGAAAAGGACATCAATTTTGTTTGGGTACAATGTCGCACAACCGCGCAATTGTGTCAGTTAAAATGACGCAGTGCTGTATTGCAAAAAATGCTCTGGTCATTAAAGGGGTAAAACCTTCTAGGGCTGAAGTGGTTAATCAATGGGCTTTGTGCTTTTGGTTATATATTTTGTAACACCAAAGTCTGTCTTGTTTGTACTTTTTATATTTTGATGTGCGGGAAGTACTGCATTTATTTCTTGCTTTGTTTATATACAATAAGAACAGATTTAACATAAATATTCAGCAGGCAGTAGAACTTTTATAAAACGTCCAACGTCACCTTTTTATAGGGAAAGTTTCTTTATTTTGCCCTTTCAGTACCAAACACATTGGTTGTGTATCCCAAAGTGGGTGAGCATGTAACACAACTTTTTTTCAGTAGCGGCAGTTTACAACACCAGAGACAGTGGTTGGGTGATAAAATGTCAGATTTGAGTATCAATCGATCAACTTGGGGTACAACCAGCCTGCTGAATTCTCCTGCAAGTATCGCTGTCACTAGGTCTTATCTCAGACAATTGCTCGGCAGGAGGGATTCCCCTGTCAGCACTGGCTGTTGATGGGGGGGAAACGTGCGAGGTCCTAAAACTGTATGATTCTGGCTAAAATATAAAAATCTCAATTTTTTATTTTTTTTTATTATTTTATTCATTTTGAAGTGGTATTTTTTCCCAAAAAAATTGCGTTTGAAAGACCGCTGGGCAAATACAGTGTGACATGAAATATTGCAGCAATTGCCATTTTATTCCCCAGGGTCTCTGCTAAAATATGTTTGGGTGTTCCAAGTAATTTTTTAGCAAAAAATATTTATTTTTAACTTAAGTGTCAGAAAAAGATTTAGACTTTAAGTGGTTAAACTTCATGCATTTAAAAACTTGGCAGACTGCCCAGATAATTTTTCTTTACAAACCAAAGTTTATCCCTTTTTTGATCTAAGACAGAAGCTTAGTTACAATGTTTGATATTAAAAACCTGGCAAACTGCCTGGATGTTTTTTCTTTTGACAGCTGAGTGAGCAGATAAGTCTCTCCACTTGTTGTATGAATGAAAGCATTGGCAAACTCTGCAATAGAGATCGTCAGTGGGGTTGAATCGAGATTGCGATTTTTTTTTTTTTTATATCAATTGTGCAGGTCTACTTCTGCCTGGTAGCACTAGGGTTATTGGTTCATATCCCAACCATGGCACAACCTGCCTGGAGTTTGGATGTTCTGCCTGTGCTTGCGTGAGTTTCCTCCAGGTACTCCTGGTTTCCTCCAACACCCCAAAAAATATGCTGGTAGGTTAATTGGCTCCCGTCTAAATTGGCCCTATTATGTGTTTTTATGAATGCGAGTTGGGGACCTTAGATTGTAAGTTCCTTGGGGTCAGGGACTGATGTGAATATAAAAAATGAGATTTTATATATATATATATATATATATATATATATATATATATATATATATATATATATATATATATATATATATATATATATATATATATATATATATATATATATATATATATATATATATGCTCTATGTAAATTGCGGACACTATAGAGGGCCTGTAATAAATACACGCAGCAATCACAAGCAAGTAATTGGCACTTGGAAGTCTACTTGTCCCAGCTGATCGTGGGTAATCCGGATGCAGGTGCATTCTCAAGCGTGCATGCACCCTTAATGTAACCAGGTCTTGTGGTAGGCAAGGCTGCTACTTTAATATAATCTAAGACAGACAAGAATAACCTGTTGTTCCCACCCTGCATTGAGATAACCATGTGTCAGTGGGAGCCTTTCTATGTCTATGCCTGTCCCCTCCATTGCCAGTTATGACATGCCGAGGGAGGATAGCCACCCATGATTACTTCTAATACATTTGAATTTTTACCCATCAATTCTCCAGCAAAGCACAAAATGAATACCAACCAGTCAAATGTTACCTACCAGTCTTCTGATTGGTTGCTGTGGATTGATACCCTTTGCTTCTTGTACTGCGCCGTTCAAATGTATTATTATTCAGGATTTGTATAGCGCCAACAGTTTGCGCAGCTCTTAACAAAATGAAGGCACCTGATTGTGCGACTTGCAGCCGGTAAAATAAGTATTGAACACGTCACCATTTTTAAGGTAAATATACAGTATGACACAAAAGTGAGTACACCCCTCACATTTTTGTAAATATTTTATTATATTTTTTTCATGTGACAACACTGAAGAAATGACACTTTGCTACAATGTAAAGTAGTGAGTGTACAGCTTGAACTGTCCCCTCAAAATAACTCGCAGTCATTAATGTCTAAACCGCTGGCAACATAAGTGAGTACATCCCTAAGTGAACATTTTCCATTAAAATGAATGGGAATGTCGGTGAGTCAACAGCAGGTCAGAGGAGGAGCCGCTGCTGCGGGGCAGAGATGACAGTTGCTCTTTAAAAAATGATTTAAATCAAATCCACACCGCATGATAGTTTGCCAGGAAGGGAGGAGGATGAGCAATAAGAGAGCCAATGAGAGCTACAGAACTAGAGATGTGACTCCTGTGTAAATCCAGGAAGTGAACAGGCAGCAGCTTCAGTTGCCCACAGTTAAAATGGCTGCAGCCAGACTCAGTGGAAGGAGATTTCTGCAGCATATTTGGCAAGTACAGAATCACAGTGTAGATATAATATGTAAAGTGGTTGGAGGGAAGCTTCAGAATAGCAAAGATGTTTTTATTACAAATTATGTGAGCAGACTGTAGTTCTTCTTAAATATCTGAATTTATTGGTCTTGCTTTATTTGTATGTATGGATTGCATGGGTTGTTACTGACATGTAGTGAAAATTTCATGTCAGTAGCAACTTTAGAAATATTTTTTACTTAGAAAAATGGTGAGGTGATTAATACTTATTTTACCTGCTATGTAAAATAAAATAGTATATGTGTGTGTGTATATGTGTGTATATGTGTATGTGTGTGTGTGTATATATATATATATATATATATATATATATATATATATATATATATATATATATATATATATAATGTGTGTGACGTAAACTTCTCACACAAGAAACATTGCAGCTGCCATTATGATTTAGGCTCGGTTCACACAGTAGGCGGCGCGACTTGCAGCGCCGCGACCTCAGCGGCGACTTGCAAAACGACTTCTGTATAGAAGTCAATGCAAGTCGCTGCAAAAGTAGTACAGGAACGTTTTTTCTAAGTCGGAGCGACTTGAGTCGCTCCTATTAGAACGGTTCCGTAGTACAGAACGGGGCGCGACTTGTCAGGCGGCGAAGTCGCCCCTGTGTGAACCGAGCCTTATTCTTTTTTTTTTATTTTTATTTTTTTGTTTGTTTTGTTTTAATACTTGAAATCGCTTGCCCTGGAACATACATGCAGATTAAAGACTGATATTTTGCTGACCTTCCCGATCTGGATGGCATAATGGTCATACAACTTAAATTTTGGGATGGAGGTCAGCAGTGGCAAGCCCTTGTATTTCTCTAATGACAGGTTTATTATTATAAAGGGTGTCTGCATTGTATGAAGCAGAAGTGAGGACATGAGCTCACTCACACATGGGCTGACCCTGAGAACTGACTCAGATTTACCATCTTCAGCGCCATCCCGGAACAGTCCACACCCAGCTGTACACTTGTCAGTATGATGGATATCGGTCTTGTATTGTACCATATATTTCTGCAGAGATTTGTATTTGGGAAAGGTTAACAAATGAATGTAGAAAACTGCTTAAAGTGGTTGTAAAGGCAGAAAGGGTTTTTTTTTTTTTTTTTTTTTTATATACCTTGGAGCCCTTTTCTGCCGTGTACACACGATCGGAATTCTCGTCGGAAAAAGCTTTAATGGTTTTACCGATGGAATTCGGCTCAAGCTGTCTCTTGCCTACACACAAATTCTGATAGTTTAGAATGCGGTGATGTACAACACATAGGACGGGACTAGAAAAAGGAAATAGCCAGTAGCCAATAGCTTCCGTCTCGTCGGAATTGCATACACACAATCGGAATTACCGATAGCAGGTTCTCAATTTTCCCGACAAAAAAAACACTTTCTATCAATTTTTGGCTGGCGGGAATTCGGACAGCTAAATTCCGATGGAGCCTACGCACGGTTGCATTTTCCGATGAAAAGCTCTCATCGGTCTTTTGCTGGCCGGAATTCCGATCGTGTACGCGGCATAACACTGCCAGCACCCGGGCGTCGGCGGTTATTTATTTATTTTTGGCACTTTTAACCCCCGCTAGGGGCTGGATAAAGGGTTATAAGCGCCCGCAAAGTGCAGCTGCTGAGGCGCTTCGGCAGCGATGACTATTGATTTAGGAGCGATGTATTCACCACTACTAAAGAGCTATAAAGAAGCTGCTTACAGGATTTTTTTTTCTTTGACGCCCTGCCAGCGCAGCACACCAGTGTGAAAACACTTGGGCTTTCACACTGGGATTGCAGATGAGGCTTTTTACAGGTGCTATTTTTAGCGCTAAAGCGTGTGAAAAACGCCTTCAGTGTGAAAGGGGTCTTAAAGTGAAGTTCCACCCATTTAAAAGTCTGACTTTAAAAAAACTCGCCTGTCCAGCGATGCGGCTGCCCGAAGTCTTGTTACTCTCCCTCTCCTCTCTGCGGCACCGGCATGGGAAGTGTGGGCGCTCGCCTGTGGCTTTCGCAGCCGGGCACGCACTGCGCATTCGTGAGCCCCGCTGCATGTTTTGATTGGCCGGGCAATCTTCTGGGACCTGTGACATGTCCCAGAAGATTGCAAGGAGGGGGGGGGGGGGAGGAGAGGTAAACTTCCACTCTGTGCCACGGCGCCACGAGAGGAAGTGGGAGCTTGGTACCTGTGAAAACTTGGTACCAAATGTGGCATGTCAAGGGGTCACGATTACTTAAAGCCCAAGTCCCGGTTTTGGGTAGAACTCTGCTTTAATTCACAAAGGTAGAAAACCTTCTGTGTTGCTGCAGACAATGTGGTCAGAATACATTGTACATGTCAGAGGGGATTCCTCCACCCACCTTGCTTGCGTGGATGGAGGATTCTGTTCTCCCTCAGGGTGCTTTTAACCTATGCTAGCGGCTCAAAAAAGGGTTAAAACCACCCGCAAAGTTCTGCTGCAGCAGTGCTTTGCTGGCGGTATAGCCGAGCTGCCCCATTGATTTCAATGGGCAGGAGCGGTATACAACACCGCTCCTTCAGCACTCCAAAGATGCTGCTAGCAGGACTTTTTTATTTTTGTAATTTTTTTTTTTTTTTTGCGTCCTGCCAGCGCACCGCTCCAGTGGAGACACAGCAGGAGCTCTTTTGGGGCGCTTTGTAAGGCGGTATTTTTAGCAATGTAGCGCTTGCAAAGTGCCCCAGTGTGAACGGGGTCTTGGAGATAATATCATAAGAAGTAAGGGTCGGTTCACACTGGGATGACTTGTCAGGTGACTTAGCCGCCTGACAAGTCGTGTCCCATTCTGTACAATGGAACCGTCCTAATCGCAGCGACACAAGTCGCTCCGACTTAGAAAAATGTTCCTATAGGACTTTGGGGGCGACTTGCATTGAGAAGTCGTTTTGCGAGTCGTGTCCGGGTCACCTGAGGCAGTCGCGCTGCAAGTCGTGCTGCCTCAGTGTGAACCGACACTGAGCCCTTGTACACACGGGTCGGACAATCCGATGGATTTTGTCCGAAACTGGTGTTGCATACACACGGTCGGACAAAGTTGTGGGAAAATCTGATTGTTCAGAACGTGATGACGTTATTTCGTTACGATGGGACTACGTTCAGGCTAGTAGCCAATAGCTTTGGTCTAGGAATTTGATCTGAGCATGCGTGGCACTTTGTCCGATCGGAATTCTCTACAAATGATCGGACAAAGTCCTATCGGATCATGTTGCCGTAAAATTTTTATATCCAGCTCTCAAACTTTGTTGGTCGGACATTCCGACGGAAAAAGTCAGATGAAGCCCACACACGGTCGGATTATCCGACAACACGGTCCGATCGGACATTTTCCATCAGAATGTCCGACCGTGTGTACAAGGGCTAAGAGGAAATCGCCACATCTATAAAAGCCTGACAGATTTTGAACCTGCTCTCAATGTTTCCAAAACAAACTACAGACCAGAAAGCTGTGGCTGGAGTTCCACTTTAATTTTTTTGACCTGTTCGTTCAAAGGGGATCTATTTTAATGTATCGCAGTAAAACAGAAGCTCTGGATACAAGTGTTGGGCTAAGATGGAAGTTACTTCTTGTGACTGCTGTTTGTCTCAAGTATCCCGAGACTGAAAATCCTTTTATCAATAATTTTTTTGCCTTCCTCCCCAATTGGGAGCTTCCTGATGCAGGGAGATGCGATTTCCTCGGAGGAATCCCTCTGCTCTGCCATGTCTTCTAATCCGCACCAGCAGTGTCCATGTTTTGTACATGCAGCACATTTTGCTCCTCTTTTATTAGTGTATAAAATGAAAAGCCGGCAGCAAGAAAGCAATTTTCTTGATCGTAAAACCTCTTGAAGGTCAAATGCAAATAGACGATCTATTCCCCAGAGTTATTAAATGCTGCAGGATTGGCTTATTGACGCTGAATCACTTGCATTCTTCTTTTTTTTTTTTTTTTTTTTCTTAATTTCGAGTTAAAAGGTTAAAACTCATGCTGTAGTCAATCAAACATCAATAAATTAGTGTATATGTAACCCAATTACTAAAATCCCATCTAAGCTAAAAATCCTAATTTCCTAGATGGGCTTTAAAGCTGAACTCCGGGGGAAAAACAAGATTCCCCCCATGCAGTGGGTTTCCTGCCTCACAAAAATGGTTACGTAGTACAGCCTAAGCTAGTTTGGCTGTATTCCTGTGGATCATAGGAGTGCAGTTTGTTCTGTACCCCTGTGACCCATTTTCAGCAGATAGCGGGCTGAAGTCGCAGAGCTGGTCCAGGCTGGGGAATGATCATGACAATATGGTCGGGATCCACTCGCAACCCTAAACTGCCACCTGGATCAGCCTCTTGGCAAGCCACTGAGAGCCTGAGCCAGCCACCCCTCACACTGCCCAGTGAGCGTGGGCATAGGGGTGGGGGCAGAGCAGAGACTTCTGACAGTCACCAGCTCTCTGCCCACTGAGAACTGGGTGATCAGCAGTGTTTGCTTGGTTCTCAGTGTTAGAGCCGGGGACAGATGCTGCATCTATATCTATATATAATTTATTCTCTATCATTTTTTTTAAACTGCTTCTTTTGTAAAGAGGGTGATGTGTTCTTGGGGGGGGGGGGGGGGGGAGAGGGCTGAAGAAAAGATGGGTTCTAAGCTGGCCAATACTGTAATGGTTTGAAATTTGGCCGCTTCAGCAGAGACCAACCACATTTTAAATCCATGTATGGGCAGGTTGGTTATGCAGAGGTCAATCTGTGAATCCACTTCTGTAGAGCCAGACTGACTGAAAAAAAAAATGTCTGCACGATCAGCGCCACCGGGTATAGTCTGCAGTGCTGATCAGTGTATTCTGTGGTGGCAAAGTTTTTCCCGCTGTCAAAGCCTTTGTATTCCGACAGCAGGAAAGACCTTGAATGTATGGAAGGGGAATTGGGTCATTTATTTTTTCTTTTTGTCCAACCTGCTGCTTTAACAAAACAAAATGACTAATGTATGGGCTGCCTCTTTTTCTTTTAGTTTTCAATGGGGTGATGAGTGATTGTAATACAGCTCAGGCTTTTAGTGCTGTCCGGCCCCTGTAGGGAGATTCACCCTTGGATTTGGCCGATCACGGATAGTAAACAAAAAAAAAAATCCAATTTTTTGAGTTGTCACCAGGACAGGAATAGAAGGGAAATCCTCCAATGAGGGCACTAGTCCAGGTCAGAGCCAGGGATTTTCCTCCATTTGGAAGAATTTCCTTTTTATTATCTGTTTTGGTACAGGAAGGTAAAGGGAGATCTCCTGAATAGGACACAGTGGACTCCATCCAAAATCGGGGGGGGGGGGGGAGTTTTGTTTTTAGCCTTACTTTAATGTAATTTGTAAGTTATTTCAATAATCTTAAATCTTTTTCATCAAAATACTATCTGGTAATCCTGCCATGAAAGTTTTGCTCTGGCAGTTGTTGGGTGACCTCTCTGTTCTAGGTTGTCACAGCAGGAATAAGCAGCTCTCCTTTTCATTGTCATCGCATCCTCCTTTTGTAAATCCCCCCCCCCCCCCCCCACTGTAATATTTTCTATTTCCCTTCTGTCGGAGTGACGGTGGTCACCAGGGCGGATAGAAATGTTGAAACTGCCCTGTGGGGACACAGACAGGAGTGATAACCAGTTATCAGTGGTGCCTTGACACGGCAGTGTGGCTTCCACGTGTATTTGCAAATGTATGCAACGTAAACCTCGTTTTTTTTTAATCTGACCATTGGGAACAGATTTTGTGTGTTGTGGTGTGTTTTTTTTTTTTTTTTTTTTTTCAATCCAGAAAAAAAAAAATGTGACAACACTGAGGAAATGACACCTGTCTACACTGTAAAGTAGTGAGTGTACAGCTTGTATAACAGTGTACATTTGCTGTCCCCTCAAAATAACTCAACACACAGCCATTAATGTCTAAACCGCTGGCAACAAAAGTGAGTACACCCCTAAGTGAAAAATGTCCAAATTGTTACCAAAGCGTCAATATTTTGTGCGGCCACCATTATTTTCCTGCACTGCCTTAACCCTCTTGGGCATGGAGGTCACCAGAGCTTCACAGGTTGCCTCTTGAGTCCTCTTCCCCTCCTCCCATGACGACATCACAGAGCTGGTGGATGTTGGAGACCTTGCGCTCCTCCACCTTCTGTTTGAGGATCCCCACAGATGCTCAATAGGGATTAGGTCTGGAGACATGCTTGGCCAGTCCACCACCTTTTATCCTCAGCTTTTTTAGCAAGGCAGTGGTCTTCTTGGAGGTTTGTTTGGATTCATTATCATGTTGGAATACTGCCCTGCAGCCCAGTCTCCGAAGGAGGGGGGATCATGCTCTGCTTCAGTATGTCAGGCTCGATTCACACAGATGCATTTTTAGTGCTTTTTGCACATTTGCTCTACAGTCCATTTATCATGGTTTCCTGTGGAACACTTTCTGTTGTGCAAAAAGCACTAAAAATGCCATAGGTGTGAATCCAGCCTCACAGTACATGTTGGCATTCATGGTCCCCTCAATGATCTGTAGCCCCCCAGTGCCGGCAGCACTCATGCAGCCCCAGACCATGACACCCCCACCACCATGCTTGACTGTAGGCAAGACACACTTGTCTTTGTACTCCTCACCTGGTTTCCACCACACACGCTTGACACCATCTGAACCAAACAAGTTTATCTTGGTCTCCTCAGACCACAGGACATGGTTCCAGTAATCCATCTCCTTAGTCTGCTTGTCTTTAGCAAACTGACTTTCTTGTGCATCATCTTTAGAAGAGGCTTCCTTCTGGGACGACAGCCATGCAGATCAATTTGATGCAGTGTGCGACGTATGGTCTGAGCACTGACAGGCTGGGGGTGGGAGAATGGCTAATTGGGCCCAATTTGGACATTTTCACTTAGGGGTGTACTTGCTTTTTGTTGTCAGCGGTTTGGACATTAATGGTTGTGTGTTGAGTTATTTTGAGGGGACGGCAAATTTACACTGTTATACGAGGCTGTACACTCACTACTTTACATTGTAGCAAAGTGTCATTTCTTCAGTGTTAAAAATTTAAGAAAACAAAATATTGCAGCGCAGAAATGCAAAAATATTTGCCTCCTGCAAGACTATTTAACCACAGGGCATGGTCACTCCGTTCCTGCCCAGGCCAATTTTCAGCTTTCAGCGCTGCAACATTTTGAATGACAACTGCGCGGTCATGCAACACTGC